>NC_092128.1:92511183-93810349 GCF_043159975.1 Macaca nemestrina
CTTTAGTGGAAATCTTCATAAAACAAGAGTTTAGACAGGTTGTGGTTGATGTACAGCCTCTCTCCATAACGAAATGTCTCAGCCCTGTCTTCTACTTGTATAATAGGTGAAAACACAAGCATAGAGCTTGACTGTGGCTGCATTCTGTCTTATTTTGCTATAAAATAGGAAAGAAAATTTAATTGTCTCCCTCTCTCCCTACCAGCAGAAAAATTGATCCACCTAAATTCTCAGATGGTCCATTCAAACAACGTGTGCTTAAAGTGGTCGGGAACTTAGAAAAGAAAGTGACAATGTGGTTGATGTTGTGTGGATATCTCCCACTCTCTTTTCTGTGTTGAGAATTTTTCCACAGTTATTTTCTGCCTTAAAGGCTAGACATGATCTCGGCTTTGGCTATGGTTTCTGCACGATGTAATTTCTAGTAATATGAGGAGTATCTTCACATTTTATGATAAATTGATTTTAGTATCTTAATGGTGTTTGACTTACATCACATTTTATGCAAGTACTTGTAACTCTAAGGTCCAGATGAAATAAGTAAAATAATGGTGGACCAGAGACAATGTGGAAGGCTATGTGGATTGTGCTCTGCCTTTAGGTGGTACCATGTCTGAAAAATAACAGACTAGGTGTGGTGGCATACACCTGTAATCCCAGCACTTTGGGAGACTGAGGTGGGAGGACCCCGTGAGCCCCAGAGTTTAAAACCAGTTTAAGCAACATGAGAAGACCCCATCTCAATAAAAAAAGAGAAATGGCTAGGTGAATTAGAGATTTTAATTATAAAGCATCCATCCTATCTAGGATTGAATGATTACTTACCCTCCTTGTATCTTTATGAATTCATGAATTTTCAGGTCTACTGTGATGTGGAGCCAAAACGCCAAGCATTAGCCCAGGCAAACTTAGAACTGGCTGCAGCAACTGAAAAACTAGAGGCTATCAGGAAAAAGCTTGTGGTAAGTGCAAGCTATGACATTGAAATGGTTCCCAAGAGGTGGTCCCTGCCTCCACCTTAGGATTCCACCCTCAGACAGCACCTTATCTGAGCCCTATCAAGCACAAAGGAATTCGATCTTCCATGAGTGTATTTCCTTATATAGCATTCAGTAGGTATTTCTTATCTGCTCTATGCTAGACACTGAACTGGGAAAGTGCAAATGTTCATGGTTTCTACAGCTAAGAAACATTTGCAGTCTGATAGCAGAAAGGGGAGGGCAGCACACAGCGATTCCAGGCAAGCCTTCTGGAGTCAGACTCTCTGGCTTATATCTTGGCTCCACTGTTTACTGTTGCATCCCGTACAAGGTAGTTAACTTCTATGAGCCTCTGTTTTCTCATCTGCGAAATAGGTATTATGATAATAAGCTTTTCTTTCTTTCGTTCGTTCGTTCGTTCCTTCCTTCCTTCCTTCCTTCCTTCCTTCCTTCCCTCCTTCTTTTCATTTTCTTTTCTTTTTCTCTTTCTCTCTTTCCTTCCTTCCTTTTCTTCTTTCTTTCTTTTCTTTTCCCCTCCCTGCCTCCCTTCCTTCTTTTTATTTTAAGTTCCAGGGTGGATGTGCAGATTTGTTATGCAGGTAAATGTGTGCCACGGTGGTTTGCTGCACCTATCAACCCATCACCTGGGTATTAAACCTATCATGCATTAGCTATTATTCCTGAGTAGCATCCATTTCTCAGATAGAACTGTGGGGATTAAATAAGAGTAATTCATATTAAGAATTTACCATGGTACTTGGCACATAGTAAGAGCTTCGAAAATATTTTTGGCCGGGCGCGGTGGCTCACGCCTGTAATCCCAGCACTTTGGGAGGCCGAGGTGGGTGGATCACGCAGTCAGGAGATTGAGACAATCCTGGTTAACATGGTGAAACCCCGTCTCTACTAAAAATACAAAAAAGAAAAAAAATTAGCTGGACATGTGGGTATGGTAGTGGGCACCTGCAGTCCCAGCTACTCCAGAGGCTGAGGCAGGAGAATAGCGTGAACCCGGGAGGCGGAGCGTTCAGTGAGCCGAGATCGCGCTACTGCACTGCAGCCTGAGCGAGACTCCATCTCAAAAAAAAAAAGAAAATATTTTCAATGAATATTATATGTACTACTAAATACCACTACTGTTTTTACAAATATGTAAACCAGTCATCCTAGTCCAGAATTATCTATATATGTGTCTATATACAGAACATACCAAAAAGTACTGAGCCCAAAGAAATTAGAGGAAGTTGCTTAGTGAAGGTGGGTTGACATGGGCTTTTAGATGTTGCTTAGGAACCACCAGGATAACTAGGATGGGAAAGGTTTTCCTGACAGAAAGCAAGGAAAAGAGGGAAGGAGCAGTTGGGACACTTGAAGAGTCCAGCAGGCCAGAGCCCTGCAATGAAGGTTTTGGAGAGTACAGGGAATCAATGAAAAATGAACTTGCAAAGGTGAGCGTAGGCTTTCTTTGCCTTTCATGCTACAGAATTTAAATTTTATCTGATTGGTGACACTGAGCCTTTGAAAGATTTTAACAAGTTAATGATACAACTGAAGTGAATCAATGCTGGAAGAAGAAAAGAACCTAGAGGCAGGCAGACAAGTGAGAAAGCCACTGCTGTGGATCCCGTTAGAACCTCAGCTCAGGCAGGAGCAGCCATGATGGAGGGAGGGAGATACGCTCAGGCCTGGCTGATGGGATACAGAGAGATGGGAGGAATACAGGAGCAGGATGAGGAGCGTGAGGTGCCTGGCAGGGCAGCATGGAGGACAGCCAGCAGAGCGATGAGGCGGCACAACCCTGGCAGCTTACAGAAACCCCTGGAGCTTCAGTTTCTCATCTGTCAAGTAGTGGTAACAGAAACTACCTCTCAAGGTGGCCATGTGTGATTTGGGGCTACCCAGCATCCAGTCTGCCAACTTTGAGTGAAAACAGCTTGATTTTCTTTAGGGATGAATCTCTCCGCATTGGATGCACTCAGGCGAGGCTTTTAGCAGGAATGACCTTGCCTTTTCAAGCTAAGGACTCGATATATGATCCAACCTTTCCCAACTTGATCCCCCCTCTCTGGAGTTTGAGTCGTGAGCAAAAGGAATAAAAGACTGAAAACAGAATCCATAACATTGCAGAGATAATGTCCTGATGAGACTTGTAAACAGCTCCTGCTCCCAAGACTCTCTGGGACACCTTGATGCCTATATGTGGTTCTCAGCCTTTCTTGCCCTCCTAAGAGCTCCCCCATCTACTTCTGGCAAGCTCCCTTCAGCTTAAATTAGCTAGAAGTGGTCTCCATCATTCCCACCTATGATTCCTGATGCATTAAGATACTATTTAGTGTGCAGCACACAATAGACACTTCATAAATCTTAGTTCCCACCCTCTTCTTACAGAAAAATCCATATGTAAGTCTGCAGCAGTCATGACTGGAGTTTGAGAGAAAAGCCTGGGTCAGGAGTATATATTTGGGAATGGTTGGTGTATTCATCTGTTCTCGCATTGCTATAAAGAAATACCTGAGACTGGGTAACTTATAAAGAAAGGGGTTTAATTGGCCCGTGATTCTACAGGCTATACAGAAAGCATCACAGTTCCTGCTTTGGGTGGGGCCTTAGGAAACTTTCAACCATGGCAGAAAGCAAAGGAGAATCAGGCATCTTACGTGGCAGAAGCAGGAGTGAGAGATGGGGAGGGGCTTTTAAATGACTAAATCTCACGAGAACTCACTCACTGTCATGAGGACAGTACCAAGAGGATGGTACTAAACCATTCATGGGGTGCTAAGCATCCTCATGATCCGATTGCCTCCCACCAGGCCCCACTACCAACATTAAGGATTACAATTCGACTTGGGATTTGATGGGGACAGAGATTCAAACCATACTAGTTGGTGTAAAGATCATGTATGTAGAAATATTGCCTAATGAAAATGTGAAGATTAAGAAGCAATGGGAACTTAGGGTAGACCTCAGAGAGGATGCTTCTAACTCAAAGTAAATCCTGCCATTGGTCCCTGAGGAGGTAAACTCGGCAGCCACTGCAGTCTAGAATATGGTGCCCAGAGTGGCCAGGCAGCCAGGCCGGGCTTCCTATAGAATGGGGTTTGAATTTGACCTGCTTATGGCTGGGGCCACTACTTGGCAACTTGGCAATAAAAATAAGGTGAAGGACATTTTCTAACAGCACCTCCAAGATTTCAGGGCAAGTTATCAAAAGCAGAGGAATAAGATCAACTTGTCAGAGCAGAGCCCAAGGCATTGACTGATTTCTCGAATATACCAGAAAGGGCTTAAATTGCCACTCTCGTTTTGACCTTCAATAATTACAATGCATCTTTTTATGACATTATTTTAATAAGATGGTTAACAGTCCCAAAAGCTCTCTCCTTACAAGATGGATAATTTCAGCCCCTCTCATAATAATGCACTCCCTCTTATCTTTTAAGGCTCCTGTTTCTAATAGGCCCTCCTGACCACCACTCCCTGGCCAGGTGACCTGACCATCCCCTCCTCTCTCTCCAGGCAGGGCATATTCCTGCTGTAGCATGAAGCATACTGTTCAATGAATATCTGGTGACTGGTAAAAGAAAAGTGGGCAACAACAACTGCTGGTTTAGACAAGTTTAGGATAAACATATTAATTTTGTAGAAATTACCTTTGTTCATTAGTCAAAATTCTCCCTTTCAACTTAACTAAAACCTTTAGAAAATGTTATCTATTCTTAATGGTTTCATATCAATATTAGAAGTAATTAAATGTTTATAGGAAAAATATGAGGATACTTAAGACAACCATAGAGTTAACCATACAGTTAATACTTTCTGTGGTTACAGAACTAGTAATCCTTTGGACGTAGCCTGCAACTGGCTGAAAAGAATTATTCATACCAATTATTTTCAGAGATCTACAATTTAAACAGAAGTTTACATATTAATAAGCCTCAGAACTAACTTTTCGAATACAGAGAAAAGGAGCACAAAGTAATAATCAAAATAGCTTTATGAAGAGTGGGTCACCTCGGTCCCCCTACCAAGAGTGGATTTGGTATGAATATGACAAAACCTCTGGCTGTAGTTCCCCCCAAGGTTTAAGTCTCTACCAAGGCCATGTGGCTGGTTATGCTAAGGACAAGGTACCTTTGAATAGTTTCTGCCTGTTGGGATGCAGTCAGATAAAGGTTTGAGCACATGTGAAGGTATAATTTTTGCTAGCTTTGCCTTCATTTGCTCCAGCCTCTTGTTTCTCCTCCTCCATGAACTTTCCCTCCTGCTGATCTTATGCCTCCTGTTGCCTTCTTGCCTCACAAAGCCAGGATATGCCTGATTTCAGCATCTCTGCTGCAATGGAAATTCATTCATACCAGTGGGCTGATCTCTATGTATTTGTTCTTTTGAGGCTTTGTTTCTAAATTCAGACTAAAAGAAGGCTTCATATTGAAGTGAAAAAAAAAATTGCTGAGCTGGGTGGAACAAAGACCATCATGTCTTGCAAACATACAGGGCCTAAGGCTTACTCTAAATAAAATCCAAATTCAGTCTCTTTAGGGCAGTGTTTCTCAAAGTGTGTTCCCTGACCAGCAGTGTCAATGTCACCTGGAAACTTATTAGACATACTGATTCTCAGATCTAATCCCTGACCTGCTGAATCAGAAACTCTGGTGGTGAAGCCCAGGAACCTTGGTTTTAACAAGCACTTTGAGTGGTTCTGATGAATGTTCAAGTTTGAGAACCATTGGTTTAGGGTTTCTGGTGCACTCAAATCCTTGGGCCAAGTCCCTCCTTCCTCACTCTATTTATTTCTAGAAACTGAGAGGCCAGAGTCTGTCAAGAACTGTGAAGGCACCAACATTTTACCCTACTTGCAAACTAACAAGTTAGTCTGCCACAGTTTCATGGATGATGGAAGAAGACATGAGACTCGTAGGTCAGAGACCAAAGGATTTCATTACTCACAGCACAGCAAGGAGACTGAGCTTCGTGTTCATACCAGTTCCGCTTACCTCCCAAGTCCTGTGGGAATGATGCAAAGAAGACAGGTGGATGCTACATACACAGTTTATGTCATGGATGAGAAATCCCAAGCTTAGGAAACTCCAGGATAAAGAGAACCACAGGCAAACCTCCTGAACCTTTGCCCCAGATGGAAACATTATCTTTGGTATTGTGGTTAGGTAACAAAGCTGTCTCCTACTTCCAGGGAAACAACATCTCTGTCTTTCAAGCCCGTGATCTATCCAAATATGGTTAGATTATCCAGAACAAGAGCTGCCATTTCTTCTTCACAAGAGGCACAGAAACAAAGGAAACTGTGGTCTCCCAACACCCAGCTCCTTTTCCCAACTTTATGAAGGGAACTGATATAAGTCATTTTATACCTTAGCTCTGTGTGTATTTAGGTCATTCTGTTTCAATCTTGAAGGGCTGTGCATCTCAGTGTGGAGCTAGGAGGTATTTCCTGTGAAGCAACAGAGTCACTAATGTCACTTTCTATAGAGACTTATACAGCTACCACATATCCTATTCTGTTTCCAGTGCCCAAATAAAAAACATAGGCAAAACCTCTATTCTTCCTCAAACTGGAGAGCTAGTCACCAAAGTCTGGTAAATTTAACTCCCAAAGTAGAGGTCATCCATATTAGTGTGCAGAAAAAGACACCCAAGGAGCTTATAAAATACAGTTTTCTAGACGCCACACAAGTACAAACTCTGATTCTGAAGTTTTCAACTGGGGGCTCCAGAATCTGAATTTTAATTAAGAATTCCAGAAGATCCCAATGCTAGTAGGTCAGGAGATTTCACTCTAAGAAATCACTGTTAAGGCTGTCTTGTGTATCTATCTCAATCTCTTTGGCCCTGCCATCTTCTGATTTATAATGAATTGGATTCATGTTAATTTGGATTGCTAAAATAACCTCCTCACTGATTTCCCTAGTGCCAGTCTCTTGTCCTTTCAAATGAACTTTTATACAGTACAAATTCTACCCTATCACTTGGATGTAAAAAACATATTCCATTCAGCCAATACCATCCTCTTGGTAAAACTGTTATTGAACCAGGCATGTTTTGCCCATCACACAGTTTGCCAATCACTGAGATAATGAGTTTTGCAGCAGAGAAAGGGTTTATTCACAAGGCAGCAAAGTGAGGAAATGGGAGAACAAGTTGCACATCTACTTCCTTTAATACAGGTTTTAGGGATATTTATGAGATAAAGAAGCAGGATGGTCTATGATGGGAAGGTGATTGGAGGTAAGGAAAAGTGAGGTAATTGGCAGTCTTCACAAGCATAGTCAGAATTTATGGCTCTTCGTGGACACAAGTTCAGAACATGGCAGTGTTAGCATGATCTGAGGGTGGAGTTTTGGGCCCAGTGATGTCAAAAGGCCACCCATCAGGCACTCATGCAAGCCCAGATGTATGATAGGGAGGCTCAGCCAGTTTGAACTGGGCAAGAGTGGACTCCAGGTCCCTGAAAAACAATCATTAGTGTGGTGACCTATACATCACAGATGTTATCTATAAGGAAGCTAGTGGGAATTTAGATATATATTATTCAGCCATGTGACTTTTAGCTATATAGGATTTTTTAATCAACAAAAAGCAAGTGATTAAAAACAAGTGAGGCAAGTAAAGTTTGGTGGACCTAGTCAGGTTAGACCATGGTTTCAAAATGCTATCTCATTTAGTATGTTGTCGTTGTCATCATCGTCGTCGTCATTGTCGTCGTCATTGTCGTCGTCATCATCATCATAGCTAACACTTAAAGGACTCCTGCTCTGTGCCAGATGCAAATCTAAGCATACAGTGATTTAATAGAGTCATCTTCAAAAACCTTAAGAAGAAGGAACTGTTTCAGCTCCAGTTTATAGATGAACATCACAAGGAGGAAGATAGAGCTGGAACTGGAGCAAGGGCAGTCTGCCATGATGGGTGACTGTTACTCTATACCAGATAACCAAATTTCTTCTGTAAATCATAACTATATTAGGCTTTGTAGGCCAGGAGTCAATGTTCTCAACTCTTTTTTAAAAACTTTATTTAGCTAGCTAATTCATGAGCTAGCTTGGACATATTCTGCTACCTTTTTAAATTGATGCATAATGTATATATTTTGGGATACATGATATTTTGATATATTCATACAGTCTGTAATGATCAAATCAGGGCAATTGGGACATTGATCACCACAAATATTTATCCTTCTTTATTTTGGGAGCATTCTAATTCCTCTCCTCCTGCTGTTGTCAACTATGCAACAAATTATTCTTAACTATAGTCCCCCTACTATATTATCAAATACTAGATCTTATTTTTTCTAACTATGTACCCATTAATCAACCTCTTTTTATCCCTCACCTCCTCCTACACTTACCAGGCTCTGATAACCATCAGTCAGCTCTCTACCTCCATGAGATCCACTTTTTTAGCTCCCACATATGAGTGAGAACATATAGTATTTATCATTCTGTGCCTGGCTTATTTCACTTTGCATAATGACCTCCAATTCTATCCGTGTTTGCAAATGACAGGATTTCATTTTTTAATGGCTAAATAATATTCCATTGTGTCAGTATACAACATTTTCTTATCCATCCATTGAGGGGCATTTAGGTTCATTCCACATCTTGGATATTATGAACAGTGTTACAATAAACATGGAAGCACAGATATCTTTTTAATATGATGATTTCCTTTCTTTTACATGTTCTTTCTCCACATACTCACTGGCATCCATTATTTTTTGTGTTTTTGATAAGAGTTATTTTACCTGGGGTAAAATGATATCTCACTGTGATTTTGATTTGCATTTCCCTGATTATTAGTGATGTTCAGCATTTTTTGTATACCTGTTAGCCTTTTTGGTATCTTCTTTTGAAAAATATCTCTTCAGATCTTTTGCCCATTTTTAAATCAGGTTATTTGTTGTTTTACTGTTCCATTATTTGAATTCCTTATATATTCCAGATATTAACCCCATGTCAGATACATACTTTGCAAATACTTTTGCCTACTCTGTGGGTTGTCTTTTCACTTTGATTACTTCCTTTGCTATGTGATCTTAATATGATCCCATTTGTCTCCTTCTTCTTTTGCTGCCTATGCTTTTGAGGTCTTACAGTGGAAATTTTTGCCCAGACCAATGTCCTGAAGCATTTCCCTAATGTTTTCTTCTAGTAGTTTTACAGTTTTAAGTCTTGGATTTAAGACTTTAATCCATTTTTATTTGATTTTTGTGTATGGTGAGAGATAGGGGTCTAATCTCACTTTCTGTATGTGGTTATCTAATTTTCTCTCTACCATATATTGAGGAGACTGTCCTTTTCTCAGTGTATGTTCTTTATGCCTTTGGCAAAAATGAATTGGCTGTTCCATCCTGCTGCATTGGTCTATGTGTCTGTTTTGTGCCAGTACCATGCTGGTTTGGTTATTATGGCTTTATAGTATACTTTGAAATCATAGAGTGTGAGTCCTCCAGCTTCATTCTTTTTGCTCAAGATTGCTTGACTATTTGGAGTCTTCTGTGGTTCTGTATGAATTTTAGGGTGGTGGTCCTATTTCTGTGAAGAATGTCATTGGTATTTTGATAGGGATTGTGTTGACCCTTTAGATTGCTTTGGGTAGTATGGACATTTTAACTGTATTCTTCTAACCTATAAGCATAGGATACTTTTCCATTTTTGTGTCTCCTCTTCAATTTCTTTTATCAAAATTTTGCAGTTTTTCCTGTAGAGCTATTTTATTTCTTTGATCGAATTTATTACTAGGTATTTTATATTTTTTGTAGCTGTTTTAAATGGGATTGTTTTCTTGATTTCTTTTTGAGACTGTTCATTGTTGGTGTGTAGAAATGTCAATGTATGTTGATTTTGTATCCTTCAACTTTACTAACAGTTTTTTTGTGAATTATTTAGGTTTTTCTCGGAATAAGATCAGGTCATCTGTAAACAAGACTAATTTGACTTCTTCCTTTCCAACGTAGATGTCCTTTGTTTCATTCTCTTGCCTAAGTGCTCTGGCTAGAACTTCCAGTACTAGGTTGAATAAAAGTGGTGAAAATGTCCTGTGTTATTTCACATCTTAGAGAAAAGGAATTCCATTTTTCTGCATTAAGTGTGATGTTAGCTGTGACTTTGTCATATATGGCCTTTTTTGTGTTGAAGTATGTGCCTTCCATAGCCAGTTTGTTGAGCATTTTTATCATAAAGGGATACTGAATTTTGTTGAGTGTTTTTTTAGCATCTATTAAAATGATCATACAGTTTTTGTTCTTTATTCTCTTAATAAGATGTATTATATTTACTCATTTGCATATGGACTGTTCTTGTATCCCTGGGTTGAATCCCATGTGGTCATGCTGAATAATCTTTTCAATGGGTGTTGTATTCAGTTTGCTAGTATTTTGTTGAGAATTTTTGCATCTGTCTTCATCTGAGATACTGACTGTAGTTTTTTGTTGTGTTCTTGTCTAGTTTTGGTGTCAGGTAATCCTGGTCTCATCAAATGAGTGTGGAAGTATTCCCTCTTCAATTTTTTGAAAAAGTTTGAGTAGAATTGGTATTATTCAATTGTTTGGTAGAATTCAACAGTAAAGCCATTAGGTCCACGGGTTTTCTTGATGGACATTTTTTATTATTGCTTCAATCTCATTACTCATTACTGGTTTGTTCAGATTTTCTATTTCTTCATGGTTCAATCGTGGTAGATTGTATATGTGTAGGAATTTATTTATTTCTTGTAGGTTTTCCAATATGTTGGCATGTACATGTTAATAATAGTTTCTAATGATCCTTCATATTTCTGTGGTATCAGTTGTTATATATTCATTTTCATTTATTATTTTATTTGGGTCTTCTCTCCTTTTTTTTTCTTTATAGGTTAGCTAGTTTTGTTTATCTTTTCAAAAAATGAACTTTTCATTTCATTGATATTTTGTGTTTTTTAATCTCAGTCATTTACTTATGCTCTGATTTTTCTTATTTCTTTCCTTCTAAAAATTTTGGGTTTGATTTGTTCTTGCTATTTTAGTTCCTTGAGGTGTATCATTAGGTTTGTTATTTTAATTTTTTTATTTTTCTATGTAGGCATTTGATGTATTGCTGTAAACTTCTCTCTTAGTATTGCTTTTGCTGTATTCCATAGACTGAATATGTTGGGTTTCCATATTAATTTGTCTCAAAAAATTTTTAAATTTCCTTCTTAATGTCATTGACCCACTGAGTAGGAGCATGTTTAACTTTCCTGTGTTCGTATAGTTGCCAAAGCTCCTCTTTTTTTTTTTTTTTTAATTTTTTTTTTTATTATTATACGTTAAGTCCTAGAGTACATGTGCATAACGTGCTCTTGTTATTGATTTCTAGTTTTATTCCATTGTGATCAGAAAAGGTACTTGATATGATTTTTACTTTTTTGAATTTGTTGAGACTTGTTTTGTGGGCTAATATGTGGTCAGTTCTGGAGAATGTTCCATGTGCTGATGAAAAGAACTTGTCAGGCCGGGCACAGTGGCTCACGCCTATAATCCCAGCACTTTGGGAGGCTGAGGTGGGCGGATCACAAGGTCAGGAGATAGAGACCATCCTGGCCAACGTGGTGAAACCCCATCTCTACTAAAAATACAAAAATTAGCTGGGCGTGGTGGCACATGCTTGTAGTTCCAGCTACTCAGGAGGCTGAGGCAGGAGAATCGCTTGAAGCCAGGAGGCGGAGGCTGCAGTGAGCCGAGATCATGCCATTGCACACCAGCCTGGGTGACAGAGTGAGACTCTGTCTCAAAAAAAGAAAAGAATTTGTATTCTGCAGCTGTTCAATGAAATGTTCTATAAATGTCACTTAGACGTATGTGATCTAGTGTTTAGTTTATCATTGATGTTTCTTTGTTGATTTCATGTCTGGATGATCTGTCTATTAATAAGGGTGGGGTGTTGAAGTCCCCTACTATTACTGTATTTCAGTCTATCTCTCCACTTAGATCTGTTCGTGTTTACTATATATACTTCTTTCTTTGAACAAGCTTTCTGCATCTTGCTCTTTTCAAACTCCCTCTTGAACTCCAGTGACTGTTAGATGTGCTCTTTTGAGGTCATTCTCTGTAGACATTTGTTTGTTTCATCATTTTTCCTTTTTTCACTTCTGCATATTTTCAAATAGCCTGTCTTTGAAATTACTGATTCTTTCTTCTGCTTTACTCATTCTGCTCTTTAAAGCCTCAAATTCATTTTTTACTTCAGCAAATGTATTTCTTAGTTCCAGGATCTGTTTGATTTTTTAAAAATTATTTCAATCTCTTAAACTTCTGATAAATTTATGAATTGCTTTTTTGTATTATCTTGGAATCGGCTGAGTTTTCTTAAACTACTATTTTGAATTATTGATCTGAGAGCTCCCATATCATCATCCCATTAGAGTTGGTCATTCACTCCTTGCTTTGTTTGGAGAGGTCATGGCTCCCTGTTTGCTGCTGTTTCTTGTGGACATACATCTATGGCTTTACACTGAAGGATTAGTTATTTATGCCAGTCTTTGCTGACTGGCTTATTTTGGTCTTTCTAGAGTATGTTTGCTTACAGGTTATTTGTATTCGCCTGTTGAGTTCCTTAATTCTAGATCACTGCTTGCTTTTCAGCACTATATGGAACATTAAGCCCAGGTTTGCCTTGACTCTTAGAAATGCTCGAAGTACTGACCATCCTAAATTGAGGGTAAGGGGCCCCCCAAAAATACTCTGACTTTGTGGAAAAGCTAGCTAGGGGCTTTGTGCCCAGAAGACCCATGGAGTGTGCCTCGTACAGTGTGGTGCTGTTGAAAAGCCACTCTGATTTGGCATCGCCTTTGGCTGAGATAAAGGGCAGAGTTTCATGGGTTGCAGTTGCTAGTCTCACCTTCGCTCTTTATCACTAGATGCTTTCAGGGATTTTTGTCTCTATAGACACTTAGAATACTTCCCACGGGTTGAGGTAAAAAGCAGTTTTCCTGCAAGGGAATGTAAGGTGGCTGAGTGGGGAAAATGACTGCCCACCTCAGTCTCACTTTCTCCAGTGTAGAAACCATGAGTCTAGGGGGCATTTTCTACGTGCAGTGCCTGAGTAAATTTGGGTAGGGGCATTGCAGATAGAGACGTTCTTTCTTCTACTGCTCAGAGTGTTTTATTTCTCTGCGGCTCTGGGTAACGTCTCAGCCTCAGATTTGAGTTCTGGGATGTTGCTGGTGATAGTCTTAGCGCTGGATATTTGTTTTGGGTTTTCTGTAGGCAAGAGTGAAGTCAGATTACTTCGACTCTGCCATTTTGGTGATATCCCTCTGTGTTCTCAAATCTTTGCACAACTGTTCTCAGGTAAAGGTTAATATTTTTTACATTTAACATTTAAAAATGTAAAATCCATTCTTTACTCATAGGCCACACAAAACCAGATGGCTGCTAGATTTGGTGTGTGGGTCCTAGTACCTAGTACCTAGTGGGTACTGACCTTTGCTGTGTACTAACACTGAAAGCTATTTGGGATCTGGTACTTTATCATCTGCTAATTCTCGCTGTTCTCCTAGATCAAGCTTGGACTTTAGGGGAACTCCTTGGAGAAAATACTTGATCAGTTTCCCTATTATTCCACACACCCTACACATCAGTTGTACACTTCATCCTAACATGTGAACTTTCATTTCCTTTGTCTTCCACACTGTGAGCTCCTTAAAGTCTTCTAACTTTTTATGCCTAGCAGCTGACACATGAGAGGAACTCAAAAACTATTAGTTAAATTGACAAACAGAACCATATATTATATTTTAACTAAAGGTTTATTCTAGTTGAAGGACTCACTTTCCTTTTAACAGTTAACAAACATTTTGTAACACTGGACTAGGCACTGGAGTCAGGGGGACACAGAAGGCTCAGTCTCTGCTCTGAAAACTCTTACAGATTTGCTAAATGCTGTTTAATTTGCTAAGTGCTGCCAAGGGAGGTTGCACTGGCTGCCACTGGAGTGCAAAGAATGGCGTTGGTCAGTTCTGCAGGTGAGGATGTAGTTGGGTGCTCAGGAAAGGTTTGGAGAAGCAGTTTCCTCTTGAATCAAGTCTTAAAAGATGAATAGGTTTTCACCCAGAAGATAGGGAAAGGGTATTTCAAGAAAGAGGGTCTTGTGTCCTGTGGACAATAAGTACCTCAACATGGCTGAAGAATAGAGTATAAATGTCACTGTGTGGGGTCACTTGTGGTGAAAAGCGAGGCAGGGACATGATCACACAGGAAGTTGCAAGGGGTTGGTTAAGAAGTAAGTGTTTGTCCTATAGGCCAGAATATACTAAGCTCCCTAATATTGAAGACTCTTAATGCCAAAAAAAAAGTCCCAGACAGTCATGAATAGTAGTTATATTTTCTTTTAACTATGTTACAGACAATGACTAAGGCAAACGTAGATTCAGTGAGCTCTAGCAGAATAAACTAGCCCCAGTAGGGATCTGTGAGCTGTATATGAGAACTGCCGCTGTCAGACAGGGAGAGCAGTTGAAGAACTGCAGTTGGGGGCAGGAGGGTTAAACTGATCACATTTACCTTTTGGAAAGATAACTGTGGGCCAACAAACAAAGGGGAAGAGACTGGAGGCAGAATGAACATGGGTGAGGGAAGCAGAATGAAAACAAAGTCAAGGAGAGAAACTTGGATTACAAACAGTTTATAAACTGGATACAGAATGATGATATCTGAAAGAGCAAGAAAAAGAGATGGTTAGGAAGGTGAATGAGGAGCCAAGAGAGATTGCTGTCATGGGGGCCGAAGGGAACCATCACCTGGAACAAACAGTAAAGAGGGCAGATACCACAGTGCATCTGAGCATAGGCTGTGGGGCCAAACATCATGTGTCACATCTTAGCCCAGTACTTCCCGTCTGTGTGAGCTTGAGTAACTTTTTTGCCTTATTGACTCTAATTTCCTCGCCTATAAAATGAAAAAATCTGAGACTTACCGAAATGATCAAATGCATTAACACATGGAAAATACTTAGAATAGTGCTGGGTGCTTGCTAGAGGATCAGTAACTGTTAGTTGTTATTGTTTGTTTGTTTATTGTTTGTTTTTCAAATAATGATTAGTAACTTGAGAGAATGAAGCTTGTTTATCAGAGTCATAGGTGGTTTGTATCACATATGTTTCAGTAAAATGGTAGGAAAAAACAAAGAAAAAAAGTGATAGGAATAACAGTCCGATTAAAATAGATGAAGGAGAGAACGGGTGGTGAGAAAAGAAAAACAGCAAGAAAAGAGTTTTCTATAGAGAAAAATTTTTTGAAAACAAGGAGAAAGGTACAAGCAATATTAAGACCCATCAGAAAATATTTTGGAAACCTAATCATATTTATTTTAGAGTAAAATCATCTTGATGATTATATATTTGCTTTGAACTTTTTCTTTTTTTTCTTTTTGAGATGGAGTTTCGTTCTTGTTGCCCAGGCTGGAGTGCAGTGGCGCATTCTCAGCTCATTACAACCTCCACCTCCCAGGTTCAAACATTTGCCATTAAGTTATGTTTTCATTCAATGAAAAAATGAACCAGAGTGAATTTGTATCCCATTTGAAATAAACTCCAATGATATTTGCAGACCAAGCTAACTTCACATGTGCTTGCTGAATGTGCTATGCCATATTTTACATGTATTAACACACATTTGATTCCATAGCACACCTACCTATGAAGTAGGTATTAGTCGTAGTAGTCCCATTTTACAAATGGGAAAATATAAAGCTCACATAAAGTGAAAAATGAGCCCATACCACCAGGACCAGTAAGAGGTAGAGGAACTAAAACCAAGACATACATACATACATTCATTCATTCACTCTTATATTCATTCATTCATTCATTTGCGACAGTCTCATTCCATCATCCAGGTTGGAGTGTGGTGGCACGATCTCAGCTCACTACAACCTTGACCCCTAGATTCAAGCAATTCTTGTGCCTCAGCCTCCCGGGTAGCTGGACTGCAGGCATGCACCACCACACCAGGCTAATTCTTTGTATTTTTAGTAGAGATGGAGTCCCACCCTGCTGGCCAAGCTGATCTTGAAGTCCTGACCTCAGGTCACTTCAGCCTCCCAAAAAGTGCTAGGATTATAGGTGTGAGCCACCGTATCTGGCAGAACCAAGACATTTTTAAACTCAAAGCTGGATACTGTTAACTATACAGTATACCATGTGTGATCTGACTGGGAAGCCTGGAAGTATTTGCTCTGTCTCTTCACAACTGGACCTTCTCAAACATCTATTTTGTTAAATGCCTTCCATTAAATTGGTCCAGGACTCAGAAGGTTTGGGTTCATAGCCTTGTTTTTTTTTTCACTCACTAGCTAGTGAAACTATAGCAAATCACTCAGCTGATTTTTGTCTCAGTTTCCTCTCCTGCAAGTTATATAAGGCATTGTCTGCTTTATTCACCTTCATTCTCCAGCAAGCATAGAGCAGAGCTTTTCAGCGGTTGTATGACATGCAGCACCTCAACAGATTGAACGCAGTAGCAGGTATAAGAATCTGACAGGCTTCTGTTAAATAAGACATTAAAATTAGGTTCACAAAAATCTAAATTCCATTTTTCATTAATTTTGTTTGGGTAATATTGTTATTTTTAATAGAATTATGCTAATATATGGTGAGTTTATTCATATTCTTAAATTAATTTTTAAATTTTTGTCAGTTTTGCCGGGCGCGGTGGCTCAAGCCTGTAATCCCAGCACTTTGGGAGGCCGAGACGGGCGGATCACGAGGTCAGGAGATCGAGACCATCCTGGCTAACACGGTGAAACCCCGTCTCTACTAAAAAATACAAAAAACTAGCCGGGCGAGGTGGCGGGCGCCTGTAGTCCCAACTACTTGGGAGGCTGAGGCAGGAGAATGGCGTGAACCCGGGAGGCGGAGCTTGCAGTGAGCTGAGATCTGGCCACTGCACTCCAGCCTGGGGGACAGAGCGAGACTCCGTCTCAAAAAATAAATAAATAAATAAATAAATAATAAAAAAAAAAAATAAATTTTTGTCAGTTTTAACTTCTAATACCATAAATATTACTTGATATCATCTGTATGAACCAGTGCCCTGTAGGGGTCTGAATGTAAAAGGGTTTTGACACCAAAAATTTTAAGAACCATTGCCTTCCACTGTCCTAGGTATTATTCTATGAATCATCAAAATTAATCCTCAAAAAATCACCCCTTTGAGCTAGGTAACGTTATTAATTCTATTTTTAAGATACTGAAGTTGAAGCATAGAGAAGGTAAATAAATAGCCCCAACTTGATACTGCTTAGCTGGTAGCAGCATTCAAATATCAACCCACGGAGTCTGATACTAGAGCTTTCATGTGCTTCTGTGTTTGATAAACTGTAAGTACCCTTAATAACCCAAAATAGACCTGTAATATTTTTATTTCCATCTTTTTTTTTTTTTTTTTTTTTTTTTTTTGAGATGGGATCTTGTTCTTGTTTCCCAGGCTGCAGTGCAATGGCTCAATCTCGGCTCACTGCAACCTCTGCCTCCCAGGCTCAAGCGATTCTCCTGCCTCAGCCTCCAGAGTAGCTGGGATTACAGGTGCCCGCCACCACGCCCGGCTAATTTTTGTATTTTTAGTAGAGATGGGGTTTCACCATGTTGGCCAGGCTGGTCTCGAACTTCTGACTTCGTGATCCGCCCGCCTCAGCCTCCCAAAGTGCTGGGATTACAGGCATGAGCCACCACACCCTGCCATATTTCAAACTTATTTCTAGTGATGTATAATATCTCCATCAATTCTCATAAATTTGATGCTATTTTACATATTAATCTTAAATTTGATGTATATACATATTTATGTATATATATATACTGCTTTAGCAATATAAAGTAATGGTGAAATAACTGGGTCATCGACAAATATAGTCTCTAAATTATTAATAGGTTATATTCTGCAAGTTTTCTTGTTAAAGTTTCTAGGAACTTTGCATGCACCTACAAAAGCAATGTTATAAATCTTATTAGGTTTGTTGGAACTTAATATGCTAGCAAGATACCATAGTGAGGAGTCTCACAAGCATTTGACATCTCAGTCAAGACTTCCTGGCTATAAGTGATATGAACTCATTCAAAACACCTTAGCCAAAAAGGACACAAAGACAAACTCCTGGACAAAAGGTGACCAGGGGCCCCAAGAGATCTAGGAAACAAGAAGCTGCCATGAACTTCTCTTGGAGTCTCTAGGGCTGTGTGACTTCTCATCTTGCTTCTCTTTGTACGTCCCTTTCATCCTTTTCTCTTTCTCCACAATGGTTTTCTCTATTTTTTCTGTGCCCTGGTGGAAGGTGTTCCCTCTTTAAATGAAGCCCTCTGATTCACACATCCTCCAAGGTCTTTCAATGCTAAAGACAATGGATTATCTCTGAGTTTCAATTCCTACCTCCAGAAGAGAAAAATGTGGGCCAGGCACAGTGGCTCACGCCTGTAATCCCAGCACTTTGGGAGGCCGAGGTGGGTGGATCACTTGAGGCCAGGAATTCAAGACCAGCCTGGCCAACATGGGGAAACCTCATCTCCACTAAATCTACAAAAATTAGCTGGGCGTGGTGGTGCACACCTGTAATCCCAGCTACTCAGGAGGCTGAGGCACAGGAATCACTTGAACCTGGGGGGCAGAGGTTGCAGTGAGCTGAGATTGCACCACTGCACTCAGCCTGGGCAACAGAGCAATACTCATTCCAAAAAAAAAGAAGAAAAAGAAAAATCTGATTGGCCTAGCCAGGTCTAAAGGGCTTAGTAATTAACACCCCTCTTCACTGCCTGAATTATGAACCCAAAGAGAAAAGAATCAGTAGGTGGAGAAACAAAACAAGTCACTCTTGTCTTTAATAAAGCTGGTATTGGAGGATGAGGCTTAGGTGCAAGAAGAGCAGAGGGGAATGATAGTGCACCTACAGCACATTTGCATCTTCAGGGCACATCCATTCACCCCAGTGGCTCCTTGCATTCTGCCCAGTGGAGATGAAAGGGAAGAAGACCACATCGTGAGCTGTTAGTTTATAGTGGCACTGATGTGTTTATTTCATTGTATCCTCCTTTTCCTTCTTCCCTAAAATACGTATGGTAAAGGGACAAAGGTTAATGGGGGGAAGAGCTTTGTCCATTTACCTTACAGTAACAGATGTTTTAAGATGATTGTAATCTCTCTGTTTTAACTAAAAATGACTGAAAAGTTAATTCAATTCTGATTCAGGATCTGGATCGAAATCTGAGCAGACTCACAGCATCATTTGAAAAAGCAACAACTGAGAAAGTCCGGTGTCAAGAAGAGGTGAACCAAACCAACAAAACCATCAAATTAGCTAACAGACTTGTCAAGGAACTTGAGGCAAGTTAAACCTTTTCTTCCAAACATTCTAACTAAAATATTCAGATCTGCTCGTGGGAATTTTATTATTTGCCACCAATATTAACTAAATAGACATGGAATTAACAACAAAGGATAATATTTAAAAATCACTCGTACTGTGGCTCTAACTCACCAGAAGGAAGAAATGATCAAGTACATATCTTTTAATATATAGTCCTGAACTCAGTGTGCCATCAGTCTGATCTCCAATGAAAACAGGGAAGACATATACTTTATCAGAAGTTAGTGGTCTTGTATCCACTTTAAGACAATGGAGTACATCAGCTGTGGGTGGGTTATGTATTTATTTTTTCTACTTTCCCCCTTCCTTCCTTTCTTACCACATTGTGAAAAAAATCCTTTAAAAACAAAAAGAAAGCATGGTTTTCTTGAAGTAGGTTATAAAACTCAGGATGGCTGCTAGATAATTGTGAAATTGAACTGTTTGTTGTCTGATCCTTTTAATATACATTTGCCATTGAATTCTACCAGCAAATGATTTCTTTCAAGTTAAACCTGGTTGGCTTATGGTTTTGTTGTTACATCTTTTTATAGGTGACTGACGTGCTAATGTTAATAGTTATTCCATTAGGTAAAGGTTTTTTATAATTCTTATTAACATCCTCTTGCTTGAACGTGAGTGGTAGAGGAACATATGTTCTGTGACATCAGTGTTCACAGATTTTGTTTGCTCTACAATGTGGCATTCAACAGTTTTGGGGAAATCACCAAACATCTTCAACTTTGTTTTCTTGTGTCTAAAACAGGGATGTGGATAATGTTTCCCTTACAAGGTTGTGATGATGCTCAAAAGACATAATGTATGTTCAAGTATTTCCTAACAAAAGTCAAAGAGATAAATAACCAAATTTTAAAATAAGAAAAGGATTTGAATAGACATTTCACCATACAAGATACGCAGACAGCACATGAAAAGATGCTCAACTCCATTAGTCATTAGGGAAATGCAAATTAAAACCACAAGATACTACTTCATAACCACCAGGATGACTGTAATAAAAAATATGGACAGTAATGGTATTGGCAAACGATATGGAGAAATGCTGGTTGGAATGTAAAATGGTTCCACCTCTTTGGAAAACAGTTCTGCAGTTCTTCAAAACATTAAACATGAAGTTAGCATGTGATGCAATCATCTACTCATAGGTATATACCCCAAATAAATGAAAATAAACGTCCATTAAAAAGCTCATATGCAAATGTTCATGGCAGTATTATTCATAATAGCTAAAAATAGAAACAACCCAAATGTCCATTAATTGATAAATGGACAAATAAAATGTATATCCATATAATGTAATAGTATGCATCTATAAAAATGAATACTGAGTTATGCTACAATGTATGAGTCTTGAAAATATCATGCTAAAAGAAAGAAACCAGACACAAAAGGTCACATATCACATGATATGTGGTATCATATATCATACAGAGGCACATTCTGCCTGTGTACGAAATGTCCAGAGCAGGCTAATTTATAGACACAAAATAGACTAATGGTTGCCAGAGGCTGGACAAGGGTGTGGGGTTTGGGGAGTGACTACTACTGGATACACGGTTTGTCTTTGGGGTGAGGGAAACGTACTAAAATGAGCAAGAGGAGATAATTGTGCAAGTTTATATAGATAGTAAAAACCACTCTACTGTGTATTTTAAAGGGTGAGTTTCATGGTATGTGAATTATATCTCAATAAAGTAGTTACTTTTTAAAGTATAAAGTCTATAACTGCACTATTAGAAAGTACATAAAATATATAAGTAAAAAGTAGTAACAGTGTATAATTAAAAAGTATATAACTGTATTATTAGAAATGCCTTTAGCTGACAAGTGTGTAACTGCACTAAAATATGTAACTGCACTATTAGAACTGCATTTGGCTGGAGGTGATATCTAACTTTTACAGTGGCTCAAACAAATGGGAGCTTATTTTTCACATATTACAGAAAATGCTAAGGCTAGACCATTATCAGTGTTGATCTAGATGATTAGTGACCAGCCACCTAGGCTCTTTGTTGCCCTCTGCCTCTCCACACTTAGCAAGTGGTCATTCACCCTCATGTGTTTTGCCTCATGGTCTCAAGACCGTTGCTACACCTTCAGATTCAGAGAGACAATAGAGAAAGGGAACAATCTATATCAGCTGGGGTTTTCTCCTTTTATGAGAAAATCTTATGTTTTTCTGGAAATGTCTCTGACAGACCCCCACTTAAGTTTCTTTTGTCAGAACTAGATAAACTCCTAACTCCACCCCACACCTCCTGCCCAAAAAAAAAAAAAAAAAAGTCTGGAAAAGGGGGAATGGGGCTATCATCATTTGCTTAGCAAGTCACCATTCATCTCATGGAACTGGGCGCATTACCATCCTATTCAGATTCAGGGTTCTCTTAGCAAGAAAGGGGGAAACATGTTTTAGGATAGCTAGGTGATAGCCTCATTTCTTGTAGTAGATTTTTTTTTTTTTTTTTTTTGAGAAGGAGTCTTGCTCTGTCACCCAGGCTGGAGTTTAGTGGCGTGATCTCGGCTCACCCCACCTCCTAGGTTCATGCCATTCTCCTGCCTCAGCCTCCCGAGTAGCTGGGACTACAGGCACCCGCCACCACGCCCAGCTAATTTTTTTGTATTTTTAGTAGAGCGGGGTTTCACCGTGTTAGCCAGGATGGTCTCGATCTCCTGACCTCATGATCTACCCACCTCAGCCTCCCAAAGTGCTAGGATTACAGGTGTGAGCCACCACAACCAGCCTATAGTAGATTTTTAAAACCCTAAATTATTACCACAAATTTAATTCACCACAAGTTGAAATACACTATCTCTCTGAAATGCATAGTTCATTATGCAGAAACTCATAATTCACCCTGCAAATCCCCTCTCCATTCCATCTCAGTAACTGCAATTCTGTTCTTCCAGTTTTTCTGGCCCAAAGCTTTTGAATCACCCATGACTCTTTCTGACATCCAGTCCATCAGCATATTCTGTTGACTGTGCTTTTCAGGTTCATTCCAAATCCCAGCACTTGGCATTCTCTTCACCTCACCATGCTGGTCCAGGCTGCTGGCATCTCTCCCCAGGATGCCTCCGCAGGCCCCACCATTACCTCCTAAAGCTTATTTCCCTCATTGCAGCCAGGTGATATTTTACAAACTTAAGTACATTCCCATCACCCCTTCACTCAGAACTCCCCGATAACTAATTAATCACTCAAAGTCCAGTCTAAAGGCTTTACTGACCTACTAGGCCCTACATGATGATCTGTCTCCTGGATACCCCCCTGTCCTCACCTCTGCCACTTCCCTCTTGCTCTGTCTTCACTGGCCTTCTGTCTCTCCCTCATACTTCCAGGCACTCTCCTTCTTTGTGCCTTAGCCTTTCCCAGGCAATCACATCACTGGCTCTTCACTTTGTCAGGCTCTGCTGAAAGTTCTCATTATCAATTGGTTTTCTCTGACATCCCCACATAAAAGAGCCTTCATCCAACACACATGAGTCCCCCCCCCCCCAATTCATACACGCACATACAAGCACACATACGCATCTCTATTTTCTCCACTTGCTCTGTTACCGTTTTTTGATAGCATTTATTGCATGAACATAGTTGTACATGTATGCATACACACAAATACTTTTTTTGGTCTTTTTTTTCCCCAATTGAAATATGAGCTTCTCAAGAACAGGAAACTTCACCTTTTTTGTGCACTGCTTGATCCCAAGCATATAGAATAGTCCCGGTGTGTCATCGGCATCACTAGATATTTACTGAATGAATACATTAATAAATGGGTGAGTTTTGGGAGCCTCCTGTATTAAAATTCTGGAGCCTTTTGAAGACTTGCTTTTCTTAGGTGAGTTGAGAAATTTCACCAGAAGCAGTTTGAAGAGTTCACCATTTCTGAGGTACCTGAGAAAAAGTGTCATATAATTAGACTGTTTTCCTGGACTAGTTACAGAATGTCTGAAAGTTTTATCAAGGGGAAAGCAGGTCCTACCACGTGTCTCTAACATATAGCAATATTTCCAAAGGCTTTGCTTACTCATGATGATTTAGACAAGGAAAGGAAAAGAAGATTGTAGTATGTGAACTAAGAAAAAATATATATTTTTAAAGGATTCATTGAAGATGTCAGATCTTTTTCTTTTAGGATAAATTCTTTCTGACTAGAACAGGAGACAGTTAACTTCTGAAAAACATCAAGACTGATGATTTTGTCTGTATAGCATTGACCTGGAAGCTCAGCCATTCAGACTAATAAATCAGGCAATTTATATTTAATCATTAACTAACTCCTGAGTTGAGCAGCTGTTCAAAATTAGAAATGGGTCACCCCAGCCAGGATGACATTACAGGCAATCTATAATGCATTAGAATAAAATTATAGTGATTTTTAACTGTCTAGAAATTTATTACAGGACATGTTCCAACTCTTAAACCCTTGTTAGCCAATGTCAGTAATGATTTATGTTGCATGGATACTATAGCAAAATTATTGACGATTTCGATAGCCAATAAGTCTATGTTTAGTAAATCTTCAAATTTCAAAGCTGTTTTGGAGAATGAGGTGGGTACATTTTATTGTTTATCCTTTACAAACCAAAAACAACAAAGATAGAGGGTAGGTGAATGAGAGATTCCTCCTGAAAATTAATGGATATGTTGTCTGTGGCTGAGGAAGGAAAGTAATAAATTCTGTAGAGGGCTAGAGAGCTGAAGTTCCTTAGTGTTTAATTATATAGTTAACTTGTGGTGATCTTTATCAAGCAAAGCAAGGAGATGATCTTGAAACCACTTTGATAACCATTTTCACATGCTAATTTCATGACCTCCGACCTCAGTGTTGTAGATATTAAGATGGCTTGCAGGGAACTGGCATTCCAATCCATTATGACATCATTTTTGTTTTCTGTGGTCAATCTACTTTCATGGGGAAAGCAAAATTTCATAGGGTGCCTCTTTGCTTGTACTAACAAATTGCTGATTTCTTTTCAGGTTCCATTAATTTGCATGTTCTTAAAATGTTGTATTTTTAGCATACATTGAAACAAAATAAATTAGTAAACTACCCTGCAGTTCAGTCAATCTATACATATTTATTGCAGTTTTATTCAAATCCAATATTAAGGGCTTCAGATATTTAACCTGTAAATCAGATTTTAAATGGCCATCCAACTAGATATAAGGACTTCAACAGCATTCTCGGAGAGTATTGTGAAGTCCTGATTTCCACCTTTTTACATAGATCATAGCTTCCTCCACTGATTTAATGATTATATTAGAAAACTAACCTGATTTTAGTAACTACTAATGCTACTCTTTCATTAGTAGAATCCAGAATAGATGGCTATTTCGGCTTTATGTTTTAACTAATTAAGAAGAGTTGTGTTTGTCATTTCCCTTTGTCTGTAATCAGACCATTGCCAGCATGTTAAAAATAGGTAAGTAAATAAAAAGTTTGACTAGGGCAGTGTAGTGGGAAGAATGGAGAGCAGCTAGGCTGACATTAAAAATCCTGATATCAGGCCAGGTGTGGTGGCTCACGCCTGTAATCCCAGCACTTTGGGAGGCCAAGGCAGGTGGATTGCTTGAGCTCATGAGTGTGAGACCAGCCTGGGCAACATGGCGAAGCCCCATCTCTACAAAAAAATACAAAAATTTGCCAGGCATGGTGGGACATGCCTGTAGTCCCTGCTACTTGAGAGGCTGAAGTGAGAAGATGGCTTGAGCCCAGGAGGTAGAAGTTGCCATGAGCTGAGATGGTGCTACGGCATTCCATCATGGGCGATAGAACCAGACCTTGTCAAATAAATAAGTAATCCTAACATCACTCATTCTTGGCCACAGCTCTTGGTCATCCTCCACTCCCAGAGGGACAGGGGAGAGACTGTCAGCCTTTCAAGAAGGACCTCAATCATAATGGAAGAGTTGGGATGTCCAGTGAGAAGAGATGTTAAAGAACTAATGTCACTTTGTGATAAACTCCACTGAGGAGAGTATGAGAACTCCATCATAATGATGGGTTTCAAACACATGAAAGATTATAATAGTCACACCAAACCATTACACTCTGTTCCTTCTAGTGACTGTGTGGAAGGACATAAACTGTGCCATGAGGTAATTGCATTAAGCATTTGTGGAGTTGACGTTCACCCTGCAATTACAGCTGAGTAATTTCATCTTTCAGTCAGAGAAGATTCGCTGGGGTCAATCCATTAAGTCCTTTGAAGCTCAAGAGAAGACACTCTGTGGAGATGTTCTTCTCACGGCAGCATTTGTGTCTTATGTCGGACCCTTTACAAAGCAGTATCGCCAGGAGCTGGTGCACTGCGAGTGGGTTCCCTTTCTTCAACAGAAGGTAAGTTCAATTCCTCACCTTGCCAACAGGTAGAAAGATCATATTGCGATTTGCGTAGTAAAACCCACGTATATGCCAGACACTTTTGGACCTCTGTAATGAAAACTGACCAGAAACTCCACGGTGAAGGTGTGTCTTATGTGCTGCAGTTTTTCTTATTTTTACAAAATTCATATTTCATTATTTTAAAAATGTTTTCATTGATATATTATACTCATATGTCTTTCGGGGTAATGTGATAGTTTGATACCTGTATACAATGTGTAATGGTCAAGTCAGGGTAAGTAAGATATCTATCACCTTAAACATTTATTTTTTTCTCTGTGTTAGGAACACTATAATTCTTCCTTTCTAGCTATTTGAAATATACAATAAATTATGAACTACAATTTCCCTACTGTGCTGTTGAATGCTGGCACTTACTTCTTCTATCTAACTGTATTTTTGTACCTGGTAACCAACTTCTCTGCATCCCCTCTCCCCCATTTCCCTCCCTCTAGTTCTCTGGTAACCATCATTCTACTCTCTACCTCCATAAGATCCACTTTTTTAGCTCCCACATGTGGGTAAGAACACACGATATTTATCTTTTTGTGCCTGGCTCACTTCACTTACATAAAGTCCTCCAGTTCCATTCATGTGGCTGAAAATGACAGGATTTCATTGTTTTTATGGCTGAATAGTATTCCATTATGCATGTATGTCACATTTTCTTTATCTGCCCATCTGTTGATGGACAGTTAAGTTGATTCCGTGTCTTGGCTCTTGTGAATAGTGATGCAGTAAACATAGGAGTGCAGATATCTCTTTGACATACTGATTTCCTTTCTTTGAGTATATGCTCAGCAACTGGATTGCTGGATCGTATGGTAGTTATTTTTTTTAGGAACCTGCATACTGTTTTCTGTAGTGCTATACTAATTTAAATTTCCATCAGCAGTACAAAAGCTTTCCCTTTTCTCTACATCCCCACCAGCATTTAATATTTTCTGTCTTTTTAATAATAGCCATTCTAACTGAGGTGAAATGATATCTCATTGTGGTTTGGATTTACATTTCCCTGATGACTCGGTGATGTTGAGCATTTTTCATGTTACCTATTGGCCATTTGTACATCTTCTGAGAGAAATATCTATTCAAGTCCTTTGACCATTTTACAATCAAGTTTTTTGCTTTTTTGCTATTGAGTTGTTTGAGTTCCTTATGTATTCTGGTTATTGGTGCCTTGTTAGGTGACTAGTTTGCAAGTATTTTCTTCTATTCTCTAGATTATCTTTTCACTCTGTTGGTTGTTTCCTTTGCTAGGCAGAAGCCTTTTAGCTTGATACGACCCCATTTTTGCATTTGTTTGAGGTCTTACCCAAAAAATATTTGCCCAGATGTCCTGAAGCATTTTCCCAATTTTTCCTACAGAAGTTTTATAGTTTCAGGTCTTACATTTCAGTCTTTAATCCATTTTGATTTGATTTTCTGTTTTTGTTTTGCTTTTTGTTTGTTTCATTTTGTTTTTTTGAGATGGAGTTTCCCTCTTGTTGCCCAGGCTGGAGTGCAATGGTGCGGTCTCGGCCCACTGCAACCTCCGCCCCCGAGGTTCAAGCGATTCTACTGCCTTAGCCTCCCAAGTAGCTGGGATTACAGGCACCTGCCACCACACCCGGCTAATTTTTTTTTATTTTTAGTAGAGATGGGGTTTTGCCATTTGCCCAGGCTGGTCTCAAACTCCTGACCTCAGGTGATCCACCAGCCTCAGCCTCCCAAAATGCTGGAATTACAGGTGTGAGCCACTACACCTGGCCTGATTTGATTTTTGCTTATGATGAAAGATGGAAATAGTTTTTCTTATTTTAGTGATGGTTTCAACAAGAACATAAAAATTAATTATGTAAACTACAGAATTATAGTTGGAAAAGTGCTTTAAACAGAAGTGATAACTAAAATCAAACTCAGATCATCATGTTATTGAATAGCATGAAACTTTTGTTTTCTTACTAATATTATGGGTTATTTGTTAGAGATTTTAAAAGGCTACTTTCAGACTTAAAGTGTAGCATTTTGTATGTAAGTATAAAGTAGCTTACCCTAAATTTGAAAATTCAAACCCATAAGTCAAGTGAAATAATAGATTTGCACAATGTAAAATCATCTAGTTTAAGATACTCCTTGTACAAATGAGAAAACTGAGACAGACAAATGACTCCACTTCAGTCATAGAGAATAGAAAATCAGACCTCCTGATTTCCAGGACTCTATTTTCTGTATAACACTGTCATCTCAATTGATTACAACAGATTCTTAGTTTATATATCTAGCCCTTTCTGGAGTATGGAGACAAAGATGGACATGGGTACAGATATTAATAGAAAATTGAAGCAGTCATACCTGCTAGTCTCTGTTACTTCAGGGAAGTAGGAAAATGCAATGCAAGCTGGCCAAACCAAAGAAAATTGAAATTAGAAGAACAGCTTTGAGGAGAGTGGTAAAAATATCAAAAATACCTGTGAAGGGCAACAGGGGAGTAGATGGTAAGAGTCGCCACACAGCTTTAAGAAACCCAAGAGTATTTGGACAAGATGAGTTTATAGTCACAGTAATAAAGCTTTCATCAGCAATATTCAAAGTATAGGAGTAAAAAGAGGGGAAAGAGAATGCCAAATCCAGCCAGGTTTATAGGCAGGTAAGCCAGAAAGAAAGGAGGTGAGGAAAGTCTTGCAGTGACTAGCAGAACAGTTAAGGAATGGGAGGAGCACTTTCGGCTGAAAAGAGATGGGAGGTTAGCCAGAAGTTAATGTTAAAATATGGTAAAGTTTCCCAAAACCTTAAACACGGAATTGCCACGTGATCCAGAAATTCTACTTGTCGGTATATACCCCAAAGAAGTAAAAATAGGAATTCAAACAGATGTTTGCATGCCATTGTTTATAGCAGCACTATTCACAATAGCCAAAAGGTGGAAGTGATTCATGTGTCCATGGACAGAATGGATTTTATCTTATGTTTATAAGGTATAAACATACAATAGAATGTTATTCAGCCTCAAAAATGAAGGAAATTCTGGTACATGCTACAACACGGATGAACCTTGTCAATATTAAGCTAACTGAAATTAGCCAGTCACAGCTGGGCCTGGTGTCTAATGCCTGTAATCCCAGCACTTCGAGTGGCCATGGCGGGTGGATCACTTGAGATAAGGAGTTCAAGACCAGTCTGGCCAACAGAGTGAAACCTTGTCTCTACTAAAAATTAGCCAGGCATGGTGGTGGACGCCTGTAATCCAAGCTACTCAAGAGGCTGAGGCAGGAGAATTGCTTAAACCCAGGAGGTGGAAGTTGCAGTGAGCCAAGATCGCGCCACTGTACTCCAGCCTGGGCGACAGAGTGAGACGCCATCCCCCCCAAAAAAAAAAAAAATTAAAATAAGCCGGTCACAAAAGGACAAATACTTCCACTTTACGAGGGACCTAGAGCATTCACATTCATAGAGACAGAAAGTGGAATGGTGGTTACCAGGGGCTGGGAGAGGGAGGAGTGGGAAGTTACTGTTTAATAGGTATGTTTCAGTTTGGGAAGATGAAAAAGTTCTGGAGATAGATAATGATGATGGTTGTACAACAATGTGAATGTACTTAATGCCACTTGAACTGTACACTTAGAATGGTTAAAATGACAAATTTTATGTTAAGTATATTTTGCCAAAGTAAAACAGTAAATAGGGTAAAGGCCTGGTGTGTTCATAGTATTTGTTAGAATAAGTGTTATGTTTAAAGATGTGAAAGAGATGTAGACAGTCATAAAGAGTTGGGTACAGGAATTTTAGCTTTCAATGATGAAATAATTTCAGATTGTTACAAAGTCTGGGACAACATTTCCCATCAAAAAAGGAGGCACTCTAATACCGCTCCAAAGACATCACCATCATGGGAGGAAGGGGTGTGCATATCGGAAGCCAGGGATGGGGGTGTTGTATAATCTTCCCAGGTGATTCTGATATCATCCGCTTCCTCCCCCAATTCCCCCAGCATGCTGGAGTAGAAAGGAAATACAGTGCTTTAACATGAAAGATGTCAAGGCCAGAGAGGGGATTCGTCATCTACATGGGCACTGAGGTTGTCAAGGATTGAAAGCAGAACTTGGAAAGGCGAGAAGGACCAATAGCTATATCACTCAAAAGATGAGGAAATAGATCGGAGATTGTATATCTGGAGTCCACGGGTCTTAAAGGTGGCATTTTGACTTAAAGATGGAAGAATCATGATTTGGGTTGACTTACAGGGAAGAAAGAGGAATGGCAACTCTTTCCCACACCCACTTTTCAGTAATGGGATTATTAAGAAAATGAACTGTCTGCTGGGTATGGTGGCTCACGTCTCCCAGTGCTTTGGGAGGCCAAGGCAAGAGGATCCCTTGAGGCCAGGAGTTTGAGACCAGTCTGGGCTACACAGTGAGACCCTATCTATTAAAAAAAAAATTTTTTTTAACCCAGCCAGTTGTGGTGGCAAAGAGGCTGAGGAGGGAGGATCACTTGAGTTCAGGAGTTAGAGGTTACAGCGAGCTTTGATGGCACCACTGAACTCCAGGCTGGGTGACAGAGTGAGACCTTATTTCAGAAAGAAAGAAAAAGAGAGAGAGAGAGAGGTAGGAAGGGAGGAAAATGAACTCTTGCCACTTGCGAAGGCCCTCAAGTGAAATGAGACTCTAGAACAATGACTCTTGTACCCCACCCCAGCCTCTCATTAAAATCATGTGAGAGAGAACTTTTGAAATGTATTGATGCCCATTGATGCTGAATCACTTGGGGGAAGGGCTATGCCTGTTGGCAGCTTTTTAAAGCTCTCCCATAAGTACTATATCCAGCCTGGGGTTGACAGCCATTGCCCTTGGGGGACAGCCTGGTTTTGGTTAAGACAAGCAGGTAGAGAAGATAAGGCAATTTGGTCCAAACAGGACTAAGGTACTAAAGGGCATGGGGGAAGGGTTGTCAGAAAGTACAACCACTGGGGCATGAGTTTGAGGGATGGGACAGGGAGAAAACAGTAACACAGAGGGTAGTGGCTGAAAAGGACAGCGGCTGTGGGCATACACAGCCTTGAGGGTCCAAATTACACTGTTTTCCAAAGTTGTTTCCGTCCAAAATCACTGTTTGCTGGGCAGATGGACAGAATCATAGGCAAGTTCAAGGCAGCCTTTGCACTCCACTCATTGCTTTGACCCAGCAGTTTACAGACAGAGCAAATATGTGGAGTTATTTGTGCCAATAATTAGTTATTAGTTATTAATTAGTTATTACAAGCACTAATTCTAAGCCTCTGTGTCCTATGCAATAAAATAGAGATTTACCTTGAAGAACTCTTGTAAGGGTTAAATGAAAAAATGGCAAGAATGAATCTATATGAATAAATTTTGTGAACAGGTAAAGCCTTACGTACACATGAGTTGTTATATTACTGTAACATTAGGAGAAACTTGGAGTATTACCTCCACAGGAAATTACCCTTTTATCTTAGGAATATGCCAGTTGGTCAGTTTCTAGAGGCCAGACGGGCATTTGGTGTTATGACTAATTTCACTTTGGCTCATGGCATGTGCTTCCAGCCTTGTCTTTTCTCTCTAGCAAATGGTTATTTTCCAAAGAGTGAGCCTTCTTTTTTCTTTCAGCTCCACCTCATAGTAACATCCTGACTCACAACATGTTGACCCTACTTAATAGAGCAATTAGATGGAGCCTCACAACAGGCTAACTCTAGAAGCAGACTTTGAACTAAAGGGTTCCCTCTTTACACTTGGTTTCCAAACCCATTTTCCTTGCTGCAGACTCCAAGAAATTCTGACAAGACAAGTTAATTATGATAAAAAGGTATACTCTAATATGTCACTTAATGAAGGGGATATGTTCTGAGAAATGCCTTTTGTTGTACTTGCATAGACCTAGATGAGACAGCCTACTACACACCTAGGCTACATGGCATAGCCTATTGCTCCTAGGCTGCAAACCTGCACAGCATGTTATTTTATTGAATGCGGTAGGCAGTTGTAGCACAATGATAAGTATTTGTGCATCTAAATCTATCCAAACATAGAAAAGATACAGAAAAAATATAGCATAAAAGACTAAAATTGGTACACCTGTATAGAGCACCTATCGTGAACGGAGCATGCAGAACTGGAAATTGCTCTGGCTTAGTCAGTGAGTGAATGTGAAGGCCAAGGACATTACTGTATACTACTGTAGACTTTGTAAACACTGTACCCTTAGTCTACACAAAATTTGTTTTTAAAATAATGTAATTGTACTACAACATCATGATGGCTAGTGTCACTAGGTGATAGGAATTTTTTGGCTCCTTTATAATCTTATGAAACCACTTTTGTATATGCAGTCCATCGTTGACCAAAATATCATATGGTGCACGCCTGTGTATGAAACGAGGCTTATTTTCCTCAGCCTACACTTCGGTTAATACTAATTGTGAAAATGATGCCTGTATTATAACTATCAAAAAATATTTTGATGAAAAAAATTCTGTAGGTAGCTATGCTCCTAGCTATTTGGACACAATACTATTAAAACATCCTAAAAATTTGAGTCTCAAAGTAGTCATTGTAGTTATGATATTCTTTAACGTAGGTGTCTTCATTTAGATCAAGATGGGTTTTATTTCTTCATTTATATTGAAATGGGTTTTATTTCCCCTACTGACCAGGAAAAAAGGGGGAGATTGATATTCTCTTTGATCCCTGGCTCTCTACTCTGCACAGAGTAGGTACTCACACCATTGATTTTGGATATGAAATCTGCAGGTGCCCCTTCTGTTAGTCCTTAGAGCTTCAGAAATCAAAGTTACTCACAGCCCCCAATTGTTTCAGCTGTTTGTATTAAGTAGAAGGTAACAAAGCACATATCTCTTGCCAATAGAAAAGTGCTTATTCTGAAAGATCAAATTGCCTATGTCTCTAAGGGAACTACGTATCAAGTCAGATACCAAGACTTGTTCAATATCACTAGGAGATAGGGTTTGATTCATTTTTAAGATAACATTGTAGTCAGAGGCAGTAAGAACATTGTGCTACTTTTCCTATATTCATATCAAATTGCATCCCAGCCTTAATGTGGGAATCCTTTCAGCATTTTGTTTTGAAGCTCTGTGACAAACCAATGAACCAAACTGTTACTGCTGATATAGACTCCCCTACCTACTACAGGTAGGGTTCTTACTACAGTCTCTTATGGAGGCATGCTTCCATGTTAACCACCCCACCAAGCTGGGGGGCTAGCTCGGTATTCATCCTGCACATTTTGGTGTCTCTGGACAGTGTTTCATGTATGTAGAAAATGCTCAATAAATGTTTGGTGATTGATGACTGGAGGAGTGAACAAATACATTCTTTAATACGATTTTTGCTACAACATTATTTGTTGTCAATTTTTATAAAGAATTATGTTTATTCTTTAAAATGGATCACTCTGTCCACCCTGCTTGCCCCTTCCTCCTTGCTTGCCCCTCCCCAACCCCTTAGTTTCCAATGCAATCAAGGCAAGGATAATTTCCTCTTAGCCTAGAAGTGACATCCTTTGCACAACTGAGGAGTTGATGGAGTTCCAGTGAACTGAGTACTTTTCATTAACCCATCCCAGAAAGAGAGGTCATCTCTTTGTAGCACTGGTCTGTAGAAAAAAAAATGAAGTGCCTGAACAAGATACTGAATTTTAGCATTGCTTATATGGGAGTGGGGGTGTGGATTGCTCCATGGGCAAATACATTTCTGGTGTCCTGCCATTCTTCCTGGTGTGTCAATTCTCTCTTACCTAAGTATGGGGCAAAGTCTCTCTCAGTTGAAGCCCAGTAGATGCAATTGATAAAACCGATGTTGAATCCTACAGTTGACAGAATTCTGAGATATAAAATACTGGGTTTATCAAGTCAAATCGCATCTAATGATGAGTTGTGTTTGGCTTCTGAGAATCCACAGAAAATTATCATGTGTTTACCTAGAGTTACTTTCTCATGGCTTTGTTCTCTTCTTTTCTTGTCTGTCTGCTCTCTCTGCCACGTGGCCAATTTGTTGCATTCAACTCTGATTTGAAAGGTTTCCATTCCACTAACTGAAGGCCTGGACTTGATTTCCATGTTGACGGATGATGCTACAGTTGCCACCTGGAATAACGAAGGGCTGCCCAGTGACAGAATGTCCACCGAAAATGCTGCTATCCTAACACACTGTGAGCGCTGGCCTCTGCTGATAGATCCCCAGCAACAGGGAATTAAGTGGATCAAGAATAAGTATGGAACGGACCTGAAAGTCACACATTTGGGCCAGAAAGGGTATGTGAAGTTTGAAGAGATTGGCTTTCTGTTTACCTGCTGTGAAGTGAGTCTGATTTGTATAAAGTCGTGATGTTTCTTAGACCTCTCCATCACGCTGATGTATTACAACTTGGTGCTATTTGTTTATCTGCCTGCTCGTGTTTCATATAAAGTATCTCTGTTGAAAAGGCATTCTTGTTGGATGGCATCCAATTATCTGAAGAAGAGATAAAATTGAAGGTTAGAACAAACATTGTGTCTGTGGGGAAAAATATGTGAATTTTCTAAAGCCAACATGGATGTATATTACATTCCTTCTCTGGAGTGTTTGGATAGTAACACAAGAATTGTCAATGGTGCCTCCAGGCTTAATTATGTTTACGGTCATATTTCTAAATCTATACTCTGCCTATAGAAGGATCTTAACATGGCTACAAGTCCCAACATTGGATGCCTGAAGTTAATTTATTATCTTAGTCAAGATTTACATGTCACTTTGAGAACTGAATCTACTCCAAGAATTTCTGTTACTAAGTCATCATGATAATACTGTCTGATAGATAGAAAGCTGTCTTGTATGCAGTTGCTATTCAGTTAATGTTGAATAACTTTAGAACTATGGATATTTCACTTGACCCTTCCATCCTCTTTTTATACGTAGAGTGAAATAATAAATTTCTGTAGTTATACAAGGAAATGTAGTTCTTAGGCCGGGTGCAGTAGCTCATGCCGATAATCCCAGCACTTTAGGAGGCTGAGACAGGAGGATTGCTTAAAGCCAGGAGTTTGAGACCAGCCTGAGCAACATAGTGAGACCCCCATCTCTACCAAAACAACAACAAAAAAAGTAGGCAGGTATGGTGGTGCCTACCTGTAGTCACAGCTACTTGAGAGGCTGAGGCAGGAGGATCACTTGAGCCCAGGAAATGGAGGCTACATTGAACCATAAACATACCACTGCACTCCAGGCTGAACAACAGAGTGAGACCGCCATCTCTGTTTTTTTGTTTTTCGTTTTTTTTTAATGTAGTTTTTGCTTATCTGAATACTTGCAGAAAATTATTTTTGGTAGGGAGATATTTGTTGGAGAGTAAGATCAAAGTAAAATGATATCTCACCATTGTAAGTGACTAAACTTAAAGATTTAAAAAATAAAAGTTTGATCAAGTTATAAAGCATTTAACACATGAAATTTTACTTTAGAAAGACCCATCAAATAAATTTACATGTACGATATTTTGGTAACTTACACTTATTTCAACTATGGTTGCTATTATAAGCAACTAATCTATATATAGATTTATTAGTTCAAACTATTAAATTTCACTTGGAAAATACAACTAAAATGTATCTTAAAATTTCATATTTAATTTCTGTGTAATCTAGTTAAAGGAAACTACTACTTTATAAAATAGTTTTCTCTAAGTTTGTCCCATTTAGAATATCTACATTAAATATAATTTGATCATATAAAAAATTTTGAACATTTTGTGCCAATTTACATTTTATTATCTCAAATCCCACTGATTTTTAAGGTTTGTGAATGCCATTGAAACTGCTTTGGCCTTTGGTGATGTCATCTTAATTGAAAATCTCGAGGAAACAATAGATCCAGTCCTGGATCCACTACTTGGCAGGAATACAATTAAAAAAGGAAAGTAAGTATTCTTGAATTTTTAACATATATATCGTGCTAAATGATTTTCAGCAGCAGCATCTATTTCTTAGCTTCATAATCAAGCAGTCTATTGAAATCTTAGTGATATTTCTGAGTTTCCATTTCATGCACCTGCACTCCAAGACCAAAGCAACTGCAACATAATTCAGACTTTCAGACTATTTATTTGGTGGATTTAGATTTGTTTTATCCAATTCCTGATCTATAGGCCAAAAAAATGCATTGTTATAAATCTGAGAATAGTTGCCTCTTTTAAAATTTATACCAACGTTTCTCTAACTTCAGTAATTTGCAGAACACCTTGAATATGGCTGCCAATCTACATATCACTTGTGCCCTGTTTACTTAATATTTTTCTTTAACTAGGTTTTAAATCCATTCACTGTTTTTTAAAATCAGCATGGGTTTAATGTGCTAGCTCTGTTTTTCCTAATTTAAAATGTAACCATTCAGAAAAGGAGAGTTCATTAGTGGATCCCTGAAATCATCCCTTATGCCAGCAATATTGGATTATCAACAACAGAGAAACACTTTCCCCTATCCCTCCAGGAGCTATATGTGACTTTCTAAGAGGTGGCCATTCCCCCAAGAAATTGTACTTTCCAGAACATTCTCTCAGGGGCCTTGAAGCCATTTCTGAGGAGTCATCATGTCACTTTCCTATGAATGTGTGAAAGGTCAGGTGCAGCAATTGTGTCTTCAATCAAGTCTGGGTGGGCATAGGGGAAACTGGCACTCCAGAGACTCCTTATGCCTCTTCACACAAGCAACCAACATTCATTAGACTTAATTCACTGAATTTCCTTCCCTCTCTTCTTTTTTTCTTCAAAGAGATATAATTTCAGAACTTCCCCCACCCTGTTCTTCCTTACCACCCACGCTCTGCCTCTAGGCCCCCTTTTTCATCACTAGCTTATTCTTGTCAATTTTAAGTGGAAATAGGCCTACATCAGGATGACTAACTTCTTGGTCTCTGATTAGTATGGTATTTATCATACAACTCACTAAGTAAATCCATTTAGAGTGACTGACAACTTATAATTGTTTAATAAACCAAAATTTACCCAGGCACACATTTAGAACAATCTAACAAGCCACTTGACAAACTGCAACTCTTAACATAAATATAATTGTAGCTGTGTCTGATGTGTTAAAAATATAGTGTAAAATGTTGAATGTCACTGAAGTGAAATCCTTGTTATTAAGCTTCTGACTCTATTATGAAGACCTAAAATTTTTATCAGTGAAATGCATGTTCTCTGATATTCAACTTCAACTTCAATAGCACAATTTAGGTGTAAGCAATTTGATGACTCTTATTACATATATAGTTGGACAATCTGAAATTTCCAAAGACTGATAAATTTGAGTCATGATTCTCAGTGTGGATGTAGTTAACTATTAGTGAGGATTCTAGAGATCTTCAATTTTAGAAACAAATTTTACATAGAGCTTCAAGTCTTTATCACAAATATCAGGCCAGAACAATTTAATTCAAATTAATAATATTTACTGAATATGTACTCTCTGTTAAGCCTTGTAAAATTGATCATATTGTAGCAGGACGAGCCACAGACAAAACTCCTCAGACACCGAGTTAAAGAAGGAAGGGGTTTATTCTGCCGGGGGCATCGGCAAGACTCCTGTCTCAAGAGCCGAGCTCCCCGAGTGAGCAATTCCTGTCCCTTTTAAGGGCTCACAACTCTAAGGGGGTACGCATGAGAGGGTCGTGATTGATTGAGCAAGCAGAGGGTATGTGACTGGGGGCCGCATGCACTGATAATTAGATTGGAGCGAAACAGGATAGGGATTTTCACAGTGCTTTTCTGTACAATGTCTGTAATCTATAGATAACATAACCAATTAGGTCAGGGGTCGATCTTTAACTACCCGGCCCAGGGTGTGGCGCCAGGCTGCCTGCTTGTGGATTTCATTTCTGCCTTTTAGTTTTTACTTTTTCTTTCTCTGGAGGCAGAAATTGGGCACAAGACAATATGAGGGGTAGTCTCCTCCCTTATTCCCCCTCTTTGAGACTCTCAATCAATAGTGGGAGTTCTCACTTTTATCTTTACTACTTATGTCTTCTTGCAAGACAGATCAATAGTGATTCATATAGTACACTTGTGCTGAAGCATTTTGGTGAACTAAGGTAGCGATGAAGCTTCTTATCATTTGAAGAAGTACAGGTAGCAAACAAGGGAGCAGTAAGCAGGTTCCTATTACTATTATAACTTTTATTGTAAGAGTTTTAAATCCTCCTAGCGCTGGGAACCATTTTTTAAACATGACCCTAGGATCAAATCCATGCCACACTTGCAAGGGCACATGTGCCAGTTTTGTCATATCTTTATGTCTTCAACTACTTACCCTTGATTATCTATGTGTAGGCAGCAATTAGTAAGGTTAAATTTCCTATAGACCTCTCCTTCAGCTGCTAGCAAGTAGTCAAGAGCTGATCTATTTTGATAGCATTTCTCATCTGAGTTTCTTGCCGGGCCAGAATAGTCAAGGCTCTGCCGGTTTTATTAGTGATTATTTTTAAGACAGCTTGTAACCATATGATTCAGTTGATCATGTAAATGGGGGTCTGGTATCCCCATGAGCCATCTTGTGCCCAAGTAGCAGGCCTATAATATTGTATGATTCTCTCAGGGCCATTTATTATTTTTTTTCAATTTCCTATAGCTATGCTTCTCTTTTCACGGGAAGCATAGACAGGGAAGCCCAGGAGTTTGCCTGCTTTTATGGGCAGTGGGAAGAAAGATGGTTTAATAGTGCCAGTAACACAACTACCTGCCTACTGGTCAGGTAATGTGGCGTAAGCTCTACGCCCATATAACCAGTATAATCCAGTGGGGGCTGTCCAGTCCCGGTGGGACTCTGGATGGGTCCACACAGTTTGCAACTTTGGGAATTTACAAAATGGATTTCTCTCTTTGTGATTTGAACCCCACCAAGTGACTGTTTTTGTGGTACATTATACAGTTTCTGTCTCAGACAACTAAGTCGTCTTACGGGGTGAGTGAATTCTTTTCCTTCTGTAGCTATGCAATATTGTCTAATAATTGAGGCTTTTAGGACCCAGAAATCATTCTTTTGAGTCAGGAATTCATCAGACACTGGATCTGTAGGTACTAATTCTCAGGCTTCTTATGGCCATTGATCTCCTATTACAGTTCCTCCACATACACAACATGAAGTGCCGTTGAGAGACTGGGCTACATGCTCAGCTAATTGCAAAAACAAATTTCTTGTTTTTCCTGGAATTTCTGTTACTGGCACATTTAGTTCATCATAGAAAGTTTGAAACACTGGCTCAGGAGAGCGTTTGTAAACTTCACCTTGAACCAATATATTTGCTGGAGTATCCAGTCCAGCCCCATCAATTCCTAAGGTCACACACTCCTCTTTTTTCCAGCGAGGATCAAGGGGATTGGTTATTACTAGCTCTAAGGGGTTACATTGTCCTTTAGTACAGGAAGGGCCATTTTTTCCTTTTTGAAGGTAGACTTGATCTTTTTCTTTTTTTTTTTGGTCCAATTGACCTAAATGACACAAGATCAGTATTTACATTTATTTCCACACAGTCCTAATTTATGACAGATATACTTATTTTCTGCCATATAGCCTCTTTTCTAATTAAGAGAACAACATCTTATTCCTAACTTATTACTATTAATGACAGCACAGGCATCAAATTTTAAGGTGACTTGTTTGGGCACCCCTTTTTCTTCTGTTTTGGCTAACACTTTATTCGTATCGTTTATGAGCCCCCACCAGTCCTCAGTCCTTAATCTTATTTTAAAAACTGTGGTCATGGGAGGCTCAGATGGGTCATAACACACATCAGGTTGGTCATTTCCTGGGCTACATACCTCGTATAGAATAACATTATACAAACAAAGTCTTTTTAGAGTTCCAGTACACTTATAATAACCATAAAATAATAGGACCGTAAGGCCTTTTTCCTACCTCAGTGACTTGATGTATACACTGGGAACAGTCCTCAATCTGAGGAAGGTCTGTTGAAGTCCTTACTGTAAAAGTCTAAATTTTAAGGAAAATGAGTCCCATGATGAGTTTCCTCATGCTTCGGCCGTGCGTGGACCAGTCAGCTTCCGGGTGTGACCGGAGCAGGGCTTGTCATCTTCTTCAGAGTCAGTTTGCAGGGGTTGGCGAAGCTGTTCCTGTCCACATGCCACTCGCAGTCTATTGATGTTTAAGGATGGTCTCGGAGGTTGGGCCTGCTAAAATAAACTGAGTCCAAGACCTCTACACAGTTATGTTCAACTGAGCTCTCTGATACCGGGAGCAAGGTGGTGGGGTTCGGGGTGTCGCAAACTTCAATGGTTATATGGGGATTTTCATGGAGCAAGCTTTGGTAGTTGGTTACTCTAGCATTTGTTAACCAATGATGTCTTTTGGTAGTTATTAAAGTTACCACAGCATGGGGGGCCTTTATATTCAGGTTTTGCCTAAGGGTTAGTTTATCTGCTTTTTGTGCTAACAGGGCCATTGTTGCTAGGGCCCTTAGACCTGGGAGCCAGCCTTTGGAAACCCTGTCTTTGTTTTGAGAGATAGGCCACTGGCCTTGGCTAGGGCCCCACAGTCTGGGTTAAAACTCCAACTGCCATTTTTTGTCTTTCTGACACATAGAGTGTAAAGAGTTTTGTCAGGTCAGGTAGCCTCAGGACTGGGGCCAACACGAGTTTTTCTTTTAACTCATGAAAAGCTCATTGCTGTTGGTTGTAATAGATATAGTTTATCTAATCTACATTTTTATTAACTGTCACCTACTAAAATATTGACTCAAATCCTGCAGCTATTTGATTTCAAGCTTTAAATTGATCTGGTACTCCTTGTGGGACTCCAGTTGCACCTAAATAGCCAGCCATGAGAGTTGAAAGACCCATGAGGGGCTTCTCTCGCTTTACAATGTCTTATTTTTTTTCCTTCTGGTTGATGAAATGCCAGGATGAAAGGGATAGCCAATTAGACTAAAGTACAAGTGCCACTCCAGTTATTCAGCAGAGTGCCCTGTAAAGGTCCACCACAATACCACCACACGTCTGCTCAGGGATGAACAAGGGCTGACTGATTGATAAGCTCTTGAAAATACTTAAACTCACTGCATCCTTTCAGGTCTCCAAAGAAGGCTAAGTTTCCTCCCTGTTGTGAGAGACACGAAGTGAACTTAGTGTTGGGAGATAGAGGCTGGATGCCTCTCGGGGGCTGACCCGCAGGGTGCTGGACTTTGGGATATAGCAGAGAGAGCTTGGCACAACTTATTACTCCAAGCTGTAGAATCCTGGAAAAGAGCTACCATGCAGCCTACACCTGATCCACTAGAGGACCACGTTAGTGGAAAGGGGACAATCTGGGCCTCTGGCCTGCCATGTGCACAAGCATAACAATTGCTTTTGTTTAATGTGCAAATGGAATATTTGATCCATTTTAACCAGGCATTTGCATCTTGGTATCTTGTCTTAATTGCCAAAGTTTGTTTCAAGTCTTTAACTTCTTTGATCCTCTAGTAAAATGAATGTATGGTTTTAGGAAATTACAAATACTGGTTGGGGCAGTCCATCCTTGCTCTTTAGTGGTCCACAGAACGTTAGACCAACTATGGCATGAAAGCTCTACATCAGGGGGCAAGACTCCTGGTTGGCACTGGGGTCTTGATCGAAATCTCACTGGATTAAATAGTCCTAGTGTACTAATGTCCAGTGTGAGGAGAATCAGGAGGGACAGAGGTACTTTTCTGAAGTAGAAAGCTGTCTTTGACTTGGCAATCTCCACAAGGTATAACAAGGCAAGCATTAAATGCAATAGTTTGAGGCGAAATTGACTTGGTTATGTTAATAACTAGATGGTCAGCAATAGAACGAGGAAAGAAGAAACAGTAATAGAATAGATGAAAAGAGTTAAATTTTTCTTAGCTTTAGTTTGGTAGGGTTTTCCCCTGGGACTGTGGCCCAGAACTCTGGAGGGGGTGGCGCTTTCTTGATTCAGGTGTTATAAGCCCATCTTTTTTTTTTTTTTTTTTTTTTTTTTTTTTTTTTTTTTTTTTTTTTTTGCTGTATGAACAGCAGTCTTGGTGGTTAGCAGCACAAGGTAGGGTCCTTCCCAGGCTGGCTCGAGTTTTTTTTCTTTTCACCCTTTGATGAGAACGTGATCTTCAGGCTGGTGCTGGTTTACCGGAAATTTTAGGGGTGGTACATGTGCTAAATGACTTTTAGTTTTTGAGAGAAAGGAAAGTGGAAGATAAACCAAGTATATAATTTTTAAGAAATTGACCTTTTGTTTTAAATGTGGGGACCTTGGCAGTGGACTTTATAGTCCTTAGTGCATTTTTACTGAGAAATTTCCTTTAGCACCTATTTTTATTAGTTTTTAAACCAAAGAAAGCCAAATACCATTTTACGTTTAACAGTGCTTCTCGTATGATTTTTATACCAGATAAGCTAAATTCTATCTTTATATTAGTGTGTTATTAATGTTAAACCTAATTTTAATAAAACCTTATAGGCATATTTATCTAATTTTTAATGTTTGACCGTAAGGTAAGACTTTATAGACTCTTTTTAACCTTTTATAATTTTTGCTAAAGAACAGGTTGGTGCTTTAAGAAAAACCTGTTATGCTTTTACTTTAATGTCCAGTTTACAGAAAAACTGGATGATACTTCTTTAACTTTAGCTAATATGTTTACACACAGAATTTTCTTTACAATTAGCATTTTAAAACTTGCTTAAACCTTCAAAACAATAATTTTTTTAACTTTTTAATGTAGGTAAAAATGTACATTCTTACGCCTCCTTATAATCCTTTTACCAAAGGTATATATACCTTTTACCAAAGGTATATTTTACTTTTCTTATACACCTTGCATGTAAACTATTTTTTTGGGTTTTTTTTTTTTTTTCAGTATTTTTACGTGCAGGAGGCCTACTTTTGAATTATACAACATTTCTTGCATAAAATCTTTTTTATAACATCTTTCTCTTGCATGACTTTTGCAATTCTTTGACATGCCTCAACTTTCTGACTTATTACAAATTTTTTTTTTCTTTAAACAAGCAGTTAATTTATTTCGGGACAAGAATTTACCATATAATACTCTGTTTATATAAATTCCGCCCCCCGCCCCACCTTTTTTTTTTTCCTTTTTTTTTTCTTTAGGATACTTCTGAACTGGTGAGGTGTGCTCACAATGAGGTTTCCTCTAAACGTTATTTTTTTTTACTTTTTTTTTTTTTTTAGTTGTTAGCAAAGCAGTTGCCGCTACAGATTGAATGCATTTGGGCCATCCGATTAGTTACTGGGTTAAGGATTTTTGATAGGTTAAGGATCAGTGCTTTTGGGATATGCCCTTGTTTACACTGACAATAAAGTGGTATTGGAGTATTATAGGGTTGGAGAATACCTTCAATTATCAATTGTAGGTTTTAAATTTACCTTGGCTTTTAAAGGAATAGGGTACACTTTTTTTTTTTCTTAACTACTCGTATATCTCTCTCTTTCTCGTTTTGACTTTGTCTCTCTTTGACTTTCCTTTTGCCTCTGTCTCTTCCTCTTTCTATCTCTGCCTGTTTCTTTCTTTCTCTCTCTCTCTCTGACTCCCTCTTTGTCTTTTCCTCTCTGTCTCTTCCTCTTTCTCTTTCTCTTTGCCTCTTTTCCTGTCTCTCTTTGCCGCTTTTCCTCTCTCTCTTTGCCTCTTTTCCTCTCTGTCTCTTTCCTTTCTCTCTCTCTGCTGGTCTTTCCTTGCCTCTGCCAGCTGCTTATGCTGCTCTTCTCTCATTCACTGTGTGTTGGGGGTGGGGGATCTAAAACCCACTGTAACCAAGTGTCTATGTGCAGGAACTGGTCTGGGTTCCCTGGCTTACAGGTTACCTTGTGCCATACCTTTGAAACAAGGGACCTGTCCAGGCTTCCTTCTAATGGCCAACCTACCTCTAATGCTGGCTAGTCTATCTTACACAAAGTTTTAAGTTTTCCTGGTGTCATAGTACTCCATCAGTAAAAAGTACTGATTTACTCAATCAGTAAAAAGACAAGTGGCACTTGCTGAGACCATTGTCCCTTAAATTCTTTTTTGAAATTTTTCAACATAGTTCCTAGTAGGGTGGGCTTATTTGTGTCTGACCTATGCTTCTATGAGACAAAACACCACGCTCACACCACACGCACACCACAAAACAAAGAACAGGTAAAAAGGGCACACACACACACTTTTGCAGTTTGCACCAAAACAAAATCAAAAACAAAATCAGAGTATCCAGAAATCCAAGCCAGGTCAAAACCAAAACCAAAGTATCAAGCAATCCAAGTCAAGTCAAAAACAAAAACCAAAGTGCTGGTACAGGCACACCATGGGTGATCAGGCCATGCTTCTGCTCAAATGGAGTAAGCAAGTTCCCAAGACCAATCCTGCCAAGCAATTCAAACCAAGTCAAAACCAAAACCAAAGTGCCAATAAAGGCACGCCGTGGGTGATCAGGCCTCGCTTCCACTCAAATGGAGTGGGCAAGTTTCCAAGACCGGTCCTGTCAAGCAATTCAAACCAAGTCAAAACTAAAACCAAAACCAAAGTGCCAATAAAGGCACACCATGGGTGCTCAGGCCACACTTCCACACAAACGGAGTGGGCAAGTTTCAAAGACTAGTCTTACCAAGTTTTAGATGTCCAGACTCCAAGTGCCCGTTCCTTCCCAGTGTTCAGCCACTGCGTTGATCCTCCACGGGGGCCTGCCACACACTGCTTTGGCGAGGCATCCCACTGAGGCAAATGCTTACCCAGAAGTGCTCTCAGGATCGGGGTCGCTCGGGCTGGTCAGAGTTCCCTGCAGGGGTGTTCCACAGGGCAGGCTTTAGCCGCCTAAGGAGCTGCCTCGACCGTCTGCCAGTCACCTCGCTTCCAAGTCAGGGAACCAAGAAATGTAGCTGGACGAGCTGCAGACAAAACTCCTCAGACACCGAGTTGAAGAAGGAAGGGGTGAAACCCCATCTCTACTAAAAAAACAAAAAACTAGCCGGGCGAGGTGGCGGGCGCCTGTAGTCCCAACTACTCTGGAGGCTGAGGCAGGAGAATGGCGTGAACCCGGGAGGCGGAGCTTGCAGTGAGCCGAGATTGGGCCACTGCACTCCAGCTGGGCGACAGAGCGAGACTGTCTCAAAAAAAAAAAAAAAAGGAAGGGGTTTATTTGGCCGGGGGCATCGACAAGACTCCTGTCTCAAGAGCTGAGCTTCCCAAGTGAGCAATTCCTGTCCCTTTTAAGGACTCACAATTCTAAGGGGGGTGCGTGTGAGAGGGTTGTGATCAATTGAGCAAGCAGAGTGTATGTGACTGGGGGCTGCATGCACCGGTAATTAGCTCAGAACAAAACAGGATAGGGATTTTCACAGTGCTTTTCTTTTTTCTTTTTTTTTTTTTTTTTTTTTTTTTGAGACAGAGTCTCGCTCTGTCGCCCAGGCTGGAGTGCAGTGGCCGGATCTCAGCTCACTGCAAGCTCTGCCTCCCGGGTTCAGGCCATTCTCCTGCCTCAGCCTCCCGAGTAGCTGGGACTACAGGCGCCCACCACCTCGCCCGGCTAGTTTTTTGTATTTTTTAGTAGAGACGGGGTTTCACCGTGTTAGCCAGGATGGTCTCGATCTCCTGACCTCGTGATCCGCCCGTCTCGGCCTCCCAAAGTGCTGGGATTACAGGCTTGAGCTTCACAGTGCTTTTCTATGCAAAGTCTGTAATGTATAGATAACATAACCAATTAGGTCAGGGGTGGATCTTTACCAGGCCCAGGGTGTAGCACCGGGCTGTCTGCTTGTGGTTTTCATTTCTGCCTTTTAGTTCTTACTTTTTCTTTCTTTGGAAGCAGAAATTGGGCATAAGGCAATATGAGGGGTAGTCTCTTCCCTTAATATCATTCTAGCATTTCTTTTAAGGCCAAGAAGATTAAAGATAATCTGTAAGAATGTAACAAGTGGTATTGATTGCATGCAGTTGTTACCTGAATCCTGGCTCTTAAACCCTTATGTGTGGGAAAAACCACTTGTTTGTGGGTAAATCTCAACTCTTTATCCTCAGCTTTTCCTCCTTCCCTCTTCCATGCAGATGTTTTTAGAGTATTTTCACCCAGAGACTATGAGTGCCAGTGGAGTCCTTATATATCCTGTCAGTCATTGAGTAAACCTTCTCTGAGCACTGCTGTATGCCAGGTACTATGCTGGGGGCTGCAGATTTAGTGTGGTAAGATACAGACCCTGCACTTAAGGAAGCTACATTTCCATAAGGAAAGATAGACCTAAAAACAATCAGTGAATGTAAAGCAGAACCGTTGGTGTGGTGATTGATGTATACATGGCAAGGAGTTGTCAGTTCCATAGTGGAGACTTGGAAAGACTTCTTGGAAAAAATTACCTTTGATTACATTTTTATTCAATGCAAGGCTCAAAAGTTAAGTAGGTATTTGTGAGGTAGACAAGTGGGAAAAGAGAATCCTGGACAGAGAGCCCTAATTTCAAATAGTAAAACACACAAAACAATCCAACAGCTTTGGGGAACTGCAAACAGAATCCAAATGGGTGGAGAGTCTGTATTGGGGAGGAAGAGAGAAGGATGTGGACTGGGACAGATGAGACTGGAGAGGAGAGCAGGACCCAGAGCGCAGACTTCCTTGGTTGATCCCTACATTGGCCTTTTGCTATGTGTTGATAATTTCCAACCCCTCCTAAGTACGCTCAAGGGGCCTATTTCTATCAGTTACACTAGTTGGTAATACCAATTGTTTTTAACTAAAGGACCATGCCTTCCTGGAATCTCCATATTTTCACTCAAGTATCATGATCATAAGTTAGCGGGGAAGCTAGTAAGAACTTTTGAGCACACTGGGAGCGATGTGATCAATGTTTCTGAAAGTATTGACTGAAAGGGTGTGGACCTAGAGCCAGAGTCTAGTTAGTAAATAATTGCAGTAATCCATTTGAGACATGGTATGAGCCTAAACTTAGGCAGTCACAGTGGAAAGAGAGGAGAGGACAAATCAGTGTGGTATCAAGGAGTTAGTACCACTAGTTTATGGTAATTAATTGGATATTATTGGTGGTAAAAAAGGAGGTTTGAGGATGTTTTCTTCTGCCTTCTGTCAGGTAAATGATACTGTGCTTTATGGTGAGGTATATATAGGAATAAGAGTAAGTGTAGGGAAAGAACTAATAATTTCTCTTACTAGATATGCAAAGGTTGAGGTACTTCTTTAACACTCATTTCTAAAACAGAAGTCTAAAAAGCAGTTGGATATGTGCGTATGGAGCTTAATGAAAGGATGTTGGTTGACCATGTAGATTGGGGAATATCTATCTGGAGGAGTTCTGCCATCATGGTGGATGTGATTATCTAGGGAGACTCTATATAGCCAGAAAAATACAGGGGGTACCCTGTCTACCCTTTGCCCTTTTCCCATGAGAAAAATGGGGACCCAGAGATATTAATGTCCTCTTACATACCTTATAACTATATGAAGTTTATGTGAAAACCTAGTTTCTTAAACAGATTTTTCTCTTTTTTGTGTTTTTTAATTGCTACCTCATAGTTGTACATATTTTGGGGGTACATGAGGTATTTTGATACATGTATACAATGTGTGATGATCAAGTCAGGGTGATTGGGATATCCATCGTGTCAAACACTTTCCTTTGTGTTGAGAACATTACAGTTCTTTTCTTCTAGCTATATCAAACTATACAATAAATTATTAACTGTAAGTTTCCTACTATTCTATTGAATACTAGAATTATTCTTTCTAACTGTATTTTTGTACCCAGTAACCAACTTTTCCTTATCTTCCCCTTCCCCCACCAACTTCCCTTCCCCCACCAACTTCCCTTCCTGGCCTCTGGTAACCACCATTCTGCTGTTTGCCTCCATGAGACCCGATTTTTTAGCTCCTGCCTATGAGTAAGAAAATGCCATATTTGTCTTTCTGTGCCTGGCTTATTTCATTTAACATAATACCCTCCAGTTCCATCCATGTTGCTGCAAATGACAGCTTCATTCCTTTTTCTGGATGAATAGTATTTCACTGTGTATATGTACCACAATTTCTTTACCCATTTGTGTTCATCTGTTTTGCATTGCTATAAAGGAATACCTGAGACTGGGTAATTTATTATTTTTTTTTAAAGAGGTTGATGTAGCTCATGGTTCTGTAGGCTATACAAGAAGCATAGTGCCTGCATCTGCTTCTGGTGAAGCCTCAGGAGGCTTACAGTCATGGTGGAAGGTAAATGGGGAGCAGACATGTCACACAGCAAGAAAGGGAGCAATAGAGAGTGGGAAGGAGGAGCCAGGCTCTTTTAAACAACGGTATCTCAAGGTAACTCATTCTCACAGGGGAGGACACCAAGCCGTTCATGAGAGGTCTGCCCCCATGACCCAAACATTTCCCACCAGGCCCACCTCCAGCATTCACTGGTAGTCACATTTCAACATGAGATTTGGAGAGGACAAATACCCAAACCATATCACAATTCACCCATTATTGGACACTCAGAAGGGTTTCTTATCTAGGTTATTGTGAATATTGCTGCAGTGAACATGGGATTGCAGATACGTTTGCGATATACTGATTTCATTTATTTTGGATGTATGCCCAGCAGCCATATTGCTGGATCATGTGGCGTGATCATGAGGAATTTCTCTACTGTTTTCCATAGTGGCTGTACTAATTTACATTCCCACCAACAGTGTACAGGTGTTCCCCTTTCTCACATTTGTTATTTTTTTGTCTTTTTGATAATAACCATTCTAACTGGGATGAGATGGTACCACCTTGTGGTTTTGATTTACATTTCTCTGATGATTAATAATGTTGGGCAATTTCATATACCTATTGGCCATTTGTATGTCTTCTTTTGAGAAAGATCTACTCGGGTCTTTTACCCATTTTTAAATCAGATTATTTGCTTTTATTTTTTATTATTTATTTATTTATTTATTTATTTATTTGCTATCGGGTTGTTTGAGTTCTTTATATATTCTAGTTATTCATCCTTGATCAGAAGGATAATTTACAAATATTTTCTCCCATTCTGTAGGTTGTCTCTTCACTGCATTGATTGTTTCCTTTGTTGTACAGAAGTTTTTTAGCTTGATGTAATCCCATTTATATATTGTTGCTTTTGTTGCTGTTCTTTTTGAGGTCTTATCCCTAAAACCTTTTATCTTTTAGCAAGCTTTTGCAAATAAACAGGCACTACTATCCTTTGGTAGGGTGTTGATGAGTGCCATGTTACCAGTCTAACTCTTCCCCCCTCAGTTTTTTCCTAAGCCTCATTTATTTCCCCATCATTGTTTTGGAAACTATGTTTTTCATACCTACAGTTGCCTATAATATAGCCCAGGCCTTTCATTTCTTCATGCCACAGATTATCCCCCCTCCTGTGATATGTTGTTTTACTTAACTGTTCTTTTCACAGCCTAAATTCACTACATTCAGGATTTAACTGCTATTTAGCCAATAGCAGTTAAGTGTTAACTGGACATTTTAATTTTCCATATTTAATGTCTCCTTTACATAGTATATTTTCCTTGTGTCATTTTGCAGTTTTTTTCTCCCCCTTACAATATGCTTAATTTTTTTCACTCATACATAACTGTAATTGATTATAAGTTCTTTATGGATAAGAATCATATACTATATGTCTTTAAAAAGATGGTTAACCAAAACAAAAATAGAGCAATACAAACATAAAATTTTTATTTCTCTTACTATGGTGGATTAGGTATTCAAATTCTAAAAACAAAACTAAATATGTTAGTTAAAATATTTAAAACACCTTTCAAAATGTATTATGAGTGGACAAAAAAAAAAAGTACAACCAAAAAGCAGGAACTCAGAGAGACAAGGAACACCAAAGATGGTTTCCTTCCTGAGGGTGCCTGCAAAAAAAACCTGATGACCTTGGGGTTCTCTTTTGATGATGTACAAAGCTTGGACAAGGCTAGAGCCTATTCAGGATATGCAGTCTGCTAAGAGATTCCTGTATAAAGCTAGAGGACACTCCTTCCGTTTAAGGGTAAATTTGTTAATAAACACACACAAATAATTACTAAATCAAGAAAACTTTCCTTTTCTAGCTTGGCACTGAGAAGAGGCAGAAAAAATGTCCTATCCTAGTTGCATCCTAGAAGAAGTATTTTGGGTTTTTAGTGTGCTTTAATTTTATTTAATACTGATACCTATAAAATACATAATATATAAAGTTATAAAGCATAATAAATTAGACATGTATCTGCCATTCAAATTATTGACAATATTCTTTAAGCTACCTTTGTGCTCCCCTCCTTGGCAATTCTGCCTCCACTTCCAAAGGTAACCAGTGTTCATATATTGGAATGATATGATCAGTTCCATAAAGCCTAACAGAGAGGACATAGTAAATATTATTTATTTAATATTTTAAATAACATACATTAAATATATTTTTAATTCAGTCAATAAATATGTATTTAGTCAAGTTTCTAGAATGTGGCTGGCGTATAAAGATCAAAGATCTTTCCCATTAAAAGATAAGTAAAAGATCTAAATAGACATTTCTCCAAAGAAATACAAATAGCTAATAAGCACATGAAAATATGCTCAACATCGTTAGTCATCAGGGACATGCAAATCAAAGACATAGGAAGGTGAAGATTCTGAATGTTGCTTATTACTTCATTGTTTTATTTAAAATAATGTTTTATCATATGTGTATATATTCTGAAACAACATATTCTTTTAAAGCTTTATAAAAACACCATTATGGTGTATATAGTTTAAAAGGACTTGATTTTTTCCCTCAATCATATGTTTCTAAGCTTTAATCTACATTGCTGCTTCTGGCTCTAGTTCTTGCAATTTCATTACTATAATATTCTTTTTGAAACAGAGTCTCACTCTGTTGTCCAGGATGGAGTGCAGTAGCGCGATCTTGGCTCACTGTAACCTCCACCTCCCAGGTTCAAGCGATTCTCCTGCCTCAACCTCCCAAGTAGCTGGAATTACAGGCGCCTGCCACCAGGCCTGGCTAATTTTTGTAGTTTTAGTAGAGACAGATTTTGCCATGTTGGCCAGGCTGGTCTCGAACTCCTGACCTTAAGTGATCTGCCTACTTCGTCCTCTAAAGTGCTGAGATTACAGGCATGAGCCACCACACTGGGTCTATTACTGTAATATTCAATGATATGACTATTCCTCAATTTATTTAACATTCTTATTGAAGATCATTTTGTTTATTTTTAGATTTTTTGCTATTAATGACACTGCTGTGAATATTACTGAATATTCCTGTATACATCTACAGGCACACACATTCATATATACATCTACAGGTACACACATTCATGCATACAACTACAGGTACACACAGCAAGATTCTTCAGTGTTTATATTCTGTAGTAAGATAGGTTGTAGAATGTATGCACAATCAACTTTAAAAGATAATGCCGAATTGTTTTCCAAAGTGTTTAGAAATGTACATGCTCACTAGTAGTGTGTAAGAATTGTGGAGTCTTTCAGAGAACTGAGCGGGACTTTTATGCTTCTGCTGTTTTTATAATCCAAACGATTTCCCATATTTAATACTATTAGCCATCTCTTCGACAAACTATTCCTGCCTCCTTTTTTCCCCCACTTTTAGTTTTGAATGAACAAATTGAGGGCACTCTAAACTTTCAAAATAGTTTTGTTACAAATGCTTAAAAAGTGCTTTAATGGAATAATAGACATTGGAGACTCTGAAAGGTGGACCGTGGGAGAGGAGTGAGGGATAAGAAGTAACCTTATGGGCTCAATGTATATTTTTTGGATGATGGTTACATTGAAAGCACAGACTTCACCACCACCCAATATATCCAGGTGACAAAGCTGCACTTGTAGCCCCTAAATCTATAAAAAGCATTTTCTTTAAAAGCATTTTGAATAAATTTTGATATTTTTGTTATTGCACTGTTTTTGCCTGATAAGAAGTATCTTTGAAACAAAATAAAGGCTTTCTTATTTCCTCATCTAACTCTTTAAAAGAAAGGAGAGAAACTAAAAAGTATTCATACATATGCAAAGTAGGAAGAGATATGGTAAAATAAAAATTAGATTGGTACAAATAGGAATTATTTTTCTTTTTTCAATGCAACAAAAGTTGGGAGAAAATAGAAAAGAAAATTAATGGGAAAATGTTGCTAAAATTAAAATTAATAATAGAGGTACTGATTTGCAGTGTTATAACAGGAACAGAAAGTTTTTGAAAATTAATCTACATGTTTGTAAATTTTATAATGGATCTTCCTGTTTACTTCCAACAATGAACATTTTACTTGATTTCTCTGTCCTCTTTTTTTTTTTCCTATGTGACTCTATCTCTATGTAACCTGTGGGTTTACAAACATTTTCCTTGGTATTGTAAAGACAAGAGATAGCATTGAAAAGAGAGAGCAAGGAAAACAGCCTGCAGGGACTGTTGATCTGCCACATTCACCCAGAACATCTTTATCATATCCTCAAACTCCACCATCCTCCTTTGAGAAACTCACATCCCTCAGAAAGTTTTTGGCTATCAATAGTGTTTTTGTTTATTCTAGTTCTATTTGCTTGGGGGAGTTGTGTTTTTTTTTTTAACCAGTATTAGTTTATTCTTCCTAATAATGAATGTCTGAGAAATGTTTGTGATAGATATAGCATAGTCCAAAAGTTGAAGTTCATTAATAATTGGAGTGTTGTGGAGTATGAAGTAATGAATACTAATTACTCCTTTCATGTCTGACAGCTCCCTGTGGACCAATATATCAGCCCAGACTTTAATTTGGTTCGAGTAATGGTTTCATCAATAGCACATTAAATCTGTGTTTGAGAAGATATACAGGTGAACCTGGCCCACACAGTAGATACCACTGTCATAAAATGGCCACAGGCCGACAACAGCTGGGTAATTACAAATAATTAAATCCACCAAGCTCCAGACAATCCTAATTTTAAATAAAATATATTTTATATCAATCGACAGAAAACATACCTGGAAAGATTTATCAACATGTAATTTTTCCAGAGCAAATTTACTGGCTTACATATTGGAGAAGTTGCTGATCTGTGAAGCATCTTCATAAAATTCTCTTTAATCTTTCAAATACCCCTAAATGTTAATGAATTTTTTAAACTATTAAGTATTATAATTTTTTAAAGACTGGAGTAACTTTACTATAATATGTATTTCAGGTTTTTTTGGAGTGTATACACATATTATTAAAAGATATTTTATACTTCATTCTGTATTTACTTTTCATACAGTTATTATTTTAATAAGTCTTAAAGTAGCATGCCCTAGAAAGGAACTTAAAATTGGCTAATAGAAATATTAGCTATATGATTTTTAAAATATTTTTACAGAAGTGGTAAGAGGGAGATGATATTTTACAGATATTTATTTTATAATGACTAGATTTCCTGAAAGTTATGCTAACATTAAGAAGAATTGCTTTCAGTCAACAAGTTTCCAGTTTATTAACTATTATTATGTTGCTGTTCTTGGAGTTGATGCCATGTGATTATAGTTGACTATAGATCTATTCAAATGAAAAGTTAGGTTAGATTTAAGACAGGACCATGTTAAACTGAACCCTATGCTGTAGTAGACTGTACTGTCTTGAGCTAGAAGCTTATGAATTTTTTTTAAATTTTATTTTATTATTATTTTTTTTTTTGAGACAGAGTCTTGCTCTGTTGCCTAGGCTGGAATGCAGTGGTACAATCCTGGCTCACTGCAACCTCTGCCTCCCAGGTTCAAACAATTCCCCTGCCTCAGCCTCCCAAGTAGCTGGAACTACAGGCCTGTACCACCATGCCTGGCTAATTTTTGTATTTTTAGTAGAGACGGGGTTTCACTATGTTGGTCAGGCTTGTCTAGAACTCCTGACCTCAGGTGATCTGCCTTCCTCAGTCTCCCAAAGTGCTGGGATTACAGGCATGAGCCACCACACCTGGCCTAGCTTATGGATTTTAAATAAACTAGATCTAGAGTTATGTAGTTCTCTCATTATTTCCTTTGCGGGTAAGAATAGATTTATTTTCAAGTTCATTCATGCTCTCCTATAATAGAATTCAGCATTCTAGTCTGTTCTAATTTCCAAATTCAAAATAAAATTTAATTGCCACAAATCTCCAACAGCTTTTCTATTCCTAAATTTAGTAAAGTTTTTTTTTTTTTTCCTTAATAGTGTAATCTTTAGCGTTTGCAGATAAAGCATTCTCACATTCAGTCATCTTGGTAATAGTTGTTTGACTTTATCTGAAAATAAATACCAAACAGGACTTCAGATAAAGAATCCTCAGATTCTTTTATTTTCTTTTTAAAAAGCAATCTTCCAATAAAATAACAAACAAATGCAATTTTCTTTGTTTTTGATGCTACATTATGATGTTTAAATATGGATATGTTGAAGTGTGTGTATATGTGTATCAAAAGAGAAATAATCTATGACTTTTTTTAGTTATCTGGGGTTTTTTTTTTCTTTTTTTTTTTTTTTTTTCCTGTGCAATATTACCTGGAATCCTGAAACACCAATGTTGTTATTGTTTTTTTAAATTCTGGTTGAAGTTTGCTTTTATCTTAGAAGGACGTGTTGGTTATATTAACTGTATGAAGCAGCAAGACAATTAACTCATTTCTATTCAGGGTTTTCTTTCCTTCTTTTCCTTGAACATCTTGCCAGCTGTGCAGCTTTCAACCAAAACCTTTCTTCGGTAAACGGGTTTGACCAACTTGCACAGCCCTTCCCGCTGAGGTTGCTAAGTAACAACTCCCCTCTTGTGGTTTGCTACATTTGCTACACCTGATCTTTTCCGCTGTACTCGTGACTGTAGCTGTTGGAACTCCCAAGTCTAATCTAGAAGCTTTTAATTTTAAACAGCAGGATGTGCAGTAAGGCTTTTAGATGTCCATTGAAAAGTTTATTTCTTCTCCTAAATGTGTTCCCTCCACCCCCACCAACTAGTAGGCTATATTATTTGCTTATCTTAAAAAGCAGCTACTATCTCTTTACCTTGACAAAATGGCTCTGTTGAAGCCTCCAAAATGGAATTTCTCCTATTCAGAGAACATGTTGGCTATCTGAATTGTCCAACTTAGAGTGAGAATCTTCAATATAATAATACAATATCTTAGGAAATCTCTCTCCAAACAGCGGGTTTTGCAAATCTTTTGAAAAGATTCCTGCTGCAGCCATTTCTAATAAAGCCACTGCTATTAAAGACTCTGGTCTGCCACAGTAGTAAGTCTTCATTCCAAATTAAATATGTTGCTTTCCATGTTTGGTTTTAGATAGCAATGAAAAATAGTGATGGTGTTTGTTCAGATACTCAGACTATCTCATAGCTAAATAAATGCATTTTGGTTTTATAATCAATACTGATGGCATTTCCAACAGTAACTATACTAAATCTTGAGAACGCTTCCAATAAAGTACAAGGGACGTCTGACTTTTCAGATGAAGATTTTAGAAATAAGAATTTCAGATTGTAATCGCTAAATTGAAATTCTCATCTTGGTTATATTAAGATAATGGTTCCTCTCTCAGCTCACAGAGATTCTGGTTTTCAGGAAACTGATAATTGGGACCAGTGTTTGAATTGTTCTATCACAGAAGTCCTTTGAAAACTAGGCAAGAAATCATTCCCAAGTGTTTTTAACGTAATTTCCATAGCTATCTTCCACAACGGTAACAACTGTCCATGATTTGAAGTTAGACCTCTTTTTTTGTCCCAGGACACTCACTTTTTGGCTGAGTTTTAAATAAACATTGAAAGCATTTTGATATTTCCAGTGTACCTGGCTTTTATGCAAACCTAACGTATGAAAGGTTAATTTATAGATGATATATGTTTGAAGATGGCTGTTGTTATTATAAAATAATTCATTTGGTTAACTAGCAAACATTTTGGCACACTTAATATATTTTCTTTCCCTGAGAGGTAAACAGCAGAAAAGTTTTATATAAGTTGAATTATTTATTGTAAAAAATATTATGAATTAATAATTCAATTTATGAATCTATTGACCAGAAATTGTAGATCTTAGATTAAGATTTAATACTTCGGTAGTTGTGCTGTTCTCCTTCATAAACAAGGACAGAGTTTCTGACCAAAGACCAGCAGGGCGTGTGCTCTGAACTGTGTCTGTTGTTTTTCTCTAGTGGCTGTTGATTGGTACTGAGTCAGTCATATTCTCTCAGTACCCTCTTGTGATAGAAAGTCAGGCAGGTTGACAGAGGCTGACATTACAGGCTGCCGCTGTCAGAGCAAATTAACCTGCAATGTTATGCAGTGAAATGAACTTTATACTAGGAGTCTAGAGACCCCAGGTTCTAGTCCCAGCTCTGCCACTGAGCTAAGCGACCTTGGCCAAGCCATAAACACTTGAGGTCCATAAAAAGAAATCAGTTGGATGATCTCTAGTGGCTCTTCTTGGTCTAAAATTATGCTCTGCTAGATGAAACAGCATGTTCTTTTACTCACCCCATGTCCTAGCCAATTAAACCATGGTATTTGTACTCAGAAAAATAATTTTATTTCTGTTCTGAGATTGCATAAGCAGCTTCTCACCTCCAAACCAGCAAATCTCAGGCAGTGGGAAGAGACAGAGGAGGAGCTCACTCCTGCAGAGGGATGTATAAAAATCCTATGGGAGCAGAGCCCCATGCCAGATTGGGAGATTCACACCCACTTGACTCTCAGTGTGAGGCAGTGACAAGGGCCAGTATATTTTGTTCCTGTGGAGGGTGAAGCTGGAAGATGGATTAAGAAGCTCTTTTTAAGAAAATAGCCACACTTCCAAGTTTTATGTTACTCTTCACACCTGCTGTTGCTGTTGTTTGGAGTTTAAGTTCAAGAGCTCATAGCTACCTTTAGTGTTCTAGAAGTCATAACCTCTGGATTCATGTCTTTCGCAGAAACAACAAAGTGATTCTGTTTGCTTTTCCCACCCCTCCGGTTAACTTTGTTGCTTTTTGATCCTTCAAGTCATGAGAGAACATTAGCAGTCAGTTTAATTTTCCCAGATAGGAAATTAACCAAAAATTAGTTTAGCAGCAATGATAAAACCCACTGAGTCATTATACAATTTTTGCCTTTCATAGATCATAAACACCCCAATTGAGGATAATTTACTATCCCTGGGAAATCTAAACATATCAAATAATGTTTCAGAGCAAGATATCGAACCCAGTTTTATAGGCAGACATCCTTCTCCTTTCCAACAGCACAGCAGCATCCTCCTCCCCTCTATCAACCTCTCTTTTCACACAGAAAATCAAACCTGTTCCCCAAGCAGATGCATTTCTGCTTTTCAAACTGGAATCTCTGAATGCTTCAGGGTATATGTAGATATGCAAGAGAGACACAGAGGGAGGAAGTCATCCATGAAGCATCTTATGGAGGTTAACTCAGATACTTGATTAAACATTTAACCAGTTAAAAGCTTCTGTTGGCCAGGCATAGTGGTTCACGCCTGTAATCCCAGCACTTTGGGAGGCTGAGGCAGGTGGATCACCTGAGGTCAGGATTCAAGATCAGCTTGACCAACAAAGTGAAACCCCATCTCTACTAAAAATACAAAAATTAGCCAGGTGTGGTGGCAGGCACCTGTAGTCCAAGCTACACGGGAGTCTGAGACAGGAGAATTGCTTGAACCCAGGAGGCAAAGCTTGCAGTGAGCTGAGATTGTGCCACTGCACTGCAGCCTGGGTGACAAAGTGAGACTCCATCTAAAAAAAAAAAAAAAAAAAAGCTTCTGTCACTTGCACACAGAAGCAAAAGTGTGAGAACCTCATGCTTCTTTTAATTGGGGCATTTAGCCCATTTACATTTAAGGCTAATATTGTTATGTGTGAATTTGATCCTGTCATTATGATGCTAGCTGGTTGTTTTGCCTGTTAGTTGATGCAGTTTCTTCATAGTGTCCATGGTCTTTACAATTTGGCATGTTTTTGTAGTGGCTGGCACCAGTTGTTCCTTTCCATGTTTAGTGCTTCCTTCAGGAGCTCTTGTAAGGCAGGCCTGGTGGTGACAAAATCTCTCAGCATTTGCTTGTCTGTAAAGGATTTTATTTCTCCTTTGCTTATGAAGCTTAGTTTGGCTGGCTTTCCATTTGGTTGGTAAATATTCGTCCATCCCTTTATTTTGAGCTTATGTGTGTCTTTGCATGTGAAATGGGTCTCCTGAATACAGCACACTGATGGATCTTGACTCTTTATCCAATTTGCAATCTGTGTCTGAGAACCTCATGCTTCCTGATGACTAGTCTCACACATTTATTCTTGAAAGCCTAGAGGAAAGAGCATCGTTATACATTGTGGCTAATAGGAAAAATTAGCTCCTATTGCTCTGAGAAGAGATTACACTAGTACCATTAGCCAATGTGATCCTCTAGAGTGGCACTGAACAAGGGGCCTGTTTTGGTGCAACCCAGGAGCCAAGAATGGCTAGCCAAGAATGCTTTTAAAGGATTGGAAACAAGAAGAATATATGGCAGAGATGTATATGACCCACAAAGCCTAAAATATTTACTCTCTGATCCCTTTACAGGGAAATTTGTCAACCCCTGCTCTAGAGGGATTTCTCACTGAAGCCTGAACACCTGCTACTTTAAAAAATAAGTTAATCATCTTGCTGGTGGTTTGTGCTGCTTCTCATGCATATGTGAATACACACACATAAACACAAACACATACACACATACCACACAAATCTCTAAATTAACCTGACTTCTTACCACAGTTCCTAATCCCATGACAGTGAACTGTCCCCTTGAACAATAACAAAAATTCTAGTCTTCTCTGATTCAGTGTTCTTGACTTAAATTTACATTTCATATTTGTTTAATTTTTAATTATAGGAATGTATAAATTATCTTTTCATTGGGGAATATATGTTACTGGTTGAAACAGGAAGTTTGTGAAGTATGAACATAAACCTGGTGAAAATTCTTAAGCAAATGAGGAAATATTCAAACAACCTGAAATGATGGAAGGTGGTGACAGCCTGGAATTTCTCTGAGACTCTCCACAAGAGGAGGAATGAATTCCACCCAAGGTAGAGTGGCAATGAAAAGATCACAGGATGGGCTGGGCACAGTGGTTCATGCCTGTAATCCCAGCACTTTGGGAAGCCAAGGTGGATGGATCACCTGAGGTCAGGAGTTCAAGACCAGCCTGGACAACATGATGAAACCCCGTCTCTACTACTAGATAAAAATTAGCCCAACACGATGGCACACACCTGTAATCCCAGCTACTGGAGGCGGGGGGGAGCTGAGGCAGGCGAATCACTTGAACCCAGGAAGTAGAGGTTGCACTGAGCCAAGATCTCACCACTGCTCTCCAGCCTGGGTGACAGAGCAAGACTCCACCTCAAAAAGAAAAAAAATCACAGAATGTACACAGAGGTGTATTTAAAATATAAGTTTTATTGTAGAGATGCAAATGAGTATAAATGTTGGTATCGCTTATCTGTGAGAACCCTAGGCCCTAATTACTTGAAACCTTCACTCTTGAAATTTCATTTAAACGTCAGTCAATACAGCAAAACGATAATAATAGGAAACCTCAGCACCTTACTTTCAGCAATGGACAGAACATCCAGATAGAAAACCAAGAAAGAAACATCAGAGTTAAACCACACTGTAGACAAAATGAACCTCACAGATGTTTACAGAACATTGCACCCAATTGCACAGAATATACATTCTTCTCATCAGCAAATGCAAGTTTCTCCAGGATAGGACATATGTTTTGCCACAAAACAAGTCCCAACACAATTTTTTGACAAAATTGAAATTATGTCAAGTCTTTTTTGTGACCACACAGAATAAAAGTAGAAATCAATAACGGGAGAAACTTTGGAAACTATACAAATACTTGGAGATTAAAAAATGTACTCCTAAACAACAAATGGGTCAAAAAAGGAAATTAAAATAGATTTCTTGAAACCAGAAAAATAGAAGCACAGCATACCAAAACCTATGGAACACAGCAAAAGCAGTTCTAAGAGGGAATAAATTCCTACATCAAAAAATTAAAAGGATCTCAAACTACCCATGGTTATGCCTCAAGGATCTTAAAAAAAAAAAAAAAAAAAAAAAAAAAACAATCTAAACCCAAAATTAGTAGAAGAAAAGAAGTAATGAAGATCGGAATAGAAATAACAAAATAGAGACTAAAAGAAAGACGAAAGATAACAAAACAGTTGGCTTTTTGAAAAGATAAACAAAATCACCTACAATTCCAACACTTTGGGAGGCCAAGGCAGGAGGGTCGCTTGAGGACAGGAGTTTGAGATCAACCTGGTCAACAGAAACCATATTTCTACAAAAATTTTTAAAAATTGTAAGATAAATTAGCCAGGCATAGTGGTGCATGCCTGTAGCTCTAACTACTTAGAGGTAAAGGCAGGGGGATAGCTTGAGCCTAGAATTTCAAGGTTGCAGTGAGCTATGATCACACCACTGCACACCAGTCTAGCACTCCAGCCTGGGTGACAGAGCAAGATGCTGTCCCAAAAAAACCAAAAGCATAAACAAGATCAACAAACCTCTACTTAGACTAAAATTTTCAAAAGTTTCAAATCAGAGATGAAAAAGAAAACATAACTGATACCACAGTAATAACAGACTATTACGAACAAGTATATACCAACAAAATAGAAAATGTAGAAGAACTGGATAAATTCCTAGACATGTACAACCTATCAAAATTGAATCATGAATAAATAGAAAATCTGAACAAACTAATAATGAGAAATTAGGTTGAATCAATAGTCAAAAGTGTCCCGTCAAAGAAAAACCTAGGACCTGATGCATTTACTGCAGAATTCTATCAAACATTTAAAGAAAAACTAATAGCAATCCTTTTCAGGCTATTCCAAAAAAAGAAAAACGAAAAAAAAAAAACACAAAAGAAGTAGTTCTTCCAAACCCAACCTGAGTCCAGCATCATCCTGATACTAAAACCAGATAAGGACATACACAAAAATCTGTGGGCCAATATGCCTATAAACATAGCTATAAAAATCTTCAACAAAATAAGACCAATCAAAATTCAACAGCACATTAAAAAGATCATTCACTATGACCAAGTGGAATTTATTCCAGGAATGCAAGAGCGGTTCAACATATACAAATCAATAAATGTGATACATCACATTAACAGAATCGAGGTGAAAAAACATACAATTATTTCAATCAACACAGAAAAAACTTTGATAAAATTCAAGATCCTTTCATGATGAAAATTCTCAACAAATTGTATATAGAAGGAACATACCTCAAAACAATAAAGGCCATATACGACAAACCCACAGCTAACGTATTGAACAGGGAAAAACTGAAAGCTTTTCCTGTAAAATCTGAAACAAGACAAGGATTCTCACTTCCACCACTTCTATTCAGTGCAGTACTGGAAGTTCTAGGCAGAAGTAAGTACGAGAAATAAAGGGCATCCAAGTTGGAAAGGAGAAAGTCAAATTGTCCCTGTTTGCAGATGACATGATTGTATACATAGAAAGTCCTAAAGACTCCTAAAAAAAAAAAAAAAAAAACGGTTAGAACTAATAAACACATTCAGTAAAGTTGTAGGATACAAAATCAGCATACATAAATCAGTAGTGTTTCTATACACCAATATTATCTGAATATTCAAGAAAGCAATTCCATTTACAAAAGCTACCAAATAAATAAAAAACCTAAGAAATTTAACCAAGGAGGTGAAAAATCCTTACAAAGAAAACTATGAAACATTGATGAAATAAATTGGAGGAGGACACAAACAAATGAAAAGATATTTCCTGTTCATGGGTTGAAATAATTAACATTGTAAAAATGTCCATACTACCCAAAGTGATCTACAAATTCAATATAATCCTTATGAAAATACCGGTGACATTCTTCACAGAAATAGAAAAAACCATCCTAAAATGTATATGGAATAAGAGAAGACTCCAAATAGCCAAACCAATCTTGAGTAAAAAGAACAAAGCTAGAGGCATCACACTACCTGACTTCAAAGTATACTACAAAGCTGTATAACCAAAAGAGCATGGCACTTGCATAAAAACAAACACACAGACAGATGAAACAGAATAAAAAACCCAGAAATCACACACTTATAGCCAACTGATTTTCAACAAAGTTACCAAGAATGCATATTGTGGAAAGAACAGTCTCTTCAATAAATGGTGTTGGAAAAATGATAACCACATGCAGAAAAAGGAAACTAGACCCCTATTTCTCATCAATGACAAAAATCAACTCAAAGTGGATGAAACACTTAAATGTAATACCTGAAACTATAAAACTACTAGAAGAAAACATTGGGGAAATGCTTTATAACATTGGTCTGGACAAAGATTTTTGGGATAAGACCTCAGAGGCTCAGGCAGCAAAAGCAAAGATAGACAAATGGGATTACATCAGACTAAAAAGCTTCTGCACAACAAAGGAAATAATCAACAAAGAGACAACCTGCAGAACGGGAGAAAATGTTTTCAAAATATGTCTCTGACAATCAAGAGCTTAATATCCGGAATATGTAAGGAACTCAATTTAGTAACAACAACAAAAAAAAGGACGTGATTTTAAAACAGGCAAAGGACTTGAATAGACATTTCTCAGAAAACATACAAATGACCAACAGGTACATGAAAAATATTCCACATCACTAATTATCAGGGAAATGCAAATCAAAACCACAATGAGATATCATTTCACCCCAATTAGAATGGATATTATCAAAAAGACTAACAATGGCTAGAATGGATGTGGAGAAAAGGGGATGCTTTTACACCATCGGTGGAAATGTAAATTGATATAGCCATTATGGAAAAGAGTAGAGAGATTCCTCAAAAAACTAAGAACTACCAGTTCTTAAGATCCAGCATTTCTACTATGATGAATCAAAAGGAAATGAAATCAGCATGTCAAAAAGATACCTGCATTTGCATGTTTATTGCAGCATTGTTCACATTAGCCAAAATCTGGAATCAGCCTATCAACAATTGAATGCATAATGAAAATGTGGTATATATACACAATAGAATACTACTCAGTCATAAAAAAGAATAAAATCGTGTAATTTGTGGCAACATGGATGAACCTGGAGGACATTATGTTAAGTGAAATAAGTCAGGCATAAAAAGACAAACACTGCATGATCTCATTCATTTTTATCTAAAAAAGCTGATCTCAGAAGTAGAGTAGAAAAGTGGTTACCAGAGACAGGGGAGGGAAAAGGAGAGGGGATGGTGGGGAGAGATTGGTCAATGGTTACAAAATTGCCCATTGATCGTTTTAACAGATCATTGTTACTTTTTTTTTGGTAGCACCATTATCAAGATATAATTCACATACTGTATACCATTCGCCCACTTAAAGTGTGCAATTCAGTGGTTTTTAGTTAGATGGGAGGAATACGTTCTGTGTTCTATAGCACAGTAGGGTGACTATGGTAAACAATATTATAGTGTATATTTCAAAATAACTGGAAGAGAGGATTCTGAATATTCTCACCACAAAGAAATGATCAATGAGATGATGGATATGCTGAATATCATGGTTTGATCATTATACAATGTATACATGTATTGAAACATCACATGGGGCCCCATTAATATGTACAATTATGTGTCAATTACAAATAGTTTTTTAAAAAGTCAATCATACAAATGCCAAAGTTAAGCTGAGTCAACAGAACTAGCAGTGAACTATACAGTGAATAGCACTAACAGAGATTTTCTCAAAACTACTTATGAGATCATTTTGGAAATCCTTGGAAAGAGGAAACTCAAATAATAGGAGAAATTTTGATGATGCTCTCCATTGTAGACATATTTGACTAAATTGTCAGTCAAAAGAGGCAGGTTAATTTAGAAAGGTGTCCTTATCAAACAAGATCATCCTGTGATACACATTGCTATACTCAAAAGACAAGCATGAACCTCTGAGAAACTGTATTAGCATGGTAACTTACAGATTGATAAAAGCCCAAATGTTAATGATTTGACCTCTTGATAATTGTTCCATTTTTTTGGTAGCATCCTTATCAAGATATAATTCACATATGATATAATTTGCCCACTCAAAGTGTGTAATTCAATGGTTTTTAGTATATTCGCAGAGTTGGGCCACCATCAGCACAGTCTGTTTTAGAATTGAAATTCCTGTGTCTTTCTGTATTTGCCTGTTCTGGACATTTCACATAAGTGGAGTCATGTAATATCTTTTGTGATCTTTTGTGACTTCTTTCACTTTGTACATTTTCAGGTTTCATTTGTGTCATAGCATATATCAATACTTCATTCCATTCTATGGCCAAATATTAGGTTGGTGCAAAAGTAATTGTGGGTTTTTCCATAATATTTCATTGTTTGGATTTTTAAACTATTTTTTATTTATTTTTTTTTATTTATTTATTTTTTATTTATTTATGAGACAGGGTCTCTGTTGCCCAGGCTGGAGTGCAGTGACCTGATGACAGCTCACTGCAGCCTCGACTTCCCAAGGCTCAGGTGATCCTCCTATCTCAGCCTCCTAAGTACCTGGGACTACAGGTGCACGCCACCACACCATGCTAATTTTAAGGAATGGCCAAACCGTTTGCCAATGTGGTTGCACAATTTTACATTCCCATTAGCAGTGTATGAGTTTCTCCATGTCCTCACCAACACTTGTTACTGTGTTTGTTTTTTTATTATAGTCATTCTCATGGGTGTGAAGTGGTACCTCACTATGGCTTTGATTTGCATTTCCCTAATGACTAATGATATTAAGCATCTTTTCATATGCTTATTGGTCATTTGCATTTCTTCTTTGGAGAAATATTTATTTAGTTCTTTTACCCACCTTTCACTTGTACAGATGTTTGATCCCTGTATGCCTATCAAATTGTAGAAACATGACTGAATACATATTTATTGGCTGAACAGATGACAGAATAAATCAGTATATTAAAAGTTGATGCTGACCGGATGCGGTGGCTCACGCCTGTAATCCCAGCACTTTGGTAGGCCAAGGGGGGCGGATCATGAGGTCAGGAGTTTGAGACCAGCCTGGACAACATGGTGAAACTCCGTCTCTACTAAAAATACAAAAGAATTAGCCAGGCGTGGAGGCACATGCCTGTAATCCCAGCTACACGGGAGGCTAAGGCAGAAGAATAGCTTGAACTCGGGAAGTGGAGGTTGCAGTGAGCCGGGATCGTGCCATTGCACTCCAGCCTCAGTGACAGTGCGAGACTGTCTCAAAACAAAAAAAGGGACTGGCTGGGACAGAAGAGGGTTGCTAACTGAGTTGCTTATTCTCCTCTTGAAAAACAGTTAAATAGTAAGAGATACTGACAAGGTAAAAACAAATCCAAACTGAATAAAGTGAATAAATTCACCATTCAACTAACAGGGTTTTCAAAAGTGGCTTATTTGTCAGAATTTTTTCAAGTTTAGACACTTAATCAACAACTCGGAAGGTTTTTGTTGCCGGTGTAAGATCACTCTGCAGGGAAAACAAAATTTGAGAGTTAGATGAAGACAGTAGGTCATAGGTCTGATCAGTTCTTTGGGATTTTAAATTCATATTCAGGCAACAAAAGCTTTAGTAATGTAAGAAAATTATAATATTTAAATAGTCTTCACACGTTAAAACCAGTTGTCTCATTAAAAATGTTTCCAGTCAAATAACACAGCCAGTGGTTCAGAGGCACTTTCCTTACCATAGACACAAGAGACCTAATCTCTCAGCAAGACATAATTATAAAACATCCTCCAAGAACCACATAAAACATTGCCACTTTATGGCATTCTGGATATTGCTCCTCAGATTAAAAATTGTTGCTAATATTGTGACATTTTGATAAAAAGGAGCCCTGTCTGAATGTGATAGAATGTCTTTGCTTTAGAATTGACCCAGTTGTTCAAAACTGACAAATTCAGTGAATTAACATCTCACGTGGAAGTCAATGAGATGGGAAATAAATATTTTTTTCTCATGGCTATTTAAAGTAATTTCAATTAAAATAATTGGGGTCTAATTTTCTGTCATGGTGATATCTATACAATTTAAATATTTTATACACTGAAGGAAGGAAGAATCCAGAATTTTCATATGTAAGGTAAAATAGAAGACTGAGAAGAGACTTTTTGCTGCACCCATGCCTCTAGGTCTCATAAGAAGTTTCACTCTAAGCAGCTTAGGCCACTTTGAGAAGTTCCAGTATTTGTGGTTTTGACTTCTCTGTCTCTTGCATGAATTAGAAATTAGAATTTACTAGATCGTCACAGCAGGTTCCTAGCAGGAAAGAGACCATGAAGCCGATATGAAAACATCTCATGTACCCCATAAATACATGCAATTACTATGTACCCTTAAATTTAAAAAATAACATGAATTAAGCTGGGAGCTTTGAATAGAATTAGCCTAGTGACTATTTACAGAAATAATTTTCAGAGGAAAATGCTGAGGCAACCAAGGATTTGCAGTTACAGGAAGCCAATGCAGAAAGTATTGGAAAGTAATTTTTTAAATGTATGTGTTTTGGGCTGGGCAAGGTGGCCACACCTGTAATCCTAGCACTTTGGAAGGCCAAGGCAGATGGATCACCTGAGGTCAGTTGTTCGAGACCAGCCTGACCAGCATGGAAAACCCCACCTCTACTAAAAATATACAAAAATTAGCTGGACGTGGTGGTGTGCACCTGTAATCTTAGCTACTCAGGAGGCTGAGGCACAAGAATCACTTGAACCCAGGAGGCGGAGGTTGCAGTGAGCCAAAATCGTACCATTGCCTTTCAGCCTGGGTGAAGGAGAGAGACACTGTCCCAAAGAAAAAAAGAATATATGTGTTTTTAACATTTCATCTTTATAAAAGTAAAATATTTTAATACATTATTTAACATACATAAGTATATTAAATACATATGCACTTAAGATGCATTATACGTATATACACAGATACACATAAACACATACATACACATTTTATCTTATCCTTAAAGAATAGCAGTATTTAATGTACTTTTAATCACAGAAAGTACAGCTGGCCCTGAAATAACATCCTTTTAATGTTAATGAGGGAAAAAAAACAAATCCTGCTTGCTGGGACCACTGTCTGTGTGGAGTTTGCACATGCTCCCCATGTCTGCCTAGGTTTTCTCTTGTCCTCCTGTTTCCTCCCATATCCCACAGCTGAGCACGTTAGGTGAGCTGGAATGTCTGTATGGTCCCAGTGTGAGTGAGTGACGGGGGTGGTGTGTGAGTGGCCCTGCCATGGGATGACATCCTGTCCAGGGCTGGTTCCTACCCAGCGCCCTGAGCTGCCAGGGTAGTCTCCAGCCACCCATGAGCCTGCACTGGAATCAGTGGGTTGGAAAAGGAATGAATGAGTGAATACAAACTGTTGTCAAATAAAAATTTGTAAATTAGACGATAATCATACAAATGCACGACACTGAACATTGCAGTACAAAAGCCCTTCTCAAGCCTGCCAGATCTGTCATTGCTTTTGAACTGTGTGGTGGTAGGAGGTGCTGCTTAAGATTTTCTGCTTCGTACACATTTATTTCTCAATTTAACCTACCCCCATTATGCCCACCATTTCTCATTAACGCACCAAAAACTGAGTAAATAATTATCTTACTTGTTTTTATTAACCTTTTTAAATATACGTATAGCTCACATTTATTTCAGTGTTTAATATTAGAAGTGTTTGGGGCCTTTAGTTAGAAGTTTGATGATGTTTTTGTGACCAGGAACATGCCATAAAAACTTCACTCTTGTTTTTATCAATTAGCCAGTGGTAAAACTGGTTTCTACATATGTTGTTTTGCTTAAAGTCACAGTTTGCAAGTTTATCAGTGACATCAAGGACTTACTGTATAATAATAAAAGCTACTACTTGTTGTTATAGGTCTTTTATATGATTGTATTTAATCGTTAGAGTGACACTATGAGGTGAGTACTATTATTATCAATATTTCTCATATGAGGAAACTAAGTCATATAGAGATTTGGTGGGTGATTGCTGATCCTGCTGTACTTTAGGAAATTTGGGAGCAGCTGAAAAATTCTAAATCACCTAAGCTTCTGGCCAAGGTCCATTATAAGAATACAGGAATGGAATGACACCTTAGTATCAGTTATGGGTCATAGGAGTCTCCTGAAAGTCTGTGTTTTGCTCCCTTTAGGTATATCATGATTGGAGATAAAGAATGCGAATTTCACAAGAACTTTCGCCTTATCCTTCACACAAAATTGGCAAATCCTCACTACAAGCCGGAATTACAAGCTCAGACAACTCTCCTCAATTTCACAGTCACAGAAGATGGTCTAGAAGCCCAGCTGCTGGCAGAGGTTGTCAGTATTGAGAGGCCAGATTTGGAGAAACTTAAGGTAAAAATGTTTACGTCACCACCAACACTTATTCGGCACTTGCTTTGCACAGATCGTAGTGCTAGACACAGAAGTATAAAATAGGATTCTTGCCCACTAGCATCTTGCAATCTAATTGGGAAAAATAAGTATACATGTTAAAAGTTAAACAATTCAAAGTTGCTCTTCATAAATGCTAGATTGTTACGGTTATACCACAAGTAGGAGATAGGGTGGCTCTGGATCTTGTCTGACAGCAAACAAAGAGGCATACGAGTCATGTAAAATAGAGGTATGCCCAGGTAGGTTGGAATGTAATCGACTAATTTAGCCTGGGCTAAAGAATGAAAAAGAGGTGTAATGAAGAAAACTTGGAAAAATTAAGGACCTGGTAGCTAGTTATGACTAGTATTCCAAGGGACATTTGTGGCCCTAAGTATATTAAGAAACAATGCTGAAAATAATGAAATTTAGTGTTGTATACAGAAAACAAAACAACATAACCTTAAAATGTAGAAGAAAGGCAATAATAAAGATAAAATCAGAAAATGGAGAAACAGAAAAGATTAACAAAATAAACAAGCTAGTTCTTTGGCAAGAAGGGGTGATGAAGTAATATAGTACATATACCTCCATAAGGACTAGTGAAGAATAAAAGATAAAAGGCAAGTAAAAGAAGACAAAGGCACATAACTACACACAGAGGTTGTAAACTATAAAGGAATGCTGTGCTCAGCTTTCTTTTTTCCTTTTTTTTTTTTTTTTTTTTGAGAGGGAGTCTCGCTCTGTCGCCAAGCCTGGAGTGCAGTGACATGGTCTTGGCTCACTGCAACCTCCACCTCCCGGGTTCAAGCAATTCTTCTGCTCGGCGTCCCGAGTAGCTGGGACTACAGGCATGCACCACCACACCCAGCTAATCTTTGTATTTTGGGTAGTGATGGGGTTTCACCATATTTGCCAGGCTGGTCTCAAACTCCTGACCTCGTGATCCTCGTGCCTCAGCCTCCCAAAGTGCTGGGATTACAGGCATGAGCCACCATGCCTGGTCATGCTGTGCCCAGCTTTCTAACAATAAATTTGAATATTGAAATGGTGATGTGAAAATTAAAAAGAATTTACATGCTAACCTGGGCAAATTTGGCAATAGTGTGTCTCAAAAATTTAAATGAGATATATTAAGAATTAAAACAAGGATTTATATTTCAGATGTTAGAGATTCATGGCCTACATTTTGGAACTTGAAAGGATTTCTTCCCACAGATGAACAACATTATTCATATTTTGAAAAACTAAGCTAGAATACTTTTTCTTAGTACAAATCAGGAGTCTGCAAACTGTGGCTCCCATGCCTAATTTGGCCCGTCACCTCTTTTTGTTAATAAAGTTTATTGAAACACAGCCATCGCCAAACACAGTGGCTCACACCTGTAATACAACACTTTGGAAAGCTGAGGCTGGATCACTTGAGGCCAAGAGTTTGAGACCAGCCTGGCCAACATGGCAAAACCCCATCTCTACTAAAAATACAAAAAATTACCCATGTGTGGTGGTGCACCACTGTAGCCCCAGCTACTGGGGAGGCTGAGTCACAAGAACCACTTGAACCCAGGGGCAGAGGTTGCAGTGTGCGGGGATAGTGCCACTACACTCCAGCCTGGAGGACAGAGCAAGACTGTCCCAAACAAAAACAAAAGCAAACAAAAAATTGACTTGTTCATATATTTACATATTTTCTGTGACTGCTTTTGCACTATGATGGCAGAGTGGGGTAGTTGCAACAGATACCTTATGGCCTACAAAGCCAAAAGTATTTACTATCTGGCCCTTTCCAGAAAAAGATTGCCACCCTGGTATAAATCAGTGATTCTCAAACTGGGGGTCCTGGAGCAGCAGCATCACTATCAGCTGGTGCTGATACAAATACGCTTTAAATGCAAATTATCTGGCCACAGCCCAGATCCCACTAAATGAGAAACTCTGGTTGGGGGTCCAGCAATCATGTTTTACTAAGCCGTGCAAGAAATTCTGGTCCATGCTTACACTCTTTGTGAGGCTGCTTTACTTGGATTTGCCACTGCAGCAGTTGCCATGTAGGCAAAGACAGCTGTGAGATCAAGGCTGGGTATGAATGGACATGGTTCCCTGAGGCCTCCTTACAAATGTGCTACATTCAGTGGAACTGCAACATGCCAGGAGTGGGTCATCCACCAAGTCAGAATTCAAAGGAGCAGTGGCTTGCTGCCTTGTGCACTAATTGCCAGGCTGGATCAGGGACCATGTCTGTAATCAAGGCACCACCAGACCATATAAGAAAATAGTATTTTTTTTTCTGTTAGCATAAAAAAGTTGCAGGAGTTCTTGTGTTCTGAATGTCAGATTCTTATTGGATCTATGACTTACAAAAATTTTCTCCCATTCTGTGGGTTGTCTTTTCACTTTCTTGTTAGTGTCCTTTGAAGCACAAAAGTTTTTAATTTTGGTAATGTTCAATTTATCTATTTTTTCTTGCTTGTGTTTTGGTATCATATCTAAGAAATCATTAACTGACAGTTCATGAAGATGTATGTTTTCTCTTAGGAGCTGTGTAATTTTAGTGCTTACATTTAGCTCCGTTGTACATTTTGAGTTAATTTTTGTACATGGTGTGAGGTAGGGGTACACCTTCATTCTTTTGCATGTGGATATCTAGTTGTCCCAGCACCATTTGTTGAAAAGACCATATTTTCTCCCTTAAATTGCCTTTGATCCTTGTTAAACATCCGTTGGCCATATTTCTGTGGATCTGTTCATATTTCTGGGTTCTCTGTTTCATTCCATTGATCTGTTTGTCTATCCTTTCATCAATATCACACCACCTTGATTACTGTAGCTTGATAGTCTGGAAGCCAAGTAGTGTCAATTCTCTGACTTTGTTTTTCTGTATATTTTTGATGATTCTGGATCTTATGCTTTTTAATATAAACTTTAGAATCAAATTTTCAATATCTACAAAATAATGTACAGGTATTTTGAATAATATTGTGCTGAATTTCAGAAAGGAATAATGAATGGCTTAACAATATTGAGACTTCCTATTCATAAACATGCAATATCTCTCCATTGTTTAGATCTTTGATTTCTTTCATCAGAGTTTTTTACTCCTCCAGACAGATCTTCAACATACTTTGTGAAATCTGTACCTAAGTGTTTCAGTTTTTTGGTACTAATGTGAATGGCATTGTGTTTTAAATTTCAAATTCCAATTGTTCAAAGCTGGTGTATAGAAGAGCAATGGCTTTTGTATATTAATCTGCATCCTGCAAATGTGCTCTACCTGCTTATTGGTTGCAAGAGGCCTTATGTTCATACTTTGGGATTTTCCACATAGATTATCATGTCATGCGTGAACAAAGACAATTTTTTGTTTCTTCCTTCCCATTCTGTATACCTTTTATTTCCTTTTCTTGTCTTACTGTATTAGTTAGCACTTCTAGTACAACACTGAATAGGAGTGGAACCTTGCCTCATTCCTGATCTTAGGGAAAAAACTTCTAGCTTCTCACCATTAAGTACAATGTTAGCTATGATTCTCTTCTTTTAGATGTTCTTTATCAAGAAAGTTCCCCTCTATTTCTAATTTGCTGAGAGTTTTTATCATTAAATTACTGTTAAATTTTATCAAATGTTTTTTCTATATTGATTGATATGACTACATTTTTTCTTCTTTAGCTTGTTATAGATCATTACTTCACTTTTGAACCAGACTTGCATACCTGGAATAAATCCCACTTGGTCGTGGTGTTTCGTTATTTTTGCACATTGTTGGATTTGATTTGCTAATTTTTTGAGGATGTTCACATCTATGCTCATCAGAGATACTGGTCTGTAGTTTTTTTGTTTTTTCCTGTAGTGGGTTTATCTGGTTTTGGTCTTAGAGTAATGCTTGCCTTATAGAATGAGATAGGAAGTGTTCTTTCTGCTTCTGTTTTCTAGAAAAATATTGTAGAGAATTGATACTATTTCCCCCTTAACTCTTTTCTTCCAGTGGAATCATCTGGACCTGGTGGTTTCTGTTTTGAAAGATTATAAATTCATTTAATGCATATAGGCCTTTTCAGATTATGTATGTGTTTTTGGTAGGTTCTGCCCTCCAAAGTATCAATTCACTTCATCTAAGTTATCAAATTTGTAAGCATGTAATGGTTTATAAGATTCTTTTATTATCCTTTAATGTTCATGGAATTGGTATTTATGCCCCTCTTTCATTTCTCATACCAATAATTGGTGCTGCCTCTTGTCTCTTGGCTAGCCTGGCTAGAGAATTATACATTCTGTTGATTCTTTCAAATAATCAGCTTTGGATTTTATTGATTTTCTGGTTAAAATATTACTGACTTCTGCTCTGATTTTTATTATGTATTCATAAGCTTGCTTTAGATTTACATTGCTCCTTTATTTAATTTTCTAAGGTAAAAGCTTAGATAAATACCTTTGGGTTTTCTTCTGTACTTTTCTAATATATGCATTCAATGCTATAAATTTCCCTTTAACCACTGCTTTTTCTGCATCTCACAAATTTTGATATGTTGTATTTTTGTTTGCATTTCTTTCAAAATATTTTTAAGTTTCTCTTGAAACTTCTTTGACCCATGTGTTATTTTAAAGTGTGTCGTTTAATCTCCAAATATTTTTGAATTTTAAGCTTTCCGTTACTGATTTCTTATTTAATTTTGTTGTGGTCTGGAACATACTTTGTATGATTTCTATTCTTTTAAGCCTTTTTGGTGTGTTATTTGGTTCATCTTCGTGAATGTTCCATGTGAGCTTGAGAAAAATGTATATTCTTCTGTAGGTGGATAAAGTAGTCAGTGACATTCAATCCAGATGATTGATGATGTTGCACAGTTCAGCTACATCCTTGCTGATTTTTTGCCTGCTGGATCTGTCAGTTATGATATAAGGGTTTTGAATTGTCCAGCTATAATTGTGGCCTTGTTTATTTCTCCTTGCAACTCTTAGTTTTTACCTTGTGTATTTTGACACTCTGTTATTAGGTGCATACACATTAAAGATTGTTATGCTTTCATGGAGAGTAGACCCCTTTATTATGTAATGCACTTCTTTGTTCTCAATAATTTTTCTTATTCTGATAACTACTTTGTCTTAAATTAGTATAACCACCCCAACTCTCTTTTGATTAGTGTCAGCATGATATATCTTTCTCCATCTCTCTCTCTCTCACCTTTTAATTTTTATATTTAAAGTGGATTTTATAGACAGTAGATAGTTAGGTCTTGTTTTTTATCCACTATGTCAATATAATTCACATTTAAAGAGATTGTTGCTGTAATTACATCAATATCTACCATATTTTATTGGTTTTTATTCATTATACTTGTTTCTCACTAGTTTTTTTTGTCTTTTTCTCTTTTTCTGCCATCTTTGGTTTTAAATGAGCACTTTCTATGATTCCAGTGTCTCTTCTGTCTTAGCTGTATATATTGCATGCTCACGCTCACGCACTCTTTCTCTATATATGTATATATTGCTGTAATATTTATATAATACAATATAAATATATGTATTTTGTATTTGTAATATTTTTCTTTTCCTCTTCTTCTGCCTCCTTTGGTTTTAATTAAGCATTTTATATGATTCTAGTGTATCTTCTCTTAACAAAATATATTGCTATATATAAGTACAATATAAATTGTATTTCTTTTTAAAAAAATTGTTAGTGGTTACCTTAGCATTTGCAGTATACATTTACAACTAATCTAACTCAATTTTCTTTTTTTTCTTTCTTCTTTTTCCCTGAGATGAAGTTTTGCTCTTGTTGCCCCGGCTGGAGTGCAATGGCACAATCTCAGCTCACTGCAACCTCTGCCTCCCCGGTTCAAACAATTCTCCTGCGTCAGCCTCCCGAGTAGCTGGGATTACAGGCATGTACCACCATGCCCAGCTAATTTTGTATTTTCAGTAGAGATGGTTTTTCGCCATGTTGGTCAGGCTAGTCTCAAACTCCTGACCTCAGGTGATCCACCCGTCTCAGCCTTCCAAAGTGCTGGGATTACAGGCATGAGCCACCGTGCCCAGCCTCTAACTCCATTTTCAAATAACACTACTGCCTCATTGGTAATGCAGGTAAAAAATACCGCATTACCAATGCAGGTAAAATGAGACTATTCTCATTTCCTTCCTCTCATCCTTTATAACATTGCTGTCATTCATTTCACTTCTCCATAAGTTATAATCACTGACTATATTGCTGTTATTACTGTTTTGAAAAGACAGCTCAATTAGTAAACTAACTTATTTTATTTTCATTTACTCCTTCTCTAGTACTCTTTCATTCTTTACATAGATGTGAATTTCTGACCTATGTCATTTTTCTTCTCTATGAAGAATTTTTGTTTTTAACATTTCTGGTAAGGCAGATCTACTAACAACAAAATCCCTCAGTCTTGTTTGTCTAAGAAAGCGTTTATTACTGCTTTACTTTTGAAGGATAATTTTACAAGATACAAAATTATTTGTTAATTTTTTTCCATAAAATTTTAAATATTTTACTCAACTCTCCTTTTTGCATAGTTTCTCAAGAGAAATTCCATGTAATTCTTATCCTTGTTCCTTCATAGGTAAGGTAATTTATTTCCTGTGGACTCCTTCAAGATTTTTTCGTTGTCTTTGATACGCAGTTTGAATATTAAATGCCTAGGAGTTGATTTTTTGGCATTTATCCTGCTTAATGTGCTATGGGTGTCCTGGATCTATGGTTTAGTATCTTTCATTAATTTTGAAGAATTTTTAGCTACCATTATTTCCAATCTTTCTTCTGCTCATTTTTTTCTTTCTTCTCCTTGTAAGCATCTCACAGTTCTTGGATATTCTTTCCTTTTTAATTTTTATTCTTTTTTTCTTTTCAAGTATCTACTGACATGTCTAAGCATACTGATTTTTGTCACTGTGTCTAATTTACTCATGAGCCCATCAAAAACATTCTTCGACCAGGCACAGTGGCTCATGTCTGTAATGCCAGCACTTTGGGAAGCCGAGGTGGGTGGATCACAAGGTCAGGAGATCAAGACCCAGCCAAGATTATGCCACTGCACTCCAGCCTGAGTGACAGAGTGAGACTCCGTCTCAAAAAAAAAAAAATTCTCCATTTTTGTTACATTGTTTTTTATTTCTAGCATTTCCTTTTTATTCATCGAGTTTCTATCTCTACTTATATTGCCCATGTGGTCTTTCATGGTGTTCACTTTTCCAGTAAAGCTCTTAGCACATTAAGTAGTTACTTTTAACTCCCAGTCTGATAATTCCAAAATTTCTGCCACATCTGAGTCTCGTGCTGAGGTTTGCGTTCTCTCTTCTGGTTTGTCTTTTGTTTTCTTTTGGTTTTGTTCTGTTTTTTGCTTTTTAGTACACCTTGTACTTGTTTGTTGAAAGCCAGACATGGTGTGTTAGATAATTGTCACAGAAGTAAATACCATTTTAGTGTGAGGTTTTATGTTTCTAGGGCTAGGAGTTAAGGCTGTGTTTCATGTTCATTGTAGCTGTTTGTATTGTAGACTTCAGTTTTATCTAGTGTCCTTGTTTTTGTCTCCTTTGTTGTCTTTAGGTTTCCCTAAAAACTGATTTGGCAAATCTCTCAGTTATAATCCACTGATATTATACTGGAGTCTGTCAATGTGTTGGTAAGGTATTATGGACGGGAAGCATTCTTTTATCTTATCATTAAATCTCAGGGTTTTTTAGGAGCCCTGAATCACTGGAATGTGACCTTCAGAAGAGTTACTTAGCCTTTTTTAAAGGACAGGAAGTCTGCCCTTCCCCAGAGATATGGTTTGGCTATGATATCACCCAAATCTCATCTTGACTTGTAGTTCCCATAATCCCCATATGTTGTGGCAGGGACCCAGTGGGAGGTAACTGAATCATGGGGTTGGTTTCCTCCATGCTGTTCTTGTGATAGTGAGTGAGTTCTCATGAGATCTGATGGTTTTATAAGGGGCTTTTCCCCTTTGCTGGGCACTTCTCTCTCCTGCTGCCAAGGAAAGAAGGACATGTTTGCTTCCCTTCCGCCATGATTATGTTTCCTGATGCCTCCCTAGCTATGTGGAACTATGAGTCAATTAAACCTCTTTTCTTTATAAATTACCCAGTCTCAGGAAATCCTTTATCGCAAATTGAGAACAGACTAATACATCCAGGTCATATTAGGCACTGACCAAGTAGTTTCCTTTGTGGGCAGGATTTTGTTAAGGAGAACAGAAAGCTCTGGACATATTTAAAATAATTACTTTGCCTCTGAGCTTATGCCATAATGGTTACTTTTCCTATCCTGAGCCCAGAGCGGGTGTAGATTTTATCTGACTTTCACTGTAAGAACCTGATGGCGTTTCCTGGAGGTAAAACTCAAAGAAGTGTAGAGACTCCAAAGACTGGGCCCCGCTGAAGTTTTAACTCAAGTTCTACCTTCAGCAATTAGCCAATTACCATGTCAGTGTTCCTGAGAAGTTGTGATTCTGTTTGCCTATTTTTAGGATGGCAATTTGCCCTGTGACCTCAGTTTTCCGATGCATGTAAGAAGAATTGTTGATGAGTGTTTTTCCTATTTTGAGAACAGAAACAAGACTTCTAAGCCTTTATACATCTGAGCAGAAACCAGAAGTTTCTGATGTTTTCTTAAACAGATTCTTCCTATGGTTCATGATGTTAAATTATTGTAAGTGTTTATACTCTGCGCCCTGGAGTGCAACTAGATCTTAACATACCTTCTGAAGTTTTTTAAAGAACTTCTAAAAATTATGATTGGTATGGTTTCAATGTTAAGGGTGTTTTATTATATACTGATTTCGTGAAATTTGTGATTAAGGAAACTCTGCTTTAAAAATAAGTACTTGTCCAGGCGCGGTGACTGACGCCTGCAATCCCAGCACTTTGGGAGGCCGAGGTGGGTGGATCATTTGAGTTCAGGAGTTCAAGACCAGCTTGACCAACATGGTGAAACCCCGTCTATACTAAAATACAAAAATATAGCTGGATGTGGTGGCAGGTGCCTGTAATCTCAGCTATTCAGGAGGCTGAGGCAGGAGAATCGCTTGAACCTGGGAGGCAGAGGTTGCAGTGAGCCAAGATTATACCACTGCACTCCAGCCTGGGTGACAGAGCGAGACTTCCTCTCAAAAAAAAAAAATAAATAAATAAAAAATAAATGTACTTAACCACCATTTTTCACACTTTTCTTGGTTTGTATTAGTTGGTATTGACAAAGCACCAAAATGATTTTAAGATTGAGCTCAAGTATCTGGAAGACGACCTCCTTTTGCGCCTTTCTGAAGCAGAGGGAAGCTTTCTGGATGACACCAAACTAGTAGAGAGCTTGGAGGCAACAAAGGCCACTGCGGCAGAGATAGAGCGCAAGGTAGGAAGGGCAGAGGATACCTGGCAGATTCTAATGGTCTGTTTGAATAAGACACATGGGGCGGGCAGTGTAATCAGACTTAGTAATTCCTCTAAGAGGACCACTGTGTGGAATTCAGGTGATTTAATAAGCTGCAACTGGACTGTGTGGGATTCTAAATGGAGATGGAGATGGTTGAATGTGTGCTTCTCCTAATTCCATAGAGATCTCATTCAAATCAGACACTGTCCAGCTACTATTTTTCCTGGGTGATCAAATGTAAAGAAAGTTGAGGCCTGCTGGCTTCTATGGCTGAAAATCTGAAAAGCCTTAGCATCCGGCTCTACCAAACTTATATCCTACAGCTTCTCTGCAGATTCTCCAAGCTGTTGGACATTTTAAAGAAATTCTTAGAGTGGAAGTTTTGTTTACTGGCCTGCCGTGGCAGGATACTGAGCAAATGATAGTCTCCTGCTATACTCAAATGCACTATTCACCCCTGGAAAAATGACATTTCCTAAAAGCCAGTAGAAATTTTTATGAAATAGGCTTCCTGCTAACGTCCAGCATGGGTCCCAATATGCCTTATGTGTGATGTGCACTTTGGGCTTTCACAAATGACCGTTAACCCTTAAAATTCCATCATTTCAGTGTGAATTAGACCCTTATTTGCTTTCTGGAATACCCTTATTACTAAGTAATCTAGTAATTACCCAGCAGAAGCTGTGTCACTACACATCCTATATATTTGTCTTAAATTAAGTGAGGAAATGGAATCCCAAATTTCTCCATCTTTTCAAGTAAGTGAATATTAGGCAGCTCCTAAGATGGTAAAGTTAGAACAATTAAGTAAATTAACTTAGCTTTGAAGTTAACTTCTAATTGTCTCTTAAAATGTGTCTTCCTGTCTTCTTCATATATCACCATGTAGTGACTTCCTTCTCTGCCCTACATTTTATTCCCTTTTATACACAAATATTATGAGTCAAGTCTGTAGAGAAGGTTGGGGAAAATACTGTATCCTGTGGGACCAGCGGTAGTCCTGGATAAAATAAATAGATATTTGAGCCTTGGGTAAAACTGAATATATTGGTTGATGGTGGTGGTGGTTTTTCTTTTTTAATTATCTCTCTGAATGTGCCCAGAGGCTAATACATAAAGATAAACTAAATGGAAATATATGGACATATGGATGATTCAGTGCAAAGTTAGAATTAGGCATGAGAGTCTTTATATTAAGGCTTTTTAGTAAGCATAGTTACCGGATATATTATTGACCTTGACTGCTTTTGTATGCCTTGTTGCCTAATAAAGTTATTGGCATTGAATTGACCCAGCAGACTTTTAAGAGCCATCCCTGGGAGGTGATATAGCTGGGTTATTAAGCCTTGAAAGAGAGAGAAGGAGCAGAAAGGTGACATTACTCAGAAACAAATTCTGTAGAACCGAAAACAAGTAGGTTTGTTTAATCTGTAACCTAGAAAACCACTAGAGTTATGTCCATTCTCACTGAAACTCAGTTTATTAAAAAATTATTTTAAAATATGAATGTAAACATTTTAGAAAAGCTCATGCACATGGATGCCATGCATGTTATCTATTTTAATACTCATAATTTTTCATTTCAGGTACGTCTTCCGTTCCTTGGATATGTGTAGAGAATATGAAGAGTAAATAAGTTACTTATTTTGTTTGATCCCACCATAGGTGATTGAAGCCAAAGAAAATGAAAGAAAAATCAACGAGGCCCGAGAATGTTACAGACCAGTGGCAGCAAGAGCATCTCTTCTTTATTTTGTTATTAATGACCTCCAAAAAATCAACCCCATCTACCAGTTCTCTTTGAAGGTAATGCTGAATAAGCTAAGAAATATGGAAAACTTTAGGAGTTCAATTTGTTTCTGGAAATTTGGAATTTATTTTATTAATAATAATAACTATTATTATTATTATTGAGACAGAGTCTCACTCTGTCGCCAGGCTGGAGTGCAGTGGCATGATCATTGCAGCCTCTGCCTCCCATGTTCAAGCAATTCTCATGCCTCAGTCACCTGAGTAGCTGGGACTACAGGAGTGCGCCACCACACCGGGCTAATTTTTGTATAATTAGTAGAGACAGGGTTTTGCCACGTTGCCCAGGCTGGTCTTGAACTCCTGGCCTCAAGTGATCCCCCCCTGCTTCGGCCTCCCAAAGTGCTGAGAGTACAGGTGTAAACCACTGCGCGTGGCCAGAATGTATTTTTAAGCAATCAGTGTATACCCAGTAAGGAGTCATGAGGATCTGGTTAACAAAATAACAAAAGCAAAATCCTCATTCTCAGGAATTTTCATTTATAATTTTCAGTAAGACTTTGAGGTAATTAAACTATGGATATGGTATCATATTATATTGGTGTATTGCTCCTGAGCAGACTCTTACTTTTTTTTTTTTTTTTTGAGATGGAGTCTCCCTTTGTTGCCCAGGCTGGAGGGCAGTGGTGCGATCTTGGCTCACTGCAAGCTCTGCCTCCTGGGTTCATGCCATTCTCCTGCCTCAACCTCTCTAGTAGCTGGGACTGCAGGCGCCCGCCACCATGCCTGGCTAATTTTTTTGTATTTTTAGTAGAGACGGAGTTTCACCATGTTAGCCGGGATGGTCTTGATCTCCTAACCTCGTGATCCACCCACCTCGGCCTCCCAAAGTGCTGGGATTACAGGTGTGAGCCACAGCGCCTGGCCAGCCAACTCTTAAATTTAAGAGAATTTTTCTTGAGGCTCCTATTTTGTCTTTGTGAAAATGTGTCTTGGAAAGAGAATGCTTATATTTCTTTGCTAAAGAAAGAAAAATAATAAGAACAACTATTTATTAAGTCACTATTACATGCAAGGCATTTTTATAGTTTGGCTCATTCTTTATCCCTGTTACATCTCAATAAAGAATATAATATCATCCCCATTAAAAAAATAAGGATGACATTTTCAGACTTTAAATACATTGCCCAATAAATTATATCTGTTATTGTTAAGAGCCAGCATTTCAACCTGTAACTGTTTCCAAAGCCCATGCTCCATACCTTGTATCATGCTGCTGCCTGCTGGGCAGTGCTCATTCATTCTGTTCATCTGTTCATCCATTTTTAGACAAATGTTTATTATGATCAATCATCATGTCAGATGTTTGTCACTTGAGTATATACTTTTGGAAAGAACATAAGGGTGGAGCTATATCTATATATAGATACATAAAGATATATATGTACACATAGATATAGTTCCACCTTTATGAACACACATCAGTTTATAAAAGTAGAAAGTACTGTAAGAGAGAATGATAGAGGTGGAGAGGCTGCTTTACTGGGGGCTCAGGGAAGGCCTCCCAGAGGAAGTAACATTTATTTCTGAAGGATAAGTAGGACTTAGCTATGTAAAGAGAGTTTGGAGAAAACAGGAATGTGTGAGATGAAAGAATTCAGGGATTCCAGGTAGTGAGTGAATTTCTGTGGTTGGAGGGTAATGAGCTAGGGGAAAGGTAGCAAGAAATGAATCTAGAGAGGTGGGAAAGACTTGATCACACAGAATTTTGTAGACCACTGTGTGTGGGATTTGGGGATTATATTCTGGGTGCAACAAGAAGCCATTGGAAGATTTCAAGCAGTTAACTGATGTGATGACAAAAGACTCAGAGATACATGAACAGACCTGAGATATGATTTGAACCTGGAATCATTGACTCTTGGAGATGGACTGGTTATGGGCAATAATAAAGAAGAAAGGATCGAGCATAACTAGCAGGTTTCCTAAGAGTACAGAACTAGTATGCAAAACTTTTAACAAGCACAGTGTGGTTGGAGTTTGAGAGTAACTGTGTATTAGGAGAAGGATAAAACTAAATCATCAGTGTCAGCTCAGTATTAGCCAAATTCCAAAACTACACTAAGGCATTACAATAAAAGAAAAATACTGGGCAGTCCCCCTTGGAAACATTGTTGGTAAACTCCTCCAGAAAATGCTGACAAATTGAATCCAGCCATATACAAAAAGCACAACATATTATGACCAAGTGGAATGTATGCCAAGAATCAAATTGGTTTAACATTCAAGAATCACGAAGTGTAATTAATCAATTAACAGAATAAAAGAAAAAAGCTCATATGGTCGTTTTAATTGATGCAAAGAACTTGAAAAATTTCAAGAAATTAGTTAAAAACAACAATAACCAACTCTCAACTAATGAATAGATGGTGACTTCTCAACATGATAAAATGCATCTAGAAAAAATCTACACCTAAGATGATACGTAATGTTGAAAATGAAATGCTTTTCCCTAAAATCAGGAACAAGACAAGGATATCTTTCTCTCAGCACATCTATTCAACACTGCACTGGAAGTTACAGTCGGTACAATAAGACAATAGAAGGCAAGATATTGAAAAGAAGAAGGAAAACTCTATATTTTCACAGATGACCTGATTATGTATATAGAAACTCCCAAGAAACTCACCAAAACCCTGCTAGGACTAAGAAGTGAATTTTTAGCAAGGTTGCAGGATATAAGGTTGATATACAAAGTACCTTGTATTTCTATACATGAGAAACAAGTGGAAAATAAAATCAGTATCTTAGCACTGTTTACAGTGGCTTCCAAAGCCATGAAACTTGTTAGGAATAATTTTATTAAAATATATGTAAGGTTTGTATTCTAAAAACTACAAAATATTGTTGAGAAAAATTAAAGAAGGCTTAACTAAATAGATACACCATGTTTATCAATTGGAATGCTCAATATTAAGATGTCAGTTCGCTCCAAACTGATAGACTCAATTCAGTCCCAGTCAAAACACCAGAAGACATTTCCTTTTTCCTTTTGGTAGAAATTGGCAAGCTTATCCTAAAAATTTGTGTGAAAATTTAAAGGCTTAAAATAGCTAAATAATTTTGAAAAAGAAAAAAACAGTGTTGGAAGACTTACAATTTCTGTTTTTAAGACTTCTGTGAACAGGCGCATTGGCTCACGCCTGTAATCGCAGCACTTTGGGAGGCTGAGGCAGGTGGATCATGAGGTCACAAGATTGAGACCATCCTGACTAACACGGTGAAACCCCGTCTCTACTAAAAATACAAAAAATTAGCCGGGCGTGGCGGCGGATGCCTGTGGTTCCAGCTACTCGGGAGGCTGAGGCAAGAGAATGGCGTGAACCTGTCAGGCGGAGCTTGCAGTGAGATGAGATTGTGCCACTGCACTCCAGCCTGGGCAACAGAGTGAGACTCCGTCTCAAAAAATGAAAAGACATATCTACACAAATCAAGATGTTGTAGTACTGGCCTGAAAAAAAATGCATAGATCTGTGGAACAGATTAGAGAATCCAGAATTACACCCACAAATGCATGGTCAGTTGATTTTCAGTAGGGGTGCCAAGACAATTCAATGAGGAAAGGCTAGTTTTTACAACAAATGGTGCTAGGACAATTGGATATCCACATGACATAAAATAAACCTCAAATTGTTATACCATATAAAAAATTCAAAATGAATTGATTAAGCTATACATTTTCTAGGAAAAAAAATAAGAGAAAAGCTTCAGACTTTGGGTTAGGTAAAGGTTTCTTAGGACACAATAAAAAATAAAAAATTAATAAATTGAACCTTATCAAACTTAAAAGTTTATGGTTTTCAAAAGGTATGAAGATGAAAAGGTAGGCCACAGACAACCAAAGACAATATTCTCAATACATACATATAAAACAAAGAATTTGTATCAGGATATATAAAGAACTTGTACAACTCAGTAATAAGAGTTGAACAGACATGTAACACATTTGAATTATCCACAAGCACATTAAAAATGCTCATCAGGCATCAGAAAAATTCAAAATAAAAGCAGAATGTGGGGGGCTACAAGTTTAGAAGACTGTTAATAGCAAGTGTAACACAGATATGGTACCACAACTCTCTCACATTGCTGGAGGAAACACAATAAACCACTTTGGAAAACAGTTTGGCAATTTCTTATAAAGGTAAATATACAGTTACAAAATATGATCTCACACTTTTACTCCAGGCATTTACCTAAGAGAAATAAAAATGTATGCCTGCAAACAGCTTGTTAACAAATGTTCAGAGACACTTTATTCATAAAAGTCAAAGTCTGAAAACAACCCAAAGGACTGGCACATTAATAGTTATGCAGATTTTGCATGTTCCCACAGTGGGCTATCACTCAAAACATAAAGGTATGAATTGTTGGTGTACACAATAACATGGATGTGTCACCAAAACATTATGTTGAAAAGAAGCAGCCAGATACCAAGGAGTATATACCATATGATGCTATTTCTGTGAAATTATTGAAAAGGCAAAATTATTCTACAGTGACAGAGGCAGGTCAGTAATTGACTGGGGCTGGGGATGGTGGTGGAAATTGGCTGTAAATAGGCACGTGAGAATTTTTCTGGTGATGTAAGTAGAAAGGTTCTATATCTTGGTTGCTACAGTTATTAGAATATATCTATTTGTCAAGACTCATCAAGCTGTACATATAATAGGCACATTTTATTGTGTGTAAATGAAAAACTGATTTTAAAAAAGTGTAAATATCGGCTGGGCATGGTGGCTCATGCCTGTAATACCAGCACTTTGGGAGGCCTAGGAGGGCGGATCACAAGGTCAGGAGATTGAGCCCATCCTGGCTAACATGGTGAAACCCCATCTCTACTAAAAATACAAAAATTAGCCGGGCGTGGTGGTGGACGCCTGTAGTCTCAGCTACTCAGGAGGCTGAGGCAGGAGAATAGCGTAAACCCGGGAGGCGGAGCTTGTAGTGAGCTGAGATTGCCCTACTGCACTCCAGCTTCAGCGACAGAGCGAGACTCCATCTCAAAAACAAAAAAAGTGTAAATATCAGGTTAGTACAGATTGAGCATCCTAATCCAAAAACCAGAATGCTCCAAAATACGAAATTTTTTGAATGCTGACGAGATGCCGCAAGTGGAAAATTCTACACCTGACCTCAAGCACTTCTTGCACAAAATTATTTAAAATATTGTATAAAATTAACTTCAGGCTATGTGTATAAGGTGTATATGAAACATAAATGAATTTTGTTTTTTCATTTTGTTTTGTTTTTTGAGATAGAGTCTCACTCTGTCATCCAGACTGGAATGTAGTGGCGCGATCTCGGCTCACTGCAACCTCCACCTCCCAGGTTGAAGCAATTCTCCTGTCCCAGCCCTTCGAGTAACTGGGACTACAGGCACCCACCACCATGCCTGGCTAAATTTTGTATTTTTAGTAGAGATGGAGTTTCACCCTGTTGGCCAGGCTGGTAACAAACTCCTGACCTCAGGTGATCCACCTGCCTCGGCCTCCCAAAGTGCTGGGATTATAGGCATGAACCACCAAGCCCAACCTATAAATGCTTTTGTGTTTAAACTTGGGTTCCATCCCCAAGATATCTCATTATGTATATGCAAATATTCAAAAATCTGAAAAAATCCAAAATCTGAAACACTTCTGGCCCCAACCATTTCAGATAAGACATATTCAAGCTATCCTTCATTAATGCCTTCTTACCAATGTTTACTGTATATATCTGTCATTGTAGGATTTTACTTTCACTCAAATATACATACTTCAAGGTTAATTAATCTGTGGTCTCTCGTCCCTATCATCCAAAAATAAATAAATATTTGTATATTGACAGCTATTTATATATATAGATATATTTTTCAAATTTATATATATAGAGAGAGATATAGCAATCCATACAATGCCGTTATCACCAAGGCATGAACGAGAGTAATAAATATCAAGAGTAATCCTTAAAGGAAGAACAGATGACCAAAGGGCATCCCGAAAGTACATGGAACCAAAAAAAAAAAGCAAATAACCAGATTTTAAAATAGGATAAGGACGTAAGTGGACATTTCTCCAAAGATGTTATAAAAATGGTCAACAAGCCTGGGCAACACAGAGAAACCTTGTGTATACAAAAAAATTTAAAAATTAGCCAAGTGTGATGACACATACCTGTAGTCTCAGCTACCCAAGAGGCTGAGGTGGGAGTATTGTTTAGGACCAGGAGGCTGAGGTTGCAATGAGCCATGATTACTCCACTGCACTTCAGGCTGGATGACAGAATGAAAGTTTGTCTCAAAAAAAAAGACCAACAAACATATGAAAAAATACTCAACATTACCAATTTTTAGGGAAATGCAAATCAAAACCACAATGAGATATCACCTCACACCCATTAGAATGGCTACTATAAAAAAAAAATAACAAGTGTTGGTGATGACGTGGAGACATTGGAATCTTTTGGTGGAAATGCAAAATGGTACAGCCGCTGTGGAAAACAGTGTAGCAGTTCCTCAGAAAAATTACAAATAGAATGACCATATGATCAAGCAATTCCACTTATAGCTGTTTATTCAAAAGAATCAAATGAGGGTCTCTAGGAGATACCCAAACACCCAAATTCATAATAGCATTACTTACAATAGTCAAAAGGTGGAAGCAACCCAATTGTCCATCAGAGGATGAATAGATTGATCGAATGTATATCCATGCAGTTGAATATTCTTTTGCCTTAAAAATGAACAAATTTCTCATACATGCTACAACATGGATGAACCTTGAGGATATTATCCTAACTCAAATGAGCCAGTCACAGTAAGACTGTGACTCTGCTTGTATGAGTGTATTAGTCTGTTTTCACACTGCTGATAAAGACATACCCAAGAGACTGGGTGATTCATAAAGAAAGAGAGTCACAGTTCCACGTGGCTGGGGAGGCCTCACAATCATCACGGAAGGTGAAAGGCACTTCTTACGTGGCAGCAGGCAAGACAGAATGAGAGCCAAGTGAAAGAGATTTCCCCTTATATAACCATCAGATCTCATGAGACTTATTCACTACCACCAGAACAGTATGGGGGAAACCGCCCCCATGATTCAGTTATTTCCCACCAGGTCCCTCCCACAACACATGGGAATTATGGGAGCGATAATTTAAGATGAGATTCGGGTGGGGACACAGCCAAACCATATCAGTGAGGTACCTATAATAGTCAAAGTCATAGATACAGAAAGTAGAATAAAGGTGGTTGCCAGGGTTGGGGGGAAGGAAGAATATACAGTTGTTTAATGGGTACAGAGCTTCAGTTTTGCAAAATGAAAAAGCTGTGGCATCCTAGTGACACAAGATTTAGCTTTTCTTGTTCCTCTTTGGGAGCTATTTGTGTTAATATGGACTGCCACACGTAATGTTTAAATTGGACTCATCACATTGTGTTGTATTTTTGTAATCTTACGTGAAGAGAATCTGTACTGCAAGTAAAACCTACTCCCCCAAAAATGTGTGGCCTTGAGTCTGCATTAAACAGTGTAATTTATGTTCATGAAAAAAAAATTCCAGAGACTGGTTACACAAGAATGTGAATATACTTAACACTATTGAACTGAATGTGTGTACACTTAAAATTGTTAAGATGGTAACTTTTATGTTATGTGTATCCTACCACAATTAAATATTAAAATATTGTTTTAAGTACATGGGCAGAAGGAGAGAAAATGATGCAATTCAGTTGCTTGGAAAGAGACTGAATGGATTTCATGGAATCATATTCATAATAACAGTAATGACAGCAAACATTTGATGAGCATGTACCATGTGCCAGAAACTATAATCCTTCTAAAAATTTTGCCTCATTCTCACTCCCTATTGATAAAACTTAAACCGTCGCCCTGTGTATCTGGGGCTAGCTAGATATCCAGGCACCAATTGTCACATTTTAATGGTCACATTAAATTTCCCAGGCATTTAACATGCTGTTCCACAGAGTGATTGAGCAGGCTGACAAGGTGGAAGACATGCAGGGACGCATCTCTATCCTGATGGAGAGCATCACCCACGCCGTCTTCCTCTACACCAGCCAGGCGCTGTTTGAGAAGGACAAGCTCACCTTCCTGTCCCAGATGGCTTTTCAGGTAAGGAGATCAGTTACTTGAAAAAGGATCCCCAGAACCAAAGGCAGATGCCTCTCTCTCTCTCTCTCTCTCTCTCTGTCTCTCTCTCTCTCTCTCTATATATATATATAATATATATATAATATATATGTATTTTTATGTAAAATAGTATATATTTTTATGTAATATATAAAATATTATGTATTTTCTGTTGAAGCAAAATATAATAGGCACGTTTTTCAGAAGCTCTTGGTGGCATGAGGAGAATTTGCCTCCCATGGGGAACTTGGGCATGTGACAGCCTTCTCCTAGGTCCCAGTGCTTTGGTTTGGGGAGTGGGCACTGGGGGGTGGGTATACACATTACACTCCTACCACAGTGGTCACCCTGAAAAACATTCATGAGACATTCTTCTCACCTTCTCGGGTCCTGTAAAGAACCGTCCAGGCCCTACCAGGAAGGTTCTTTGAGATGAGGGTTATGAGTCCAGATCTGAGTGGATCTGGGAGTTGTTCAGAGTCTCCCTACAAAACAGCGACTGGGTTCATCCATGTTGTCACAAATGACTGAATTTTCCTTTTTTAACATTGTGTGTAGTTAATAATGTGTATTTTTAAATTGCTAAAGGAGATTTTAAGTCTCATCACAAAAAAGATAAGTATGTGACGTGATGGATATATGAATTAGCTTAATTTAACCATTCTACAATATAAACATGTATCAAAGCATCACACTGTACCACTTAAATATATATAATTATTATTTGTCAATTAAAATTAGGAAAATGACAGCAGTGAATAGGTAAAGAGAGCTCCAGGTTTCTTGCCCACACCTTCAGTGAAACCTGCTTCCTTTTTTTTTTTTTTTTTCCTTTTTCACATGAATTTCTGTGAAAGACTTTGTTTAAATAAAAGTGTTTGTGGCCAGGCGCAGTGGCTCACGCCTGTAATCCCAACACTTTGGGAGGCTGAGGTGGGTGGATCACAAGGTCAGGAGATTGAGACCATCCTGGCTAACATGGTGAAACCCCGTCTCTACTAAAAATACAAAAAATTAGCCAGGCGTGGTGGCGGGCGCCTGTAGTCCCAGCTACTTGGGAAGCTGAGGCAGGAGAATGGTGTGAACCTGAGAGGCAGAGGTTGCAGTGAGCCGAGATCACTCCACTGCACTCCAGCCTGGGCGACAGAGGGAGACTCCGTCTTTTAAAAAAAAAAAAAGTGTTCATGATAAGAAAAAAGAAACCCTTGCAGACCACATTCCTAGATAAAATAAGCAGGTTGTCCCTTTTTTTTATCAGCTAGTTTGCTTTATGTCTTTTTCTATCCAAATGTTAAGGAAATATCTACATCTTACCTATTCTGTGTGTGCCAAAGAAGGCACTTTATACACACCTGTAGCTAATGATGAACTGTACATCTAATAAACAGGAGCAAGGCATTACACAATGAATTACTTGTTTTTTTGTTTGTTTGTTTTGAGACAGAATCTCGCTCTATTGCCAGGCTGGAGTGCAGTGGCGCGATCTCAGCTTACGCAACCTCCGCCTCCCAGGTTCAAGCGATTCTCCTGCCTCAGCCTCCCAAGTAGCTGGGACTACAGGCACGCACCACCACACCCAGCTAATTTTTGTATTTGTAGTAGAGATGGGGTTTCACTGTGTTGGCCAGGATGGTCTTGATCTCTTGACCTCATGATCCACCCGCCTCTGCCTCCCAAAGTGCTGGGATGACAGCCGTGAAATACTTGTTTTGTATGTACTGCTCATTAATAGGAAAAGGCCAGGGATGATAGTACATGACATGAACATCTATTTAAAACTTCCCTTTGGAAGCCATAGCTGTATCATAACCTCAACTCCTGACAATCTACATAAATCAAAGTTTCATAACTATATGGACAATTACTTGTTTGTTGAAATAAACTCAAGAAAAAAAAATCTAATAAAATATTTTAATGCATGTTATCACTTATAACACCTTTTGAAAATATCTGGAATTTTAAGATAATATAAAGCTCAAAAATACCTGTTTAGCTCTGTGGGGTGTTATGGTTTTTATATGAAAATTAGGAATACTTCATTTGTACTCTCCAAAATATACTATGGATTTTTTATCAGTTCTGTGAGCAGAATATCTGAAGTTTATTCCACTTCACAATGTGTTTAGTTGTACCTGTAAAAGGTTTTCTCATTCTTCTCGATATAATCTTACATATTAAACTTCATGTACCTCGTAGTTTATTGAATAACTACTGTACCAGAATTAACTAATAATACTGATTCTACCTTCTGTTTAGTAATTTAATCCATTGTCACCAGAGGCTTTCTCATTTTGAATAAGTGTTAAGACAAGTTTGATCTAATAATAAAACACTTATGAATGCATATTTTAAATATGTTGCTAATAGAGATAGGTGTTAGAATTGGAGTAAATCAGCCTTCATAATTATTTTCTGTTAGATTTCTGATCATGGTTTTGAGATCATTGACATAATCTGAGATTCACTATTTCAACAATAGAACAGATATCAACTGGACTTCCCAGCAGGTGTGGTTCTACCTGCTCAGTCATGTCTGTTAAATGTGTGACTACTTCCGGTGTCATGATTTTGATGTAAACCAAATAATCCTTTTCAATTTTGTCTACTCTCAAGATTTTGTTGAGAAAGAAAGAGATAGACCCCCTTGAATTGGATTTCCTGCTTCGATTCACCGTTGAACACACTCATCTGAGTCCTGTTGACTTCCTAACTTCTCAGTCATGGAGTGCTATCAAGGTATGTTAGGAATACAGTTTCTTAATTTCTGGATCTTATTTAAAATACTAGCTCTCTCCAGTGTTGAAATGTAAACATTAAAGAATACAAGTGATGTATTAAGCACCATTTCAGTTTAGAAATGCCCTATATAATGTAATGTTATTAATCTTTGTATTATTAAATTGGTTAATTTCTCATTTAGATGTAAAGGAGCCTTTAACTTATGTATGGGTGGAAAAGTTAATAAACATGTACAATCTGTCAGGACCTTTGATAAAAGCCAAGTGATACAAATGAATATTTTTTAAAATTTCCTTAAATCTACTTTGTTTTCTTTTTAAATTGTTTCTCCATTTTTCTAAATAGTTCTTTAAATTACACCACAATAGGTTAGTTTATTCTCATTGTAAAATGTTTAAGCAAAGCAGAATATTATAGAGAAAAAAGTGACAGTTGGCTTAAACCTCAATTATCAATGCTCATTGCATTTTTCTGTCAAAGGCCCTATTGTTAGGAGTTAATTCTCCCAGGATCTGGAGTATCTTAATGATGTTCAACATACGCTAAGCTTTGCCCTACTCTTTTTTCTAAGAAGGAAATATTTCTATGCATTGAAAATAACTGTTACCTCTTATTTTTATATATGTTCAGTTTTTTAAATTAGTATTTGTAATTAGATTGTAACTTTAGAATTCAAAATTCAAGTTCAAATGTGTATCACTCAGGGTGTCAACAGGAAACAGATGGCACATTCAAAAGGGTGATGAAGAAAGTTTAACCAAGAGTCTGTTTTCATAGTATGGGCAAGAAGGATTAGGAAATCAGCCAGGGGATGGGGCAGGAAAAAGGAGGAAAAGGACAGTTACTGGAACTACTGAGAAATGAAGTTATGGGAGAGAGCCAACCGTAGGGGATCTGTGGCCTGTGGCGGAGAAACGTATTCCCTGCCAAACCACATTCCTGTGAGAAAGAGCTGGGGTGGAAATGTTCCCAGAAAGGAGTCCTGATCCAGACCCCAAGAGAGGCTCTTGGATCTCGTGCAAGAAAGAATTCAGGGTAAGTCCGTAAAGTGAAAGCAAGTCTGTTAATAAAGGAACGAAGAATGGCTACTCCATAGGCAGAGTAGCCCTGAAGATTGCTGGTTGCCCATTTTTATGGTTATTTCTTGATGCTAAACAAAGGGTGGATTAGTCATACCTCCCGTTTTTAGACTATATAGGGTAACTTCCTAACGTTACCATGGCATTTGTAAACTGTCATGGCACTGGTGCAGTGTAGCCGTGACAACAACCGGGGTCACCCTCATCACCATCTTGGTTTTGTTGGGTTTTAGCCAGCTTCCTTACTGCAAGCTGTTTTATCTTTATGACCTGTATCTTGTGCCAACTTCCTGTCTCATCCTGTGACTTAGAATGCCTTAACCTCCTAGGAATGCAGCCCAGCAGGTCCCAGCCTCAATTTACCCAACTCCTATTCAAGATGGAGTTGCTCTGGTTCAAATGCCTCTGACAGAAGTACCCCCACTTCTCTCTTCTCCAGTCTTCCAGGCTCCTGTCATTGCATTTTGTTGGCCAAACCCAACTAGGTCAGGGAACCAGGGAACTTAGCTCAAGTGTCCTTTGAGCTCACCCGTTCCGCAGAGCAAAAAACAAAAACAAAAGCAAAATTAGGAAATCTGGAGAGGAAAGTGAACACTATCCAGCACGGATTTTTTACATAAAATTAGGCACATTCACAAGTCTTCATCTCAAACTATGAAGTATCGTTCACACCATTCCTACTTGTTTCCCTATCATATTACAGGCAATTGCCCTCTTGGAAGAATTTCGAGGCATAGACCGAGATGTGGAAGGATCTGCCAAGCAGTGGAGGAAGTGGGTAGAATCCGAGTGTCCAGAAAAAGAAAAATTACCTCAAGAATGGAAGAAGAAGAGTTTAATACAGAAGCTGATTATTCTGAGAGCAATGCGCCCTGACAGAATGACATATGCTCTCAGGTGGGGTGGTCAGCAGTTTTGGAAACACAAGTAAACATATAGGAAATGTAGTCTGAGGAGTTAGGAGGATCTGGTGGAAGTGTTTACCATCCATATTGATGGGGAGTGATTCTGCTGAGATTTTGATATTATAATCATTGCTACTGTTAAAATTTGCTAAACACTAAACCATGTGCTAGGCAGACTCAGCACATTCTTCCTGAAAAACTTAATTCTGAAATCAGTAGAGGGGAGACAGGGGACTGATGAAAATACTCCTGGAAGAGAAATGGGTGTCAGCAGAGTTCAGAGGCCAGGAACATGCATTCATGCATTATCCAAGTATAATTTCCATCATTTTCATTCAGTGATGGGATGGCATTTTGGCTCTGAAGATTTTGCATGTAAAACCAAAATGAATTCCTTTCATGAAGTCACTCATAGTCCCTCTAACTTTACAACCAATGCAATTTCAAAGCAGAAACCCTTGTCTACATCTTGGTTTAAGTGTCCTTTTTCTTTGCCCTCTTGGCTTCTAAATGGTAATGTGCTGCTTAATTCACACAAGTCTTATTCTAATTTGAATTCACCAACGAAAGAGTTCTCAACTTCCTTCCCTATTGTGTTTCTTCAGTAACATTCATGTGCCTCAGGTTTTTTCCTTTGCTTTGTCTAGTTCAGCCAATTTTCCCTTTGCAGAAGCCTCTGCTGAACTCTACTTTACAAGTTAATTCTGCTTAGTAGTACTTACTTTCTGCTAAATCTGATGCTGCTGGAAAATACTTGCTTAATTGAGCCTCCCTGTGTTAGAAACACCCCAAAAAGCATTTGTATATTCATGAGAAGCCCAGCAGGCTGGAAAATTGCACTGTGGCAAATCTAATGAACTGTTAATAAGTAATGGGGGAATCTGGCAGGGGATTTGGGGGATACAAAGCCATAGCAGACAGCTGATGACACTCGGAGGGGGGTCTCAGTAGCCCCCCAAAATGGAATTGTAGGCTTCTGATTTTCAGGGCTTCTAAGGAAGAGAGGGATTTCATTAACACACCTACCCCATACATCCAGTTGGATTCATATTGTTATTCTAACAAGACATCCCACATAATAAACATGGTTACTTCTATCCTGTGCCTGTGTGGTTTAAGCTTATCCAAATGGTGACTCTCTTCAAGGTCAAAACGACTGATCATGTTTTTTTGTATTCTTGTTTTTTATAGAAATTTTGTAGAGGAAAAACTGGGTGCAAAGTATGTGGAGAGGACCAGATTGGACTTAGTTAAAGCATTCGAAGAAAGCAGCCCGGCCACCCCCATATTCTTCATCCTGTCTCCAGGGGTAGATGCCCTTAAAGACCTGGAGATTCTTGGTGAGTGGCAGGGAGGCTCACTGGCCCGCCCTTTCTCCCTCCCTCCCTTGCACCCCCCACCCCCTTCCCTTCCTTTCAGTTCACAGTGATCTTAGTTTCTTTTTTATTGTTGTTGAAGATTGGATGTATGGAAAATATAAAGCTAATAACACCATAGTCTGAAGAAATGTTGAAATGGAACATTCCTCTGGCTGGCATAATGCAAGTTTCCTTTGTACTGTTTTCCACCTTTTGACTATATGAGGGCCAAAGGGCAATTTTCCCCATGTTCATGTAATCTTGTGCCCCCTGTGACTAAATAATGGTCATTAGAGCAAGTGTATTTGATTGCACAAGGCACTGTCGCCTTTGTATTCTGGATTACCATTCCCCACGGCCTGCACCAAGAATACCAGGTTAATATAGCTGTGACCTGACTGCTCAATTTAAATGCAGCCTCACAAGGTGAGAGGCTTGTGCGTTTACCCAATGAACAGATCCATTGAAAAAAAATGATGGGATATCTACCACATGTTGCTCCTTTTTATGAGAGAAATGCTTTGCTACTCCTGCAAGAGTTTATAAAGCTCCATAACAATGCCTGCCATCTATCAAAATGTCAAAAGCTTCATTATCATAAAACCTAAGGAACTGGCTTCCACAGGCTTTTCTAATGCTTGCAGTGAGGCAGCTGTGGAGAGCTCAAAATGCTGCCTGTGGATACAACAGAAGTTTCATTTGGATTCTTCAGGACAGTCACCCAGAAGATGGCTGCGGTGACCACAGGTGTGCATTAGACCGCAGAATTCCAGGCTCCTCTTACCCTCCTTCATAGATGTTTCCTCTCACCATGGTGTATTCTCCCACAGGCAAAAGACTTGGCTTTACAATTGACTCTGGAAAATTCCACAATGTGTCTTTAGGACAAGGTCAGGAGATGGTGGCAGAAATGGCACTGGAGAAAGCTTCCAAAGGAGGACACTGGGTCATCCTCCAAGTGAGTATTAAGTTTCAGGGAAGACACAGGCATAAACACAGAGAAGGGCCAGGGCAGAGCTGTCCAGCCCATCAGAATGCCCCGTTAACAAGGCGATTTGCAGAGTCCAGCCAGTTCTGTCAGTGTTCATGATGCCCGCAGAGACGGCGAGGGGCTCTGCGGACAGTGATGGCTGCCGTCTTCTGAGAGACTGTCTCGCCACTGTGCTCTGAAATTACAACTGTTAGGAAGAGCTTCATCATTCCCTTCACTTAGAGATATCTGGAACACTCAATACTGCCTGAGAACAAACAAGCTCGTTTAGATTGCCAACACTGTTATCATAGTATCTGGGTTGACATTAGAGTCGACAGAACTCTTTTTAATGTATATTATTGTTGCAGAATTTTGCTCCTTAGCTCAGTTAAAACCGGGTTCTTGTCACACAACCAGAAAGGACTAGGAACACAGACACATTGAAGGGTGGGGGGAACGGAATTTATTGAGCGAAAAAGAAAAAAAAATACTCTCAGCAAAGTGAGAGGGGATCCTGCTAACACACCCCGACCTCACAGATTGAATACCAGGCCACCGCACAGGAGCTGTAGAGGCCAGGCTCCTCCCCACTGCAAATGATGCCAATTTCCTCTGGCTCCACCGCGTTCTCCCAATGCACAGGCAGGTCAGAGATTCTCTGGGGACCCTCCCCAATACCTGGCTCCTGCGTTAATCATTATCTCATACAAGTCCAACTCTGCCCCTACCTGGTGTGTAACATTCCCTTTGATTATAAATTAAATTTGAGTAGAAAACTCCTTTATCCCTTCTCAGGCAAGCATCATACAGACCTATGGTTCTCCCACCCCAGTGTCCTCTGGGATGGCCCCCTTGGCTGAGTATTACAGGAACCAGTGGAGCAAAGGCCAGCATTAGAGGGCACCTGAGAAATGTGCTGACTCCATCCACAGCACGCTCTGCTAGCTGTCTCAGCAGGTCTAGGAATGGCTGTTTGGTTTTCAGCTCAGTCATGCAAAGGTTCAGTAGGCAATTCACAGGCTACCTTATCTCGGATCATTACAACAAAGCTCCAAGGGTAGAGTCGCCATTCTCCATATAAAGATGAGAAAAGCGAGCACCCTAGTAGCTGGAGAGCCTCAAGGCCACATGGCTGGTTGGATAGCAGAGCTAGTACTTGAGACTAGGTCTGTTTGGCAGCAGGTGACATTCCTGAAAATAGCCACCCTTATGCAAGATACAGCATTGGCCTCCCTTAGTGTCTCCAGTATCCAGACTCGGTGCCTTTGGCATTTGTGCTTGAAATGCAACTGGATTCATAAAGAAGCTTCCAGAGTCTAAGCAGGCTTATGACTGCAGGAATGTAACCTTCTGGGACAATACCCACTGCTTCGATGAGGCCTTCATAGAGAGACCTTTGTAAGGGGACTTGAGGGCAGTGTGGTGCATCCCCTTCTGAGGCTCAGAATCAGAAACACAGGAGGGTTGGCTTTTTCAGAGAAAACAGTTGAGGCTTAGACAGTTTGGTAAATTTTAAGATTGTCTCAGAAAGGAAAGAGCTCTTTGAGCGTTCTCATGCTCCCAGTGGCTCAGACTGGAGAGAACATTAGGAGGGCTATAGTCATCCTCAAAAGAACATATTCAAAATAACTGTTTCCATTACTTTTGTATCTATGCTGAGTTACTTGTTGTCCCTAAAATTGCAAGTTGTAAGTTTTAACGTAAAAAAAAAAATGTAAAAGATCTTATTTTGTCAAGGATCTACTTTTGGATATTTGTTTCAGACCTTTGATTTTTGTTCTTAGGGCTAAGCCGGTAACCAAGAATGTAACTGTTTAAACCTCTTCACTCTCCATCCCCGTACCCACATAGAGTAATTGGTAAGGAGGGATTATACCAGGCTTTAGGCCATCCCAGTGTCTAGAAGTTTCTAATATCGTTTGATCAGCAGGAAAAAGAGAAGCAGGACTTTGAAGAAAGAGAAGACAAGCATAATGGAAACTTGTTGTACTGTTCATAATTTACATTATATTAACATGGGTATATGATATTTATGTACATGTTAATTGGTTCTTACCCAAGCCCCAATATGATCAATTATTATGATTAGATAGAGCCCGCTAAAGGTGTTTAGATAGTAGTTAATCAAAAGCCCATGTTCCAAAGAAAACTATCATAAAAGTAGCAGGCTGGCAACTATCTTTATCTCATATGCACACCAGAAGTTTTGTGAATTAACATAGCATACTAAAAACCATTTCTCAAGGGCAAAATGACCATTTTTCATGCGTTTCCAAGACACATAGATTGTCTAAACAAGCATTGCTGTTCTTGGAAAAATAGGCATAAGAATCTAGCCAGTCCCGAAGCCAGTACCCTCAAGAATAGCTGCCAAGCTAGATTCCGACGTGTGCCTGTGCTCCACGATGGCTCGCTGGGAGGTTTTTCTGTCCCCTTCAGTAACTCCAAAGTCACTGCCTTGAATATTTTTACATTTGTTTCAAGTAAACTTTTCAAGTAAGGTACTGCTGTACCCCGTAAGACAGAGAATGAAGATATAATTGAGTTTACAAAGCAGGTTTTATTATTGTTTCTTTTGTTTTCTTTTATGATTGACACAATTAGGAGTGAGAAATACTCTTTCCTTATAACGTGTTAACAAGCATGTAAAGGAGGGAACTTAGAGCCCTTATCTACTGTATTACTGTGCTAGAGTAGACGGCCAACTTTTTGTGTCTTCTGTGTTTCTGAGTCCTAATCCCTTCTTCTCATAAAGACATCAGTCATATTGGTTTAAGACCCTTCATAAGGACCACATTTAGCTTTAATCATCTCTGTAAAGACTCGATTTCCAAATACAGTCACATTATGAGATGCTGGGGGTTGAGACTTCAAAATATGAATTTGAGGGTACACAATTCAGCCCATCACATCTACCGATGTTCATTATTTGCCAAGGGAATAAAAACCAATAATGTGAATGACTGAGTTGGCTTAGGTCTTTTTGCAATAGAAATTTTAAAGAAGAATACCTGCATTATTATTTTGTTCCATGTTTGCCTTCATTCTCTGTATTTTTGTGGCTGTCGTGATCTTAAATGTTTTTCTTTGTTGGAAATAATTATATATATCTGGGTGTGATGTTTCAATTACTATATCAAGGACTTCTCCAAAGCCAGAGAGCGTGTAAGGTGCAGCCTTTATACCTCCCTCCCAGCACCAACTACCAAGCTATACCCTGTGGGTGTTTGGTATTGCAGGAGCAAATATGTGAATCATAAAACGGAAAAGCAAAGAATGATGACGGTGGCGGCATTTAATTTTTTGTGTGTGATTTCTGACAGCCCTAGGATTTAAGGAAAATCATCTGTTAGGAATACACAAAGTATCTTAACAATGAATGATTGCTTTCTTTCAGCTAGCCTTGCTTCCCTTGTATCCTTTTGAGTCCATATGCTTATGAGCAGGAGTTTGAGTAGAAGAGGTTTCCATCAGAAACCAATGAAGTAGATGATGAGGCACATTTCTGGCTTTTAGTTTTCATATTTTCTCAAACTAACCCCGATACATCTCAGTAATTGGATTTGAACCATAACAAAGAAAAGTACTAGGCAACTGCATCTCAGAAATGACTGGTGGGTGTTTGAAGTAGGTATGTGTATTGCATGAGATTTTGGGTTACAAAGACAATCTGTGTTGATTGGCAACATTTAATATGTTCAAGGTTCAATTTCCTTTTGGCTTTTTTTTTCCTTTTTATGATGTATTGATAAAGAAAATGCTGAATCATGGTTCTCTGAGTTTTCAGTGCAATTATATATAGGAAAATGTAATCTTATAATGCAAGTAATATGCCTCACCTTCACAGGAATTATGCACCATACTGTCTTTCAGAATGTTCATCTGGTAGCCAAGTGGCTAGGAACCTTGGAGAAGCTCCTTGAAAGATTCAGCCAAGGAAGTCACAGAGATTACAGGGTTTTCATGAGTGCCGAGTCAGCACCTACACCAGATGAGCACATCATCCCTCAAGGACTGCTGGAAAATTCCATTAAGATCACTAATGAACCCCCCACAGGGATGCTGGCCAATTTGCATGCTGCCCTCTACAACTTTGATCAGGTAAGAAAGTGAAGCATGCTAGGCAGACAATGAAGTCAGAGTTTTCTCACTGTGGGCCCAGCATCAACCCAGGCAGGTCATTGGGAGGGATGAAACAAGTTCTCAGTGTTCGCGTGTGGAGGGGTTGGGGTGGGTGTGTTTTAATCTCTTGAAAGAATTGCCCCATCATTTCCTATTCTAATGACCAGTAAATATATTTCAGTTTCACCCTAACGCTAAGAAAAATTCAGCTACTGTGTAGGGAAAGCAAACTAGGTAACTTCTTAAGGAACTTGCTTTTTTTTTTTTTGAGACAGAGTCTCACTTTGTCGCCCAGGCTGGAGTGCAGTGGCATGATCTTGGCTCACTGCAACTTCCGCCTCCCGGGTTCAAGCAATTCTCCTGCCTCAGCCTCCTGAGTAGCTGTGGTGACAGATGCACACCACCACACCCAGCTAATTTTTGTATTTTTAGTAGAGACGGGGTTTCACCATGTTGGCCAGACTGGTCTTGAACTCCTGACCTCAGGTGATCCACCTGCTTCAGCCTCCCAAAGTGCTGGGATTGCAGACATGAGCCACCACGCCCAGCCGGAACTTGCTTCTTGAAAACAAATATGGCAGACTAGTATCTCTGACCACAGAAAGAGGAGAAGTCATTGTTGTTATTGTTGATCATGGTGACAGTAATGACATGGTAAAAGTTTCAGTGTAATGTTTTAGCCCTGGTTTGATATGAGTAAATTTAAAGCCTTCTTTCCAGGTTATATCTATGACACCTTATTTATATTTTCATGTTTTTTGCAAGATAAGACAAAAAAAATTCATGTATGTATGTATGTATTTTTTTTTTTTTTTTTTTTTTGAGACAGAGTTTTGCTCTTGTGCCCAGGCTGGAGTGCAATGGCACGATCTTGGCTCACTGCAACCTCAACCTCCCAGGTTGAAGTGATTCTCCTGCCTCAGCCTCCCAGGTAGCTGGGATTACAGGCACCCACCACCATGCCCGGCTAACTTTTGTATTTTTAGTAGAGACAGGGTTTCATCATGTTGGCCAAGCTGGTCTCGAACTCCGGACCTCAGGTGATCTGCTCACCTTGGCCTCCCAAAGTGCTGGAATTACAGGTGTGAGCCACCACATCTGGCTGAATACATATATAAATTAATGATACCTTTATTACCATTACTCTTTTTACCCAAACTATCATATTTATCAATATCATTATCAAGTCTTTCCTTTCTTGCTATTGCTCTGAGATCTTCCTTCCTTCCTCGAATTTTTTGGAAATCCTTGATAAATCGCATTCTTGTTAGGAGAGTAGAATGAACTCTAAAGAGGAAATACATATGATTTGGTGATAAATATTCAGCCCCCTCCTAGAAATATCGTTTTCTGTGAAGCATGTCAACATCCTTCACTTCGTTTCTAGTAGTTTTTGGGTCAGTACCTAAACCAATATTATGAAGGAATTATGATAATCGACTACCTAAGAATACAGTGTTGAAGAATGCAGTTAATTACTTCATTAAATAATTGAGTAATTTGTATCCTATATATAGACAGAAGATTGTGTAAATAGTAGGACTCAAAAAATCTTTTGAAACTATTAAATATTTGCAATATGCCACTATGACAGACATATATGTTTTTAATCATCCCTTAATTTATAATTTCTGGCTATTTATGACATTTTCAAGCTATTCCCCAAAGTAAGTACAAAGAGGAATTTGATTTGATTTATTTAAAATAGGACTTATCTACCCCCTGAAATAATTATCTTTATTCATGAAAGTGAACATTTCATGAACAAATATGCTTCAGCCCAATTATCCTTCAGCTTTTTTGTTCATTTGTTTTGTTTTTTTGGTAAAGATCACTTTGAGAATCTCATAAAACTACGGACACTCTCCCCAGGGAAATACACATTCAAAGATGTACTGCATATTGGGCCAGACACAGTGCCTCACGCCTACAATCCCAGCACTTTAGGAGGCTGAGAGGAGGATCACTTGAGCCCAGGAGTTCGAGGCTGCAGTGAGCTATGATCACACCACTGTGCTTCAGCCTGAGCAACAGAGTGGGACAGTGTCTCAAAAAATAATAAATAATAACTGTTAAAAATATGTTGCATATAATGATGAAGATTCACAGATTCCCCCAAAGCCTATGCATGAATTCCCTAGTTAAGAACACCTGTTCTGGTCTTTTCATGAACCTGTCAGTTCTTTTGACTGCTATCTGGAAAGCCACTTTTATTAATTGAAGATTACGCTTATTGAAAAGACTTTTAGGAACTTCAAGGAAGAATGTTTCTTCTTTAGCGGAGAGGATCCTCTGAAATATTAAGACTGAACTTAATAATAAGTAGCAAAAGCAAAGATAACCAAAGTGATTCACTAAATAATCTTCTCATCAAACCTATTTTAGCCAGAACCAACCAAAAAAATAAAAACTCTGCAGAAAATCTAAAATGTTAGTCCTTTATGAATGCTGACCTGTCATTATGTTAGAAAACAAAATGCAGTTTTTAATCAGATTATATAATTCAAGGGATTTAGCCTGTGCTCCCTGGCTCTCTGTGAATAAGTTCCCATTACCCTTCTATCAGTTAGAATGTTGGGTTGGCTGCTTTTGAAAGAAGTTCTTATAAAATAACAGTGGCTTATACACAAGGCCAAAAAGTAGTTCTGCCACATAAGAGTTTTACAGATAGTCCATTCAGAACTCATGTATTACCACAAATTGTCATCAGTCTGGCTCTTTATGGTTCACCATTTCTAGTATGGGCTTGTCATGGTCCCTGGTGACTGCAGGAGTTGCAGCCTCCATATCCACATTCCTGACAGGAGGAAGAAAGAAGAAACAAAGAAGATGACAAAAGAAAAAATACCGTGTTTGCGTTGGTGTACAAGTGCTTCCTACAAGTTAACATACAGAAATTCTCCTTTAATCTCATTGGTCAAACTTAGTCACATTGCATTACCTAGCTGCAAGAGAGGCTAGGAAAAGTGAATTTATCTTAAGCAACCATATGCCCAGCTAAAAATTAGCAAGACTTTTTAAGGAAGGCAGTCAGCAGTCTCCATCCCAGATGTCCTTTCCCACATCTCCTTGTATTATCCTGGGTCTTCTGTGTTGCTGCTGTGGTCCAATCTTGTTAAAGCCTGTCTATGGATAGAGTGATGAATGCTATCTCTCTTGTTACCCATATGGGTTAGGTAAATGAGGACCAGTTGTTCCTGTTGCCTGGGTGTCCCTCACAGTGGAGTAAAATATCCAAGAGGTTTATACAAGTCAACTGTACTGCTAGGATATTTTTCAAATCAAATCTAATTAAATCTTTTTTTTTTCTTTCTTTCTTTTTTTTTTTTTTTTTTTTGCTCTGTCACCCAGGCTGAGGTGCAGTGGCACACTTATAGCTCACTGCAGCCTTGAACTCCTGGGCTCAAGTAATCCTCCTACCTCAGCCTCCTGAGTAGCTGGGACTGCAGGCATATGCCACTATGCCTGGCTAATTTTTAAATCCATATTTTTAATCTTTCCTCACAAATTAGAATTTGCCTCCAAACTTTGGCGTGTGTATTCAAAATGAACAGTTTAATATTAGTGCTTTATTATCCCGAGCATTGCATAATATTTTTGTAAATTTAATTAAGTGACCAAGACATAAAGAACCATTTCTTGTAGGATGCCATCTACCTACACCTTTCAGCTAAAAAGCCTCTTGAGGAAGGTGTCATAAAGGAGTACTCTTTTGGCTCCCTTCACACCCAGATAACTATATTTTTTAGAGTAAGAATATAGATTTCTGTTTCTGTAAAATTTGCAGACAAAAACAAGTAACTGATCATTGTGCATATAAAATTGGTGATTGTGTACAAATAGCACTGTTATGTGTATGCAGATGCCTGTTCTCTGTTCACAATGCAGTCTGTATTTATAAAATATTAATTTACTTATCACTTGGTTTGCAAAAATACCACTGGCCTGAAATGTGGATTGGTAGGTAGACTCATACCTTTTCTTCAGACAGCCTGATTCATATTTTCTTCCTACATCATTTATGTTATCAGAACACAATGAAATGGATTGACTTGTTTCTTTTAACACTGAGGATAAAGCCAAGTCAGTTATATAAAATACAGATTGAAGTGATGTGCTTAATTATTGTAGTGCCTTGGGTTTTATGTGGACTACCTGTAATTTAGAAAGGTATTAAGTGATTTGTTAGATCATAATTCCAAAGTGAAATTTTGATACTTATATGGATCTCCTAGAAATTTCTTACATTTAAAAGTAATATTCTTTTATACCCTTCAAGGTTAATTCCAGTTATACAGTTTCTCTTTTCTGCCTTCAAAAGCTTGCCCTTTATTTGTGGAAAAGTTAGTTTTTAATGATTGTATATTTCCAAGCCCCATAAATGACCTAAAAATGGCCTAATGATTTAGAGTGACCTAGTGATTTAATTGGATCTGCACTACATGCTTCCTGGCCAATTCTAGAACCATATTTGGTGGAAGCCCTGGATTCTGCTAAAAGCACTGTCTAAAGAAACTAAGCTCTCTGGTCCTGGCCTACACAGAACAAATCTGGTCTTGGTTTAGTACCACAAGTCCTCTGGAAGACTAAGTCTGAACCCCTACTCACTGGTTCTACGTATACTTCATATATGGCCCACGTTGTCAGATCCATTTCAAATGTGAACTGGCTATCGTTTGCCCATTTTAAAGGACTAAGCAGGGAAGGGCAGATTTTGGCCTCTTCCTCCCCTATTGCTCAATGCCAACTGAAGGAGTAGTCCTCAACTTCCTTTCCTTGCCTCACAGAACTGCCAAATCTGAACATGGGTGAAATATGACTTTTAAGCCATAGATTGGACAGCTATTTTTCTCCTTTTAATTTTATGGCTGTTGAGCATTAACCGTATCAATGTAGCATTCCAGGATTCCACTTTCCATCTGCATTCTCAAAAAAATCTCATAGGTCTCGGCTGGGCGCAGTGACTCACGTCTGTAATCCCAGCACTTCGGGAGGCCGAGGTGGGTGGATCATGAGGTCAGGAGTTTGAGACCACCCTGGCCAATCTGGTGAAACCTCATCTCTATTTAAAAATATATACAAAAATTAGCCAGATATGGTGGCGCATGCCTGTAGTCCCAGCTACTCGAGAGGCTGAGGCAGAAGAATCACTTGAACCAGGGAGGCGGAGGTTGCAGTGAGCCGAGATAGTGCCACTGCACTCCAGCCGGGGCGCTGGGTGACAGAGCAAGGCTCTGTCTCAAAAAAGCAAAACCAAAAATCAAAACAAAAAAAAACCTCACAGGTCTAGACATGTGTTTCCCAATTTTCCATATGTCACCTAGCCATCCCAACAATGAATTTTACTTTTAGTTCATTGGAAGGAAATGATGTGTCATGGTGATTTTATTAAAGGTACAGGCTAAGCTGCTGTAAGAAAGAGAATCAAAGCTCTAGGAATTCAAACAAGATAGGAGTTTTTTTCTCTCACATATTAGGCAGCTTTGTTCCATGAGATCATTCACACGCCCAGACTGATGAGTGCTTCTGCCATACCTAACTCAAGGTTTCCAGACTTGTCCAATCGTCATCATTTCTAGACATAGAAAAGAAAAGAGTTTGCTGGGCCCCGTGGCTCATGCCTATAATCCCAGCACCTTGGGAGGCCAAGCAGGGTGGATCGCCTGAGGACAGGAGTTCAAGACCAGCCTGGCCAATGTGATAAAAACCCATCTCTACTAAAAATACAAAAATTAGCTGGGTGTAGTGGCATGCACCTGTAATCCTAGCTACTCAGGAGGCTGAGGCAGAATTATTTGAACCCAGGAGGCAGAGGTCGCAATGAGCTGAGATGGTGCTGCTGCCTTCCAGCCTGGGTGACAGAGCAAGACTCCATCTCAAAAAAAAATAAAAATAAAAAATAAAGTCAGGAAAAAGGGAAGAGTGACAACACAAGCAATTTCATTTTCAGCAAATGACCTGGAAGTTATACACAACACTTCAGCTGAAATTCTGTTGGCAAAAATTTGGTCTTATGACACAAATGTCTTCAAGGGAGGCTGGGAAACAGTCATAGGTGTCCGTGTGCCCAGGCGATCTCTACTGCAATGGAACTAGGGAAGAATGGATAGCTGTGGTTAACTAGCATTCTCCAAACTCTAATAGCGTTCTACTACAGTGATGAAATCAAGATGATGGCTTTATGTCATCCAGATTCTACAAGGAAACTTTTGCAGGGGAAAATGATGTCAAGCAGTATGAAATGGCTAAAATGAAGTGTCTCATTTTCTAGTGAACTTAGAAGCATTTAAAAGCATGACTGAAGCAAAATAAAAGTATTCCTCTTAAGCCAACAGACTGGCAAATGCCCAATCATCTCCTGTTGTGCTCTCATAGGATAAGGAGCCATGCTGAAAACTACATGTGACCTCTGTAGCATCTTGCTCTCAAAGTTCTTTACAAGATTATTGAAAACTCAGACCGTTGCTCTTGGAAACCATACAGATGGATGAATAATCGAGTATTTCTTCTCTTTTCTCCCAGGATACACTTGAAATATGCTCCAAGGAGCAGGAGTTTAAAAGCATCCTCTTTTCTCTCTGCTACTTCCATGCCTGTGTTGCTGGGAGACTGAGGTTTGGCCCCCAGGGCTGGAGCCGAAACTATCCTTTTAATCCTGGAGACCTCACCATTTGTGCCAATGTCCTCTACAACTACTTAGAGGCAAACCCTAAAGTAAGTGCTGGTGGTCAAATAACCTCTTCCAAGGAGTTTACAAAACTGTCAGTCTTTGGGCACAATCAAAATTGACCATAATTTCTCTTTTGAAGCTATTATTGAAATAGCCGACACTATGTATGTATCTTCTGCCAAGTGTGAAAATAAACCAGATCAAAGGTTTTCCAGCAGTGGATGTTCGAACTTCATAAGATAGGTCAAACCAGTTCTACATCAGCAGCTTAGTGCCAAAAAAAAAAAAAAATGTCCTTCATTATGTTAACAAAAACAGTGGTTTACATGTGCGTATATGCCAGATTCATTAGGCAGGTAATGAAGCATTTGCACAAATGTAATTACATACAGCAGTTCTGACAGTTCATAACACTGCATTAATAATCACTACAATTAGTTCTGATGATGGAAGCAATTTACAGCGCGTCACATGTATAAATAATGGTGCATTTCCTGCATATGTCATTATTATGTATTAAGGATGCCACCTTGTTGTGACTTTCTCAGTAATGTTCCCCTTGATTTGAAGTTAAAGGTAGATGAATGATTTTATTTCGTAGCTAAAATGTGTTTTACAGATGGGAATGGGAATGCCTCATCAAGAACATTTGTGTAAATTCTCATAAACCCAATGATTGGATTTCAAAAAGCAAGAACCATTCATTCCTAAGGATTTTCTAGCTTAATCCTCACAAGGGAAACTTTTTTCATTAAGTTAAATCCGTTAAAACTAGGATACATGTGTCAAAACCAATCAAGTGTTGTACTCTAGGCCACATTTTCTATAAAGCGTTTTAAAAATCACCCGTCCCTGTTTCTAAATGGAAACTATTGTTTTATGTTCCTTCAGTAACAATTGTTATAATTTTTGTTGTCAGTTTTCTCAAGCTTCAGTGGTGATTTGATTGCTATTAGAATAGATATCCTTGGTACCTAACATAGGTGTGTTTTCCTAAGGAACAAATTTTAAATAAGTTATATCCAAAATACATGGTTTTAATACGGTGTTTGATGTTCAGTGTTCCATATCTCTCATTTTTCTTTTTTCTTTTTTTTTTTTTTTTTTTTTTTTTTGAGACAGAGTCTCACTCTGTCTCACAGGCTGGAGTGCAGTGGCACGATCTCGGCTGACCGCAAGCTCTGCCTCCTGGGTTCACACCATTCTCCTGCCTCAGCCTCCTGAGTAGCTGGGACTACAGGCACCTGCCACCATGCCTGGCTAATTTTTTTGTATTTTTAGTAGAGATGGGGTTTCACTGTGTTAGCCAGGATGGTCTTGATCTCCTGACCTCATAATCCACCTGCCTCGGCCTCCCAAAGTGCTGGGATTACAGGCGTGAGACACCATGCCCGGCCCCATTTTTTAATTTATAGAATTAAAAAGTAATTCTGAATACTTTGAGCATATTTTGACCATTCTAATTGTACTAGTTTTGTGTTGATTCCCAGCACATTTTGTCTAAACTATTGCACTTAAAATGATAATAGTTCTAGGTAGAAAAAGGAATGGACCATTTAAGACTTTGATTCAAGTCCTTCATAACTGTCCTGTGAGGCTGAGACCAGGAATAGAATCGTATTTCAGCTGAATCCTATACACAGTTGAGGTGGAAAGAAAGGGGAGGAAGAGGGAAGTGGACACATGCGTTTCTCTCCAGCTCTTACATCCTGAGTCTTGGAAACACCAGTTGACCAACTGAGTCACACTGTGTCCTGCTTTTCTTCATCCTGGGGCTTCAGGATCAACACAGCCTTAAGTTTTTAACACATTCTCATGTTTCAGGTGTCTTCAGCTTAGTCATTTTCTGCACATCATAAAGCGACTTATCAGGATTTGGGAATTAAATTCCTGTGAGCACGTTTAGTTGTACAAAATGCCCTTTTCCAGAAAGTATATGTAAAAAACAAAGACCAGGATTGAGGGAAAGAGAATCTATTAGTGAGAAAGAATAGATCTGAGGCCAGGCATGATGGCTCATGCCTATAATCCCAGCACTTTTGGAGGCCAAGGCGGGAGGATAGCTTGAGTCCAGAAGTTCTACACCAGCCTGGGCAACATGGGGAAACCCAGTCTCTATAAAAAATACAAAAGATTAGCTGGGCATGGTGGTGTGTGCCTGTAGTTCCAGCTATTTAGGAGGCTGAGGTGAGAGGATTGCTTGAACCCTGGAGGTGGAGGTTGCAGTAAGCTGAGATCATACTACTGCACTCCAGCCTGAGCAACAGGACAAAACTCTGTCTCAAAAACAAGAGGAAAGAGCAAATCCTTAGCTAAATAATTATCAAAAAGAACAGATAATTATTGAAATAAATAATTATTGAAAAGAACAGATCCCTAGTTAAATAAAAATTGAAAAGAGATACATATTGAATACTGAAATGTGTAGCAAGCATCAATTAAATGTAAGCGGAAAAAGAACTAAAAGTCAGAAGCCTTTGTTTTCCATCCATTTCAGCTCTTTGGAAGGTAGTCCATGCAGTGGTTGAGAGAGCATGTTGTGGTCTAGGCACCACTCTCTTATTTTTCATTCACCTCAACCCGGCTTAAAAGACATATTTGAAGTTCATTTATTCAAATTCAAATAAACTTGTAGCAAGTACGTTGGCATAGTTGAAGCAATTTTACTTGTTCTGTTCTGTCACATCATGCAACAAGCGAAGGCTATAATTACGTTTTTACTTGAACTGTTGGGAGGCAGTATACTGCCCCCGAGGGTGTAAAGGTTCCTGTCTAGAAAGGCTTCATCACACACTGGCATGTTTTGCAAACCCAGAAGAAGCTAAAGGGTAGTAAAGAGAGGCTTCAAACCCTGCTCAGCCAAATAAAGAGGAGATACAGTGATTTCTTGAGTAAAACATGGTAAAGTCATTAGTTACAACCCTTACAACAATCATTAGGCCAGTCATGCCATAAGACAAGCCCTCAACTCCATCTGTGGCAAGGGGATTTGTTTGCCTGGACTTTTGGAAAGTACTAGGATTCTAAATACACTCCAAATTCACATTGTGTGGATGTTGCTTTCTTTTCCTGAATCTGATAATATAAGCTGATATAAATCAGATAATAAAAACATGTCACACTTCAAAGGCCTTATGAACCAACATCCTTTCACAATTTTTAGATGAGATTTTGAATGTATAAACTTTCCCTGCAAACATGTTCTAGGGGTGACTCAGTTTCTTTTAAAATCTGCATAAGGCTGGGCATGGCAGCTCAAGCCTGTAAATCCCAGTAATTTGAGAGGCCAAGGAGGAAGGATGGCTTGAAGCCAGGAATTTGAGACCAACCTGGACACCGTAGTGAGACCCCTGTCTCTACAAAATTTTTTTAAAATTAGCCAGATGTGGTGTCTTATGCCTGTAGTCCTAGTTACTTGGGAGGCTGAGGCGAGAGGATTGCTGGAGGCCCAGAGTTCAAGGTTGCAGTGATCTGTGATTGTGCCACTGCACTCCAGCTTAGGCAATAAAACCAGACCTCATCTCTTAAAGAAAAACAATCTTCATAAATAGCTCAATGTTAGTGAATTTTCACTGACTATATTAGAAGACACTGAAAATAATTCTCCCAAGACATTATCTGCAGAAACTTAGACAATTTCTGAACCACCTTTAAATCCTCCTATTGACAGAGGCTTGGAGGGCATTGTGTTAAAGTGGCACGTGCCACTGGTTGGCTACTCTGAGGCAAACTCTGCACCCGGCAGTGAGTATTTGTGTGGTTCTCCCCCCAGGTCCCATGGGAAGATCTCCGTTATCTCTTTGGTGAGATCATGTATGGAGGCCACATCACAGATGACTGGGATCGCAAACTGTGTCGGGTATATTTAGAAGAATTCATGAATCCATCTCTGGTAAGACATTTGTAAATTAATTAATTTGTAAATTAATTTCACTGAGGAAAAAATTCTGGTAAGAATTTTATAAACGAATTATACTATGGGTAATTCTTAATGTTATTGAGGATGCTTGGCCTCTTGGGAAATTTCTTAGCAAAGCAGAATCTCGGGTTCCATCCCAGACCTACAGAATCAGAATCTGCATTTTCACAAGTCTTCCAGGTGATTTCTGTGCGTGCTAGAGAGTGTACCAGCGTGAGGCACCCTCACATGCACTGACTCATCGGTTCTTTATAAAAACCCTATGAGGTATGCAGAGCTGACACTGTTATTCCATTTTATAGGCCGAGATGCTGAAACATGGGGATTTGCCGCAGGCCACTAGGTTGGCATGGGCAAGAGATGTGTGCGTCTTTTGATAGAAGTCTTTTGATTTATATTCCAGAGTTCATTTCACTAAAGTTTCTTTTTTGCCTGTCATAGAAGTCCTAGAGAATAGTCTACAGTTTGACCAGTATCAGTTACTCTATTATAATATGTGCTCTAGAAAAATGTGGTGAATAAGTATGTGAGGTGATAGATTTGTTAATTAGCTTGACTTAACCATTCATGATGTACACATGTGTCAAAATATCACACTGTGCCCCATAAATATATATAATTATTATTTGTCAATTTGAAATAAAATTAAATCTAACAAGATAGTCCAAAAGATTATATCAACCACGTGCAAGGTAAGAACCTTATTTGGATCTTGTTCCAAATGAACTGTAAAAAAAAAAAGACATTTATGACACGATGGGAAATTAACATTAACCTATCATGGTAATATAGAATTCCTGTTAATATTTTATGTGTGATAATAAAGTAATATAGTTATTTTTTTTAAAAGAGAAAAGATCCTCCAGGGTGAACCTGGAGGACATTATGTTAAATGAAATAAGTCAGCCACAGAAAGACAAATACATGTTCTCATTCACATAGACTCCTAAAAAGCTGATCTCCTATAAGTGGTGAATAGAACAGTGGTTACCAGAGACTGGGGAGGGAGAGAATGGGGAATGAATCGTCAATGGATACAAAGTTACCATCCCTAGAAAGGAAGAATAAGTTCTGGTGTCTGTCCTATTGCACAGCAGGGTAACTGCAGTCAACAATACAATATTGTATATCTAAAAATAGCTAGAAGAGAGGATTTTGTATGTTCCCACCCCAAAGAAATAAGAAATATTTAAGATGCTGTGCCTAATTACCTGATTTGATCATTACACAACATATACATGTATCAAAACATCCCATTGTACTCCATCAATATGTACAATTATTATGTGTCAGTTAAAAAGACAAGTATGGTGATTTGAGAGCCTCATTCTTCCTTCTCTCGTGAGGAAGAGGCAGATCACCCCTATAGGTGGAGTTTTTAAAGACCAGGCATCCTTGTCCCATTTCTCATCTTAGTAATCCCGTGTCTATGTAAATGGTTCCAGTCCGGGGCTGTGTTTTCTGGAAAAAGTACTCCATTTTTGTTTCTCATACTGCACAAGCTGAGTGTGGTGGCTGTAGTTTTCTCATGCTCTCTCTCTCATGGCATCCAGGTTCATGGCCATTCCTGGTTATTTCTTGGAAACCTAAAGCACCCATACACCATATCATGTCTATTTCCAGCTGGGTGAGACACCAACTATGTTTAAAGCAATGCTTTTAATAGTTTGAGCAATGTCCTATTTATAGTTTCTCTGAAACTTTCACCTCAGAGAAGCATTATATAGATTCGATCACCTTCCTCGAGTTCATTTTTTTTTTTTTTTTTTTTTTTTTTTTTTTTTTTTTTTTTGAGACGGGGTCTCGCTCTGTCACCCAGGCTGGAGTGCAGTTGCCGGATCTCAGCTCACTGCAAGCTCCGCCTCCCGGGTTCCCTCGAGTTCATTTTAAGAAGTAATATAATCATATCAGTCTAATATTTAGTCTATATTAGATTAAATCACTAAAATCGTATTAGTCTAATATTTAGTCCATTTTAGACTAAAATACACCAGGAAAACATAGTGTATTTTAGTCTAATATAGAAAACTGGGGACATTATTTTGTTACTAATTTTAATAATGTGGAACAATTTGGAGAGAGTGCAAAAAATGCACAATGTTATGTAATTGCTTCTTTTGATGGTGAGTCTCATGGTCTTTCCTTAGTTCTAATGAGCAGGACTTCACATGTCAGAGAGAGACTTCCAATTTAGCACAATTAGAAGTCACTCCTCAGGAGAGGTCTGGGAGCAAGTTACCATGGAGATGGGAAAGCTAAACAGTGCCAGGCATGCGACCTTTACAGAGGCTGATTTCTCTGAATGATGGTGGAGGGCAAGGGGCCCGCAAGGAGCTCCCGCGGATGCTCCCTCCCCTGGCTCTGGCCTGTGGCTGAGGGGAGAATTACTGTTGTCAAATGCAGCAGTCCATTAACCTTCACAAGCCTGAACTCCCATTCAAATGACTGTAAAATAAATATAGGTGATGAAACCTGAAGGGGCATCAGTGGTGTGTATAAGCCCTTCAGAAATTTAGGTACCTGACCTTCCATACAGATCTGGTGAAGTTTTCAGGATCGAAATGCTTCATTTGCAAACTGGCATCCTCACTGGAGAGGAACCTCCTGAACTCACCAAAGGAAATTAAAGCACTTAACTGACTTGCTGTCAGAGGCTGCAAATCCCAGTTATTTTGTTCTCATGCACGTTTCTCCTGTTCATGCTGTTGATATGATTAGCAACATGATCTAACACTTCATCTGCAGGACATCTTTTTGCCACTTCCCACAAGTGGTTAACATATTTGGAAATTAGTGTCTTTGGTTGCAATGGAACATGATCAAAAAGCAACACGTTCATGGTGTGGGGTTTAAAGTTCTGCTGCTCTTATCAAAAGAATCAGAGTGCTTTCAGTGATATCTTGCTGTTAGGAGGATCAGTGAGTTTCTTGTTGAGTGAATGAGTTTGCGCTCAGAGAGAGTTCTCCAATGGGCTTTAGAGGGTCTCCGGCCAAAGTTAAGAAAGAAAACATTTTCTCACATAAAGCATGTATTTGGCAGTGTTAATTAAGAAATACAGTAAATAACTTTCAGAGAATAAGGTACCAGATCACCTTAAAGTTATATCATACAAACTATTTTAGTAATATAGAATAACAAGAATCTGGGCTTTGAAGTAAAAAACAAAAACAGAAAACACCATTGAAGTACCTCTCTGTACCTCTATGTATTTGCCGTATGATGTACTTGACCCTCTCTTAGCCTCAGTTTCATCATCTACAAAACAAGAATGATCAACTTACAGGTTTGCTGTCAGGTCTAAACTTTGGTACAATGCTAGAACAATATGCTTAATAGATGGGAAATCTTTTTATTATGAAGTATACATTTTCATTATATATATTTAATACTTGGCTGTACATTAATCTGTGATAACAATGGGAATCCTTTAGTAAATACCTGCTCTTTGCAAGGGTCATTACCACACACTTTATATGTATGATTCCTTCTTACTATAATCTGGAGGAGTAATTATTATCCCACTTAATCAAAAAAGAACCTCAGGCTCAGAGAGGTCAAGCAGCCGAACCAGGATTTAAACTCACAGTCAGACTCCAAAGGCTGGTCTTTCTCTGCACCATACTGCTGTGGCTGGAGTGCTGAGCTGTTTGTAGCACAGGTCACCAAAACAATGACTTGTATCTGTATGTAGATGGTGTACAGGCCGACACTGAGAACAACACGGGCAATATGGAAGACCAGAGTTCTGGTTCTGCTACTGACTTGCTGTCTAGCTTTGTGCATGGCTTCCCTGTGCCTCAGTTCATTCATTTGTAAAATTAAGGTATTGCCTGGAAAATCACCAGTGTACCTTTTCATTCTCAAGACACCATGATAATTCAACCTTGAGTAATATCTAAAAATCCCTAACAGCATTTTGGGGCCATGGCATTTTTGACCCAAAAGGCCAAGGGCAAATGCATGTGTTTAAACTCACAATGAACTAGAGCTTCTTGTCATTACCAACACTACTTGGAGAGGCAGTGGAGTCAGGGACGGTTTTTTATTAAATGCCAGAAAGGAAAATGTAAAAAGGACACTAATCTCATGGAGTCCAACATAGTGGGCTGGATGCTGGTTCTCCAGTTTCTAGTAACTGTCCCTGCCCCTGATTTCAACAAGGATGATTTCAATTTTTTTTTTTCCTTCTTTTTGAGACAGAGTCTTGCTCTGTTGCCCAGGCTGGAGTGCAATGGCGTGATCTCAGCTCACTGCAACCTCCGCCTCCCAGGTTGAAGTCATTCTCCTGTCTCAGCCTCCCGAGTAGCTGGGATTACAGGAATGCACCACCACGCCGGGCGAATTTTTGTATTTTTAGTAGAGATGGGGTTTCACCATGTTGGTCAGGCTGGTCTCAAACTCCTGACCTTGTGATCTGCCCGCCTCGGCCTCCCAAAATGCTGGGATTACAGGCATGAGCCACTGTGCATGCCCAAAAATATCATCCAAATTTTTGATGATATTTTCATGATGTGGAGGTTCTTTCTGCATGAGCATGATTCTATTGATTATTTTTTAAAAAGGTTTTACTAAGATATAATTTGCACACCAATTTAAATTACACAACTCAAAGGTCTTTAGTATATTCTGCAACCATTACCAGTTTTAGAACAGCTTTATTACCCACCCCCACAAAAAAAACCCCTGTAACCATTAACGGTCAGTCACCATTTATTTCCCACCCCATATTCCCCTATTCCCCACCCCATATTCCCCTATTCCCCTATTCCCCAGCCCCCGGCAGCTACTAATCTATTTTCTGTCTGTATAGATTTGCATGATCTGGGCATTTTATATGAATGGTTTCATGCAGTATGTAGCCTTCTTTCATTTAGCGTAATGTTTTCAAGCTTCAGCCATGCTGTAGCATGTATCAGTACTCGATTCCTTTTAAGACCGAATAATGTTCCATTGTGTGGACATACCACATTTTGTTTACCTCATCTCTCAGTGGACATTTGGGTTATTTCTCCTTTCTGGTTATTATGAATAATGCTGCTATGAACTTTTACGTACAAATTTTGTGTGGACATATGTTTTCTTTTGTATATGTACCTTAGAGTGGAATTGCTGGGCTAAGTGATAACTTTATGTTTATCATTTGCAAGTACCACCAAACTGTTTTTTAAATAGTGGCTGCACCATTTTATATTCCCTGCAGCAATGTATGACGGTTCTATTTTCTCCACATCCTCACCAACACTGCTACTGTCCACATTTTTTATTTTAGCCATTCTGGTGGAGGTGCAGTGGTGTCACATTACAGTTTTGATTTGCGTGTCCCTGAAGACTAACAATGTTGAACATCTTTTCATGTGCTTATTGGCTATTTGTGTATCTTCCTTGGAGAAAATGTCTATTTAGAATTTTTGATTCTTTGAGGCTTTATAACAGCTTTCTCAAACAAACCTCCCCCAAGGCAAGAACGTTGGCCACTGTGTAGAGAGCTCTACAACTATGTCTCCTTTGGCAAAAAGCAGCTTTTCATAAAAACTCTTGAGTGGGAAAGGAGAAAGTCTAGATTCAGCTTCAGGATTCACCGGGCTCCTTGAGTATATTAACGTCTTGACAGTTTTCTTAAAGTAAAAGGGAACACAAGTCTCTATATGGAGGACATTTCCCAGGTTTTGTTTTTTCCTTCTAGAAAAATCAAGATGTACTAAAATCAAGTCTACTGCTAGGGTACGAGGAAAACCAAAACTAACATAAGAGCCTGCTGTGTGCTGAGCTGTTTGCATACCTTATTAAATTCTGATAGCCACAACCATTAGGTTGCTGTTATGAGCAACATTTTACTGATAAAGAGAGTGAAATGCAGATAAATTGTCATTTCTTAAGGCCACCAATCCATTAAGTGATGGGAGCTGAACCAGGCTGTCTAGCTGTAAACCTCAGGCTGTTTCGAGTTGGCTGTTTTCTTTTGCTTTGCTCATTGCCTACCATATGGAAGGCACTTGTCACATGTCTATAAAGACTAATTTTCTTTCCAAAGAGCATGGGTCATTTGCAGTCCCATCAACAGTACATGAGCATGCATTCAAACAAATGTCCCCATGGCAGCTTAACCTTTCCAAGTGGTTTTGGTTTTGGTCAGTTTCTTTGCTTGAAATTCTGTTTTTAACTTTTTGTTTTTATTAAGGACAGATTAACTGCGGCTTCTGAAACTTCTTTCAATTTCCTAGTAAGCACAAATAGAGAAGACCAAGTACTTGTTTGTAGGGAGCAATGTTCAGTTGGGATGTGTGGATTCTAGGTTTTGGTTTTCTTATTCATATTTTGCTCATATTTTTATTCTGGCTACTTTATCCATCGTATACTAATAATGATGAGTTTAACTCTCCTGCATGGTTTTATCTTGGTCACCCTGAGCCAGGTGACATTTAAGTTTTGATGATTCTCATATATAAACATGAAATGATACAAATGTGAATAAATAAAACCAAGCCAATGGATACTGGTGGTGGAATAGTCCAACTTCTTCCTTCCCATATTCATTGGGTCAAGATTTCCATTTCTGGCAATATGAAGGATTAGATAACTTAAAAATCCTCCTGGTACAAAATAAAAATAAAAATGCTCAGTCAAATATTTAAAATGCGCTTGGAATTCACAGAAAGCAGTTGAGCATCCTTATTAAGGACGTAGGCTTTCTACATAACCTGGATTGTAGGTTTAAGAAGGAAAGAGAAAACCACTGTTACGCACATGATTGTATGGAAATTCACACTTACTTTGTCCTCTTTAGACTCCCAGTTCCTTAATAACGAGGTCATATGGAGCTTGTACTTCTAAGGTTTGTTGTAGTGTACTGGGTGGTGAGTACATATTACTAAATGAATTAAAGAATATTCACTTTGTCTCCAGGTGATAGTGAGGGGACCACAGCGTAGCATACACAGTTACAGACAAATCCATTTCAGAAACCCACTTAGAAAATCTAGGCAGAAAATAGCTACATTAGGTGATAATTTAAAAATAACATTCCCCTGTACATTTAAGTGCACATACAGACAGGATTTATGGTGCAAGAGACTGGGAGAATTAAGACAGAGGGGTTAATGGTCCCTGGAAACCAAAGAGCAATCAGGGAAAAATAAATCTAAGATTATACTGTTACTTAGAAAAATGTAAGCACTTGATTGACTCTGTGTTTATGGCTGGTCAGAGACTCAGGCTCATAAATTCTTTTGTTACATTTTGAAGTTCTATGTTCTAATGTTTAGAGGGTTTGTTATTGCTATTCACATTGCCTTTGTTCAAAACTTACCTCTAAATGGAATGTCTACCCTCTTGCCCCAGCCTTATTAAAGTAGATGGGCATGATAAAAGCCCACTTTCTCCAGCCTTTCACTCAGTAGGTAACTGTATTTAGCTCTCAGGGTCTGTGGATCCTAAACAAGACAGACTCTGCTGTGAGTAGCTCAAAGTCCTGGGAAGGTAGGATCCGTCTGACTCTTAGTATATATGGCCTATAAATGGTACTTATATACACACATATTTTTCATTAAATGCATGTATCATTATTTATATTTATAAAATTCAGGTATATAAATTCACATCATATATAAAATGATGGGATGCAGTACTGTGGGAAGTATGGTGCCCTGGGGAAGTACAGGCTATAGAGTCCTACTAAAATGAGTTCAGAATTAAGATTTAAATCAAATGTCTACCTCAGCAAATTCACATCAGAGTCTTGACTTCCTCTCTGGGAAATGGGGATGGTTGGGAGAATCAATGAATAGGAGTGTGTTATAGGGTAGCCCGGGCTCTGTGATGGCTCATTCCTTTTATGTGCATGTATCACACTGCCCCATGCACACTGCAAACTGAGTCTTCTTAGGGATAGGATTAATGGGTGTTCCTTGGGATCCTCCCCAGAGATCAGTCTGGTGTTGCATACAGAGCAGAATGGTTGATTATAAAACAGTTTAGGGAGCCTGCTACCCAGCCAGCATTGTGCTGGGGCCTTCTCGTCAGGGTCTTCTCGAAGTGTTGAGGAAGTGAAAATGGATGCCTACCTACATTTGGAATAACTGACTTTTCTTTTGTGGTTGAAGATTGAAGATGAACTGATGCTGGCACCAGGATTTGCTGCCCCACCCTACCTAGATTATGCAGGCTACCACCAGTACATAGAGGAGACGCTTCCTCCAGAAAGCCCGGCACTGTACGGCCTCCACCCAAACGCTGAAATAGAATTCCTGACAGTGACGTCCAACACTCTCTTCAGAACTTTGCTGGAGATGCAGCCCAGAAATGCACTCAGTGGTGATGAACTGGGGCAGTCTACAGAAGAAAAGGTAGAGAACTTTCCTTCCTTTTCTTTTTCATTGAGGTATAACTTACTTGTACTGAAGTGTACTAATCTTAATTGTGCAAATCAACAAGTTTTTACCTAGGCTTATACTCATCTAACCACCATCTAGATGAAAATAACATTTCCAACACTCCAGGATACTCATGCCTCTTATCAGTCAACATATCCCTCATCTCCCCAAGAGATAATCAGTATCTTTACCTCCATCATCACAGATTAGCTTTACCTAATTCCAAATATATGAAATCATACAGTGTGCATTCATCCATGTCTAACTCCTTTCATTCTGTATTACATTTGTGAGATTCATCCATGTTGCTTATGTACCAATGGTTCATTTTTGTTTTGAATTTTATATGAATATAAAATTCTTCATTCTACTGTGAATGGATGTTTGGGTTTCTTGTTTTTCACTTTTATAGAAATATCACAACCATGAACATTCTTCTACAGTCAATATGCAAAGGTAACTCCCAAAGGCATCCATTCATACTACCCATTTCTCTATACCCAGAAGTGGGATTGCCAGATAATAGGGTATGATGTTTAGCTTTAATAGTATTCCCAATCAGTTTTCTCAAGTGGTTGTACCAGTTACTCTCCCACCAGCAGTGCATGTGAGTTCCAGTTGCTCTATCTTTTTGTGATTTTGTAAGAGTAATGATATCTCATAGTGGTTTTAACTTTGCAGTCCTCAGTTGAGGAATAATATTGAGCATCTTTTCACATGCTTACAGTCATTTGGATATACTGTCTACCCCTGCTGTAAATGAGTTTAAGATTTCGGGACCAGATAAATTACCTGTCAGAGTGATGCCAGCTGGCAGGCATGATGTCAGAACTAGAGGCAGTAGTCTGAGAAACCAAGGAAAGAAGGAAAGCTGCCTGAGGCTAAGGACAGGCAAAGTTCTTCCATCTTTTCTCCTCTCTAGATATTGACTGGTTTCTCCAGCTCAGTGGAGCTGTCTAGATACAATGAATACCATGTACATTCTCATACCTTTAATATAAAATCTTTCATTCCTTCAGAGCAACTACAGAAGATAGAAGTTTCTTTGTTAAAAATGTTGATCTAAATTGGGAATTTTAGGATGCCGTGGTTGGGAGGGCAGGATCATAGTTCACCAGAATTTGCTTATGCTTAAAAGGCTTATTTGGGTTATGTGACTTTTATTTTTTATTTTTTGAGACAGTCTCATTCTGTGGCCCAGGCTGGAGTGCAATGGCACCATCTTGGCTCATTGCAACCTCTACCTCCCAAATTCAAGCGATTCTCATGCCTCAGTCACCCAAATAGCTGGGATTACAGACACGTTCCACCATGCCCAGCTAATTTTTGTATTTTTAGTAGAGACAGAGTTTTACCAGATTGGCCAGGCTGCTCTCGAACTCCTGACCTCACGTGATCTGCCCATCTTGGCCTCCCAAAGTGCTGGGATTACAGGCGTGAGCCACTGTGCCCAGCCCCTGGTTCACATGGCTTTTAAAAGGATCTTGTTAATTTAGCAGATTATAAAATACAGTACCCAAATAATAGGCTTCTACTTCCTCTGATCGTATCTTTACATATAAATAACACATAGTCGATGACAGTTCTATACTCCCTAAATGTTAAGTGAATAAACTGCAAATAACTGTAGCTCCTTCTTGACTAGATCTGCAGCTCAATGGAAGGGGGAGTGCTGGCATTGGTGCAGAAGCACCAATGAGGCAGCTGAGGGAGTTGGCACTGCCACACCACCCACCTCCTGGGAGCCGTAGGCATCTTTCAAATGCATTCGCAGGCACCTTCAGAAGTTGTATGATATATTCTGGAACTTCAAAAAGTAGAGGATATATATAGTCACCATGACCAAAACTGAAATAGAAAGGAGCTAAATCTTTGTTTTAATATTTTAAGGTTAAGAATGTCTTGGATGACATTTTGGAGAAACTTCCAGAAGAGTTCAACATGGCAGAGATAATGCAAAAAAATTCAAATAGAAGCCCATATGTTCTTGTTTGCTTCCAAGAATGTGAGAGGATGAATATTCTCATTCGGGAAATACGTATATCACTTGAACAACTGGACCTTAGTTTGAAGGTAAGCTTAAAGTGAGGCTATAGCAGACTTCAGCACATTGGAAGATATTCACTATGTGGCTTTTTTTTCTCGATGCAAGGGGGAACTGGCATTATCTCCTGCTCTGGAAGCCCAGCAGTTTGCATTGAGTTATGACATGGTACCAGACACTTGGAGCAAACTGGCTTATCCTTCTACTTATGGCCTAGCCCAGTGGTAAGCTACCCCACCCTCACTGCCACTGGCCCTGAGCAGCCTCAGTGCTGGGTTAGTGTTCTGAATAATGCTTCCTAAGAACTGTGCAGACTGGGCTTTGTGACTGTACTCAACCTGTAACTGTAAAAACTCTTCCACCAATTTCATTTGAGTTTACTTGGTATATTGAATCAAAGGCAAAAATCAGTTAAAAGACAGGGTCAGAGCAAGATTCAAATTCTGCCTCTCACTCATTGGGTATATGATCTTAGACAAAATAATCTGTCTTTTTTAAATCTGAAAAATGTAGACGGCAATAGAATCCCCTCACTGAGTTGTTGTAAGAGTTAAATGGCCATGGAAAGCAACTTGAATTTGCCTTTGTGTCATCTTGTAACTTTACTTTGCAAACCTGAGATTCCTATGCCTTCTCATAGACAACTTTTGAAAGTTTGTAATATGGTATGCAGTATGCAGTAAACTAGACTGGGGGTATAACTGCAGAGATGTGTCACAAAGCTAGGGCAGAAATTCACAGATCACTGAAGGCTGGTGTTACACCTAATTGCTCCTTGGTCTTGGTAGACAATTCAGGAAGTTTCACAAAGCTCTTTATTCCTGGGTTTTCGGTGCTGGCTTTCTTTCCCCCTGCTTTCCTGAATCATTATTCCATGAACCTCAACTATCCCTGTACCATTCCTATTATATTAGTGGAGACTGTACATTGTAGCACGCACACTTTTGATTCTCCTAACACAATGTTAGACCCTTCAGCTTCCCTCTGAACACCAGCCTCCTTCTGGTCTGGAATTGTAGTTCCATCTTATTTTAAACCACATTATTTTTGTTCTGTTTTGCTTGTGGTCAATCATTATTTTTGCTTTAATATACTGTACTGATTTATTTGCTCATCATTGCTTTTTTGGTATCTTGTTCTGGGCTTTTTTTTTTTTTTTCATCAGAGTATAAAATATAGAGCAGGGCTTGGGGGGCAGGGGATGCAATCATCTTGTGTATCTGAAACTGTCCTCACCGCACTCTCATTCTTGATTGATAGTTTACTTATATGTAGAATTCCAGGACACAACAATTCTTTTTCCTTCAGGACTTTGATGTTCTAACTCCATGGTTTTCTAGCATTGATTGTAGAGGGTAGGTCTGGTCTTAAATATTTGCATTCCTTCCCAAGTAAAGTTTTAAAATGTTTTCTCTTTACCCTTGATGTTCAACAATTTTATTATTGTATTGAGGTGTGGATTTTTAAAGTACTGTTATAAATGTGAGACTCCATCCATAGCTTTTATTCTGAAAAAGTCTTTAGTGCTTTTTTCTCCGAATATTGTCATTCTCTCTATTCTCATGTCTACATTTATCTGCCAGACCTCTTAACGTTTTCAGTGTCTCTCAGCTGTATACTTGTAGACTTCATCAGTTCCGGGTGATCTTCATTATATGTTCAACTGTATCCAATCTGTTTCTTCTCTTAATTATTTAGATTTCATTGTCCAGGTTGGGTGCAGTGGCTCATGCCCAGCGCTTTGGGAGGGCAAGGCAGGAGGATCACTTGAGCTCAGGAGTTCGAAGCCAGCCTGGGCAACATAATGAGACCCTGTCTCTAAAAAAAATAAAATAAAATAAAAATTAGCCAGGTGTGGTGGCATGCGACTGCCGTCCTAGCTACTCAAGGTGTAGAGGTGGTAGGATTGCTTGAGCCCAAGAGGTCAAGGGTGCAATGAGCCACGATCATGCCACTGCACTCCGGCCTGGGTGACAGAGCAAGACCCTGTCTCAAAAAATAAAATATATTTCATTGTCCATAATTTTCAGTTCCAGGTTGTTTATATTTTTGGAAGGGTGCCCAGCCTAGTTTCATAATTTCCTGTTTTCCTTCTTATGACTATTCTCTTTTCCTGAGAAGTTTAAATATACTTACAATTAAGTATTTTCTTCAAGACTTCTCTATTTCCTGGGTTATAAACCTTCCTGTTTGTTGGATTTGCTGGTGGTTTTTCATGCCATATACTCTTCTGTCTATACCCGAATGACAGTTTGGCTAGTTATTAAAAAATAGTAACACCCTCAGTTGGAGGCCTTTGTAGCCATCACTCTCCTCTTGTCAGATGCTGCCACGGAGATGTCAAAAGCTAGCATACTTCTTTTCCCTTTATAAATGGCTTCAGGTTTTCCCCTGGCCATCCAGGGATTATCTTTATTGTTCATATTATTCTTTATATTAGCATTGATTACTCTCTACCAAATTTTCTTGGAACGTGATGTGCCCTTGATTATATAGATTCAAAGGTATAATTTAGGAAAACTCAAATTTTCTAGAATTATTATTATTTTTTGGGACGGATTCTCATTCTGTTGCCTAGGCTGGAGTGCAGTGACGTGATCGCAGCTCACTGCAACCTCTGCTACTTGGGTTTAAGCAGTTCTCCTGCTTCAGCCTCCCTAGTAGCTGGGATTACAGGCATGTGCCACTATGCCCGGCCAACTTTTGTTATTTTTAGTAGAGATGGGGTTTCACCATGTTGGCCAGGCTGGTCTCGAACTCCTGACCTCAAGTGATCCACCTGCCTCGGCCTCCCAAAGTGCTGGGATTACAGATGTGAGCCACCACGTCTGGCCTCATTTCAGCTTTCATTTTATTGCTTTCACTCTAACCCTTTACCTCTTCACTTCCATTTATTTTTGTTATTCTCCCTTATGCTGTTTCACTTTTTGCTTCATTTCTATATTTTCTACTTCTTTTCTGGGATCTTCAAACTTAATTTCCTTACTTTTTCCTACCTGATCCCTTCTAAGTCATGATCTTGTTTATATCAACAATCACTTGTTTTAGTTGTTACAAATTGGCTGCAGTGTTTATCCTCATGATGGCAACATTTTGAGAGAAATGTCTGCCTGCCTTTGCTTTTCTTGTTCTTCGCCTTTTTCCTTTGTGTGGTGCCTATGCTGTTTCTTCTTCTTACCATCAAGTATGCTTTTTCTGATCTAGCTATCTGGAAGAATTTAATATAGGTCCAGGCACAGCGATTTTCCTTGTGGTAACATAAGTTTGAACATAAGTATTCTGAACCTTTTCTTCTTCACAGCCCAGTCAGCCAAATATCTCAGGCAGACATTTTCTGCCATGTGGTTTGTCAGGGTGTTTCCTCATTCACCCCCACTTCCTTTGCAACTCTGAAGCAGACAAGGTCCTAGAAAACTTCAGTGTCAGCCCTTCCTTCTGGAGAACGCTGGCTCTTACATTGAGGCTATGCTCTCTCTACTCCATTCTCCTGGTCCCCTTTAGGCAGCCTCTGAAACTGATGATTCAAGGTGTCACTTGTCTCTTAATTTTATCAGAGGTTCATCTGTCCCTAGCCTCTGTGAGCCAGCTCAACTGCAGATACTTCCTACCTTGCCCAATTGTGCGGAGCCGAGAACATGTATGTAACAGCAGCGTTTCTCAAACCACTGGCATGCCATTCGTGGCTGACTTTTTTTCCTTATTAACCTTTTCCTCCCCCCTTTCAGGCAGCTACTGCACGTGCTTAGATTGCGGTCACGTGCTCCACTGCCTCCGCACATGTTGTTCCCTCTGCCTATCGGCTTTCCTGGCAACTCTGGTCTTGTAACCACCATCACAGCCTTGCCATCCCTGGTCCTCAGACACCCTGTCCATACCTCCAAGTTGGCATTTGTCAGACCAAGTCATAGGGTGAGGACCTTTGTACTGTCACCATATAGCATGAAGAGGCTCTAATAGAACTTGTTGCATAAATGGAAATGAGTTTTCCACATTCCTCAGTGTATCTTGCCATAATGTAAGAGCTACAGGCATCAAGTCTCCAATGGGAAACAAACTAGCCCTTTAAAGGGACAGTGCCCTGCAAATTGTCAGGGAAGGATTTGACCAGCTACCAGTGGTATACTTTCTACCACCACCCTGCCCTAACCGCCCCCCACCACCAGAACATATTGGAAAATGGCTATTTTACTGAACAAGTTTATTTCTTCCTACCTCCCGTAAACCAGGTTCAGTGACCTCCTCCTGCGATGCCGAGAACTCGATACTTGGACACAAGACCTTGTCCTTCCAGCTGTCGTGTGGCTCTCTGGCTTCTTCAACCCTCAGTCCTTCTTAACGGGTAAGGGCTGAGGCAGTGCAGTCCCTGATGCAGACAGGACCATACCCTACCAGAAGCCCTGCCCTGTTTACCTATGATGGCATCTCCTTGCCCTGCTAACCAATCCTCAAGCAGCAGCCATTATAGAAAGGACCAGCAGCTACAGAGGAAACAAAGTTCTGGACAGGCGAGTAGCAGCAGGAGGGAAAGGGCCTCCTATAGCAGCAAAAGCAGCCAAGTGAGGTGTGGCACCGTGTCCTCTAGTAAACATTTTCTGGAAAGGGCCGCATAGCTACTCTATTGTAGTGCAAAAACCACAGACAATACACAAATGGCTGTGGCTATTCCAATAAAACTATTTACAGAAACAGCGAGCTTGTCCTGCAGGCCTTAGTTGGTCAAAGCCTGCTCCAGCGCAGCCACGTGCAAATGCCCAAGAAACACCCTATGGGACTAAAGGATGCCTCAATTTACTGGTAGCTCCTGGGAACCTTATATGCAACATTTTCATCCTATTCAATGTTTGTTATGTTTCCAAAGCAATCATGCAGACGATGGCTCGAAAAAATGAGTGGCCACTGGATAAAACGTGCTTGACTGTTGATGTTACCAAAAAAACAAAGGAAGATTATGGCCACCCGCCAAGGGAAGGTGCATACCTCCACGGACTCTTCATGGAGGGTAAGACACCCCAAGGAGTAAGTGGGGAACCTTTTCTTACTCAGGTTCAGATTGGTTGGTTGTCCTCTTACTGTTTCTCAGCATCTCCTCACTCACACAGTAACCTGATGCTAGTCATTATCTCATTTCTTCCACTTACATTCTGCAAATATATCTGGGTGGTAATGCCACTGAATAACTTTAGACTTAGACTGAATTCACATTATTTGGCTTTTCAATATAATCATTTCAAAATCTTTCTTCTACTGTTTAAAAACTGTCCGTAAATTTGCTCTAATATTTTACTACAAGACTTCTCCAAGCCTTGAAGGTGTGACTGTGTAGGGTGAAATCTCTGAGAGCGGGCTACACTATGCAATATTTTCCAAATTTATCTGGCCACGTATTTATTCTACAGGACACTTGGTCCCTACCAAGATGTTCCTTTTTCACTTTAAAGCAAGTGCCACAAGTTCTGACATAAATGAACGACTGGAACTTGGTGTAAGAGAATAAGGTGCGACGGGGAGGGAATGTGTTGAACTGCAGATTTAAAGGGAGGGCAAACTAGTTTAATGTATGTGAATTCTCTTAGAATCCCATTTCATAAAATCAGCTTACTTCCACAGGAAAGTTTAGCCACTAAGCATGGAAGCAAAGCGGTGCCTCCACTGCAGGCAGGGTAACCTACCTTTCAAAGCTCAGTCTGGCCAGCTCAGTAAAAATACCACTGACAAGCAAAAAAATATGACAAAACCAGAATGTTTATTGCATCAAACAACTTGATCAGTAGCAACCTGCCACACAATTGCAACCGTTGTGTTTTTGCTATAGGCGCCCGCTGGGACACCCAATCAGGAACCATTGTCGAAGCCCGTCTCAAGGAGCTGACATGCCCTATGCCGGTCATCTTTGCAAAAGCCACCCCCGTGGAGAGACAAGAAACCAAGCAGACCTACGAGTGCCCTGTGTACAGAACCAAACTGAGAGGCCCCAGCTACATCTGGACCTTCAGGCTGAAGAGCGAAGAGAAGACTGCAAAATGGGTTCTAGCCGGAGTGGCTCTGCTGCTAGAAGTGTAAGAACTCTAGCCTCGGCTGGAGTGCAGTGAGGATTTTCTGTTGTGTTGCTGCACTGTTCCCATGCACATTAATGTATTCTATTACAACTTTTTAGTAACTCACATGTGCATTCTTTTTTCAACGCTATCCTTAAAAAGTGAAGAAAGGAGAGTGAAAATCAGACAAAATATTAGAAACTTATTCAGGGCTGAGCGCGGTGGCTCACGCTTGTAATCCCAGCACTTTGGGAGGCCGAGGCGGGTGGATCACGAGGTCAGATCGATACCATCCTGACTAACATGGTGAAACCCCATCTCTATTAGAACTACAAAAAATTAACAGGGTGTGGTGGCACACAACTGTAGTTCCAGTTACTCAGGAGGCAGAAGAATCGCTTGAACCCAGGAGGCAAAGGTTGCAGTGAGCCAAGGTTGCACCACTGTACTCCAGCCTGGGCAACAGAACAAGACTCCATCTCAAAAAAACCTATATCACATCTGAACATGCAAAAGCAATGCAGCCAGAAAGAAGGGAGATTTTAGTTCTTAAATTAAAAATTATTAGCCCTTAAACTCTTTCAAAATATAAAAGCAGCAGGCCTCAGGTGAGTCCTGAAGGAAGAGGCTAGCACTCTGTGAGGCCTCCAGTGTCTACAATGTTGACGGTCCCCTTTTGTTCAGTCAAGTTTTAGTAAAACTGTTCTGCAGTTAATTGCACTTTGTTCAGTGTAAATTTTCAATGACCAAGAGCAGGTTAAACGATGTGTGTGGTCTATTAAACTGTGGTCACTCGTGCTAAGGCAAACTTGGCCTGGAGTTACTGTTTGGGAAGCCAAAGATAGATCAAGGCAGGAGCTGCTCATACAATGTTTTCTCTCTAACTTATCTGAACTTTAACCCCACCCCATTTAAACTGTGCTTTTTAATCACTGAACAAAGTTCAGCATACAAATAGGTCTGTGCATACATCTATATAGATTCCTCTGCTCTGCTGTCTTCCTGAGAAATCTTTGTAAGCATATAAACAATCTTAAAAAAAATAGTATTTAGAAACAGTAATCTCTACAAAGAATTTCCGTATAAAAACACAACCGTAAAAAATCTTAGGCACAAATGGTATGCATGTCTTGTTGGGGTACTCTATGGTGAGGTGGCTGGTTCTGTTTTCCTCTTAATTGTCTTCTACCAGCTCCTTTTGTAAGCTGAGAAAAAGATGGGAAATATTTGGTAAGTAATTAGTACAAAGCTTGAGAGGTTCTATAATCATCTAAGAGTACAAAGCCAGAACCCAGATCTCCTGACACTCGAAATCCTGACATTTTCTGCATCAATATCGGTACACCCTCCGGTACAGTACGCCCGAAGCACGACTTGCCTCACTCCCGCATTCCAGAACCACGATTCAGAGTTTATCACATTAATGAAACTTGTAGCTCACATTCTGTCCTCTTGCCCTGAACTCTCTCTCTCCACTAGGATTATGGCTGCCTTTTCATAATCTATGTCGTTTCCCCTCAGCCTGCCTTGTTTACTCCTTCCATTTCTGTCATACACCTCGAGGAGAAATTTTGGTTAAAGGCAACATGGAGTTGAGTTGAAAAATCTAGCAAAGGAGAATATTCCCTAATAGGGAAAATATCAGGCCTGAGCTTTTCCAATGCAAACAGATACAGAATAGATGGCACTCGTGGTTTATATAAGTCACAGAGGAAGGCAACAACTATTTGCCAAGAGGATCGCCCGTGCTCGGCCTCGGGATTTCAAGCTGTTTTTAAGCTGCTAGAGACTTACCTCTCCAGATATTCCTTAACATTGTTATAACCATAAAACTTGGCCAGATGAATGAGGATTCCTGTGGCACAGCGGCCGTCACGCTTCCGACAGTAGCTGCAATTGCAGATCCCACGACAGGGGGGACACACCCAATCCTAACAGAGAGATGACAGCAGACACTTCTCTCATTATCTACAGGCTCTGGCAAGAACTGGGATTCGGATCCAGACTGGCTCAGCTGGCCTCTCCTCCAACCTTTAATCACATGGCATCTTTCAGTCTACGTCCCAGGGGGCTCCTCACGAGGCAGGAAGGCTGATCACCCCACGTCACATGCAAACACTGAAAAACGACACCTTTCAGGGCTCCCTGCTTAAAAATTATGGAGAGTTTCACAAGCATTTGGCCAAGCACAGGGCCCTGTGTGAGTGTGCAGGTCACAGGCCTAGGATGTCAGCCCTGGTTTAGGAGCACAAGGTTTCCAAAAGATCAAGGTGTGAATTTCAGCCCTTTCAATATGTGCTTATTGTTGAATGACTAACCTGAGCAGCAGTTTATGCTGGTCAGTTGAGGACGATATATTTACCCCATGACTGCTGCCTAAGATGCCACACTTGGGAGCAGGACTGCCCCAGGCTCAAGGTCGTGCCTACTCACCATGATACTATGTCTCATTTTACCAAGGGAGCTGAGAGAGAGACAGGTTATACACCTATTTCATGGGATTAAACGAATTTATAAGAGTGAGCGACAGCTTGCACAGTACCAGGCACACAGAAAGCACTTAATACTGCAGTGTACACCTCCCTCTCAGCCTGGCCCAGAAAAACAAATGAGAGGGAAATCACTTTGCTGAAAGACAGGTACAGGGATTACTTGTATAAAACTAGAGGACTGTAAGCAAGTTTTGCTCTGACAATGGAAAATCTAACAAATTCTTCTATTCACTGGTCAGCTTGCTCTCTTTCCAGAATGAATCCCTATTTTTCATTTTCCCTGGAGCCTTAAGACACAAATGGAAGGGAAAAACCAGAGTTCTGGACCTCCCAGTTCCCCATGAGAACCCAGGAAGCCCATCTTCAGCTTGCTTCCTTCATCAATACAATTTACAACAAATGCAAACACTGCACCTACCGGGTCCAGCAACGCCGACCTGACATCCTCCCCATAGCGGTTCCGCAGGCATGGTCCACAGAACTGTCCTCGCACACCACAGCAACCCTGGTTCCGACACACTGTCTTGGTGTCAATGGTCTTTTGGCGACACTGATGGCACGTGTTACCCTACGGGGGGAAGGCAGTGAGCAGGTGAACACAGGGATATGCTGATGCCCACTGAGGCCAGATGCCATCATGTGCATTTCCAAGTGTATGAAGAAGTACCACCTGTCTCCTCAAACGAAGCAGGACTGTCTTCCTAAGAACCATAGCATCGTCTCTAGACAAGGGGTCCCGAGCCCCCAGGCTAGAACCAGTCTGTGGCCTGTTTGGAACCGGGCTGCACAGCAGGAAGTGAGCAGCGGGTGGGCGAGCATTACCGCCTGTGCTCTGCCTCCTCCTGTCAGATCAGTGACACCATTAGATTCTCATAGGAGCACAAACCATCTATTGTGAATTGTGCATGTGAGGGATCTGAGTTGTGCACCCTTTAAAAGAATCTAATGCCTGATGATCTGAGGTGGAACAGTTTCATCCTGAAACCATCCCCTGCCCACCCCGCAAATCCATGGAAAAATTGTCTTTCACAAAACCAGTCCCCGGTGCCAAAAAGAATGGGGACTACTACTCTAGAATGTAACCATCACAGGTCTGTGGCCAGAGAAGCATATTAGGTCAGATGAGGCTGAGCAGAGACCCAAAAGGAATGAAATGATCAGGCTGTCAGGAAGAGAGACAAGAGAAAAGCTTAAGTCAGGGGTGGCAGAGCCCCTGAAAGGTGACAAGTGACTGAGTGGCAATGAGCCTTGGGTGGCATCACCTTGACCCCAGCCTAGCTCTGCAGACCTGCATATCTTTAATGTGAAATCTATTTTTTTTTTAATATTGACAACTAAATTTAAAGCATTTTAATACTATCTTGACAGTGTCCCATTATCCAGAAAAACACAAAAAAAGCAAAACGCAAAGCCTCCCTCTAAATCACCATTTACAAGAAATTTAACCTGTTTCCTACCAGATATTCTGCCAAACTGTATTTTCTATGGTTATATTACCCCCCAAATACACTAACTTTTTTCAATATTTAAAACATAAAACTATATAAATATTTAAACCGTAAGTTACATATAAAAATCCCTTTTAAACTATACCCTTCCCTTCCCCCAGATTGTATGCATCCCTAAGAGAGACTGCTGTCCTGATGGGAATTACTGCACTAGGCTGCCTCCCAGGTACAGCTGACCCTTGACCCTCCAATTCAGAACCTGGCTCTGAGCCCTTGGTGAGATGGCATAAGCCCTGATAGAGTTTAAAAACAAGTGAGATTTCAAATATCAATGCTTTAGACTCCTAATAAGAATGACAATCATGCAAATTACCCATAATATATAATTTACCAGAACTTTATCATAGATTTTATCTCGAACAGTTATGGCAACATTTTCTAAGTCTTCTTCGGTGATATCCTCCACTGGCCGAAAAGAAGATATACGGTGACGTCGTCTATACTCCCGGCATTTCCCCTGCACAGTGAACACAGGCAGAACCTGGAGTGAGATGTTTTGAGCAGTTATAAAAAAATTATAAATATTTTAAACTCTCAAAGATCCATTAATGTTAACCCTGTCCCTTTTCTATTTCCCTGCAGCCATTTCATTTAGTTATTTACTGAGCTCCTGCCACCTGCCAAGCTTCCTTCTCAGCAAGGCGATACAGTCATAAAGGAGAAAATCAAGGTTTTTGGTTCTTTGCTGTAAACTCTGTGAAGAGGTGAACCACACTGAACAGCCAAACCCACAAATGAGTCCAAAGTTTCTCCCTCCAAACTGAAATCGCTTGAAACGCCTCATGCCTAAAATAGAAAGGCAACGAGGAATCACTGCACTTTTCCACGAAGTGGACACCACAAAGCTGACTGGAGCTGTGGACAGGCCTTTACTGCCTGCAGCAGAGATCAAAGCAGGGTCCTAACAAATGAGCTGCTTCTCAGCTCGGCTTGGATAAAAGACTCTCTCTGTGACCTCCAGCTTAGACCAGGGCTGCTTCTCAAAGTATGATCTCGGGAGCAACGGCATCACCTGGGAAGCAGATAGAAATGCAAGTTCTTAGCTGCCGCAGACCCACAGGGTCAGAAACAGCCCTGGGGTGACAGTGATGTGCGTTCACGTTTGGAGGAACAGTAGCTCGGACAAAAACGAATTCACGTATTAGTCAGAAAATACCCCACTAATTGTCTTCCTTCTTCGGAAGCTGTAAAACTCTTCTGCAAATTTGGCGGCTGAGACAGTGAAGTTCTCTAGAGCAAACTTCTCAGGAGGCCGTGCACTCCGGGTCGGATTCATGCGCCGCGTGATCTGTCCCTCCGAGAAGGCTCGCCTCACTGTTTTCTTCCTCTGAAATCAAGAGCACAGACAGAGGCAACTGGGCACTCTCTTGAATAAAAGCCATCTGGTGGCTGATCACCATATATCAGTATTGCTATAATTATAAGGAGTTCTACTTACAGAAGCTGAGGTCGGGGTTCGTACTGGGAAGAAATCTGGCATTGAGTTCAATTCCGCCAATAACTGGGCAAGCTGAAGTTCAGAACATAAGAAAGGATCTTACATAAATAGTGCTCCAGGGTTAGGTCATCCAACACCTATCTCAAGTCTTCCATTTTGCTATCATAAGAAACCTAACTTGAATAGTTTACATAACCCGCAACAGTTATACTTTTAACCTCACATGTAAAGATTTTATCTCCAGACCTGAGATGCTGATGTCATCATTCATATGAATGAACACTAGCCTATTCCTTATATATAAGGACAACACAACACCAGGAAAACAGTCCTGGAATGATCAAGAGCTGGAGCATGAGGTTCCGATCCTGACTCGGAGGCTAATCCAAGGCAGTGTGACCCTGGGACAATTCATTTTGCACATGTGAGTCTCAAGTTTCAGGATGTTCAAAAAAGAAAAAGCTCAATTAAGATTATTTCGATGGTTAGAGCTCCAAAAATCTGATTCTTTAAATAAATTATCAAAGTAATTTATGAAGATATTCCTAAGTGAACTAATAACACCAAATAATAGGCATTAATATGCCAGAGAATTTAATTAGGATTCATTTTAGTTTATACAATTATATGAGTGCCACCAAAAAAATCATAAAGAAAATAGCTCTTACTTTAAAGATGTAGATGGATACAGTGCTGAAAATTTCCCTTAGCTAAGTAAAAATGTTTCTTAGGATAAAAATAACCCGAAAGTAGGCATTCCATTTTTGTAAGTGATTTATATTAGACATATAAGCTTGCATATACAGTATCACTACATCATTATTTTTTTAAAAGGAAAAGATTAAAAAAACACAAAAATGCTAAAAGTGATTATAAGTGGTAGAACTATTTAAAAAAAAAAACTCTGTAGATAAGCAATTGTGAAGCAAACAATGATTCTCTACAATGATCAGATTAACAGTAACTGATTACATATAGAAAAACCAAATATATGTAACAAAGATTTCACCTTGTTCCATTCATTGTTCTAATGAAGACATTTTAGAGTGAATTAACACTGTTGAGGTTGTTTTAATTCCTAGACTTCTTCCATTCCTTGAGAAGTCTCAGAACCAGGGCCGGTCACCACAGAAGAGTGGTTCCATGGTGAAAAGCTACCTGCCCAACCTGCTCCTCGCAGCTCCTCAGTGGACTTGGTGACATCCCACTTCCTCTGCTTTACTCTGCTGGGAACAGGCCAGTTGTTCAGCCCCTGTCATCCCCAACACAACTATATACTTAGAACTTAGCTTGGTCAACAGTAAGCAGCATGATGGCACCGTGTAAGGGCTAAAAATGGTCCTGGGGAATCTCTTTCTGTTCCCAAACCAGAGCTGATCATGTAACAGTCGCTCTGGGTTCTGGAAAAGAAAAAGGATACACAATACCCAGAGTACATTTTCCTGACAGAAGCCAAAGCAACAGCAGCAACTATAGAAGCAAAGTGGTTCAAAGTGGTTCTGGGAGCCCAGCAACTGCTGCCAGAGCCTGATGCCAACTCCCAGGGCGCCCTCCGTGAAGCCTCACCATGGCTTTGTTCTCCTTGATGTTCATGGTCCTTTTCAGCAGAGCATCCGAACTCTCCTGGCTCTCATCCCGAGAGTCGTCCTCAGACTCAGAGGTAGAATCTTCCCTTTGCATCACCTGTCTACGGCCTTTCTTTCTTCCAAGAACTGTTTCTTTCTCATTCTGTAAGCGTGAGCTAGAAAACAACTGCTCGGAAGAACTGTTTTTATCTGGTTTGTTGGCCAGCTTCTTGGTGGGGAACTGAAAGGCTACTCGAAGACCAATACTACTTCTTCTAGACCTACTTCTTCTTGAGGTAGCCTTATCTTCTTCTTCATCTTCCTTTTCCTCACTCACCAAAGATGCTTTGCCATCATCACTCAAATCTGACTCCACGACCTAATAAAATAAGAGCAAGAAAAAGCACAAAGACACTGTTACAGACCCACAAAAAAGACATGCATTTAAAACAACTGACAGCATATGAGAAAAAACATGAAAAATGAAAAGCTTTCCCTTCATATTATGAGTTCCCTCTGAATTTCCTTTAAATGTCCAAGAAATCGGTTGATGAATAAAATCAAAGAGCAGGCAACCTACTACCGAACAGTGCACTGTCATACCCATGACAGAACTGGGTTTCATTGGGAGCATGAGGGCTGTAAGCGAAACACTGACAGGGTGGGCTCCTCCACCGAGGGACGACCAAGGAGCGCCAGCAAGAGGAGAGACAGTCACAAAAAAGGGTATGCCTGACAGACGTGATCTTCAGACAGGAAAGGGTGCTATGGGGGGAAAATGCTGACTGGTCTCCTCTAAATAGCAGGAACCGGACGTAACAGGGCGGGAGAGCTGACTGCACCTCAGGGCAGTGACCCAGGACAGGCAGATGACCTGCCACTGGGTCCTCAGTCAAGGGGCACCTTTCCCTTCCCTGGAACCCTCACAGAGCCATGAGGTGAAACCAGGTCAGGAGGCTCGACAGGTTGTAGCAAAACACCACTCAGTCAACTCCATAAATCCTCACCTGACGTGTTCAAATTCCACATGGTAGAGGTCTCCAGCATTCAAACATTGCTCCGTTTTACAAGTGAGAACACAGTAAATATGGAAGGCAGTAACAGGGTTACATCACCTACGTGACGGCTTAGATGTGACGGGACTCTTAGTGGTACCGAGACAGGTTTAAGTATGTGAGATCCAGGACATCTTCTGGGCATCCTTCCATGACCACAAGTTAGAAAACTTTGGGAACCATTATCTGGGAATTCTGAAAATCTACCAAGAGCGTGGAATGGCACCAATATGGGCCCGGGATCAGTTCAGGGACTCTGCTTCTTCCCCAGTGACCACCACCAACCCCGAATTCTCATTGGACTAAAGTTAGAAATAAGACAGAAGGAGAAAAAAAATGCAGATAACTGCCAACCCTAGTATATCCACACCAAGCCAAGTGAGAAATAATACTATACGGCACTGATTTCCCTATTTTTTTTTAATACCCTGAACTTTCCATATTAATAGCTTCAGAATTCAAAATGGTGTACGGCAAAGGAACCCAATTTTAGGGGACACTGTCAGGGAAGAACTTCAGTTTTGATCCATTTATCTACCATCCTCATCATCTACAGGCCTCTCTTTACCAGATGTAGAACGGCTCACTACAGAGGCCTGAAGGAAGGAAAGAACAAATGGTCCACAGCAGCCCAGAATCAGACCCGAGAGAAGAGCACAAGTCTAGCACGTGGATGTGGCTATTTCGCATCCGGCCAGCAGGCCCCTGGAAACCAAGGTTACAGCAATATCCCATTATCAAGAAAGACAGGCTCGCCAGTTCCCACAGGGGTGGGCAGGGGGCTGGGCTGGGAGGCAACAATGCTTTTCTTCTCACTGGATTCTAAAATAAAATTTGCAGGGGCCTGTGCTGAACTGTAAGCTATATCATGATCTACGTAACACATCACAGTCCACAGACTTGGGGGCAGGTGGGAGGGAAGACTTCTGGGGTAATTCACTTTCTCTCACTAGAAACACAAATGCTTCAAATAACCAGACATCACTTCACTAAAGAACAGAAAATAAGTACGTCGCTAACAAATGATGCCCATTAGGGTTTTAGAAGGATTTTAATATCGTGCTTGCAAGAAACTGGGGACTTGCTGGCCAGAACTGATGAACTGCCACACAAACAGCTTCTGCAAAGAAAGCCAAAGGAGACCTGGGGCCTCCAGGCTGGCACAGCTCTATGTTGCTACTCATAGCAAAAAATCACCACCAAACAAAGCAGCCTACCATGCGGGCTTTTATGCTCTACATTCTCTCCCAGGACAGGTGAAGGATGAGGCAGGCCTAGGAGTCACAGCTTATTTAACCTCTACAGAGTCTCTGCCAAAACTTAGTCCTTAGCAGCTTCTGACTGTGAAGAGGCTTAAACTCTACGTTCCATCTTCATACTGTAGCATGTTTATTTTTTGCATAAATGTATGCTGTTTTTAGCAGAAAACATTTCTGCACTTAAATCCGAAGGCGGTGCCTTAAAGTTACCTTCAGATTCAAACACGAGTGGGCAGTAAACTAGCCTAACTGCGCAGGATAAAAAAAAATCAACTCACAAGTCTGTTCATAGGAAGTGCTGAGAGTAGACTTCCCTCCAGAATCCAGGCAGGCCTGGGTCATCTTTAACACTAAAAAGCATGACAAATCCAAATCCACAATGCATGGGGAACACCCAGCTTGTACCACAGCCACATTTTTGCCAAATTAACTTCAAACCAAAAACTGTCACTTCACACACAGTAAGAAAGTATCTCAAGGAAGTTGTCACTCTAAGATAAACTTTTAGATAAAAGAGGTTTAAGAAACTCTTGAGATAATGTTTTCTGTTTTTCTTTTTCTTTTTTTTTTTTTGAGATGGAGTCTCACTCTGTCACCCAGGCTGGAGTGCAGTGGCTCAATCTCAGCTCACTGCAACCTCCACCTCCCGGGTTCAAGTAATCCTCCTGCCTCAGCCTCCTGAGTAGCTTGAATTACAGGTGCCCACCACCATGCCTGGCTAATTTTTGTATTTTGAGTAGAGACGGGGTTTCACCATATTGGTCAGCTCAGCCTCCCAAAGTGCTGGGATTACAGGCATGAACCACCGCGCCTGGCCAAGAGAGAGAAATTCTTTGAGAAGGACAATAAAGGATGCCTGGGACACATCCCCAGACCCAACAGGCATGAGGGGAAAAGTAATGGATTTTCTCTAAGAGAATAATGGACTGGTGGACCAGGGATTAGCCTTCCAGGAGCAATTTTTTTAGGTTATGTGAATTGCTTATAAGAAATATGTAAGAAAAAGTAAAATCTTTTCACTTGTGAAGTGACTTCTTGAAAGTAAAACTCTAATTCAGAAACAGGATTAAAAACATTACCACCACATCCCTTCCTGTTGTAATTATTACCATTACTTCTGGATTAGTCGTTCCATTCAGATCACTCTGCGTAAATCCTGCAAAATCCTCAGTCTCTGAGTCAGTGTCCTCTATAAAAATTCTTCTTAGCTCTTCTGTGAAGTATTTGGAATGAAAGCGCACATCCTGCTAAATTAAAGACACACATACATCAGAGACGGAAAGTAGAATAGAGGTTACCAGGGAAGGGTAGAATGAGGAGCTACTGAACGGATGCAGAGTTTCTGATGGAGATGACGAAAATGGACGGACAACAATGTGAACGTACTTAACGCACTCAACTGTACACATCAAAAACAGCTGAAATGGTATATTTCATGTTATGTGTATTTTACCACAATAAAAAAAAAAACAAAAAACAAACACTGGCCGGGTGCAGTGGCTCACCCTGTAATCCCAGCAGTTTGGGAGACCGAGGCAGGCAGATCACTTGAACTCAGGAGTTCAAGCCTGAGCAACATAGTGAGATCTCGTCTCTGCAAAAAATACAAAAATTAGCTGGGGTCTGGTGGCGTGTACCTGTAGTCTCAGTTACTTGGGAGGCAAAGGTGGGAGGATTACCCAACCCTGGGAGGTCGAGGCAGCAGTGAGCTGCACGCCACCACACTCCAGCCTGGGTTGCAGCCGAGATTACACCACTGTCACTCCAGCCTGGGTGACAGAGCGAGACCCTCTCTCAAAAAAACCCACATACATATATAAATTATATATATACACATTTTCTAAAGCTTACAAAATTCAGACCTACAAATCAGACAATTTTTAAAAATTGGGTGTAGTCTCAATCAGCTTCTAATGTGACTGGTAAGTGCTCATGGAATTCAGCTTCTCCTGCCAAAGCTGGCAACCAGACACGTCTGCTTTCACACAGAACCAAAACACATGGAAAGAAGACATGAGGAGAAAACCTGGCTCCCTCCCACATGCTGGCTTCCCTTTCCAACAGCCTTTCAAAGCCGGAGTCTCCTCCAAGTGGGTGAGCATGCCTCCCGTTCACCAACCGCGAGTTTCTCTGTAGGAAAAGGCTGAGGTCTCTCCCAGCCCTCACTGCCCAACACCAGAGAGCCTAGACTTGCTCCATGAGCAGACACCACGGCGGCCTGATGGAAAGCTCACCCAAGGTCACCCCCAGGAATTTCTCTCCTGCAGGAGGTGAGAGGTGAACAATCATGGTTAGGTGGCAAGTGAGCAGAAGGAAAGATGCAATGTGACTCTTTAAGAAAAGGCATTTTCTAATACTTTTTCTTGCTTTTGAAATAGGGCAAAGAAGGAAACTCAGCTCTCTTAAAAGTATGCTTGAAAGAAAGAGGAAATAAACTGCAGACCAAAGGGAGACCCATGAGACCAGCCTCCTGTAAGCCCGCCACGCCTCATCAGTGTTCGAGTCTGTCCCCAGTTTCCTCTGACGTCTCTTCCCTCCATCCCTGATATAGCAATGACCCCTTGTAACACCACAATTGGCTGAGAATCTGTATCTAACCCCTGCCTTTCCCTGATTTTAATTATATATTTCTTTGGGCTCATATATCTCTGGGGAAAAATAGAGAGACAAGTGGAAAAACTTACAGGGGCACACAAAGAAATGCCTACATCTAGCATTCTGTAAGCTTAAAAATGTCTCCTATGAATTATTATGGGTAATTGGAGTGAGTTTGCTCAGAGCTAAATTACTTTGTTCCTTTGTTGATAGCTGTAGTGCAGCTGCTTGAAAAAAAAAATTGCACACACAAAAGGGAAGTTTCTTTAAAGTGAAATTCAAATCGTGTTTAAGGGAGACCAGAGTTAGCATACACACACTGTGTGCAAGTTCGCACAGCTTCTCTCTATTGGTTAAAATGGATCATGAGTGTGTGGGGTCAGGGTAGAGAAGCAGCCAGGGCTTGATTAGTAAGGAAGAATGGTACACAGCTGCTGCTAAGGAAACCCACCATGCACCTGAGGCCTCTCAGTGCAAGAAACATCTGGCTCACAGAGCCCTGGGCCAGCCCCTGCAGGCTAATTTAGGGCGGTATTTCTGTGTGTAAATTTCATCAACTACCTAAAGCCCCTGCCTAGGGCCTGAAGAGAACAGGGCAAGCCTTGAAGCAGTGAGTTCCCATCTTCCAGTTTTTCTGGCTATTTTGATCTTGTGTGCTGGCCTTACAGGGCAATGGGCATCCTGGGAGAGATCACCATCTTTGATGGTCAGTCCTGATAGAGAAAAACAACTTACCGTTGTCCTGAACTGAGGCCTATGCTTTAGTTTCCTTACTCCAAAGTGTGTAAACACTGTTTTTCATGTGGGTCTGTATGATGCCAACCTCCACTCCACACTGCTCCACTGCATTCTGAGTTAGAAACCCTTGCACTGCTAATTGCTCTCTGGCACTGGTTCATTCTCCCTCAAAATCAATACTGGGCACTATGCTATGGGCCTTGGTCATCTACCATGATCAGGACAATAAGCAAGTAACACATCAGAGGAGAAGCTAACATAGGTGGATAAACTTATTTTGAAGTCCATGTGACATGAAGAAACACACTAGAGAGCAATGGCCTGTTGAACCAGACAGCCAGACAAACACCCCATTTCAACTGCACCCAGCAAACAACAACCCCCGTGCTCACTGTATACAGTCACGTGGGGTGTTAGATGCCTGAAATGAGAGGAAAGGAACAATACATGGCGACGAAAAGTCAGAGCCAGGGAAGCTACAAAGCACCATTCAAGTATGAGGTCCCCCCTTCTTCAAGGAGTTTACAATCTAACAGGGAGGCAGATAGGTCCACGACTAACCCTGGTGAGGGTCAGTGCTCTAAGGGATACACAAGCAATATGGCACATGGAGGGAAAGAAAATCCAGTAAGACTTCATGGAAGAAGTAGCATAACTGGATGTGAGCCACAGTAGAGGCTAGAAAAATGGTGACAGCACAGATAGGCAGGAAGGACAGCATGGACCGGTGGGCAGAAAGGGCAGAACAGTGATAATGAGCATGTCAATTCAGTTCCTGCGTCCTGCAGCATAGCAGGTAGAAAAGAGACCCAGGGGGTAAGAGGCTGAGAAGTGGTGGCCCTGGATTTGGAACATCCCAGCTTGGGACTTCCCAGATGTGGGGCCTTGGGCAAGTCATTTCACCTTCCTGAACTTCAGTTTCATCACTTGCAAAATGGGGATAGTAACAGCACCTGCAGCTTCCCAGGGAGTTCTGTGGATTAAATGCAATATTTGTATGAAAAGCAGTTGGCACACTGTCCTCCCCGGGGAGAACACGCCTGACTACAAAAGTAGTCATCATAGCAGCAGAAGCAGCTGTTCTGTTTCTTAATGCCCGGTGCCTGCCAGGCTCTGTCCTCGGCCCTTTAGACATGTTCTGCCCTGCTCAAATGCTCCTCAAGGTGGATCCAACAGGCTCTGCTCTCCCCACTGCCTGAGTGTGCTCAGATGGAGGGCTGAGTAAGGGAGGAGCTGACCACAGCTCAATCCTATAACAGATCCTAGTAAGAAGGGATGAGCATTCAGGTAAGAGCTACGAGGGCTATGGCAGCTGCAGAGGGAAGGGAAGGATGGACACCAGGAACACAGCAGAAGTTTCATCAACTTCTGGATGGGAGTCAAGGAGATGGAAGAGGCGAAGGAAGGCCAAGAACAACAAAAGATGGAGAACCAGATGGGGAAAGGGGGAAGCCAGAAAGACAACCAAGGGAAGGAGAAGTGAGCTTCGGATCTCCCTTAGCAACCAGGACCAGTCCAACTGGTAGTCAGAAACCACCTGGGGCTGCAGAGAGAAGACAAGCTCCACAAAACAATACAGTAACAGCTCAAAGCAGGACAACAGACAAGTTCACTAAGTGAGAAGATTGAAGACAAAACCTTAGAGAACATCCGCATTTAGGAACAGGGACAACAAGCGATAGTAACAAAGAGCAGGCCGGGTGCGGTGGCTCTCGCCTGTAATTCCAGCACTTTGGGAGGCCGAGGCGGGCGGATCACCTGAGGTCGGGAGCTCAAGACCAGCCTGGTCAACGTGGCAAAACCCCTTCTCTACTAAAAAAAAAAAAAAAAAAAAAATACAAAAAGAAGCCAGGCATGGTGGCGGGAGCCTGTAATCCCAGCTACTCGGGAGGCTGAGGCTGGGAGAATTGCTTGAACCTGGGAGGTGGAAGTTGCAGTGAGCTGAGATCACGCCACTGCACTCAAGCCTGAGTGACAAAGTGATACTCCATCTTGGAAAGAAAGAAAATAATAATAGAGAAAAAGGTGTAACAGAGAGGAAGAAACTCAGGGGGCTAGAAGGAGGTGGCTGGTGGGGTCAACTGCTGTGGAGATGCCAAATGAGATGAGGACAGCACAGACCAGGGAGCCCCCAGCGATCTCAGAAAGCACAGCTCCCACCCAGGCCAGAACTTACAGCGGCCCACATAATTAAGCAGGCACTTCACTTACATACAATTAACTGCTCCCCTTCCTGTACTTGCCCAGTGGAGGCAAGGTGGATTTAATTTGCTGCCGTTTTGGAGAGGCCCGTGGTCAAGGGAGAATGAGGAATTCTGAGTGCTGCAATGAACTCAGAAGAAAATGCCACTGAAGGGTAGAGATTTTGATTGGCCATTCTACTACAGGACACAATGTGACCCTCCAGGAATCTACACCTCTCAGAGAACTAACTTGTGTGTGCTAGAGATCAAAGTAATTAACGCAAGAATAAGGCTCTCCCCAGCAATCCCAAGAGTGACATGCCAACAGAATTTCACCACAGGACCACAGAGGTGCAATTGTCTCCCCGTAACCACACGATCCCTCATGCCTCGCCGCAGCCTCGCCTCTGTGGGAAGACTGAACACAGCCTCGCCGCAGGTTACAGCCCCAAGGCAGCCAAGAACATGCACTTGGATCACGTGAAGTCCATTTAAAAAAAAAAGAATTATGGTACAGGGAAGGATTAGCACAACAAAGTGAACTAGGTTCTCTCACCAGTTTTTTAAAACAGGAAGATATAATGTTTCTAAAATAAAATGCTAGACAATGAACTGATCTCACCAATCTCACACCATGTTCAAATAAAAGAACATCCAAACCAAGATTCAGGCCTCCAGATGAACACACCTACTTGGAAGGAATCATCCGTACCTGTTTCCCTGACTCCAGTGAGTCAAAACTATCGCAGCTCTCCTCTGACGAGACGGTTTCCATGGGAACATCATCTCGGAAGCCGACAAACTCTTCATCATCACTGGGGGCGTTAAAGATGTCAGCCACTTCTTTAGGGATCTGTTTTGGATTCAAAAGAGGCAGGATGAAACCAGGGGCTCTTGCTAATCACTTAGGGACATTTTCTGGAGGGGAGTAAGAGATCTCATTACTTCATCCAACTGCCACGGTTGCCCAGAAGTCCCCAGTAACCCTGAGCAAAACACGCTTCATTCAGCTAAGAACTCACGGGAAAATAAGGTGTGGGGGGGTGGGGGAGATAAAACTTAAAATTCTAGATATACCCTGTTTTACAGAGAATGTTAAAACCAGGCCAAAGAGAAGACATTTTTTATCTCTTGACAAAAAGAAAACTTGTTTCTGAGAACCAATGATCTCTTTTTTCTCCTACAGTGGATGCATCTTTAAATGTCATCTACATAAAAAAGATACCATAAAATATTATTAAGCCCTTTTTTTAGTGTTCAGCTACACTATTTATTTTTTCTTCTTTGTCATAGGCTGATTCAGAAAGTAGAAAGTTCATACAATGAAATAAGTAGTTTTCCTTCTTTTCTATATTGTAAGTCAACTTAAGTAGTTGGGGATTAATTCTAACAGAATTCAAATGCTATTAGGGGATAAGTGATCCCAGAGGGAACAGTGTCAGCACACTTAATCCACAAATATGTATCTGCTGGAGTTCATTTTTGTAAGTTGACTATTTTCTCCCAATTCTTTGTTTTAAAAAAAGTTCAAACACACAGAAAGGTGAACAAATAGTACAAACACCTGTCGATTCTTTATCTAGACCCATTATTTCTCACTGCATTTGCTTTCTTTCTCTGTTTCAACAAATATTAGGTTGAACCATGGGCATTTGCTGATATTTGGCTGTTTTTAACTTAGGAAAACAGCAATTTAATATGAGCCAACCTAATCCATATATACCCACATTAAAGTAATTTGCAGACATTGTATTGATTGGCCCTCATATAATTCAGCATGTATCTCCCACGGATAAGGATATTCTCCTATAGTACCACAAAACCATAACTGTACCGAAAATAATTAACATTAATAGTACGATTTACTGTAATTCTATATTTTAATACCTGCAACTGTTCCCAAAATGTCTTTTATAACTTTTTGGAGACAATAAGATCCACTCAAGCAAGGTTTTGCATTCTATTTGATTTTGTGTTTTTTGTTGCTTTTCACAACACTGACTTGTTTTTTAGATAGACCATGACAACTGCCTTGTCTTGTATTCTGAGCTTATCTGAGTGTTTCCTCATGATTAGATTCAGGTTATGTATTTTTGGCACCATTCTACATAGGTGACATGTACTCGTCAATGCATTGCATAAGGGGGCACAAAATATGAAGTTATCCCACTATTAATTAATTTTTAATTTTTCATTATAAAAACTTGCAAAGGTATTTCAAAAGTAGACAGGAAGATATTTTAATGAACACACATTGATCCTCCCCGTAGCTATCTGCCCAAGGCTAACTGTGCTTCCCCCGTATCCCGACCCAACTCCCCTTCTTCCAAATTATTGTGAAGCAACTGTAGACATAGTATCATGTCACTCTGTATCATCAAATGTACAGTCTGTATTCACAGTTCTTCTGCCTCATTTTTTAAAAACTTAGTTTATCTGCATCGTGATCCAACTAAGGTTCACACACTGATCAACATGGCTCTTAAATCCCTTCTCATCACTCCTTTATCTTTTTTTCTCTTGCAGTTTAATTTTGAAGAAACTGGGTCATTTGACTGTGGAGTTTGTCCAAGTCTGAAGTTTTATTTTTTTTGCAGCCCCTAGGTGGCATTTAACAGACTCATCTGGATTTACAATTTGGGCGTTGAATCTGGAGGCTCACTTCTAGTTTGCTTGCTTTTGCCAAGACTACTTTGTAGGAAGTGCTGTGCTCTTCCTTTGGAAAGCACGTAAGGTCTGGCTGTCTCTTTTTTTAGTGGTGTTGCGGTTTGGTCAATAAGTTACGGTGGAATCGGCCTGATTTGTTCTTTGCTTTAGAAAAAACACCACCACCAACAACAAAAAACACCTTTTCTTCTTTGTCACTAATAAGGACTATGCAGAGTGATACTTGAGATTCTGTGAATATCCTCCCTGATAACATCTCACTCAATAGTTTCAGCAATCATTGACAGTGCTTTCTTTAAAATTATTTTTTATTTTAATAAAGACAGGGTCTATGTTACCCAGGCTGGTCTCAAATTCCTTGCCTCAAGTGATCCTCTCACCTCAGCCTCCCAAACTGCTGGGATTACAGGCGTGAGCCAGTGCACCCCTGAATCAATTATTACATTAGGAACTGCAAAAGAGAAATTTTCAGATTTTCTCTCTCCTTCATAAAGTAGCTGGCATTCTTGTATAACACGGTGTTTCTCTCACTCTCCCCCTTTTCTTCTACCATGTACATCCATGGATTTTTTAAAAGTATTATTCAGTGTGTTATAATCCATACTCTCATAATTCTTTCTGACTGTCCCAAATTTGGCCATTGGGAGCTCCTTTAAGTCATCCTCTGTCCTTCTGACATGGCACTAGGGGTCTTTCAACACCTCCTTGCTTTCTGACGCAACGAACATGGCAAACTAACCTTGTATGTTTCCTGTCCCAGACCTCAAATCAGCCATTTCTCCAAGGAACCCTGAAACCTTTCACTGGGAAATGGCATTTAAAAACCAAGATCGGAGAACGTGGTGTACCTCAGTTAATGAAATATCATTGCTTGTAGGCTCTTTGGACAGAGCAAAGATATTTTAAATAGGTAAATCACAAGTTCATGTTGACACCTTGAATTCAAATCCAACACGGAGGCTTCTTCCTCTGCTCCCTCATCTCACATTAGCATCGCTGTTCCACCACAAGGAAAACCCTCGATCCCCAGAATTTTTAATATACTTATCCATGTGGTGCTCTATCTACAATAAATACAAAATAGTGCCAAACTGATGCCACCAATATATACCAACAACAAACAGTGCAGTTCAAGATTTCTTTGCGGTTCTTTCTAGCCCTGGAACATAGTCTCACTATACACAGGATCTTTTCCTTCAGCTAACCAGATGATCACTACACAAAGTATGGTTATGCAGAAATGTTTTACATGTACTTCCCATTTCATCATGCAGTATATTAAAAAGATGTCCTTAACAGTTGAGATTTAATAATTTTTACTGTTTCATCAGAACATTCTTACATGAAATTGACACTTTCTTTGTAAATTGAGTGCATGGAGGTGAATAATGCAATGACTACTAATATAGTTTGCTGCTACCACCTGGATTCATGCTAAAGGTCAGCAGTTTTCTCACTCTGGCTTTTGCACAATCAGTGCAAATATCAACACAGCAAAAAGGGCAAATAACATCTTAGTAGTATTATGACATTACATTTGCCCTCATGGACCCGTGAAAGGGTCTCAGGGTCCTCCATCTCACACTTTGACCACTGTGCTAGCATACACAGAGCTGTGTATTCAAAAGCTACTTAGCTTCTTGGAATTCTCTGTATGGGTGTATTGACTTAATTTTACATTTAGTCAGGTTCCATTTAAGAAATTGGTAATCCTTAATCTATTTACTTTCATCATTATTTTAATGCTTCTTGATTAAAAATAATTAGAAAATAATGGTTCAATCAAAGGAAGTATAACATAAATACAGAAATGGGATACCCCAAGTTCAGTGATGCTGAAGGGTTAATACAAACACTTTCCCACCACCTAATAAAATCACTGCAAGGGACACACAAGAATAATACTTACAGAAGTAGAGTTCAACTAACAATTTTTTTACCAGCCACATGTAGGGCAGCACTAGCAAAGCTTAACTCTGACATCGTTCTTGGGGAAAATATTAAAACTCTTCTCTAGGCGGTACGTTAAACAATGTTTGCCACCTTATCTTTTCAAAGACACCTTTTGTTGTTGGTTTAGCACTAAAAACTCAGAACTAATACACAAGGAAAACACCCAGACTAGAGAAACACAGACAATACTTATGAAAGTGTGCCTATGCTGTAGTTACATAATAGCCACTGAGGCACTGACAGGGACAGTGTGTCAACTTCAATCTTTTTCTTTTGGACTTCTCACCATTCAACAAAAATGAAAAAGCCCTGCTGGCCCAGAAGCTTCTTTTAACATAAATGGTTTAAAGGAGGAGGAGCACCCCATTTATGGATGTAATGGAAATACATATAAGGAATGGAGAGTGTTGGTGATAGGAATAAACTGCTTCCAGCAGCAACTGCATTAGTCCCCATGGTACTGTGTTCACCCCCACCCCTGCTGCGAACCTGTGTCCGCCTAGCTAATTCCTCCTTCTGCATCTTGGACTTCTGCATCTGCTCCAGAGGTACCATTAGGGGGCTGTAATTACTGATTAGGAACAAAAGGAAAGAGCACACTTTCAAAAAAACAGCGTGCATGCCTGGGGTATGCAGGGCTCTGAATCTTCAAAGCGTATTAAAAGAGTTTCAGATAGTCACAAGCTTCAGGATTTGGCAAAAAAAAAAAAAAAAAAAAAAAAACTCTGTAAAATATTCAAGTGTCCTCAATGCAACAAACTGATTCGTTTAACAGATGCAACAGAGGCAGCAAGATTTATTTGAGAAGGACCTGACAGAAAGGATACACAGCGACCTCTTCTAACGAATGACCAGTTCCACAACATAGCAATACATTAGGCCCAAGGATCTGTCACTTTCCTGTTCCATTCAGCAGTGATCCACTGGGTCGCTGCACAGTCTTTCTTTTTTTCCAAGTTTGTGTTCCATTCTATTACAATAATGCCAGTCGTAAGACTCACCAAAAAGAACACTACAGCAAGTAACTGAAAACAACAAAAATACAAAATTTCTCAATCATTGGATATTTACATTAGTTGAACTTCTACAAAATTAGGATAACTACAATCTAGTGAACCAAAAAAAAGGGAAAATTCTCATCTGAAAGTGAAAAGACCATTTCATTATTTACCATACTTTTTAAAAATTGACAACTTTATGCTATTCCTAACTTTCATGCAGTTTCTGTTTGTCTACTCTGTCTTTACTGGAATTAACAGTGTGAGTATCATCAAAAGTCATGTGGGGGACCAGGATTCAACTCCCTAAGAACACAGGTACTAGAAAGGAACCCCAGGGCACCTAACACAGGGCCCAGCCTAAAGCAGATGAACAATAAACCCTGGCTGAAAGCATTTACATGCATCTGACTTTGTGTCATTTTATTAAGAAAGGTGTATTTTACTAGGAAAATACTAAGTCAAAAAGGTACACTCTGTGACATTCCTACATGAGGGGAATTAAGAATTTTCACCCAGAATCCTAGGACATCTATCTACAAAGCAGTCATATTCACAGCTCCCCGTTCAGAAAGGACTGCAGGTTTCCCTTATAAGCCATACAGATTACCTGAGAGCTTTTCTCTGAAATAGATTATGCAAACTCAACAGGCTTTGGGGCCAAGCAGGTGGGCAACAGGGCAGTAGGTCAGTTGTAGGAAAATACGGGATGGTGCTGACTGGTGGGCTGAACACATACATCCAGGAAAGGAGGCCACTCCTCCGCTCCAGCTGATCACTGCCCTGCGGGAACAGGGGTCTAGTGTGCCTGACCTCCAACATTCCCAGAGAATCTGGGAATCTAAGTGCTGGTAAGAAACTTCCCATCTACAGACTGGATCTCAAACTTGTTCAGGGAACACGCACAGTGGAACTCATAGGGCTTAGTGGAACTCATAGGGCTTTGTGGAACACCAAGGAAACTGTAAATGCCAGAATTCCAAATATTACCAACAGTATTAATATATCTACTAGTGCTTAGTAGTAACAGTAGAGGGCATCAAAGTGTTAAGAAGATTAAGAAAAATGTTATATCCTTTCCCTTGTTCATGGCAGCATTATTCACAAGAGCCAAAAAGTGGAAGCAATCCAAGTATCCATCGATGGAAAAATGGATAAACAAAATGTGATACATATATATAATTGAATATTATTCAGCATTAAAAAGGAAGGAAATTATGACACACGCCACCACATGGATGAACCTTGAAGACATTATGCTAAATAATAAGCCAGTCTCCATAAAACCAAGAACTGTATGATTCTACTTCTAACAGGTACCTAGAGTGGTTGAATTCCTGGAGACAGAAAGCAGAATGGTGGCTGCCAGATGCTGAGGGGAGGGAGAAACGTGGAATTACTGTTTAATGGATACAGAGTTTCAGGTTTCCAAGATGAAAAGAGTTCTGGAATTTAAATATGCTTAACACTACTGAACCATACATTTAAAAATGGCTAAGACGGTAGATTCTATATGTATCTTAGTACAATTTAAAAAGAGTAAAACGAAAAAAGGCAAATTAAGAAAGACAATTTAAGCCAGGCATGGTGGTTCATACCTGTAATCCCAGCACTCTGGGAGGCCGAGGCAGGAAGATCACTTGAGCCCAGGGGTCTGAGACCAGCCTAGGCAACATGGTGAGACCCCATCTCTGCCAAAAAAAGATAAAAAAAGTAGCTGGGTTGTGGTGGCGTGTGCCTGTAGTCCCAGCTACTCATGAGGCTAAAATGGGAGGATCGGTTGAGCCCACGAGTTAGAGGCTGCATGCAGTCAGCCATGATCGTACCACTACACTGCAGTCAGGGCGTCAGCGAGACCCTGTCTCTAAAAGAGAAAGAAAAACCGGGGTGGAGGGGAATTTTTCCTTCCTTAAGTGAATGGAATCTTCCAAACTGACAGAACAAGTCCAGACTTTAGCCTAGTTTTAATGCTACCATCACTTCAGGGGCATGCGGCTTGAGAACCCAACTCTCTCACCTAAGGAAGGTTCAGATACATTATCATAGGTGCCAAGGCTTCAGCTTTAGTGTCTGACCAACCGGGTATCTGAACCTGTAAGCCCAGAAGAGAACTGATAGTCCGGAGGACAGAGCTGTTTGCAGAACCACACTTGGCTGAAATCCAGCTTTGCTCTATCCCAGCTAAGCTATACTAATAAAAATAAACCCTGCTGAGTTGCTGCTGGCTTCTCCTTGAGTAGGTGCCTTTCAGGCATACAAAGCAGTGTTTTGGAGGTCTCCACATCATTTTGACTTTTGTCAGCCTGAGTCTCCATTAAAATTCAGTTTAAAAAACTAATAAGCTATAAAAAGATGGTCAAACTGCCAGTTGGTTTTCAAGTATTTACCTTTGAAAATATTTTAATGTGAAGTATTGTTAATTTAAAACTTTATACAGTGAAATTAAATATAATATTTTTTAAATTAAAGCTTTTCCATATCTCAATGATATCTAAATTCATCCTTCCCGGATTAAAAAAATACAACCTCCTACCCAGAAGGAACACATTTATCAGTATTAGTTTTTGAAGAGAAAGAAAATAAGATTCACTTTTTAGGCCAACTGATACAAGGGCTGATTTTTATATACTCCAAGAATATTCAATGTACATTTCACCTAGAAACAAGCTCCATTTTAAGATTTACAAAGCAGACAAAAGATATTTATGCACACTACTGCATTTTCGTTATTAAGTGTTTTGAAAGCAATTTTGATAGCAATGACAGCAGAATTTGCGGGGTGTACTGTCTTGCATCTATGAAGAGGAGAACATTCCTTCCTCTTTAACACACCATGAAGGGTGAGAACTCTGTGTTATTTTCTTATGCAAAATCATTTATTTAAATCTTTTACAATTAAATTGGTTGGCCCATAAGAAAAGTACATACCATGTACCAATCACAAGAACAAACTCAAAATGGATCACAAACTTGAATATAAAACTGTAAAACTTTTAGAAGAGGAGAAAATCTTTGTGACCTTAACTTAGGCAAAGAATTCTTAAGATACAATACCAGAAGCACAATACAGATCTTTAAAATGTGTAAATTAAACAATCAAAATGAAGAACTTCTGCTCTTCAGAAAACACCGTTAAGAGAATGAAAAGGAAAGTCCCACATTGGGAGAAAATATCTGAAAATGCTATCGCTGATTTGCATCCAGAAAATATAAAGAATGCTTAAAACTGAATAAAAAGAAAACAAATAAATCAGATGGTCGACGAGTTAAATGGTAAATGAGCACAAAAGAGAATTAAATTAACACATACATGCATCTGACTTCTGAATGGGGAGGACTTTCACCATCCACGTAAAGGAGTCCAAAATGGAAAAGTATATCACTGACCATGTAACAATTTAAAGCTTCTTACTTAAAAGAAGAAAACTCAGAAACAAAAACAAACAAAAAAAGTAGGGCAAAGATCTGACAAAAATATGACAAATTATTAAAATTGCTAAAAACCTCTTACGAGATGAAATATACACCAAGGCCACACAGACAAAATGGCAAAACAAAGAAAACTCACTGAATAGGGAAAACAAAAGAGGCTAAAAACACTTGAAAAGTCCTCAACCCTACCTAGTAATGAAAAGAATGTTAAGTTTAACAAGTATTCTTTTCATCTAGCAATTTAGCAACATTTTGGTTCCGTTTTTAAGGGCATGCTCGATGATGAGGAAGGTGTGAGGAGACAAACACTCCTATACAGAACTGGTATGAGGACACTGAACCCAAGGCTTCAGAAACTAAGTATCGTCATATACATCTCAAATAGGGCAGTTAATTTTTAAAAAATTATATACAGTGCAATTTTCAAGACTGCCAGGAAAATGTGGCTAAACTCAGGGTGAAGGAGTATGTGAATTACTATTAGCAGTTAAGAGAATCATAAAATCAAGGATTATCAGGCCAAGTGTGAGGTGGCTCATGCCTGCAATCCCAGTGCAGTGGGAGACCAAGGCAGGAGGATCATTTGAGCCCAGGAGTTCAAGACTAGCCTGGGCAACACAGTAAGACCCCAGCTCTACAAAACATAAAAAATTAGCCAGGCATAGTGGCATGTGCCTGTAGTCCCAGCTACCTGGGAGACTGAGGAGGGAGGACTGATTGAGCCCAGGAGTTCAAGGCTGCAGTTAGCTATGATCTGCCACTGTAACAGAGGAAGACCCTATCTCAAACAATTAAAGAAAAAAAAAAAAAAGATCATCAGATGGACCTCATCCATCAGGGAGATCATCCATCAGGGATCTCATCCATCAGTTTGTGCGTCTCTCTTCATATAATGGAGTGACAGCCAGGCACAGAGGCACACACCTGTAGTCCCAGCTACTTAGATGGCCTAGACAGGATAGCCTGAGTCTGGTTCAACTTCAGCCTGGGCAACAAAGCAAGACCCTATCTCTATAAGAAATAAAAATAAAATAAAATTAGGGCAACCACAGTTGGACTTACTCAAAGGCATGTAGCTTGTTAATGTCCTTACATAAAAACATTTCCAAGCATCTACATAGGAAAACGATCTGTTTTTCTGTAACTATATATTAATTAGTATTCAGCAGTTAATAAAAAAAAATACAAACGCATGCTAACACCAAGAGCACAAGTAACAATTCGAGGAAAATAATAAATTGGACTTCATCAAAATTAAAAACTGTTGTGCATCAAACGATAGCAAGAAAGTGAAAAGAAAATCTACAGAATGGGAGGAATAGCTACAAATCATGTATCAATAAGGATCTACTATCTAGAATATATAAAGATTTCTTACAACTCAAGAAAAAGGCAAACAACCAATCAAAAAATAAGTGAAGAATTTGAATAGACCTTTCTCCAAGGAAGATACACAAATGACAAACAAGTACATAAAAATACACACATCAGCGGTCATTAAGGAACTGCAAATCAAAAACAGGCAATACTGGCTGGATACAGTGGCTCATGCCTGTAATCCAAGCATTTTGGGAGGCTAAGGCAGGAGGACCACTTAAGCTCAGTTCTAGACCAGCCTGGGCAATGTAGCAAGACCTCATCTCTAAAAAAAAAAAAAAAAAAAAATTAAAAATTAGCTGGGCATGATGGCGCACATGCCTGTAGTCCCCGCTACTTGGGAGGCTAAGGCAAAAGGAGCTCTTGAGCTCGGGAGTCGGAGGCGGCAGTGAACTGTGATCAAGGCACTGCACTTTAGCCTGGGTGACAGAGGAATAATAATAATAATAATAATAATAATAATAATAATAATGAAGACGTTGAATAGAAGCCATGGGGGATTGAAAAAAGCCACACACAGGTCCAGGCAAGACAATATGTTCAGAAAAGATCTAAGATGATCTTCAGTTTCCAGACACAGAACATACCCAGTCAATCTTTTGAAGATTTCCCTAGCACAGAGTCAGTCTGCAAAGATTGGAAGAGGTGGCCACTTTCTCAAATATCTAATTTTCAACAAAAGAACAAAGACATATAAAAAAGAAGAAAACCCTGGCCCATTCAAAGAAGCAAAATAAATTGACAAACTTTCCCAGAGGAAAACACTGGACTTACTAGACAAAGACAACTATCCTACGCTGAAAGAACAAAAGGCACAAAAAAATAATGTGAATCAGGAAAACGGGCAAAATGAGCCTATCAACAAAGAGAAATGAAGGAGGACTCCAAAAGAAACTATGGAGCTGAAAAAAATAGAATGACCAAGTTGAAAACTTCACTAGAGTGGTTTAAAAACAGATCTGAGGAGGCAGGCAAATCTGCAAATTTGAAGATAATGCATTTGAAAATACTGAGTCAGAGGTGAAAAAATTAGAGGAGAAAAAATTAAAAAGAATACAGAAGAGTGAAAAGAGCCTAAAATACTTCTTTAGGCACACCAATATAGGAATGATGGGAGACTCAGAAAGAAAACAGAGAGAAAGGGACAAATATTATTTGATACGACAGTGGGCAAAAACTCCCCAAACTGGCTGAAAGGCATGAATTGGAATACACCCAAGAAGCTCAATGAATTCCAAGTAGGACAAGTCGAAAGAGATCCTTACAAAGACACCATATAATCAAATATTAAAAGCCTAAAGGCAATGTTGAAAGTAGTAAGAAAAAAGCTACTTGTCACATATAAGTGACGCTCAATAAGATTATCAACTGTTCAGCCCCAGTCAGGGGCATACAGATAAAACCCCCATCTCCCTGGGACAGAGCACCTGGGGAAAGGCGCAGCTGTGTGCGCTGCTTAAGCAGACTTAAACGTCCCTGCCTGCTAGCTCTGAAGAGAGCAGGGGGTCTCCCAGCACAGTGTTCGTGCTCTGCTAAGGGACAGACTTGCCTTCTCAAGTGGGTCCCTGACTTCATGCCTCCTGACTGGGAGACACTTCCCAGCAGGGGTCAACAGACACCTCATACAGGAGAACTCTGGCTGGCATCTGGTGGGTGCCCCTCTGGGACGAAGCTTCCAGAGGAAGAAAGAGGCAACAATCCTTTGCTGTTCTGCAACCTTGCAAACAGGGTCTGGAGTGGGCCTCCAGCAAACTAACTGCAGCAGACCTGCAGAAGAGGGGACTGTTAGAAGGAAAACTAACAAACAGAAAGGAATAGCATCAACATCAACAAAAGGACTTCCACTTGGAAACCCCATCTGAAGGTCACCAACATCAAAGACCAAAGGTAGATAAATCCATGAAGATGAGGGAAAACCAGAGCAAAAAGGCTGAAAATTCCAAAAACCAAAATGCCTCTTCTCCTCCAAAGGATCACAACTCCTCGCCAGCAAGGGAACAAAACTGGATGGAGAATGAGTTTGATGAATTGACAAGTATGCTTCAGAAGGTAGGTAATAAATTCCTCCGAGCTAAAGGAGCATGTTCTAACCCAATACGAGGAAGCTAAGAACCTTGAAAAAAAGAAGAATTGCTAACGAGAATAACCAGGTTAGAGAAGAACATAAATGACCTGATGGAGCTGAAAAACATGGCACGAAAACTTCATGAAGCATACACAAGTATCAACAGCCAAATCGATCAGGCAGAAGAAAGGATATTAGAGACTGAAGATCAACTTAATGAAATAAAGCATGAAGACAAGATCAGAGAAGAAAAGAGTGAAAAAGGAATGAAAAAGGAAGGAAAAGGCTCCAAGAAACATGGGACTATGTGAAAAGACCAAACCTACGTTTGACTGGTGTACCTGAAAGTGACGAGAAGAATGGAAGCAAATTGGAAAACACTCTTCAGGATGTTATCCAGGAGAACTTCCCCAACCTAACAAGACAGGCCCACATTCAAACTCAGGAAATACAGAGACCACCACAAAGATACTCCTTGAGAAGAGCAACCCCATGACACATAATCATCAATCAGATTCAGCAAGGTTGAAATGAAGGAAAAAAGGTTAAGGGTAGTCAGACAGAAAGGTCAGGTTACCCACAAAGGGAAGCCCATCAGACTAACAGCGGATCTCTCTGCAGAAACCCTACAAGCCAGAAGAGAGTGGGGGTCAATATTCAACATTCTTTATGAAAAGAATTTTCAACCCAGAATTTCACATCCAGCCAAACTAAGCTTCATAAGCGAAGCAGAAATAAAATCCTTTACAGATAAGCAAATGCTAAGAGATGTTGTTATCACCAGGCCTGCGTTACAAGAGTTCCTGAAGGAAGCACTAAACATGGAAAGGAAAAACCAGTATCAGCCACTGCAAAAACATACCAAATTATAAACACCATCGACACTATGAAGAAACTGCATCAACTAATGGGCAAAATAACCAGGTAGCATCATAATAACAGGATCAAATTCATACATAACAATATTAATCTTAAGTGTAAATGGGTTAAATGCCCCAATTAAAAGACACAGACTGGCAAATTAGATAGAGTCAAGACCCATTAGTGTGCTGTATTCAGGAGACCCATCTCACACCCAAAGACACACATAGACTCAAAATAAAAGGATGGAGGAATATTTACCCAGGAAATGGAAAGAAAAAAAAAAAGCAGAGATTGCAATCCTAGTCTCTGATAAAACAGACTTTAAACCAACAAAAATCAAGAGAGACAAAGAAGGGCATTACACAATGGTAAAGGGATCAATCCAACAAGAGCAGCTAACTATCCTAAATATATATGCACCCAATACAGGAGCACCCAGATTCATAAAGCAAGTTCTTAGAGACCTGCAAAGAGACTTAGACTCCCACACAACAATAGTGGGAGACTTTAACACCCACTGTCACTGTTAGACAGATCAAAGAGACAGAAAATTAACAAGGATATTCAGGACTTGAACTCAGCTCTGGACCAAGCAGACCTAATAGACATCTACAGAACTCTCCACCCCAAATCAACAGAATATACATTATTCTCAGCACCACATCACACTTATTCTAAAATTGACCACATAACTGGAAGTAAAACACTCCTCAGCAAATGCAAAAGAACGGAAATCATAACAGTTTCTCAGACCACAGTGCAATCAAATTGGAACTCAGGATTAAGAAACTCACTCAAAACTACACAACTACATTGAAAGTGAACAACCTGCTCCTGAATGACTACTGGGTAACTAATGAAATCAAGACAGAAATAAATAAGTTCTTTGAAACCAATGAGAACAAAAACAACATACCAGAATCTCTGGGACACAGCTAAAGGAGCGTTTAGAGGGAAATTTATACCACTAAATGCCCACAAGAGAAAGCAGGAAAGATCTAAAATGGACACCCTAACATCACAAATAAAAGAACTAGAGAGTGGCCTGGGTGCAGTGGCTCACGCCTGTAATCCCAGCACTTTGGGAAGCCAAGGCGGGCAGATCATGAGGTCAGTAGTTCAAGACCAGCCTGGCCAACACAGTGAAACCCCATCTCTACTAAAAATACAAAAAAATTAGCTGGGCGTAGTGGTGGGCACCTGTAATCCCAGCCACTTGGGAGGCTGAGGCAAAGAGAATCGTTTGAACCTGGGAAGCGGAGGTTGCAGTCAGCCGAGATTGTGCCACTGCACACTCCAGCCCGGACGACAGTGCAAGACTCCATCTCAAAAAAAAAAAGAACTAGAGAAGCAAGAGCTATTAAATTCAAAAGCTAGCACAAGACAAGAAACAACTAAGATCACAGTAGAACTGAAGGAGATAAGGAGACACGAAAAACCCTTCAAAAAAATCAATGAATCCAGGAGTTGGTTTTTTGAAAAGATCAACAAAATAGACCGCTAGCCAGACAAAGAAGAAAAGAGAGAAGAATCAAATAGATGCGATAAAAAAATGATAAAGGGGATATCACCACTGATCCCACAGAAATACAAACTATCAACAGCGAATACTATAAACACCTCTACACAAATAAACCAGAAAATCTAGAGGAAATGGATACATTTCTGGACACATACCCCCTCCCAAGTCTAAACCAGGAAGAACTTGAATCCCTGAATGGATCCATAAGTTCAGAAATTGGGGCAGTAATTAATAGCCTGCCAACCAAAAAAGTCCAGGACCAGACAGATTCACAGCCGAATTCTACCAGAAGTACAAAGAGGAGCTAGTACCATTCCTTCTAAAACTATTCCAAACAATAGAAAAAGGGAATCCTCCCTAACTCATTTTATGAGGCCAGCATCATCCTGATACCAAAACCTGGCAGACACAACAAAAAAAAGAAAATTTCAGGATAATATCCCTGATAAACATCGATGTGAAAATCCTCAATAAAATACTGGCAAACCGAATCCAGCAGCACATCAAAAAGCTTACCCACCAGGATCAAGTTGGCTTCATCCCTGGGATGCAAGCCTGGTTCAACATATGAAAATCAATAAACATAATCCATCACATAAATAGAACCAATGACAAAATCCACATGATTATCTCAATAGATGCAGAAAAGGCCTTCAATAAAATTCAACACCCCTTCATGCTAAAAACTCTCAGTAAACTAGGTATTGATGGAACGGATCTCAAAATAAACAGCTATTTATGACAAACCCAGAGCCAATATCATACTGAATGGGCAAAAGCTGGAAGCATTCCCTTTGAAAACCAGCACAAGACAAGGATGTCCTCTCTCACTACTCCTATTCAACATAGTATTGGAAGTTCTGGCCAGGGCAATCTGGCAAGAGAAAGAAATAAAAAGTATTCAAATAGGAAGAGAGGAAGTCCAATTGTCTCTGTTTGCAGATGACATGATTGTATATTTAGAAAACCCCATCGTCTCAGCCCCAAACCTCCTCAAGCTGATAAGCAACTTCAGCAAAGTCTCTGGATACAAAATCAATGTGCAAAAATCACAAGCATTCCTATACACCAGTAATAGCCAAATCATGAGTGAACTCTGATTTACAATTGCTACAAAGAGAATAAAATACCTACGAATACTACTTACAAGGGAAGTGAAGGACCCCTTTAAGGAAACTACAAACCACTGCTCAAGGAAATAAGAGAGGAAACAAACAAATGGAAAAATATTCCATGCTCATGGATAGGAAGAATCAGTATGGTAAAAAATGGCCATACTGCCCAAAGTAATTTATAGATTCAATGCTATCCCCATCAAGATACCATTAACTTTCTTCACAGAATTAGAAAAATCTACTTTAAATTTCATATGGAACCAAAAATGAGCCCATATAGCCAAGACAATCCTAAGCAAAAAGAACAAAAGTAGAGGCACCACGCTACCTGATTTCAATCTATACTACAAGGCTACAGTAACCACAGCATGCTACTGGTACCGAAACAGATATATAGTCCAATGGAACAGAACAGAGGCCTCAGAAATAACACATCTACAACCATCTGATCTTTGACAAACCTGACAAAAAAAGCAGTGGGGAAAGGATTCCCTATTTAATAAATGGTGCTGGGAAAACTGGCTAGCCATATGCAGAAAACTGAAACTGGACCCCTTCCTTACACTTCATACAAAAATTAATTCAAGAGGGATTAAATACTTAACTGTAAAACCTAAAACCATAAAAACCCTAGAAAAAAACCCAGGCAATACCATTCAGGACATAGGCAGGGGCAAAGATTTCATGACTAAAACACCAAAAACAATGGCAACAAAAGCCAAAATTGACAAATGGGATCTAATTAAACTAAAGAGCTTCTACATAGCAAAAGAAACTACCATCAGAGTGAACAGGCACTCTACAGAACGGGAGAAAATTTTTGCAATCTATCCATCTGACAAAGGGCTAATATCCAGAATCTACAAAGAAATTAAACAAATGTATAAGGAAAAAAAGAACAATCCCATCAAAAAGTGAGCAAAGGATATGAACAGACACTTCTCAAAAGAAGAAATTTATGCAGCCAACAAACATATGAAAAAAAGCTCATCATCACTGGTCATTAAAGAAATGCAAATCAGAACCACAATGAGATACCATCTCATGCCAGTTAGAATGGCAAACATTAAAAAGTCAGGAAACATCAGATGCTGGAGAGGACGTGGAAAAATAGGAACACTTTTACACTGTTGGTGGGAGTGTAAATAAGTTCAACCATTGTGGAAGACAGTGTGGCGATTCCTCAAGGATCTAGAAACAGAAATACCATTTGACCCAGCAATCCATTACTGGGTATATACCCAAAGGATTATAAATAATTCTACTATAAAGACACATGCACACGTATGTTTATTGTGGCACTGTTCACAATAGCAAAGACTTGGAGCCAACCCAAATGCCCATCAATGATAGATTGGATAAAGAAAATGTGGCACATATACACCATGGAATACTATGCAGCCGTAAAAAAGGATGTGATCATGTCCTTTGTAGGGACATGGATGAAGCGGGAAACCAGCTAAATTATCAGCAAACTAACACAAGAACAGAAAACCAAACACCACATATTCTTACTCATAGGTGGCAGTTGAACAATGAGAACACATGGACATGGGGAGAGGAACATCACACATGGGGGCCTGTCAGGGGTGGGGGACTAGAAGAGGGATAGCATTAGGAGAAATACCTAATGTAGATGACGGGTTGATGGGTGCAGCAAACCACCATGGCACGTGTATACCTATGTAACAAACCTGCAAGTTCAGCACATGTATACCAGAACTTAAAGTATTAAAAAAAGAAAAAAAAAAAAGATTATCAGCTGTTTTATCACAGAAATCTTAAAGACCAGAAAGCAGTAGGATGATACATTTATAATGTATTTAAAATGCTGAGGGGGAAAAAAACTATCAAACAAGAATTCTCTATCTGGTTAAAAAAAACAACACAAAAAACTGCCCTTCAAAAATGAGATAAAAATTAAGACATTCCCAAATAAACAAAAGCCAAGGGAATTCATTACTACTGGCATTTGCAACAGAAAATGCTGAAAGGAGTACTTCACATTGACATGAAAATCACTACACTGTAACTTTGTCAAAGCCATACAAAAATATAAAGTTCTCAGGTAAAGGTAAATACATGGACAAATACAAAAACTAGAGTATTGTTGTAAATCTGGCTTATAATCCATTATTTTCTAAAGGATTAAAAATACTTATGAATCTGTTAATGGATGCACAACACATAAAGATGTAATTTCTTATCTCAATTATATAAAATGATGGAAAAAGACACAGCTACAATAGGAGTAGAATTTTTGTATGTCGCTGAAGTGAAGTTGGTATCATTCAAACCAGATTGCTATAACTTTAGAATGTTATATGTAATCTCCATGGTAACACAGAAAGTATCTAAGAAGAAAAGGAAATGAGAAGAGAGTCAAAATGTGTCACTATCAAGAAATCAAATAAACTCAAAGGAAGGCAATAACGGAGGAAATGAGGGACAAAAATGCCATAGGATATACAGAAAACTTATTTTTTAAATCACAAGATTAAGTAATTCCCCACCAGTAATTACTTTAAATTTAAATGTGTTAAACTCCAAATCAAAAGAAATTGATTGGCAGGAAGGATTTTTTAAAAATAGGATACAACTATACATTGTCTACAACGGACTCACTTTAGATCTAAAGACACCAATAGGTTGAAAGTAAAAGGATAGAAAAAGACACTCAATGCAATTAGTAACCAAAAGAGAGATGCAGTGGCTATACTGAGACAAAATAGATAGTCAAAAACTGTTCTAAAAGACAAAGACATTACAGATTGATAAAAGAGCCAATTCACCAGAAGACAGAATAATTATAATATACGCACACCAAACATCAAAGCTCCCAAATATATGAAGCAAACACTGACAGAACTGAATGAAGAAATAGACTGTTCTGCAACAAGAGATGGAAACTTCAACACTCCACTTTCAATGGTGAACAGAACAAGACAGAGCAATAAGGAAACAGAAGACTTGAGTAACACTATAAACCAAATAAAACTAACAGACATACAGAGAGGACTCGACCCAACAACAGAATGAACACTTTTCTCAAGTACATATGGAAAATTTTCCAGGACACGCTATATGTTAGGCCACAAAACAAGTGTGAATACATTTTAAAATGACTGAAATAAAACTATCCTTTGTTACAATAGAGTGAAAATAGAAATCAATAACAGAAGGAAAAATGAAAAATTCACAAATATGTGGAAATTAAATAACATATTCCTAAACAACCATGGGTCAAAGAAGACATCACAAGGGAAATTAGACAATACCTTGAAACGAATGTAAACAAAAACAAAATTTACCAAAATGTATGGGATGCAGCAAAAGGCACTGCTAAGAGGTAAATTTATAGCTCTACACACAACAAAAATGAAGACCTCCAACCAACGAACTGTACACATTAGAAGAATAGAAAATGTACAGCACACCAAACCCAAAGTTAGCAAGAGGAAGGAAACAAAGATTAAAACAGATATAAATAAAATAGATAATAGAATAAGAATAGAGAAAAAGCAATGAAACCAAAAGTTTATTCTTTGAAAAAAAAAATCAACAAACTGGCAAATCTTAAGCTACATGACTAGAAAATATACACAGAAGACTCAAATTACTGACGTTAGTAATGAAATTGGACATTACTACCCTACCAATTTTACATAAATAAAAAGGATTGGCCAGGCACAGTGGCTCACGCCTGTAATCCCAACACTTTGGGAGGCAGAGGTGGGTGGATCACAAGGTCAGGAGTTCAAGACCAGCCTGGCCAAGATGGTGAAACTCCAACTCTACTAAAAATACAAAAAAAATTAGCCAGGCATGGTGGCGGGCACCTGTAATCCCAGCTACTCGGGAGGCTGACGCAGAGAATTGTTTGAACTCGGGAGGCAGAAGCTGCAGTAAGCCGAGACTGTGCCACTGCACTCCAGCCTGGGCGACAGAGCAAGACTCTGTCTCAAAATAAATAAATAAATAAATAGGATTTTAAGAGTACTATAAATGACCATATGCCAACAAATTGGATTATCTAGATATAGTGGATAAATCCCTAGAAATAACCTAGCTAGATTAAATTATGAAGAAATAGAAGATCTGAATGTATTTGAAATAAGGATTTGAAGTAGTAATCAAAAACCTCCCAACAAAGTAAACCCCAAGACAAGATAGCTTCATGGGTAAATTCTACCAAACACTTAAAGAAGAACTAACACCAGTCTTTCTCAAAGTCTTCCAAAAACTTGAAGAAGGAGGAACACCTGAAACTCATTCTATGTGACCAGCATTATCCTGATACAAAAGCCAGAGAAAGATACTAGAAAACTATACAGCAATATCCCTTACGAATACCGATACAAGAATCCTCAACAAAATGTGGGTAAAACAAATTTGGCAGTGTAGCAAAAGGATTATACAAGATCACCAAGTGGCATTTATTCTAGGAATGCAAAATGGTTCAAACATATAAAAATCAATTAACGTAGTACACCATATGAACAGAATAAAGGGGAAAAACAAAGATCCTCTCAATTGATGCAGAAAAACATCTGACAAAATTCAACACCCTCCCATCATCAGAAAAAAAAAAAAAATAGAAGGAAACTTAAACTCACCAACATAAGGCCATATATGAAAAACCCACAACTAACATGATACTCAATGATGAATGAAAGATTGAAAGCTTTTCCCCTAAGATCAGGAACAAGACAAATATGCCTGTTTTTACCACTTCTATTCAACGCAGTATTGTGAGCTCTAGCCAGACCAATCAGGCAAGAAAAATAAATAACGCATCCAAATTGGAAAGGAAGAAGCAAAATTTATCTCTGCTATAAGAGACATGACTGTATATGTAGAGAACACTAGAGATTACATAAAATGTAGTTAGAGCTAACAATTCAACATTGCAGGACACAAAATCAACACAAAAATCAACTATGTTTCTACACACTGACAATGAACAATTACGAAAAGAAAATTAAGAAAACGATTCCATTTACAATGGCATCAAAATAATAAAGTACTTAGAAATAAGTTTAACCAAAAAGGCGAAAAAAGCCTTGTACACTGAAAACTACATCCCCCAAAAAATCAAGGAAGACAAGGAAATGGAGAACCATCCCATGTTCATGGATTGGAAGGCTTAATATAAGATGACAATTCTAACTGAAGCTATGTACAGACTCAACGCATTTCTTCTCAAAATCTCAGCGACCTCTTTTGTAAAAACAAAAAAAGTCCATCCTAAAATTAATGTGGAATCTCAAAGGACCCTAAATAGCCAAAACAATCTTAAAAAAGAACAGGCCAGGCATGGTGGCTCACTCCTGTAATCCTAGCACTTTGGGAGGCCGAGGTGGGCAGACTGCCTGAGCTCAGGAGTTCGAGACCACCCTGGGCAACATGGCGAAACCCCGTCTCTACTGAAATACAAAAAAAAATTAACCAGGTGTGGCAGCATGCGCCTATAGTCCCAGCTACTTGGGAGGCTAAAGCAGAATTGCTTGAACCTGGGAGGCAGAGGGTGCAGTGAGCCAAGATCACGCCACTGTACCCTAGCCTGGGGGACAGAGCAAGACTCTATCTCTTAAAAAAAAAAAAGAAGAAGAAGAAGAAGAACAGTGTTAGAGGACTCACATTTCCTGACTTCCAATACTTACTACACAGCTATAGTAATCAAAACAGTGTGGTCTTGGCATAAAGGCAGATATATATATCAAAGGAAGTGAATTAAGAGCCCAGATAAAAACCCTTGCATATACAGTTAACTGATTTTCAACAAGGATGCCAAGACTAATGGCAAAGAACAGTATTTTCAACAAACAGTGCTGGGAAAACTGGATATATCCACACACAAAACAATTAAGTTGGACCCTTACCTTAAACCATCTATAAAAACTAACTCAAGATGGATCAAAGATCTAAATATAAGAGCTAAAACTATAAAACTCATGGAAGAAAATATAGGGGAAAAGCTTCATGACACTGAATTTGGCAATAATTTCTTGGATATGGCAACAAAGAAAAATAAACTAGACCATCAAAATGAAAAACTTTTGTGCAAAGGACACTATCAAGACAGTAAAAAGGCAATCTAAGGAATGGGAGAAAATATTTGTAAATCATAATATCTAATAAGGGATTAATATCCAGGATATATAAATAACTCACTTAACAACTAGAAAAACCCAGTTAAGAAATGGGCACAGGACTTGAATTAACGTTTCTTCAAAGACGATATACAGGTGACCAATCAGCGCAAGAAAAAAATGCTTAACATCACTAATCATTGGGGAAATGCAAAACAAAATCAGGATGAGATACCACTTTATGCACATCAGAATGGCTATTACCAAAAAAACAGAAAAGAACTAGGGCTGGCAAAGATGTGAAGAAACTGGAACCATCGTGCACTGCTGGTGATGATATAAAATGACACAGCCACTGTGCCAAACAGTATAGTGGTTTCTGAAAAAATTGAATTTAGTATTATCATATAACCCAGCAATTCTACTTTTAGGTACATACACCCAGAACAGTTGAAAGCAGGGACTCAAGCAGATATTTGTATACCAATGTTTATTCATTGGTATTTACAATAGCCAAAAGGTGGAAACAACTGACAACATAAACAGATGAGTAAATAAAAGTGGTATGTACATATAATAGAGTATTATTCAGACTTTAAAAGAAATGAGGTCAGGCACAGTGGCTTACGCCTCTAATCCCAGCACTTTGGGAGCCAAGGCAGGAGGATTGCTTGAGCCCAGGAGTTCAAGACCAACCTGGGCAACACAGAGAGACTCCATCTCCACAAGAATTTTAAAAAGAAAAATTCACCAAGTAGGGTGGTACATGCCTGTAGTCCCAGCTACTCGGGAGGTTGCAGTGGGAGGACCACTTGAGCCCAGGAGGTCAAGGCTGCAGTGAGCCACGATAGCACCACTGCACTCCAGTCTGGGCAACAGAGTGAGACCCTGTCTCAAAAGAAAAATCATTAAAAAAAAAAAAAAATCTGATACATACTACAACATGGACAAACCGTAACAATATGTTAAGTGAAATGAGCCAGTCACAAAAGGACAAATACCATATGATTCCACTTATATGAGATAACCAGGATAGTCGTATCCTCAGAGGCAGAAACTAAAATAGAAGTAACCAGGGGCTGGGGGAAGAGGTCATAGGGGTAATTGTTTAGTAGATAGAGAGTTTCAGTTTAGAATGATGAAAAAAGCTCATGAGAGATCAGTGATGGTGGCACAACAATGCGACTGTACTTAATAACACTGAAAGGGTAAAAGAGTACATTTTATTATGTATATCTTACCACGATAAAAAGCCCCGCAAGGTTGTCAATGTTACGTTTAAAAGAGAAGGTATAAATGGGGAGACATTTCAGACATGTATTTACAGAGGGCTTAGAAGAGCTATTCAGCAGATGAGTACCTAATGAACCAGAATTTTGGCAGAGATCCTGGGAGTGAAGTGAACCAAATCACTTGGGAAGTGTGAAGTAATTTCCTCCTCCAAGGAGGTCAGCAGATAGGACATGTGAAGCCAATGTTAAGATTTCTCTGGAGTCTAAGTAAAAGATTATCAAATTGGACAAGTCTGTTCTCAGTGTTTTCCAACAAGGTGCAATTGACATTTTGGACAGAACAACTGCTTCATCCTGTGGGACTCTCCTGCCTGCCATATGGTACTTAACATCCCTGAACTCCAAACCACTTACCAGGGGCATTCCCATCACCCTCATCACGCTAACAATCAAAAAGAAACCCACCCACGTTTGTTACCACGACTACCATGACCCCAGATCACTCAGAGTGAATGAATCCAAAACTGAAATATAAGCGTCCTGGTCTGTTGGCATATGACAAGCTATAAAGCAGTAGCAAGCAACTCTAAATCTCAATCAATGGCTTAAAACCAAAAAAAAAAAACGCTTCTGTCTTGTTTACATTACATGTCCATCACAGGCCAGCCCAAGGCTCTATTCCACACTGTCCTCACACCAGAACCTGGGCTGATAGAGCTACCACTCTGCAGAATGCTGGCAGATGCAGCGGCAGAGGGAATGAGATACAGTAAGTGGTATGCTGGCATTTAAATAATTCACTTAGAAGTGACACACAGTACTTCTCATATTCCACTGGCCAAAGCAAGTCAAATGGCCTTGTCTGCTTCAGGGTCAGGAAAGTGCAACCCTACCACTTACCTGGAAAGAAAAGAACCAGCCCTGATGACTTCCAAACCATGCCTGCAAAGTGCTCTGAAAAGTAGAAGACGCTATGTAAATGTTAATTAAAAGTGTATTGGTAACAGTACTACTTTGCCCTTCCATCCATTCAATGGATATTTATTAAGCATCTAATACGTGCTGGACATCATCTCCTAAGTATCAAATATATGCCAGACACCATGCTAAGAGATCTGATGAAAACTGAGTCGTAAGTGGTAGGGTAAGAGAAATAATCTTTAAAACAATTTCAGTGTGGTATGATAAATGTGATCAGGGAAGTCAGCCCAGGTACTCCAGAAGTTCCCAGGGCAAGCACCTGAGCCAGCGGTGGGGGCAAAGGTCAGGAAGACTTCCAAGAGCAGTAACCTACACAGCTGCAGGATGCAGTCACCCTGGAGAACCTGCTGTAGATGCACATGTGGAAGCATGAATGTTGAAGCTCTGGATGGGGCGTCTCTGCCTTCCACCAAGTCAATGAGACCAACTTGCACAAATTCCCCATAGCCCTAATCCAGTCACTTCCACTAAATGTCCACTGACACATTTATGAGTTTTCTTGGTTTTCTAAGCAGACCAGATGTAAAGAACAGATCTCTGGGACTACTGTCCACTTTCCCCCCAACTAGAACATTCTATGAGATGCTCTAAGTTCAAGGAGACAACATTCTTTCAGTCCAGTTATCATAAGCTTGGTTCTAACCTCAGCAAAAACTGCTTTCTCTCAGCTAATACAGTCCAACAAAACGGGAAATGCCCTAGGAAAACGTGTCAGAGGCTCCTAACCATTGAAAATCAGGCACATTCCCTTTATGACATATTAAATACATTATAAAGAGTGATTAAAAATAGTGCAGACTCCAACACAAGCCATAAGATATACAGTATACTACCCTGAGATATTTACCAAAGTTCTTCTAATAAAGAAAAAAAAATTTTTTTTCAACAGAAAAATATATAAAATACACATCTGGAAACACTACATGGTCACTAAAAATGAAAACTGTAAAGACCTCTAAGCTACTAGGAAAAGTAATGCTGACAGTGCTAAGGAAAGCAGATTCCAACAGCAATCATACTGTAAAGGTTAGACAAAGATGACGGAAACTCTGCAGAAAATGGGGCATGGAGAGTAGGGGAAGCAGAGAAGTGGTTCAGTGCAGCTTACAGTAACATGTTATTGTTTAGCACAATGCAAATTTCACATAAAAGTCATTCCTATGTAAAAGCTTGGTGGATCTTATTCACATTCCCAAACTGACTTTTATAGGCAGTTTATAAAGCATAATCTGGTGCGTTCCTTAAAAAGAACCATGCTAGCTGCTGTTAACTTAACTCCAGCCATTCCAGTTAAAGGGAGGAAGGAACAGGGCAAGTTTCCTGACTCGACAAGGCCCCATGATTCCAGCAGCAAGGGCCAGGCAGAGGCTCTGGGGACAGAATCCTGGCTGAGTAACCTTCCTTACAAATTGCCCTGAGCAAACTAGTCAATTTAGCCTTATCTTTAAAATGCAGATAACACAAACTACTTCACAGAACTACAGTGAGGATTAAATTTGATGACTTTGAAGCACCTAGCACAGCATGACTTTTAAAAGGAAGTGATAGTTTCCATTCCTTGGGGGCAAAAATGGATGGCTCTTAAGGTCTCCTACTCTGCAAACCCAAGGTCCCCCAGGTCCCCATAGCACAGAGCAGGAGCCAGCTAAGCTTTGGCAAAAGCAAAAGAGGAAGGGAGTTCAAGCGTTCAAGCGTGGCCTTCTGGTAGAGTGTGGGGAAAGAAGAGTGTTTTCTGTCTTTGTTCTTCCACCCTACCAATGCCTAGCACATAACAGATGCTCAATTGAGTATGTGATCAGTGGACTAATCAGCAAGCCCTCTGTCCTCAGCTGATGATCAGGAAGGAAAACAGGCAGGAAGCACCATCTATTTATTTGAACTAAAGCTCAGGCCCCTTGCACTGTGAGATGCCGGCAGCTTATTTCTGTGCTGCATACAGGGTGCTAGCATTTACTACTATGGAAGATACATTTTTCTGAGTGTTAACTTCAGTGATATTTACCAAATATGCCTCTGAATGGTCCCATTTCAAAAAAACTCCAGAAAACACTGCTTTTCATAAACAAAAAGAAAACAAAATGGCCCCAGTAATACTTTCTTATCTCTATCCCCACCTACTTCAAGTAGCCTGTATCTATTCTACTTTAGTGAATAAAGCTGAGTCTTTTCTAAAACAAAACTGTATACTGGAGGTAAAAAATTCTAAACCATAACTTTGAGTAAAGGAAAACTCTCAAGAGCGGTTTAAATGTAATATGCCTGGCTTATTCTATTCCAATGATGTTCTAATCTTTTTTATTAATTTACCCTAATGTTCATAATTGTTTTAGGCCACAATTATCTCACTGTTTCCTGGCCTGTGTACCTGATCAGAATCGTTATGATCTCTGAGGTTTTCTCCTGATTTTTGAGAATCCTGCTCTGCTATGGGTGGGGTGGCCAGCAGAACAGAGACAGACCAACTAAGGAGCCTTTTAAATACAGGACTATTAAAGTAGCAAATCATTGTCCTTTCTGTGACCAGCTTCTGGGGCTCCGTGATTACATGTGAAACAACAGGATCAGATGGGAGCATTTTGTAGCTGAGAGACCAATACCAGAAAAATTCCCCTTTACCCCTTCAACAGTATGTTCCTGCCTATTTACAAGAACATTTAGCATCATTTCCTTCTCAAATGGGCCATCCTGTACTCTGGAGCTAGAAGACAGTACGAGGAGAACACTGACATTCAGTGCCTACCAGTTTCTCTCCTAGGGAGCTGCACTGTTGACAGCTCTTAGTAAGAGATCACACCCTTGCCTTTACGAGGTATTTCTGTCATTTTATATAAAAGCACAAAGACACAGTGGTCAGCACAGGACTACAGCCTGTGGAAAGCATAATCACTGTCAGAGGACATCAAATCCAACACACTGGTGGGATGGCAGGAAAGCAGACTTGAAAGGAGTTCAGAGTAAATGAGTCTCCTTGTTTGCTTGTTACTCATAACATTAGGCCTAAGCTGCTTTGCTGAAACACTTAGCTCTGTGCTTTCCAAGCCATAGAAATTATACTTACTCCAATGTGTGAGACTAAAACTCACTGCACACTGAGCTGAATGACATTCGATGTGCAGCAATGCCACTTCAGGCGGTTCATTACGTTGCTTTATTCATAAGGCTGGGAGACAGGATGGAACCACACGAATTTAACATCTTGCTGTGCCTGAAATGTTCATTAAGTGCTCTTATCTGCAGTCACCTGCCCACCCGATAGAACCACTCTCCACTAATTTAGAGACAATAATCTGTGCACATTTAAATTACGATGAACAGGAACATTTCCACTGGAAAAATCATCACACATCTTGATTTGCACTGCCAATTAGGTCTTTAGAAAAGGAAAAAAAAAAAAACAAAAAACCCCTGATCATCTTACATATAGTAATTTGCCTTAATTGGTGCATAATGGATCGGATATAATTTGTGGGTAACCCCTACATGATAAATAGTTTATTTAACATTTTAGAACTACCAAAAATTAGCCTCATTATATGGCAGTAAACGTTCACTTCCAACTATACATTCTGGGACTTCTGAGTTTCCTAAGCATGAATTATTAATATCAGTGGTGGAAGTACAAAGGACTCTCCAGCCTAACAACAGGAGTGATACATTCCAGAAACATTTTCTGATTACATTCACAAGGAGCTCAGGATAAATTTCAGATACATTTCCTGATTAAACTCACAAGGAGCTCAAATCTCCATCCAGAGGGTTTGTTTTTTGTTTTGTTTTGTTTTGAGTCCTGTAGCAGCAGAAACTCCTAGAAGGTTAGGACGCTGGCCGGGAGTGGTGGCTCACGCCTGTAATCCCAGCACTTTGGGAGGCCGAGGCGGGTGGACCACCTAAGGTCAGCAGTTCAAGACCAGCCTGGACAACATTGTGAAACCCTGTCTCTACTTAAAAAAAAAAAAAAAAAAAAAAAAAAAAACAAATATAAATAATTGGGCGCGGTGGCGGGCGCCTGTAATCTCAGCTACTCGGGAGGCTGAGGCAGGAAAACTGCTTGAACCTGGGAGGCGGAGGTTGCAGTGAGCGCCATTACACTCCACCCTGGACAAGAGCGAAACTCCGTCTCAAAAAAATAAAAAAAAAATTGGATGCTAATTTTTTACGGTATTAAAATTAGCACGGTAATTAAATGTTTTACGGTATTAAAATTAGCACGGTAAAAGCTAGTGGCAAAAAATAAAAAATAAAAAATCGAACCCTGTCTCATTCCCTAGGCTTTACTGTTTGTTTCCCTTGCTTTTCAGAGTTTCTCTCACAGGGAGGCATTTTAAAAATATTCTCAGAAACATCAACAACAGATTTTTCTCAAACGACCATTTTCAGGAAGGCTTCAGAAACTACTAAAAGGCCAAAGCTACCGTTAGTGGCTCGGTCTTTGCCGCCAGACTCGGGCAGGTGACAGCGGCTTGGGCTCGGGCACCTGGCACTCAGCGCCTTCCAATGCTGGCGGCCCCGCCTCCCCTTCTCCCCGGCCAGGCACGCAGGTGGAGGAAAGTAAACACCAGTCGGAGGCAAAGTGGAAGCAGTGAGTCTAGCGACTCTCACAAAAACAAGTGGAAAAAAAAAAAAAACAATCCTCGCACAAAGCATCTCTGTACTCACAAGCAGAGGCGTGGCTGCTTGTTTCCCTTTTTAAAGGTTGCATTTTTAGTTCTTTTGAAAAATGTTTTTATTGCTTACTTCTAAGTAAACATTTATCTCCATTACGATAACGTAGAGTAAAGCTCTTTTAAGAGGTAAAAAGAGAAAACTGAAGTCACGTTCACATTCCCACCACTCACAGAAACGTTTGGAGGAACTTACTCAACTGTTTGCTAATGAGTTTTAAAGGATAGTTAGGCCCTTAACGCGTAATTGGGGTCGTGCTGTGCATATGATTTGGGATCTTGCAGCTTGTTTAACTTGGCCCAATGACGTTACCATTTCCCCCAAATGGTTACTAATTCCTTGAGAACGTTTACAAAAGTTCTAGAATAAACACTAAAGTTACTCTTTTTAAACTCCATTATCCAAGTTGGACTGGTCTGGCGATCGACTATTAAAAAAAATAATACAACTTTCTTAAGCTTCCTGATCTCTGTGCCAATTCCCGGAGAAAGTGTGGGGAGTGCACAAAAAAGCCCCTCCCCCGTCTCAGGAGGGCTGCAAACGCAAGCGCTGCGCCCCGCTAGCTCCCCGCCTGCACCCCTGGCAGCCACCCGAGACTGAGCAGAGCGCCAGGCTGAGCGCAGTTCTGTGCTGGGGCGACCGGGCTCTGTGGTCCGCGTGGCACAAACGTGACCCACCGCGCACACCTGCAGGGCGCGCCCACTCCGGCACTCACTCGGCTGGGCGCGCCAGATTCCCAGCAGAGCAGCCAAGGGCCACGTTTCCAGCCCAAGGCCAGCAGGACCGAGTCGCAAAGGGAAGTCAAACTGTCGGTGCTTCCGGACGGCGGCGGACGGCCAGACCCTCACCTGGTAGCGAGTCGCCAACTCCATGCTTCCTGACGGGGCGCCAGTCTCCTCCCAGCACGCGGCCACGGGAGCCCGGACTCGCCACGGCCCGGCGCACCAAGAACGCCCCGCACCCGAGCAGCCAGCGCGCAGCGCCCGGAGCACAGGCGGGCCCCGGGAGGGGCGCACTCGGCGCTCGGGACAGGGGGAGCGCGTCGCGCTGCCCGCTCGGTGCCGCCTCACTGGGCCTCGTGGCTCCGACCACCGTCCCAACTTCGCGGCCACTGACCTTGTCTTCGCAGGCGGCGCGAGAGGGGGCTGCAGTTGGGGGTGGCATGAGCAGTTACCAGTGTTAGGGTGCCGGGTTCCCCCCTGTAGCGGAGGGAGGGAGTGGAGCCGTCCGGCGGGGTTTAGCGCGGGAGAAATGAGGGGGCTGTCCCGGCGCAGCCTCCAGCTGGCACGCGCGCAGGATACTTGGCAGGGTTTATTCCAGGTCATGCCCTAGGGCTCGAGCTTCTGCTGCAACCCCTGTCTCTGATCCAGGAAAATATTGTAGGGCGGTTTTGGGGCTTGTTTTGTTTTGTTGTTGTAAAGGGGCAGCGTTCTCTTTGGGAGGATTCCGTCTCCCAAAACATTTGCTACAGGGTTCACTTTGCAAAACGGGCAACCCAGGTTTCTTTACCAGGGCCCCGGTGGACACTGCAAATCCGCCTGAAACTTTAAACGGCCATTACACAGTAGGCCTCCACACCCACCAAACAGAGTTTGTAGAGGTCAGGAATGCTGATTAATTTAGCAGAATTGACCCCGGCACCTACTAAGCATCAGGCACTGGGTTAGTCCTAGGAACAGAAGGGTGAACAAAAACAGGCCCCTGCTCTGTTGGAGTTTACAGCCTGAGAGCCAGTTACCAACCTAATTGCATTATTCTAAATAAATACAACAATGATGCAAATAAGCGTAATAATAACAATGATGTAAATTTTATAAATTAGATTTATAATTAATATTTGATACCACTAGCAATGACAAATGTAATGATGATGCAAATAAATGTCAATTTGGAGCGATGATGCCATGAGAAAAAAGGCAAGTGGTATTATGGTGGTGTAAAATAGGGAGACAATCTGGGAGAGGTAAGGGAATACTTCTTAGAGCTCAGGTATGAAGAGTGAGGAATTAAGTTTGTGGAAATTGTGCGAGACTTGAAGTAGAGAGTGGGGAGAATAGTAAATGAAGTTGTCCTGAAATCACAGCAGGTTTGCTGGACAGTGTCGAACGCCTATTTAGAACCGTGGTCATGGGTTTACAATAGAGCATCCTGTATGCATAGGACCTTCTGCAGCCCCTCTCAACTGCTTAGGATCTGACGTTCATCTTTATTGAGTGAGTGAATGAAATTTGCTAAACATTTACTCAAGCTTTAAGAGAAAACATGGAAAAGGTTTATTTCCTTTGGTTAGTTCAGCAAACAACATGTGTTATGTGCTCTCATGTTCCAGCCCTCAGTGTTCTTACTTCCTGGTAGTAGTAAGACCAATACAACATTGTCTAACTTAAAATGTTTTATTTTTATTGGATAATGTTAATTATTCATTGTAGCTACTTCATTTTTATTATGCTTTAGAGTTTTCCTTCACATGCAGTATCTCTTTGAATCCTCTCAATATCCTTCCAGATTCTTATTGTCCACATTTTTAAAATAAGGAAACAGAATCTAAGAAAATACATTTAAGAGATCCCTGCCACCCTGCCACTAAGTGACAGCAGCAGACTGCCAAACTGAAAACCATTCCTTATTCCTCCAGATCCAACATTCTTTCCCTTTCTTGTAGTTTTTCCCTTTGGCTGCCAGGAAGCTTACAGTGAAAATTAATTCAATCAGAGCTCTTCTTCCTTGTTTTGTGGGGGCTTTTTTTGTTTTTTGTTTTTTGGGGTTTTTTTTAAGATAATTGCTTCCTCAGGAACTGCTGATCTTATTTGCACTCCTTTTCGTTGTAGGTTAAATCAAATCCATTTTGGAAAAGGGAGCACAAATTTGAAGCAGGTCAGATTTTGCAAAGCACTTGAAGCAGCGTAGCCTAGCTACTTCTGTATCAGGAAACCTATAAGCTGTTGAGCCTGTCTCTTCAGAAATTTGCTATAACCAGCCCTAAGTCCAGATGACAACCCGGACATTTTCTTCCTGGGCTTAGCAAAGCCTGTGCACCCTTGATGGTATTTAGTAATTGGTTATATAGTGCTGGGTTTTGTTTTGTTTTGGTCAGGCTTTGGGAAAATCCCTAAGGAACCAGAGGATTTTAACATCACACTGCAGTAATACTTTCTAATAATTATTATTGATAGGGTTCACAGGATGTGAGCACTGGGTTTCCTCATGGCACTGCAAGAATGAGTGTCCCTTCCCAGATGCAACAGTGTACGTATTGCAACAGAGAAAAAGAAGACATAATGTTTGCAACTTCCTTTAAGAAGTCTGTCAGAAATCTATGCTTGATTGCTTTTTAAATGTTTCTATGAGAGAGTAAAAACTTGGTCCCCAGTACCTTGAACAAGGTAAGAAATTCGTGATTAGAAGGCAAAGGAGTTAATAATGCCACACTAAAATATGCTGCTCTGGCATATTCACTATTTTAAGTTAAAAGCACTTAAAAGGAAAAAAAAAAAAAAACAGGTACAAGAAGATCACTCTGAACTTAATGTTGTTTCTTAAAAGCAGGCGATAAAATTCCCCTGTGAAAGATGTCCTCCCTACACAAGAAGGAAAGCCACATGCTTATCAAAGACAGGAAACTGAAGCTGAGGGAAATCTGTACAAACAAACCTTGTTAAACTAACCCTTATCTTCTTAGACACTTCTCCATCCAATTAACTACACTAGCCCATGCCCTTTTGCCTTACTGCATTTTCAGTTTACTACTCTGTGCAATTCACTATATAAATGTCCAACTTGAACTTCATCCTGGGGTCTTCATTTCCCTAAGAAGGCACCCATGCCACATAAAACTTCGATTAAACAAATCTATATGCTTTTATCTTGTTCATCTATTTTATGTCAGTTTAATCCTCAGACCCAGCCAGGACTCAAAAGGATGGAGATGAAGTTTTACTCGTAACCCTACAAAGCCATTATTTAACCTCATTAAATGATGTGAGAGAGCTGTGATTGGATGTCAACCCTGGCCCACAATTTTTGCTTTGTAAAAGGAACCCAAACGTCTCTCCTCTATCTGAAGTAGTATCTCTGCCTTCCCCACAGACCTTAGTTGTGGGCAAACTCCCTAGTCCTCCCCACATAACAGAAAATCATGCTGGTTTGGTGCTCTGGACAACTCACCAGAGAATCTACCTTCTGCAGAGAGCTGGAAACAGCATGAGCAACTGAGAGGTAATTTCATTAGGTCTGCCTCCCCTGCTTGCTTTTGGTCATTTGCCTCTTGATGTTGTATCCTTTTCTCATGAAGTTGAAGACTGCAGTTGCTGAACACCGGGCCACTGAACACTGAAACTTAACCCTCACTGGCTACTTTATAGATAATATTCATAGGTCACCATGGTAATTGTTGCTTCCTTTTTTTTTTTTTTCCAGAAACTTAGGCCAGCTTCTGTCCAGTTCAAACTGGTTGAGACCACCAATTCTTCAAGTGCCTGAGAGATGTCAGAGGGTCAAAAACTCCAACCTCAGATTATGCTAACACTGCCATTTTTCTGTACACACGTCCTATATAATGCCATGAACTCTGGCTACATTTGTGCAGGATGAGCCTGTTACTTCATTTTTTCCCAGTGCCAATTACATTTCCCCATACCTCAGACCACCCCATTTCCCTAAACCATAAATATCCCTAAGCCTTATCTTCAGGGAGGCTTATTTCAGAGCTATTCTCCCACCTCCTCACTCCATGCCCTTGTGAATAAACCTTTTTTTTCTTTTGCAAAACTCTTGTCACAGTAATTGATTTACTGTTCAGGGCAGAACACACTAGGACCTAGCTGGTAACAGTATCTGAGTACCACTTAGCATTGTATGTGGTCATGAATAAATAAAGTGACGGTTAAACAAGAAAGCATCACTGGTTGTTCTCTAGCTCTTGGTCTCTTGAAACTTCCATCTCATTGTGATTAGATAACACCTACCCTAGAAGGGGGAGACCTCCCTAAATTTGAAACATTCAAATATAAAATTTCCAAGTTGCTAAGAATCAAAGATCTAGAATTGAGTCTTTTGTAAAATCATCATCTAATACTGACTGGGTGCCTTTCTCAAACATTTTTCTTTATTACTATTACAACCTGGTATTCCATTTTCCTGACTTGGCATGTCAAGATGATGTTGTCACAATCTCACAATGTAAGTACACTCTGATGAAAATTGCCCTATGGCTTATGACAAAATAACCTGGACAATCAATAATCAGATCTGTCCATATATCAGATGCAGAAAAATACATATCATGATGAAACTTTAATGCCTGTGGTCTTTCAAAAAGTCAATAGTAATAGTGATATCAAGAATAGCAGCTAATTTAAAGAGTACTCACCATGCTCTAAGCCCTGCGCTGAATTAACCTTTGAATCTGTTCCCTCCTTGAATCCTTCAACTGAGAGTTCTACATCTTTTCAAAACTAGTGCTGTAAAAGTAAGTAAAACAACATTTTTAAAGTATTTGGGAATTCTTAAAGATGCTATGTAAACTCCAAATACGATTAATGCAACCCATATTACATAGGTTTTTGCAATAGATAGTGCATTATTTATCATTTAGTATGTGAACATAAAACATTATTTTGACTAGGCACTGACAATAAATGAGTGAAAATGAAAACATGTTATTCAATAATTCTTTATGAATTTAGGTCTTATAAAAGAAAATTTTTAATTTCTAATTAGTGGTATCAACAAAAGCACTCTAGTACATAGATTTTAAAGAACTACATTTTTCTTCATAATCATTTAGGCAGTATACTTAAAAATAATCTATAAAATGTCAATATACAGAGTTCAGAATAAATGTATCTATAAAAATGACTTTTAAATTACTTCTTAAATAACAAAAAGTCATAAAATATTTCATTAGTTCAATAGATAAATGCAGGATATTTTAAAAAGCAGTTTTTAATTTCTTTTTTGTCAAGGCTAAAATAACCAACCATATAGTATTTCAGAAACGAAAGTCAGAGTATTAATATTTGTTATAATATTTGGAAAACTTTATTGCTTCAGGTATGGTAAGTAATCTCTATTTGCTAGCCCCAATTCAGTATTTGACAGGCAAAAATAGAAAATCTTGGGTTATAAAATGGAAAATTTGGGATCAGAAATAGAGTAATACTATCTATCTATCTATCTATCTATCTATCTATCTATCTATCTATATAGTTTTTCTTTTGAGACGGAGTCTTGCTGTTACCCAGGCTGGAATACAATGGCACGATCTTGGCTGACTGCAACCTCTGCCTCTCACATTCAAGCGATTGTCCTGGTTCAGCCTCCCGAATAGTGGGAATTACAGACATGTCCCACCACACCTGGCTAATTTTTGTGTCTTTAGTAGAGATAGGGTTTCACCATTTTGGCCAGGCTGGTCTCGAACTCCTGACCTCAAGTGATCCACCAGCCTTGGCCTCCCTAAGTGCTGGGATTACAGGCATGAGCCATGGCACCCGGCCAAGGAATATAGTAATACTAAATTCCTGAGAGAAAAAAAAAAAAAACAACTTTCCAGGCTTTGCAGAATTTCCAAAGTTGTTACAGACTTATCCTTCTTGAAATAATCAAGTATTTGTATGCTAGTGATAAGGCTGGATGGCATTTGTGATAACAGAACACGTATGGAAGTGAGGCAGTTATGGGTTTATTTAGTCCTTTTAAGCCTCCAGCTGATTCTAATGAGCAGGCATATTTGAGAATCATTGCTCTAGTATAGCTCAGTGGCTTGCAAAGTGTGGCAAGATCAGCAGCATCCATATCACTTGAGCTATGGTAAGAAATTCACATTCTTGGGCCCCCTTCTGGACCTACTGAATCGGAAACTTTGGGGGTGGAGCCCAGCAATCTGGACTTTAGTCACCATTCTAGTGATTCTTATCCTCACTGAAATTTACAAACCTCTGTAGTTGTAATCCAAGGTGTACTGCTCACCGACCAGGCAATCTAGAGACTAATCATTGAGCTTCATTTTTCTCATCTATAAAATCAGGATACTAGATACCTGCCTGACCCCCTCAACAGTATTCTTCTTTTTGTATGTGTCTGAAGGTTCTCATTTATTTATTTGACAAGTAAAAATTGTATATGTTTATATGTGTACAACATGAGATTTTTGATATATGTGTACATTTTGGCATGGCTAAATCAAGCTATTTAACATATGCATTACTTTGCATAGTTGACACTTTTTGTGAACCTTACAGTCAGCCCTTTTAGCATTTTCAAATACACATATTTTGTTATTAACTGTAGTCACCATGATGTACAAGAACTCTCTTGAACTCATTCCTCCTGTCAAATCTAAATTTTGCATTCTTTGACCAACATCTCCCCAGTCCTCCCACCCGTTTCAACAGTGTTCTTACAAAGATGAACATGTAGTATCAAATGCAATTGTATTTTGAGAAAGCTAGAGTGTTTTACACTTGTAAAGTAGTACTAATAGTTGTAATCCTTCCATGTATTGATCACTAACCATGTTCCAGAACCTGTTGACACATTATACCACTCAGTCATTACCACAAACATGTGTTGTACAGAATACCATCTTTTTTTTTTTTCATTTCAGATGAAGAAACTGAGGTTTTGAGGGTTTAAAACACTTGCTCAGGGTGACCCAGCAGAGCCAAGTTAGAGCTCAGATCTGGCCGGGCGCGGTGGCTCAAGCCTGTAATCCCAGCACTTTGGGAGGCCGAGACGGGTGGATCATGAGGTCAGGAGATCGAGACCATCCTGGCTAACACAGTGAAACCCCATCTCTACTAAAAAATACAAAAAAAACTAGCCGGGTGAGGTGGCAGGCGCCTGTAGTCCCAGCTACTCGGGAGGCTGAGGCAGGAGAATGGCGTGGACCCGGGAGGCGGAGCTTGCAGTGAGCTGAGATCCGGCCACTGCACTCCAGCCTGGGAGACAGAGCGAGACTCCGTCTCAAAAAAAAAAAAAAAAGAACTCAGATCTGTGCTATCAGGCTATACCCTCTCACATTTTTGCCTTTCTTCAGATAGCCTGAGAGAGAGGGAAAAGAGATTCAAACTTCAATTTTAAAAATGGAGCCTGGGCAACATTGTGAGACCCCCATCTCTCCAAAAGTTTTTTAAAAATTAGCCAGGTGTGGTAACATGCCCTTGTGGTCCCAGCTACTCAGGAGGCTGAGGTAAGTGGATCGCTTGAGCCCTGAAGGTTAAGGCTGCAGTGAGCTGTGATGGCACCACTTCACTCCAGCCTGGGGGACAGAGCAAGACCCTGACTCAAAAATATATATAATTAATTAATTAAAATGGGACTGGGAATGGATACAAGATTATAGCTAGAGAGGAAGAATAAGTTCTATGCGTTCTGTAGCACTGTAGGGTGAATACAGTCAACAGCAATTTATTGTATATGTTTAAAAAGCTGAAGAGAAGGTTTTGAAAGTCCCCAACACAAATAATAAATGTTTGAGGTGATGGATATGCTAAATACCCTGATTTGAGGATTGCACATTGTATAAAATGTATCCAATATCCCTTTGTACCCCATAAATATGTACAATTATTACATGTCAACTAAAAATATTTAAAAGGCTAATGACAACCTAATTTGTCTATCAGGACATGTAGATGTAAACTGTTTCATTCATACACTAGAATACTGTATATCAGTTCGAATGAATAAATTGGTCTACATTTATCAATCAATAAGCATAAATCTCAAAAAGCATTAAATTAAAAGATCAAGTTAATAAACAAAATAATAAAATTAAGGAACTAGGTCCTTTACATACTACCATCCCAACCTGTTTATTTACTGTGCCTAGAATTCTGATACCTTCCCCCTATTTCTTTCTGAAAATGATTATTTATCTGTTTATAGGCCATTTTTAACAGTATTCCTGAATTCTTTTCAAAAGACTTTCTCCACTTCATCACGCACACACCCCTGGCTCTCTTTTCTGCAATCCACAAATAGTCTAGACTTTAATGCTGTAAAATTTGCCCCAGCTGGTTATTCGAATCTGATAATCTGATCATCATGTCTTTAACAGCTTTCAGCTCTGACCTACAAGTCATGTCTGGATTCTTTTATAGCTTTTGAGTCCAAACAAGCTCCTGACCTTGCTAACTATAGCCCAGCACCAGGAGATTTCTGACAGTATAAAATTCAAGGCCTAATCTTAAGACTATTCATGAAATTGATAACCATAAATTCCGAGATGGGCTCAGTACAACAGGACTTGGCATTTCTGGCCATTACTTCCAAAGCAAATCATATCTGTATATGAAATATAACAAATTCTGCTAGTCTGAAAGCATGTTAAATATGGCTTGTTACGTTCAGCCTTTCCACAGTGCTCTTACAAACAGGAGGTGTTCTGTTTCCATCAGACTCTGAACAAGTAAACTTAAATGTAATGATGTTACAGTCTGAGTCTTTTTGTTTTTAAAGAAAAGCAACATAAGCAACAAAAGCTTCCCTGCCTCCTTCCTGCAGTTGCTCCCACTCCATCTCTTGCTTCCATTTTCTTTCAGAACACTCTGAAACTCTCAAGCATTTTCTATAAAAGAACTTGCAGTTCTCCATAGGGATCAGGAGAGGCGTAGATGAATTTTTTTCTGGAAGGAAGCATAGGTTTTGCAGTTTCTTAGGAAAGGTGGGGCATGTGAGGGCCAAGACAGAAATCTATCATACTTGAAACAAGCTTCCCCAAAGTAATAAGAAAAACAAAACAGGCCAGGAGCAGTGGCTCATGCTTGTAATCCTAGCACTTTGGGAGGCCGAGGTGGGCAGATCACGAGGTCAGGAGATCAAGATCATCCTGGCCAACAAGGTGAAACCCCATCTCTACTAAAATACAAAAAAATTAGCTGGGCTTAGAGGTGAGGACCTGTAGTCCCAGCTACTCGGGAGGCTGAGGCAGGGGAATTGCTTGAACCAGGGAGGCGGAGGTTGCAGTGAGCCGAGATCATGCCGCTGCACTCCACCCTGGCGACAGAACGAGACTCCGTCTAAAAAAAAAAAAAAAAAAAAAAAAAAAAACAGAAAAAGAAAAGAAGAAATAATCAAAGTCAAAGTCAAAGTGATAATAAAAGTTGGAGATGGAGTTCTATTTTTTTTTTTTTTTTCCAGAAACTGCCTGTGTTCTCTGACCTACTAGTGCCTGGATATTCATAGACCATATTCCAAGAGAAGAGAAAGTAAAGAAGTGTCTATGTTACAAACAAAAAGGAACTGAGCTACAAGGCTGAAAAACTGAAAGAAACGGCAACGTAAACATGCCATTTACTTGACATCATAAATTTATCTTTGGTTTTCTACTCCTTTCCCTCAAAAAAAAAAAAAAAAAAAAAAGCAAACTAAATGTATCAAAATAGGTTAGGCAGAAGTCATAGGCTAAAATCAGCAGTTCTGAAATTCATTAACTTCTGGGCAAAAGTATAATTGCTTGAAACTGTTTAGATTTTCTTCATCCTCATGAAATCTTTTAACTGAAACCCAGGACGTGAGCAAAAACAGTTGTGTTAACAGCTTCTGCTTCAGTATCTCCATTTTGATCACTTCCAGCAACAGGGCTGGTGTGCAACCTTGTTTCATATTTTTACTGACCATTTGGTAGTCACTGTAGATCTCTAAACTTTAGAAATCCCCAAGTTACAGCTACAAATACATGACAGAGCATGTGCTCCTGTGGCAAAAGCTGTAAGTCATCTGTTTCTTATTTCCTCCTCTTTGGGAGCAAATATCAAGGTTGACATAGACCTCTAGAAGTGTCCTTTTTAATTACAATACTTATTGAGATAATTGCTGATTAATAGACAGTTGTAAGAAATAATACAGAGAGACTCTGTGTATACACTTTGCCCAGTTTCCCCCAGTGGTAACATTTTGGGAAACAACAGTACACTGTCCCACCTAGGATACTGACATTGATAGGATCCACTAAACTTACTCAGATTTCTCCAGTTTTACTTGTCTGTCGTGGGCACCACCTGTATAGGTTTGTCCATGCACCACCACAAGGAGGACACAAGGTTCCCCCTGTTGCCCTCTATAGCCACATCCACCTTCCTCCCATATCGCCTCCTCCTTTCTTAACCCCTGGTAACCATTAATTTATTCCCCATTTCAGAAACCTTTTCATTTAAAAAATGTTACATGGATGGAATCATGCGGTATATAACATTTTGGAATTGGCTTTAAAAAAAAATTCAGTACAATTCTCTGGAGATTCATCCAAGTAGCAATGTATATTAGTCAGTTGGTTCCTTTTTATTGTTGTGTAGTATTCCATGGTATATATGTGCCACCAGTTTTTAACCATTCACCTGTGGATGAGCATCTGGGCTGATTTTGGTTTCGGGGTATAGCAGATAAGGCTTGTATGAATATCTGTGTGAATGTAATTTTCATTTTTCTGGGGTAAATGCCCAAAAGTAGTTACTGGGTCATATGAAAGTTGAAATTTAGTTTTACATGAAACTACCGAACTGTTTTCCAGAGTGGCAATACTGTTTTACATTCCAACTAAAATATATGAGTTATCCAGTCTCCAGGATTCCAATATTCTTCTCCAAATGCATCCTCTCCTGCATTCAGTGTTGTCACTATTTGTCATTTTAACCATTCTGAGAAATGTGTAGTGATAGATTACCGTGGTTTTTAGCTTGCATTTCCCTGATGGCTAATGATATTGAAGATCTTTACATTTGTTATTAGCCATCTGTATATCTTCTTGGATTAATTGACTATTCAATGTCTTTTGCCCATTTTCTAATTGGATTTTCTTTTTACTATTGAGTTTTGAGAATTCTTTTTTTTTTAGATGGAGTCTCGCTCTGTCGGCCAGGCTGGAGTGCAGTGGCTGGATCTGGGCTTACTGCAAGCTCCGCCTCCCAGGTTCACACCATTCTCCTGCCTCAGCCTCCCCAGTAGCTGAGACTACAGGTGCCCGCCACCACACCCAGCTAATTTTTTGTATTTTTAGTAGAGACAGGGTTTCACCATGTTAGCCAGGATGGTCTCAATCTGACCTCATGATCCACCCGCCTCAGCCTCCCAAAGTGCTGGAATTACAGGCGTGAGCCACCACACACAGTTGGGAATTCTTTATGTTTTAGATACTAGTCCATTGTCAGATACATGGTTTGCAAGTATTTTCTGCCAATTTTTAGTTTGTCTTTTCATGTTCTTCAGGTGATTTCAAAGAGCAAAAGTTTTCAATTTTATGACCTTCAATTAATCAATTTCCATTTTATTTATTTACTTACTTATTTATTTATTTTTGAGACGGAGTTTTGCTCTTTTGCCCAGGCTGGAGTGCAGTGGCATGATCTTGGCTCACTGCAACCTCTGCCTACCCAGTTCAAGAGATTCTCCTGCCTCAGCCTTCTGAGTAGCTGGGATTACAGGCCCCCACCACCACGTCTGGCTAAGTTTTGTATTTTTAGTAGAGACGGGGTTTCATCATGTTGGACAGGCTGGTCTGGCGCTCCTGACCTCAGGTGATCCACCCACCTCGGCCTCCCAAAGTGCTGGGATTACAGGTGTGAGCCACTGCGCCCGGCCAATTTCCCTTTTAAGTATCCTGCTTTTGGTGTCAACTCTTTGCCTAGACCTAGATACTGAAGATTTTCTCTCTCTTTTTTTTTTTTTGACTTTTATTATTTTACATTTTATGTTTAAGTCCATCATCCATTTTATGTTAATTTTTTATAAGATGAGGTTTAGGTTAAGGCTTTTTTTTTTGGCTTTTATCGAAATGTGTAAACATTATTGGGTGAAAAGGCAAAAATCTCTCTTCTGTAGAATTGCTTTTGTTAGTCTGTTCTTGCACTGCTATAAAAAACACCTCAAACTGGGTAATTTATAAAGAAAAGAGGTTTAACTAGCTCACAGTTCCACAGGCTGTATGGGGAAGCATGGCTGGGAAGGCCTCAGGAAATTTACAACCATGGCAGAAAGGGAAGCAGGCACGTTTTAGGTGGCCATAACAGAAGGAAGAAAGAGGGAGAGGTGCTACACAGTTTTTTCTATTTTTTTTTGAGAGGGAGTTTTGCTCTTTCGCCCAGACTGGAGTGCATTGGCTCGATCTCGGCTCACTGGCAACCTCCGCCTTCCGGTTTCAAGTGATTCTTCCACCTCAGCCTCCCGAGTAGCTGGGATTACTGGTGCCCGCCACCACGCCCCACTGATTTTTGTATTTTTAGTAGAGATGGGGTTTCACCATGTTGGTCAGGCCGGTCTTGAATTCCTGACCTCGTGATCTGCCTGCCTCAGCCTTCCAAAGTGCTGGGATTACAGGCATGAGCCACAGCGCCCAGCCAGTGCTACACACTTTTAAACAATCAGATCACATGAGAACAGCACCAATGGAGGAAATCCACCCCCATGATCCAATCACCTTCCACCAGGCCCCACCTCCAACCCTGGGGATTATAAATCGACATGAGATTTGGGTGGGAACATAAATCCAAACCATATCAGCATTTTTGTCAAAAATCAGTTGAGCATATTTATGTGGGTCTACTTCTGGGTTATCTGTTCTGGCACATTGATCTATGTGTCTATCTCTCCACCAATATGGCACTGTCTCATTACTACAGCTATGTAGCTCGGCCTTAACCTCAGATAGAGCTCTCCTACTCAATTCACCTTTGTCTAGATTGTTTTAGTTACTCTAGGGCCTCTGCCTTTCCATATAAATTTTAGAATAAGTTTGCTTATGTCTACATAAAACTTTACTGGAATTTTGATAGTAATGGTGTTATGTCTACAGATCAATTGGCAGAGTATTTATATCTTTATTATGTTGATTCTTTTAATTTATAAACAAGGTATGTATGTTAATTTATGTCTTCTGCTATGGTTTGGATATATGACCCCTCTAAACCTCATGTTAAAATTTGATTCCAGTCGGGCACAGTGGCTCAAGCCTGTAATCCCAGCACTTTGGGAGGCCGAGGTGGGTGGATCACTTGAGGGCAGGAGTTCAAGACCACCCTGGTCAACATGGTAAAACTCTGTCTCTACTAAAAGTACAAAAATTAGCTGAGCGTGGTGGCAGGCACCTGTAATCCCAGCTACTCAGGAGGCTGAGGGATGAAGAATCACTTGAACCTGGGAGGCGGAGGTTGCAGTGAGCCGAGATCGAGCCACTGCACTCCAGCCTGGGTGACAGAGCAAGACTCTGTCTCAAAAATAAATAAATAAATAAACAAATAATAAAATAAAATTTGATTCCCAGTGTTGGAGGTGTGGCCTAATGGGAGGTGTTTGCCTCATAGGGGTAGATGCCTCATGAATGGTGGTGTCCTTGTGGTAATGAGCAAGTTCTCACTCTGTTTCTGCTAGAGTTGGTTGTTAAAAAGAGCCTGGCACCCCTCCTGCTCTCTCTTGCTTCCTCTCTTGCTACGTGATCTCTGCAGACCCTTCTGCCTTTCACCATGAGTGGAAGCAGCCTGAGGTTTTCACCGGATGCCCAATCTAGCAAGCAGAATCATAAGACAATTAAACCTCTTTTCTTTATAAATTACCCAGCCTCAGGTATTCCTTTACAGCAACACAAATGGACTAAGACATCCTCTTTAAATTTTTAAATCAGCATTTTGTAATCTTGAGTATACATGTTGTATATGCTCTTTAAGTATATACCTAAGTATTTATTTTCTTTGGAGAAATTGTAAGTGGTACTTTTACAACAGTATCATAAGTAGTTTCTCTTTTTTTTCTTTTGACGCAGGGTCTCACTCTGTTACTCAGGCAGAAGTGTAGTGGCATGAACATGGTTCACTGCAGCCTCAACTTCCTGGGCTCAAGCGATCCTTTCACCTCAACCTCCTGAGTAGCTGGGAAGACAACAGGGATGCACCACCACACCTGGCTAATATTTTTATTCTTTTGTAGAGACAGGATTTTGCCATGTTGTCCAGGATGGTCTTGAACTCTTGAGCTTCAGGATCCTCCTGCCTTAGTTTCTCAAAGTGCTAAAATTACTGGTGTGAGCCAGCATGCTTGGCCTATAGTTTTTAATTTCAGTTTCCACTCATTCATTCTTACTATATAGAAAACAGTTGATTTTGTATGTTGATCTTTTATGCTATGACCTGACTGAACTTAGTCCTAGAAGTTTTTTGGAGACTCCTTGGGGTTTTTGTTTTGTTTTGTTTTTTGTTTTTATTTGACACAGAGTCTTGCTCTGTTGCCCAGGCAGGAGTGTGGTGGTGCAATCTTGGCTCACTGCAACCTCCGCCTCCTGGGTTCAAGTGATTCTCCTGCCTCAGCCTCCCAAGTAGCTGGAATTACAGGCACGTGCCACCATGCCCGGCTAATTTTTTGTATTTTCAGTAGAGATGGGGGTTTCACCATGTTGGCCAGGCTGGTCTTGAACTCCTGACCTTGTGATCTGCCTGCCTTGGCCTCCCAAAATGCTGGGATTATAGGCATGAGCCACCACACCCAGCAATCCTTGGTATTTTCAAAGTAGACAATCATCTCATCTTCAAATAGACAAAATTTTATTTTATCCTTTTCGAATGGTCTTATATTTCTTTCTCTTGCCTTATTGCAATAGCTAGTACAATGTTGAATAACACTGCCATTTAAAATGCTTGCGTTTTCTAAATGCTTCTCACTTTAGCTTTAGGCTCTGGTAAAGAGCAAAATGCCTCTCCAACCTTTCTGTCTCATGTGCCTTCTCTCCTTCTTGATGACCACAACATCTGGCACCTGGACATTATTTCGAATGTTAAATAGTGGTCCACAGATGTGGTTTTTTAAAAAATGGATGAACATTGTAGTGCTTCTTACAGGGTTGAATGAATAAGCATTTTATATGTTTTCATTGTGGCCCCATTGTATGGGGTAACTGCACACTCATACATTTGTGTCGGATATTATGAATGCTTGAATGAATTGTGAACTAGAGTCACTGAATTGTGCCCCTGCCAACCCATGCCAAAATCATATGTTGAAGCCCGAACAATGTGACTGTATCTGGAGACAGGGTTTTTAAGAGACAATTAAGGTTAAATAAAGTCATGAGGGTGGGAGCCTAAGCTGATAGGACTGTGGCCTTATAAGAGGAGGAAAATATTCTCTCTCTCTCTCTCTCTCTCTCTCTCTCTCTCTCTCTCTCTCTCTCTCTCCCCCTCTCTCCCCCTCTCTCCCTCTCCCTCCCTCCCTCTCTCCCTCTCTCTCTCCCTCTCTCCCTCCTCTCTCTCTCTCTCCTCTCTCCCTCTCTCCCTCCTCTCTCTCTGCCTCTCTCCCTTCCCCCCTTTCTCTTCCCCTCCCACCACTTTCCGCCCCCACCCACCACCATATGAGGACACAGTGAGAAGGTGACCATCTACAAGCCAGGAAGAGAACCCTCATCAGAAACCCAACTGGCCAACACTTTAATTTTGGACTTCAACCTCCAGAACTGTGAAAGAATAAACTTCTGTTATTTAAGCCACTCAGTCTATGGTATTTTGTTAAGGCAGTCCAAGCTGACTAATACATCAAATATGTATCGGTCACACACAGGGAAAAAGGCTCCTGGTACAGTCAGCCAGCCCACACTATAAAGGGAGTTTAGAATATGCCACTCCAAAATATGCTGCTCTGGCATATTCACTATTTTAAGTTAAAGGCACTTAAAAAAAATACATAGTAGGTACATGAACATCATTGTAACCTTCATGCTGTTTCTTAAAAGCCAGGGATGAAATTCCCATGTGGAAGATGCCCTCTCTACCCTGAAAAGAAAGCAGCATTCTTATCAAAGATGGAAAATTGAAGCCAAGGAATATCTGTACAAACAAATCTGGTTTATTTTTTATTTATTTATTTGTTTTTTTGAGACAGAGTTTCACTCTTGTTGCCCAGGCTGGAGTGCAATTGTGTGATCTCGGCTCACTGCAACCTCCTCAAGTGATTCTCCTACCTCAGCCCCCTGAGTAGCTGGGATTACAGGCGTGAGCGACCACGCCCGGCTAATCTTTGTATTATTGGTAGAGACAGGGTTACACCATGTTGGCCAGGCTGGTCTTAAACTCCTGACCTCAGGTGATCCACCTGCCTTGGCCTCCCAAAGTGCTGGGATTACAGGTGTGAGCCACTGCGCTCCGCCATGAACCTTGTTAAACCAACTCTTATCTTCGTAGTCATTTCTCCACCCAGTTAACTACCTTAGCCCAAGTCTCTTTGCCTTCTCTTATTTCACACCTCACTGTTCTTTGTCCAATTCGTCATGTAAGTGATTGACTGTAACTTCAGGTCTTCATTCCCTTATGAGGACTCCCCTGTCACATAAAACTTGTGTTAAATAGATTTGTGTGCTTTTCTCTTGGTTAATCTATCTTATGTCAATTCAATTCAATTCAATTCAATTCGAGGGCCTGAAGAATGAAACTCACACACCCTGAAGGGCCATGCTGCTCAGCTGATGCTGATGTCGCTGAGGTGGGCCCAATACACCTGGTTCTACAAGGGTCAGAAAATCCCAAGCTGGATTCTGCTGCCTCTGTGGGAAGGAACTGCTGCTGCCTGGGTGAAAAAGCATTGCTGGGGAGATATTGATAGAAACAAGAGCCAAGCAAGTTTCTTTTTTAAAATAAATTACGCAGTCTCAGGTATTTCTTTGTAGCAATGCAAGAACAGCCTAATACAGAAACTGACACATCCATAAAGCTAGTGTGAGAAATTTTAAATCTATCTCTGGAAAGTTTTTGATCAAGCTTACAAAATATTAAGAAAGATCTAAAATATACATTTGTGTGCATATAGAATATGCATATCCTAAAACATATTTAAAAATTCAGTAGGAATAAAGGAAGTATCAGTTATTTGCAAAGACTCAGAATCACAACTATCATATTCTCTAGTCTCAATGAAAATAAAAAAGAAATCAGTAACAGGAAGAAAAAGAAACCAAAAACAGATTCTTAGAAACCAAAAACTTACTTCTGACTAACTTGTAATTTCAAAGGAAATAAAATAAAAAATATGAAATAGCACCAAAAAGTATCCAAAGTATTGCCAGTCACAACTTGGGGGATGCTGCTAAAGACAAACTTGTGGGAAATATAAAACTTTAAATGCATCTATTAGTATACAATACATATTTAAAATAAATGAGCCAATCATTCATCTGAAGGTTAAAAAGAAAAAACGGATAGAATTGATAAGACAGGAGATAGGGAAATACTGGGTAGAAGAGGGTAGCTCCCCAGCAAAGACCCCACCCTCAAGCCTGGAAACCCGTGGCCCTAAATGGGTACAGACATTCCTGTTTTCAAGCCCCAAATGTTGTCTTTTGGCCTGCCACACCCCCAACCTGTACCCATATTAACCCCAAACCCCCAGCTCCAGGAGAAGACAAGCAGACAAACAGCAGAAGAGCACAACAGAGAAGGAGAGAAGAGAAGGGATGTTGAACACAGAGGAGTTCAGCTGAGGACTATCAGAGAGAAGACCAGCCACTGGACAGCCAAACTCCACAGGAAGATCATCTTCCTACTTCATCCCCCTTCCAGCTCTCCATCCATCCCACCTTCAACCCTCCGTAAAACCCCTGCATTCACTCTTAAAGCCCGTGTGTGACCTGATTATTCCTGGACTCTGCACAAGGACCCGGATACCAAGAGGGGACTAAACAGGTTAACACTTAAGCCATCTGCGGACAGCAAAGCTAAAAAAGCGACGCTGTAACATGCCCACTTGGGCTTTGAGAGTCACAGACACCCACCCCTAGATGCTACCATGGGGCCGGAGCCCAAAGCGCTCACCCCGGCTCCAGCACCTGCTCCTCTGTGTGCTCCTCCTTGCGTAGGGAGTTTGAGCTCATGGTGGCCGAACAGAGAGCCAAACCCCTGTCACACGTCCTGCGAGGGGGGGCTAGAGAACTGTCCCATTTCAGAATGAATTCCAAGGAAATAATAAGGATTAAAAATAACACCTAACAAAGCAAAGAGTAAAAGCAATGTAAAAAGCCAAGCTAGTTCTTAGAAAAGACACAAATTTCTACAAAGTTCTGACAAGACTGGTGATGACAAAAAGAGAGAAAAGATAAAGAACCACTGGACGCAAACAAGAGCAGATACTGTTCAGGCTGTGGACTTTCCTGAGCCCAGGAAAGCCGAAGGCAGGGATACTGATTCAGACAGCAGCATTGACTGCTTTTTCCCTCCAGTGACAGGGAGACCTTTCCAGTGCTCAGCTTGGTTGAAGACATAGGAAAGCCCAAGGTCTTAAAGCACTTCCTTAAATAGAAGCATTGAGCACTCTATTTAGGCAAGTTCTTCCTCAGCAGTGATGTAAAAAGGTCAGCAGTAAAGCACAGAATGAGGCTTCCCAGTTGTCCCAGACCTCTCACCAGACATTGTCAATGTCTCTGGTTACTTCACATTCCTCGTAGAGGATTTCAAGGATTAAGGGAAACTGCCCTAAAATAAGATTATCTTATCTATATCTGCCCTTATCCCGTGTGGCCACTTCCTTTCTGTTAAGACTTTGGAGCATAAATTGGTAATTTTGTGTGTGTGTGTGTCCTCCCCTTAGTCACTAAATGTGGTATTTGGTGTCATCATTGGGGTTGGCCTCACCCCCAGCCCCCACCTCCCCTCAGTTATATTTGGAAGGAACATCTGGAAGCTGAAGAAAAAAATGCCGAGGACTCCTGTGTAGAGACAGGCTAGCCTTTGTGCCACTGAAGGAGTTGTGTTAATGGAATTTACCCAGTTGTCTCCTAACTCCAACTGGTCCTGCTCAGTGGTTAAAGAGATCTGAGCTGAGGGCAGAGTTACCCCAGATATGGTTCCCTGGTTTCCCAGAAGCACACAGCCAAGTAGCCAAGGATCCCTGAAGTGAGGGGGAAGCTTAAAGTTTGGACCAGGTACCTTGAGTGAACGCCAATATCTGAAACCTGGGCCATGATATTAGGAAAGATCTAGCGGCTGAGGGCTCCTCAGGCCCCCATTAGACTTCTGAATGGAGACTTCCAGGCAGAAATTAGATAATTGCTGATGTTTTTGATGTAAAGTGAGAATGGAACTAAAAATATTTTAATTGATGTGACTCTACCTGCGTGATTGATCAAAAAAAGAGGAAGTTAGATTAAGATGAAAAAATGAAAGTTTTACTGACTTCTCTATATTTTTCTTAAAAAATTTAGTTACACATATAGCACACGAAGACATTTGCATGAACTTACTCAAAGTGTAAGACGTTACGGTTCCTCTTTACCTCCGTCACCTCTCCCTGCAACTCCCCACCCCCCCACACAGACACCCAGGGGAGATCTTGAATCAAAGGTATGTGTCTGCCCAGGCCTTTTTCATCTGTATTTACAGATATGTCACATTATTACTTTTAAGAAGAATTTCTGTTTTAATGTTTATGAAACCATCTTCCCGTTCTTTTCATATTTGAACCTGTAGCTTCAGGAAAAAAAAAAAAAGACAGAGAGAGATCAGGTGCAGTGGCTCATGCCTGTAATCCCAGTACTCTGGGAGGTTGAGGTGGGCGGATCACCTGAGGTCAGGAGTTCAAGACCAGCTTGGCCAACTTGGTGAAACCCCATCTCTACTAAAAATACAAAAATTAGCTGAGCATGGTGGCATGCTCCTGTAATCCCAGCTATTTTTGCAGTGAGCAAAAATAGGGCCACTGCAGTCCAGCCTGGGTGACAGAACCAGACTTCACCTCAAATAAACAAACAAACAAATAAATAAATAAATAAATAAATGAGTGGAGTCCTTGGAACTATATGGTTTGGTGAAGCTAATTGAGTTTTAAAACAGAGTTCAGAGGTCAGGGTCTTGCAAGAAACTTTTCTATTTGGAAGAACTTGCTTTTAAGTGGAACATTAAAAATTCAGTACTATTTTTATAACATCCTGTGAGTCTATAATTACTTCAAATCATAAAAAAAAAATAATGTTTTAAACCAGCATGTGGTTCAACATCTTTTCTGGGGCTCTGCAGTTCTGGATGCATATTGCCAAGATGGAACTTACATCAGCTTGGGTCTCTGGGCAACCGCGATGAGCAGAACATCACTGGTCACCCACGACATATATGTGGCAGACGTGAGAAATAAGCTTTGTTGTGTTAAGCAAAAGCAATAACAAAAACAACATCAAATGCACAAACTGGCTTCTGTCACAGTTGTGTGTCTTCTCCCTTTCCTATCTTTGTTTCTCTCTCTCTCCCTCTCTCGGCTCACTCCCTTTGTAGGAAGCCGGCTGCCACCTTGTGAACACATCAGGCAGTTTGTGAGGAGGCTCGGTGGTGAGGAGTTGAAGTATTTGGTCAACAGGCAGGAGGAAATTGAGGCCAACAACCACAGGAGTGAGCTAAGAAGCAGATCTTCCCGCGGCAGTGCCTTCAGGTGACTGCAACCTTACCTTAGGACAAACCCGAGCCTGAACAATCGAGCTAAGCCACTCCCAGATTCCTGACCCTCAGGAACAGCATGAAATAATAAATGTGTGTTGTGTAAAGCTACTGAATTTTAGGATAATTCGGCAAAAAATAACTAACTAATACACACCGGCAGGGCTGCATGGTGACTTTTGTGGACCTTCGATGCTTGTGCCTTTGTAGGTGCCCTCCTCCATAACCTATGTTAAAAATGATATTTCGTGACTATGTTGATATAAAGACAAATATTAATATAATTAAGGCTGGATTCATTATTATTATATGCATTTTTTTCTTCTGATTTTAGACAAAATTAAAACAATTTTTTTAGGCCCTGAAGTATCACAGGCCTCAGCCTTCTGTGCCCAGTGGATGTCAGCCCTGCTCTAGGGAACAAAATAGGAGGGACATGCAGTCAAGAATAAGTTATTAGGGCTGGGTGCGGTGGCTCATGCCTGTCATCCCAGCACTTTGGGAGGCCGAGATGGGTGGATCACCTGAGGTCAGGAGTTCGAGACCAGCCTGGCCAACTTGGTGAAATCCTGTCTCTACTAAACATACAAAACCTAGCTGGGTGTGGTGGTGCATGCCTGTGGTCCCAGCTACTCAGGAGGCTGAGACAGGAGAATCACTTGAACCTGGGAGGCGGAGGCTGCAGTAAGCCGAGATTGTGCCACTGCACTCCAGCTGGGATGACAGAGCGAGACTCCGTCTCAAAAAAAAAAAAAAAAAAAAGAATAAGTTTTCAGCCCTGATTCTGCCCAAATCCATGCAATAAGCCCATCACCTGGTAAGACCATTATGATTTTGGCAAAATTGTATCCCATGATCGTGGACTGTTTTGGGTCCTGCCCTCCAGGTTGGAAAGAAGACTGACTGTGTGGGGAACTGAGTAGAAGCTGCTCTAGGGTATTCCCAAAAGGCCATGACAGGAGCTGTACTGCGGGAGCCAAACCACATGATCCTATGAAGCTTGGGGCATCAGCTGCGACTTCTTAGCCTGACAGTGGGCAGCGTAGCAGTGGCTTTGAACCCCGTGTCTCCCGGAAACTGATATTCACAATTTGCATTAAATCTGGAAGGAGGAAAGTGGTTCGATCTAAAGACACAGGAGCCAGCTGGCTTGGATTTAAACTCTACCTTTGGTACTTCCTGGTTGTGTTACCTTCGGCCAGTTTTTTATGCCCTCTGTACCTCAATTTAATAATCTGTAAAGTTAGAATAATGATAGAGGTAGTTGTGAGAATTTTACGAGTTAACCTTCAATATTATCATTCATTATCACTGTTGTGATTATTACTAAGCTTCATCTGAGCTCACACTAACTGCTGATGGGCATTTTATTACTCTCCTCGCCGTTTTCAATCATGTCTTGGGTATGTCAGAGCAACTTTAACATAAGAAGGAGCTGCCAGGAAGTCAGGAACATGCCAAATGGGAGTCCTAGGTAGAGAGAACCAGGCTCTTGAATAAGGCCCAGCAGAGCTCAGAGATGACGCTGTAGTGCCGTCTCATGAAATCCAAATGGTGGTCCCCATCTGCGGATCAATGGGCTATACTACTGAGATTCGTTTTTTTTTTTTTTTTTTTGGAGGACAGGGTCTTGCTCTGTCTCCCAGGCTGGAGTGCAGTGGAACAGTCATGGTTCACTACAGCTTAGACCTCCCAGGCTGAGCAGATCCTCCCACCTCAGCCTCCTAAGTAGCTGGGACCGCAGGAATATGCCACCACGCTTAGCTAATTTCTGTATGTTTTATCAAGATGGGGGTCTTACCATGTTGCCCAGGCTGGTCCTGAACTTCTGGGCTCAAGCGATCCACCCACCTTGGCCTCTCAAAGTGCTGGAATTACAGGCATGAGCCACAGGGCCTGGCTGAGATTCTTCTTTAATAGTTACAAGCCACAGCTTTGTTTACTGATAGCCTTAGACTGATAGCCTTTGCTTGGTTTACTGATAGCCTTAGGCTGTCGATGGAAAGCTGCCTCTCTGTGGCCCAACTTTGCAGCACCTAAGTGGGAAGAACAGAAGACAATCAGCCTATAGGGCAAAGTGTGGCCAGCCATGATTGTGGACCATCTGGCACAGGTTCATAGCAACTCCTGGATAACTTCCAAAGGTGCAATAAGGCCAAGTGGACATGAACAATTGAGGAGTATAAAATAGACCGCATTTGAGCTCAACAGTTACTGGGCGGAAAATGGGGTCCTATCAAGGTCAAGTTTGAATAGTACATAACAATGAATGTTTTATTAACCTGCAGAATGTCAAGTGGGTTCGTAGGCTGTCAGGGCATGGCAGGCTGCAGGTCATGCTGAGGTAGGTCTCTTTGGTCAAACACCAAAAGGGTGGTACAGAACATGGACAAAGCAAATATAATCAGGCACAATCTCAAATGCATATGCATTCCCCGCTGCTGGCAGATGGACTGTATCAGGCCCCTGTCCACAGAGCAAGACGAGTCTGCTGTGTTCTGAATGAAGCCCGTGTCTCTTTGGATTTGGAATTTTGTTTCTTATTTGAGAGGCTTTGCAGCTAGCATTATACAGGGCAAATCTTAATTAATTAGGACCTTGAACCTAATGTTATTCCATCTAGGGTACATGTTCTACCAGCCAACAATAGAAAACATGGTCCAAAAGAATGCCAAGTGGTTGTGTCACACAGCCTATCTTCAAAAATCAAAAGAGCTGTTGGAAAACTGAAATGGGTTATTAAATGCCTCTACATTATGAAACCATTATACACAAATGAAGTATATGACAAAAAAAGTGTTACTGAAATATGTAAAAGAAGATCTGAATAAAGGGACAGATACACTATATTGATGAATGAGAAAACTCCAATCGTCAAAATCCTGTATTTAATGTGTAAAGTAAAATAACCATAATTAAAAATACAACAAAATTCTGTGTGCAAATTGACATATATATACACACACACACACGTGTGTGTATACGTGTATGTATATATGTGTGTGTGTGTGTGTATATATATATATTTTTTTTGAGACAAGATCTTGCTCCACTGAGAGCAGCAGCCACAGCAGAGAGCTTTAGAGACCTACAGAGACATCCGAATGACTTGTCTGCAGAGAGGAGCCATCTTCTCCAGGGCCTCCTCTTTGGAGTGGCTAGAGTGCAGTGGTGATCATAGCTCACTGTAGCCTCAACCTCCTGGGCTCAAGCCACCCTCCCACCTCAGCTTCTCGAGTGGCTGAGGCTCCTCAGCCACCATGCCTGGCTAATTTTTTAATATTTGTTGTAGCAAAGAGGTCTTGCTATGTTGCCTGGGCTGGTCTCAAACACCTGGCCTTGAGCAATCCTCCTACTTCAACCACCCAAAGTGCTGGGATTACAGGCATGAACCACTGTGTCTGTCCTGAATTCTAAAATTTATATGTGAGAAGAGAGTTCAGGAATTGAAAAGAACTATAAAAGAGGAGACTTACCCTACCAAAGACGAAAACATATTATATAGAGTAATTATTGTAGTATCAGTGTTACAGGATCTCTGGGGTGTCAATTTTTCTGGGTAGAAACTGTGGCCACAGTATCTTTGCCTGAGTTCTTGTCCTGCATCCAGGAAGAATGAGGTACGCAGACAAGTGAGGGGTGAAGAAGAAGAGCTTCATTTCGTGTTAGAACAGCTCAGAGGGGTGGATAGCTCTTCTCTATAGGCAGGTCCTCCTTCGAGTGTTCAGCTATCAGCAGAAAGGAGGCCCTGGAGAGGGTGGCTCCTCTCTGTAGACAAGACATTTGATGTCTCTGCAGCTATCTGCTGCGGCTGCTGCTCTCAGTGGAGAGGGTATTCCTCTCTGTAGCTGGTCATCCCATTGTCTCTAGCTATCAGCCGAGAGGCCACTCCTTTCTGCAGCTGGTCGTCTCTTCGTCCCTCCAACCTCTGCTCTCTTTGTCTCTGGCTTCCCTCTGCCCTGTTCTAGCTGCGCCCAGGGCTTTTATGGACCTCAGAGGGGAGGACGTGTGTGCCGATTGATCCATGGGTGGCCATAGGTGGGCCCAGAAGAGGCACCACGAGTCCCAACTCAGGTCCCTGAGACTGGCAGCCCAGCCCCCAGCCTTCAGGACCTCCCTAACCTGAGGGTGGGGCCTTACTGGGGACCCCACCCCTTTCCACCCAGGACTCTGTCTGCCTCCTGCTGCCATTCCAACCCAGATGGAAATTAGCGCTGAGAGTGGAGAGGGGCCAGGTAGTGGGAGCAGACACCCCTGAGCCTGCAGGGACAGGGGGTCCTTCCTGGGCACTTGAGGGTGCAGGCTTCAGAGACACCCAGGTCCTGCACCCGGGAGGGCAGCCACAGCTGCATCCAGGAGCTCCCGCTTGTCCCCAGCTCCTGCCTGCTTCCTGGAGCAAGAGGCCCAGGTCTGCAGCCATGGGTGCAGCGGTTGCAGCTGCACCTGAAAGGGCAGATCCTACCTATTCCCGGATCCCTCAAGAGCACAGGAAGGCTCAGATCCACAGCTGCAGTTTGGGTGGCTGTAGCCCCACCCAGGAGGGCAGGGATCCTGCCTGCTCCTTAGAGTAGGAGGCCTGGGTCTGCCGCTGCGATTTGGGTGGCTGCAGTAGCACAGGGAGGGCCCCTCCCAACTCAGAAGAGGCAGGGCTCCCACAGGCTCCATGGAGTATGCAACCCCAGCACCCCTCCCAGCTGCAGCCTGCCATCATTAGTACAGGAAAAATAATAGAACACTGAGAAAGAGGACCATGTACATAAGGGATTTTAGTATATGACAAAAATCAACATTTATAATTAACGGAGACAGTAAAGACTATCGGCAAATATTGTTGGGAAAATTGTTGAGCCATTTGGGGGAAATTTTTTACATTAAACTGACAAGTTTACCTATATTAACATTTTTAAAAATTGTATTTAAGAAATCACCATAGCAAAGGTAAAAGATAAGCCATCCTTCTGTTAAAGATGCTAGGTTGACTGTTTTTATCTTTCCCCTTTCTCAAGGCTTCACTAAAATGATTGGGAAGTTAAAACAAAAGTATAAACCCACAAGAGCAAAAAAATATATATGGAAGAAAAGATATCAGGATGAGATATTTCAATCCACTTTTGGAAGAATCACAGCAAATGGATGGCTGGTAACTGATTTAGCATAGTGGAAGAATTTGCAGCCAAAATCCTGAGAAGGATATGGAAGAGAAGAGATACAATTTACTGCAACAACCAGAAGAGGGTTAGTATGGCTAAGTATGGCCTAGGGCAGGGAGAAGTGAGGCTCTGAAAACAGAGAAATTGATTCGAAGTCTGCATGGACTGTGATTGGACCCGAGACTTCTTCCTTTACTCCTCATGCAGTATATCAGTAGTCTGGAATCCAACCTGCAGACTGGACAATGGGGGAGGAAAACACACGCACACTGACATCTGTGGGTCTTCAAGTGAAATATTCAGTGCTCTCTTCTGTTGTCCAAAAGTGAAGCCCAGTGGCCAAGACGTCAGCTCCATGCCACCAGAGTTTCTAATCAGCATAATATGGGCTACTCTTGAATATAAACAATACAATACAACAAGGAATACCAGATAATTTTGGGAATGCTCCAACACGAAACAAATTTGACCAAACCAATAGGAAAAATAAACTCACCAAAAAAGGAAATAACAGACACTAGAAGAAACATTTTTTAAATCTTTGTTTTGTATCCTCAGAAAGGTTAGATTATACTCATATATAAGAACAGGATGCTATGAAAAAGGAACAAAATAGAACAAGACAGAGCTCTTAGAAATTAAACATATAATAGTCAAAAGAAACATTCAATGAAAGATTTTGAAGATAAGGTCCAGGAAATTTCCCAAAGTAAAGTAAAAGAAAAAGAGGTTGAGAGTATTAGAGAAAAGATGAGAAATGTATAGAATGAATGCAGGAGTTCCAATATTGACTAAGGGAGTTTCAGAGAACAGAGAAAATAGAAAAGGAAGAATTAGGCAAGTAAGTAAATAGATAGAGTGGTAGATAAATGGATATATGGATGCATATATAGATAGACAAACAGGCAAATAAATCAATCCAGAAATGGGAACTTAAATATCCTGACAGAAAGAATCCACTGATTAGCTAACATAACAAGTGATGATATATCCTCACCTTCGTGCTATTCCAAATCATCACAGAATTTCAGAACACAAGGAATGAAAAGAAAATCCTAAAGTTGGTGGGGTACATTGGCTCACACCTGTAATCCCAACACTTTGGAAGGCTGAGGCCAGTGGATCACGAGGTCAGGAGATCGAGACCATCCTGGCTAACACAGTGAAACCCCGTCTCTACTAAAAATACCAAAAAATTAACTGGGCGTGTTGGTGGGCACCTGTAGTCCCAGCTACTCAGGAGGCTGAGGCAGGAGAATGGTGTGAACCCGGGAGGTAAGCTTGCAGTGAGCTGAGATTGTACCGCTGAACTCCAGCCTGGGTGATGGAGCAAGATTGCATCTCAAAAAAAAAAAAAAAAAAAAAAAAAAAAAGATCCTAAAGTTTACAGAAAGAACAGATCACAAGTATCAGAATAATATCAAACTTCTTAGCAGGTAGTCTGGATCTAGAAGAAAATGGAGCAATATTTCCAAAGTACAGAGAGAAAATTATTGTTTTTTGGTTTTGCTAATTTAAAAAAAATGTTTTATAGAGATGGAGGGGTCTTGCTATGTTGCCCGGGCTGGCCTCGAACTCCTGGCCTCAAATGATCCTCCTGTCTCAGGCTCCCAAAATGCTGAGATTATAGCCATGAACCACCACACCCTGTCAGAAAATGATTTTTAACTGTAACTAAATACCTAGCAAAACTAGCAGTTTGATATAAGTATAAAATAAAGACATTATTTGATACATGAAAATTTACTTCTTATATATTAGAGGATTATCTCAGGGAAAACAGGGGAGGAAACTTAGACAGAGACCTAGTAGATATGGATCCAATAAGGACAACGTCAAAGGAAAATCTTGAACAGGAGCTATAAAGCAGGCAGAGGAGGTAACAGCTCAGATTGGAGCAGAGTGGAGGACTCCAAAGGGAAGAGCCCTAGAAAAGAGGGGAAATTGAAAACTGCGAATGATCAAATGAAGCATTAGGGAAACTAGAGAATAGCATATTATACAAGGAAAGAGATGAGCAACTTGAAACTTCAACAAAAACACAAAGCTGTATTACAAAGAAGCTGTAATTGTGGTTTAAGTCTTGGTTCTGAAATGTATGATGTTTGCAGAGTTGTGACATAAATATTGATTATTTATTTGACTAACAGTAATGATGAAATACATAGAGATGGTGAAAGAAGTAAATGTAGATGATTAAATTCGAATCTGTCAAGGAAGAAGCCATTAGATAATGCCTAAAATTGGATAAATCAAGAAATAGTATAAGCATATTATTTTGGAATATGAAAATTACTAATAGAATCACAGCTTTAAAAAAAGAAAAATATGGGCCAGGCGTGGTGGCTCACACCTGTAATCCCAGCACTTTGGGAGGCTAAGGCGGGCAGATCATGAGGTCAGGAGATCGAGACCATTCTGGCTAATACGGCGAAACCCCGTCTCTACTAAAAATACAAAAAACTAGCCTGGTGTGGTGGCGGGCACCTGTAGTCCCAGCTACTTGGGAGGCTGAGGCAGGAGAATGGCTTGAACCTGGGAGGCAGAAGTTGCAGTGAGCTGAGATTACACCATTGCACCATTATTTATTTGACTAAAAGTAATGATGAAATATGTAAAGATGGTAAAAGGAGTAAAAGTGGATGACTAGATTAAATTGGAATCTGTCAAGGAAGAAGCCATTACATAATACCTAAAATTGGATACATCAAGAAATAGTATAAGTGTATTATTTTGGAATATGAAAATTACTAGTAGAATCACAGCTGGGTGACAAAGCGAGACTCTGTCTAAAAAAAATGTGTGTGTATATATATGCAAATATGTGTATATATATATATGACTCTAGGGATTGGGAAGGATGGAGAAGTAGCAGAGGAGACTTCTTGGTTCTATTATAAGCTTTTGAAATACTACCGGGGCACATCTGGGTTCTATGGCACTTGAAGTTCTTACAATATGGGGAGAGGGGAGTCCTGTTTAAACAAAACAGTAAACATTTATAAATAAAAATAGTTATAAAAGTGAATATTTAGAATTTAAAAAACACAAAAGTTACAAATTTTTAAAAATACAAATCCACAGACACCACAAAATGTGGGGAAAAAAACATATTTTTATTCATTAACTACCTGACACATCCCTTTAAAACATTTCCTGATTTTTTGGTACACATTTTTTGACTGCCTCTTCATTTGTAATATAAAAATAAGGTCACACCATTTCTTTTGGAGGAATCAAACAGTCCTTACTTAGCACAGATAACTGAAATTGTTCTTTATTATTGACAGTTTAGTAAAGTTTCTGCCAGGAGCAATGACTCACACCTGTAATTCCAGCACTTTGGGAGGCTGAGGCAGGAGGGCCACTTGAGGCCAGGAGTTCATGACCAGCCTGTGTAACATAGCAAGACCCTGTCTTTACAACAGAAAATTAAAAAACAAAATGAGCAGGGCATGGTGGTCCACGCCTGTAGTCCTAGCTACTCAGAGGTTGAAGAAAAAGGATCAGTTGAGCCCAGGAGGTTGAGGCTGCAGTGAGCTATGATCACACCACTGTACTCCAGCCTGGATGACAGAGCAAGAACCTATCTCTTAAAAAAAAGGAAAGGACAGAAAAGTTTCTCTAAGCTCACACCTTGCTATTGGTAATGCCATTTAATTTAATAGAATTTATGAAAAATTTTGAAAAGTTCTGTTCACTTTCTTTAATACATGAACAGTAAAATTTCAGGGCATTTAAAGTTTTCTTGTGCAGTGATTAATCTTAATATTCTGAATTGAAACTATTCACAAACCAACTTGTTATCTATGTTCTCCTTGTAATACTGTTTTGTGTATTGATATAAGGATTCATTATTACAGTTGAGAACTTCCATTTTGACCAGGCATGGATGAGAACCTTGTCCTCTGTTTATAATTTACATAGCCGAACATTGGAAGGATTTTCCATAGACTAGTTTCTATGGAAATTTCAAACCTCATTTCTCCTCCCTTACTCACATACTTCCAGTGCTGGGAGAATAGAACCCATTTATATCTCAGTATGACCTCTGGCCCCAAACCTTAGTGTCACAGTGCTAGGTGAGTTAGCATGATGAGCAGATGTATTTCTGAAAGCCACACCTACACCAAGATATCCAACAATAACATTACTATATGTGGAAGTGACTGTGAACCACATAAATGTATCTCACTAAACCCAAACAGCATATGTCCCCAATTCAGTATCCCCTTGGCCAGACCCCAATAATTCCAGCAGCTGCTCCAACACCACTAAACACAAAGGAAGGAAGAGGCAGCAGTCGCAACAGATTGTCATTAATATATCTTACTTTGTCAGCCAACAGACATATAAAAAAATGCTTAACATTATTAATCATCAGGGAAATACAAATCAGAACCACAATGATAGGCCATCTCACAGCAGTCAGAATGCCTATCATTAAAAAGTCAAAAAATAACAGATGTTGGCGAGGCTGCGGAGAAAAGGGAACACTCATACACTGTTGGTGGGAATATAAATTAGCTCAGCCACTGTGCAAAGCAATTTAGAGATTTCTCAAAGAACTAAACATAGAAATACCATTGGACCCACTATATACCAAAAGGAAAATAAATCATTCTACCAAAATGACACATGTACTCATATGTTCATGGCAGCACTGTTCACAATAGCAAAGACAAGAAATCAACCTAGGTGCTCATCAACCATGGACTGGATAAAGAAAATGTGGTATATATATACCATAGAAAACTATGCAGGCACAGCAAAGAATGAAATAATACCCTCTGCAGCAACATGAATGTAGCTGGAGGCCATTATCTTAAGCAAATTAATGCAGAAACAGAAAACCAAATATCACAAGTTCTCACTTATAAGTGGGAGCTAAATCTTGGATACACACAGATATAAAGATGGGAACTGTATTGAGTACTTCCTATTGGGTAGTATGTTCACAGTATCTGAGCAACAGGATCAATAGAAGCCCAAACCTCAGCATCAATACCATATACCCTTGTAACAAACCTGCACAAAACAAAAATAGAAATTAATATACATCTTGCTTTGCAAATTTTACAAAAACTCATGACAATGTGGTACACTGTTATGGCCTCATAACAGAGCCTCTCCCAGGGCCTTGCAAGTGAAGGCCCTGAAGTTTAAGCTTCATTAGTGTCAAGGGAAATCTACTTCTAGGCATGAGCTTATTGTTTTTTAAACTGTGTGCACATATCTTGATTAAAAGCAGAGTGGCAAGAAAAGAGTACATTAAATAAAGAGTAACTGTTAAAATATTTGGCTCATATATGATAGATAAAAAATGAACTTCCAGAGTAGAATTTTTTTTTTTTTTTTGAGAGGGAGTTTCTCTCAGTTGCCCAGGCTGGAATGCAGTGGCACGATCTTGGCTCACTGCAACCTCCACCTTCCAGGTTCAAGCGATTTTCCTGCCTCAGCCTCCCAAGTAGCTGGGATTATAGACATGCACCACCACGCCCAGCTAATTTTTGCATTTTTAGTAGAGACGGGGTTTCGCCACGTTGACCAGGCTGGTCTCAGGTGATCTGCAAACCTCACCCTCCCAAAGTGCTGGGATTACAGGCAGAGTAGATTTTTAAAAAGTCATACACATGGCTGGGCATGGTGGCTCACGCTTGTAATCCCAGCACTTTGGGAGGCTGGGGAGGGGGGCAAATCACAAGGTCAGGAGTTCGAGACCAGCCTGATGAACACGGTGAAACCCCATCTCTACTAGCTGGGCGTGGTGGCGTGTGCCTGTAATCCCAGCTACTCAGGAGGCTGAGGCAGGGGAATCACTTGAACCTGGGAGGTAGAGGTTGCAATGAGCCGAAATCATGCCACTGCACTCCAGCCTGGGCGACAGAGCAAGACTCTGTCTCAAAAAACAAAAACAAAAACCTCAGACACATTAGAAAGGGAATAAGGCAATAGAAAAATGAGAAAAATTTAGGCTATCTGTGTCACAACAAAAGAGATACACAAATGGCCAGAAAATACAAGAAAGGATGACATTAGTACCCAGGGAAATGAAAATTAAAATACAAGAAGAAATAGTAACCTGGGATATGTATTACTAAAAATCACCATGTTATTATTGAATCTTGTACAATATAAATAATAGGCTGATGGGAAAAAGGAATTACAGACACAACATTAAAAACTATAAAGTTTGGCCAGGCATGGTGGCTCATGCCTGTAATTCTAGCACTTTGGGAGGCTGAGGCTGGGAGAATCACTTGAGACCAGGAGTTTGAGACTAGCCTGGTCAACAGAGTGAGACTCCATCTTTAAAATAAATTTTAAAATTAGCTGATTGTGGTGGTATGTGCCTATAGTTCTGGCTACTTGGGAGGTTAAGGTGGAAGGATCACTTGAGCCCAGGAGTTTGAAACTGTGTCGTGCTATGATTGGGCAACTGCACTCCAGCCTAGGTGACAGAGTGAGACCCTTGCTCTAAATCAAACAAAAAATAAACTCCCCCTTCAAAAATAAAAATTCAACAGTAAAATCTCAAGAGTAATATGTGAAAAAACTAATTAAAATAAACCACTCCCACAAAAATGTGACTCTAGTTTTAAACAGTTTGAATTCCTAATAGAATAAATGTAGGACTAGGCCTGGATAAAAGAAGTAACGTGGCCGGGCCTGGTGGCTCACACCTGTAATCCCAGCACTTTGGGAGGCTGAGGCGGGTGGATCACGAGGTCAGAAGATTGAGACCATCCTGGCTAACATGGTGAAACCACATCTCTACTAAAAATACAAAAAACTAGCCAGGCGAGGTGGCGGGTGCCTGTAATCCCAGCTACTCGGGAGGCTGAGGCAGGAGAATGGCCTGAACCCGGGAGGCGGAGCTTGCAGTGAGCTGAGATCTGACCACTGCACTCCAGCCTGGGCAACAGAGCAAGACTCCGTCTCAAAAAAAAAAAAAAAAAAAAAAAGAGGTAACGTTTGCTTGATGAGAGTGATATGGTGATATGGTGAGATGTTGTGGCTTCCAAAGGATGGAGAAAGAGGTGGTGAATAGGACCATCATATTAGAAGCCAGATGTGCAGTAGCAGAGGTAGATGACTCATTTGCCCTGATTTTGTTTCTTCTGGTCTGGATTCAAAAAGAAATCCTGCTTTTGTTGTTTTCAGTTTCTTCCTTTCTTAAAGCAGCAGCTTATATGGCTCCAAGCAAAACTAGATTCCACGAAATGGTAGGCTGCTGGGCTTAACATCATAGTCATTATTTTCAATCCACTTCAAATGCTGTTCAACTCCACTTAAAGCCAGGAAAACTGTGATGTGTTCCGTTCTCCTTTCTGCTAAGTTTGCGGCCTTGTCTCTGAAGGCACACGATATATTCCTTTAGGCCTGTTGCTCTGTGGTATGACATTCATTCTTCTATCATTTCTTTCAGATGTCTTTTATTATGTCGAGATTTGCTTCCATAATGAAGGCTATCTTTTTTGTGTGTTTTTATTGTGTTCTTAAAACCAGCAGGCTTACTCATGTTTGGGATTCTGTGTTAAACATTATTCAAAAACTTTTTATTTCAAAATCATTATAGACTAATTAGAAGTTGCAAAAATAATAGAGAGATTAGGAGAACCTTCACATAGCCCCCACCTCCTCACCACAGTGATAACTTATACATCTATAGTACATGATCCAAACCAGGAAATTGACATTGGCACATTTATTAAACATTTGCATCAAGAAAATTATACAAACGTGAGACAACAATGTGAGATAACCACAGGGAAGGTGAACTGGGCTAAGAAGAAAAAGATGAGGCTCTGTGTATTTGTGTGTGTGCCTCAGTGCATGGTCCACTCCTCCATGGGTCAAGGTCTTCAATGATGTCATGGGTTTTTTTGGTTCTGCTGACACAAGCAAAAAGCATAGTCACCTCCTTATCTGCTCTTTCTGGTGACAGTGATAACGAGGCAGGCTCATTTCCAGGAGACACGAGAATCCTCTATCAGATGACTCTGGCTAGAAGACTGCCTGGTGGTGTTGCCAGGTTCCTCCTGGCGCAATAAAAATGTGACCCTAGTTTTAAACATTTTAAATTCCTGATAGAATTTAAGGAAGTCTCAGACACTTCCACCCACACACCCCTCTTTCCTTCCCTCTCTCCTGCACTAGGGATTCACTCAGGGTCTGATGATTCTCCCAGCCTCTCCCTCCCCATTTTCTGTGACAGATGTTTCTCCTTGTAAGTTTCTTGCATGTTTAATTCTGTTGTGATGTCTCCTTCTCAGGGGTACTCAGACTAACACCACATTTTGTTGGTTTGTTCCCCTGCTTATCTACCGTGTATGAGCAGATCCAAACATCACATTCATGTGTGAGAACAGAAGAACTGTACCTTTTCCATCCTCCTCATAATTTTTGCAAACCCAGACCTATTTCTTCCTAATCTTCTCTATTTCACAAGTTAAGTCTTCATGGGCCACCTTGGTTTGGCCTTGTGGCGACATGGACGTCCCCTGCTGGATTCTACAGGAAACCCAATCACACTAAGCATAGCATGAGTTTTGGGGTCTCTCACTCAATATTTGTAGGTCACAGGGCATGAAGTCACATCTTAAAGAACATGTCTCAGCCATTTCACTGGTTTCAACCCCCTGGTCTCCTTCCCAATATAGGTCTGCTCAGTTCTTTACTGGTGAACCCCTGCACAGACTCCCAGAAGGTCTAAAGTAGTACTGTCCTTTCTCCTTCACCCTGTCCCTGCCTGATGGCCTTCCCTAAACATGGCAAGAGCAAACACATGAATGATTAAAGAAATCGGTGTTACAAAGTAAGTTAACTGCATCTTAGAACAAGGCTCAAGATTATTTTTACAAATTTTGAAAAGTGTATAAATAACAGCCAGGTGTGGTGGTGCATGCCTATAATCCCACCTACTTGGGAGGCTGAGGCAGGAGAATCGCTTGAACCCGGGAGGCGGAGGTTGCATTGAGCCGAGGTTGTGCCATTGCACTCCAGCCTGGGCAACAAGAGTGAAACTCTGTCTCAAAAAAAAAAAAAAAAAAAAGAAAACAGAAAGAAGACTAGAATCTACAATGGCTTTCCTGATAATTATATAGGGTTTATTTGGTATTCGTGTGTATATACATATTTTCAAGAATTATTCAATATTTTAAAAATATTTATGTTAGAATCATGCACTTTTAGACATACAAGGAAACTTCAGTATACTAACTCCAATCTTATCACTTTATAGATAAGGAGAATGAGATGCAGAAGGGTAATTGATTTGAGCCCAGAGAAATAATAAACGAAGGCAGGATTGAAACTCAACTATTTCTCGATTTCCCCAATCTCCTTCTGTTTCCACTGTACCATATGGTATCTTTAGATTAAAAAAAAAAAGGTGAGAGAAAAATTATTGATTATTCCTTCTTAAAATAAAATTTCATATATATTTGGAGCAATTTTATAAACAATATATATCTCAGCCTTGATTTACTTGAAAAATTGTACGTATTAATCAAAGATAAAAGCTGTAATAATATCAATTGTTTAAAAATAAATATACAAAGAGTCCAAATTATAAGTTTAAATTTCTATGAAATGAAAATGTTGTGCTCTATTACCTGTCAGAAATGTATATTTCTTTCTATGCTTTCAGAATTTCTGGTGTTGGACATATATTAAATGATAACTTTGTGATAAAAGCTAAAAAAAAGGAAAATGTATAAATAAAACCCACCACAACTTGGATTATATAAAAAATTACTGGGCATGTTAAGAAGCAAGAAAACATGGTCTGTAATGAGGAGAAAAAAAAAATCAATAGAACCTGACCTAGAAATGGCATTAATGATAAAATTTGTAGACAAGACAATTCAACATTATGTTAAGATAGACAAAGGCATGTGCATATTACACAGAGACGTGAAAGATATTTTTTTAAAAACTCAGTTAAATTTCTAAAGATGAAAAATACAATGTCAGACATGAAAACCCTGACACTAACCTCAATCCAACAGCCTGACTTCTTCATCCTCCACCTGAGCTGCTAGGGACTGCATGATAAAACTACATGGGGTTGGTACCAGCATCAATTCACATCCATTGGCCTAATGGGTTTCACAGTTCTTCTAACATGTCCAAGGGCAGCCCCTTCCTGTTTCCCTAAGCAACTTCTCCCCAACTTCACCATTTACCATCATCTCTTCCATTACTCTCATTAGATGATGTTGGGACTGATTCACTGAAAAAAATGGAAGCCCTCTTGAAGCATATCTCTCCATAATATGCCTTCAATTAACAACCTCAGCTCCATCACACTCATCCTACCTCCTTCACCTCCTGTCAGAGGAAAAGGTGCTTCTCTTATATCTGGTTCACCCCTTTCTTCTGGCCTTTGGACATCACCTTCTTCCCCCTCACACACATACCTCCATGATGTCTGAGACCCACTCATTATTCTTTTTCTTCTGTAGCTTTAAGTTCTAGCTCTGCTCTGGTATTTTCTCTTAACTTAGAAGTAGGATACATCTCTGCTCATCTCAAAATAATTCTTCCCTGGTTTCAGATTCTCCCCCCTTCTCCTTTACTACATAGCCAAACTTGTTAAAGAATCGTGTATATGTAACTATAAAACTCTTAGAAGAAAACACAGGGGAAAAGCTTCATGACACTGGATTTGGCAAGAATTTCCTGGATATGACACCAAAAAGCACAGGCAACAAAAGTAAAAATAGACAAATCAGTCTACCTCAAAACTAAAAATTTCATTGCATCAAGGGGCACAATCGTTTGAGTGAAAAGGCAACCTATGGAATGGGAGAAAATATTTGCAAATCATATATCTGATAAAGGGTTGATATTCAGAATATATAAAGAATTTCTACAACTCAGCAACAACAAAAACCTGATTTAAAAATGGGCATGGGACTTGAATAGACATTTCTCCAAGGATCTTATGAAAATGGCCTAAAGAAGCATATGAAAAGATGCTCAGCATCACTAATCATTAGAGAACTATAAATCAACACTACATGAAATATCACCTTACACCCATGGCTTCCATAAGAAAGACAGAAACTAAGTACTGGTGAGGATACAGATACATTGGAACTCTGTGCTCTGTTGGTGGAATATAAAATGGTGCAGATTTAAAATGGGATAAATAGCATAATATGGCAGTTCCTCAACATTTTAAAAATTGAATTCCTATATGATTCATTAATTCCATGTCCGAGTATATATTGAAAAGAATTAAAAGCAGGATACTGAAGAGATATTGTATACCCACATTTATAGTAGCATGATTCACGCTAGCCAAAGCTGAAAACAACTCAAGTGTCTATTGACAAATAAGTGGATAAAGAAAATGTAATCTAAAAATACAACAGGGCTTGTGCAGTGCTCATGTCTGTAATCCCAGCACTTTGCAAGGTCAAAGCTAGCAGAGTGCTTGAGACCAGGAGTTCAAGACCAGCCTGCGCAACATAGCAAAATCCTGTCTCCATGACAACAACAACAACAACAACAACAACAGCAAAACTAGAATATTACTCAGCCTTAAAAAGGAAAAAAATTCTAATACATGCTAGAACATGAATGAACCTTGAGGCCTGTATTAGTTTGCTAGGGCTGCCATAACAAAATACCACAGACTAGATGGCTTACAAACAGGAATTTATTTTCTCACAGTTCTTAAGTTTTGAAGTCTAAGATCATGGCACCAGCTAGCTTTGTTTGTCCTGAGAACACTCTCTATGGCTTGCAGGTGACTGCCTCGTCACTGCGTCCTCACATGGACTTTTTTCTGCACACATGCATCCTGGAGTCTCTCTGTCCAAATGTCCTCTTTTTATGAAAACACCAGTCAGATTGCATTAGAGCCCATCCTAAAGGCCTTATTTTAACTTAATCACCTTTTAAAAGACCCCTATCTCCAAATCAGTCAACTTCTGAGGTACTGGGAGTTAGGGCTTCAACATATGAATCAGGAGGCACACAATTCAGTCTATAACAAGGCCATTATATTAAGTTAAATAAGCTAGTCACGAAAGGAAAAATACTGTGTGATTTTTAAATACTTAGAGTTGTCACATTCATAGAAACAGAAAAGAGAATAGTCCCCAGGGGACTGGGGAAGGGGAAATGGGGAGTTGCTGTTTAATGGGTATAGAGTTTCAGTTTTATAAGATGTAAAAGCTCTGGAGATTGTTTGCAGAACAATGTGAATATACTTAACACTACCAAACTGTACACTTGGAAATGGTATAGATGATAAATTTTAGGTTATGTGTGTTTTTAAGTACAATAAAAAATTATTGAATTAAATTAATTAATTATTTTGAGACAGTGTCTTGCTCTGTTGCCCAGGCTGGAGTGTAGTGGTATGATCTCAGCTCGCTGCACCCTCGACCTCCTGGGCTCAAATGATCCTCCCATCTCAGTCTCCTGAGTAGCTGGGACTACAGGTACCTGCCACCACATTTGGCTAATTTTTGTATTTTTTTGTAGAGATGGGGGTCTCATCATGTAGCCCAGGCTGGTGTGGAACTGCTAAGCTCAACTGATTGGCCCACCTCAGCCTCCCCAAATGCTCGAATTATAGGCACAAGCCACTGCGCCTGGCCAAAAAGAATCATTTTACAAAGAATAGTATACATGGGGTTGTTCTGCCTGTTTACCTTCTCTTCAGGATGGCATCACCATCATCACCTGCATTGTCATCATACAGGACAGCCAAGTACCTCCCGGATACCTCCTTTGAAAGCGTCATAGATGCTTCCACCCATCATAAGAAGACTATTTCGATTTTCCCAAACCTACTCTTCTTCCTACTCACCTTGTCTGGGTGAAGTTTATTCCTCTCTTCCCAAGGGATGAAGCAAAAACAATTAGAGTGTTCCTCATCTCCTCTGTTCTGCCCTCCCCGCTCACATCCTTTCAAAAGTTTCTCTCTTAAATGTCTCAGGCTCTGACCCTCTCTCCATTGCCACTACTGTCTCGGTCACACCCTATCTCTGCTGGGCCTACTTCACAATTGCTCCTGTCACTAGTTTTCTGCCCTGTGCTCCCACGTTCCAAATACACCTCTGAACTGCTGTCAGAGAGCTGTAAATCACAAATCTGGTCATGCATTCCCCTATTTAAATTCCTCCAAACTCCCCAGGTTAAATTGCAAGTGAGGCCTCCCTGGGCTGGCCCCTGCCACGCTCTGCAGCCTCATCCCTCCCCTCTCCCCATAAATGCCTTCTTGTCCTGCAGCAGCCCCAGGAGAGGACTGAACGCAGCATGCTGCTCTGCGCCTCCCCATCCTAGGCCCACCCTCCCTCAATGACCTGACTTGGCTCCTACCTGTCCTTTCACAGGTGTGACCTCTTTCCTGAGCAAGCAGTTCTTGCTTACCTTCCTCCCTGGTAATTCCCACTCTACGTGGCAGGTATTTTCTTATTTGTCTGCCTTTCCCATCAGATACTGAGCCCTATGATGAGCAAACTAAGAGCCCTTCCTTTATGCTACACACGTTTATTGAACTGCTATTTAGTGTAAATCACCATGCTAGATCTTTCTGCCCTCATTACCAGTGTTTAGAAGAGTATTTGGCATGCAGTGGGGAACTTGATGAATGTTTATCAAATTAAATTTTAAATATTTTCAGCTTAATTAGCATTAATTAACTGCCTTGAAAGCACCTGTGAAGTATGAGCTGCCGCCATTCATAAGGGCTTGAAATCTAGTGAAGAGAGGAGAGAAAGCAGTGAAGGATTCCAAGTGGCGCCTCAAGGGCCGGAGACGAGCAGAGCCCAGGCCTTGGGAAACGGGAACCCGGAGTCCGGGAGTCTGAGAGCAGGGCCGGCTGCTGGAATTCAAACATCAAATTTGTGTTTTGTGTTTATAAAAGCTCTCCCTTATGTCACTCGGGAGACAAATCTAAAATGCAGCTAAAGTAAATGAGAGCTTACATTGAATATAAGGGCTCATCAGCAGGTCCCTAGCTTGGCCTGGGGAGACCATTTTTGATTTCCCCAAATTCTGCTCAGGCTCTCAGGCATGGATATTCCAGGGTATAGAAAGAAGGCTCATTTGCTTTTAGAATTGCCTGACTATTTTTAAATATCTATTAATCTCTATATCCCCACATCATCAAAATTACCTTGATACATGGTTTATCTCCACACACTTTTGGGCCAAGGTTACCTATTATTGCTCATGGCATCACAGTCTTAGGAGCACTGAGGAGTGTCACTCACCCATAAATGAGTAAATACCATGGGCCAGACTCGAATTACTAAGAGACAAGACTCTGAACAGAAGGGTCTCGCACCTGTGGTTAATAATGATGAGGACGTTACCAGCATGAGCGTTAGAGCAGATACGCTCCTCTGCTTACAAGCTGAATAACCTGGGGGAGTCACTTAAACGTTCCATGCTTCTGTTTCCTCATTTTTAATTGGGATTAAAAATAATATCAGAGTTGTTGTGAGGATTAAATGAACTAACATATGTCAAGCCCTTAGAATCATACCAGGCTCATAATAAGTGCTATGCAAAAGTTAGCTAGTATCAGCATTTGTCAAGAGGCAAAAAATGATTCAGGCATTAGTTTGGGTGCTTTGCATGGATAATTCCATTTATCTCACACGCACACACACCTGTGTATGTAACACCCTTTCCCATGTAGGCATCTTGATCCTCATAAGAAAGTGGAGGTGCAGGCCAGGTGCGATGGCTCACGCCTGTAATTCCAACACTTAGGGAGGCCGAGGCGGACAGATCAGCTGAGGTCAGGAGTTCAGAACCAGGCTGGCCAACATATAGTGAAACCTGGTCGCTACTAAAAACTACAAAAGTTAGCTAGGCATGGTGGCGCATGTCTGCAGTCCCAGTTACTTGGACAGTTGAGGCAGGAAAATCACTTGAACCCAGGAGGTGGAAGTTGCAGTGAGCAGAGACCACGCCACTGCACTCCAGCCTGGGCTACAGAGCAAGACTCTGTCTCTCAAAAAAAAAAAAAAGAAAGAAAGAAAGAAACTAAAGGTACGGTATACCTATACAGATATTTGTTAAATGAATGAAAACAAAAAATCAAACTCAAGACTAATGCTTCACATGCTCATATCACTTTGCATTCTGGGTTATATCTATTCGTGTCCATGTTTTGTCTCCCCTTAAGAATGGAACCTTTTGAAGTCCAGGTCTACAATGGACTCATCTCTGTATTTGAGTGTAATGGGAGGAATGGCCTAGGTTATGCTGCTGCCAGAACTCCAACATCCCAGTGGATTAACCCAACACAACTTGCTCATTCATGCTACATACCTGCCTGGTACAGGTCAGCAGGGAAACTTCACTCATTGTAGCCATCAGGGATCCAGGATGACAGGGGACCATCTCAACACTGACTTCTCAATTACAGAAGCAGGGGAAAAGGGAGTGTTATAAATTGTGTACTGGCTTTTAAAGGTTCAGCTTGGAAGTGTCACACATAATTTCTGCCCACATTTTATTAGCTAAAGCACGTGACTTGTCCATGTATATCTTAAAGGGAAGAGAAATGTTATCCTATCATATACCTAGAAGGAAAACTAAAATGTTTGTGAAGACTCATGCACAATCATACAGAGTAGTTATCACTATGCATGTAGTGGGCATCCAATAAATATTTATGAAGTGAATAACAAGGTAGAGCAAGCATTTAGATCCGAGGGTCTCAACCTTGGTTGAACATTAGAATCACCTGGGAAGATTTCTAACACTCCAGTAAACCAGAATGGACTTCAGACTACCCAAATTGCACTCTCTGGAGGGCATCAAAAGTTTGTAAAGCTCCAGGTGATTTCAGGTGGAGAAACTTGATTTAGACCCTACTCCAAACATCACTTCACATAGGCCATCCTGGCTTGAGTGCTGCAAAGAAGTGCTCACACCTGGTTATTGTAATTATGTGGTCTGATTTTGATTCCTGAGTGGTATATTCTTATATATACATACAAGAGTGTTTATTTTTGCATGGCACACTTAGTCATGGGATAACTCCATAAATTACTCTTCTATTAAATTATTCTTAGCCTATGTAAGCTTCCTTTTATATAGTAACATACATAATCCTGGAAATCTTTTTGATGCATCTAATGATGAGGGCATACACTTTTCAGGCCTTTTGAGCAATTTTTTAGGATACAATATTTCACTTTGTATATAAAATTTTAACTTAACTCACTTTAAGTTTTATTAGGTTGGTGTGAAAGTAATTGCGGTTTTCACCATTACTTTTAATACATTTCAAAACCTTTCTGGAGTACACAAGATTAGTTCAGTATCAGAAAATTAATTAATATCATAAACAAAATTTATAAACCTAATGGGGAAAAATCATATTATTATCTCCATATATGCTGAAAAAGCCCTTGACAAAATTCAACATCCATTCATAATTTAAAAACCAAAACATACTCAAGAGAACAGAAAATGAGAAATTCTTTATATGTGGTATGTGTGTGTCTGAATCCTAAAGCTGACATCTTATTTAATGGAAATACATTCAAGGTGTTTTCACTAAGATTATAACAAGGCAAGGATGCCTGTTAGAGTCCCTGTTACTAGAAATTGTATTAGAGTATTAGCCAATGCAATTAGATACAATAAATCAATTAGAGGCATAAGAATGGGTAAAAAAAAACTATCTGTTTGCAGATATGATAGCATAAATAGAAAAATCCTACAGAACCAACATTTGAACCAACAGAAATAATTTAATAAAGTGGTAGATTATAAAATTAACAAATGAAAATCAATAGGCTTTATATATAAGCAATAACCAATTAGAGGACATTATGATAAAGAGAACTCATTTAGAGAATGAACAAAAAGATAAAATATTAGGAATAAATTTAAGAAGCAATGTACAAACCTAATCAGCAAAATTTTAAAACACTTCTGATAGATACAAAAGTAGACTTGAACAAATGGAAAAGAATCTTCCATTCTCGGATAGAATGACTGAACATTATAAAGATAACAGTTTTTATGATCCACCAATCCTACTGGGTACATATCCAAAGGAAATAAAATCCGTATGTTTAAGAGATACCTGCACTCCCATGTTCATTGCAGCACTATTTATAATAGCCAAGATATGGAATCAGCTTAAGTGTTCATCAGTGGATGAGTGAATGAAGAAAATGTGGTATATATACACAATTAAATACTATTCATTCTTTAAAAATAATGAAACCCTGACATTTGCAACAACATGTATGAGTCTGGAAGACATTAAGTGAAATAAGTCAGCCACAGAAAGATAAATACCATGTGTTCTCACTCATATGTGGAAGCTAAAACAGTAGATCTCAAAGAAGTAGAGAGTAGAATAGTTGTTACCAGAGGTGGGGAGGCATAGGAGGGAGGGAAGAAAGCAAAGAGGTTAGTTAGAGGATATGAAATTAGCTGGGCACGGAGGCTCAAGCCTATAATCCCACACTTTGGGAGGCTGAGGTGGGTGGATCACCTGAGTTCAGGAGTTCGAGACCAGCTTGACCAACATGGTGAAACACCATCTCTACTAAAAATACAAAAATTAGCTGGGCGTGGTGGTGGGCACCTGTAATCCCAGCTAGTAGGGAGGCTGAGGCAGGACAACCACTTGAACCTGGGAGGTGGAAGTTGCAGTGAGCTGAGATTATACCACTGCACTCCAGCCTGGGTGACAAGAGTAAGACTCTGTCTTAAAAAACAAACAAACAAACAAACAAATAAATATAAAAATAAAAATTACAGCTAGATAGGAGGAATACGCTCCAATGTTTTTTGTTTGTTTAAGACGGAGTCTCGCTCTGTCGCCCTGGCTGGAGTGTAGCGGCGCTATCTCGGCTCACTGCAACCTCCACCTCCCAGGTTCACGCCATTCTCCTGCCTCAGCCAGGCTAATTTTTAAATATTTTTAGTAGAGATGGGGTTTCACCGTGTTAGCCAGGATGGTCTCCATCTCCTGACCTCGTGATCTGCCCGCCTCGGCCTCCCAAAGTGCTGGGATTAGTTCCAGTGTTCTATAGCACTGGAGGGTGACTATAGTTAAAAATGATTTATTGTATATTCTCTAATCGCTAGGAGAGAGTGTTTTGAATGTCCCCAACATAAATGATAAGTCTTTGAGGTGACAGATATGATAATTACCTTGATTTGGCCATTACATATTGTATACGTGTATTAAAACATCACTCTGTACCCCATAAATACGTACAAATATTTGGTGCCTTAAAAATAATTTAAGTAAAAAACAAAGTATCAGGGCTTTTTGATGAGTCCACAAGGCACTCTGAGAGAATACAGCATAAGGATTCACACATTCATGAAAAAGTGTATGCATGTAAGGACTCTCCCAGATGACATTTTGGGGAATTCCTGTTTTGCCTTTGATCTCAGTTGCTTTCCCTTGATCTATATTATCCTTCTTTTAGTCTTTTTTATTAAGCTTGAAATGGCCAGGATTTATTTACAGGAGTGCATAATTTAAGAATAACAGTATAAAACAAAGTTTATTAGACACACACTACTGAGATTAGACTTTACGTTTAATTCACTGTACTGTTTCTCCGTACAGTGCTTTCAATAGTGTCTTATAGTAACTGCTCAATAAATGTTGAAGCAATGAATGAAAGAATGCATAATGTATGACTTGAAGCTCTGGATATTTTCCAGCCAGTCAGGTTTTTATTATTTATTTATTCTTTTTTTTGAAAAAGAGTCTCACTCTCTTACCCAGGCTGGAGTGCAGTGGTGCAACTGGCTCACTGCAGCCTCTGTTTCCCAGGTTCAAGCAATTCTCCTGCCTTAGCTTCTCGAGTAACTGGGATTACAGGTGCACACCAGTACCCCGGCTAATTTTCGTATTTTTAGTAGAGATGGGTCTCACCATGTTGGCCAGTCTGGTCTCAAAGTCCTGGTCTCAAATGATCCGCCGGCCTCGGCCTCCCAAAGTGCTGGGATTACAGATGTGAGCCACCGTGCCCGGCCCAGGTTTTTAATTACTCTTTAAAACGTCAAGATTTACCAGCATTATTCACAATCTCCAGAAGGTGGAAGCAACCCAAGTGTCCATCGATGAATAAATGGTAAACAAAATGTCATATATACATACGATACAAGATTATGCAGCCTTAAACTAAAGAAGGAAATTCTGACACATGAATTGGATGAACAGCTTGGATGAACCCTGAGGTCATCATGCTACCTGAAATAAGCCAATCATAAAAAAATACTATATGATTCCACCTATATGAGGTATCTACAATAGTCAGACTAATAGAAAGTAGTTGCCGAAGCTGGGATAAGGAGAGATAGGGAGTCAATTAGTGGGTATGGAGTCTCAGTTTTGGAAGATGAAAGTGTCCTGGACATTGTTTGTACAACAATGTAAAAATTCTTAACACTACAGAACATGACAGAAGTTACTACCCTTTTCCTAGAAATTTCTACATAAACCACCCCTTAACCTGCAAGCAATTAAAGGTAGGTATAAACATGACTGCAGAATTCCCCTGAGCTGCTACTCTCAGCACACTGCCTATGAAATAGCCTTGTTCTGCAGGAGCAGTCACGGAGCTGTAACACTGCCACTTGGATAAAGCTGTTTCTTCTACCATCAGCTTGCCCTTGAATTCTTTCCTGGATGAAGCAAAGAACCCTCCCAGACTAAGCTCCAGTTTGGAGCTTGCCTCCCCTGCATCACTTGATTCTAAAAAACCCCAGGATCCCTTCCTTTTCTTTGAGACATCCTGCATTAATGAAGGTTTTTCCCAATGCTATACTCTAAATAAGTTAATCCCTTTCATTTTGAGGTACATTTTGTCTTGCACAGTTTGGTTCTGTGACTTGGATAGGTTTGGACTTCACCTTCTGCTCTCCATGAACTCCACCTAAGCAACAAGCCCCTTGGAGCCTTTTGTGATTCTACACCTGACAGGTGATCAGAGACCCAATGGTGAATCCAACTCTTGGTTTTATACTCCAGATTCTTGCCCATTGGTAGCATAAGTCAAGATTGGATTTGGATTATTTTTGAGTGCTTGCTTCATTTCTTGTGCCTGCTTCTTTTGGTTTTATGACTTGACCATTTGGTGACCTCTGTAAATGGATTGACGGTTCTTAGAGATCCCTGTTGGGTAAAATCTGGTATGTTAGCCTTTCCTGTTGATTTATTTATTTGTTTGCTTTGAGCTCAAATCAATTAAGAATTCATACCAACTGGAAAGAGAACAGTTCTTTGAAATAGACAGTAGCTTCTGTAATTCTTTATTTATGCTTTATCCATGGCTGAAATTTTAGGACTGCATCTAGAAGCTCTCTGTATTTGTAGATATGTTTGATTCCTCACTGTGTAAGATTTTCCAAATACCACCAAATTAGATTATAAAATCCAAAGGAGCTCTGTTCTGATTGGCTTAAATAAGCATTTTTACAAATTGAGTATTCTTTAACCACCACCCCCCACTGCAAATTATGAAAATTGAACCTCAAATACTTTCAACAGGGAAAAAGGTGTTCTTAAGCCATTAACTCAGAATTTTTTTTTTTTTTTTTTTTTTTTGAGATAGAGTCTCATTCTGTCCCCCAGGCTGGAGTACAGTGGTGTGATCTTGGCTCACTGCAACCTCTACCTTCTGGGTTCAAGTGATTCTCCTGCCTCGGCCTCCCAAGTAGCCGGGATTACAGGTGCGCACCACCACGCTTGGCTAATTTTTGTATTTTTAGTGGAGACAGGGTTTCGCCATGTTGGCCAGGCTGGTCTCAAACTCCTGACCTCAGGTGATCTGCTCACCTTGGCCTCCCAAAGTACTGAGATTACAGGCGTGAGCCACTGTGCCCAGCCTAACTCAGAAATGTTTTAACACTCCAGAGAATAGAAACACTCAAGAGAATAGAAAATGAGAAATGCTTTCTTTATATGTGTATACGTGTATATCTGCATATGCTTATGTGTGTGTGTGTGTTGTCTAAACCCTAAATCTGGTATCTTGTTTAATGGGAAAATATTAAAAGTGTTTTCACTAAAATGACTAACAAGGCAAGAATACCCACTTTCTTCCCTATTACTGAAAATTATATTAGCATATTCACCAGGGCAATTAGATGAGATAAATTAATTAGACACATCAAATAGAATGGGTAAAAAAGAAACCAAAGTCTGTTTGCAGATAATATGATAATCTAACAAGAAAATCCTACAGAATCAACAAACTAGCAAAAACTAATAAGGTGGTAGGATATAAAATGGACAAACAAAAATCAGTAGCCTTAATATATACAAACAGTAACCAGTTAGAGGATATTATGAGAGAAAAAAATCTATTTAGAGAACCAACAGAAAGATAAAGTATTTAGGAATAAATTTAACAATGTACAAACCTAATCAGGAAAATTTAAAAACACTTCTGAAAGATACAAAAGTAGACATGAACAAATGGGAAAGCATCCTCCATTCTTGGAGAGAATGTCTGAACTTTATAAAGATACTAGTTCTTATGATCCGGCAATCCTACTCCTGGGTAAATATCCAAAGGAAATAAAATCCATATTTTGAAGAGATATCTGCACTCTCATGTCAATTGCAGCATTATTCATCATAGCCAAGATATGGATTCAACCTAAGTGTTTATCAATGGATAAGTGGATAAAGAAAATGTGATATAGGTACACAACAAAAACAGAATAAAAAAGAATGAAATCCTGTCATTTGCAACAACATGAATGAGCCTGGAGGACCTTGTGTCAAGTAAAGTAAGTCAGGTACAGAAAAACAAATACTGCATGATATCATCTACATGTGGAATCTAAAATGGTGGAACTCATAGAAGTGGAGAGTGGAATGGTGGTTATTCAGGGCTGAGAAGCAGGAGAGTTGGGAGATGTTGGTCAAAGGATATGAAACATAAGCTCAATAGGAGGATAAAGTTCAAGAGATCTACTTTACAACAGAGTGACTACAGTTGATAACAACATACTGTATTCTTGAAAATTGCCAAGAGAATAAATTGTAAGTGTTCTTACCTCAAAAAAAGGTAAGTATATGAAGTACTATATATGTTAGTTTGATTTAGCCAATCCACAATCTCATATTTCAAAACATGTTGTACACAATGAATATAATTTTTATCAATTAAAAATATATTTTAAAAATTTAAATTCATGTTAGTAAGTGGAAAAAATATAAAGATACCAGTTCTTTCTAAGTTAATATATGTATTTAATAAAATTCCAATAAAAATGTCAGTGAGCACTTTGATGGAGCTAGGCAAGTTGACAGTAAAGTTCACATAGAAAAGTGAAAATGCAAGAAAAACCAGGAAAACATTGAAAAAGAAAAACTATGAGGGAGAATGAATCCCACTGACATGAAAACATATTATGAAGCTCTATAATTTGAACAGTGTGGTAATGGCACATCCATAGACAGAATGGAATGGAAGCCCAGGAAAAGACCTAAGGATATATGGAAATGTAGTATATGATAAGAGTGACATCTCAAATGAAATGATGGAAATTTTAATAAATGGCACATTGACAACTGGGTGTCCATTTGGAATAAAAGATTAAATTAGATCCATATCTCACAAAATACACAAGAATAAACTCCAAATGTTTTAGCAAATCTGTTAAAATGAAACTATACTTGTGCTAGAAGAACATATTGGTGAATTCTTCAACCTCAATGTAGAGAAACTTCCTTTAACTATGACTCAAAATCGAGAGGCAATATAAGAAAAAAAATCAATGCATTTGTTCACATAAATATTAAAACATTTGCATGGTGAAAGCACTATAATCAAAATTATAACTAAAAGACAACTGGCAAACTGGAAGAGACTGTTTACAGTATATACTACAACCACAAGGCTGATATCCCTAATGTGTATTTAAAAAAAAAAACTTATAAAAATTGAGAGACAAAAATACCAAAAACTCACTAAAAATTGGGGAAAGATATGAGCAGACCATTCACCAAAAAATGATATAATAGCCCTTGACTATATGAAAATATATTCAAGCTCACTCATAATTACAGAAATGCAAATAAAACAATATGAGATACAATTTCTTACCTAACAGATTGACAATAATTAAAAAGTATAACATTTTGATGCACTTGTTATCGTACTTTTTATTGTATAATAGCTGTTGTGAGGCTGTGGGCAAACAGGCACTCCTATATAACTCATGGAACTGCAGACTAAAAATCCTGCTGGGAGATTTTGGAAATACTTATAAAAAAACTACATATGTACCTATTTTTTCCAGTTTTTAAATTTTAATAAAATATGCATGACATAAAATTCACCATTTTAACCATTTTAAAGACAGTTCAGTGGCATTAAGTATATTCACAATGTTGAGTAATCATTACCATCATGCACTTCCAGAACCGTTTCATCATCCTAAAGAGAAACTCTCTACCCATTAAACGCTAACTCTCTATTTCTTCTTCTCCCACCACCTGGTAATCACCATTCTACTTTCTGTCTCTCTGACTCTATGAATTTGACTACTTCAGGTAACTCCCGTAAGTGAAGTCATACAATATTTGTCCTTTTGTGTCTCACCAATTTCACACAGCATGTTTTCAAAGTTTATCCCTATTGTAACACGTCTTAGAATTTCCTTCCTTCTTAAGGGTAAGATTTCCTGGTATGTATATACAATATTATTTTAATTCATTCATCTGTTGATGGACATTTTTAGCCTTTGTGAATAATCCAGCTATGAATACTGGAGTACAAATATCCATTTGGAAATCCATGCTTTCAATTATTTTGTCTATATGCCTAGAAGTAGAATTGCCAAATTGTATAATTTTATGTTTAACTTTTTTTTTCTAAGAGAGAGGATCTATGCTGTTCAGGCTGGAGTACAGTGGATATTTACAGGCATGATCATAGGCACGACAGCCTTGAACTCCTGGTTTCAAGTGATCCTCCTGCCTCAGTCTCCCAAGTAGCTGGGACTCTATGTGTAACATCAAGGAGCTGTCAGTCTGTTTACCATAGCTGTACTTACTTTTTGACCCAGTAATCCTGCTTTCAAAAATCTGCCTTAAAGATACACATCTGACATTTAAAAATTATATGTATAAGCTATTTGCTACAGTACTGTTTATAATTGAAAAATATGGGAAACAATGTAATTGTCTGTCTATAGGAAAGTGGGTTGAATAAACTATGATAAAGCCACACAATGAAATACTACACAGCTATAAAAGATAAAGAGGAAGATCTCTGTGAACAGATAGAGTAGTTTCCAGGATATATTGTTAAGTGTAAAAGGCAAAGTTTATAAGCGTTTCTATTATATGCTACCTTTTATGTAAGAAAAGAGATATAAGGAAATATAACTGTATCTGCTTTTTTTTTTTTTTTTTTTTTTTGAGACCGAGTCTCGCTCTGTAGCCCGGGCTGGAGTGCAGTGGCCGGATCTCAGCTCACTGCAAGCTCCGCCTCCCAGGTTTACGCCATTCTCCTGCCTCAGCCTCCCGAGTAGCTGGGACTACAGGCGCCCGCCACCTCGCCCGGCTAGTTTTTTGTATTTTTTAGTAGAGACGGGGTTTCACGGTGTTCGCCAGGATGGTCTCGATCTCCTGACCTCGTGATCCGCCCGTCTCGGCCTCCCAAAGTGCTGGGATTACAGGCTTGAGCCACCGCGCCCGGCCTGTATCTGCTTTTTTGTGCAAAAGAAATATAGGAATTCTAAACCATAAATTAAAGACATTGGTTACCTACAAAGAATGGCAGGCAACCGGGTAGAAAGGATGAGATAATGGGAACACGGTAGCAAGAACAAGGAGGAAGTAACCTTTCTCTGAGCACAGACTTTTTATAACTTTGACTTTCAGAATTATAGCAAAATCTCCCATACCTTAAAAAAACCTAAGTAAATTTGAAAAACATAATTTTGACTTGCAAGTGGAAGGCTAAAGTCTAAAGAATCAGTATACAATTACTGTAATGTAGTTAGTAAATTTGTTTCCAACAAGGATACTAGAATTATATACCAGATCAGATAAAGAGTCAAGTTTCTCACTGTTGGAGAAAGACGTTATACATAAGGAAAGGGGCAAGGCATAAATGAACCCATGGAATTTATTCGAGTTACAGATCTTGGTATAAACCCATGTTTATATACATATACAAACACATATGTGTGTGGGCGGTTGAGTAGATGATAGGCAGGCAGACACACACACATACAGATGTGTGTGCCTGCACGAGTTAGTATACATACACACAGTTCCTTGCTCTGCTGGAAGGTCCTAGAAACAATGACTCTCTAGTAGCAATGAATACATTTAGTGCTTAGATCTTAGTTTCTAAATATCCCTCTTGAATAAAAAGAACCATGCTCCTTGGAGAAGTTGGTGATTCTAAGACTGGGGCAGGCAAAGTATAAAATGAGCCTGGAGGCCGGGCTCATGCTTGTAATTCCAGCATTTTGGGAGGCTGAGGTGGGTGGATCACCTGAGGTCAGGAGTTTGAGACCAGCCTGACCAATATGGTGAAATCCCGTTTCTACTAAAAATACAAAAATTAGCTGGGCATGGTGGTGGGCGCCTGCAATCCCAGCTACCCGGGAGGCTAAGGCAGGAGAATTGCTTGAACCTGGGAGGCAGAGGTTGCAGGTAGCTGACTTTGCGCCACTGCACTCCAACCTGGGTGACAGAGCAAGACTCTGTCTCAGGAAAAAAAAAAAAAAAAAAGAGCCTGGAACACCATGTGCCAGAATACAAGGAAGTAGCCACAAAGGATGGAGCCATGTAAGAAGAACACGGAGCCCACCTGAAGGAACTCCCAGTGGCCAAATCTGGAGTAGTTTTGAGCAAGCAAGAAAGGGTAATAGCATTGGATTATAAGCCATAGACTGAAATAAATATCCATGAGCCTACAGTGATATAAGGTAGTAAATAAATGGGAGAGAAGGGACACATCTTCATTACAGAAGAAATCCTATTAATAAATGCAGAAGGAAAAGAGGAAATGGGGGGAAAACCCTGCAATAAAAATGGTTGTAGACATCAAAGGATGCTAAAATTAGTGGCTATAAGTTTAAGGAGAAACAAGATATTTGCATAGTCTTAAAGTATCTTCCCAGATACATTTATTAACCAATTACTAATTGGAAAATAGTAATTTTACTTTGGAAAAACTGGTAGTCACCTCCCTGACTGGGAACGAAGGCTCATATCTGTTGTAATAGACATAGGACATCATATGATGCACAGAGAAGGGTGCAAACTGATTTCCACGGCATTCCTGCGAAAAATGCTTGACCTCCTTTATCCATGAGAAAACATCAGATAAGCCCAAACTGAAGCACATTCTATGAAATAACTGATTCGTAGTCTTCAAAAGTGACAAGGTCAGGAAAGGTAAGAAAAGACTCAGAAATTGTTATAGACTAGAGGGGACTAAGGAGTCATGACAACTAAATGCCATGTGGGGTCCTAGGCTGAGTCTTGAACAGAAAAATGATGTTAATAGGAATTCAAAAAAGGTTACTAGATTCAGTTCACAGTATTGTAACTGTGTTCAAATTCTTTTTTTTTTTTTGGAGACCAAGTCTCACTGTGTCGCCCAGTCTGGAGTGCAGTGGCACAGTCCCAGCTCACTGCAACCTCTGCCTCCCAGGTTCAAGCAATTCTCCTTCCTCAGCCTCAAGAGTAGCTGGGATTACAGGCGCACGTCACCACGCCCAGGTAATTTTGTATATTTAGTAGAGATGGAGTTTCACCATGTTAGCCAGGCTGATCTCAAACTCCCAACCTCTGGTTATCCGCCCGCCTCGGCCTCCCAAATGCTGGGATTATAGGAGTGAGACACTGCACCCAGTCTTAATTTCTTTACATAACTTACTGTGGTTATGTAAGATTATGTTATGGCCATGTATTAGAAAAGACTGAGTGAAGGGTATATAGAAACTCTTTGTACAATTTTGCACCTTTTCTGTATGTTTCAAATTATTTCAAAAGAAAAATTTAAAAATGAAACCCTTGTTGGGCCTGAGTTTTCTTGTCTGTACAATGAGTATGTTGAGTCATATGATGTGTAAGATCCATTCATTTGGGGCATGAGATCATGAGTCCCCAGTCGCCGTGCTGGGCGAACATCATCCCTTCACCATCAATGCATGTGCTTAAGCAATAACTGTCATCTTCATTTACTAAAACAGGATTTTGTGGCCAGGCATGGTGGCTCATGCCTGTAATCCCAACACTTTGGGAGGCTAAGGCAAGAGGATCGCTTGAGCTCAGGAGGTTGAAGCTGCAGTGAGCTATGATTATGTCACTGCCCTCCAGCCTGGGTGACAGAGTAAGACCCTATTTAAAATAAAACGAAACAAAAAACAACTGTATTTTGTTTCTGGTGAAGACAGCACTCTAGCATACATACATCAATTTAAGGTAGTTGCAGATGTCCACACTTCTTTAAGAAATGACACAGGGCCGGGCGTGGTGGCTCACACCTGTAATCCCAGCACTTTAGGAGGCCAAGGCGGGTGGATCACCTGAAGACAGGAGTTCAAGACCAGCCTGGCCAACATGATGAAACCCTGTCTCTACTAAAAATAACAACAATTAGCCAGGCATGGTGGCCCCCACCTGTAGTTCCAGCTACTCGGGAGGCTGAGGCAGGAGAATGGTTTGAACCCGGGAGGCAGAGGTTGCAGTGAGCCTAGATCGCACCACTGCAGTCCAGCCTAGGTGACAGAGCGATACTCTATCTCAAAATAAAGAAAAAGAAAGAAAAGAAATGACACAGATTCCACCTCAAGGCTGGCAAAATTATCTTGCCTCAGTTTAAGGCAATGTTGGAAGATTGAATAAAAGCAGAAATTAATCGTGGGATAGTTTAATCCATTAATGTGATTAATACTAATTCTAGTATTCCAACAAGGATACTAGAATTATATACCAGATCAGACAAAGAGTCAAGTTTCTCACTGTTGGAGAAAGACCTTATACATAAGGAAAGGGGCAAGGCAAAAATGAACCCATGGAATTTATTCAAGTTACAGATCTGGGTATAAACCCATGTTTATATACCTATACACACACATGTATATACACACACACACATATGTGTGTGTGCGGGCAGTTGTGTAGATGATAGATAGGCAATTGATACGGCAATATCAATTTTAGTATGAATCGCCACCGTTTGTTGGGGATCTATGCTGTGCAGGGCATGTCAGCAAGTTGTGTGTATGGAAATGGCTAATCCCTAGAGAAACACATCTGGAACTAGTTGCTGGCTCCATTTCTCCCAGATGAGGAACCTGGGGCTTGGAGAAATCAGAGAATCAGCCCAGGGGGTGAGTGGAAAACCCACGATGAGAACCCTTTAGGGTAAAAGCATCTGATCTTTCCACCACCCAGTTGTAGTTTTTCAGACACAAACAAAGGAAAACATATAACAAAAAAAAGGGTGTCAATCCCTCACTTTGTACCTTTACCTCAGAGCAGTAATATAGGAAAAGAGATAAAAATACAGCTAAGGTCTCTGAGACCGGCTTTCTTTAAACCAAAGACTTGTTAAACTTGGTGGTGGGTGGGGACAGAGAGGGTTAACCCTCTCTGTTAATATCGTGGATAAAAGCATCCGGCCTGAGAATTACCAAATACATACATATTGAAACAGATAAAACAACTTTCCCGTTAACACCATCCGCATTGTACTACGGAAGAAAATACCGTTTTTATTATTCACCTCATTCCGGTGATTTGTGCATTGAGGGAGGGAGTGCTCTTCTAGAAAGACAGCAAAAATCTTTCTCTAGTCCTTCAGCCTCAATTTATTGGCTGTTTTGTACAACACTGCCATCTACTGGAGTAACTTAGAATTACAGGACACTCCAGAAATTTTCATATGGGCTAAAAATGTTAATATCTCAATTCTCAGTTAGTGTTATGAACAGCTCTATTTTATTAATTAATATGTTATCATAGGGCAAAGACATGGTCAATTCCTGGATATGCACTGAAACCACATACCAGCCTACAAATGTTGCTGAAGGGTTTCATACTAGACCAAATAGAAACAGATGCGCATCTATCAGTCCAAGTTTCTTTTTCTTTTGAAATAGAAAAAAAGTATCGCAAAGAAGCTGTCCTTTGTAGAAAGATAAAAACATTTAGGGAAGCGGCCAAAGGAAAACATAATCACTGTAATTTTCCTGCTAAAATATAGCTATCCTTTGAAATTTCTTTGTGTTTCGATTATTTACAATTATGGAATCATATTACACTTATTGTACTGTAAATGGATTTTTCCATTTAGTAACAGACATAATCATCATTGTTCCAAATGCTCTAATCCTTACAGCTTAGGTCAATGTACGTCACTATTTCACCTCAGTTTCATGTGAACAGTAGGGTCTCAGGACAACTCTAAACAGGGACTTTCGTCTCCTTTGGGTGTTTATCCATTCAATCAGCCCCCAGATACCTTCTATTAATAAAGCGGCAACAGAACAAGAAGCTCAATATTTTCCAACCTGCTAGGTTCCCCATCTTTCTAACTGTCCCTCATATGGCAGAGGGGAAGTGAGGTGGAGGCGAAGTTGAATCACAGAAGAGAAAATAAATTAAAAGACCAGTTTCAAGAGGCTTCTCTGCCCCCAACAACCAGTTCTTAGGGTTGCCTTAAATATGTGGACTCTGTGGTGACTAAACTGTAAAACACTAATCCCCATTTTAAGAGGAACAGGGAGATCACTGGAGTTATTTTCAATACCTCTGCTTTTCATAGAAAACAAAAATGTTAGCCATGAGCCATTAAATGATTGCCCCCAAAACTATTCTAAATTCTAAAAAGAGCAATACCATTAATAATTAAGTGTTACTAAAAGCAAGAATACTCAACATATGGGTTCAATTTGTTACCAGTGCTTTTTCTCTTTATGTACTTGCTTAACCTGGGAATAGTTTGTATGTGCCTATTTTGCAGAACCTGGAAGACAGTTTTATTCTTAAAAGGACGCTAAAGGTTTATAGTTGTTTAATATCTTCTCCTTTGACACATTTTGGGTCATATTAATGATTTATTTGATTCTGAGGCCTTGTTCAGGAATATAACCTGCAATTAGAACATCATTCCTATGGGAAAATATGCAACACTTGGCAATGATTTACCTCACAATGTGGTTTCCAGGAGACCATTATGGAAACAAAAAGTAGTATGTCTGTACTTGACTTTGGAATCTTGTGAGGACAAGCATGATCCTTCACATTACAGAAGGCAAATGAAGTTTCAGAGCTGGAGTGACTTTGTCTCATAAAAAGCAGAGTAGAGGCTGGCATCTCAGTCTTCCTTCCACAGTGCATTTTTCTGAAGTTATATTCTTGGCTTGGTCAAGGGTATGGACCTGGTGCCTGGGTTTGAGTCTAGGCTGTGTAATTTACTAACTATGCACTGGGCAAATCTCTTTATTCAATATCCTCATCTGTAAAATGGGATGATGATAATCATGGTACATTATCTCAGAGTTCTTAGGATGTTGAACAAATTAATAAAGGATTTGAGACAGTGCCTGGCAGATTAAAAAAAAAAATCTTCAATAAATGTTTGCTACCATTCTCTGCATGGCCAATGAAATCGTATACTATTTATTGTAAGTTCCCCAAAACATCAGCAAAGGTATTAACACTATTTAGATGACATTAACAAAATCAGCTGTTTCCATTTGATAGGTGCCTACTATATGCCAGACATTACGTACTTTATTTGTTGTTTTATCCTCATTTTAGAGATGGCAAATAGGAATCTCAGAGAAATTAATTAATTTTCCCAAGGTCACACAGCCACCAAGCAGTAAAGGTTGACCTAAAATCCAGGCTCCTCCATTGCTAAAGCCTGTGGGTGTTCCATGTACTAAGCTAGATGGCAAAACTATCTTAACATTTTTGCATTGCTCATCTGATGTGGCCTGCCAACAATTTCTTTTTAAACTACAACTTATTTTATTTATTTATTTAACTAATTAATTTGTTGTTGTTATTGTTGTTGTTTTTGAGACAGAGTGTCTCTCTGTTGCCCAGGCTGGAGTGTAGTGGCATAACCTCAGCTCACTGCAACCTCCACCTCCCGGGTTCAAGTGATTCTCCTGCCTCAGCCTCCCAAGTAGCCAGGATTACAGGCATCCGCCACTATGCCCAGCTAATTTTTGTATTTTTAGTAGAGATGGGAGTTTCACCATGTTGGTCAGGCTGGTCTTGAACTCCTGACCCCAGATGATCCTCCCACCTCAGCCTCCCAAAGTGCTAGGATTACAGGTATGAGCCACTGTACCTGGCCTACAACTCATTTTGAAATATATTACTTTCTGAGTGTTTGCATAGACCTGGCATTGTAGCAGGGCCTGGAGAGCCAATGGGGAACAAGACACAGTCCTGTGCTTCGGTTGCTCATAGGCTGGCGGGGGGAGTTAGACCACTAATTGGAAAATGGAATGTGTTCCTAAGTAAGGGTGGAATAAAATGTTATGGGAATATGTTTTTTAGAAGGAGCATTAGCCTAGTCTTGCAGGGTGGATGGTGGGGTACTGTGGGGCATCAAAAATACCTCCTGGGGGAATTGATGAATGAGCTAGGACTGTACTTACCCCACCGGGTTTTAAAGAGCCCCAGTTAGCACATGCTTATTACCTGATCAGCATGTGGCATGCACCCAAGACACATTATCTTATTTAATCCTGACTACAATTTTCCAGGAGTGGTGGCATGATTCTTTTTGTAGACGAGAAAACTGAGGATTTGAGAGACCCAGTAAGCTGTCTAAGATCACCCAGCCAATAAGAGCTCTGCCTTGAGTTTAAACCTGATTTGTCTGACCAACATACCCAGGCCATTAACCACTACATCATACTGCCTCCAATCTTACGTAGTTTTATTGTGTTTGATGCAGATTATTCTGAATTATAATTTTGCCTTGCCTCCTATCTGTGTTTTACTTCACTTGTTTCAACAAGTGTTATTCAATAAATGCTTTTTAATAAGAAAGAAAAAGTTCTGAACCTGAACTATTTTGTTAATAGGCTAACCCTATTAGATTGTCTTTTCCTCGTCCTTACAAAGGTACATGTGTCTCTAGCAGAGCTGAACACCTGTGGTGCAATAGATTGGTAAAGTTGAGAGAGCACCATTCAATTTTGAATTCATTTGTGTGGATCTAGATCCCCAATTTTCTGTCCTCAGCTCTGCTAGAAAGGTTTGAAACTTTTTGGTTGGAAGATTATACAAGGCAACACCCGGATATGGAAAAACAGATTTAATCTTGGTCTTATTCCTTAAGAAATCTACAAAGAGGTAAATTAATGGCCTCATGACATTCTCATGTATCAAATAAATCAAAACCAACTAGATGCACAGCTATCCAAAAGAGAGGATGCTGGAGCATTTAGCAAGTTCTAATCAGCTGGAAGGTAGACTGGGAGCCAAGAAGACTAGTGAAAGGAACACTGTATCCAGGAAACTCTGCTTTGGCTACATTCCTTTTTGGGCAAAATAGTGGGCATGATCTGGCCCCTGGTTTGCTTTCTTCTGTCATCTCCTGTCATTTCTCCTCGTTCTACTCCTCCCCTTCCAACCTCAAAACCCTCAGCAACACACAGTTGCATTCCAGCCATGCAACTAAACATGGCTAATCTCTAAACAAGCTGTGCTCTTTCTTCCCTCCCAGTTTTTGAACTTGCATTTGCCTCCTGTTCTTTCCCTGGCATGTCCTTCCCACACATAACGTTGACCTCTGGCTTCTCATTCTTTCTTCAGGGTTAATTCATGTTCAGATCCTCTATAGAGACCTCTCTGAGTACTCATCAAAATCATCAGGAGCTTTCTCATGGAGATCCTCATAAAGCCCTCTAAAGCCTTGATCCTCTCTCTTAAACCATTGCTCTCATTACTTGTTGTAGATCTTATTTCCTCAATAAACCATAAAGGCTGGAGGACAAGAATCATTTTTATTTGTATTTGTGTTTATTTCATCTTCAACAGTGCCTACTAAGTGTTAGGCACTTAATAGTTGAATGGATTGATGGATGGATGGTATTAAACCGGAACCACAGACTCAATGCACACTCTCAAATCAAGTCAGAAAGGAAATCCTTCAGTAATAATGCCACCAGTTATCCAAAAGTTAACCATAAAGGAATTTCAGATTCATAAATTAAAGGGTTAAGAAGGAGCCTGTAACTGCAGGAATCTTTGGCCCAGTGATTATATAAGGAGCCTGTAATCTTTGGCTCAGTGAGTTCCTCCAGCTTAGACTAGTTGTTCTATTTCATTGACCTAGGCTAAAAATGGAAAAAATTAGGGGGAACATTCCAATAAATAGCATTTACAGATTTCCTGGAAGTAACAAAGACATCTCAAATAAGCAAAAAAAAAAAAAAAAAAAAAAAAAAGTCAGACACTCAAGATAAAAAATGATGGCAGAACTATTCAGAGTTGATAAAGCTCGCTGGTGGGTTGGTAGATTTTTAAAAAATATTCTCTATACTTTATGTATATTTGAAATACATTAAATAAGAAAGTTTAAGGTTTGCTGATATCTAATGAAACTTGGATCTTAAAAAAATGTTTAAATGAAATGAAGACAAAAAGAGAGCAGAATATACAAGGCTTTGGAGAAGCTAAGGCTGTTCAATCCATTCCAAGCTTCTTCCCAAATGTTTCAGTGTAGTGATGGATCTGTGAGAAATCTTATCATTGAAAACTTAGAAATGACAGTTTTTTAAAATGTTGGCAGGCTCTGGATATAGGGAAAACAAACATGGATCACTCTACTCTGCAGTGGCCTTCCGAATTCTAGTCCTTCCCTTGAGGGTCAAGAGCTGAGAAGGATTTCCGGTGAAACTCCTGAAGTGGGAAAAAAAGAAGAGACATTTGGCCGGTGCAGTGGCTCATGCCTGTAATCCCAGCACTTTGGGAGGCTGAGGCGGGAGGATTGCTTGAGGTCAGAAGTTCTAAACCAGTCTGGGCAACATAGAAAGATCCCATCTCTACAAAAAATGTTTTAAAAATTAGCCAGGGGGAAGCTGAGGTGGGCAGAAAACGAGGTCAAGAGATCAAAACCAGCCTGGCCAACATGGTGAAACCCCGTCTCTACTAAAAATACAAAAATTAGCTGGGTGTGGTGGTGTGCACCTGTCATCCCAGCTACTCGGGAGGCTGAGGCAGGAGAATTGCTTGAACCCGGGAGGCGGAGGTTGCAGTGAGGGGATATCTTGCCACTGCACTCCAGCCTGGCGACAGAGTGAGACTCTGTCTCAAAAAAAGAAAAGAAAAGAAAAGAAAAAATTAGCCAGGCATGGTGATGCGCACCTATAGTCCCAGCTACAACTCATTTTGAAATATATTACTTTCTGAGTGTTTGCATAGACCTGGCATTGTAGCAGGGCCTGGAGAGCCAATGGGGAACAAGACATAGTCCTGTGCTTCGGCTGGAAGCTGAGGTGGAAGGATCACTTTTCCCTGGGAAGTCAAGGCGATAGTGAGTGTGAAGGTACCACAGCACTCCAGCTCGGATAGCAGAATGAGACCCTGTCTCAAAAAAAAAAAAAAATAATAATTTAAAAAGAAACATTTCTGTCCTTTCTTAAGGGAATGAAGAAGTCCTTTATGAAGCAAGACTGCATTTAAGACTGTGGAGGAGTGAAGTTGTCTACTACTGTTACATCCTTCTCATTTCTACATTGTGAAACAGTACTCCTCAGGCCACAGGAAAAATGGACAAGAAGTTTCTGTGAGGCAGGTTTCGTTATAAACACCTCCCTCCCCCATCCCTATTCTAGCAACTCTTACTAGCATACAGTGGACTTCCTGTCTCTTTAAATTCTGCGTCTCTCCTGGGGGGTGCCTTTACAGCCTGCCTCTGGGGAACTGACTACTGCAAATGTGCATGGTTTTATCCACAATATACAGTATCATGTGAAGCTTGCTTTTATTGCCTTCAGCCTTTTCTTTCTCACAATTTATTTTAATACATTTGGAATTATTATCCCAAACATTAGCCAGCTGGCCCGCTGGGGTTTCCTTTGCTGGGTTCCGGGTCTCTCTTTTTCTAATCCTCTCTTCATGGATAATCCACTCTAATGCTTCTTGGCCTTTGAAGGGGTTTTATTATTACTACCTGTTGATTAGAAATTCACTTTGTCTTGTGTAGGTGGTTCTAATCGTTCGGTAGTGAACACCTTATTTGAGTCAGCTGAGGTCAGAGTGATATTCATGAGATTTTCTTTCTTCTTTCCAGAGTTCTGGATGCTTACTTGTCTTTTCAATATGGTTTTTTTTTTTGTTTTTTTGTTTTTTTTTTTCTCACAAGCTACCATTCAGCCGGGGCTTTGAAAACAGTCTGTAAGGCCAAAGAAAGAAAAAAGAACAGTACGAAAGAAAAAGAAAGCTGTGTAGCCAGGCCAGAGAAAGAGAAAGACTTATTTTCTCCTGCAGCTGTTTAACCCCAGGTATTTAACACTTTTGTCTTTGCCAACTACAGAGCCTCAGGGGTCCTTGCTGAGGGCTCCACTGGAGAGCCAGAGTTTGTCCCTGGGACAGGATGAGGAGTCCAGGAGAAGCAGCAGCAGACAGGCTGTGCTGGGAGTCATCAGAGGCCACCAGGATGCAAAGGGTGGGGGGAACCCAGCTGTCTTGCTGACTTGGCCTTGAACCCTGATGTCTGGTCTCTCGGTAGTAAACCAGAAGTGGGGCGTGGGACGATGTGACAGGAGCACCAACGCCCCCACCAAGCTGTCACAGCAACAGGCTTTGTCCAGGATCTCTGGGAAGGATCCAAAATGAATTGCGCTTCCTAACACTCGTTTGAAGAATAGGTGCCAAAGTCTCTATTTAGTGCATTTCTGTATTGAAGGGAACATCTGCCCAAGGGAATCCACAATTTACAATAAGCATAATCACTGGCTATATTTCACGTGAAAATTTCAAAGAGATGATGATATGTTTCTGAACAGCACTCCCTGTCCCATGGAGGGATTGGAATAGGGATCCTTTAGTCTGTTTATGGCTGTACTTTGGAAGTTTTAGTGTGACTACTTCCTCAGGGAACTCTATTATTTCCATCTGTTTATTCTCAGAAACTGGTATACTTCCTGGCAGTTATTAGGTAATCAATAAAAAGAAGGAAGTAGGGGGAGAGGGAAGGGGAGAAGAAGAATTGGGGAGGGAATAGCATGTGCTCATTATAGAGATTTGGAAAACATAGCAAGATACAAAAATGAAAATAAGAATTACTCAAAAATCCCACTAAGAAATAACCTTTATTAATGATCTGTTCTCTACTCTTTCAACCATCTAAACTCACATCGTTTCATTGTTTACAAAGTTCAAATCACACTGCACATTCAATTATGTATCTTGCCTTTTAAATTCACATTCTACTACTAGTATTCTCACACATTCAAACTTGAAAATCACATCTTTTTTTTTAATGGCTAGACGATTAATCTAGCACATTACATTTTCTTTCTTTCTTTCTCTTTCTTTTTTTTTTTTTTTTGAAACTGAGTCTCTTTCTATCACTCAGGCTGGAGTGCAGTGGCACAATCTCAGCTCACTGCAACCTCCAACTCCTGAGTTCAAGTGATTCTCCTGCCTCAGCCTCCTGGGTAGCTGGAACTACAGGCGTGTGCCACCACTCTCCACTAATTTTTCTATTTTTAGTAGAGACGGGCTTTTGCCATGTTGGCCAGGCTGGTCTCGACTCCTGACCTGACCTCAGGTGATCCACCCGCCTCAGCCTCCCAAAGTTCTGGAATTACAGGCGTGAGTCACCATACCCCAACAAGCACATTACATTTTCTAAAAACTACCAAGGTAATTTAGCTCCACAGATTTTTCCTGGGAACCAGAACTTCACCTCTCCTGCAACAATGATGGGGCAATTGTTCAGAAGAAAAATACTGACCAGCTCATCTATATTTCAACTTCAAGTTTCCTGGCACAAATATGACATTTTATAATGTGTTGACAAGGAACTATCAACTTGACACACAGTCACAGTCACTCTCTTTCCAAAGGTGTCAGGTGTATGGAGCAGAGGAGAGTGGAGAGTAAGAATGGGAGAGAGGATGGGACTGCTCTGAAATCCTCGACCCTTGAAGAAAGGCCAAAGAACCACTCCCATACGGCGGTTGCTCTTTCTCCCATTCTCCAAGGCTCTTTACCTTTGTGATTCAACCCGTCAAGTCTGACTGTGACTCTTCACTGAGAGCATAACCAAATTGCAGGTTCATTCACTTACCACTTGCAGAATGCAATTAACAAGAGCAAAGTCTTGTATAAAGAAAGTGACCTTTTATTCCAAAGCTAGCTTAGGGGAAGAAATATAGTCTTCTTGCCTTAAGGGTACTGCGTGGCTTCTGGAACAGAAATGTGGACGCTTTTAAAAGGGGGCCTAGCATGAATAGCACCCAAGGGAGGAAGCGAGCAGGTGGGGATCCGAGTACTCACTTTGGTGCCTTATCTACCGGGCAATCAAGTTAGCACCTGTGTGGGCAGAACTAGGTTGTAAAGGTGGCCGAAACTCTGCAGATGGAAGAGTGCGTGGTGGGCGGACTTTGGGCTGTGGATTAACTGTTGTCCTTCGAGGCAGTCTCCTGGTGGAAAAGAGTTCCACTCTGGAGCTTCTAAGCTCATACTTAACTTGCCTTGTAGGAAGTGTTTGGTGAAGGGGAGGTAAAAGGTTCTACTTGCATTTCTAAAGGACTAAGTAGGAAGTGGGGAACAGAAGGAAACAGATAAAAAAGAATAGAAGAGAAAAAATTAAAAAATATTAACTCATTCTCTTTTTGTTAGAAAAATGGGGGTACTCAGTTACAATAGGAATGAGTGCCTCCTATTCCAATAGGCTGCTCTGGGACTAGCCCATTCCAGATTCCTCCATGTGCCCCCAGAGGCAACAGGCTGCCTGGCACGATGAGCTCTCAATTTTAATGTCGATTCTGAGAATCAACTGGTGAGCAAACAGGATTCTAATTTAGCAGCTTTTAAAAAAGTTATTTTAGGCTGGGCGTGGTGGACCATGCCGGTAATGCCAGCACTTTGGGAGGCCGAGGCAGGTGGATCATGAGGTCAGGAGATTGAGACCATCCTGGCTAACACAGTGAAACCCCGTCTCTACTAAAAATACAAAAAATTGGCCGGGCGTGGTGGCAGGCACCCGTGGTCCCAGCTACTTGGGAGGCTGAGGCAGGAGAATGGTGTGAACCCGGGAGGCGTGCAGGGAGCTGAGATGGAGCCACTGCACTCCAGCCTGGGCGACAGAGCGAGACTCTCTCTCAAAAAAAAAAAAAGTTATTTTAAAAAATTAAAGCATTTTAAATATGGGAGTCTTTTCCAGTTAATCACTAAATAAAAACATTTGGTTAACAATAAATATATTTTTACAAATTTGGTGAAAAACATTTACAATCTTTTTTGTTAAAAACATGAGAGCTGATCAATGTGATGGTTACAGTGAGATTTAATGAGATTTAATGACACAATTGAACAATAGGCATCGAGCAAGGTTGCCCAGATTCCTGTTATTCCACAGAAAGTTCTAAATTGAAATGGTTGTTATTTATGCTACAGGTTAGTGATCAGATGAAATTTTATAGTTGCTGTCTTGAATAATTCCTCCTCTTCCTGTACATATATATTTAGGGATTGAATGAGTATATTTAAAAATCTTTCTGAAGTATATAATCTTGACTGTTTCTGAGTCTGGTCCCCTTCCAGCCAGGATGCTGATGTCTAAGGTAAGAGAATTTGCTGCTTTGTCCACTTGACTTACTCATGGGGCTTGACTTGGCCAGTTTAATGTGTTGGATTCAAACAGAATTAGATTTGAATCCTAACGTTGCCACTTTCTAGCTGTGTTACACTGGGCAGTTTTTTTAACTGCCTGTTCCTTGATTGGCTTATTTGTAGATGCAGAAATAATATCTACTGCATCTGGTTATTGTAAGGATTAATTCTATGCTAATCCTTTAACATGCCTGACATGTAGCAAGTGTTGGATAACGGTGGCTGCTGCTGTTTTTCCCTTTTAATCTGTCCCTGTGCATATTTCCCCTTAGCACTTTGGTTTCCATTTTTGCCGTTTTATTTTCTGCTTGATTATTATTGTATTAGCTAGACATTTCCAGTGGGAAACTCCCAACGTGATGAATGGAACAGTGTGGCCTGGGGGAACTTTTTTTTGAGATAGAGTTTTGCTCTTTTTGCCCAGGCTGGAGTACAGTGGCATGATCTCGGCTCACTGCAACTTCTGCCTCCCAGGTTCAAGCGATTCTCCTGCCTCACCCTCCTGAGTAGCTGGGATTACAGGTGCCCGCCACCATGCCCAGCTAATTTTTGTGTATTTTTAGTTGAGGCTGGAGTTCACCATGTTGGCCAGGCTGGTCTTGAACTCTTGACCTCATGTGATCCACCCGCCTCAGTTCCCAAAGTTCTGCATTACAGGCGTGAGCCACCGCACCCAGTCAGCCTGAGGGAACTTCAACAGTAGCCCTCTAGGAGATCAGCTGCTCATGGTACACTATTAGGTCTTACAATTTCTGTTGCTGTAACAATTACTCAACTAAATAAGAATAGCTTAAACAGCGAAGAAGTTAGTTATTTCTTATGGAGTTACTGAGAGTAAGAAGTTCAAGGATGATTTAGTGACTCTGTGGTGTTAGAGAACTGCATTCCTGGATACACCATCCTTTAGGACATTTTCATCTCATCTGAGTCTACCTGTCAACATTGCAGCAAGTAGGAAAGAGAAAAAGGACAAGGAGAGGACATGGGCACATTATTTCCTTTTAAGGACATGACCTGGATGTTGTACACATCACTTCCACTTGTATTTCTTCTGCCAGAATCTAGTCATATGGCCACATGGAGCAGTGAAGCTTGGAAATATGGTTTTTATTATTTGAGGCCATGTATCCAGTTAAAATTTAGAAGTATAGTTAGTAACAGAAGAAGGGGAAATACATTTTAAGAAACAAATAGCAATCTCTGCCCTGGGTATCAAGTTTGGCCATCAGCTGTGGAAGTTCAGAGGGCTCTGACCTTTACAAAGTCCCAGAATTGATCACTGTTAGGGAGGCTGACTCACATTAAAAAGCTTACAAGAGACTGATGTATAAAATAAGAATGCAATCAAAATTATCACAAAAAATATTACTTCCAAAGAGACAGGATGGATGGGTTGTTATAAGCACAATTGTTCCATGTTATATTACAAGCAGCACGGGGGGCCAAATTACCAGGGGGTTGCTTGGTAAGCAAAGAATCAGAGGCTCTGAGTACACAATGGCATGTCTCTGCTGGCCCGCGCTTCCATCCTCGCACTAGATGGACAATCACACTGGTTTCTGTCTTGGGCAGTGCTCCAATGGACCCTGCCAGACATTGGCTTCAAACTCTTCCTGGGTTGTGTCCTCTTCGTTGACCTCTCTCCTTTTTGATCAACAACTTATTTTTTTTTTAATTTTTATATTTTATTTTTATTTCTCTTTTAAGACCAATCTTTCCATTTTTAAAAAATTATACTTTAAGTTCTAGGGTACATGTGCACAACGTGCAGTTTTATTACATATGTATACATGTGCCGTGTTGGTTTGCTGCACCCATTAACTCGTCATTTACATTAGGTATATCTCCTAATGCTATCCTTCCCCCATCCCCCAACCCCATGACAGGTCCTGGTGTGTGATGTTCCCCTTCCTGTGTCCAAGTGTTCTCATGATCAACAGCTTATTTCTTTAGACGTGTTAATAATCCACCAGGTTTAATACCTTCATACTCAATCCTGAAGTCCTTTCTGCCTCTCCGTCTCTCTGCCCTGTTCCATATGTATTTGTTCATGGTTTTGCGCCTATTTACCATGTCACCTCTATACTACTACGAGATTTTAGTTATCATTTCATGTAGTTATAGCCCCTTTAGGATGACACCCTCACCTCACACCGCCTGGTACTGAAGCTCTTCAATCGTGTCCTACCATGGCACTCCCAAATCATGTTGATGATGACCACAAGATGACAAGGCCTCTGTTGCCACAAGTTTATGGTGTATCTATAACCTGAGCATGAGGTGGTCACAAGTACACTCACAAAAGTAGGGCCAGTGCTGAGAATAAAAAGTGAATGTAGATTTAAGGACACATCATAGTCAGTAGTTAAAATACAGAACTGTAGCTTTTGCACTTTGCAGTTGTAGTAGGAAAGAATGAAAACGTATCGTGTATTTTTAAAAAACTTAATGTGACCTTGCTGTATTTCCTTCATGTTGCAATAAGACTCCCAAACTGAGTTAGTTTCCCACAGTAGCTGTGCGTGTGTTTTCGTACACACGCACACACGTGCATACTATAACATAGCATTCTCCTGTGTCACTTCTGGCTTTAGCGGATGATATGGGAACGCATGACTGGCTTGGTAAAATTGGGTACTTAGCAATGCTAAGACCAGATGCCCACTAAACACAATGCCAAAGAAAAATGTTGGCACCTTGTTATTTTGGAGAGGTGACTGAATCTGATGAGTCCCTGACAAGCTGGTTTGAGTCTGGGTGAAGTCACAGTCCATAAGCACTCTGAACCTAGCAGACCAGGCAGAAGCTATTAAATATGAATAGTTAGAATTTGCAGCTCAGTCATTTCTGTGCCATAAAGCATGCAAAATCCCCCTTTAAAGTCAAACATCAAGCTGAGACCAGCCTCTCCAAGGAAATGGGAATGGAAGTTTTTATGGGGAGAAGAAATGGGAATGTTTAAAGTCACGAGCACTGGAAATGTTTAGCGGGTGAGGAAGAAGGGATAACTGAGAGCCCAGGAGCCGATCTGGAAGGGGTACTCAGGGAGTCAGACAGAGAGGAAGCCAAGGAAACTGTACACTCAGAAGGGCGCTGGAGCATGGCCCCAGGAAGGCAGGGGCAAAGGGTAGTATTGGCCAGAACCAGTCTTAGATAACAAGGAAATGGGCGCTGCAGTTGTAGACCATTTAGAGAAACTTGTCAGGAAATAAAGAGAAATAGGCAGATGGAAGAAGCAGTTAGATCAAGTGAACCCCCGCCCCCCATTAGTCCTCCCTAGCATCCAGCTTTGTGGGATGGGGCTTTTGGGCAAGGACACACATCAAAGCTATGTGATGAACAGTGGGAGGGCTGTTGGTATTGAAGGTGTTCTAATGGAAGAATATGACAGCCTAGGACAAATGGCATGCTGCATGGATCCAAGAAGTGCAAGAAAGGGGATACTTGCTGCACCCACATGGGAAGTAAAGGGATAATGGAGACTCAGGGCAAGGGGATTCTTGTACACCCATGGAAAGTGGGCTCTTCTAGGCTGAAAGGTTCAGTCAAGAAAAGTGTACGGCCTCCTCTGGACCTGACTGTACGTATATCTCACTGCTAGGTGGATAGGCCTATTTCGTGATGGACTGGACCTGCCCAGCTTTCCAGGAATTCAGAGTCCTAAGGGCAAGTTTATGATGTCTTTTGGTTTATTTAGTCAGTTGGTTGGTTGGCTTTTGTGGTTGTTTTGGTTAAAAAAAAAAAAAGATTTATTTTGCAACAAGTTGAGAGGCAGAAAGGAAGCAGTTAGGAAAGAGAGCAGTGGAAGAAGCAAATATGTGGAAGGAAGGTTACTAAGGAAACAGGAAAGGATAGGATTGAGGATGGAGCATGAAGGGAAGACAACGTACTGATGGATGTGATACACATCGTCAGGGTGCTCTCTCACTCCACGTACAACCATTATGTGCCTAGTAGTTGCTGGGTCAGTGTTTGCCTCTCGTCTTAAGCTCGATAAAATAGGTGCTTAGAAACCAGCTTGTGTTGGGGGCTTGTAGAAAAGAAAGATATTTACAGAAACTTTTGGGGTTGGAATTTGACTTTCAACAATGAATCAGGCTGGGCTCAGTGGCTCACGCCTGTAATCCCAGCACTCTGGGAGGCCAAGGTAGGCGGATTACCTGAGGTCAGGAGTTCGAGACCAGACTGGCCAACATGGTGAAACCCCGTCTCTACTAAAAATATAAAAATTAGTCAGGCGTGGTAGTGGGTGCCTGTAATCCCAGCTACTCAGATGCTGAGGCAAGAGAATCACTTGAACTCAACTGGGAGGCAGAGGTTGCAAGTGAGCCGAGATTGCGCCATTGCACTCCAGCCTGGGCAACAAGAATGAAACTCCATCTCCAAAAAAAGAAAGAAAACAACAACAACAACAGAAAAAACAATGATTCAGAAGGTGAATCAGCGAGAGTCTAGTGGAAATGGACCAGCAGGAATTTGTAGTGGGACTTGAATGTCGGCAGAGTTATCTAATCCATATTAAAGAATTAAGAGAAATGGAAGCCACACCAAACCCAGAAATGCTTTATAAAAATAGTAAGGTCTAGGGAAAAGGGTAAAGCTCACAGACAGGCACTTTCAGGATCCTCTCAGCTGTGGTGTTTCCTCATTGTTGTTAATAAGAAGACAGTTTCTGAATTCCCAGGAAAGTGGAGAAGAAAAGCTAGATTTGCGGTTGAGTGGAACCACAGTTTACCAGTACAATAAGGGGCCTATTTCTAGCAACAGAGGCTGGTGCATATTAATTCATTCAGCAGGCTCCATTGTTTATAATTCTTGCTTATATTTGCTGTCATGCATTGGAGTTAAAATTTACACCCTTTTTTTGGATACAAGAAGTTATTTTTATTTATCCTTCTTTGTTCGCTGTTTCACTTCACAATAATTAATCAAGTCACCAAAGCAGCATCGAACTGGGGAGTGAGGATTTATTTGCAATATTTGGCTTTTCTAACAGGGTATCTCACAGGGTGAGGGCTCGGCTATAATACGGGCCCTCTTATTTTATAACAGGTTGCAATTTCCCTGTAAGGTTTGACGTGGTTCATTTTGATAATTATGCTAAATTAAGTAGTTCTACACATTATAGAAATATATGTTAAGATACATTAACATTAAGCATTTTAATTAGGTTCTATATATAATAGAAATACATATTAAACAAGAATTCATCTCAAATTCAGAATCTGAATATGATTCTACCTAACTGAAACAAATTACTAGTGGAGAGGCTAGGAGTATCCCCAACCTCCCAGCTTTTGCATGTCATGAAATTTTATAAACAGTGTTAAGGCCACACATAAAAAGAAAAGCCCATCTACTTTGGAATTCGCCTCGGATTTTCTCCTACTTCTAGTCTGTCCTGTTCCAAGTGTTTCATCTCTTGGTGCTCAAGTATTAGTAACAGGGACACTGGGCAGAAAAGCCACTTGACGTTTCCTGGAATTCTTAGTGGAAGCTTTAAAGAAGGAAAAGAGCTAAGAGAGACCGTGCCATCCTGCTGACAGCTGGGTTTGTTCGGCCTCACTGAACAGGGCTTTGTACCGCATTAGCTCTGTGACCACAGCTTTTTCTGCAGGACCGGGGATCCCAGTGACGGTGAAAGAGGAAGACCTGGAAGACCGTGTCGCCTCTCTCACCCAGGTGTCCTGGTTCACCAAACACAGGGCTGGGGTTGTCAAGGTACAAGGGCTGTTGCCACATAAGGCACTGTCTGCTCCCAGTATGAGAGGTCTATCTAGAAACATGGCTCTGAATGTAGAGGGGGCCACGATTTAAAACAATTAAAGCATTTGCAACGTATCAATCCTCTGTACCAGTTAAGTGGTGTTTTTTTTTTTTTTTCCGTTTTGGGTTCTTTTTGTAAGGTAGCTGAAAACAACTCTGTTCCTCCCACTTTCCCTTAAAAAGGTAGAGATGTATTGGAAAGATATTTGAGAAGCTCTCAGTATCTATGGAAAAGCTGAACGAATAGTCCTGGGGTCAGAACGGGGCCTTCTCCCAGGACGTCACATGATAAAGCACGTAGACTTGTTCTGTGGAGCCCTGATGTTGATGAGATTCGGCTCCAACCCCTCTTGTCCGCAAGAGTCTTAGATGATGCCCACTTCCAGGCTCAGCTGCAGTGAGGTGTCCACCTCTCCATTGGTCAGTGGTGGCCAGGGGGCACAGCACAGGCTGACCGTGGGGCCCTCTCCTCTTTGTTAGAGCATTCCAGAGAAACGGCATTCACTGCAGCTGTAAATCACCTCGTCGTTGTCTTCTACAAAGTTCTTCTGCTCTGTACTCCACTCTCATTACAAGCTGTCCCCAGATCCCAGGGTTGCCCACTCGTCAGTTAAGACCCCAAGTCAAGAGCTGGGAGATACCAGCCTGGGGCACTTCTCCTTTCTTCTTCCTGACCTGGACTCTCATTGATTTGAAAGTACACTTAGTGCTGTATGTCCTAGATCTAAAATTGCTATAATTGTGTTCCCATCATTTTCATGGAAATGAAAGTTCTCACTGTCTCTGAGAGCTACACTTGACCATGGATTCTTTGTTGCCTCATCTTCTAAAATCAATATGAGGGTGTTATTACTTTTCTCCTCTCCTTTAGTGGCTTCCTGCTGCCTTCAGAATACAATCCACATTTCTTCACAGGGATATAAGCCCTTCATTATCTGATCCTTTCCTGTGTGTGACGTCTTGCCTTGCCAGAGCCCTACGCGACCCTGAACTTCTCAACATTGTTTGCTGAGCTTGATTTTATGATCCTCTGTCTTTGCATGCATTATTTCTTATGCCGATATTTTCCCTTCTCCTTCATCATTCCACCCAGATGAACACAAACACATCTTGCTAGATTCAATAAAAAGTCATCTCTTGTGCAAAACATCTCTGACCTCCCCCTGGTCCTTGCCAACAACTTATTATTTACTTCTTTATGCAGTTGCTGAATATTTCTTATTTAAATCCATCTCCCCTTTGAGACTATGAGCTCCCCAAGGGCAGGAGTTGTGTCTTCGTCATCTCTGACTGTAATCCCTAGAACACAGTCTCCTGTAGGGGTTCATTCATCCATGTTGCTGGGTGGGCATTGATGATAAAGGCTACACAAAATAGCTTGTGTCTATTTACAGTAGACAGCAAGTAGGGTCTGGTCTTTTCTGGAACACTTTATCTCTGCAACCCCATAGCATTAAGTAATCTGTAGGTGAGAGGCTCCCAGATGGCAAATGCTAACACGCTGGTTTTGTTACATCTTGCAGCATAAATGTACATAACTAGCGTGAATCTCAATCCACAGATTCACATGTACAAGAACATCACATGCTGTGTTTTCTTAAAATTGATTTAATTTCTGAATCTGATCCTTAGTCCTGCCAGCTGGGAAATTAAACCTCCTCCTTTTGTTCTTCTGAAGCCATTTATTAAGCACCTGCTATGTGCAACACATGTGGAAGATATACTATCTGTCAAACTAAAGAGCTTCCTCACAGCAAAGGAAACTATCAACAGAGTAAACAGACAACCTACAGAATGGGAGAAAATTTTTTGCAAACCATGCATCTGACAGAGGTAAAATATCCAGCATTCATAAGGAACTTAGACAAATTTACAAGAAGAGAAAAACAACCGCATTAAAAAATGGGAAAAAGACATAAACAGACACTTTTCGAAAGAAGACATACATGTGGCCAACAAGCATATGAAAAAAAGCTCAACATCACTGATCATTAGAGAAATGGAAACCAAAACCAAATGAGATAGCATCTCACAGCAGTCAGAATGGTTATTATTAAAAAGCCAAAGAAACAACACTTGGTGAGGTTGTAAACGAACGTTTATACACTGTTGGTGGGAGTGTAAATTAGTTCAACGATTGTGGAAGACAGTGTGGTGATTCCTCAAAGTCGTAAAGACAGAACTACCATTTGACCCATCAATCCCATTACGGGTATATACCCAGAGGACTATAAATCATTCTTTTTTTTTTTATTACTATTTTTGGAGAGAGTCTTGCTCTGCCACCAGGCTGGAGTGCAGTGGCACGATCTTGGCTCACTGCAACCTCCACTTCCCAGGTTGAAGCAATTCTGCTGCCTCAGCCTCCACTGGGAGTAGCTGGGATTACAGGCGCCCAGCACCACACCCGGCTAATTTTTTATTAGTAGTAGAGAAAGGATTTCACCATGTTGACCAGGCTGTTCTCGAACTCCTGACCTGAAGTGATCCACCCACCTCGGCCTCCCAAATCTCTCTGTTGTATTTAGATAAATTTTAGAACCCATTAAATTAAGAAACTTAAGAAAATGTTGACTTTGTTTTTCCTGTGAGATTCACTTGGGTTTAAGGATGCTTTCTCGCTGCATCTTAAGAAACAGTATTATTAGACTATGGTGCATTGTGGCAAATTTAAGATGTTCTTATGCCAGTAGTTTTAAAATTATTGATCACATTGTCCCTTATTTCTTATCATCTCTCTAAAGCTCAGAACAGCGGTGGTTGCTACAAGGAAGAAGAGAAAGTTGAGCTCTATCATCTATGTAAATCTTATTTTAATCAAAGCAAGACTTTGTTACATGAATTAAAAAATAAGAACAATATAGGATATTAGGAGAATTAAGATGGGTTTTTTGGGTTAGAGCTGCTCAACTTTCAAGGGGCATTTGGCAATGTCTGAAGATATTTTTGGTAGTCACACCCAGTAAGGGTGTGACGTGCTACTGGCATTTGTGGGTAGAGGCCGGGGATGCTGCTAAACCCACAAAGCACAGGACGGTCTCTACAACAAAGGGTTATCTGGCCCCAAATGTCAATAGTCTGAGGTTGAGAAAGCCCGGTTGAGAAAGCCCGGTTTAGCAGTACAAAACCTCTCCCTATGATAAAAAGTCTCACCCATTATCATTATTTTATTTTCAAAGTCCGCCCTAGGAGACCACCAGGAGGGAAGAGACTAAAGTTACTTTGGCACACTGGAACCCCATCTGCCCATCTCCTTCAAAGTCTGGGAGACCTATGAGTATGAAGAGAAAACCACCTTCTGTCAAGGCATGTTTTACCAAATTTGAATTTGTTGCCAACCATCTATTTGGCCACATCAGGTAAAATTGCTTGCTATTTTTCATTTGAAATGTTGCTGATCCTTTTAAAGCTGCCTGGGTATTTTAAAGGACATTTGGGAAGATAATTTTCTAAATGGTGAAGTCAAAAGGTGGCAGCCAGATCTTTTCAGGAGTGCCCCTGGATTTCATCTGGAGAGGTAGAAATTTGGATTTGGCTGCTGATTTACTCGAGACTCTGCTAAGGAAAGAGCATTTTTGCAATTATTTTGTGCTGGGAATGAAAGTAAACAAAGAGACTAGGAATGGATGCCCACTTTAATCCTGTGGAAGGAGAACTTCAAATTCCTCATTTTGTCCTTTATTTCTTATTATTGTCCTGCCTTAGAAAAGTTTCCTTAAACTGTGTGGAAAATCTTAGGCCATTATTATAGGCTAAATTTTGTCCCCTCAAAAGTCATATGTAGTAGTCCTAAACTCCAAGAGAATGTGACTTTATTTGGAACTCAGTTTATTGCAAATATAATTAGTTAAGTTGTTGGATGAGCCATACTGGAGTAGGGTGGGCTCCTAATCAAATCTGACTGGTGTCCTTCTAAAAAGGCACAATTTAGACATACACACACATACAGTGAGGACACATGTGAGCATGAAGATGGCCACCTACAGGCCAAGGGAAAGGGCCTGGGACAGATCCTTCCTCACAGCTCTCAAGAAGGAATCAACACTGCCAACACCTTGACCTCAGACTTCTAGCCTCTGGAACTGTGAGAAGATAAATTCCTGTTGTTTAAGCCACTCAGGGTATAGTGCTCTGTGACAGCAGCCCTAGGAAACTCACAAAGCCCATGTCTCTTGGTCCAGCCCTTGGTGAATGTTCTTTGGGTTCTCATAACATCTGGGTTAACTAGAGCTGTGTTACTCAAACTTTAATGTGCATGTGAATCTCCCAGGGATCTTGCTGAAATGCAAATTTCGATAGAGTAGGTGAGACCTGAGATTCTGCATTTCTGTTTTTTGTTTTTGTTTTGTTTTGGTTTTTTTTGAGACGGAGTCTCGCTCTGTCACCCAGGCTGGAGTTCTGTGGCGCAATCTTGGCTCACTGCAAGCTCCGCCTCCTGGGTTCACACCATTCTCCCGCCTCAGCCTCCCAAGTAGCTGGGACTACAGGCACCCACCACTACGCCCAGCTAATTTTTTGTATATTTAGTAGAGACGGGGTTTCACCGTGTTAGCCAGGATGGTCTCAATCTCCTGACCTTGTGATCTGCCCGCCTCGGCCTCCTAAAGTGCTGGGATTACAGGCGTGAGTCACTGTGCCGGCCTTTTTTTTTTTTTTTAAATGACAGAGTCTTGCTCTGTCACCCAGGCTGGAGTGCAGCGGCGCAATCTTGGCTCACTGCAACCTCTGCCTCCTGGGTTCAAGCGATTCTCCTGCCTCAGCCTCCCAAGTAGCTAGGATTACAGGCACGCACCACCATGCCTGGCTAATTTTTGTATTTTTGGTAGAGACAGGGTTTTGCCATGCTAGCCAGGCTGGTCTTGAACTCCTGAGCTCAGGTGATCTGCTTGCCTTGGCCTCCCAAAGCGCTGGGATTATAGGCCACTGCGCCTGGCCAGATTCTGCATTTTTGATGAGCTCCTGAGTGATGCCAATGCTACTGGTTCATAGACCACACTGTGAGTAGCACGATTACAGCACTCTTGAGTAGCAAGGGGCTTCTCGATTCTGGCTTCACATTAGAATCACTCACTGAGAGTAACTTTGCAATGTAATATATTGGAACCTCTGTGGGCAGGACCTGACATTGATATTTTTCAGAAACTCTCCAGTGATTCTAATCTCCAGCTAGGTTTGAGAACCACTGAACTACGCATGATCCATTTGAGATTTATGTTTCATCATTGGGCTACTGACTTGAGGCAATTAGAAATGTGGAACAATAGAGCTTCTCCCTATGTTAAACTTCTGGGAGAAAGTATTTGAAATGACCTTTTCCCCAAGTTTGTATGTTTGTTTAAAACAATTCAGCATGCTCAACAGCTCCTTCTTCATCATTAGAAGCTGGGAAACTGTCAGAAGAAGCTCTAGCCTCCAGGGCTAAGGCATTCTATACCACGTGCCCACTGGGTACCCATTCTAACCCCAGCTGCCTCCTCCGTGCCTTGGACCCTCCTCTCCTTCAGGGAGTGCCAATCTACCAGGAAAACACCATTTAACAAGGCTTACACAAACTATAGCCCCTCTCAAGACAGTTTCCAGGCTTCTTTTTAATTCTTTACCTTGGGGAGACTGGCTGCAGCCTTTCAACCCCACAACATACGTGTCTCTCTTCCCCTGGGTCTTCTCTTCAGATAGTCTTCTGGTTTTTCCTTTGGCCCCCACCTCTGATTAACATCTTTGGTTCTGCCCTTTGATTTACCTCCTGCTGCAGCTGGCCTCCATAACCCTAGTCCCTTCTCAGCTCAGCCCCAGAGAGCCCAGCCCACAGCAGAGGCCTGGGTTTCTAACCCTAAAAGTAAGGGAAGGACAGAAACATCTATCCATTCATCTATCCATTCATTCACCCATCCATCTACTCATCCATTCACTCATCTGCCCATCTGTCCACCTACACATGTACCGATTCATCCTCTCATTCACTCATCCTTCCATCCATCTACACATCCATCTACCCATGTCTTCAACACATATGTCTACTATGTTAGATGCTTGGGAATTAAATAATGGGCATGACAGCCCCAGTCCCTTTCCTCTCCTCAAACCCAAAGTCTATCGTAAGGATGGCTATTGAACATTACATATGTGATGAGAATTACAAAAGAGTTTGTAAAAAAGAGAATCCAAATTCTCTCTGAAAGGATGATGGAGGCTATCAAAGGAGGGGAGTTTTAAGCTGAGACAGAAAGAACAACTGGAAGTTGCTCATCAGCTGGTGTGACAAGAATAAAGGGATAACAGGAAAGAAAAGGCATAGCATCAGGAAAGAACTTGGTGTTTTCTGAAAAACAGATATGATTGGAGCAGAGAGTAGGGGTGGGGAGTAGTCAGAGGAGGTGCTGGTGATGCTGGCAGAAGCCAGGTGAGGTATACCCAGCAGCTGGGGCTTCATCCCAAGTATCTATGAATGTGACTCTAGTTCCTTGACTCCTGAAATTCTTTTCTTTTTCTTTTTTTTGGGGGGTTCCTTTTCAGTGCTTTCTAAGGCAATTCCCTGGCTCCCGACTCCTGAAATTCTTAAGGGTTTTATTTTCCTTTGCTAGGTTCAATGTGAGGATATTGGATCTATTGAATATGTACTTGAGGATGTATTCTAAGCACCCATGCCATGCTGTGCTCAGCATTGCACAACAGTGCAACTGGGGGAAGTGGTGGAAAAGAGAGAAAAGGCCCAGGGTCTACTTTTGAAGAGCTTACAGTTGCATGGAGACAACAGTGTCTAGTGTAGGATGATGGAACAAAGTCAGAGCTGCAGATGGGATGCATGACGGGGGTGTGGAAAAAATTTCAATAAATACTCATCTACCCAGCCAGCCAGCCATATAATAAAATCAATTTTATTTTATAAATATAAATATATAGTTTTTTATATAAATATAAATATATAATGTGTTATATAAGTATACTATATATTAATTATAAATGAAATATATAAATATAAATGAAATATATACAAATGATAAATTATAAATATAAATGAATATATAATATGTATGAACTATATATTATATATATAATAAATATAAATGAAAAACACTTAGCTATAAAAAGCATTCCCAAATTGAATCTGAGTATTTTGCTGAATCTGGGGCTTTGATTTGGGGAGGAGCATCGGTTCTTCTATGAATGCTGAACAGAGTGTCCTTGGGTCCTTTTGCTCATGGTCCATACAATACTTTGCCCCAAATCATATAGGACCGAAGAGGCAACCCAAGCTTCAGCCTCCAGGGCTGAGGTATCCTATGTCATGTGCTCACTGGGCACCCTTCCCACCCCCAGCTGCTTCCTCTTGGCCTTGGACCTTCCTCTCCTTCAGGGAGTGCTGATCTGCCAGGATAGCAACAGCTGGCCCGCCGGAGCCCACCAGCTCACTATTGCTCCATTTCGGTTGGCCTTTTTACTTGGAAATCCCTTACCTCTTGAATAGTCAGCTTTACCAGGACAAAAAATAGATAACTGCTTCTGTAGAAAACTAAACAATGGTGGCCAATGAGGGTTTAGCATCGGGGACCTTCCGTCCAAGATGAAGGAAGCATTAGGACTAAATTACAGTGGAGGCCTAAACTTTGCTTTTATATATTCTTTTCCTGTCGGGGCCCTATACAGTAGAGAAATTATTTTGTTTTTCCTTCCATAACATTTTAGCGTGCAAATTTAGACGGCCCTACAGGGGCACGACTACAGCACTGAGGGGGTTTAACGCCGTGCAATCTGTCTAAGCAATGAGAACTGTGAGGCCGATTATTTAACTACATTTCCTCTAAGGCTTTTTTCTTAGTGGGATGACTCAGTCCCACATAAATCCACAGTAGGGGGACCTAACTTGGGACAATTATGTTGAATCATGTGCCTTCCCCAAACAATTTACTCTGTGGGGAAGTCCCCAACTTGTGCCTGCCATTCTTTCACAGAAGTCTTATTTTATTTTGTTCACCTCAGTGGGAGAGGAAATGGATGTTATCACTGTTGTGCCCAGAAAGAGCAATACATGCTAGATACGTGCGTTTTATAAACATCACTTGAATCGGCGGAGGGGATGCTTTTTTCTTTTTAGAAGACTGCTTGGAATGTGTATATTGATACTTAGTTGTTATAAAGTAAAAGTAAACTGGGATGAAGTAACTCAAGGAGAATTAAGTGAGGGCAGTGGGTGTAGAAGGGACAGGAGGGAGGCAAGGCGGGTAAAGGCTGCTGTCAAGATGAAGCCTTCGATGTACAACACAGGTAGTACCAATCACTGAGTATCTCGTACCAGGAATTAATTGATGTACATGCAACAGTCATTCAATTTGCCTAATTACCAGTTGTTCACACCCACACCATAGGGCTTTGTTACAAATGACTCCCTTGCTCAGTCCACTGAGTGGAGGGTGAAAGCCCACTCTGGAGTGGTTTGTGAGGGAAATTTGCATACGGCATTTCCCCCACCAAATTATTAATTGGCTCCTGGGGACGCCCTGGTTTCTGAGGTTCTGCTTAATTGCTATTCATGTCAAGTTTAAACATCTGCCCCTGGTAAGCAGAGGTACCTGCTAACCCATCTGCCTCACTGCTGTCAGCGTCGTGTTTACATTCACAGCTAGGGAGTTCGTGTCAACACATCCCTTCCATGAAAACAACAGAGAATATTGCTTTGACACTGTTGATACTGACTGCCAAAGGTCGTGTGGGTAGAAGGTAAACAAGGAGAGGAGGCGGCTGGGGGTGCTCCACTCAGCGTCAGGCTGTGGGGCAGTTCACCGGGAAGGAAATGCAGCTTCCAGCCATGGAATGAGATGGATTCCTTTCCTTCCCTCCTTGCCAAGGGGGCAACATTGCTGCCCAGGTTTAAAATATATATTCTCAACTCATCTACCGAGCAAGTCCGGAAATTTGCGAAGCACTCTGGGTTTTTGGGAAATGAGATCATTTTTTTTTTTTTCCCAACCAACAGTCCTCTCGGATTAAAAGATTCTGTTGTGGGATATTATACTAAGGTTTGTTTTGTTACCTTGTACAACGAATTTCTTGGCCAGTTTTCATTTTCAGTGTACCAACATCATTGATTGAAGGATCAAGCTTGTAAGGCAAGAACAATTTCTGCTAAACAGATTGTGGTCATGGCCGCCAGTGCTGTAGGGATCTGGATGTCAATGATTTTGATATGACCTTCAGGTTCATTTCAGATAACCCTAGGTCCTTCAGCACCTCATATGCAACTTACCTGAATGGGACAGTTACGCCAGTTAGGTTAATGAGCAGCCTCACATCTTGGCCTCTTCTATTCTTCTCCAAAGCTAATCAATACACATTGCATATGCTCAGCTATCTTTGCAATTCAAAAACCACTTTCCATTTAGCTTACTAGGGAGAGACTGATTTCAACAGCAAGAAGAGATGGAAAGAAAAACTTAACCTAAAAATATACTCTCAAAATAAATCAAGAAATGATTTAGAACAGGGGCTGGTGAAGTGCAGCACACAGACCAAATCCAGTCTGCTGCCTGGTTTTGGAAATAATGTATTATTGGAATATTGTCATGCTCATTCACTCACCAACTATCTGCTATGGACTGAATTGTGTCCCCTCAAAATGCATATGTTGAAGCCTTAACTCCTAGTGTGACTATTTGGAGACAGAACTTTCAGGAAGTATTAAGGTTATGTGAGTTCCTGAGGGTGGGGGTCTTAATCTGATAGGATTGCTGGCCTTACTGGAGAAGGAAGAGATAGGGGCCTCTCTATGTGTGCATTGAGGAAAGGCCATGAGAGCACCAAGCAGGAAGGGGACAGTCTGCAAGCCAGGAAGAGGACCCTCAGCAGGACCTGACCCCGCTGGCGCTTTGATCTCGGACTTACAGCCTCCAGAACTGTGAGAAAATAAATTTCTGTTGTTTAAACCACCCAGTCTATGGTGTTTTGTTACGGCAGCCTGAGCTGACTAAGACATTGTTTGCGGCCTCTCGTGGGCTATGGCAGATTTGAGCAATTGGGTAGAAACTGTCACACGCAAAACCAGAAATTTTGCTATCTTGCCTTTTACAGCAAAAGTTTGTTGATGCCTGATACAGAACTCCAGCCTCCAAAACTGTATATAGAGAGTATGACTCTTACTTAAAGAGGGGAGAAAAGCCCTCAAGACATATTAGAAGCAGGTAGCAATGTAGCAGCTATACAGATGAATATAGACAGCAATGGATAATATTATTAATTAAAAAATACAGAAGTTGATATATGGCTAAATACAAATAGACACCAATTACTGATAGAAGTAAACTGAAAATAATTGAAGGAGCATAACTGAATGAATGTGAAGTTTGGGCCAGAGTTTTGTATCAGTGGCTGATTTTATATTGTTACTTTCTAAAATTTAGGAGCTACAAACTTAAACATTTATAGCAAACAGGCAACATACAGGCACCTGTTTGGGGAATATTCTACACTCTGCCACAATGGCTGAATCTAGCTGATTCTTGTCAGCCTTTCTGATTTTGTGAAAAAGCTCCAAATCCTGATTCAGAGGCTTGTATGAAATCTCCCAATTTTTAAACGTAAAATCAGTCGCTCCTACAGAGGAATGTAAGCAAAACTGGATCCATGAGCCACCAGTTTGTGCTTAAATCTTTTTGTGCTACATGTATTTCATAAAGGTTTTTTTAAACAAAAGAATAAGGAAAGAAAGATAATATTTTCTTTGCTGATCTTCTTAAATCATTGTTGAGGATACGACTTCTAGAGAGGCTTGCTTTTCAGATACATTTGGTTGCAATATTTTTCCCATGTTTTCCCAAATGTAGCTAAGGGATTAGCCACTGGGGTGTCACTTAAGCCTATTAGTCCCCTCACTGCAGGCTGGTGTAATGTGGCATGATGCATGAAACTCAGGAAACATTTACTGGTGGCTTTAATTGCTTTCACTTGAACAAATACTATATATTTGTTTATATATGTGTATATATGTACACACACACACCACACACACTTTTTTTTTTTTTTTTTTTTTTTGAGAAGGGGTCTCACTCTCTCGCCCAGGCTGGAGTGCAGTGGCACAACGTTGACTCACTGCAACATCTGCCTCCTGGGTTCAAGTGATTCTCCTGCCTCAGCCTCCTGAGTCCTGAGTAGCTAGGATTACAGGTATACACCACCACACCTGGCTAATTTTTTTATTTCTTGGTAGAGACAGAGTTTCACCATTGGTCAGGCTGGTCTCGAACTCCTGACCTTAAGTGATCTGTCCGCCTTGGCCTCCCAAAGTGCTGGGATAACAGGTGTGAGCCACTGCGCCCGGCCTATACATTTTTAAAAAGCCAAAGTAAATAAGACAGCAGGACCATGTTTTAGAGGATTCCTACATGCCCAACATCTACATGGCAGCAGAAAATCCTAAATGATACTGACTGACATCATCCCTTTCAGTTGTGCTGGAGCAAGAGATTGTAAAATTTGTTGCTGTGTTTTGTAAAGCAAAACTCTCACTCTGTGTGTTTTTCCTTTTTTTTTTTTTTTTTTTAATGAGATGGAGTCTCACTCTGTCGCTAGGCTAGAGTGCAGTGGCGCGATCTCGGCTCACTGCAACCGTCGTCTCCTGGTTTCAGGCGATTCTCCTGCCTCAGCCTCCCAAGTAACTGGGATTACAAGCATACACCACCACGTCCAGCTAATTTTTGTACTTTTAGTAGAGATGGGGTTTCACCATATTGGCCAGGATTGTCTCACTCTCCTGACCTTGTGATCCGCCCACCTCGGCCTCCCAAAGTTCTGGGATTACAGGCGTGAGCCACCACGTCTGGCCTTTTTTTTTTTTTTTTTTTAATGTGGTTGAGTTGCCTTAAAATGACCATTTTCCAAGAGAAATAACTGGTGTGAGAGGAGGAAAACTTGTTTGAGGCCAAGCATATAACTAAAGTCAGAGCTACAACCAGAGGATCCCATCTCCTGTGCTTTATGGGGGTTTTAGAATTAAGTTCTTCGTGGTCACTTTGTTTCTTCAAAAGTTCAAGCTATAGACAACATTTGACACATTTATCACAGATCATAGAAACTCTCTTAACCAAGAGATCAGGACCAATATTGGCTACTTAGTCAAAAAAGTCATTTAAAGTGGGACAATATTTTTTAAAAGGTTCTTAGTTTATACGTTTTACTTCAATGTAAAATTACAAATGGACATTAACTTGACAATTTAACTTTACTATGGAGAGTCAAGACTTTTTGAAAATGGGTCCTCTGGTTAGAATCTCTCAACATCTTTCTTGCATTAACTATAGGCACAATCCTTTGGCACAGTTTCCAGCTTTCTTTCCTCAAAGTGGAGTGGGAAATTAACATGTACGCAAAGCAATCTGAATACATGAGTTCTTCCAAACTCTGATGATTTCCCCTGATCTATCACACTTGTCTTACCCACTCATTTGACAGGAAATTTTTAGCAAACTTATTTTTATTGTCTTCATAAAAACCACATCTTTATTTTCACTTTCATATTTCATGGCTCTATATAATATTTATTTAAATGATGTAATTACAATAGCAACTACACTGGTATGAAATAGGTCTGGGAACCAATCAAGTTAACTCTTGGTAAGTGTTCAACTCAGCTGGTACGAGGGGATGTATGAGGTTATATTTGAGAGAAACCTACTACCTGGGAGTGTTCAGTGAGGTTAGTGTTTATGATTTACAAGAGGGAATGGAGAATTTTGCTTAATTCTATATATTGTTCAAATGGAGGTCAACAAAGAGAACTTCCATTGTACAGCATTGCTAAAGAAGAAAAATGTCACACAGAGGGAAGAAAATCCCTTCTAAGCATGTGACAGCTAAAATGGTCATATAAGAGAATAACGACGACTTATGGTCAGTCACTCCATAAATGGTCCATTACAATAGACACTTCATAAATAATTTGAGGCCTTTCCTCTGGGCCCCAGACTAGCTGTGCACTGCACACTTCCAGTGGATAATGTACAAACTTACTCAAACTCAACCTGCTCCAAATGGCATGTCTTATTCTCTTGCCCCAAACCTGTTTGTCCTATGGTGTTCCCCACTGAAGTGACTGATGCCATCATCCACCTAGGATCCATGCCAGAAAGCTAAGCAGGATCCTGGAGGCTGCTCTCTTCAGCATCCCTTATATTCAACCGGACATCAAGCCATGTCCATTTGGACTTTACACTTCTCTCTAATTTGTCTTCTTCTCCTTATGCCTACTGATTTGGCCTATACATTTATTTTTCAATGCTGTCTCCACTGTCTCAATTCTATCTTCCACATGTCTGCCAGCATGATCTTTCCAAACTGTACTTCTGATGATCTCACTCCCCTGAATAAATCTTCCAAAGGATCCCTATTGCCATCAGGACAATATTCATTCAAACTCTTTAGCCTGACATTCTCAATGTAGCCTCTGCCAACATTTCAAACCACATATCTAAACACATGCACCTAGTTCACTCCACAACCATAGTGAACTAGAACATTCCCCCAAACACATCAGGCGATTTCACTCCTTTGCTTGTTTTGTTTCCACTGTCTGTATGTAGCACCTTTCCTCATCAAGTCCCCTTGTCTATTATGACAGCTCACAGGCCATTAACTCTGTGTAAGTGCTTCCTGAGCCTCGCTTATGCATCCTTTAAAATGCTATTAAAACTATGTATTGAATCTAGTTATGATTGCTTGTTACATATGTATTATCTATCTATCTATCTATCTATCTATCTATCTATCTATCTATCTATCTATCACCCAGGCTGGAGTACAGTGACACGACTATAGTTCTCTGCAGCCCTCAACTCCTGGGTTCAACTGGTCCTCCCACCTCAGCCTCTTGAGCAGCTAGGGCTACAGGTGCATACCACCATGCCTGGCTAATTTTTTTTTTTTTTTTTTTTTTTTTGTAGAGACAGGTTCTCGTTGTGTTGCCAAGGCTGGTGGCAAACTCCTGGGCTCAAAGTGTGTCCAGAATTGGTGGGTTCTTGGTCTCGCTGACTTCAAGAATGAAGCCACGGACCCTTGCAGTGAGTGTTACAGTTCTTAAAGATGGTGGGTCCGGAGTTTGTTCCTTCAGACGTTCAGATGTGTCTGGAGCTTCTTCCTCCTGGTAGGTTCGTGGTCTCGCTGACAGGAGTGAAGCTGCAGACCTTCCCAGTGAATGTCACAGCTCATAAAGGTGGCATGGGCCCAAAGAAAGAGCAACAGCAAGATTTATTGCAAAGAGCGAAAGAACAAAGCTTCCACCAGTGAGGAAAGGAACCTCAACGTGTTGTTGCTGGCTGGTTCAGGCAGCCTGCTTTTATTCCCTTATCTGGCACCACCCACATCCTGCTGATTGGTCCATTTTACAGAGAGCTGATTGGACTGTTTTGACAGGGTGCTGATTGGTGTGTTTACAATCCCTGAGCTAGATACAGAGCACTGATTGGTGCGTTTACAAACCTTGAGCTAGATACAGAGTGCTCTGTGTCTAGTTAACCTAGTGGGGACTTGGAGAACTTTTCTGTCTAGCACTCTGTGTCTAGCTCAGGGATTGTAAATGCACTAATCAGCACCCTGTCAAAATGGTCCAATCAGCTCTCTGTAAAATGGACCAATAAACAGGATGTGGGTGGGGCCAGATAAGGGAATAAAAGTAGGCTGCTGGCGCTAGCCAGCAGCAACCCACCTGGGTTCCCTTCCACGCTGGTGGAAGCTTTGTTCTTTTGTACTTTGCAATAAATCTTGCTGTTGTTCACTCTTTGGGTCCACGCCCCCTTTATGAGCTGTAACACTCATGGTGGAGGTCTGCAGCTTCACTCCTGAAGCCAGCGAGACCACGAACCCACCCACTGGGAGGAACAAACAACTCCAGACGCGCCACCTTTAAGAGCTGTAACACTCACTGCGAAGGTCTGCAGCTTCACTCCTGTCAGCAAGACCATGAGCCCACCAGAAGGAGGAAGCTCCAGACACATCTGAATGTCTGAAGGAACAAACTCCAGACATACCATCTTTAAGAACTGTAACACTCACGGGAGGGTCCGTGGCTTCATTCTTGAAGTCAGCAAGACCAAGAACCCACCAATTCCAGACACAAAAGCTTCCTCCTGCCTCAGTCCCCCAAAGTGTTGGAATTACAGGAGTGAGCAACTGCGCCTGGCCTCATCTGTCTTTTCTATTAGATTTATGTTTCTTAAAGACAGATTGTATTTTGATCTCCTCTGTATCTCTTGTATGAGTATAAAGCCCAAAACATGTTGAGCTCAATAACTATTTGTTAGATGAATGAATGAATGAATGGGCAAAAGTCACAAAAAGAGTCTGCACTATTCCTTACCCACTGGCTTACTCTATTTACTAGTGAAGTGATTCACAAGTGAGCAATTTAATTACAGCGGAATTAGCTTCAAAGTAGTGACGTTTTTAATGTTTCTTAAAAGGTAGAAGGAAAAAAGCATAGCTACAAGAGATTTTACCTGTACCTTACCAAAAGTATGTAAATTATTATCATATAATGATAAAATAATGTTGTGGTTTTACAATGAGAAGTTTGAGGATTCTGTAAGATAACATATGTAAGCCGCGGCAACACATAATAGAGCCTATTGTTAGACAAAGACACTGTCAAAGGGTAGCTATTGTTGTTGTGGTTATTATTATCTCTTTTGAATTAGTAGAATGATTCTGTTATTCTACACATACAATTGTTATTTTAAAGCCTTTATTTCAAAACTTAATACCTTGAGACATAAACACCAGGTGTGGCAAAAACGAACCTTTGGTTTATCTTCTTGTAGAATTTATTGAAATGGCATTATTTAAGAGAACACTACTAGTAATTACATAGCTAGTAATTTAAATGCCAACTTGGCAATGTTTGAAAATGATTTGGAAAATGGAACCACAATGCAACTGTGACCAAACATTGTCATCTAGTTATTTTCAAACCTTAATGTGCATAGGAATAATAAATCTTATTAAAATGCAGATTCTGGGGTCTGGAATGGGGCCTGAGATCCTGCATTTTATGTATGTATTTTTTTGAGCTGGAGTTTTGCTCTGTCACCTAGGCTGGAGTGCAGTGGTGCGATCTTGGCTCAGTGCAACCTCCATCTCCTGGTTCAAGTGATTCTCCTGCCTCAGCCTCTCGAGTAGCTGAGATTACAGGCGTCTGCCACCATGCTTGGCTAATTTTTTATATTTTTAGTAGAGATGGGGTTCCACCATGTTGGCCAGGCTGGTCTCAAACACCTAACCTCAAGCAATCTGCCTGCCTCAGCCTCCAGAAGTGAGCCGCCAGGCCAGGCCTCTGCATTTTAATAAGATCCCATGTGATGCTGATGCTGCTGGCCCATTGACCAGATTTCAGTGGGAGCAGTGTATCACAGTTCTGATTAATGGTAAGAGTCTCTTAGGATGCTTATTAGGAACATAGATTCCTGGAGTCTCCCAAGTGTAAACACCTCACTACCCTGACCTTCCACTAAACACACACACACACACACACACACACACACACACACACACACACATACCCCTGTGTTCATGGAACAGAACTTTGGGGACTTGGAAGGTTACTAATGTCTACAGGTTGAGTATTCCTTATCAGAAATGCTTGGGACCAGAAGTGTTGCAGATTTTGGAATTTTTAGGACTTTGGATTTTTTCAAATTTTGGAATATTTGCATTATAGTTACTGGCTGAGCATACCAAAGCCACGAATTTGAAATTCAAAATGCTCCAATAAGCATTTCTTTTGAACATCATGTTGGTGCTCAAAAAGTTTTGGATTTTGGAGCATTTCAAACTTGAATTTGGGATGTTCATCCTGTAGTATATAAATATGTATTAGACACATAGATACATTTCCTATGGAAACTCACTGATATTCACTGTGAATTACTAAATTTCTTTTTTTTTTTTTCTTTAGAAGGCAGGATCTCACTCTGTCACCCAGGCTAGAGTGCAGTGGCAGGATCATAGCTCACCATAACCTCAAACTCATAAGCTCAAGCAGTTCTCCTATCTTGGCCTTCCAAAGTGCTGGGATTACAAATGTGTGCCCCCGTACCTGGCCTGAATTCCTCAGTTTCTAAGAAATTACCCAGAGGCTCCTTACAGACTTCAGATATTGTAATAAAATACCTAACAAAAGTCCTTGGACAATTTCTGCTTTTCATTGTTTTGTTCTATCCTTGTTAGCATTGCGCCATTCCTAATTATTCGATGAAGTAACACATTTTTCCAGATTTTGAAGCTTTCTAGATAAATGGTTAAAATTCTGTTTCAGAAATGTTCAAAGTTATCATCTTGTTAAATTTTCTTCTATTTATCCTAAACATTTAGCTCGCATTGGAAGATGGGATCTGATTTAACAAGATTATTGTTTTGGTTCTCAGAATTATTTCACTCAGGAAAAAAATCCCTCTTCTCCTTTCTAATGGTGTACCCAATTTGATGGATTCCTCCTTTTACCAATGATGATGATGAATACTTTTTCAATGCTTACTAGATGCCAGACACTTTCCAAGTGCTTTATATCAATCAATCCTTACTACAAGTCAATGTGAGAAGTGGCATAATTATCCCCATTTTACAGATGAGGAAACTGAAGCACAGGGGAGTAAGTACTTTGCCTAAGATCACACAGCTCACGAACAAGGAATTTAATTTCAAATCGTCTGATTCTGCAGTCTAACCTCTTGACTATTACAATCTACTATCATCATAAATATTTGAGCCTATATTTCTGGTTTCCAATACCCCTTTATTTCATTATCATCTCTAAGCACCTATTGATATTCCAGCCCTTACTACCTTTTTGTTTGTTTGTTTGTTTGAGACAGGGTCTCGCTCTGTTGCCCAGGCTGGAGTGCAGTGGTGTGCTCATGGCTCACTGCAGCCTCAACTTTCTGGGTTCAAGAAATCCTCCCACCTCAGCCCCCTGAGTAGCTGGGACCAAATATGTGCACCACCACACCCAGCTATTTTTAATTATTATTATTTTTTGTAAAGGTGAAGTCTCACTATGTTGCCCAGGATGTTCTTGAACTCCTGGGCTCAAGCAATCCTCCTGCCTCAGCCTCCTAAAATGTTGGGATTACAGGCAGCAGCCACTAAGCCCAGCCCCTTCTTGCCTTTAATATAGTAATCAGTATGAAATTGAGCAGAACAACCATTTACAATTATGTATGTGTGCTCTGCATGACTGCAGGAGATATCATTGTAATTAGTAATCCTCTTAGATCTATGTAGTTATTACAGTTTTCTAGAAGATGGTAGTAAAATGTCTTGAGAAAAGACATAATCTGCATAGCTATCAGTGGGGACTGAAATTTGGTATCTCTAATTATATGGGCACGGTAGATTGGAAAACATGGCCAGAATATTTTTGTAGCTACCCCAATAAAGAGATAGAATCTATTTCTCTACTTCTTGAACCTGGGTTAGCTTGTGACTTGGTTTGACCAAGATGTGGTAGAAGTGATATTCTCCAATTTGAGGAGTGTAGGTTTCAAATGGCCTTGCAGCTTCTGCTTTTGAAGCAGAAGCTTTGGAACTCCTCTACTCTTCTATGAAGAAGTCCAGTCCAACCTGAAGGAAAATGGAAGGGTCCCAGCTGACATGTCCAGGTGATTGTCAGCCATGGAGAGAATGGCCCTCCATCCTGTCATAGCTAAGCTTAGCCCAAGTTGGCTCACCAGCTGAATGCAGCTGAACAGGTGAGCTCAGATGAACCCTGCAGGTTAACTTGCCAGCTAACGTACAGAATCAGGGGAATTAAGAAATCACCTCGAATGAAGGGAATTTCAAGCTATTAAGTTTTGGGGTTGGTTGCTAGGCAGCAATACAAACTTGATGCAGTTGTTTAAAAGATAAATAAAATCAAAGGCAATATAACTATATTTCTACTTAATGATATTCAGAGATTTGTTCAATATAATAAGGCTTTTTGATTCAATAAAATAATTTTGTGTAAAAAGCCTGTGACCCAACTGGAGATTGAAGGGGACACATTTACTTGTAGTGATTTCCACAATTACATATTTTCATAACTAGAGATAACAAAGAAAGCTGTTAACTAACTGCATTGCTACAAATTCTGAGTTGTTATCATTGATTTTATAATCTGAGATTTGCGACCACTGGATAGAAAAAATTTTAAGTATCTACATTTTTAACAGTAAATATGACAGTGTGTTAAAAATAATATAAATCCCCTTTTTTAGTAAGGATAATATGAAATCAGAAATACAAATCTCCATTTAAGAAGGAATTCAACTTCTAATTAAAGGAAGACTGTAAACTAATCTCCATGGATCTAAGATCACTTTTTTTTTTTCTTTCAATTATTATGTTGTAAATTCCTTCTCTGTGTTGGCAAGAAACTTGTCAAATTTCTACAGAACTTGTCTTGAGCCACTTAAATTGTAGACCTTTATATTTTTATTGCTGTCAAAAGTTTGTAAAATATGTTTCAGATAATTATGGAAAATCATAAAACCTGCCTGTGGTAGGAAACAATAATAGTTCACAAATTACACTTACCGTTAATCAGTTCAGACATAACTGAACTGCAAATGAACTTACTTTTATTTTTTTCTGCCTCAAGCAAGCCCCATGTTCTCCAATACATTGTGAACTCATTGGAAACAACAGGCTGCCTTTTGTCTTTTCTCTGCAGTGGTGACAAATATAAGAGCTTCTGATGGTTTCAAAATCCTACAAATAACACAGAGCATCGTTTATTACTCTAAGAGCAGCAGTAATAAAACACAATCTGCAAATAGACTAATACCTGCATGACATTACCAAGCATGATGCCTTATATTGAAGCATAATGTTCTAACTATTATAACAACTGTTAGAGGCTCCACTGAAGAGGAAAGAAGACTGTTCCAACATTCACAAGTCTCCTATCCCCTTGATGGAAATTCCAAAAGCAAATGGTTATTTATTATTTTGTGTACTTTAGGTCCCATTGCAAAGTGTTAGTGACTGGAATAGGTTTTCTTGAAATCACAATTTAAAAAATAGTAACCGCTCATAAGCAATTGATTATTTTTTCTAGCTTCTATTAGTGATATTTACTAGGAAGAACTGATAATCTATCAAAACTTAATGGTAGTGCGTTAAATTTCTTTTGTTATCTTCTAGGAGCCTATTTATGATAAATCTTTTGTTGGGATATACATCCTGTTTTTCCTTTTTTTTTTTTTTTTTTTTTTTTTGAGGCAGAGTCTCGCTTTGTCACCCTCTGTCTCCTGGGTTCAAGAGATTCTTCTGCCTCAGCCTCCCGAGTAGCTGGGACTACAGGTGCCTGCTACCACACCCGGCTAATTTTTGTATTTTTAGTAGAGATGGGGTTTTACCATATTGGCCAGGTTGGGCTCGAACTCCTGACGTCGTGATTCACCCGCCTCGGCCTCCAAAAGTGCTGGGATTACAGGCATGGGCCACCGCGCCAGGCCTACATCCAATTTTTTTTTTTAAACATAGATGTAAATATTTTAGCTGGCAGTCGAATGGGCATATAAGATTTTGTGACACCTCTGTTAGAATTGTGCATTAATATGATCCATGTATCATACATCCATGAAAGGAAATTTCCCACCGGCTAAAAAAAGAAAAAAAAAAACCATTGAAGAATTCTAATGAGTGAGTTAGTCTTAAACATTGCCTGGAATTTTAAAAGACCTTTTCAACACAGTTGAATTTATCGTTTGATTTTTCTTAAGATTGGTAATTAATATTTTCTGCTGGTTATTTTTCTCTGCTCAGTGTTCGTTGAGAAACTGTCAATGAAAGTGTCCACAGTTTTCACATAGAAATGTAGATTTTCATGCCAGATGGAGTCACACTTCTCCTTCACATCTAGATAAAACAGGCTCAGCCACCCTTCCATCTATTTTCATGTCCTCCATGAATTCTGATGACTTCCCCATAATGTCTGTAATTCTGGGGAATTATATATTTATATAAGCATATAAAATGTATATCAATTTTTACATTTATATTTATATTTTTATGGTTATATTATAACCATAATATGTATTTATAGTTACCCTTGGCTTTCTGAGCTGCTTCTTCTGTGGCTTTAGTTGATTTTGAGGATGCTTTTACTGTCTCAAAACTGCTGTTCTTTTCCTAATTGGCTTCAAACAAGATGTGAAATTCAACTGCTTTCTTTGATTGCCGAAGAAACCTCAAAACCCAGAAACCAAAAAACAAAAGAACTACTCCCAGAAAGCCCTGGTATGAAGCCTTGACTTGAATGTTTGGGAGAGATTGGGAGCCTTTAAAAGACTGTTGCAGCTTTTAAAAGACTGCAACACATAGCAAACCACTTATTACTTAACTGAAATGAATTTACTACATATTCTTGTACTTTTCTTTAAAATTAAAATATTAATTTAATTTCAAAAGACAATGAATGCACTTAGTAACATATTCAAAACATGCAAGATCTAAAAAAGTGAAAATTCTTCCTCCCACCTCTGATCCTCTAGTTACCATATTCCCCATTCCACAGAGGCAACTACTGTTACTAGTTTCTTGTGAATCCAGAGTTATCCTATAAGTATAAAAAAAATATGAATATATTACGTTTTAAGAAAATAAAAATACTATCCTGCAACTTTCTTCATTAAATGCTAAATCTTCAAGATCGCATATAATCATACAGCATTGCCTCAATGCATGCTATTCATTGTCTTCATGTATTATAATTTATTTAACCAGTCGTATTTTGGGAACATATAAGTGGTTGCCAATCTTCTATCACAATATTGGGATGCATATTTGCACATATGCATTTGGCACTTAAGTCAGTATATCTATAGGATGAATTCTTGGAATAAGAAGTGTTTAATATAAGGACATGCACATTTAAAAGTTTTTGCTATGTATTATAAAATTGTGCTATTTAATTTTTTAATATAGGTGAGATTGTACTATAAAACAATTTTAGTTTCCGAATTTTTTCACTTAACTGATTTTATGTATCCTTTCCCCATATTATTCAAAATACTTTATATACATTATTTTCAATGACTTCAATATTTTTCGATGAAGATGCCATAAATTAGTTAATTGTTTTCTAGTTGCTAATGAGTCATTTCTATCTTTTGCTGTCTTAAGTTATCCTGTGATAAACATTTTGTAACAAAAATATTTGTCTACTTTTCTGAGTGTTAGCTTCTAGAATAGGCTTTGAAAAGAGAAATTATTGAGCCCAAAGCTAAGAATATATTTAAGATTTTTTATTCTTATTCTCAGATTTATTTCTGGGAAAGTAGTTACAATTTTGTATCATTGTTGGTTATGTATTAATAGAATGCCTAGCTCACCACGTACTCACCAGTAGTGCCACACATACATACACACACAATGATTTAGGAGAAAAATAATGTTACATTATTTTAATTTGAATTTGAATCTTTTATAAAACTTGATTTGTAAATGTTTAGGCTTCCTCGTTTTATGAATTTCTTTCGTAAATATGTTACATATACATGTATGTTTCAGTTTTATGGTCCTATATTTAAATTATGTATGTGTAGTTTGTATATTAATGTAGAATATACACATATATTCTGTTTCTGGGCTATGAACACTTTTATTACAACTCAATGTGTTTTCACTTCTCAGTGTACACAAGATAGGCAGAATTTGCTTTCTGTAACAGAAAAACTATTAGCATACTCCTCATTTATATACAGCTTTTTCTCTTTTTCCAAATTTTAGACTGACTTAAGTGTATTATTGTGGGAGCCAAGTTTCTCGCTGTTGGAGTGAAAATTTACAGATAAGCGAGGGGGAAGAGACTAGAATGACCCATATGGTAATGATTAGAGTTGGAGATATAAACATGAAATCTTATTTAGCTTAATAGAGATGGTTATATATAGAAATGTATATATGTATGGGTTAGTATGATTATATATAGATATGTATATAATTTCCTTGTTTTGTCTGTAGAGAGAGCATACAAGCAACAGCACCCCAGTAGCAATGAGCACATCTAACATCCAAATCTTGGTGTCTAATCCCATTTGTCAGTAAAAGCAACCAGGGCTCCTTGGTGAAACGGTTGATTCTAGGACCTAGGTGAAAACTACACAAGGTGAACCTGGAGCATCTCATGTGCCAAAAAGTGAGGAACTGATTACAATAATCCCCTCTTATTCATAGTGTTGCTTTTGAGGTTTCAGCTACCTGCAGTCAACTGTGATTTGAACATATTAAATGGAAACTTTCAGAAATAAGCAATTCATAAGGTTTAAATTGCACACCATTCTGAATGATGCAATGAAATCTCCTGCCATCCTGCCTGGGATGTGAACCATCCTTTTGTCCAGAGTATTCATGCTCCAAAAGCTACTGGCCAAGTAGTCACTTAGCAGCCATCTCAGTTATCAATTTAGGCTGTTGCAGTGTCACAGCATGCTTGTGTTTTAGTAGCCTTTATTTTACTTAATCATGGCCTGAAGCACAAGAGTGGTGATGCCAGCAATTCATCTATGCCCAAGAGGAGCCATAAAGTGCTCCTTTCAATGAAAAGGTGAAAGTTCTCAACCTAACAAAGAAAAAAACCATGTGTTCAGGTTGCTAAATTATCTGGTAAAAATGAATCTTCTATCTGTGAAATTGTGAAGAAGAAAAAAGAAATTCATGCAATTTTGCTGTCTTACTTCAAACTACAAAAGTTATAGTCATAGTGCATGATTTTCAAAAGTGCTTAGCTATAATGAAAAAGGTATTAAATTTGTGAGTGGAGGACATGAAGAGAAATGTTTCAAGCGATGGCAGTCAGGTTCCATAGTATATGAGGTTTCAGGTGATCACTGGGGGGCTTGGAACTTATCCCCCATGGATAATGTGGGCCTTTTATTTTGCTGTAAAACAAAAGAAAGAAGTTTTTTACCCCTTTAAAGAAAGAGGCTAAAAAAGTAAACTTGGCCAGGCACAGTGGCTCACGCCTGTAATCCCAGCACTTTGGGAGGCTGAGGTGGGTGGATCACAAGGTCGGGAGATGGAGGCCATCTTGGCGAACACGGTGAAACCCCGTCTCTACTAAATATACAAAAAATTAGCCGGGCATGGTGGTGGGTGCCTGTAGTCCCAGCTACTCGGGAGGCAGGAGAATGGCGTGAACCCGGGAGGTGGGGCTTGCAGTGAGCTGAGATCACACAACTGCACTCCAACCTAGGGGACAGAGTGAGACTCCATCTCAAAAAAAAAAAAAAAAGTAAACTTTTAGGGGAAAAACTTAAAAAACACCATCTCAGCCAGGTGTTCAAAGTCAACATCAATAGTGATAAGTTATGTTGACAGCATGTCAACATATGCATTTGATATGATGTGACGAGAACAGCATTTTATCTATGGTCTTCCTTCCCAAACCCATAACCCCAGTCCAATCAGTAAACATACATCAGACAAATTGCAAAAGAGGCACATTCTGCAAAATACCTACCAGTACTCTCAAAACTATCAAGATCATCAAAAACAGGGAAAGTCGGCCAGGCGCAGTGGCTCTGCCTGTAATCCCAGCACTTTAGGAGGCCGAAGCAGATGGATCATGAGGTCAAAAGATCAAGACCATCCTGGCCAATATGGTGAAATCCCGTCTCTACTAAAAATACAAAAATTAGCTGGGCGTGGTGGCAGGCGCCTGTAGTCCCAGCTACTCGGGAGGCTGAGGCAGTAGAATTGCTTGAACCTGGGAGGCAGAGGTTGCAGATCATGCCACTGCACTCCAGCCTGGCAACAGAGTGAGACTCCATCTCAAGGGGGAAAAAAAATACCAAGGAGAGTCTGAGAAACAGTCATAGACAAAAGGAGCTTAAGGAAACGTAATGGCTAAATGTAACATGGTATGCTGGGTGGGATCTTGGAATAGAAGAAGGATGTTAGGTTAAAACTAAAGAAAACTGAATAGAGTATGGACCTTAGTTTATAATAATGGATCAATATTGGTTCATTAATTATAACAAGTGTGCCATATTAGGATATAGAGAAAACTGGGTGTCTTTGGGGTATATGGGAATTCTCTATATTATCTTTGTAATTTTTCAATGAATCTGAAACTTCCAAAAAATCAAATTTATTCTGAAAAGTATGAGTATCAAAGAGATATACAAAAAAGGTGTGATGGTTAATACTGAGTGTCAATTTGATTGGACTGAAGGATGCAAAGTATTTTTCCTGGGTGTGTCTGTGAGGGTGTTGCCAGAGGAGATTAACATTTGAGTCAGTGGACTGGGAGAGGCAGACCCACCCTCAATCTGGGTAGGCACAGTCTAAGGGGCTGCCAGCACTGCCAGAATAAAAGCAGGCAGAAGAACACGGAAAGACTAGATTGGTTTAGACTTCTGGCCTACATCTTTCCAAGTTCTACAGCTTTGGGACTCTTGGAGCTTCGACCACAGACTGAAGGCTGCACTGTCAGCTTCCTTCCTTTTGAGGTTTGGGGACTCTGACTGGCTTCCTTGCTCCTCAGCTTGCAGACGGCCTACTGTCAGACCTCACCTTGTGATCATGTGAGTCAATACTCCTGAATAAACTCACCTTTGTATGTAAATATATCCTATTAGTTCTGTCCCTCTAGACAATCCTGACTAATACACAAGGTGAAAAGGTAAAATGAACACCATGTGTCCGCTCCTCAGCTTAGAAAATGATGCTTATGGATAGAGTTGAAGTCCCTTACATACTCCTCTATCAATTATACTCTCACCTCCCTTCTAGAGGTAACTACTATCCTGAATTTGGAATTTATTATTCCCATGAATTTACTGATATTTTTCTGATACGTTGTTTGATGTTTTTAAATTTCATATCAATTGCATCTTATTACATCTACTTTGGAAAATGTTTTTATTCACCATTATGCTTACAAGATTCCTACCAGTTTACGTAGTTTTAATTCATTTATTTTCTTTGCTATCAAGTCTTCCATTGTATGAATATACTCAAATCTGTTGATCCCTCTGATGGACCTGTAGGGTGTTCTGTCATTCCTGTAGTTGAAGTCCTTTTATTTGCCTTTGTTTGCCCAGACAGGGATTTCTCACTGGCTAACTCATTCCACACAACACTCTGCATCTTAGTCTGGCTGCCTGACTCCTCCCTCCCCTTCCACTTTCCTCCTTATCCCCTTCCTCTCAGATTGGCCTCTAGAGCTCTGAAGTCTTTTCTTCTCATGCACAGCTGCTCAGCTTTCTTGTCCCTTCTCACAAATACAAGTCCCAACCTGCCTCTGCATAGCTACAAACCATTCAAGATTTTAGCTGAACAAAGAGGTCCTCTGCTTCAGCGGTCCTCAACCTTCTTGACACTAGAGACCAGTTTTATGGAAGACGATTTTTTCATGGATAGGGGGAGTGGTGGGGATGGCTTGAGAATAAAACTGTTCTACCTCAGATCATCAGGCCTTAGATTCTCATAAGGGCCACACAGCCTAGCTGCTCATGAAACTAGGCCTCATAAAACTTAGAAACTAGGCCTCATATAGAAAAAATTAACACCAGGTGGCTCTGGATAGGGTCCCACCCTGCCTCAATAGGGTCCCACCCTGATAGGGTCCCACCCTGCCAATTCCAGGAAACAACCTCATGGGGTCCCACCCTGCCAATTCCGGGGGTCCCACCCTGCCTCGAAGTTCCCGGAATCAACAACTCCAGAAAAAAAACCTCATAAGGTCCTGCTCTAACCAATTAGCATAAGACACCTTGCTCAGGCCATAGACAGACCCAATTACCACGCGCCTAAAGCTTTGTTTGAATTTCGCACCCTAAGCTGTGTTTGAACTTGTATTTGCCTATATAAACAGCCTGTAACAAGCAGTCGGGGTCCCAGGGCCAACTTAGAGCTTGGGACCCTAGCGCGCTAGTAATAAATAACTCTCTGCTGTGAATCTTGTGTCGGTGGTCCTTCGCGGCGACCCCTGCCCAGGAGGGAATCGACAGTTCGGTTCCAACACTCACACGTGCAGTTCGCAATAGGGTTCACTCTCCTGTGAGAATGTAAGGCCGTTGTTGATCTGACAGGAGGCGGAGCTCAGGCGGTAATGCTTGTTCACCCACCACTCTCCTCCTGTTATGTGGCCAGGGTCCTCAGAGGCCATGGACTGGTACTGGTCTGTGGCCCAGGAGTTGGGGACCCCTGCCCTACTTCTTCCCTGGCACCTCTCATCCATGCAAAATTATGAAAAAAAATTATAGTTTAAAACTTGTTTTGTCCAGATGTGCTTTAAAATAATTAGAGAGAAAAATATCCATAGTCCTTTTACTGAAAGATATCCAGTGCCCTTGGATATCCAATTGTCCTTGGATAAGTGAGGACAATTCAAATATAATCTTAAATATTGTCTTAAGCAATCTGTACAAAGCAAATTTTCAATAAATGTAGGCACTGTAAGGCACAGGGTGAGGGACAGAATTTGGAAAGAATCCTCTGGGTGTCAGGGTAAGCTTGTCCTAAGTGAAAAGGAATGCATATAGGTGTTTATGTAACATCATACCCTCTGAGTGTATCTATATTCCCCTTCTTTCTGTTTAAAACCATCTCTAAGGATAAAAAAAAAAAACCTTTTATCTTTGAGGAGAAATATCAAAGATGCAGAAGGAGTTAATTGTGGTCAAAGGCATCTTTTAATGAAGTGGAATCAGAGTTTGGAGATCCGTGAAGCTAAAGAGAGAGATTTTTGAATACAGGTAGTTGTCCTGCGGCATTTTAGTTGCATTCCAAACTGTAGAGAGTAGTACTCCTAGCACTAAGGTACAAATTAATCGTCACATTTAAACTTATATTAAGATATAATATTTAATAAAATTACATAAAATCTATGCTGTTCCCCCAAAAAGGAGACTATTTTTAGCTCTTTAGAGATCAGTCCAGGGGATCGTTGTACAACATGGTGACTGTAGTTAATAACAATGCATTGTACACTTGAAGATTGCTGGGAGAGTAAATTCTAAATGTTCTCACTACAAAAAAAAAGGATAAGTATGTGAGATAATGAATACGTTAATTTGCTTAAACTATTCCACAATGTATACATATATGAAAACTTCATGTTGTACACATAAATATATATAATGCTTATTTGTGAATTAAAAAAAAATCAAAGTTTTTTTTTAAAAAATGAAAAAAGGAGATAAGCCTAATAGAAATGGTCTTTTTGTAGTATTAATCTAGCAACTACATGTCAGATGCATGAGAAGGTGAAGGTGTGGGCATGTATTTATAAGGGGTGGTAATGAGAAAAATCAAATATAAGTTAATACAATAATGCAGCCCCAAAGTTACAAAGGCCTAGATTGGGGTAGTGACAGTGAAAATGAGAAAAATGGAAAAGAGTTTTAGAATGAACTCTTGATATCCCTTGGCCGGACTGATCAGATGATAAGCAAAAAGACAGAGGGGTCAGAGTGGTGTTGTAAGTGCAGCGTTGGGGGCCAGGATAAGGGTGCTGCCATTGCCATAAATGGGAAGGAACAGACAGGTGGCACATAGAGCCCAATGGTGACACCCACAGGGAACCAGCCCAGGGAGGACCTGAGAGAGAGCACATGATCTCCAAATGGGAGGCTGAGGCCTATTTCATAGTCGGGAGAGAGCCACTCAAAGGAGCCGGCAAAAGAAAACAAAAACAGTGAAGGCATTGGCACCAAAATGGACAAACGGAGGATGTGAAGGGGAAAAAATTCCATTGTCAAATACAGCCAATGTGGGGCTAAGAAGAGGTGCTCGATTATGTTTAGGTAGAACAGTTGTGTGTTTCTATATCCCCAGAGACTTTCCTAGTACACCCTGTGTAATTTCTGCAGGGAGTCATGACAGAACTCCTTTCTGTTGTCCTGCCTTAGTAAGAATTGGTGAAGCGTACCACAGTTCCCTCTGTGACAGAGTAATGTAGCATAGTTACCTGGGAGTGAGGACAAGAAATGGAGTGACAGAAAAAGAGCAGCAAACTTTTCCTGACTCACAAGTATGGCGAAGGCTGCTCATGAAACGCCCCTTTCTGCAGATGCTAAAATCAGTCTCCTGTCACCCACCTCTGAAGAAGGTGAAGAAGATGGGCATTTGTCTCAGCTGGTTGCATAAGAGCCCTTATTTCTTTCTTCTATCTCTGTATCTATCATTTATTTCATCCACCCCATGGGGTTACATTTGAGCATTCTCTTTGATATTCTCTTTTATAAATATCCTTTAACTTCACATTTTGAGACTTCCTCAAGAAATTTTCTCTCCACCAGAAATATCACCTCCATTTATAAATTTGTGAGTTTATGAATTGCTTTGAATGAACAGATCTGAGTTGAAACTATTCATTGAGAATGAAGAAGAAATAAATGGCCACAGAACTACACACCTCATCCATTTACCCAGACACCCATCTACTGAGCACTAATATGTACCAATCACCAATACAGGTGTGGGGGATACAAAATCCAGTAAGACATAGTCATCATTGCCAAGGGATCTGCAGAGAGAGATGGATAGGGTGAGATTGGCTTTCTAGGTTGCCCTTGGGGAAGGATCTTCAAGAGATACAGCTGCCCCCTCTCACAGGTGATTTTATTTTATTGCTAGTCCTAGAGGGTATTTTGTCTGAAGGATATAGCTTTAACAAGGGAACAAAGTGGTTTTCTTGTTGTCAATGTTTATTAATGTTTTTACAAAAGTATAGTCATATCTGGATTCCGTTATAAATGTCACATACAACTCAGTTTGTAGGAGTTGATTTATCTCTGGGTTGGGTATAAAAATAACTATGGGATTCTGTAAATGATTAAAAAAAAACACGAAGGTTTTCATGTGCCTATTTAGGATGTTACTAGACTTACCAAATATGGAGATTCTACTCTTGGTCTGGGCCTTTGTATCTTCTATTGCAAATCTACCATTCCTTAGGAGCTAAATAAAAGTTAAATAGCCAACTGGAGTTTAATTATTTTTCAATGCTCTTCTGCATTGGTATTTTTGCCCATTAGGAAAATTAGGCAGATTGGACCAAGAACCCTTAAAGAAATAGATGTCCCGCGCCACGACCGTGTTTCACAGCGTAGAAGAGCATGGAAGACAACATGATCGCTTCCTTTATGCACCATTGACAGTGAGTCTTGTCTGGCCAGCCTGTAGCCATCCCCTCCCTCTCTCCGACCACAACAGCAGTCATACTTTGTAATTCAAATAAGCCTTTCTTTAAAAACAAGTGGAACGGCCTTAAATCTTCCAAGGCAGTTAAGCAAATTTTGCATTTTATGAGCGAGGATAATCCTTTCACGTTTTCAGAAATAAGTTTACAAGCCCACACGCCTGGTAAGCAATGGGAGCCGCGTGACAAATGGGGACACAGAGCATCCTCCAGGCAATCTGCGTGACACGCAGTAAATCCTCCCGCTCTGGCAGCTCCACAAGTGCGGTGGGAGAACAAGATCAATTCTCCCCCGGCCTCACAAAAGATCCTTCATTGCTGATTGCTACGAAACCAGAGGAGAAGCTTAATGAAGGAGACGCTGGAACCTGACAGCAGTATTGGAAATGAATATAGAGAAAATGAAAATATTATGCACCAAATTGGCAGAACCGAAGACGGAGTGACTATTAGTGGACACAAACATAGAGTGTGGCTGAGTGTTTTCTCAGGCCAGCTGGTGACAGCAGAACATCCGCGTGAGGAAGTAGTAAAATGAAACCCACATGGGATGGGGAGTATTTGGAAATCCAAGTTACAGCACAGAAAGCAGCGCATCAGTTGGAAATTTCGGCCTGCCAGTATTTTGAAAAATAAATACAGCCACGGTGAAAGGGAATTGGGTACCTGAGTTGGGGAGTAACATGAAAGCAGAAAGACACAGTCATGAAAGATAAACACAGAACATAAAATAGGATCTGCAGGTGGAAACCCTTTTATCTCCTCTCTGCTTGTTTTTCTCCTCCGTCTGCTAATTTGTTGCTTGTTTTACCTATGATTGGTCACCATATTTGTGCTTTCTATTCTTTCTCTTTTGTGTTTTCATTCTGTGAATTTACCCAAATATACATGAAAAATACAATTCAAGTGGAAAATTATTGCAAAATGGGAAACATGATGTTTTACAGTTTTAACTGATGTTATTAGCAGCTGCGTCCATAGACATAACAGAGTGACAGAATGGAAATACATTGGAATCAATGAAGAAAAGTGAACCAGGACATTACCTTCCTGCTTTCAAGGAAATGAGGCTTGGCCATTGGCAAGAATAAAACATTTCATTGAAAACTGAACCCTCTTGATGAGAGAGAATCTCTGCCTATTTTGTTGAGCTGAGGCAACAGGATCGCTGTTGACAGCTCCCTGGTCTGCTTAACATATTGCTATCACCCCTGGAAGTTCCGCTGAGAAATTGTACATAGAGTGCTACCATCACTCTGTGTTCAGGTCAGGGTAGCATAACAGGAGCACACTACTTCATCTCTAAAGATATCTGAGGGAAACGTGGCAGGTCCCAAATTACTTGACTGAAATGTGTAAACTCTGATAACATATCAGAAAAGCAGAAAAGAATAAAACAAGAAGAGATCACACTATTAGGAGTAAATGGGCTAGACTTGTTTAAAGTAGAAAATGGTAATTGGTCAGCATGGATATGGTCATATTTCTCTATCATCACCCTGATTAGCATAGCGAGGGGTAATAGGAATATAACGTGCTATGTTTGAGCTATCCACTGGACCACAACCAAATGGGAACATGTCAGTTGATTTATAGAATGCCAGGATTTTCTTGCCTGCCTCAAACCAAAACCTCAAATAAAGTAAAAATCTTTTTATTATTTTTACTACCAACATGACTTTGAGTGTTGGCTCCAAACGGAATGAAATCTTTCATTGGGAAAACTGTGTGTGTGTGTGTGTGTGTGTGTGTGTGTGTGTGTGCGTTGTTTTGTGACTGCCTTCCCTGGAGGCATGTGGATTCACATCACAGAGCTTTGCCATTTCCCCAAAGAGACATCTCGGGAGTTTGGGGTCTCGACTGGAGGAATTTGTATGCTCTCACCTTCCGTCTGTGGCCAGTTTTGAAGACTATGCCAAAGAACGCGGTAGAAAAACTAGCAGAAGAGACGAAGAGGGAGGGGGGAAGCGAGTGAAACAAAATAGATTATGAATTTGAAAATTGCCAATTATCTTGTATCATACAGCTCAGAGCCCTGGCACAATGATCAGCCACAATCCAGATTTTTCAGCTTAAATGGCTTTACATTCAAGCAAGCAAATTAACCATAAAATAGAGGAGGGGGGGAACAAAATGTCCCAAGAAAGAATAAACTACAGATAATAAGCACCAATCTGGTGTTGAATGCAGCCCAAGATACCAATTGTTTTAAGTCACGACAAAGACAGCTGAATGCTCATCTTGTGGATGCAGAGCGAGGATGATTGCTTGCCATGAGTATCTTCTCTCACAAATAACAGTTTTTTCGCTCTTAATTTTCTGCTAAATTGGAAGCTAACTGCTTCCCACATTGTCATCGGAACACCTGCAGCTGTGCTGGATTTCTGCGCACCATTTCTTTTAGGTAAAACAGCACTCCACTTCCTTCAGCTCCTCATTATGCCGTGAGGTCTTCTTTTCACTGCACTGCAGCACTAATGATTCAGGCAGGCTGGTCAGTCATTAAGTGACAAGCAAATGATACCGTGTGCAACGTGTGAGTAATCGGTCTGAACAAATGAAATCACAGACTTGCCTTTCCCATCATTCATTTCACAAACAGTAGCAATGTGGCGCACAGCAGGTAGTTCAGTTAAAACCAGCCTTGTAAAACAAATTTCCTGCAGCCATTTAAGTGAACTGCGATGGGCTGGATGCTTCAGCTAGTGGATTGTGCCCGGAGGAGTTAAGAAAGGTTGGGGTGGAGGGAGGAAGGGAGAGAGGAGCTGGGAGGAGAGCCTTGGCACATACATTAGAGTAATTAAGGGTTTCGTGTCTTATTGGTATGTTTTTCATTTGCATGGATCTCAGAAATGACTGTTGGATTAGCAAACCCAAAACATACAGCATACATTTCAATGTGCCTTGTCAGGAGGTAGCTGTTAAGAGACTGAAGCAAAGTTCCCAAATAAATGCTCTAAATTTGGAGTCATGAAGACGTCATTGTAAATCAGATGGATTGCTAGGAAGTTAGTGATGCAAATCACAGTGATAAAAAGCTTCATGGCTTTTATTTTCACAGTAGATCCCCTTTTGGTTCTTTAATTATTTTGTGAACAGTGCAGACTTGGCTGCTAATAGAAACCCCACTTGCGTGCTAAAGCTTAAAACGTATTAGATTAGTTTGAAAAACAACAACAACAACAAAAAAGGTAAAATGAGAGAGGGTGATGTCAAGGTCTTTGTAGTCCCAAACTTTTGACTTCAGGCCTCTGGCTAGCTGATCTGAGGCTAAGCTGGCTGGGATTCGGAGAGGGACTGCTTTCTGGGGACTGAAGTCTCCAGCAGGTTTCACTCACATCAACCCCACCGTTTCTCTTTTGCCTGAGGTCCTGGCTGATAGGAAGATGAACTGCTTTTGGTTGAAAGTGTGTTCTGAGCCTTTTGTAGCAATGACGTGAGGTTGTGGGAGGACAGCCTGGAACTATGAGGTCCTCATCAGCTCTTTTCTTTCCACACCATAAAGAACAAAACTAGGCCAGGCACAGTGGCTCACGCCTGTAATCCCAGCACTTTGGGAGGCTGAGGCAGGTGGATCACCTGAGGTCAGGAGTTTAAGATCATCCTGACCAACAAGGTGAAACCCCGTCTCTACTAAAAATACGAATATTAGCCACGCGTGGTGGCGGGCGCCTGTAATCCCAGCTACTCGGGAGGCTGAGGCAGGAGAATCGCTTGAACCCGGGAGGCGGAGGTTGTAGAGAGCCGAGATGGCACCACTACACTCTAGCCTGGGCCACAAGAGCAAAACTCCATGTAAAAAAAGAAAGAAAGAAAGAAAAAAGAACAAAACGAAACAGGGTCTCACATCTGGCACCAGTTTTTCCTGTCTCTGGTCATCCTGATTTCAGCTTCAAACTTACTCATCATATCCTCTTAGGCAGCTGGTAAAAGCTTCCAGAAGAGAACCTGAACAGTTCGGCTTGACTGGAACCCACATGATACAGATATACTGCACAGCTACAAAAGGCAGCAAAGCAGGATGTCCGTGGGCCCAGGCTCTGGCATCACCCAGGGCTGGGCTTACACTCGGACCTTCCTGGACACTTGCTGACTACATTAGTGTCCACAGTCCCTTTCTGGCCCCTGACACACTGGTTAATAGTCAATGTATTTATAAGGCGTGAAAGGAATAATGCTCCTCAGTCAAGAAAATTTGAATGCCATGAAGTTCCTTTAGTATGAGGCTAATATCTTTAGTCTGAGATCCCACTGGGGATTGTCTTGAAATAGCTAAGATTCTCAACAAATGCTGATAGGATGAGGCATTCTTGCAAATGGACAGTAAGGCATCCACTGCAAATAAGACATTCCTACAAAATGATGCAATACGATCCCTTCAACCGTACCTCCATCTATGCCCCACTGGAAGTCTACCAAAATAAGACTGACTCCAAGCTGTCTTTGACTTGCAAGAAGGGTGCACAGATTTTTAAAGTTTTCCAAAATATATTATTGAATTAACACATGCTTATTATAAATAAATCAAACAGTATATCAAATTGTATAAAACACTCCCTCCCTCCACGCTTACCTTCACCAGGGGTAACAACTATCCTAAGTGTGGTGTGTGTTATCTCAGACATTTTCTATGTTGATACCACCCTACACAGAGGTGTAATCACACTCCACATCCTGTCCTGCAACTGGTTTTCTTCACCGATCAAGACACAGTGGACACCTTTTTGTGTCAGCACCGGCAAATTAATTTCATTTGTTTTAACATCAACAGACTATTTTGGCATGTGGATGCATTTTATTCAACCAATCTTTCTACTGAAGGACAATTAGGTTGTTTCTAAATCTTGATCTATTGAAAGTAACACTGCAGTGAAAATCCTTGTAGGTATGTCTTCATTCATTTATGTGAGCATAATTGTAGGGTGAATTTCTAAAAACAGAATTACCAAATAGCTTAATCCTTGGCAATATGACAGTTGATTGTTTTTCACATTTCATCTTATTAAACTAAAAATAAGGTTGAGAATCTCTTCATGTTTCAAAGAAATTTGTAATTCTTTTTGTCTGTGGCTTGCTTATTTGCCAATTTTTCAGTTAGGCTGGCGGTCTTTTTCTTTTTGATTTATAAAAGCACTCTTTAAGGCATGTTTATCCAAGATGTTTATCCAGTATATTTTACCAATACTTGTTGACACTTTGACACTTTCATAATAATGTTTGCTTTAAAGAAATTTTTGATGTTTGTGAAATTTAACAGCTCTTAACTCTATGACTTTTGGGAGTTTCATTATGTTTGAAAAGTCCTCCCGACTGTAGTATTGTAAACATATTCATTCCTTTATTTTCTTAAAGAATGTTTATAACTTGAGCCACCTGGACTGTATTGTAGTTAAAAATGGGTGAGAGATGCAGCGTGATTATTTAGTAGTCCATCTTAAGGAGTAACATGACCATCCCAGACTGTCATCACATAGAAAACCATATTTTAAGCCAGGCTGCTTTCATCACAGGGTCTAGGGACTAGGCACTCAAAGCTACATATTCACAAGTTCTTCCCTTTAAATGTCAACAATCTGAATTTAACATCATCAAGATGTTAAGCTCATTTCAGAATTCTGTGACTTTTTAATGCTGCTGGTGCCAGCTTACCCTTGGGATCAAGGATAGAACACCATCCATAATCCCATATTCAGGATGCTGAAATGCAAAAAGCTCTGAAAGCCTGCAAATGTTTCTTAAGTGATTTGATGGCAAACCTAACCTTACCCATCATAAGGCTATGCATAGCCTCTATTCCACTTCAGCTGAATATCTCCACCTTTTCTCCAGACCTCTCTATACACAATATGAACAATGCAGTATTCCTTAGAAACTGAAATAGGCATGAATTGAAAAAACATCTGGTCCCAAGGATTTTAGAAAGAAGATTGTGGCTCTAGTAAGAGTGATTTTTTTTCTCTTACAGAGAAGCAGAAAACTTGCTAATAAAAGGAGAAGAATGGAGTATGGTGAGAGTTAACGGAAAAAAGGAAGGAGGAGGAGGCAGAAGATGAACATTTTAAGAAACTGCAGTTAAGAGGAGGAAATGGTTTCATGGACTCTTCCTATTTAAAACTGTGAGGATTTCTATCCACCAAACCAAGTTCAGTGATATCAGGCCTGAGATTTTATTAAGTGAGTAGCAATCAGAAAGTCACTCAGATCCCTTGAAAACAAAACAAACCTGAAAGGTCTTGAGATTCTGAACATTATGAATATAAAAAAGATGACTAGTATTCTAGTACTTTAAATAATGTTTCTTCATTTCTTCCAGGATCTTACAATACTTCTTAGTACTCTGGGATGAGATTTCATTTCTGTCAAAGGGCAGGTCCCAGAGATAGATTCTCCCAGGCACATTTTAGGCTGAGATTTTTAGAACCTTAGTATAGAAAGCCAGAACTCTCAGCTACAGCTGTTTGAGCTAAATAACTGTAAAGGAAATAGGCAGTTGGTCTTTTCTTCACTGAAATCAAACAGAAGCAAAAAAATAGGAAGAGAAGGAAAACCCTAAATGTCCTCAACCCAGGTTTCACATCAGAGTCATCTAGGGAACTTATAAAAATATCAACCTAAAGGGAATTTCCTCTCATGCTTGAATGTGACCAGAATACTGGAAGTGCTGATTAAAACATAGATTACTGGGCCCAGTCTTGGAGTTTCTGATTCAGCAGGTCTTAGGGGATGGGGGTGAGAATGTGCATTTCTATGAAGTTCCCAGCTGCTGCTGCTGCTGATTTGGGGACATTGCTTTGAGATCTTGATTTAGTTAGTGTAGGATGGGTCTTAAGCATTATTCATCTTTCAGAGTTCCCAGGAGGATCTAACATGCAGCCTGGCTGGAGGGCCACTCCAGGAAAGAGAAGTATGGGAAAGAGACTTTTCCTATGCTACCTGACCAACCGATCCCCCTTTTTTCTCCCATACAGTAATGAGATGTTTCTCAGTCTCCTTCATATCTTCAGTTGTTTATCAAAGGGGATAAGCATCCTCATACGACTCTGGAGAAAGAGGTAAAATCACTTTTTTGAGGAGAAATATTTTCCATGTACACAGATAAAAAGGAGATAGGGTATGACTGGAAACAAGATTAGGGAATTTTAGATAAAATTTAATTTTAAAGCACACCTTTTTGACTGGGCACAGTGGCTCATGCCTGTAATCCCAGCACTCTGGGAGGCTGAGGCGGGTGGATCACCTGAGGTGAGGAGTTCGAGACCAGCCTGACCAACATGGTAAAACCCTGTCTACACAAAAAATACAAAAATTAGCTGGGTGGGGTGGTGCATGCTGTAGTCCCAGCTACTCGAGAGGCTGAGGCAGGAAAATTGCTTGAGCCTTGGAGGTGGAGGTTGCAATGAGCCGATATCGTGCCACTGCACACCAGCCTGGGTGACAGAGCGAGACCGTGTCTCAAAGAAAAAAAAAAAAAAACACCTTAGAAGCACAGATCAATTTGAAACAGAAAGCTGGGTTCCCAATTGAATGGATATAGAGAATTTTCAATGGGCTATAGCTTAATTTGGAGGATAGCCCTGTGCAAAAGCAAATTTCCTTAAAATTGCAATAAAGGAGAAATTCCAGAGACTACATAATCAGATGATAACCTGAGAAAAGGTATTTATGAATGATGATTGTCATTTATTACTGGAAACCCAATAACCTACTTTTATCAAAAAACCCTTTTAATAGAATTGTAAAGATGAATGTCAAAGGTGGGTTAGACTTTGTTTGAAATTTCATGTTAACTGAAGATTTTGTTTGTCTGATATTCCTAAATTCTGGAAAAGGCAAGGGACATCCTCTAACATTCTAATTCACTCCCTGGTCATCTGTGACACCAGACTGATTTGATTCCTTCTTCCCCTTCTTCTTCATTATTATTATTATTTTGAGAAGGTGTCTCGCCCTGTTGTCCTGGCTGGAGTGCAGTGGCGCGATCTCAGCTCACTGCAAACTCTGCCTCCCAGGTTCACACCATTCTCCTGCCTCAGTCTCCCGTGTAGCTGGGACTACAGGCGCCCGCCACCATGCCCAGCTAATTTTTTTGTATTTTTAGTAGAGATGGGGTTTCACTGTATTAGCCAGGGTGGTCTCGATCTCCTGACCTCGTAATTCGTCCACCTCGGCTTCCCAAAGTGCATTATAGATGTGAGACACCGCGCCCGGCCCCTTATTATTATTTTTTAAAGTCTCTGACAACATTGTACGGCTCTGTGGTAATAACCACTGATACTGCCAAAAAGAAATCTAGGAGTTTCTGATCTGCTTTTGCTTGTTTTCCAAATCTGCTTTGAGGACACATAGAATTGGTTCTGATGGATCGTGAGGTAGATTTAGAGAATATAGACTTTGGTGAATGAAACAAAACAAAAGGAAATTAGGCTTTGGAATTAATCAGTACTGCAGGACTAGTTTCTTTATTAGAATACTTATCTATATGCTTACCGCAAGCCTTACTATGTCTGCTATACATTATATTTCATTGCTCTGCAGTCTACATTCAGGTGAGAACACCAACTCTCACACGTACTAGCAAGAAGACAACAAACAACAGCAACAAAGATTGATGTCTGGCTTTACAGGAAAAGGCTGTGCTTAGCTTAAGCAGTAGGGTAGAGTGCTTCTTAATTTCTTCTCTAATACAGCTAATTATGCCCAAGGCACTGGGGTTGATTCAGTTTCCTCAGTTGGTGATTTATGAGACAGTGTTTCACCACCCAAGTGAAAGAAGCTTTTCAATTAGTTTTATTTATTTGGACCTGAAATAGCTAGAAACCAAACAGATGTCCGATTTGGGGGATTTCTAAGTTTAATTGCTTTTCAGCCTTGTATTCGTCTATTCTCAGCTGCTAAGAAAGACATAACTGAGACTGGGTAATTTATAAAGGAAAAAAGTTTAATGGACTCAGTTCAGCATGGCTGGAGAGACCTCAGGAAACTTACAATCATGGCGGAAGGGGAAGCAAATATGTCCTTCTTTACATGGCAGCAGGAAGAAGTGCCAAGCAAAAGGGGGGAAAGCCCCTTATAAAACCATCAGATGTGAGAACTCACTCACGATCATGAGAACAGCATGGGGGAAACTGCCCCCATGATTCAATTACCTCTCACTGGGTCCCTCCCATGACATGTGGGGATTATGGGAACTACCATTCAAGATGAGATTTGGGTGGGGACACAGCCAAACCATATCAGCCTTTACTTACCTTCTTGAATAACACACAGGTTGCTGTACTCCAGAGCAGAAGAGAGGGTCAGTTTGGCTGCTATGTTACCATCAATCCTCTTACTCTGTGTCCAGCCATTGATGCCAAGGATGTGCTTGTGCCTGCCTCCACCTCAGTGAGTGTCATTTTGTCAGTTACAACCTCTGCTAGGCAGGGAGGAAGGGAAGGCCAAGGAGGTCAAATGCAAACCACCTAGTTTTGTTATTTAAAACTGTCTTAAGTTAAATTACAATTTGGTGACAGATCTGAGCTCTGGTGCCCTACCCCATCGTGGATATTACATTGCAATGGAGACAGCCTGGCTGGGTTTTGGCCATCCTCACTGGCAAAATCACTGACTAATCACTGCAAAGTTATTAGTGGCTCTGACAGTGAGGAATACCAGCTAACTGCAAGCTTTTCCTTCTCAAATCCCTTTTGGTTTTTCTCCCTGCTGCCCACCCACCTCAGCATGCTGTGACACTGGACTGACAGTGGGGAATTGGGATGCCTCTTCCTCCAGGTCACAGAGACCATTAGAGTCATCCTATCCACCACAGAGCATATACCACTAACCCATCTTTTAACACATTTTCCTGGAAACCCTTCACTCCTGTCCTGTAAATTTCCAAGCTGGCCTCTCGTGTATGAGCTTTGACTTCTTCTCCAACAGATCCTTAATTTCCTGCTTTTGGTGTGTTCCCAGGATCCTTCTCCCTAATAACTCAGGTCCTAAATCCACAAAGGATGGTGACTTGCTCTGCTATCATATTCATCTGAGGATATATATCATTACAGGCTTGCTTCTTCCTTCCTTCTTCCTTTTAGAGTCAACCCTGGAATAATGTGTCAATTGCAACAGGCATCTGCAATATTTGCTGCGTAGTAGACAGAACCTGGAATTTCCCTGAGAAAAATTATGTTAATAACTGACAAAAGATGAGAACCCAGCATAAAGAAGTCATACAAATCAGTTATGAAAGACAAACAATACAAAAGAAAAAGGAGCAATAATCTCCATGAAAGGATCATTGAAAAAGAGAAAACCTGAACAGCCAATAAACCCTTGAGAAGAAACTTAGCCTCACTAGCAATCAGGGAAATGCAAATAAAACCACCACTGGATTAGCAAAACCTTAAAGTTTGATCATACAAAATATAAACAAGGCTGATGGGGTAATGAATATTCTCAGAGCCTTCTGGTAAGAATGCAAATTGTTCAACCCCTTTGGAGACACTATATCAACATGCAGGGACACTGCTAGTGTACATGACACGGGGCTCCACATTTTTTTCCAAAGTAAGAATCCTAGAGAATCTTTTGCAGGTGTATATAAGAAGATGTTTACCAAGATGTTCATCAAACCATTAAAAAAAATAGATACATTCTAAATATTTGTCAATAGTAAATGGAGAAATAAACCATGGTGTATACTCATATGATGGAATAGTACCCAGCATTTAAAATGGGTGATCTAAAAGTTACAATGTATCAACATGGATAATCTGGAAAACCCAATGCAGTATAATACAATTTATCTAGAGTTAAAAGTAAAAAAAAAAATGATGACTATGCATGCTATTTCTAAATATATACCTTTATAGTCAAAGCATAAAATGATAGAAAAAGTGAGCACCAGTTTCCATACTGTGCTGACTCTGGCGAGAGTATGAGGAATGGGAAGAGGAAGGACTACTCTAGGGACTTCGACTATATCCAAAACTATTCTATTCCTTTAAGAAACGAAACACACTGTTAACATATATATTAAATATAGCTGGGCATATGGGTGCTTTTCTTTGTATCTGAAATTCTCCTCTTTTTTCATTAATATTATAATAACTTCCATTTTACTCAAGAATGGATCTTTTAAGCCCTTGATATGACAGATAAACCTAACAACTAAACTCAAGATCCTTCCTTCTTTCCGGATTTTGGGCCTCCTCTTTGGGGCTTTGACATGAAGCAAAACAAGGAAGCCAAAGCAGTAAAACTGTGTGCTGGACTCACAGGGCGGTTTGGGTCAACGAACCTCTCCTCAGGCTGGGGCTACAAGTCAGTGCTCAGACACTTCCAGAATACTCTTTTTGCTTCATTCTCCTTTAAATGCTACAGAGAAGGAAACAAAGGGAGATGCCCCCCATGGCTTTAAGTCAAACCCTTAATTTTATTTGAATATAGTTTTGTCATTTAATTACTGCCATTTTTTCCTTTTCTCTCATTCTATCTTTTTTTAAAGCTTCCAGATTGCTGTGTAATTTTTGTATCTATGCAGATTAGACTAAGAGTTTATGAAGAACCAGCCACATAATTAAGGATATAACAGAATCTTCCACTTTACAGCCATCTTCCCCAATTTAAAAAAAAAAAAATGACACTTTCCACTTGTGAATCATGCATTGCTAGCTTCCAAGATTTTACTTCAGACAAATATTTTCTGTTCAAAGCCTGCTGCAATGAATTTCCAGCCTGGCAAGTAAACATGGATTTAAGTCAACAAGTCATCTCTGGAATTCACTGGCATTTTTGCTCTGGATCCGATTCTAAGAAGAAACAGTGATATATGCAGGAGTGGTCTTATATGAAAACCATATGAGAAATTCCTCCCTCATTCAGGGCCTTTCCTTGAGAGCTTTGGTAGGACCTCAAGTTAGAACTTATTTGAGATTTAGAAAGACCTCCTGGCTGCACCTGGATGTCTTTTCATTGCCTGCCTGAACTTGGACACTAAATTACTTTAAGAGATATAGGTATGATAATGGTGGCTTCTCAGCCAGTATCTAGGGAGCAGGTAGCAGACCCAAATTTGGAAATTTGAAGATGTTTCATACAGGGACTGTTTATAAAGACATCATCAAAGTAAAGGGCACCACAAGACTTGGCTTGTTACCCCCGCCTTGGCTTCAACCAGCAAGGGGAAGAAGGGGTTTACTGCCAGAGGGAGCTGTGTGGAAAAGGTAGCCTGATGGAAGCCATGACCAAGGCACTGTGCCAGGGAGGGGCCAGGAACTAAATACTTCAATTACTCTCCACTCTCCCTCCATTCTCTTATTGGTGCTTCCCACTGGCCAAACCCAACTGGACCCAGAGAGTAAGGAAGCTCCTTGATTTCAGGAGAGCACACAGCAGTGCTGACTAAATGGGAGGGTGGATATCAACACACCAGGCTGTCCACAAAAGTTCTATCAATGCACTACATATCCACATGCTTAATATTCCACATGAGATAATGTACATTAAAAATTATTCCGAGGATAATATATTCTCCATTTTTGGCAGGTAGGGGAGTCAAACTCCTCAGACAATTTATGGAGATGCTCTGATTCCCAAACTAATCCACTAGTGGGGTCTAAAAATCAGCAGGCTCAATATTATGCTTTGAGTGTATACATGCAAATGATTCATTGCTGGAAAAGGCAGCATGCTTTGTACTGACCAGGAGTGTACTAAAATAAAAACAAATGCAATGGATATCATTGGTGAGTTCTCATATCAAGAGAAAAATCTCTTTTTGTACTTTTGTGTTGTGTAGAGCATTGATAGTGTATCTTCCTATTGACAGAGGAGACATCTGGATCATCAAAGAAAAAACATACTATGTTCTTTCTAATGTTAAGATTAAATAACATTCATATTTATTAACTAAGATACAGATTTGAAAAAAAGTTGTAAAATGTCTTATTTTTATACTAGAGATGTAAGATTTAAAAAGCCCAATCCCCGTCACCCAAGACAAAAACAAATGGTCCTATTCTGCTAACCAGCAAAGTAATATGCTTTCCATGAAGCTGGATAAACCCAAGGCCAGACACAGGCAGAAACACAGCCATACCCCACCCACTGCACCTCCTTTCCAACTCTGCCTGAATCCTTTTCCACATAAACCTTTAATATGGTTTGACTCTGTGTCCCCACCCAAATCTCATCTTGAATTATAATCCCCATGTGTCAAGGGAGGGACCTGGGTATGAGGTGACTGGATCATGGGGGCAGTTTCCCCTATGCTGTGTTCATGATAGTGAGTGAGTTCTCGTGAGATCTGATGGTTTGAAAGTGTTTGGCAGTTCCCCGCTTGCTCTCACTCTCTCTTTCTCTCCTGCCGGCATGTAAGATGTGCCTTGCTTCCCCTTTGCCTTCTGCCATGATTGTAAATTTCCTGAGGCCTCCCCAGCCATGCAGAACTGCAAGTCAATTAAACCTCTTTCCTTTATAAATTAGCCAGTCTCAGATAGTTCTTTAAAGCAGTGTGAAAATGGGATAATACTACCTCCTACTTACTTCAGTTAAATGATATGATGTGTGTATTTTGTGCATATCAGGGTTCTGGTATATGCTATGTGCTCAATAAATGTTAGTCGTAGTAAAAAATAATAATACAGATGAAGGAAGTTCACAAGGCATTCAGAATAAGAAAGTTTATACATAATTTCAAAATTCAAAAAAACAAGTTTTATTAAGAAGTTAATATCTGAGACATGCCTTAAAGGATGACTGGATTCTAACAAGTGAAAAAGTGAGTGGGGCTGGAAAAGAATACTGGGTCAAAGGAACAGCATTTGTGAAAGTAGTAAATGCTGGTTATAAATGAGAAACAGGTGTATCAGTCATATTATTGGGCTGCAGAATTTGGACTTAATTAAGTTAACATTGGAGAGCTATTGAAGGAATTGGGGAGGGAATTGGCAATAACGATAATAAGAATAGCTGTTGTTTATTGAGCACTTACTATGTAATGTATCAGGCACTGTTCTAAGTTCTTTACATGTGGTACTACATTCATCCTCACAACTATGCTATGAAATAGTTGATCTTAAGGACTACATTGGGTTAGGTGCTGCAAGTGATCTCAAAAAGGCTCTCATAGTCCCTAACTTCATACATACATTTGCTGGGGATGGGGAGAGGGGGAGTATTTGTATGGAGTTCTTAAATCTCAGGATTGGAAAGTGCTTTAAAGTTATTAGCTCATTTAATGTTCACAATAATCCCATGATGTAGGTCCTATTATTTTATCAATTTATAGGTTAAAAAACTATAGCAGAGAAAGTTAAAATAACTTGCCTAGATTCATGCAACTAGCAAACAGGGGTCCTGAAGTGTTTGATTTCAGGTAGTTTAACTCCCTGTTAAAGGGTTCTTACTCTTTACCACCACCAAACTATTCTCCCACTTAAGAAACATCCACTGTACATTTGTCAGCTGTCATTAACTGGGCTTAAGACTGGGGCTACAGAGATAAATGGAAAGTGGCTCTTGTCTCCAAGGAATCCAGGGTTTCAGGGAGAAGAAAGAGTCATAGTCACAGACAATTACAGTAAATATGATAAAAGATATACTGGGGGCATCCACCTGGGGCAATGGGGACTCAGAACTGGAGAGATCATTGACTAGAGGGTTCAAAGGTGGTTTCCCACGGGAGGTGGCCATTAACTAGGTCAGAAAGACCATGCACATGTCTGACAAGCGATGAAAGAACTCACTGGGCAAGAATGTAACATTTCCAAAGGGGCATGAGAGAACATGGCAGTTTCAGGAAATGGGTGGTATTACTTATGAAAACAGCTCAGAGGGATGTTGAGAGGGTAGAATTAGCAGGTGTTGGAGTTGGATTGGTTGGACGCATAAACAGAATGTCTTCCAGAACTCTGGTCTGGTGTAGTGGGATAGAAAGAAGAGTGAGTCACCAGGATAGGGAATAGGGGAGAGGAGGATTTAGAAGCAGGAGGTCTGGAGGGAAGGCTAATGAGGTGAGCTTTAGACATGTTCAGCTGAGGTAGAGGTGGGGCCTCTGGGTGGAGGGGAAGGCAGTGGGAAATTGGAAAAGAGGGTCTAAAGGAAAGAAAACTGACATCTGTTGCAACATCCAGGGTCTGTAACAGCCATCCAAAGTAAATTATATCATTTAATCATCATGGAAGTAAAACAACTCTACCCGTAGAAGGTGTTTTGGGGTGTCAACGTATGATATATGGTACAAAAGCCCTTGGAATTCCACCAGACATTTTTTCAGAAATAGAACAATAGTTTTGGGATTTGGTGTTTTGAGGTAGAATTTGTATTTGGAAAAAGTAAAGAAAATTACTCATAAAATATTTTGGCAAAAAGTAATCATACCTCTAATGAAAAGAAAACAGTGTTTTTCCAAGAAAACAATGGGTAAATTCCTGGACAAATACACCCTCCCGAGACTGAACCAGGTAGAAATTGAACCCCTGAACAGATAAATAACGAGCTCTGAGATTGAGGCAGTAATAGCCTACCAGCCAAAAAAAGCCTAAGGCCAGACGGATTCACAGCTGAATTCTATCAGATGTACAAAGAAGAGCTAGTACCATTCCTGCTGAAACTATTCCAAAAAATTGAGGAGGAGGTACTCCTCCCCAACTCATTCTATAAAGCCAACATCATCCTGATACCAAAACCTGGGAGAGACAACAAAAAAAGAAAACTTCAGGCCAATATCCTTGATGAACATTGATGCAAAAGCCCTCAGCAAAAATACCTGCAAACCAAATCCAGCAGCACATCAAAAGCCTAACCCACTATGATCAAATAGGCTTTATCCCAGGGATGCAAGGTTAGTTCAATATACACAAAGCAATAAATGTGATTAATCACATAAACAGAATTAAAGATGAAAATCATATTATTATCTCAATAGACACAGAAAAGGCTTTCAATAAAACCCAACATCTGTTCATGTTAAGAACTCTCAATAAACTAGGTATTGAAGGACCATGCCTCAAAATAATAAGAGCCATCTACGGCAAACCCACAGCCAACATCATACTGAATAGGCAAAATCTGGAAGCATTCCCCTTGAAAACTGGCACAAGACAAGGATACCTTCTCTCACCACTCCTTTTCAACATAGTATTGGAAGTGCTGGCCAGAGCAATTAGGCAAGAGAAAGAAATGAAAGGCATCCACATAGGAAGAGAGGCAGTTAAACTATCCCTGTTTGCAGACAACATGATTCCATATCTAGAAAACCCCATAGTCTTGGCCCGAAAGCTACTTCAGCTGGTAAACAACCTCAGCAAAGTTTCAGGATACAAAAATCAATGCACAAAAATCACTAGCATTTCTATATACCAACAACAGGCAAGTGGAGAGCCAAATCAGGAACATATTCCCATTCATAGTTGCCACAAAAAGAACAAAATACCTGGGAATACAGCTAATCAGGGAGGCGAAAGGTTGCTACAATGAGAATTGCAAAACACTACTCAAAGAAATCAAACATGATACAAACAAATGGAAAAAACATTCCATGCTCATGGATAGGAAGACTCAGTATCATTAAAATGGCCTTATTACTCCAAGCAATTTATAGACTTAACGCTATTCCTATCAAACTACCAATGGCTTTCTTTGAAAAAGAAATTAGAAAAAACTATTTTAAAATTCATATGGAACCAAAAGAGTCTGAATAGCCAAGGCAATCCTAAGCAAAAAGAACAAAGCTGGAAGCACCTAACTTCAAACTATACTACAAGCCTACAGTAACCAAAACAGCATCATACTGGTACAAAAACAGACACATAGACCAACAGACAGAATACAGAGCCCAGATATAAGGCTGCACACTTACAACAATCTGCTTTTTGAAAAAACTGACAAAAATAAGCAATGAGAAAAGGATTCCCTGTCCAATAAATGGTGCTGGGATAACTGGCTAGCCATAGGGAGGAGATTGAAACTGGAGCCCTTCCTTATACCATATGTAAAAATAAACTCAAGATGGATTAAAGACTTAAATGTAAAATCCAAAACTATAAAAACCCTGGAATACAACTGAGGCAGGACCATTCTGGACATACGAACTGGCAAAGATTTCATGATGAAGATGTCAAAAGCAATCTCGACAAATGGGATTTAGTTAAACTTAGGTGCTTCTCTACAGCAAAAGAAACTATCAACAAAGTTAACAGACAGCCTACAGAATGGAAGAAATATTTGCAAACTGTGCATTTGACCATGGTCTATAATAATATTCAGCATCTATATGGAACTTAAACAAACTAGCATGAAAAAAAACCAAACAACCCCATTAAAAAGTGGGCAAAGGACATGGACAGACACTTTTCAAAAGAAGATACACATGTGGCCAACAGGCATATGAAAAAAGCTAAATATGGTTATCATTAGAGAAATGCAAACCAAAACCACAATGAGATACCATCTCATACCAGTCAGAATGGCTATGATTAAAAAGTCAAAAACATAAGAGATGCTAGCAAGGTTGCAGAGAAAAATGAATGATTATACACCATATGTAGGAGTGTAAATTAGTTCAACCATCATGGAACTATGAGTGACGATTCCTCAAAGAGCTAAAAGAAAAACTACCATATGACCCAGAAATCCCATTACTGGGTATATTCTATCATAAAGACACATGCACACATGTGTTCATTGCAACACTATTCACAATAGCAATGACATGGAATCAACCTAAATGACCATCAATGGCAGATTGGATAAAGAAAATGTGGTATGTATACACCATGAAATACTACGCAGCCATAAAAAAGAATGAGATCATGTCCTTTTCAGGAACATGGGTGGAGCTGAAGGTCATTATCCTTGGCAACTAACACAGAAACAGAAAACCAACTACAGCATGTTCTCGCTTATAAGTAGGAGCACATGGACACCTAGAGGGGAATGACACACACTGGGGCCTACTTAGGAGTGAGGGTGGGAGGAGGGAGAGGATCAAAAAAAAAAAAAAAAAAAAAAACAACAACTATCGGGTACCAGGCTTCGTACTGGGTGACAAAATAATCTGTACAACAAACCCCCATGACACGAGTTTACCTATGTAACAAACCTGCGCACGTGCCCCTGAGCCTAAAATTAAATTAAAGAACAAAAATCAAACAATGTTTTTAGTTATAGTTTGGTGCTGGCTCCAAAGGCAATTAAAAAAAAAAGTCTCATTTCCTTAAAATGACATTTGCTACACAGGATTGTCAAACCAGGTAGAGGAAATAAGGCAGGTTTAGATGGAGATGGCGGGAGATAAATTAGGAGGTAAATGCTTTTAGTTCAAGGACAATCAAGTGCAAGGTTCTGTGAAGGTCTGCTGGTTTGCAGGCCAGGACTAGGATGAGACAAGAGAGTGACTGTCTCCTTAAATTTTGTGTCTCATTCAGGTCCCCCTGGTCCCGGCCCTGGTGATCTGATTAAGAATCATAAAGAGGCTGATTAAGCAGTGGGTGGCATTTTGTGCAAAGGAGGAGACAGTGGGGCCAGGCAGACCACTCACAGGTGTGATGAGGACAGCTAGTGGTTCTTGGTCCCAGCTGAATACTGGAATTATCTGGATAACTTGTAAAGAAACCAATTCTTGGACATCCTCTCCAGAGGCTCTGATTTCACTGGTCTAGAGTGAGATTTAGGCACTGGTATTTTTTAACATTCCTAGATGATTTTTACATTCATATAGGGTTGTAAAAGGCTTACCTAGAAAAGACGACAACTGCTGGCAGGGGAAAATAGGCAACATCAGATCCAGGAAAATAATGTCAAGTGTATAACCAGAACCATCCAAATCTTTAGATGTTGGAAGACATTGCATGTATCAGTAGCATTAGTAATGACACCGTTTTAACAGGGTATCTACTTTGTCCACCAACATAACCATCCAGGGTGAGGGGGCTTGGACCACTTAAATAAAAATGTAATGTCTACGAAAACACAAAGCTACAAATGGCCCATAGGAAGACAGTCAGTGCTAGACCATAGGATAAATTTTACAACACTGGGGCATCTTCATGAAGACTCTTGAATATATGCTCTGTCAGTGATGGCTGCTATAGAGTAGAAGGTGTCATCATGGTGTACACGTAGATAAAAGCAGATTGAAACAATGTTTATTATAAGCAGGTAGCCAATGTTCAAAAGATCATCCAGCAATTTCTACAAACCCAGCTCTGCTGTAAACTGTAAAATGAGAAAGTACTCTTTTGAAGGAAGTACAGTCCAAAAGCAGAGAATTCCCACCAAAAATAAAAAGGAGAACCCCATCCCCCTTTACTTTCCATCTTCATGGAAGGTTTTATGCTTTTGTGTGTGTGTGTGTCCCTTGCTTCCCTCCTGTTTCCTGACACCCTCTAATTAGTGCTCTCATCACTGCCTCTGGCACCACGCATGCTGTAGGTGGCTGGCGTGACATTGGATGCCTGCCCCTGCAGTGCTATTAGGCACCCTGTGGAGCACAAACAAAAAGCCCAGAAAGCCTGACCCAACTATTTTCCTATGAATAGAACATGCTTTCTTTATCAAGATAAAAGGTGTTTGTCTATTTGTATAGAGAGGAGATACACATATAGGCGTAAATATAGAGGACCTTGTGTATGTGTATTGCATGTGAGTTTCTTAGTCTAAAAAGATTCTGGGTCAGAAATATTTTGGCATGTCCTTAAATAGATTCAAAGTTCCTGAAAGATGTCCTCCACGTTTGAAAGACTTAGAGAGTGAAACTTTCTTAGAAGGAAGCTGGAACTGAATGAAAATCTCTTGATCTTGAGATTAAAGAAGCTCCTAAGAAATAGATAACCCTGACTTTCTTCCAAGCTTCCTTCATGACATCTTAAGGTGGAGCTTCTTCCTTTGCCTTGGAGAGAGAAATCACAGGATCTCTGTAGTTTCAGTCCCTTTCCACCTCCAGTATGGGAAGGAAAGAAGCTGGGTTTTTCTCTCACAGTCAGATATCCAATTAGTATTTATCAAATGAATACAAAAGGCTACTTCATTGGCCAAAGAGGACTTTTCCTCTGAGGTTCTTTCTCTGGAGAGTTATACCACCACACCTCTGTGGGTGTTGAGCTGCTAAAATGATCATGGTGGATGGTAGTGATCAGGGCTGAAAATGGGATCCCAAGGGAGGATTTGCAAGCTGGTGGGGCAGCCTCTTGCTGCGTTGGAAAGTCCTAGTACTTACCCAAAAGGGCCAGGGTAGTAGAGAGCATGATGACTATTTAGGACTAGATGTTAGACACATCACAGCCCACTCGACTCTAAAACTCAATGAACACTTGGCTACAGGCCTTAATGATCTCCTATCCTGTCCTAACGTAGGAGGCAGGTTGTCCTCCTTTGCCCTATCTTGTCAGAGACTAGAGCTGATGCCATCTTAAACAGTGGGCAGTGAGAGGCACTCCTTATTTTACTACTGTAGACATTAGGATGCATACATCCCAGTTTGTCTGTGACAGTCCCAGTTAATTCTTGGTGTCTTGGTGTGCACCTCCTCTCACAAGTGTCCAGGTTTGGAAGGTAAATTTTATTATCACCCCAATGAAAACTGAGTGCTTAACAAAGACTCGATGTTCTGTCCTTACATCGGACTTGTAATATAGGAATTGAAATTGAGAGCCTGGCTAATCCAAAGCTAGGAAGATTCATTCTGTTATTAATGATAATTGAGGACTATCTACATCTTAAACAAAATGAGTTATTTGTCAAGCTTTGAGGTGCCTTCCCTTTGCTGGGGCAGTGTTCAGTGCTTGGGCTCTCTCATGTGGTTGTTTAGGTGTTCCAGTGCAGACAGAAAGTGCACAGGTGAGGGGTAAGCAGGGGCTGGAAGCTCCCTCTCCACACCACACACAGAAGAGGCTCCTTTTCCAGCTCACACAGAGCACTGTGTGGCTAATGGTGGCCTCAGACACGGTTCGTCACATTGGAAAATGCACATTTTGTTGAAAAGACAGGATAAACATATCACAATTATCGTTAAACCCTACAAGACAATTTATGATTAAATCTAACTGTGGAGTGCCTGGAGCAGATCGGGGTAGACAATCAATAAATGTTGAATAAACAAATGGATGACTATCATTGACTACTCTAAATGTGTGATGGGTTCAGAGAAGGGGAAATGAACAAGGGTTAGCATAGAATGGGTTGTTTTCATGGATGAGATGGGAACCTTGAGGGGAGGATAAGTTGAACTGACTGGATGGGGAGGATTTATGGGGGTGGATGGGATGGGAGAGGAGCTTTCCATTTTAGAAGACTAACATGAGTATGGGAGTCACACAGTGCAATAGTAACAGTAAATAGTAATCATACCACATATAGTTTTGCCAACAAAAAACCAAAAAATTTGGTTTTTTAGTGTAAGAGAAAGGAATGATAGAGTCAGTTTTAGAATCACCTTAGCTATTACTAACCATGTCAGTCAGTGGTCCTTTTGAATACTCTTTGTAAGGCAAAGTGAGTACAAAGTGAGTACAACTCTTAGGAGTTGACATCTCATGAACAATAAAACATTTCACATATAGCTGTGAATACACTCAATGTATCTGAATTATTTGAGGTAAGGGAGGCAAGTTTATACTAACAATTCTGATTACTGGTTTGCAACTTATAGACCAATGGAATATGCCATTGATATTTCCAAATAGCCAAGGATGCAATAGGGTTTAATATATAAAACTTTTAGTATAAAACTCTAGAGACAAACGATCTTTGTCTCTTTGTTCCTTGACGTTTCCCAAGTGTCTAGACCAGTTGCTGGCACATGGTAGCCATGCAATCAGTGTTTGTTGAGTCAATTATACCACTGTCCAAGAGACAGCTCTTCATTACCAGAAAAGAACTTTGTGCCCATTAGTTTAGCTGTCTGAATAGATAAGAGGAAGATTGTTCTGATTTCCTCATGCTTAACATTTAGCCAGGATTATAATGGCTGAAAACTTTTAAGTTTTTAAACAGATCCCAGTTCTCTATTTCACTGGGGAGAAATCGCCCAGGACCCGTGAATTTTGATGGTCTCCATTTGAGCAACATTCATAGAAGATGTACTCAAAACAACGCAGACCATATGGGGGATGTTAAGAGCCTTTAGAATCACACAGACTGAAAATCCATTCTTTTACAACCCTAAAGTGCTGCTGAGATCAGATATTCTAAAAACCAATGCTTGCTAAACCTTTGAAAAGTAAATAGCTTCTATACTGCATTATTGGGGTTGAAAGGGCAAACTGGGTATGGCAGTTTTTTTCTATCTAGTCTCAAATGCTTTGACTTGACAGTCAGGATGGAGGGTAGCATTCATGTCGTAGACCAAAAAATCACGTGGGCTCCAACAAGGTGATTGAGACCGTGTAAGGGTGGACTTATATTCTAATTCTACTTGCAGTAACAACTAATGTTACCTTTAGCAAACTGGGTTATTCTCAAAAAGATAAAGACCATGCCCTGAAATTGGTCTTTGGAATATAGCTTATAATTAACAATAAACCAACTTGCAAATGGCTGTACCTTAGATATAAAAATAATAACAGTTCTAACCACCAAAATCAGCACAGTTACATAGTTATATTATTGAAATGAACAAGGAAATATATATATATAAATGTATAGATCTCTATATGAAAAGAGATGAAACTATTGATCTATCTAAATATATTTCTATATTTCTCTAGTAAGGCATTTACTAGGCTTGCTATCAGCATCACAGAAGGAATCTATAACACTGCTAAAGATAGACTATCAGCTCACTTACCAAAACTGTACTCCACTCTTTTGTGTCTTAACAATGTACTTTCTACCATTTTCAATGTTATTTAACAGCTACATATTTGAGAGTCTTTCAGTCTATTACAACTCTTCTTTGTGCACCTCACCAAAAGAAACCCAAACTAAAGAGAGCAAGGCACACTTTAACAGACTGTTCAGATATGGTCTGGTTTAAAAACCATCCTCCTAAAGCCAGAGAAAAACTCTTGACTTAGGTCAGATGACCTCAAATCAAAGCAATAATAGGTTCTCAACAAGTGTTTAATTCAAGATAATATAACAGAAATACCTAGCACAGGGCCGGGAACCTAACAGTAACTCAGTGATAGCCATTGCCACTATTATTTTAGAAAACTAAAGCCTGGCATATGGTTTTGCTTTTTTTTTTTTCCACGACTGAGTAAATATATTTCATTAAATTGTGGTTCTCAAATCAAGCTGGGCGTGAAAATGAGCTGATGTTTAAAATACAAATTCCAGACCTCCCTAAGTCAGTCTCTAGAAATGAAAAACCCTGAATCTACATTAAAGAAAAAAATCTTCCTGGGTGATTCTGACGTAGATGGCCAATGGACTTGCACAGGGAGCCATTCCATTGCCTTAGGAGATCTTTCATTAAAAACTTGAAATATCAAGAATTCTATTATATTTTATCAAAAGGAAAAAAGTATACAATTATACGTATGTGTAATATATGCTACATATATATTACATATATTAAACGTATGTATAATTGTATACTTTTACACATAGTATATGTGTCTATCTCTCTATGTATCTATCTATCCACCTATCTATAATGTGTGTATACACATACAGTTGATCCTTAAACAACAAGGGTTTGAACCATGAGGGTCCACTTATATGTAGATTTTTGTCTGCCTCTCCTATGCCTGAGACAGCAAGACCAATCCTTTCTCTTTTTCTTCCTCTTCCTCAACCTACTCCACATGAAGATGGTGACAATGAAGACTTTTATGACAATCCACTCAAATGAAGAGTAATGACATTTTATCTTCCTTATGATATTCTTAACTTTTTATCCAGCTTATTTTAAGAATACAGTCTACAATATGTATAACATACAAAATATGTGTTGACTGTTTATGTTATTGGTAAAGCTTTCAGTCAATAGTAGGCCATTAGTTTTCAGGGAGTCAAAAGTTATACATGGATTTTAAATTGTGTGTTGGTGGGCACCCCTAACCTCTGCATTGTTCAAGGGTCAACTGTGTATATATATATATATACACACACACACACACACACCACACACACACACACATACATGTATGTATATTTTTAATTTCCAATTACTCTTTCTCAGGGAGTAAGACTTGTCTTTTTTTTTTTTAAGACTTGTCTTATAAGCATTACTATTGCTATCCTGAACTAAAGCATTGCTATCCTGAACTAAAATGAGTGACAGAAGACAATAAATCTCTTTAAAATTTTAGCAACAAATCATCTACATACTGGAAATTTTCATCTCAATACATATGTCCATTGACATCTGTAATATGAAAAGACTGAATATAACTTTTTGAAAATCTGAACTCAAAAGGTGCTTTTGTATTGAACAAGGGGACTTAGAAAATATTGTTCTCTAAAAAAGTGGGGGAACTTTCAGAAATTTCCCAGGATGGATCCCTGGCACTGAGATGGTCGTTGTGCATCTCTTGCCTCTCCTCTGTTCAGCCCTCCCCGCTGTGAACACTGTACTCAGAGCTTGATTGTGTACAAATGTTTAGATCATTTCATTCAAGGGCTGGAGGGAGGCCTGGGTACAAAGGAAAATGAGGGAGAGCCCTTTCTGTGGCTGGGGAGGCCACTTAAGTCAGTGGGAAGTTAATTGACTTTTGACTGGGGGTGGAGGTATTTGCTACATCCTAGGGAGAGTCATTTTTAATGGTTTTGCAGTCTGATCTGTACCCGTATTCTTAGACATGAATAATTTAGAAAGAAAATACTTCTCTTTCATTCTCTTCTTTGATTCACCATTTGTGGGAATATTCTAATAGGAAAGCCTATAAAATTCTGAGACTAGGACTGAGGGAATACCGTAGAGAACAATTCCATGTCATGTGAGCAAGGATAAAAACAATGCCGTTTCTCTCCCTCCCTCCCTCCCTCTCTGTCTCTGTCTCTCTGTCTCTTCCACAGAAAAAGATGAGCCAGCTGGGCCAAGGCAATTGTAACTGTCAGAATTCAGGGGTCTTATCCTTCATGGACTAGATGTATTAAGATGGTTATAGCTTTATCATAAGGAACAAATGAACAGAGAGTTTCATGCGCCTCAGAGACGGATGCGATTCTTAGTAAACAATCCACATAGGAAGATAATTGAGCACAACTTTGCAGACAGAGCTCATGATGCTCTGGGAGAAGCCCTGAAGAAAGTAATACAACATTGGGTCAAACTGTCCTGTTCACCAGTGTCTTCCAAATAAGTGCCTGCCCAGCATGGTGCCCGTTACATAGGTGCCACACCAAAATTATTTACTAAATGAATAAACAACTAACTTGAGCTATGACAAAGGCATTGTAGGGAAAAAAAAACTGGAAGGAAAGTGCCCATATGTTAACAGTGATTTCTGTCTCTTTTACTTTACTTTTTGTACACATTTTCTATAACATGTATTACTTTTATAATTTGAAAAGACAAATACAAAAATAAACAAGGTCTCCTTGTTTTCTAATTCCTCAGTTTTCCCTGCCTGAGAGCTTTGTGGTCTGTTTCACCATTGCTGGCAATTACTTTCCTATTTCACCCCATGAAGGAATGTTCAGCATTATTGACTTTGATGTCTTTAACTCTTTGAAGTATGTATGGTGCTGTATCTTCCCCCCTTTTACAGATGGGTATATTGGGGCTCCCAGAGATGGAGCAACTTCCCGACCTTTGCACTGCTTACAGGTAGGCAATAGGGGCAGACCTGAAACTGGGTTCAATTTCCTTTCACTATGCCACACTGCCTTTATATACCCTGCAGGAAATTAAAGAGCTGAAATGCCCCTGCCTATGGCACTGAGATACTCTAAAAGTCATTGGCACTAAGTGAACACTCCCCAGCAACAGATCAAAGTAAGAATGAGAAAACAGATGCCCTTTTGCTTGGAAGGTTTAAAGTCAAGTAAGCAAGATAGAACTTAACAGAAAACTACCATTAGGCTTAATAACAATCTAACAGGAACAAACAATTAAACAAGGAAAATCTGTCCTCAGAGTAGGAAATGACGACACTTCCATAGGTTAGTGATGCTCTCCTGTCATTTACTTCATTATAATTATGGAGTCAAAACAAAGAGGGCCGGTAGCCAACCCTGCAGGCTAGCTAAGATTTTCTGTGCGTTCTTGTGTGTTCATTCATTCCATCACTCACGCATTATCAAGACATGCTTATCAATCATGATGCTTGTATATGAGGCTGGTTGAGATTCAGGCCAAACTTGTGGCAAATCAGAGACCTCCAAATTTCTTTCAAAGTCTTAAAGGACTTTGCAAATACTACTACTGACTCTTTAACTGAAAGAATCTCATTGATCCAAGGAATTCCACACCACAGCTCCTGACCTGCTGAAATGCCTTTGGCAAGAGCAGATATGGCTGCTTCAGCAGGGTCTGCAGATCAAGACCATACTCCAGGCATTAGTAATAAAGAACCTTTCATTTGTATAATATGTTCTATTTCAATTTGTATAGAAATCTCAAAATCCTCTGTCAACATTATTGACTTTGATGTCTTTAACTACACTTTGAAGTGCATATGTTGCTATATTTTCCCCCACTTTTACAGATGGGTATATTAAGGCTTCCAGAGATGGAGTGACTTCCCGACCTTTGCACTGCTTGCAGGTAGGCAATAGAGGCAGACCTGAAACTGGGTTCAATTTCCTTTCAATATGTCACACTGCCTTCATATGCACTGCAGGAATTTAAAGAGCTGAAATGCCCCTGTCTATGGCACTGAGATACTCTAAAAGTCATTGGCACTAGGTGAACAGTCCCCAGAACCTGATCCAACTTGATGTGTACATGGGCAGGTGATTTTCTGTTAGACATCATCATCATTAGCTTTCAACAATTACCATTCTTGTCCCTTTAGCCCAGAAAAGCCAATAGAGAAGCTGTTTAGGTAGTTCTGATCCAAATTTCACAGATCCAGGAGGTTTGGTGTGGCGGTGGAGTGGTGCCAAATGGCTGACCCTTTGGAGGTTTGCTGACCACCCCAGGTTGTTCTGTGCAGACCTGCCATCTGGCGGCTGCAGTTTTCAAGCAATCACCCGTGGCCACTTAGTGACAGTATTTAGGAAAGTTAAGTTGGGATTTTTCCCAACTCCTAATTTACTTCTCAATAAAAACTGAAAGTTTAAAAAAAAAAAAAAAAATCCCGGCTTGGCTGCAGCATCTGAGTGTTTTTGAAAGACACAGCTGGGGCAGGTGGGTGTGAAGGAAGCTATCTGACCAAGGACTCGGATGAACTGGAGATGCTGGGAAGGGTGTGGGGACAGCCCCAAGAGCTGTTTTCAGGGGCAAAGGAACAGACAGTTTGAAGAGGGTGAAATCTGATCATTTGTCCTTATCCAGCGGGTGCTTCTCTTTCACGGATATTCAGAAGTAGCCCCTGTGGTTTCTGCCCATTTCCAGGATGTTTTCTTCACTCTCTTTTAATAGCTCATCTCAAATCCTGTGTCATCAACATAGAAATTTAGGAATCTATTTTGTAAGGCCAGGAAATTCTTATTTCTATATGTGACTGTTTAGGACTCTTTAACAAAAATGTCAATTCTATCTTAATTTTTAACCTTGCAGGTGGCCTACTTGTTTTAAAAATTATTTCTAATTCAAAGAACTTGATAAAATCTATAAAACAAGGAAGTGGGAGGAGAAAGCCACCTACAAGGCTGCTACCTGAGCCTTCACTTTTCCTCCATGACATTTATTTCAGGGGAATTTTTAAAAAAGAAGTTTTCCATTCAAGACGCCGAATATTTCACACAACTAGGCTTCAACACTATAATAATGATGAAGTGGCTGGCTTCTGGAGGGCGGCCATTGTTTTAAACATGAGTGAAGGATCCCAGAAACCCTCAGCTGACAAATGTTTTGCTTCTCCCCCAACCCCTCCACATTACTGTACATTCTCCCACCTCCTGTGGCTCTATTCCAAGAATTCTTGACATTGAAAATTAGCTCAGCTCCTTATAATTTAGGCAAGACTTAATTTAAACAAATGGTTCAGTTGCCATCTGGGAAAGGCCTGGCAGAGAGTTAGAAAACCCTCTAAAATGTTTAGTCTGTTTTACTCTACATTTTCCTAATATTTTGCTTTATATGTCTCCCTCTAGTTAGTAACTATTATTGGGTCTTCATCTTTCTGCTGGCCCTCTTTCACCTGTTTAGCTTGAGTTTCTGTACTACTTCCTTTTCTCTCTAGTTTCTCCTTCTTTTGATCTACTTTTTCTTTCCCATTCTGATTAGCTAGTAGGATGGTGTTGCCTCTTGTCTTAGGCTTGCTAAGAAAGGTTCCTGTAGGAGGAGTTGCTTACCTGTTTTTGTCCATCCTGGACAGTGGAATCTTAATACGTAGGTGGGGGTGGGTTATAAAAGTGATGATTTAGAATGAGAAATGAGATCATAACCAAGGACAATTTTTTTTTGTTTTTTGAGACGGAGTTTCACTCTTGTTGCCCAGGCTGGAATGCATTGGTGCAATCTCAACTCACTACAACCTCTGCCTCCCAGATTCAAGCAATTCTCCTGCCTCAGCCTACCAAGTAGCTGGGATTACAGGCATGCGCCACCATGCCTGGTTAATTTTGTATTTTTAGTACAGATGGGGTTTCCCCATGTTGGTCAGGCTGGTCTTGATCTCCTGACCTCAAGTGATCCACCTGCTTCAGCCTCCCAAAGTACTGGGATTACAGGCGTAAGCCACTGCACCTGGCCATAAATTTTTAAAAGTTGACAAATATCACAAATGTCACGACATCCAGAAACATGGCATCATATAATTTGTATATAATTATTAAAATATTAATGAATATATTACTGTATATACATACATAGTAATTGACTGACCAGCCCAACATTAGTTTTGTCTACATTTTGCCTGCACACTTTTTATATGATGATTTCCGTGCTGCCAAATAAAAGCAGCTGAGTATCCTTAATGCCATGTAAATCTTTCAGATTGACATCAAATTTAGGAAAACCTCTATTAAGTTGTTTTTTTCAAATGTGAGTTTGTGATTTTAGGGAGTGACTAATTTTAAATACTATAAATCAAAAACACTTCAGAATCATGGATGTCATTGTTGTGGAGGCTCATTATGAATTTTTTCAAATTTTTTTTTTTTTTTTTTTTGAGGCGGAGTCTCGCTCTGTCCCCAGGCTGGAGTGCAGTGGCCGGATCTCAGCTCACTGCAAGCTCCGCCTCCCGGGTTCCCGCCATTCTCCTGCCTCAGCCTCCTGAGTAGCTGGGACTACAGGCGCCGCCACCATGCCCGGCTAATTTTTTGTATTTTTAGTAGAGACGGGTTTCACTGTGTTAGCCAGGATGGTCTCGATCTCCTGACCTCGTGATCCGCCCGTCTCGGCCTCCCAAAGTGCTGGGATTACAGGCTTGAGCCACCGCGCCCGGCCAAATTTTTTCAAATTTTTATCTCCTGACCAGATAGGACTACTTTGACCCAGCATCAATGAGCACTAAGTCCGCTACTTAAATATTACATTTCTGATGACTGTACACGTTTCATGCAGACTAGTTTCTGACTTCATACATTTTAAACCTTATTTCTCCTTCATTGCTTGCATATTTTGGTTTGGGGCACCTTTGGCTCACACTCTCAGGAGAACCACCGTGGACCACAGGTATATTCATAAAAACCCTTCCCACACTGGGACAATCAATATAACTCAGCCTAAGTTCTTCCAACGTGAAATAATTGTGAACCAAATCAATACAATCTCATAAAACCCAAACAAAATGTATCTGTCATTCAGCTTTCCCTTAACTGGATCCCAAAAATGTCTTTGGCTACTCCAATGCCACCAGATATAAGAAGTCATTAAAGGGTAAGTTAAAGCAGAAAAGACAGTGGTCTTAACTGACTACAGTTAAAATATCTTATTTTTTCAAATTTTACAGCTCTTGGAAGAAGTTGTACAAATGCATACCTCCGAACCTTAAGCTTTATTATTTCTTTGCTTCAGTATAAATCTACTTCTGCTGTAGAAAAATTTAACTTTTTTTTTTTTTTAGAAACAGAAAAAAGCTTTAAGAATGGCAGAAATCTTATTCTGTAGTGAGAACTAAATTTTGTTGCTTCCACATATTTGTGTAGACAAAAATCATAACTTTTATACAGTAGCTGTTTGTACAGATGCAGCTACTGAGTAACAATTCAGGCCCATGGACCATGAGAGGCACGTGAGATGGCGGTGGGAGAGAAGGGGGCTTGTTAGACCAGGGCATTGATGAGGCAGACCTGAGCAGCTGGGAATCAGCCATGGTTCAGACTCCCGGCAATTCCAGCTTTGCTCTGAGCCTCTTTGGAAGCCCTTCCCCAACATCACACACAATGTTGCGGTAACCACCATCTGATCCTTAGCAAACAACCTCCTTCAAAACAAAACAAACAACAAAAACAAAAACAGCAACTTCCCTTCTCTTCCATCTCACCCAAAAACATCATTCTTTCTTGGTCAAATTCATTGATCCAGTTGGTAGGAGAAATGAGAATTCTTTTTTGTGGTTCAGTGGGTGGAAAGGTACATCAGCCTCAGCTTTGGAGTTCATTTTTATTCGACATGACTTCTGTAATGGGTTCTAATGTGAGTCTTGGTGTCGTCACACTAGGAAACCAGTGAAAACACTTCCACAGCAGGTTCAGACACATGGGCAAATTCACCATGAATCCTTACCCAGTGACCCATGACAACACGGGGCCGTGGTGGGAAGGAGGGAGATGCATACTCCTTTGCTCAGATGAGTGTGTTTCCCCCTTTCAGAAACCGTACTCTTTGCATGTTTTCACCTAGAAAGTGGAAAGAAGAGCCCCAAAATCCTACTGACTGAAAGAATAACCTCTTGCTTGGAATTTGAGCTGAAGACATCCATATCTCTAAGCCTGGAGCCAAGGCTTCATGGGGAACATTCTTAAATATCCTCTAGGCAACAGTAGCACTGGATTGTGCTATTTAATCACTCAATCTGTTCTTTCTGCTGAAAATAGCTCTGCCCAGGTTATTCTCTGAACTTTATGAGACTGAAATACTGTAGGACAAACCAACGGAGCTTAGGAGAAGATATTTTATATTCTTGAGAAGTTCTTCTGGAACTTTAAGGTCCCTTTGAATTCCAGTTTTGCAATTTTATGATCTAGAAATCTGCTTCCAGGATGCCTCTGATTTGGAAACACTGAAAGTATCTATTAAATTTTGTATGTCTATGAGGGTGAATGGTGTACAGGGAAAATGTTGGTGTTAATTTTTGTGAGTTAATCATGAATAAGTTCCAAATTATTCGAAGTTCTAATTTCTAAATCGAATACAAATGTAAAATCTTTAAATCTGATACTTTAAGATGGTGAGAAGTGAAGCCAGCTGGACTTCCTGGGTCGAGTGGGGACTTGGAGAACTTTTCTGTCTTACAAGAGGATCGTAAAATGCACCAATCAGCACTCTGTAGCTAGGATTGTAAAAAGCACCAATCAGCATTCTGTAGCTAGCTAGAGGTTTGTAAAATGCACCAATCAGTGCTCAGTAAAATGGACCAATCAGCAGGACATGGGCGGGGACAAATTAAGGGAATAAAAGCTGGCCACCCGAGCCAGCGGGGGTCCCCTTCCATGTTGTGGGAGGCTTGTTCTTTCACTCTTCACAATAAATCTTGCTGCTGCTCACTCTTTGGGTCCACACCACTTTTAAGAGCTGTAACACTCACCGCAAAGGTCCACAGCTTCATTCTTGAAGTCAGCGAGACCAAGAACCCACTGAAAGGAACCAACTCCAGACACAATGGAGCTCAATGTAAATAAGTTATAGTTGATAGAACAGCAAAGGTGTATAAGATATCAGTATTTTATGGAGTGATTTCTAATGCAACTGTATTATAAGAGATTAATAAACACACCAAGAAAGGAATGTTTCCACCTTTTAAGAAGAGAAATTTTATTGCACGATGTGACTTTATACTTACCTTATTGTACTGATGCACAGAAATAGAGATTTGGTTGCCAAATATTTTTAAGTCTACTATAAGTTGAATTTTAAATAATAAAAGGTAAAATAAGTAGCCAGGAACAAAATCTAAAATAGGCAGTGGTCTAGCATATGATTGTGACTCTTCTACAACTGTTTAATTCTATAAAATGAAAAAGAAAACCAAACACCACCTACAACAAAGACACATTTGGAAAAAAACATCCTCCTGCCTCAGCCTCCCAAGTAGCTGGGACTACAGGTGCATGCCACCACACCCAGCTAATTTGTTTTATTTTTAGATATAGCGTCCTGCTATGTTGCCCAGGCTGGTCTCAAAAGTCTGGTCTCAAGTTATCCTCCTGCCTCAGCCTCTGCAGTAGCTGAGATTATAGGTGCGAGCCACAGCTATATTTTAAATCTATGTCATACACGAACAGGCACTTTTCAAAAGACACACATGCAGCCAAAAAGCATATGGGAAAAGCTCAATATTACCGGGCATTAGAGAAATGCAAATCAAAACCACAATGAGATAGCATCTCACACTAGTCAGAATGGCTATTACTAAAAATCAAGAAAAACAAAACAAAACAAAACAAAAGCAGAAGCTGGTGAGGTTCCCGCGAAAGGGGAACACTTATACACTGTTGGTAGGAGTATAAATTAGTTCAACCATTGTGGAAAGCAATATGGTGATTCCTCAAAGAGCTAAAAGCAGAACTACCATTCGACCCAGAAATCCCATTACTGGGTATATACCCAGAGGAATATAAATCATCCTACCATAAAGACACATGCACACTGTTCATTGCAGCACCATTCACAATAGCAAACACATGGAATCAACCTAATTGCCCAACAATGACAGATTGGATAAAGAAAATGTGGTACATATACACCACAGAATACTATGCAGCCATGAAAAAGAATGAGATCACGTCTTTTGCGGGAATATGGATGGAGTTGGTGGCTATCATCCTAAGCAAACTAATGCAGGAACAGAAAATCAAATACCACATGTTCACACTGACATTGTTTTGTATTAGAAGTGATTATTTTCATTTTTTAGGAAACCTAAGTGTGACCAAAAAGTCTTTATTAGAGGGAAGAACTTAAAAGGACAATGGGTGACAAAATTTTTAGATATTGATGAGTGTTATGCATAACAATAATATTTAATAGCAAAGTAAGGTGGTGGGAATTGATGGAGAGGGAGCGCTTTTCTTGGGTAGTGTCATCAGAGAAGATTATTGGGAAATGACATTTGAGTGGAGGCCTGAATGACTCGACAGCAGGCCCTGCAAAGATGCGGGGGAGTGAGCCATAGGATCAGGAGTGGGAATGGCCACTTCCTGCCCTTTGGAGGTAAAATTACTAATGTAATTTCCTAATTACCTGGTGAAACATATTTTGAAACAGAACACAGATGTTTGGGAAAACCTCCAGCAAATTGACTTAATCTGATTGATTCTCTTATTTTGTGTTTTTCGAAGCAGGAACTGCACCCATTGTGACAGCAGAGGCGCTAAAGCTACAAATTCCTGGGCGTCGACCCACTAGTTCCTAATCAGAAATTCTAGGGTGCGGACGCGAGATCTGCATCCCCGGGATCACACTGCCTTTGGAAAATCATCCACCTGCCGGCTCCAAGTAGGTCGGGGGAGCAGCGGCACCGGAGATCCCACTAGACCGGGAAGAGTCAAATCCAGATCTCTCCCTGCTTCTCCAAAAGGCCCCCTGCCTCCACTGCAACGGGAACAGTCTCTGTCTGGGCACCGCGGTTGCTTAAGGCTCGGTTTCGTGCTCCTCAGTACTCCCATCCCCCAACACCGCATCAGGCGGCGCCCAGCCTTCCAGGGGTTCGCAGACGCTCACTCCCCAGACCACAGTGACACCTGCCGAGGCCCTGCGGAACCGCGCTGCACGGCGACCCGGCGTCGGAGCTCCAAGCGCGGCGAGGGGAGCGGCCTGGGGCCGTGAGTGGGGAGAGGCGCCCCCCGGAGACCACCGTGCGCTGCCAGACGGGACACTGCAGGAATGGCCAGCGAGGTCTCGCAGGGGCACTGACTTTTAGGAAATCAAGGGGCCCGCGCCCCCCAGTGCCGGCTGGGAGATGCCTTCAGGGTTAAAAGAGAAAAGATGCGACCTTCAATCTGCTCCATTCTCCCTATCAGACGGACCCTGCGGCCCTAGCTCCTGCCACCGCTGCCTCCCCATGATGTGTGCTTCTGCGCCCCACCCTGCTGCCCCCCACCCCACCCCCAAACGGAAATCCTGCAGGAGAAACTGAAACACTAGCGACAGTGGGACATATCCCTGGGAGCAGGTGCGGGAGGCAGAGAAGGAAGGAGCAAAGGGGAAGAGGAAGAGAGAGATCAAGGGTGCCTTCTTGGAAAGATTTAATCCGACAGCATGAAGGCGGCGGGTACCAAAGCAGCGAGCTGGTGAATGAGCGTCCTGACCCGCCACACTTCCCTCATTGACACCCCTCATCTGTGATACCCCACAGGACAGGATGTCCAGCTGCCCTTACTTAGCGTGCTCCTGGGCATTTGAGAGGTTCTGAGAAACGCAGTAACTTATTACCCTCACATGATATATTGTCACTTTCTGCTCCTTGATTGTCAGCTCAATGAGATAAGGGACCTTGTGTTTTATTCCGTTGTACCCCGTGCCTGACACGTGGTAGTTGCTGGATAGAGAGTTCTTCGATGATTGATTATAAAACACACTAATTTAGAGCTATAAGATCTCCATCTGCAGTGACTCACTTATTCCTCACAACAAGCCTAGGAGGTAAGGTTTTCCAATAAGGAAAGCCAGGCATCCCATAACGAATGTGCAGGGTGTCACATTCCCAGCAAGTGCTGAAGCTGGGGTCCGATTTAGGCAACCTGGCCCAGTGCCCTCACAGCTTATCCGGCCTCCACATGGCCATTTTGTCCATGAATAAATGAATAAGTGAATGAATGTGTGCTAATTTTGGTGAGTTGTCTGGAAAAATGCACAGGCTTTTGGGCTGGAAAAGGTCTTAGTCAGGAGGCGGACCCTTTCTGAGTGCTGGGGAAGAACTAGAACTCCCGGGGCCCCCAGGCTCTGCTACCTAAGTGCTGCGGAATTTTGCACATGGTCACCAGCCTCTAGTAGCTTATTATTTTGAGCGGTGCTGGTGGTTCTCAAATTTATCTACATGTTAGAGTCACCCTGATGAGAATTTTTTTAAACCCAGTGGCTCAGGTCATCCTCTCCCCACACTACCTGAAATTAGAATCTTTCAGGGTGAATCCCAGACATCAGTTCAGCTTCAAATTTCTGAAAATTTCCCGGGTGGTTCCAATGTGCCATCAAAGCTGAGGACCTCGTGGGTCTTCAAGGAAGTGGGAACTACATTCTTTCTCAAAGGGTGGACACTGATCCTCTGAGAATCACTGGGTTTGCTGGTTTACAGTGCAGATTCCTGGGCCCTGTTTTGGATTTACCAAATCCATATCTTCTGGAATGGGCCAGAAGATCTGCTCAAATGAACAAACAAAAGTTCCCAGGTGATTTTTATGGCCATGAGAGTCCAAAAGCTGCTGGGAAAGCTTCTTTCAAAGTCTGGTGTTGCACCAGCAGCAGCACCTGGAACTTGCTAGAAAGGCAGATGCTCTGGCCCCACCCAGACCTACTGCACCAAAAACTCTGGAAGTGGGGTCCAGCAATCTGTGTTTAATAAGCCCTGCAGGAGACCTTGGGTGCCAAAGTTTGATAACCAGTAACAGGCCTCTGGAATCATACAGCCCTGGTTTCAAATTCCAGCCTTGTCACTCACTAGTTTTATTAGTCTGTTCTTGCACTGCTGTAAGGACGTACCCAAGACTGAGTAATTTATAAAAGAAAGAGGTTTAATTGTCTCATGGTTCTGTAGGGCTGAGAAGGCCTCAGGAAACTTACAGTCAGGTGGATGTGAAGCAAACACATCCTTCTTCACATGTGGCACGAAGGAGAAGTGCTGAACGAAGGGGGAAAACCCTTATAAGTGATGGTCCTTATAAAACCACCGGATCTCGTGAGAACTAACTATCACAAGAACAGCATGGGAGGAACCACCCCAATGATTCAGTTACCTCCCACTGCATCCCTCCCACAACACATGGGGATTACAGGAAGTACAATTCAAGATGAGATTTGAGCAGACACAAAGCCAAACCATATCATTCCACCCTGGCCCCTCCCAAATCTCATGTCCTCACATTTTAAAACACAATCATGCCTTTCCAACAGTACCCCAAAGTCTTAGCTCTTTCCAGAATTAACTCAAAAGTCCAAGTCCACAGTCTCATCTGAGACAAGGCAAGTTTCTTCCTCCTATGAGCCTGTAAAATCAAAATCAAGTTAGTTACTTCCTAGATACAATGGGGATACAGGCACTGGGTAAATATACTCATTCCAAATGAGAGAAATTGGCAAAAACAAAGGGGCTACAGACACCATGCAAATCTGAAATCCAATAGGATAGTCATTAAACCTTAAAGTTCCAAAATGACCTCCTTTGACTCCATGCCTCACATCCAGGTCACACTGATGCAAGAGGTAGGTTCCCACGGCCTTGGGCAGTTCCACCTGTGTGGCTTTGCAAGGTACTGCCCCCTCCTCCTGGCTGTTTTCACAGACTGGTGCTGAGTGTCTGTGGCTTTTCCAGGAACATGGTGGAAGCTGTTGGTGGATCTACCATTCTGGAGTCTGGATGACATGGGCTCTCCTCTCACAGCTCCACTAGACAGTGCCCTAGTAAGGATTCTGTGTGGAGGCTCTGACCCCATATTTCCCTTCCTCACTGCCCTAGCAGAGGTTCTCCATGAGGGCTCAACCACTGCAGCAAACTTCTGCCTGAACATCCTGGCATTTCCATACATCCTCTGAAATCTAGGCAGAAGTTCCCAAACCTCAATTCTTGACTTCTGTGTACCTGCATGCTCAACACCACATGGAAGCTGCCAAGGCTTGGGGCTTGCACTCCCTGAAGCCACAGCCTGAGCTGTACTCTGGCCCCTTTTAGCCACAGCTGAAGCGGTTGGGATGCAGGGCACCAAGTCCCTAGGTTGCACACAGCAGGGGTCCCTGGGGCCAGCCCAGGAAACTATTTTTCCCTCCTAGGCCTCTGGATTTGTGATGGGAGGGGCTGCCATGAAGGTTTTTTGACATACCGTGGAGACCTTTCCCCATTGTTTTGGAGGTTAAAATTTGGCTCCTCGTTACTTATGCAAATTTCTGCAGCAGGCTTGAATTTCTCCCCTGTAAATGGGTTTTTCTTTTCTATTCCATGTTCAGGCTGCAAATTTTCCAAACTTCTATGCTCTGCTTCCTCTTGAATGCTTTGCTGCTTAGAAATTTCTTCCACCAGATACCCTAAATAATCTCTCTCAAGTTTCTAGTTCCACAGATCTCTAGGGCAGGGGCAAAATGCTGCCACTTTGCTAAAACATAGCAAGAATCACCCTTATTCCAGCTCCCAACAAGTTCCTCACTTCCATCTGAGACCACCTCAGTCTGGACTTCATTGTCCATATCACTATCAGCATTTTGGTCAAGGCCATTCAACAAGTCTCTAGAAAGTTCCAAATTTCCCCACATTTTCCTATCTTCTTCTGATCCCTCCCAACTGTTTCAACCTCTTCCTGTTATCCAGTTCCAAAGTTGCTTCCACATTTTCAGATATCCTTATAGCAGCACCCCACTATCTGTGGTACCAATTTACTGTATTAGTCTGCTGTCATGCTGCTATAAGGACATACCTAAGACTGGGTAATTTATAAAGGAAAAAGGTTTAATAGACTGATGGTTCTGCAGTGCTGGGGAGGCCTCAGGAAACTTACAATCATGGTGGAAGGGGAAGCAAACACATCCTTCACTTGGCAGCAGGAAGAAGAGGTGCAGAGTGAAGGAGGGAAAAGCCCCCTATAAACCCACCAGATCTCATGAGAGCTCACTCAGTATCATGAGAATAGGATGGTTAGAACCTCTCCCATGATTCAATTACCTCCCACTGGGTCCCTCCCATGACATGAAGGGATTATGGGGAACTATAATTCAAGATGAGATTTGGATGGGGAGACAGGCAAACCATACTGCTAGCCTTGTGACTCTGTGCAGGTTATTTGACTTCCCTAGGCTTCAATTTCTTTATTTGTTAGTTGGAGGGGTTGTTATTTGGTTGAACAAAATTCATATATTGAGGTTCTAATTCTTAGTACCTTAAAACGTGACCTTTTTTGTAGATAGGGTTATTGCAGATATTATTATTTAAAATGAGGTCATACTGGAATAGGGTAGATCCCGTCCAATATGACTAGTGTCTTTATAATAAAGGGAAATGTGGAGACAGACATGCACACTGAAATAATACCATGTGAAGATTGGAGCCGTACTTCAAGAAGCCAAGGAACTACCAGAAACTAGGAGAGAGATCTGGAACCAATTGTTTCCTAGTGTTTTCAGAGGAGGCACAGCTCTGCTCTCACCTTGATTTCAAACTTCTAGTTGCCAGAACTGGGGGACAACACATTTCTGTTGTTTATGCCATCCAGGTTGCTGGGTTTGGCAGTCCTAGCAAACTAATATGGGACATTTGGGAGGATTGTGTGAGATACTATATCTAAAAGCACATAGCACAATGTAAGCAATCTCTACTAGAGATTTCTCAGTAAATATTAGATTTTTATTAAAAAAACAAACAAACAAACAAAAAAAGGTGATCCTCTACACTGCCTCTTTAAGTAGGGATGAAATCTGAGACGTAGGAAAAGGACCAAAGTTGGACATTGCACCCAGTAGACTCAGGCCGGGCAGTAGCGTTGGTGCACGCCAGGCCTGCTTGGCCCTGGCTGCAGGCTAAGAAACAGTGGACAGATGGTCATCATTTCAGGTCGCCCCTGATCTGGACAAGAACCAAATGAGGGATCCAGAGGCAATGGTGTGTTCAGCTCTGATGTAGCTTTCCTCCTCTCTAAAGCCCTCTGCAGAGGCCTCAGTTGCCTTCCATGAATCGTCTCAGTCCTTTCTGGTCATAAGCATCCCTGTCACAGGGACCAGAATCCATTACCAGGCTCCTGATCTCCTCAAACCCTCCAAAACTGCCTTCCTGAATGTGTGTGTTTAAGGTTCATTAAGTCACCTGAAATGGAAATAAATGAAGCAGAATAGAAAGTTCCCTTCCCTCAACCCTCACAGCATAGTTATCTGGCTGCCAGTTAGACACTGCCACCTTGGAACGGAAACCCAACCCCTGCAAGCAAGTAACTAACTTCCTTCACCTCTACTTGTCCTCCAGAGAGAGGCAAGGGGCTGGATTGTCCCAAAACGTCCTTCTGTGCACGCTACCTGCGCAATCAGGAATCCACTTCTTTCTTCCCAACTCCAGCATACACCATGCCGGCAGCAAGGGGACAGGAAGCCTATTTTGTAGAGTGTCCCAAGGTGCGTGGCAAACCAGGTTGATCAGGGGAGTGGGATATTACATAGTGTCAGAAGCTCTTTTCCATTTTAAAGACTGTACTATTTTCAATTTATGGAGGAGGTAGAGGTCATCTGTCAGATTGCTTTGCTGCAGCAGCTACTCAGTGACAAGTGAAATCATCCCAGCAGGCAGGGCTGACTTCTGTGGCTGCCCTAGGTAGGACCTGTGGAATTTCATGGCAATCTGGGGAAGTCAGCTGGGCTCCCATCATACCATGGTATCACAAGTGTGACTCTCAGACCAGCTGACTTCAGTTTCTAAAGTATGAGGCCACTGGCTCCAGCAGGAAGCTAGCCCTCCAACCAGCAGCACAGTTTAGATTAAAATTTCCTGCCCCACCCGGTTCTCAAATATTTTCCTTTCTCCCCAGGCAGTAAAGGAAATAAAAGGCATTAGTCTTGGAGGTGCAAAAAGACTCTACTGTGTGACCTTGTGCAATTATGCAACCTCTCTGAAATTCAGTGTTTGGAGTTTTCTTAATTAAAATGAATTTCATAATACCTTTCTTGGCTTTCCTTATGAGGTTGTGAAAATCCAAGGAGCTTGTGTACGTGAAGTGGTTTGTAAACAGCAGGGAGGGATGCACAGGTAAGGAAAGTGATTACGGTGCTGTGATTATATCTTGCAGAGTTCTTTGACCTTGGTATGGTGGTTCTGTTCATGTCTTTAAAGAATGCAGATGAAGTGCAACAGAAAAAGTAGATTGAATAAGGGCTATATGAAGTGAACTAACATTCAATGGACAGGAACTGACCACACCTTATCTCATTTAATCCATTCAAAAATCAAGTGAGAGGGAAGTAATTAGCTAAATGTTAAACCAGAGGTTTCTAGACTTTCTTAGTTCATGGTGCTTTTAGTGTGTCAGCATTCCTAGGCCAAAAGGAAAACCTAACCATTCTATGTATTATGTAGCCAGATTCAAACTATTTAATAGGTATTGATATCCTGACAACTTGGCTCCTATTGGTCCCTGCGTAGCTTCTCAGATTTTAGAATCAGGACACTGGCACCTCGGTGGTTGTTCCACGTTGATTTTCACACAGCACTAATATTTTATTACAAATAAAATCCTAGCTTCTCATTGATACGACATTGTTACAGGACAGGGATCCCGATCCAGACCCCAAGAGAGGGTTCTTGGATCTCACGCAAGAAAGAATTCAGGGTGAGTCCGCAGTACAAAGTAAAAGCAAGTTCATTAAGACAGTCAAGTGGTGAAAGTACAGCTACTCCATAGACAGCACAGGGCATTCCTGAAAGTGAGGAGGAACACATCGACCCCAGGTACAATACCTGTATATATGGGGAGATGTGCTCTGCTACAAGGGTTTGTGATAAAGGATTAATTTTCTTATTTGCTATATTTTAAAAGAATCAATATTATCTTTAAAGCAAAATTAGGAATGCCTTTATTGTCCGGATATCAGGGTATCTGGACACTCCCAAGTCCGGGTCTGTTTAGTAAACATTATTAATTTGTTCCCTTCACCGTAAACACCTAGAGGCTAGGAATGCCTAACCTTCTGAGAATGCACCCCAGTAAGACTCAGCCTTATTTTCCCAGCCCTCATTCAAAATGGAGTTGCTCTGGTGCGAACGCCTCTGACAACATCATCAAAAGGAATGCAGCAATTTCAGTTGTAACTAAACTCTCTCTAGCTAGTAGTGGGATAGTTCAGTTCACATTGTGTTGGACAGATGTTGTGTTTCCCTTAAACATTTAAAATATCTCAAAATGTCCCTGTGAGTTCCTCAGGGTGCCCCCAGGCGCCTCAGTGCACGGTTTGCAAACTGAGGTAGTAAACTAACGCTCAAAGGTTGGAAGAAACTTTCGATCATAGCTTTAAAACTTTAATAAGCCCCCAGGTGATCAGGGGTCTTGTTTTAATGTGGATTCTAATTCAGTAGGTCTGGGGTAGAACGCCTGAGATGCTGTTTTTCTAACAAGCTCCTGAGCATGGAGGATGCTGCCAGCTCATGGACCAGCAAGGCTTTACAAGATCTAGTCAGGAGAGGTGGGGCAGGCAACATAACAATCCAGGTCTCCAAAGCTCTTTTCCACAACAATGCTACTTCCCATATAATAAACTGTAGAGAAAATTTAAAAACTCTATTAGTGGACGTTCCGTTCCCATTTGGCATATAAGGAAGCTTGGAAGTGATCTCTCCCATCCTTGCAGTAAGAAAAAAAGCTGAACAAACTGAAAATCAACTCTTCATAGGACCACCACAGGATTGAGGCAACAGGTCAAGCTGCTGCCCTCCAAAATTAGAGAGACAAACAAGTAGATACAGAGAATCTCCGCTCAGCAGCAGAAACCTCCTGGAGACCAGGAAACAGTACATGTAATTGACAAATTGTAGCTGGGAACAATGTTGAGCGTTACAACTGGCCTCCTATACTTCCTGTGAGCGTTTCCTGGGGGAGCCAAACCAGGTTCTCACAATGAAGATTAGAGACAATCCCCCAGCATTTCTGAGAGGGGAAGGGGAAAAGTAGCCTTTCTTAAATACACCCAGAGCCTTCTCATTAACAATGCCCCTCAGGAGAAACTATTTAACCAGAGACTAACCTCTGGGGCTTGCCCCTGGAGCTTTCTCTCTCATTTTTCTTGCTGCGACCTTGCCACATTCTTGTTGCCACTGGATCAACCAATTGTCTTAGTTTGCTAATTGTTACTGTAACTGATGACCACAAATCTAGAAATTTTCAACAACAAAGATTTATATCACAGCGTGTAGGTCTGATGTTCAGTGGGCTCAGCTGATTTCTCTGAGTCTCTCAAGGCTGCAATCACACTGGAAACAGGGTTTCGTCCCTTTCTGGAAGCTCTGGGGGAGACTATACCTGCAAAACCATGCAGGTTGCTGGCAGAACTGAGTTCCATTTGGCTGTATGAGGTTGTGTGTTCCATAAGGTCCTCCTTTCTTGCTGACAGAGGCTGAAGATTGTTCTCATTCTAGAGGCTGCCCACATTTCTTGGCTCATGGCTCCCTTCTTCCATCTTCAAAGCCAGCAACAATGGTCGGCTTTGAATTTCCTCTTAGATTTTCCTTCCCTACCACATCCCTAACTCTCTTCTCACTCTTCCACTTTTAAGAGCCCATGTGATTGCATTGCATCCACCTGGATAGTCCACGATGCTCTCCCTATCCTAAGGTCTATTACCTTAATTTTATCGGCAAAATCTCCTTTGCCATGTGACATAACATATGCATGGGTTCCAGGAATTAGGGTAATTATTTGGCCCATTATACTGACTATCAACAAAATCCAGGCAGGAGGTAGAGAAACACTGTTAAAAATGTTTAAGTAGTTTCAACTATGACCTACAAAAATGCCTGCTTTCATGCCAACAAAACTGGCTACATAATTTTCAGGGTACAGTGAATTGAAAAGTATTAAAATAAATATTATAAATATATATTTATATATATATGTGTGTTGTGTTTTAAAATTTTGTATTTTTAATGTTGCAGCTCCTTGGACATGGGGGATAGTCAAGAGGTGAGTGAGGACTCTCACGGGCCCCTAGGAGAATTGGTGTATGTGTCCCCTGGCTGCTGGCTTCCTCTGCTTTCTTGTCAGTTACTGGAACAACACAGCATGTTAGAGCTTGGGACAGAGAAACACAGTCAGGCATCTCCCCTTCCCAGGGACCAGCTGCCCTAAGCCATTGTGGATGGGTGGCTCCCAAGGTATTGTGGCTTCCATGTTGGGATGCTCTAGATAACTGGATAGGGGGTGAATAAAAGGCTCATTCCTGCCAAGTCCCTTCCAACTGTGCTGTAGTGCTGGAAGCCCAGAGTGGAGGTGCACCCATGCCCTGCCTGCCGATGCCATGAAGCACATGTGTCCAGCCCAACCCCCTGCCTTGTCCAGGCACTGCCGGGCATGGAGGGTAGCAGCATTCACAAGTAGGAGGGTAAGGAACAGAAAGCCATGTGGGGCTTGGGGAGCCAGGGCATAGGACACAGGAAGCTGAGAGCTCATCCAGGGGAGACATGGAAAGTAGTAGCTGGAGGGACTGCATTTGAGCTGAGCCTTCAAGCCCCCAGCACATACTCCATGGTCCCATCGGATGTCATTACAAAACACAAATTCAAAGCTAAAATTATTAAGAGTTTCGATATGGAAGTCACAAAGCATTACACCCCACGCACAGGTCATTCTGAGCACACGGCCCTGTGTGACTGCACTGGTCACACAGCCACAAAGCCACCCTGCATGCCAGGATGAAGTCTCATCAGCACATGTAACTCCGTGGTTGCTCACAGCTGTCCTTCATCTGCTTAAGATCCTGTCCAGGAACTAAGCTCTGGAAAGGTTTTGAGCAGCCAGTCTTACTCCATCAACTCTGCTTCCCTTCAAATCAGCAATGTCCCTAGGGCCACTTCACGCTCAGCGAGCCATGGTGGCCCTTGTGCTTTCACACCAGACGCATGCCTTGGCCTAGAGAGCAGAACCACTGCCTGGCCAGCAGGAGACAAAGCCCCTTCCCTACAGTGCGCCTGTGGTGTTCCATTTCCACAAGGCAGGGATTAGTTCATGAGTATTAGTCGATTTTCATACTGCTCTAAAGAACTACCTGAGACTGGGTAACTTATGAAGAAGAGAGGTTTAATTGATTTACAGTGTCACAGGCTTAACAGGAAGCATGACTAGGAAGCCTCGGGAAACTTAGAATCATAGCGGAAGGTAAAGGTGAGCAAGAACGTCTTACCATGGCAGAGCAGGAGAGAGAGACAGTGATCGAAGCGGGGAGTGCAACACTTTTAAAACAACCAGATCTCGTGAGAACTCACTGTCATGAGAACAGCAAGGGGGAAGTCTGCCCCATGATTCAATCACCTCCCACCAGGCCCCTCCCTGACACGTGGGGATTACAATGCGAGATAAGATTTGGGTGGGGACACAGAGCCAAACCATATCACCATGCAAAGCACATACACTCAGCTGTTTTTAGGAGGAAATCAGTATGAATGAAATTGAATTTCATCCATGAAAGCAATTCAATTGAATGTCACAGTCCTCATAAGGTATTTATTTAAGGCAAGTCAAAGCTACTCAGTAGGGCATACAACAAATCAGGTTACTTCCTTGCTAAGAAGAGTTACCTCCACACCGCTGACACACTCCCATGCCAATAAGAACATGAGATGACTCAGTAAAAATTCAGCAATGCCTTGGTCTCGCTAAGTGTTCCTGTCAACCACCAGAATGTAGGCACCATAGTTCTTGTAGCAGGTTGGAAGCAGCAGAGGGTTCAATTAAAAAAGGGAATCATCCATGACTGATGACTAATAATGTGGCAGTAATTGTAACATTTAAAAAATTGCCATCTATAATAAAAAATGCCTTCTAGGAGAGTGGATCCTGGGAGAATGAAAGGCTTTTTGCTTCTGCCAAGTTCCTAAATGGACTTGGAGAAGCAGAGTGTGACCTGGAGCTAAACTTTGGTGGAAGAGACAGAAGAAACTGAAATTGGAAGAATTTGGTTTTGCTCACAAGAGGGGAGACAGCAGAGGTATTGGGCGAAAAGCTGGAGCCTGCATTATAGACAAATGCCAAGAGTTTTGTTTTTTTTTTTTTTTTGAAACAGGGATGTCCTGAATGCAATATTAAGTTGTGTCTGTTGCTATAGTAACAGGATGATATAGAAATACTGATTGAGATTCATTCTTGACCCCAGAGGTTACAAAATGGTACAGGGGATAACAATGGGTACGGGGCATTATAGAGAACAAAGTACCCAGATACTCCAGGCTCATTAAGGCTACTGGCATTGATATGGAATCTGTGTAGACAATGAGTTAGCCTAACAGGGTGACCAACTCTTGCCATCAGCAGTCACACCAAGATAGGTCTGTGGACAGTAAAGGATTAACCTTGTCCAAAGGAAAGGTGTGGCCCTTGCTAAACTCCTGGGAGTTAACCTCTGTGTCTTAGAAATGTTCTACCTGATAAGAGTAAGAGTATCTTCGTTTAGGAGTCTTGGGCCAGGTAGCATCAGCTTAACCTCTGAAGAGCTGGAGACTGAAGTCAGGCGCGTGGGCTGTCAGCCATGCCTACATGACTGGCCCCCAATAAAAACCTTGGATGCCAAGGCTTGGGTGAGTTGCCCTGGTTAGTAATGATCTATGCACGTTGTGGCATGTCATTCCCGGAAGAAGGAAGTGCTGCTCCCTGACTCCACTGGGAGAGGACAACCAGAAGCTCACGCCTGGTCTCTCATGGACTCTGCTCTGTACCCCTCTTCCTATTATAGGAGATTATTTTAGGCAGATAGAGAGGAAAGGGGGTCCTTAGGAAGTTTTTGTTTCTTTTAAAGCAGCTCCAGAAACATTTCTTGTCTAGCAGAAAAGCCCTGGTTCTTAGAGCTGGACAGGCAGCCTTTGACATGTAAATACTGGCCGTTAGAAACTGGGTCCACCCAAACATGGCGATTCCCACCGTGGTCCTCTTGCCCTTGCTGCTACATGTGCCTGGCAACATGGCCGCCCCCACGTATCCCCAGGTATGTAGAACATCATGGTGCCCTGTATTTGCATATTAAAAGGATAGGGTGGGAGGGCCAGTTGTTTCATGGGCTAGGTAAATGACATGCCTGGTCAAACCAATCCCCTAAGCCCTATGGAAATCAGGCACCGCCTCCTCCAGCCTCCTCATATAAGCAACCACTTTTCTGCCACACGGGGTTTTCTCTTTGTTGGAATCCCCTGCCTCTGTGTCTGTACAGGAGATCTTCTTCCTAACTTCTTTCTTGCCTATTAAGCTCTCCACTCCTTAAAACCACTGCATGTGTGTCCGTGTTGTTTTATCCAATTCGACTTGAGAGGAAGAACCCTGGTGTTCCTCCACTCATCGGAGCGGTATCATTTTCTCTGCTGATTTTAATCTGTGTCCCTCCATTGTAACAAATTGTAACTGTGAGTATAGCAACTCTTCTGAGTTCTGTGAATCCTTCGAGAGAATCATGGAAGCTGACGGTGGTCTTGGGGACCCCCTGAACTGCAGCCTATCTCTTCTTCCCACCGGATGAGCTCCGAGGAAAGAAAGGGTGGGGAGAACAGAGCAGCCCCACCCCTCTTGGTTTCACAGGCCCAGATCGTGGGACCCTGCCCTTCCCTGAAAGGAATGATACTGAATATAACAGTGATGTTTCAAAAATATTTAAGGTGATGGATATCCCAATTACACTGCTTTGATCTTTACAAATTATATGAATGTGTTAAATTGTCACATATACTTCAAAAATGTGTACATTATGTGTCAATAAAAAATTAACAAATTTTTATAACAAAAATCAGGCTGCTATAGTGAAAGTGGCTGGAAAGTAAGTCAGCCTGAGCTGTGGGGAGAGCCGGCCTGATGCCTTAAGCACCCGGCCCAGTGGGAGGAGACACTGAAAACAAGTTTCTTTTGGTGCCTTACCATTTGAGATGCCTCAGTGAAGTCCAGCACATTACAATATGAATCTGTTTGCTACTCACCAAATGACTTGTGTGTTACTAGTTTATTATTATTCATTTAATTATTATTTCTGGTGGGAGTCAAGAGGGTTGAACCAGCATGTGACTAGACAGTATAAACCAGAAGCAGCACATGTGGGACCAAAAGGATCCCTAGACTGTGCTAACTGGACAGAGGCAGAACCCAGAGCTATCTCAGGCTAGTAGTGAGATAGTTCAGTTCACATTGTGTTGGGCAGATACTGCTGTGTTTCCCTTAAACATTTAAAATATCTCAAAATGCCCCAGGCACCTCAGTGCACAGTTTGGGAACTGCGGTAGTAAACTAACCCTCAAAGGTTGGAAGTAGCTTTCGATCATAGCTTTAAAACTTTAATAAGCACTTGAGTGATCAGGGGTCTTGTTTTAATGTGGATTCTAATTCAGTAGGTCTGGGGTAGGACACCCGAGATGCTGTTTTTCTAACAAGCTCCTGAGCATGGAGGATGCTGCCAGTTCATGGACCAGCAAGGCTTTATAAGATCTAGTCAGGAGAGGTGGGGCGGGTAACATAACAATCCAGGTCTCCAAAGCTCTTTTCCACAGCTATGCTCTTCCCATATAATAAACTGCAGAGAAAATTTAAAAATTCTATTAGTGGACTTTCAGTTCCCATTTGGCATATAAAGAAGCTTGGAAGTGATCTCTCCCATCCTTGCAGTAAGAAAAAAAGCTGAACAAACTGAAAATCAGCCCTTCATAGGACCACCACAGGATTGAGGCAACAGAACAAGCTGCTGCCCTTCAAAATTAGAGAGGCGAACAGTTAGATACAGAGAATCTCAACTTACCGGAAGAGGGGCTCAGAAGCAGAAACCTCCTGGCGACCAGGAAAGGTTAACGCATAGTTGACAAATTGTAGCTGGGAACAATGTTGAGCGTTACAACTGGCCTTCTGTACTTCCCGTGAGCGTTTCCTGGGGGAGCCAAACCAGGTTCTCACAATGAAGATTAGAGACAATCCCCCAGCATTTCCGAGAGGGGAAGGGGAAAAGTAGCCTTTCTTAAATACACCCAGAGCCTTCTTCTTAACATTACTCCTCAGGAGAAACTATTTAAGGAGAGCTAGAAACCATTTAACTGGAACTAGAGGGAATGGGTGTGAGACCACAGGCACCCTGGGAATTAGCAAAGATCTCAGAGCAGGCTTGGACTTTCTTCCCCAGTCTGCAGAGCAGGGCAGGGTGGCCCTGGCTATATTTGAGCTGCATAAATGTTACCCTCTTTATAAATGGGAGACAAGTGGGAAAGAGTCATCTCCTTGGCTTCTAAAACCAAAGAGGTGGGATAAGGGCATAAATTCCCCAAGTGGGTCATGGGATGGGATGGTGGTAACAGGGGCCACGGCTTCAGGCCTTTGGGTCCCAGGCCCACGTATTCCACCTAAGGGGGATGCAGCACCACACAAACACCTTTGCTTGGAATGTGCCCTGGGCCCTGGAGGAAGGCACCCCATCTTCACATGGTGTCACCTCTGAGCTGGAACTTCAGCAGAGGTTTTGAAAGCCATTCCATTGCTTTGTCAGCGGGCAGCTGAGGAATAATGTGGTTTGCGCTCTGACACATGGATCTTCTGATAATGTGCCCACCTCCCTTGCTGCAAAGTCGTCTGATAATAGTGCTGTCTGCGGCCCTGTGGGCAGAAAACACAAATGCATACCTGGAATATGTGTATTCTGTCAAGATGAATCTCTGTTCCCACAGGGTGCTAAGGGCTTAATATAACTTGCCACCACATGGCTGATTGGTCTCATCAAAGGGTGGTGCCATACTGGGGACTGAGCACTGGTTTCTCATCTGGGCAGGTTGGGTGTTTGGAGGTGGCAGAGTTCAGCCTGGGCGGGTGGGAGGGCACACTGTTGGGCTCATGCACAACTTCTGTATGCTACAACAGCTCCTCCATTCACAAATCTGCAGCACCTGCCCAGGGATGCCAAGACAGAGGCTGGCTAACAACAGCTGGTGGTCATTTTCTCTATATGTGAATGTGTAATATAAACAAAAACTTCCCAAGGACCCCTTTTGTTGTTTAGTGTCTCATCTTTAATGGCTCCTCTCTGGTGAGTATGAGTGTGTAATATAAAGATAGTCACACTTTGTGCCAAGTTCCACGTGTCTACCCATATCCTTCTATCTTGCTGTCCCCATTGTTCCAACCTTTCTCCTTCCAGGCCCCTGACCAGCCAGCCATTTGTTACTGCCATGAATGCAAGATACTCTTATTTTGGGCCCGTCTTCTTTGCACATAAAGTGGAAAACCAAGTGCACCTCTTAAAGAGTTTCCCACAAGGAGGATTTTTCATCACCACTGTCCTTCAAGGCCACCCGTGAATGGGGCCGTGATGCCATAGATGTCCATTTTCAGCTTACTTTCACATACCAACCTGGCCCATTCGTGAAAACAGCTTGGACTTTTTCCTCTTCTGCCAGCTGGTCAGAGGGAGAGGTAGTGAGGTGAAGTGGTGGGGGATGTGAGAGTTGGGCTACCTGCTCTTTTGGCTTGTTTGGGCATTCAACCTGCTCATGCACCATTGCATGAGTATCTCCTTCCACCTCAGGATGAATTCCTGCAGGCTTCACCCTACATTACGCTTGGTGGGTTGGACAGAACCCAGCTCTTGATGGCCTGCTCTGGTCACATAACAGGGCATCCTATGTGCCCCTTCTGAACCAAGCCTCAGTAGCACACCAGGAGCTGTTTATTAAAGAGCATTTAATTCTCTGCTGAAAATGTCATGGCCATACTCCAGAACCTTGGGGATCTAAGTTTGGCTCTCCCATTGGAGCTCACCATTAATACCACACAGCATATTTTCCCACCATGGAAATCATAGGCTCTGGTGAGTGCTGCAGTCCCAACAACAGAGCTATTTACACTGCAGAAGCTGGAATCTCTACAGAGTTCCTTCCTGCTTTGAACCTCCCTCCAAGCTGGCATCTGTTTGTGTTCTCCGTGACATAGTTTGGAGCAGTAACCATAGTTATGGAAGCTGTTGTCTCCAGAACTCCAAGGGTCCAACCAGGGTTCTTCCTAGTGATTAGAGGCTCAACGTGCAATAATACATTCTTTATTTTGGAGAGGAAGTTCTAGAAATCCCAGACCAATGGGCCTTTAATATTTTTCTGATGTGGTGGACCTGAGTCTTCCTAGCAAAGGTGCCATATCTGGTCCAGTCCCTGCAACTGGGGCTACTATTTGGTTGAGTTTGCAGCATCCCACTATTATCTTCAGGAGTTGTTTGTTTGTTGTAGGGACCAGAACTGGTAAATTAGGTAAAAACTGCACCTTTCAAATTTTTAAGAGTGGCTATAATTTCTACAATTTTCCCCAGGATGTGAAATTATCTCGGCCAGGGTTGGGTATAGTTTTAGATGTTTCTGTTGGTTTTCCCCAGTGCAATAACTCTTATCACAGAGGCCAAAGCACCAACGTGGGACTTGTGCTCGTTATTAAGAATGGTGATTCCACTGTGCATCCATAAAAAGGAATGAGATCATGTCCCTTGCAGGGATATGGATGAAGCTGGAATCCATCATCCTCAGCAAACTAACACAGGAACAGAAAACCAAACACCACATGTTCTCACTCATAAGTGGGAGTTGAACAATAAGGGCACATAGACACAGGGAGGGGAATGACACACCAGGGCGGTGGGAGGTGAGACGAGAGAGAGCATTAGGGCAAATAGCTAATGCATGTGGGGCTTAAAAACTAGATGATGGGTTGATAGGTGCAGCAAACTACCGTGGCACACATATACCTATGTAACAAACCTACACATTTTGCACTTGTATCCCAGAACTTAAAGTTAAGAAAAAAAAAAGGATAGTGATTCCAATCACATATTCAACACTGAGGAAAATGGCTGGCTACCCGGTGGGCCCACAGACCCAGTGGATCTACTGGAGCCAGTCCTGGGCCAGGACTCCATTGGTTACCTGCTCCCCATATCCTGCCTCTAACTGGGGGCTCAGGATGAAGCTCTGGAGCTTTGCCTCTCAGTGCCAACTTGGATCCTGCATGTACCAGTCCTTGACATGTTTGGGTCTTCCCCTGCCCCCAGTGCATGTTTACCTGAGTAAATGGCAGTAAATCTCTTTGAGGAAAGACTGTGGAATCATTATCATGTGTGCTTCACTTCTTGTCACAGGGTCTTCACCCTGGGAACTCAGCCTCTCTGTCGGTTAGTGGGATCTGACTTTGAAAACTTGTTTGGGTCTAGCAACTGGGTAAAGGATGAGGACCTTTTCACTGGGACAACTGCCATCTTTGATTTTGTTTGATTGTATATGTTGGTCAGTACCTTTGACAGCTGTCCTTTCATTCTGTCCCTAGGGTTACTGTGTCCTGTCACCCATCTCCATTAATGTTCAGACTCTGCTGTCACTGTATTAGTAACCACCTGGCTTTTGTGACAATTGACCACAACCACCTTCTCCATTGTTTGGGGCACCTGTTGGCCTCACTGTTGTCTGTGAATTCAGTTTTGTGATGTTCTATTTTATCATCATCCCTTGGCTACGGAGGATGGTCCCAACAGTAGTGCATTCTTCATCGCTTTGGTGAAAGGTGTGTTCTTTAGGCCCTCCTCCAGAGCAGTCTTCCGGGGGGTTTTCTGGGCTAATAGTGGACCCACTGCAGCATGCACAGGGTGATGCTTCTACATGCCAAGGAGCGCCAGAGATTGCCAGCAAACCACCACAAATCTCAGTTCGTGTTCCAGGGTTGCTGTCACAAACTACCACAAACTAGGTGCCTCAAACAACAGAAATGTATCATCTCACAACTCTGGAGGCTAAAAGTCTGAGATGAAAGTGTCAGAGGCATGGCTCCTTCTGAGAGCTCTGAGTGAAGGGTTTGTTCTGGGCCATTCTCCTTGGCCTGTGGATGGTGGTCTTCTCCCTGCGTCTTCACAGCATCGTCCCTCTATGCATCTCTCTTCAAATTTTCCCTTCTTTTTCTTTCTTTTGAGACGGAGTCTCACTCTGTCACCCAGGCTAGGGTACAGTGGCCCGATCTCAGCTCACTGCAAGCTCCACCTCCTGGGTTCACGCTATTCTCCTGCCTCAGTCTCCCAAGTAGCTGGGATTACAGGCGCCCGCCACCACACCTGGCTAACTTTTTGTATTTTTGGTAGAGACGGGGTTTCACCATGTTAGCCAGGATGTTCTTGATCTCCTGACATCGTGATCTGCCCTCCTCAGCCTCCCAAAGTGCTGAGATTACAGGCATGAGCCACTGCACCTGGCCAAATTTTCCCTTCTTAAAAGGGAAATTTGTCATAATCCAATATGTGACAGGACACACGGGTCATATTGGATTAGGAACCCTACTCAGCTCCAGGATGACCTCACCTTTAGTTCACTAATTACATCTGCAAAGGCCGTGTTTCCAAATAAGATCACATTCTGAGGTGCTGAGGGTTAGGACCTCAACATATGGATTTTGGAGGACACAATTCATACATAGCAATATGTGTGGTAGCAACAATTATTAAACACCCTTTATAAATTCATAACTTCAAAAGAAGAGCTCCTGAATCCCAGTTTTGGGATGCAGGGAATATTACCCTGGTGGCAATGGCTCACATACCCCCGCATTCTTTACTATAGGACACACGGGCAAGCCTCCAGCTTCTTGGAGGATGGACCCGTGCGGGTGACATCTGCAAATATAACATGAAGTACAGGCAAGACAAGAGCAGGAAATGATTAAGGAATGTTGACAAACTGTGATTTTTTCTAGTATTTTAAAAAGATGCTTTCTTAAACTTGTCTTCATTTTATATTCCCTTAGATATGTTACCTGAAGCACAAAAATGTGGAAAACTACTGCACTAACAACAATCTGATGAAAAGGTTGGACGGTTGGCTTCCCTCAGCTGATTTGTGGTCACTACTGGGCTCTTGTTGTCTTCTTAAAGTCTCACTTTAGCTCCTGCCAATCAGACATCCTCGAAGCCCAGTGCCGGGCAGTTTGGATCTGAGTCAAGCAGTAATCATAGTGATTGGGCTTGGTCTGGATTCTCTGAATGAAACTTTTGCAGATGAGCCTTTTTCAGCAGTGGCTGGGCACCCTTGCGAGATGAGAACCACCAGATGGCGCTCAATGCTCAATAAGAAAAGAGCCTGGCGTGTCCTTCAGACCCTGAGGGCATGATACTCTTGCGGACCCACAAAAGTGTTTTCATTTATTTTAAAATCAGAAGAAAAAAAGTGAATATAATACTCCTGGATTAGATTCACCTTTCTACTAATGCAATCAGTAAATGTACTTTCATACATACACTTTTAAAAATTTGTGTGTGTGCGTGTGTGTGCGTGTGTGTGCGTGTGTGTGTGTGTGTGTGTGTGTGTACAGAAGGGGCTCAGGGAGCCAAAGTGCCTAGGGCCCAGGAAAGTCATACTGAGGACCTGGCCTGGTGGTTTTTCTGTATCATATGTGGGATGTAGATCAAAGGTGTCAGTGAATTTCATGTCAGGTCCAGGCGTGTCTCTTTTTGCGGACATCTTTCAATTGCATGCATTCATGTGTTTATTTAACTCAATAGGTCCCTTCTCAGTTACATGTCCTTTTTCTGTTTGTTCGTTTTTGGTTTTGTTTTTTGAGACAGGGTATCTCTCTGTTGCCCAGGCTGGAGTGCAGTGCTGTGATCTCGGCTCACTGCAACCTCTGCCTCCCAGGCTCAGGTGATCCTCCCACCTCAGCCTCCCAAGTAGCTGGGACTACAGGCATGCGCCACCACACCCAGCTAATTTTTTTTTTTTTTTTTTTTTTTTTGTAGCGACATGGTTTTGCCATGTTGCCCAGGCTGGTCTCCAACTCGTGAACTCAAGCGATCCGCCCACTTTGTCCTCCCAAAGTGTTGGGATTACAAGCGTGAGCCACTGCTCCCGGCCCCACATGTCCTTTTGATTCTGCTTCCTAAATATCTCTCCAGTCTATCACCTTTTCTGTAAATCCACCGTGGCCACCTTCATTCAGGCCACTGGTACCTTTCTCTTGGACTTTTACAATAGCTTCCTGTTGGGCATTTTGTTTCCAGTCTTGTCTCCTATATATATATCCAAGGCAATCTTCTAAAAATCAAATCTGCTCATGTCAGTTTTTTACTTTAAAACTTTCTGTGACTCGGCTGGGCATGGTGGCTCACGCCTGTAATCCCAGCACTTTGGGAGGCCGAGGTGGGCAGATCACGAGGTCAGGAGATCGAGACTATCCTGGCTAACATGGTGAAACCCCGTCTCTACTAAAAATACAAAAAATTAGCTGGGCGTGATGGCCGGCGCCTGTAGTCCCCGCTACTCGGGAGGCTGAGGCAGGAGAATGGCGTGAATCCTGGAGGCGGAGCTTGCAGTGAGCTGAGATGGCGCTACTGCACTCCAGCCTGGGCGACAGAGTGAGACTCCGTCTCAAAAAAATAAACAAACAAATAAATAAATACATAAAAATAAAACTTTCTGTGACTCTTTGCTGCCTAAAGTGCCTGTTTCTGAGGTAGGGTGTGTGTCCTCGAGGAGGCAGGTAAGGTAATTCATGGCAGCATAGAAGAAAGACAGAACTCTTGTTTGTATTTACCTTTAATCTGATCCTTGAAACACTTGTATTTTTTGTATGCTTTATTTATTTACACAATACATGTATATTATTCATAAATATAACATGTATTGGGAAAGGTATGGGATACCTTTCTTTTTTTCTTCACCAAAAGGATTCATCATCAAAAGTGTTTGGAGACCTTAAAAATGATGTCCAAATTTGTTAGAATTACAGTAGGTCTTCCTGATATGAATCAGATTTACCTTTGAGATCTTACCTGCTTAGTTCTAGCCACACAGGACACCCCAGGCTGCAAGCTCTTAAGCTTTCATGCATTTATGAACATTCCATACACAGAATGCACCTCCCCAATCATCATTCCTCACCTAATCAACTCCAACTCCTCCTTCACCATCCAGCTCCCTGGGATCTTCTCAGAGTTCCTCTCTCCTGTGTGCTGCCTTAGCTGCCTTAGTGTAGGTTGGTGCACAAGTCATTGAGGTTTTAGACCGTGAATTTTAAATCATTAGAACTAGACTCAAACACATCTTCATTAATCAAAGTAGGAACCATTGCAATCAACACATTTTTGCTAGCGATTAATAAGTCTGTTTATTCCTGTAGTGTAAAAATCTGTGCTTCGGGATTCGACGAACTCTTGGAACCCATTTTCTGCATCCTGTTGGTTGGGGAAGCATTTTCCCTGCAAAAAGTTATCGAGATGCTTGAAGAAGTGGTAGTCAGTTGACGAGAGGTCAGGTGAATGTGGCAGATGAGGCAAAACTTTGTAGCCCATTTTGTTCAACTTTTGAAGCTTTGGTTGTGCATTGTCGTGAAGAAGAATTGGGTCATTTATGTTGACCAATGCTGGCTGCAGGCGTTGCAGTTTTTGGTGCATCTCATCAATTTGCTGAGCATACTTTTCAGATGTAATGGTTTCACCGGGATTCAGAAAGCTGCAGTGGATCAGACCGGCAGCAGACCACCAAACAGTGACCATAACCTTTTTTGATGCAGGTTTGGCTTTGGGAAGTGCTTTGAAGCTTCTTGTCGGTCCAGTCACTGAGCTGGTCATCACCAATTGTATAAAAGCCACTTTTTGTTGCGTGTGGCAATCCAATTGAGAAATGGTTCACCGTTGCATTGAATAAGAGAAGACACTTCAAAATGATGATTTTCTTGATTTTTGATCAGCTCATGAGGCACCCACTTATTGGGCTTTGTCACCGTTCCAATTTGCCTCAAATGCTGATGTTGAGTTCTGCAGCAACTTCTTGTGTAACTGTAAGAGGATCAGCTTTGATGATTGCTCTCAGTTTGTCATTGTCAACTTCCAATGGCCCACCACCACGCTCCTCATCTTCAATTCTCTCGTCTTCTTGAATTGCCACTGCACTGTACATTCGTTAGCAGTTCCTGGGCCACATGTGTTACTGACGTTATGAGTTGTCTCTGCTGTTTTACGACCCATTTTGAACTCGAGTAAGAAAATCACTTGAATTTGCTTTATGTCTAACATCATTTCTATAGTCTAAAATACACATAAAATAAACAGCAAGTAATAAGTCATTAGCAAACAAACGTAAAGTGAGAAATGCCCATTAAAATGAAGTAGAACATAACCACATTTATTTAAGAATGTATTCCAGTATTAAACAGCAAATTCCAACAATCCAAAAACTGCAGTTACTTTGCACTCACCTATTTGTTTCATTTTATTTTTCCTTTACCATGTTGTGAGGAGCATGTTTGTGTGTGACTACATTTATAGAGCAGCTATTAGATGCAGGGCACAGTGTGAGTCATTTCTATATATCATTTCAATTCATCTGTCCTCTAAGTGACCAACTCATCTTGATATGCCTGGGATTTTCTAGGTTTTAGCACTGGAAGTTCTGTGTCCCAGGAAACCCTTCAGTCTCAGGCAAACCAGGACGAGTGGTCAACCTATAAAATAATCCATCATGTAGATGAGAAAGTCAAGGCTCAGAGAAGTTATAAAAACTTAGCTGAGCTCATGAAGCTAATTAGGGGTGGGACCTGGCTGTGAACCTCAGAAAACCCGTGCTCTGTCCATCATGTTGTCATGCTGCCTGTTCATGGGCAGGGACTGGTCTCATTTCACTTTGTATCTTCATGCCTGCTGTGATCCCTGGCATATCTGATGAATGCATGCATGAGTTCACCAATACATAATCAAACATTTATTACATAGCGACCCTGTGCACTAATTAAGCCATGCCTCCTCCCATCCTGTGATTCTGCATAGTCACAGAATGTTAGAAAATCCAACTCAGCGGTGATGACTTGCCCAAGGTCACAGTGCCAGAAAGATGGTAGAGTGAGAGCAGAACCCATGTTTCCTGACTCATACTGCAGGGATCATTCTTTTCTTTTTTCTTTGTTTTTTGGAGATGGAGTGTCACTCAGTCACCCAGGCTGGAGTGCAGTGGAGCGATCCCAGCTCACTGCAGCTCCGCCTCCCGGGTTCACGCCATTCTCCTGCCTCAGCCTCCCTAGTAGCTGGGACTATAAGTGTCCGCCACCATGTCCAGCTAATTTTTTGTATTTTTAGTAGAGACGGGGTTTCACCGTGTTAGCCAGGTAGTATCGATCTCCTGACCTCGTGATCTGCCCGCCTCAGCCTCCCAAAGTGCTGGGATTACAGGCATGAGTCACCGCACCTGGCTGGGATCTTTTAGTTAGAGCTCTACATGAGATAAACTGAGGGGCAGAGGAAATAATGAGAGAAGACTGAGCTCTTTTCAGCATCTAACTGAAGACACTAAAGCAGCTCTGAAATGCCAGCATTTGTACTGTTTAAAAAACACGAAGATTGGGAACTTATTTTCTTAAAAGGAAAGAAGAGTAACACTGTCAAAAAGGAGTGTTTTCCACATTGGGAGGGCTTTGTACAGAAGCAAGAAATGGAGGAACTGCCACATTTGGCACCCAAGAGGACGCCTTTTTTTTTTTTACTGTGTGAATCCTCCCCACTCCCACCTCAGCCCACCCCGCAACAGTCAAGCTTTGGGTCCAAACCAATCTGGCATCTTTAAAATGGAAGCACTGTTTGGAGACAAAGTGACCAGGCACTGCCGGCCAGAGAAGGGACAATGCCCCACACCCACGGCCTGCCTGCTCTGAAATGCCTATTTATCTCCATTTTTATCGACATCTCTTGGCTTCCAGGCCCTGTTTGTGCTTTGTCCTTGGTCCTTATTGACCTATTGGATTCGGAGGGGAAGCTCAGCCGCAGGCAAAAGGGTATTTTAATCCACAGTGGAAAACATGGGTTCCTCTAGCGCAACTGGCAGCTCCCAGCATCTTGACCTTGACCTTTTCAGCAGCATGTGGCCACACACTCTACCCAGGCCAAAGAACAAAAGGGCCCCAGGGCACACATTGGGGCCAAGAAAAGGAACCGAATGATGGAATGTTGTTGACTTTTCCGTCTGAATCTGCCTTCGAGACTCTTGCATGGGAAAAAAGGGTGGAGAAGGGGCGGAAACAAAGCTTAGTCTTTGTCTGATTCAGTCTTTGCACTCCCCCTGCCCCCCCCTCTGGCGGGCCATGGAGGCCACACCTGGCACACCTGGGCATGTTCAAGATGCTTATAAAGGGCTGGGGAAGCAGGGCTGCTCAGTCCTCATGGGTTCTGTGAGCAGCCAAGGTGATCAGCCCTGGCAGGATGGTCAGGGGTGGCAGTGAAGAGGCTTGACTGATTGACAGGTGAGCAGAGGATGGGACTCTCGGCAGCCCTCATCAGTGAGTGTTGCTTCTGAGCACAGCTCGGCTAATGTCCCATGCTGTTCCGGAGCCTCAAGGAAGAATGGGCTGATGGTGGTCCCAGGCTTCCTAGACCAAGTGAAGCTGGCACAGACCTCTGGCGTGGCTGACTCGGAACCTGTTCTGGGAACGTGAACTTGGATTCGCCTTAGCAGTAAGTGCTGAGGAATGTGCTGGAATTGCTGCCAGTTCCTGGGACAGGCAGACCCCAGAACACTGGAAGAGATCTGAAGGGACCTCCCTGGCACCCCCACCAGCTCCATGGGCTCCACACTCAATCAAGCAGGTCGTTGGTTATCTCCACCCTCACGCGGTCTGGAAGCCCAGCAGGCAGGGTTTGCTCTGTGATGTGACAATGCTGCTGAGTCTCCTGTCACTCACCGCAGCACCTCTGGGTAGTGAATGGCGTGTTTCCTGGGTCCATGACAGTTACCATAGCTCTTCCAGGACCACACAAGTGCCTGCCTTGTTCTGGTTTTGTGATGAACATAAATGTAAAGAAGGCAGCCCATGCTTGAGGGGACGCATCTCAGCACGCATCTCAGTCAACAAATATTTATTTAGTGTATTGGGAGGTGAGGAGGAGGCCAACTAGTCCAGAGGCTCTGACTTGGTTGGAGAGGGGTAATGCCAGGGGTTAGGAGGGTGCTTGGTTGGGGGGAATCCGGTGTAGGCTAGAGGGGCCAGTGCAGGTTTCCTGGAAGTGCCGAGACCTGGGGCATGCAGAAGAGTTACTTATGTGAGGAGGAGAGAGGAGATCCAGACCAGAAAGTCCACATCCACTACACCAGAAGCTCCACCAGTTCCGGAACCACACTCCCTGGACTGGCTCTGGAATGTATCCCCGTGTTTAGCACAGTGCCTCCTAGTGCTCCCAAGTCCTTGCTTGATACTTGGCTGTTGAACAAATAAGCTCAAAGGCTTGGAGGTGAGTGCCTGAATGTTTTAGCTGTACTGGAGTGGAGCTTAGGAATCTGTCCCCTGGGGTGCGGGGCAGGGACAGGGAGCAGAAGCCGGAGGTGAGTCTGGGGAAGGACAATGGCTGGGAAGTCGCTTTTGGGCACTTGTACTTTCTCCTGAGGGCCAGGGGTCGGGGTGGGGAGAGACTGGAGAACTGCGTCTCCATCCTTTCCCTGCCCTCACTTTCTTCATTTCCTTAGGAGCCAACAGACCTGTGCAAACCTCAGCTTTCGCCAGTTAGCTCCTTTTCCATCTTCTTGATTTCTGTATTTTTTAAAAAACAAGGCTGCATTATATCGTAGGAGAACAATAACCCACTGGACCATGTCCTGGTAAGGCAGAGCTGCAAAGCCATGGCCTCATCACTGTAGACACAAGCTTCCAACAGTGCCCCATTGTAGCATTTGATTTAACTCAGCCAGTCAAGAACATGCATTTCTGACTTAAATTCTGCACAGCATCACCATATCCCCAGCAGATGTCACTAATGTCTCACATTTTGGTCATGCCAGCAGCACGCATCTCAGTCAACAAATATTTATTAAGCAGCGAATGTGCTTTGTGCGCCAGGCTGAGCACTTTGTAGATAAAAATTCCTGGGGCATGACCCAGGACATGAAGAAAAGTTAACTTAAGTGAGGAGGAGAGAGGAGATCCAGGTCAGTTTTTGATGACAGAGGAAGGTAACATAAAAAAATAATGGACTGTCTGAAAAGTTCTTTCCCATTGAGGTACAAGTTTGTTTCTGGCTATGCAATGTGAAATTGGAATTGAATGTCTGGGACCACCTCGAAGCTTGTTTCAAAGGCCTATTGCTACATGTCCTTTAGACAGATTTTATTTCAACTTGGCTAATTGAATCTCTAATGACAGAAGTGTAATTCATATTTCTATATTTCTTCTGGGAAGGAAAGCCCGAATGAGAAGGCAGCACTAAACAAAACTGTGAAGTCAAAGTTGAAAGTATGGTTGCTAGAGGAAGACTGTCGAGAGCCCCATGAGGTGGTTTCCCCCTGAGATGGCTTGTTTCCCAAGGGGGTGGTGTCTGTTTGGTTGGACTTGAAGAATTTCTATGCGTCGAAGTTGCTCCACATGGCTGTGCTGAGAATGCTTGGAGCTTGGACCTGGAGATTTGAAGCATCAATATTTAGCAAGTATTCATCCAGCACAACACAGCTCATAGAATGGCTGTGACTCTGGTGAAATCCCAGATGTGGATGATGTAGAAGGGCCCCTAAATCAAGCATACAAGTCAGACTTGGTGCAAAGAGACTATTGTTAGTTCCAATCCATGTCTATCTAATGGACATCTCAAACCAAATATGTCCTGAACTGAGTTCCTGCTATTCTCCTTCAAACCTGCCATCTCCAAGGTCTTTTTCATTCCAATTAGTTGCAATTCCATGGTTTCAGTTGATCAAAACAAAAATCTTGTGGTCAACTCTTAACTGTTCTCTTTCTCCATAACTAATTTATCAGCAAACGATATCAGATGTATCTTCCTAAATATATCCAGAATTACTCTGTGTCATATCACCCCATGCCACCGCCTTGTGGAAGTCACCATTGTATTTGCTTGTATTATTGCAATAAGCTCACTGATTTCCCTACTTCCACCTTTGCCCCTATTTGTTCTGAAATTCAGTAGCCAGAGTGGTCACGTCCTTCTCTGCTTAAAATCTTCCAGTGGTTCTCATCTGACTTAAGGTAAACATCAAGGCTCCACATGATCTGGCCCCAGTTATCTCTGACCTCCTTTACTTCTCTTCCTTTCCTGACTGGCCCCAGCCGCACTAGGGTCCTCGTTGGTCCCTGAACTCCAAGGGGCACGCTCGACACCTTTGCACTTGGTGTTCCCTCTGCCCAGAATGCTTTTTCCCCAAGGATTTCATGGGTGGGTCCCTCACTTCCTTCAGGTCTTCCCAGCAAAGCTACATGAGTTTCTCAGGGCTACTGTAACAAAATACCACAAGCTGGGTGGCTCAAACAACAGAAATGTATTGCTTCACAGTTTTGGAGGCTGGAAGTCTAAGATCAAGGTGCTGGCAGTGTCTGTTGCTTTTGAGGGCTGTGAAGGAAAGGTCTGCTCCAGGTACTCCCCTCCATCCCCTGCCCCCAACATGAGTGGCCACCTTCATGCTCACATGGATGTTCTCCCTGCCTGTGTCTGTCTCCAGATTTCCCTGTTAGGAGAACACCAGTCACATTGGATTCAGGCCCACCCTAAAACCTCATTTTCAGTTGATTACCTCTGTGAAGACCCTATCTCAAAAAAGGTAATATTCTGAGATATTAGAGATTAGGATTTTAAACATTAAATTCCAGGGGGGACACAGTTCAACTCATAACAAAGACCCTCCCTGGTTGCCCTACTTAAAATCCCACCCAGTTAGGGAGCCTGGCACTCCCTAACTCCCTTCCCTGCCTTAGCTTTTTTTCTCTTGAGAACGTTATTACCATCTAATGTGCTGCTACGTGTTACCTACCTGTTTTGTTTATGGCCTATCTTTCTTTTCCCTTGGATCAAAGTTCCATGAAGAAGAGGTCTTTGCTGGGTGTGGTGGCTCACGCTTGTAATCCCAGCATTTTGGGAGGCCAAGGAGGGCAGATTATGAGGTCAGGAGTTTGAGACCAGCCAGGCCAAGAGACCAGTCTGGCCAATATGGTGAAACCCTGTCTCTACTAAAAATACAAAAATTAGCCGGGTGTGGTGGAAGGCGCCTGTAGTCCCAGCTACTCCGGGGGGCTGAGGCAGGAAAATTGCTTGAACCCAGGAGGTGGAGGTTGCAGTGAGCCAAGATCACACCATTGGACTCCAGCCTGAGCGACAGAGTGAGACTCCGACTCAAACAAAACAAAATAAAAAAGGGGGTCTTTGTTCATAGTTGTTTTTCCATCACCTAGAATAGTACCTGGCACACAGTAGATGATCAGTACATAGGATAGAAGATGGAGCTGATGAGGGCCGCTGTAGACTAATGTTAATGAGCTAATATTACCAGGTAGAGAGATGGGGGAGGGGAGGTCAGCTATTGGTTGATTTAAGGAAGAAAAACACCATGTAAGTATAACATGGGGCCCGGGGTGAACCATCCCTTTTTTGGCCTCTCCTGCTCTTTACAAAGGGGACTTCATCTCAACCAGGCCTCAGAGTGCAGGCTCTCCCCTTTAGCTTGCAGACTGAGTTCTAAATGAAACCAGAGATTTCCCCCAAGCACAGAGCACGCCACAGAGCACAGTGAACAGCCTGCTCTTCTCAGGCCCTTGTCTGAAATGATGATGCTTCCATGTGGCAAATCGGCAGCCCAAGGTTTGGAAGGGGAGTTGCTGTTCAGGGATTCCTGGCCTGGAGTCCCTACACAGGGACAACAGGGAAAGGAATGGGGTGGTGTCTAGCAATAGTGCTTTGCCCAGTCCTCAGAGAAGTTGTGGCCCAAGGTCTAGTCAGCATTTTTGCTTCTTGTGTTAGCAATGTTAATAATAACATGAATACTAACAGGAGTATTATCCCAACTTGGCAAGCTATAGGAAGATACCTTTATTCAGGTAAATCAGCCAATACTTAGGGAACCATTGCTTTGTCCTGGCATCGTGCAAGGCATGAGGGGATTCCAAAAGGAAATCTCTCATATTGCTATTTCACTTTAGCATGAACAAAGAACTCGCACATGCATTGGCCATTTCATTCTCACAACTGCCCTGTGATAGAGATGTTCTATTATCTTGTTTGACAAGAAGGGGAAGGAGGATAAGAGAAGTCAAATGACTTACCCACAGCCATGTATATTCAATGATTGAGGAAAAATGTGGGTACGCATCTTCTGGCATGCATCATGTATTAACAACAGGCCGGGCATGGTGGCTTACACCTGTAATCCCAGCACTTTAGGAGGCTGAGACTGGAGGATCACTTGAGCACAGGAGTTTGAGACCATCCGGAGCAACATAGCGAGACCTCATCTCTAAAATATATATATATACACACACACACACACACACATATATATGTATACATACACACATACATACATATAAGCCCAGTGCAGTGGTGCTCACCTGTAGTGCTAGCTACTCAGGAGGCTGAAGCGAGAAGATCCCTTGTGTCCATGAGTTCAAGGCTGCAGTGAGCTAAGATCATGCTGCTGAACTCCACTCTGGGTGACAGAGTGAGACCTTGTCTTTAAACACACACACACACACACACACACACACACACACACACACACACAAAGTATCATTAATTGGATGTGAACTATGTACCAGGCACTGTATTTAGCACTTTATATGCACTTTCTCATTTTACTTTTCACACAATTTTATGAGGTAGGGAGCATTTTATGAGATGCAGCAATAGCAGTCAAGAGCAAGGTAGAAACTTTTGCCAGTTCTCCCAGCTCTTGATAATGGAAGGTGGTTCCTGAAAGAGTAGCAGGTGCAATCGGCTGCAGGAATTCAGATAAGAGATGGGGGCGGGGGCTCGGTGTCAGATGGGTCATCCAGGAGGGCTTTGGAGTACACCAATCCTTATTTGGTAGGTAGAGAAGGAGTTGTGGGCACACTGTGTTGAGTGGGCAGAGAAGGGACAGGCCAATCCTGAGTGCTGGGGCCCGGCAGGGAGGCTGGGAGATGAGCAGGATGGGGCTGGACGGTGGGAGGCCAGGAGTACAGTGAGGAGCCAGGCAGACCCAGTCCCTGCCATTTGAGAGGCAGTAGCCAGCTTGGCACTTGGCAGCGTGCCCTGATGCATTGATTCCAGGGACTTTTCTGTTTATTGCAGGCATTCATCCCTGGTGGGACTGTGGAGTCAGCAGTGGGCAGAGGACAGGGAAGGGGTGAGGTGTTCCTTTCCGGCATCCTCCCACAGCCTTTTCCCTTCCAGCTTCTGAGGCCTAGCCCAGGTCAATTGGATACAAAGGAGCATGAACAGTTCTTATTTCCTACATTAGTCAAGTCACTTAAGGAAAAAAAAAAAAAAAAAAAAAAACACCAAAAAACTAATTAGTTCTGGCAACTACAGGTCTGCGCCAGCTTTCCTAACCGCCATGAACTGAAAGGGTCTTAAAAGTCTCCTGACATAGCTCTCATCTGATCACTGGATTGTCCTTGCAACCATCTCCGCTGGTTGATTTCAGGTCTGTTTGCACATCTCTGATGGGGAAGAGCTCATTGTCCTGAAGGCAGTACTGGTGGCCTGGGCTCCTCTAGTTAGGGCCAAGACACACACACACACGCACACACACAATTACACAAAGGTATATATGCATCCTTCTCAGTCTGGCTTCAAGATTTCCCACCTTGAAAGGGACTTGAGAGTTGAGACACCACAGCCCTGTTGTTGCTGTGGAACTTGAGAAGGGCAGGGTGTGGTGGCTCACAACTGTAATCCCAGCACTTTGGGAGGCTGAGGCAGGAGGATTGCTTGAGCCCAGGAGTTTGTGACCAGCCTGGGCAACATGGCAAGACCCCATCTCTACAAAAAATACAAAAATTAGCCAGCCATCGTGGTACACACCTGTCGTCCCAGCTACTTAGGGGGCTGAGGTGGGAAAATCACCTGAGTCTGGGGAGGTTGAGGCTGCAGTGAGCCATGAGTTGTGATCATGTCACTGCACTCCAGCCTAAGCGACAGAGTGAGACCCTGTCTCAAAAAAAAAAAAAAAAAAAAAAAAAAAGAACTTGGGCAGCTCTTGCCGCTGCCTCAAGGCTTCCAGGTGGGCTAACTGCTTTAATTGCTTTTGAGACTTCAATGTCTTTGCCATTTGTTGTTGTTGTTTTGTTGTTTGGTCGGGACTGCAAGAACAAGGTGACCAGTAGAGGGATTTTCTCAGGAAGTGATGATTTTCACTCAAGTTGGGAACTTTCACACAACTTGGGAACTTCCAGATGTCTGTGAGTAAGAGGGGCCTTCCAGAGACGAGGGTGCTGTCACTTCCCATGGTGGCGTTTCAGCTATGCCAGCCTCTGAGGCTGGGACTGCTGTTCAGTCTTCCAGGGAGAGGAAAAGTCCAACCAGGAGAGCTTGGCATTTCTACCCGCCCATTTCCAGGTTGGAAACCTGGAAATATGAGAACCACCCAGAGATAACGGGGTGCTTGTTCATTTAGGGAAAAATTTCCCCACAAGAGGGGAGCTTGTTCTTTTAGGGGAAAATTTCCAGGTCGGTTGAGATCTTCTACACAGTGTGGCTGTAGCAGAAAATAATGGTGACATGATATGGCTAGACAGGGGGTGGGGGATTGGTTTACCCTGGCGCACAAGTGCCATGTGAGGAGGATTTGGAAGTTCCTTAACTCCAGGCTGGAGGGAGAGCAGTGGACTCAGAAGGTGGCTACAGAGTTTACTATGGGACAGCCGTGGTGAGCAGTGACATGATCTTGTGGCAGAAATGCCCATGAAGCTATAACCATAGGGTACTGTCTGAATTCCCAACACTTGGAAGACCCCCATCCCTAGGATAAGGATGCATGATTAGAAGCCACAGTAGGGCCAAACACAGGCTGAATTTCTCCTGGGCAAGAGAAACAAAATAAAGAAATGAGACTGGACCAGCTCTGAGTCTGGCTGGATCAGGGATCTGAGCGCATTCCCCAGGAACCCTGCACGAGCTCAGTCCTCAGGACGCCACTTTCTGTCTAGTGAGTCGGCCCTGCTCCTTAGGTGCTGAGAAGGGGAACTGCTATGGCTCTGTTTAGGCAAGAGAAATTCCTGCTGCCCTCGGTAACAGGAGTACTTCAGTAAAGAACATCAGCAAGCTCAAAGCTTTAGGAATCTCATTTGTTGAAAGCAGTGACTGAAGAGCAAAGGCTCATGGGGTATTCAGAAGATGCAGACAAAAAACCTCATATGCAGCCTCATGCCTTGAGTAGGATTCTGTTGCTAGTGCACCAGGGCCAGGACCAGAAGTTTCATTTTGAGTTTTGCTAATTCGTTTTGAGTTTTACTAACAAGAACAGGCTTCTGAGTTCACGGGAGCCCTGTGCATCTTCCCAGTACCAGCTATCCCACTTGAAACTGAAGAAAATCTCATCACGTCCTTAGCAACAGGCATTTCCCTTTCTTTCCTATTCTCTTCCGAAGCTGGAGCCTAGGGCTTCCAGCTCTCCCTTCATCTCCTGCCTTCTCCAGGTTCCAGGAGGACCCCGTGGGGTCAGCCCCTACAGATGAAGTGATTTAGGGATCAGGACTTCTCTCTGCTTCCAATGGCTGCCCTAGAGACAATGCCCTTGTTTTCTCTTCCCATTTCCCTTGCTTCACAGAAGTGCCACTTTCTGGTGATTAAAAACCCAAGAAAATTATCTTCAAGTCGTCTTTCCCCATTTCTCATAAAAAGGCAAGCCCTTTGCATGGATGTGTGACAACAGGTGGCTTCATCCACGAGGTACTGTGCTGAGCCAGTACTGCCGCCCACAAGTGGACGGAGGGAAAGGGCAATTTGAAAAGACTGTCCTGAGAGACTGTATTAGTCAGCTGAGGCTACATTCCGCTGAGTACGAAACCACTCCCAGACCTCAGAGACTTCTAGTGTGATGTTTGATTTCTCACTCAAGTTATATGTCGTTCACAAGCCAGGGCTCTGCTCCATGTTTCCTGTGATCCAGCACCCAGGCTGATAGGGGTGCCTTCATCTGGAGCAGTGCAGGTCTCACAGCACAGCAGACATGGCAGGTGCAGGCTACCGCATAAAGCTTTCACAGACATGTCTCCCCATTTTTCACTGGACAGAGCGAGACACTGGGCTACTCCTGGGTTCAACAAGATGAGGTTTATAATCCTCCTGCAAGGGGGAGATGGACACATGCCAAAGGCCAAACTTGACCTCGGTGGGCAAGATGTACACATTTCCTGTTTATGCAGAGAGAAGGTGCTGAATACTCATAGAGTCTGTGCTAGTGTATACACTGCCTGGCATCCCACTGCCCCAGGGCATCCTTATTACCCCTGTGTTGCTCCATCCACTCATGGCTTTTCCGCTGTCAGGACCTCTATCCTGGGCCCCGGGTATCATCACTGGGCTGGGAGCTGCACTAAGTATCTGGGCTGGTGAGGGACAGTTCCTGATCTTGCTCAAGTGGAGTGAGGCAATGACAGTGGTTGCCGGATTCCCCAAATTTCAGACTCTGAGAACACTGATGCAATTTCCAAAATAGGGTGTTTAGGTTCTGCAATAACCCAATGGCAGGATAAGTGATTTAGGCTTCCACGGGCTGCCTGAGAACCTCTTCACCTGCTTGTAGCTCTTTCAGTCAGCAAATGACTTCTGAGTTCCAACTCCCTGAGCATCACATGCTGCCAGAACAGAGCTATTTAATCCACACACATCACAGAGAAAGCAAGAAACTCAGAGGCATGAAGAGTGTCTTTAACATAGTCTCATATTTGGAAAAGCAGTTTAAAAAAAAACAATTGAAAATACAAGATAAGGTAAGGGTTACTTATATAAGTTTTAACCTTATATTGCTTGGCCATTTTTACATATAAATTATTGCTTACTAGCTTCGATAAATACACAGCACAGTCATATATATATATAATATATATACACAGAGGCAGAAAGCATGGAATATGGGAAAGAAAACACTGTTAATGGCAATTCTGGTAACTCAACAAATGTTTCATATTTACCAGTTCTTTAAATGGTGGAAAACTACCAAGTGTAGTCCCTGAGAAGTTAGGTAGACACCCTGATGGCGGGTTCTCTATCTTCTAATTGTTAATGCAAGCTGACAATATCACAGCAGCCCTAATTAATGATACATTAAAAGGCAAGATTTCTTGCTTCAGGTCACTGATTTCATCCCAGTATTTAATAACAGTGTAATACGAATACAATAAATAGACTATGCAAATAAATATTACTCTGCTAAAAAATGTTTAGTATATACAGCTTTGCTTTATACAGTAATACATTTTCATCTAACTTTTTGGCAATTTTTAAAAACATCCCCCCCCCCCAACCAGTTTTAAGCAAAACTGGCCCACTCGCTAAGAAGCAGGCTGAAATTTTAAGGACATGTTTTTGAAACATTTAAAAGAAATCCTGTGTTGGACCACTGCAGAAGACCTGATCATCCCCATTTTAATGTTTTTGCCCAGTTTCTGAGAAGTCTGGATTGGCTGTGCCATTTAGGAACATTCAGTTCCGGATCTGCGGTGTCTGTGCTGGCCAGAACAGACTTGCAGGGCTGGGATATGGGTAGCAATGAAAGCCCAGCTCCAGGGATAAGAAGTCATCACTGGTACCCTCTCTTTCATGCCACGATTTCTCCTCCACTCAGAGGCGAGTATATATTCATGCAGCATCCCCTCCCTGTGGACTAGGCAGTGTGAGCACTGACCTTATCCACATGCTTCTAAATTTGGTGTATGCTCCACACTACCTGTTTGTGGTTCTTGCTCTAGGGAAATGAATTTATTCTAAACATAATTAAGGAAACTAGAAAAAGTGAATGCAGGTCACGTGTATCACTACAATCATTTGGCAGTTATACAGATGACAAAGAGCAAATTCAAAACACCACACTCAAGGGAACACCTGCAAATGCGTATATAAAAAAATTTTTTTTAATGGCAAGGTTGTGATTTTGCCTACGGAGTCCTGCATTCTGCCGTCTTGTGCTAACTTCTAAGCAGGGCTAGTTTGCTGGAATGCTGACAAATCCAAAGACCCAGAGGACTGTCTGGGAGTTGTGCTGTAACAAAAAGAGCCCACTTAGAAGTGCCCCTGCACCACCTGGTGCCGAAGGTGGCAGATATAGATTTGCAGAGTGAGCGAAGATTTTATGCAATAATAAAACTCCAAATGAGAGCTGGCAAAGAGCTTAGCCATCTTCTAGACCACACTTCTGGCCAGAACAAAACCTATTCTGAAGAGGCCTGGGTGAATATCCAGAGACGGAGCGTGGCCCATCCTATTAACAAGGAGCGCTCAAGCCCTACCACTGTCCACCAGTGAACAACTCAGATTCCTTAGAAAAAGCTTTCTGTTGAGTAAAATCTGGTTCTCACAATTTGGGCTTGAATTCTTTAATTCCAGATCTAAGATTCTGCAAAGCTTTGAGCTGTCGCCTGGCAAACCTCTAGAGACAGTTGTTAAACTTCAGAAAGATGTAGAGATTTTAGACATTCAGAAGACAAGGATGGAAAAGCAAATCTCAACTGCACAAAATCCTTCCTTCCCTCTGCTACCCCTAGGACCACTTAACCATGGCTGGAGGAAAAGGCGAACAAGCATCATTTTCTCCCCAGCCAGTTTCCACCCACGTCATGTGAGATACTCTGAAGTCACTGTACAAAATGCATTTAAACACAACATTTGTGTAGCTTCATCTGGCTCGGTGTGCATATCTAACTTGGGGTCTAAGCAGCCCGCAAAATGCTGAAATAGTTCTCCATGGAAAATTAGTCCCCTAAAGGTAATGTTCTACTAGGAGCAATGTGGTTCTAATGTAAATAAAAATCTGAACTGTGAAACACAGAAACAATGTCAGGATGGCCTTATATGATTACACTGGCCAAACCTTAGTCCAGGGCATAGGAAAAAGGTGAGAACACGTGCTTGTGCTGTAAGCCCATGCTATCGTTAGTAACTGTGTGAGGAGGGCTTTGGAGGGTTTGCTCAGCCCAGCTGTGAGGGAAGTCTGCTGTCCGGTTCTCATGGCCCTGGTGTCATCCCGTGGGCCACATTCCATGACCAGCAGCATGCCCCTTTTCTCTGAAGGGACCAGCCCTGGAGGATGCCCTTCTATAAAACCCCGTAAATGTTCAGGACTGAAGTTTTACATGCTGGGCCGAACTAAGTCTCTCTCAAAGTCCTCTCAAACCTTCTCTCCACATGGTTCCTTCCAGCAGTATCTCAAGCTCAGTGTGGTTCCTGAGCCCAGGAAACAGCACTGCTATAAAGATGTCAAAAAGCATTGGACATGCCTCATTAATGAGGATGAATGAGGTGTTGATGAGACAAAAAGGAAACAGGTCTGTGTGGGCATGAAAGAGATGAACAGGCAGGAAGAGCGAGAAGTGCACCAAGACTCCTGCATTTGGAAAATGAATGGACCAGGCCCTTGCATTTTAGCAAGGTGACAAGTATCTAGCAGGCAGGGGTGGATTGCATTATTTTGACCCATAGGCTGTTTTGTTCATGTGAAGGTTGAAAGAAATCCTCTACCCAGTCCTTGAAAATATCAAGAGGTCTTATTTGCTGAAGGAGCCTCAATTGGTAAAAATGGGAATAAAAAAAGATTTCAGAAGACTCAGATTTTGGGGGAAAAGAAGGCAAATTATAGAAAGGCTCCCTGCTTTGGCTGGTAGGTGGACTATAGGACTTCTAAGTCACCAACATCAATCAGACACTTGGCTATTTCAGGGCATTTTTCATTTGCCAAAACACTGGTAATTACCGCTATCTTATTACCTAGAGAATGCTAAGTGCTTCACTCATTAAATGTCACTTAACCTCCCTGTGCTGGCTGCTGTCATTCCATAGTGTGGGCAAGGAGCCTGTATGAGGTATGCAAAATGCATCATCAGGCACAAGAATGCAGACTTTTGTGACTCTGTCACCTCAGTAAGCAGTTAGTGAGTGTCTACAATGTGTCAGGCACTGTGCTTTTTCAAAATCATATTATGTCCAATAAAAGATAAGAGCCTGCTTACAAGTGTGAAGAAAATCCCCAGGAATTAAACAATGAGTCAATCTCTTGAAGATTACTATTTTTCCTTACTGGCAAAGCAACTTCATCTACCTTGCCTATAGCTGCAAATCAGTTGTACAGAAACTAATTTCACTTGCAAGCATGTGTCAATAGTTGATTGTGGTGCAAAGTGATGCACACCTGGACATTGTTCATCTGCCCAGCAGAGCATGAATGCTAGCTACAGCCCTCACTAACTCCCTAGACACAAGTGGCTTTTGGTGATATCATAGGTTGTATCAACAGAAACCTCTCCTCCCTGGAGATCTAGGGATGCTGTCTCTGTCATCAGGTGTTCAAAAGAATGACTTCTTTGACAGCTTATGGATAGTAATCTAAAACTAGGCAATGTAAAACTCCTTCCTGTTCCATGCATGCTCTTAATGAAATATTTGGTCATTGCATGTCAAGATGTCGTTGTCTTGTCTTGATGCTGGCACATCTCATACTGAAAACTGGACTGGATCAACAATGTGATCATAAGAAACCAGCCTTCTCCATCTCAAGAACGCTTCTGACTCTCCTTCTGCCTTCTTGTCTCGAGAGTAGCATGGAGAGGCCTCTCCCCCTCTCTGGTGGCTGACATCACTTCCTGAACACGCTTTGGCTGGCTTTCCTGTGAATGTCTTGGGTTATACTGATAAAACTCAGCAACTTCTTTTCTCACAGGAAAGCAACGTGCTTGGCATAGACATTCCCGTAGCTCAAAGTGCTGCAGACACAGGGGAGGTGAGGCAGTGGGGCTCACACCCGAGGCTCGATCCTGTGTGAGAGCTCGAACAGGGCCTGCTGGCTGTCAATGACATATAGGTGATTAACATAGGACTTTAACTCTTGATGCTCTTTTGGACACAGGTCACCTGTTGTTTAGAGGGGGGGAAAAAAAAGACAATCTCAGGAGAGCAGTAATGCTATATCTACATACCAACAAAACCCTACACTAAGGCTGAGTAAATGTACCAGGTGGGTTCTCATTAGTCAGAATCCCATAAGAGGTGTCCTTGTCCTAAGGTAGAAATGCTTTTTCAGCTCAGAATGGATTCCTCAGGTCAGGCAATCAGACCGGCAGGCTATTTATAGCATTTATTACCTAACATTGTATGTTATTTAGAAATTATGTTCTTATCTTACTCCACAGATGGGGAAACTGAGCATAGTCACGCAGCAAGTAAGTGTCACAGCCAGGATTCGGACCCAGGCCATATGGTTCCTGAGTCCTTCTATGTAGCCTTTTACAGCAGTTACCTGTTTAAACGGCCAGCATTGGCTCCTATATCTCAGCCTAGAAGCATTGAAAAGCGCTGATAATGTGTTTAGCATATGAATGCAATCACTCTTTTTTTGTTGTTTAAGATTTTGTACAATTCTTTGGTATTCTCATTTTTTGGAAAAAAAAATTAATGGAGCAATTGAATGAACAGATACAACAGAACAGACTCTAAGATGTGGTTAACAGATGAAATTGCTTCAGAAATTATGTGTATGGACTAAAGTCTACCCAGAGAAGGACAAGACAAGGGGCTTTTCCACTCACATATCTAGGGCAGTCAAGGAATCGAGGGGCCAAAAGAGGCTTTAGTGCACTGTGGACACATCCACACCCTGCTAGCACCCGTGCTGATAAGGAACCAGGATGAAGCAGCATGAACCACGGGGCAAGCCCATGCACCATAGTCAAACACACACACCGACAAGCAAACCATTTGAGGCTGGGGAACACTGGTCAAACTGCACTACAGTGAGACAATGGAAAGGTAAGTGATGAAGACATCATGTCCTGTTGCTTTGTAGATTATGCATGGGACAAGCAAGGTGAGCTGCTGGAGCTCAGCTTGAGCAGAGGGAAGGGAAATGCAGGAGGCTGAGCATTTTCTTATAGCATTTTTTTTCTCTTGTGAAACCCCCTTTTTTCTCCTCTATAACAAATGCATTTTATGAGGAAATAATTTAAGACCTGTATGACGTGAGTGGCTTATAATTCTTAGGTTTAATAGAAACAGGCTTCCTAGTTTCAACAAGTAAACACACTAGGAGTTAAAGTTTATACCATTCCACCTGTTTGAAAGTAACAAAAAGCTGTTTTATTCCAGAATGCCTTCTTTGGAAGACGTTGAGAAAGTGCTTTTCATTTATTAAACATTGGTTTGGATAACATGATGCTACAAAGGTAATTTTATTGTTAATTTTCAAGCCTTAAAAAGATGGCACAATGGATGGTTCTAACCATAGCAACTGACATCTGCATGATACTTTATAATGCATAAGTGACTTGATTAACATTTTCATATTTTATCCCAAATGCTGACATGGGTTTACTATGCTCATATACACTGTTAAAATGAATTTGGATAATTCGGTTCCCAAACTGATTTTTAAAGATACTGTATATAAATATTAGAACACAAACTGGCTTGATAGTTATTTAAATTTCTCTTTTGCTTAGTGCCACACAGAGGATTACTCTCTGATGAGTGGGGGGTTCAAGACAGGTTCAAGGCCACACAAGCTAGTATAACTATCACCTTCCTGTCTATACTTGGAGCCTATATAAACTAGAGTTCCTTGGTTAAGTGAGACTGATATCTTAGAATTAGTTGAATCCCCAGTAAACACGTGGGAAGCAAAGGAGGATAAAAGCAACATGAAGCTGTACTCATCAGCATTATGCTTGTACATTTCAGTGAATCTCTGTGATGATGTTATGATCACTATTTTTATTGTAACTGCATTGTACTTGTATGCTTAATGAAGAATTATATAGGTACATTAAAGTGGTACTAATTGATGTGAATATTTAGAAAATTAGGTCCTGTATTTATAAGTCTCCTTTTCAAAGAGAAAACACAATCCACACAGAAGTCCAGTTCCTAACTTACTTTGTTGGGAGACAATATTGCCAGCCTAGACCAGCACTGAACAGAAAAAACTCTTAAGCACATGTACCCAATTGTTATTAGTACTTTTCTTGAGAAGTAGGACTCTGATTTTCTGCTTTATATATACTTCTATATTGTTGAAAAAATTGTTTTACAATGGGCATGTCTTACTTAAAAAATGAAGTTGAACTGAGTGGTTGCCTTGGATTAATTTATAATTGTTGAAATCAATTTTCTATTTTTTATTACCCTTTGTATCCACAGGATCTGCAGAGGGCAGAGGAGAGGACAAGGAGGTAAGGCAGACTCAGTCTGAATAACGGCTAAATAAGTGAATCTCTCTGAGTCTCTGCTTTTTGCTCTACACCTACAGGGTTAATAATCCCCATTTACTAGGACGGATGTCAGGATTCCATTGCCCATGTGAAAGCTCCTGCAACTCAATAAAGTTGATTTCCTTCCTTCCTGCAATGTTCTAACACCATTTAAACATAGCATAAATTATGACTGAGATTTAAAATGGAACAAATATTCCTACATACATTAGTCTCAGTGGGGATTCTACAGAAGTGCTCAGAACCACACTTTTGCAGGTGAAAGGCAGCTCCAGACAGGAAGTTTTCGTTGGAGAGGAGAAAAGATTCTGGAAGGCTGCTTTAGGCATTTTTACAAGCTATCGTCCTATTCCAGGAAGGCTCCACGCACAGAGGTTAGGGACAAGGTCACCCCTGCTAACTCACCAGTGATTTTTGAGCCAGTAGGCAAGCAAAGCAAGACACTGTGGGTACAGGAGTCAGCGGGAGTTGCCGGGAGGTGGTTTCTGAGTGCATAAAGTCACTCTTCGCAGCATAAACTCGCTGCCATTAGGGGATAATAATCTGCCACATCTTGTCTTCCTCTGCATCCCAAACATGCAGTGAGGAAACAAAGAGACAATCTACTATATATATACAATATGCATACGTATATACATATGCTAGTTTTCAATTTGTTTAAATTGATTACCACCCAATACTTGTGGCCACAGTTGGTACCAACGTAGAGTCAATTTACATTCTGCACCTGACTTCAATGACTCACCAAACTGGTTAGTCCTGCAGTGTCTCAGGGTTCGGACAGTGTCTGCGATCATATGCTGTAAGGTAGAACAGGAAACACATCAATAGAAGGGTCGCTGAGGGTGTTACTGAAGAAGCCGTGCCTGCTAGGATGGAAGGATGATCTAGCAGCACTCTTGGCTGTAAACAGAAGAACTGTATTTGGAGCTGGACATAGCTTTGATTCTGCTGAGCTTGGATTATCAAAAAATATTTAGTCCTTGTCTGCAAAAACAGTAGCACCAGACCAGGTGAGGTGGCTCACACCTGTAATCCCAGCACACTGGGAGGTGGGCGGATCACGAAGTCAGGAGTTCGAGACCAGCCTGGCCAACATGGTGAAACGCCATCTCTACTAAAAATACAAAAAAATTAGCCGGGGGTGGTAGCAGGTGCTTGTAATCCCAGCTACTCAGGAGGCTGAGACAGGAGAATCGCTTGAACCTGGGAGGCGGAGGTGCAGTGAGCCGAGATCATACCACTACACTACAGCCTGGGTGACAGAGTGAGACTCCATCTCAAAAACAAACAAACAAAAAACAGTAGCACCCAATCCGGGTTGCACAGGTTCTTACTGAGCCATGAGAAAATACACTGTAGAGAAGTGCAGCCACCCCCGTACCCACACCCCACCCCGCCCCGATCATCCTGTTCACATTTGCGCATGTTGTTTGTTTCACTTCAGGGTATGTGTCACCTCCTCTCCAAGAAGCCTTTCTGAGATGTCCCTCCTGGACTTAGAGGCTCCCATCTCAACATTTCCACTGCTCTTTGTACAGCACCTACTGGCTTTGTGTCATTGTCATTGCTGTTGAACTTTTCTCCTCCTCTAGACCAGGTACCACCAGAGGGCTCTGCATGTGCAGAGCCTACTATATCAGACACATTGACTTACACATATGTGCTGAATGGAGGTAGGAATTTTTGTAGATTCAAAGGTTCGAGTATCTTAAATTGTAACTGGAAATGAGATACTTACAAAAGATGAACATTTTCTAAAACATTAACATCTTTTTTTTTTGAGATGGAGTCTTGCTCTGTCACCCAGGCTGGAGTGCAGTGGTGTGATCTCAGCTCACTGCAACCTCTGCCTCACAGGTTCAAGCAATTCTCCTGCCTCAGCCTCCTGAGTAGCTGGGATTACTGGCATATGCCATCACGGCCGGCTAATATTGGCTAATTTTTGTATTTTTAGTAGAGATGGGGTTTCACCATGTTGGCTAGGCTGGTCTTGAACTCCTGACCTCAGGTAATCCACCCAAATTGGCCTCCCAAAATGCTGAGATTACAGGTGTGAGCCACTGCAGCCGGCCGACATGAACATCTTTAGAGACCATTTTCTGTTCGTAGTTTATAGTCACGTACAGTCTTCAATATTCTAATTTAATTTGTTTCCTTGAAGTCCTCACTGATTTCCAGGCAAAAGTCTTTTTTTTTTTTTTTTTTTTTTTTTTTTGAGATGGAGTCTCACTCTGTCACCCAGGCTGAAGTGCAATGACACGATCTCGGCTCACCGCACCCTCTACCTCCCAGGTTCAAGTGATTCTCCTGCCTCAGCCTCCTGAGTAGCTGGGATTACAGAGGCACGCCACCACAGCCAGCTAATGTTTATATTTTTAGTAGAGACAGGGTTTCACCATGTTGGTCAGGCTGGTCTTGAACTCCTGACCTCGGGATCCGCCCACCTCGGCCTCCCAAAATGTTGGGATTACAGGCATGAGCCACCCTGCTTGGCGGGCAAAAGTCTTCTTTAAATGTACGGCTGCTTTGGACAAGATCCCATCATCTTATACTTGTGTACCTGCAAGAGTCTTCTAGCTGTCTCTACCACTTTTAGTTTTTCATGTTGAAGGAAGTGGCATTTTGGAAGCATATACATATATGCTATAGGAAGAACTAGAGTGCAGGATGGTCTCTTCCAAAATGCTATGTTAGCTGGCTTAATTACCAGAATAATCTCTAAATACTATTGTCATCATGTTCTAGTTCTCCTGAGAATCAACAGTAGCTCTCCACTTTGTTTCGTATCACAATACAAACATCATCCTATTATTCAAGAATTCATATCATTATCTGGTCCTCCAATGTGCGTCAACATCTTTCATGTCCCAACTATACACACTGAGCACAGGATCACCATATACAGCAAATCCTCAATGAATTATTTCTGAAAGAATATTCAACACTAACAAATGTTCTTAAAATTCAGAAGAACTACAGAAACATTATTTGAATATGACCTACTGATTGAATTGTTGTCATAACCATATTTCTAATGCACTTCTATTCAATAGTGGAAAATTGAATGGACAGTGATTATTGCAGTAGCTCAAGCTGCATTTGTAAAGGAAATGAGACCTGACTCATGTCTGTGCATGTATTGTTCGGTTTCCTTCCCCAGATTTTACCACTTTTCCCAGGTCAGTTTTCTCATTTTAAGCTCTGGCGTCACATTGATTTCTATCATATGCCATTTGCATAGCTTGTGCAGGCTCAAACTGATGTAAGGCTCGGTACTGGGTGTGGCACTGAAATCTGAGTTCTGGTCTTCATCTTTAGGCTTTCTAAAGGGGGAGGGGGTAGACAGGGTAAAAGATGATGCCCTTAACATCGACGGATAAAGAGAAGAAAAGAAACCATTTGCTTCTTCTTATGAAACAGTTTGAGATGAAAACATTTCCAGTTGCTGGGGCAGCAAGGAATGTAGCATAAAGAACAGAAATCTCATTAGACCTGATGAGGGCTTCTGGATTTTCATGAGGTCTGACTCAATGTGTTGGACTGCATCAGCCAGATAAAGATAATACACTGTTAACTGGCTTAAGTTAATATCCATCATGAGGAATTGACTTCTCACAAGTTAATTCACTTAGGTTCTATTGGTTCATTATTGTGAAAGATGATCCTGTTTTAGCTTTAGAGAAACCCAGTCCTTTGCTAAGAAATATTCCTTGAAAATAGTGTTTCTCCTAGAAAGGTCAGTCTCATTCTCCAGCATCCAAGTGTAACACAGGGCTATATATGACAAAACTCCTTTTTGTCTTGGACACAGTTTTATCCTGTCTACTCTGTGTAAGGAGGGGTCAGCATGAGGCGTGCTGTGGACCAGGAGCTCACTGGTCCCGTGGGCGGAGCCTGCCCTCTAAGGAAATGATGACCCCATGCCTGCCTGACAGGCTTGCATGTGCGCTATGTGCCTGTTGTGTGCATGCTGAACTGCACCCATTTCTTCAGTTTTATAAAATAAAATTTCTCTTAGGAATTTAAAATATTATTTATGCCATGCTATTCCCTTAAACTTTCTCAAAGAATTAGGGGTATGATGATTGACCCTAATAGAAGTCATATCATTTAGACCTCCTTTGTTTCCAGCTCTATGGTTAGTTGGCAGTCTTGGCATATTTGAGAGCTGGCATTAAGAGGCTTCTGCTGGATTACTGGAGACAGCAGGGGAAGGCCACAGATGCTGGTTAAAAGGAAGGTGGGAACAAGCTTTCCACAGCTTGTTCCCATTTGTGACTTTACAGACTTGTTCAGGTTTTTTTTTTTATCATCTTGTCACTTTGATGGCACTATCTGAGGGAGAAATGACATAATGAACTTAACAAATTCACTGGTTCACTTTAAGGAGGTCAACCTCATGTCTGCCCTCAACAACAGGCAACAGCCAGCTGATAGAGTTCAGTTGTTCTCCCACAGCCCCTTGGACTAGTCAGGGGAAAGGATTGCTCAGCCTTTCCCGGGAATTCCACTTGGTGTGACACACCTCATCCCACATCTTCACAGATGCTCCACAAAGCTCATGTGTTGTTCTTAGGGAGATGTGCTGGCCAGGAGGCGAAGTAAATACTGACCAAAGGCTTCATATTCCCGCAATTGTTTCATTAATCCCAAACGCCAGGGATTAACCTGCTTAGAGGCAAGAATTCTAGTGCCTGCAGCCTTTCATTGTTAGTAAGTGCCCTGTGTGATCTTCAGAATATCACACAGCAACACAAAACACGTACAAAAAAAAAAATAACACTTTATCAATTTCTGGCTCTGTTGGTTTGACTGTAGCATCTAAAATAACTGAGCTCTGATTCCAGAACACTTACTGCAGAGACAGACTTGAAAGTGTATTGACAAATCCACTTAGAAAAGCACTAGCCATCCAGTGATTGTCTTCAGTGTGGTTAAAATGGAGATAAAGCAAGATATTCCAAGACTGTATTCTATATTCCAGATGCTTGGGTTTTGGGGGTTGTATAAGAGCCGACTACACTGTTTCCAAGCTGCCTCACCCTACATGTGGGGAGTTGGCTGGGTGAGCAGAGCAATGTAGTTCTGAGGCAAAGGTCAGGTGCCAAGCCTCAGCAGGACTCATCAGTCCCTGCTGTTCTTTGATCATAGTCTGTGGTCCCTGCCTCACTTAACCTCCTCTCAAGTGCTGACTCAGTCTCACAGGGAACCAGGGTCAGTTTCTGCAAGAGTTCACACAAATCCATCACCATTACTGAAAAGGTCACGCAAAGGTCAGGATCTGTGGAGCAGTGTTACTAGTATCGTCTTTAACCATGAAGGACAGTTTATGACACTAAAGTTCATCTGTCAGATAAATCCATTCCTCTGGCAGTCAATGGGTCTCTTTGGAGTACTTCTATTTTACAGTTGCTCAGTTCTAATGGGTAACCCCTCCTTTGCTCAAGGGCAAGTCAGAAAGGCTTGGAGGGGCCCACCGTATTACAAAACACCTGGGAATGTCCTGGAAATCATTCAGGAAGCGGTGTTTCAGAAACATTTAGAGAGGATTGCCCTGGGAACCTCTTGCTGGAGGAGGGAGGGTACTTTGCTTGAGCTGCTCTGGCCATGGTGCTCAGGGGTGGCACCCTTTGTCAATAGGCTGATAGAGGGGTGGTCCTTCCCTTCACACAAGACCCTGCAAATTCCAGCCTCACATTTAAGCTTGGAGTCCTGAGAGACAAACACATATCCCCAGGAGAGGAACTTTCTCCCTCCGTGCCTTGAAAACATGCAGGCTGAGACACTGAGAGATGCCTGTAAAGCAATAAAACGTAATCTCCTGAGTGTGGATTCCTCCTGACAACAGCCTTACAGTTTTAGCTCTGGTTTGATCATAGACCCTCAATTCTTCATCTTATGATATTCCATTTTTAAAAACAAAAAGCAGATTTTCATATTTCATATTTCAGTATTTCATATTGCTAACATACTTGTTAATTGGAATACATTTTGTTGGCAGTGTACAACATGCAGCAAATAAGCTCCTTGAATTCGCCACGCATCCAATGGAGAAAAGTACTACAACTATTTGTTTCCTAGAGCAGGAAAGAAAAGCATACATTTCTGTTACTGTAAAAAAGGGAGAAGTAATGAAATTTACATACCAGCTTTTCAAAATTGACAAGATTATCCAAAAATGTTTTATTTCCTTCATGAATAAATGTTACATCTGAAAATTAAAAACAAAAAGATGTATGTATCATTAGGAATGGATCATGAGTCAGGGCTGAAGAGGTCTAGGTACAATACAACTTATTCATTTTTCTTAAACATTAGGGATCATTCCATGCACTTGGAGAGGCAATTTGAAATTGGATTTACGTGTTATTTGATGTAAAAGTGCATAATTTATGTGTGTGTGTGTATGTGTGTATGGAAAAACAGTGTAATCTTACTGAAAGTATATATTTTGCACTCATAATGAAGTGTTTGACTTCAATCTGCTTAATATAAACTAAAGCTAGTCTATAACTTAATTATTCCATTATGTGTTTAGGTCAGAAGACTGAGCAGAGAAGGACTGAATACCCAGAAACAACAGGATTTTAGTAATTATGTGTTTGCTTTTTACAAATCCCTGGCAAAGTGTATGGGACCTGCTTAACTTAAAACAACTAGTTAAGATTTAGATTTAGATGTTTAAATTTAAATTTCTGGTTCCCAAAGTTGATGTCTGATTGTGTACCAGGAGTAAGTGAGGAAAGAGGCAGGCTTGAAAATGTCAAGATATCTAGCCCCATTCGACTAGTAGAAAGCAAGCATCACTGACGGAAATAAAAGGAGGAAAGTACAATGAAAGTGCATTTTCAGAGCAAGAGAAAGTTAAATTTTATTTGAGGCTCACTGCATTTAAAATAACTGAGGATATTTATTAAATATCTCCTGTTGGCTGCAGTAAACTAAAGAGTGATTCCTCGAGACATATAGATTTGGAAATCAGTTACATTAAATAAAGGTAGCAACTGAAGCTCTGAGAGTGGATGACTTAGCCACAATTGGATCAGAGGGTGGATGACTGAGCATCAGGGAATCCTCACAGACAAATATCACAAAAAGAAATATACTATAATTTAAAGCATGTGCAAATAATCACGTTATATTTCAGACATTGAGAACCAACCAAATAAAAACAGCCTTCAAAAATCTTGTAAAAATAACCTGATAGAAAAGAGGGGAAAAGAATGTCTTAAAAACTCCTATAAATAGAAAAAGAATGTATTTGCTTTTAATCAAGACTTTTATTCTGCTGGTCCCTAAGGGGTAATTATGAGATAGGTACTCCTAAAACCTACTACCAAAATACTGGGCCACAAAGCTTTTACTGTCACCAGGAGGTGACACTAGTTACACAGTTACAGCACACACTGATGCAACTCTTTCCTCAAGGCGTTATACACAGCTTCCGATGTGGACGGCAATTTTTTCATAAGCTTCTTTTCCTTTTTTTTTTTTTTTTTTTTTTTTGCTTGTAAACTGATGTCCTAGTAGGAAAACGGTTCACAACTCATTACACAGTCTCCTGACAAACTCTCTGGTTATTTTATTATCTTTTGAAATTTTGCTTTCAGAAAATAATTACAAGCTTTCATTCTGTGACACAGTATTTAGAAAAGAGAAGTCAACACAGGTTGTACCTTTTCTGTGTAGCAAATGCAAACCTGTGCACACTCTGTCTACATTAAACACCACCTGAAGATCTGACCTCTACTAACTCTCCAAGAATTCCAGATTCCAAACACCGTCTCAGAGTGGCTTAGTCCATTTTCCCTGCATTACAGGTTTATCCCTCACCTGCCCCTCACCCCTCTTCCTAGGGATGATGAGGAGGGCAGTGGCAATAATGACATCTTACATTTATTAACAGTGTTAGACATGGCTCTAAAGAGCTTTAGCTGCATTAACGCATAAGGTAAGTTCTAGGAGGTAAGCCTGTGAAGAAACTAACGCCCCAAGGACGTCTATGGCCAACCCATGCTCACAGCTACAAGTGTCAGAGCCAGGATTCAAACAAAGGGAGGCTGGCTCCCCGTCACCACTGCGCCTCTCCAGGTACCTCAAGTGGAAAGGACTTGGCTTTTCTTGCTATCAGGTGCAGTCAACCTGCTCAATTTACAACATATCAGCTGCCCCTGCAACAGTGAAAGTGCTTCCCTCCTCACTCCCTCCAGGCAGTCCCTCCTGCCTTCAATCTCTCCTCTTCCTGGGTAGTCCCTCTCCCTCTTAGCTCTCAGTAGAGTGCGTGCAGGCTCTGTTGAGGGGCCAGGGCCTGTCAGGCTGGTACTGTCTAAGCATAAGGCAGGGAAGGTGCCAAGGGTGCTGACCAGGTGAGAGGAGAGAGAGGCTGGAAGGGGTTGCAGCCTGGGAGAAAGGGAAGAGTTAAACTGGCTACAGGTTTCGATGCAGTTGAATGGCAGGTGCATGACACGGAAGGTAAGAGAGAGAAACAAATGAGAGGTTGGGCTGAAAAAACCTAGGATGTCAGAATTTAAGTCATGGGACAAGAAGCAGTTTTGGGGTATGAGAAATTAGCAACTGCCAGGCCTCTTTCACCTGGAGACACCTGAACACACCCCAAACATCTGAACTAGAACTGCTCCATGAAATGATTTTGAAGAGATGGCAAGTGGAAGAGGAGGAAGAAACATTCAAGAGCCCCAACATTCCTTTCCTTCAGAGACCCGCACAAATCTGCAACAATAAACTCCACTCTAAGACACATACACGAAACCCACCACAGGGACCCCAGTTTATCTTCAAACAACGAGATGATTCACTCCATCTCCAAAAATAGCACACAATATACGACTCCTTAGATCCTTAGCTCAGCTGGATCTTCTCCCCAGCACTTAGTGCTTCCCATTCATCCCTTTCTGACCAAGAGTCCACACCACCGTAAGGGGAAAGTACATCAAAAGGCAAGACATTCAAATAAGAGAGAGGAAGACTGAGGGCTAGAAGGATTCTCAGGTAATCCACTTACTTGATAATCTGCAGGCTTATTGGGAACTGAGTTTCAAAAAATGCAGCATAGGGGGCCTAATCCTTCCTAAACACCAAGGAGTTCAATTTGGTCCCATTTTTCTAATTAAAAGCTACTCAAAGTAGGAGGCACAAGAGAGGAGGGGAAAAAGAGCTTTCACTAAAAACTAAGTTGGTTGTTCTAAAATAGTTCACTGCAACTTTAAATTATATGATTAAAAAAGCTTAAGAATTAATGTTGTATATTTTTGCCAAAATGTCTCATCTTAGGCATAATACACATTTTTTATATTTTCATCACATTTTCTTTGGAAATTATCTCAGACAAAAACAGTAACTTTAAATACCATGAAGTACTAATACTACACGTTTTTATAATAACGAAAAATTAGAGAAAGGAAAACTAAGTGCTTATTGAAATTCAAGGAAGCTTCTAATAAGAAAATAACAAATGTTTATTTCTTATTCTTTTGATATGAGTAAATGTGTTTTCAGTAGAAAAAGGGAAATTTGTCTGGCTGCCAACAGAGGTCTCGATAAACTCAGCAGAGCAGAAAATTGCATCCAAGCTAAAATGTAAGTGTGAGACACTTGACTGCATTAAATATTTTGGGGGAAAACCACTAATACATGGCAGAAGGCTCTGTTCATATCTAATGAAGTTAAAGAAATATTGTCAACTAATTTCTCATTACTTTAAAAGTATGTATTGTTTCAAAATTTTTTCTTCCTACAATCAATTCCTTTCCTACATCTGTCCTACTTTCTATTGTCTTTATTTGTGTCTAAATGACCCTAAGTGTTACTTCCCACCTGCCCCCTCCCACCCTCTAATTGAAGGTGTTTTATTCCACAAATAAGAAGCACAGACCTGAATACACTTCTCTTAAAAGCAAATAAATATGAAGAGTCAAATAAACTTTTAAATTATTATTTGGGCACCGCAGTGTCTCTTTCACGCATTTGTATTTAACAGAATCTTTTCAGCTTGGATGAAGCATCTGTGCATATCTATCTCCATTGTCCTAATATTATATTCTTGTTTCATAGAGATTCTTGCTTCATATTAGATGAAGGAAGACTCAGTGAGTAGCTACAGGATGTACAGCAACTCACAATAATTTTCCAAGCCCTGGCTGTTCTTGAGAGAAACTGAAGAGGAAATGTCAGCTTTATGGGGTAGGCGAAGGGCATAGGGGGTGGTGGCAATGGGAGGAAGTGGAGAATGAGGATGGCCAGGCCAACCAGCAGTCCAGTTCCCAAATAGCTCATTTCCAGAATCACGTGTATAGGTCCAGCCATGGGGGGCTGGCTCAGCGTAAGTTACAAGCCTCTGAAGAGAAGAGGCTGGATGAAAGAGTATTCCTACAAAACCCCTCGAAGGAATCAAAATATGGCCACGGATAATGCCCAAACCCTTTCCCTGGAAAGTATACAGGTAAAGATTTACACTGAATGTCAGGGATATACACCGGATTAAAAAGAGTTTCCTTTTATTAATCCCCTCAGTTTCAAAGCAAGATCACTGAGATCTCATCGATAAATTTAACATGTTTCATGACGAATTATTTGGTGCTTAGTGGAGCGTGGTCAGTGGAGTAACTTGCAGCTATCAAAAACTTTCCCAACTCAATTCCACTGCTGAAAAAAGGAAGTACGCTTCTCCATCAACACTTTTCAAATGCTATATTGCTTGTATTGACCAAAGGTACTTCTCATACAACAGCAAATTGTGGGCTGCGTCTCTTACGTTTAGGTTGCAAAAATAGAACATGATTGATTACCATTTGGGTTCTTTATGCCAGCCTTATTCTTGGTTGAATTCAGTGGATAGTTAGCTCAAAGAAAATAACACAGGGCTTAGAAGTAGAGTAAAAGAAAAACACAAACGTTTCCAGTGCCAAGTTTTGTGAGTCAAGTGAAAACGCTTTGGTGTTTGCTCAAACACAGTTATGTATTCTAGGTATCTCAAAGATAACCAGCTATTTTAAAAACAATCACAAGGAAACATAATTAGGTCTGAATGTCAAAATAACTGTAAAGAGACAAACTGAGAGTCCCTTTTTTGCCCTCAATAGTTAGAGTAATACATTTCTAGAAGATGAAATTACATGGCATAAAAGATAGAAAATCATTACCTTTAAGCAATAAGGGCATGAAAGGGATTTTTGGTGGCTTCATCTTTTTGAATGCATCTCTGTAGGCTTTGTGATTTAGGGAAGGATCCTGCCGAACCAAGCAGATTACAAAGAGAAAGAAAAATCAATGTGCTATAGAAACAATTCTAAATCCACTTCTGCCATACAATTTGAACATGACTTAGATATAGAGAGATTCCTCCTAAGAACAAAGTAGATAAAGGTTTCCTAGGAGAATAAACTCACTAAATTAGGGCTGGGAATCTAGGCAATGAATGAAACTCAAGTTATTGGTTTACAATAAAGGGAAATGACCACAAATGAGAGACATCTTTTGATTGCCCTATTATTTTCCTCAAAGAGCTCCTTTAAGTACAGTTTCCTCTGCATAATATATGTCATGAGTTAACCCAAAGTCTCCTGGTAGATACACTACCAAGAAAATCTGTCCTTGTAACACACAGACAATGCAGAGAAAACAAGAGAATACTGTTTTATTGTACTCTAAAAAGAAACTATAATTAAAAAAAAATCTCAATCTGAGAAATTGTAAAAAGGAGAAAAGGGAAAAAGAATAATGCATGAGACACTAATTGCATGCTAAATTAGTTATACTGATTAATTTTGCAGGCTTTGAAATGGACTATACTTAAAAGCCTGCCTTCTGAAAAATAACACTAAAAAGATTATTTTCACTACCTTTTTAGAAGGAGAGGAAGAAGCATTAACTGTCAACTTGCTTCCCTCCATAAGAAGCAAAACTAGTTTCATACACAAGTAAACTAGTCTAGGTAGGCTACCTGACACGGTAGAGTACAAATACCAACCACTGTAATGTAGAAAGAAACTAGACCCTAGCGATTATTTTGAAGAATAAGTCCCCTTTGGCTCAACTACTTACTGTTAAACTTTCAAGTTCAGAGAAAAGTTTCTTAAACTTCCCAGGGATTTTCTAAAAAACAAACACAAACAAAAAACAGAAGGTCACAGAAGATGGTTATTTTCAGAGGCGTCGAAGGGAGTTTTCATTACGTTATTTGTGCCACACTTCTGAACATAAATACCTCTATCATCTGTTCTACCCTGATTGCTTCTCATTATACAATTTTCATCATCCCTTTAATGTGATCTTCCTTAGGAATGCTGCTTAAAACAGCTTAAAATAACAGCCACATGATTCAGGAATCTAGCTGGTTAGACATTCCACATACTGGTGGTCCATTTTATAAAAACTTAGATTTCAGTTCCATACCCTACCTTTGACAAATGCTCTCATCTTCTTAATAGTCTTCCTGAGTGGGAAATAATTATGTTGGCTGACATTCTTAGCATAAATGATGTAATTTTATTTCACAGTATTGGGCTAAATAGTGAAGGGCCAGGAAGACCTTAAGTGACGAAGCCTGCACTTTAATGAGTGGAATCACTGAACTGAGGAGCTCAACCATAACACGTACCATGCAAAGTGACAGGGGATAGAAACATAGGCCATCCTCCCAAATAAAAATTCAGGCCTAAGGAAGAAGGGCCTGGAATGTTCCAGCCTGCCTTTAACATGGCTAAGTAAAAAATTGGGTGCCTTTCAATATTGACTTAGTAATATTTGTGGTAAACAGCACACATTTAAAGGCAGCCTGAGTTTGAACTCTGACTCTGCCCTTTCTAGCTATGTGGTTTGGTGTGAGTCAGCAAGCTCTGGGATCTGTTTCTTCAGCTGAAGATGTAGAGACCACTCATGAAAAGTACACGGTCCTTGGCTGGTGCTTAACAAATGCCAGCTATTAACACTAACAACAAAGCTTAAGAAGATATTTCTGGGATTTTCAGTTTCTTTTTTTGTTTGTTTGTTTTTTGAGGCGGAGTCTCGCTCTGTTGCCCAGGCTGGAGTGCAGTGGCCGGATCTCAGCTCACTGCAAGCTCCGCCTCCCGGGTTCACGCCATTCTCCTGCCTCAGCCTCCTGAGTAGCTGGGACTACAGGCGCCCGCCACCTCACCTGGCTAGTTTTTTGTATTTTTTAGTAGAGACGGGGTTTCACCATGTTAGCCGGGATGGTCTCGATCTCCTGACCTCGTGATCCGCCCGTCTCGGCCTCCCAAAGTGCTGGGATTACAGGCTTGAGCCACCGCGCCCGGCCAGGGATTTTCGGTTTCTAAAATGAATCAAAACAATGGGACAACTCCTACAATAATTAGACTTTTACATTATTTAGAGATAGATTTTTTTCAATGTGATAATTTTGGATCTGGACTCAGTTTATCACAGCAAACCAGTAGTTTAATCTGTTTGGAAACTACACACATACCCCCGCAACGAACAGAGGACAAATTAAATGAGAAGATACAAAATAGAGATATTTGCAACTGATTCCAGTCTTTCTTCTGAGCTGCCTACCTGAGTCTGTGGGACATCCCTCACAAATGTCCCAGTGGCACCTCAAATTCAACACGTCCGAAGTCGAACTAAGTGATCTACTTCCAGAGGTCAGCCATGGAACAAATCTAGCCATGAGCTACTTTTAGGACATCAAGTTTTATTGGATTGCTGCCACGCCCCTTCATTTGTGCACATGCTACAGCTGCTGTTTCACTCCAGTGGCCGAGTTGAGCAGCTGCAACTGAGACCATGTGGCCTGCACAGCCTAAACATTTCTCCTCGCTGGCCCTTTACCAAAGCAGTTTACTGACCTCTGATCTATTTCTTTAAACCTACTTCTTTTCCTGTATTATCTATTTGGAAGTGTGATCACTTTCCATTCACCCAGTCATCAGACCTGGAGATCTTGCGGTCACCTCTGCCTGAGATACCCATCCCCATACTCCAGTAACTCCCAGCTGGACCTGGAAGGTGCTGCAGCTTGAGGCTTCTCATTCAAATTTTCTCAGCTACCCAGCGGCAGAATGAGTCCCTCCTCTTGCTCTGCCCTGGTCCAAGACTTCTGTCACCGCAGGCACGCTCAGTTCTCATGTAGCCATCCCCTGTCTGCCATGGCACTGATGCACTGCCCTGCACGTAGCAGGCAGTCAGTGTGCAGATTAAACATAAGCTGGTTGAATCTAATTGAGTTATTTCTCCTCTCAATGTTTTCAAATCAGTTTCATTCAAGGTTTAATTCAAACTTGCTCCCCACTGACCCTTGCCAGCCATTTGTTTTCCTCCTCCTCTAATGAACCATGGCATCTGTCACCTATCTCTTTCATCTTGCTTTGTGTGTGAAGGTCTTGTTTGCTGAAGCAGAGCAGGCAGGGCTTTCATTCCTTTTCTTTTGGGCCCCTTTAAGGAGCACTGACTCTGACCCTTGGGTCAGCACAGTGCATTCCTTCAGGGTACGATCCCTGACTGAAAGAAAGCAAATCCACAGGTTGCCCAAAGACCTATTCTGAGAAAAAGATAGCTGGCCTATCAGCTTTTCTCTTATAGGAGTCTGAGTAGGGAACCATGAAGAGAATGGCACAGTCAGTGATAGGAACTAAATCTGAGAGGACTGGGAGGGAGGCTGAGGAGACCACAGTGAGCCACGCGCAGGCTAGAGGCAGAGGCATCGTGCTTAAAGAGCAATGATGAAATGGTACATAGGGAGGTAGCCAGTCAGGAAGGAAAGGAGAGCGAAGGAAACAAAAGCCCAAGGAAGGAAGGTGAGGGGACCATGAGTGAGGCAGAGCCCTACACCTGTGTCTGGCTAAGTTTAGGGGCTCCCCAGTTTCAGGTCTTCCCACATGAATGTCGCAGTCCACACGCGAGACCTCGTGCGAACTTGAGTGGGCCTCTGCATCTCAGAACCCAAACAGCCTTCAGCGTGCAGAGCCAGGATGTGGGAGGTCTGACACTTTAGAACGTTTTGTGGATCCTCTTTAAGAAAAAGAATATAAAATTACTTTGCTTTCGCAAATTTTACAAAAATATGCATCATCCATGTGAACACATTGCCAGGGGCCCTGCAAGTGAGAGACCTTGAAGCTTAAACTCGTTAGCATCACAGCAAACGCACTTCTGAGCACACATCATCACGCAGGGAGTCTGCGGGGACCAGCCTGGAGTGGGACCCGCACGATCAGGCAGGACAGAGGAGAAGACTAATTCTAGCTGGGGAGCATGTTACCATTTTTATCTAGTTCAGACACATTATACAACCATTTAAAGACCATCTGATCAAAAAGATCCCTACCACCTTGACACATGACTTTTAAACATTTTTAGTTTAGTGGTACTTATCTCATTTAATCCATATAAATCACTTTATTTCCATTTTATGCGCCCCCCACCATGGGACTCCAAGGCTCACCTCCCAGGTCTGTGACAGTCGACTGACAGAAGCAGTGTTGAGACCCATCACGATGGCAAAGAAAGAATTCAGGTTTCTCTGGGCTTTGCAGCTATAAAATAAAAGAGAGTAGAGGATACTTTGAGGAAACATTCTTTGCCCAGATAATCACAAAAGATAAAGCTGAAAAGACTCTCCTAGGCCACAGAGCTGAGGAATTCTGCTCTACGGCCTACGTGCCCCTTACTGCCCTTCAGCTGTCTCTAATGCCAAAGAAATGATTCCAAACACCGCAGCTCACCCTTACCTAAAGGAAAAGATCTGTGCTCTTGACACCCTCCTGATATTTCACAATATTCCTCCTTTTTAACCTATGTTGTGTGCATTTACAATTTCAACTGAGCACTCTTTTAAATTCATGTTTCTTTATATATGCCCCACTCTCCTTTTAACAGCTTACTAGTCCTGACTCCTTCATCAAAACACCTTTTTTCATTTTTTGACAGACAAGCCCTTCTCACCTCACAGGTCTAAGCTCCCCTTCCCATTAGATTTAGACACATCTTTGCTACCAACAAAATAGCTACTATAATATGTATATATTTTAAATATGGCATATATTAATGGGAATACTGTTCCACATTTCTCAGTTAAACAAGGAAATGAAATGTAAAATAAGATCACGTTGAGCTCCATTCGCTTCATGAGGCTATCCACTCTGCATAACATCAATCATGCCTAGAGACTTAACTGGTCAACATTCCACTAATTTCCAAAGCCAGCTAAGAGGGCTTGGAAAGGCAGGGGGAGCTCGGGATTTCAGGGCAGCCAGAACGATCTGGGAATTCCAGGCACTCCTTCATCTGGAGAGCATTAGAAAACAGCCTCTCTGAGACAGGGCTTTAAAATATTTAAAAAATTACCCCAATTACCCTCCCTTGATCGTCTACTATGAAAAAATATGAAGTACTCAGCAGTAAGCAGAGTGTGTATCAGGGGCCTCGTGATGTTTATTTAGCTTCCCTCAGTTACCATCCCTTCTGACCTCTCCACCAATGTCTCACATGGAATCTGGGAATAGTGTAGATCCTGCCTGCTTCTTCAGTTAAATACCATGTTATGTTATATGCTATGGATTATTTACTATCATCATTAACAGCTATGTGATATTTTATCAAAAGAGCATATTATAGAACTTATTCCTCTATTGTGGACAATGATTTTCAATTTTCCCTGTTACAAAGAATGCTGGAATAAATTTCTTGTATATACAACTTTTTACTGTATTTATGATTTTTTTCCCCATTACGTTAGACTTCCAGTCATTCCACGATTGGTCAAAAGCTGTGAAGACATTAAAGGTTCTCGATACATATTACGAACCGCTGTCCCCCAAAGCTATACCGATCCCCAGTTGTACACACAGTGTATGAGATCACCTAGTTCAGAATCAGGAGAATGAGCTGAGATGTGGAGTAAGTAGGGAGACCCACAGCAGCTGTGCTCTGGCAGGCCCCGCCTAAACTGGCCTGCCCAGAGCTGGCCTCACAGGTTAGGTACTGCCTGAGTCCAGCTGCACACGGCTCCAAGCAAGGAAGGCTCAGGCCTGGGGTCATTCTAGAAGTTCCATCCCCAGGCACAGCGGAACCTGGAAAGGCCGTGCTGCCTCCACACCTCATGCCGAAGGTTATCTGGGGTGGGCACACATCTTGCGGGCACCTTGCTGTTGAGCCTCCATTGGGCACTGTCTGTCCCTCTCATGGTCCTCCTGTTCAGCTTTTGGCTCTGCCAGCAGTTCCTTAGTAAGTGTGAGGCCCTGTACCTTCATCCAAGCGACCCCTTATGTGCTTTTTTGCCAACTTTCTCCTGGGTAGACCCCGCTTGGTATATTCCATGAATAAACTAAAACAAGATACCTCCCAGTCTGTGATTGGGAAACCTACCTGCATTTGAGAATCATTGCTTTCACATGGTGACTCCCCTTCCTCCTGCTCTTCACTTCCCTCACTTTACTTTTTCTGACTCTTCACAACCCTGAACGTTCCCACCAGCTAGAACAGACTTGAGTTAGTGCCATCTCCTGAGTTGATGTTCTGAAATACCAGGCTCCTCTGCAGAGGCTCTTGTGGTCAGTAAGAACTGCTCCATCCCCTGCAGGAAGCTCCTCAGTGGGAAGTCTCTCTTACCCTTGGGTCCCTTCACCTGAGGATATGATGGAGGCCCCACTGCTTATGCAATCCCTGCTAGACAGCAGGTCCCTTAAGGCTAGAGTACATGTCTAATCTTTTTTATATTCTGCCCATCACCCAGGTGCCCTAGTACACAGCAAGCCTTTTAAACAGTATTTGCTGAAGTAGAAAACAAGAACTTGTTGGGAAATGGTTTTATCATTATTCATTATAAAGATGTCTATTATTCTACTTTTTATTCAGCTTAATCTATCTATGTGAAATCTTAGAATTCCCATCTTTTTTTATCTTTTAGCTCCCCATGAACAATTTTCCTGGCCCATATAGCTTTCTTTCTTTGTCATATTTTAAGGAAAAAAAAAAACCCACAAAAACACACATACAACTAACATCTAAATCTGTTAAGAAAAAAAGGAATTAATACAGACACCATTTCTGGAGAAGACAAATTGATACAGTGCAAATATGAGACACCATTCCAGGCTGGAATCCTCTGTGAGTGAGGGTCATTCATTCCATGATAAGAACAGACTGTCTGACACTAAACATTCCAGTTCAGCAAACACTCCTTTTGTCTTTGTGTGAGGAAATAAAATCCACTCAATCCACAGAGGTGGGGGATGGGGATGGTGAGAAGGAGGGGAAACATGAATATGCAAATAGGATGCCTCAGGCAGGAAAAACACTTCATGATTGTGGAAATGACTGTTTTCCCTTGGTTATTCCTACTAGCGTGATTATAGGGAATTTAACTTTATTTTCTGTTGGCATTCTGTTCCATGGGCTAGGGCTAGAGACCAGTATCATAAAGCATTCAAGAGCACGGGCCATATGGAGAAGATGTGAATATACCCTGAGGACAGATATAATCTTATAGTGGGAACTGAGCTGGGTGGTGTCATCTTACTCCTTGGAACATTAATTTCCCACTTATTCACGTAATTAGCATTCATAAGAAAGCGTTTTACCCAAAAAAGCCTCACCTTTAGGAATTTTACAAGCCATTTTGGAACACAATGGCCAAATTTTTTAAAAACAGCATTCACCATAAAAGCAATCAATAAGATTTAGGCATATCTTGTTTTCTATCCTTCCATGCCCAGTCACACAAAATACCAGGTCAGGAACCTCCATGGTCTCTTGCCTAAGAAAAATTATCCTACTCTTGGGGTCTCTTTGCTATAGTTCAGTGTGCTAGTTTCAGACCAACCTTCCTGAAGGATAACTCTGATCATAACAGGCTCCTGCCCAAAAACTTAAAAAAAAAATCCCTTCTCCCTTCTCAATTCAGTTCAAACCCTTCAATCTGAAATTCAAGATCTTTTACAATTTGGTCCCATCTGTCTTTGCAGATCATTCTCCCACAATTTCCTTACAAATCCCCCTCCACTCTTAATCAGTCTCTGACCACAGGCTCTGCTTCATTGTCTCCACTGAGTCGACCTCCCACAGACAGTGTGCTCTTTTGAATTCCTACCTGTCACTTCCCACCCAGAATTCAAATAGATGCAAAGACAACTTCCTTCACCAATGTTTTCCTCATCCTGCTTCCCAAACCCTTGGGGTATGAGCTCTCACTCCTCTAAAGCCCTCAACAGACTTAGATCTTCTTCTAGGGCATTCCTCCATTCTATTTTGCACAGGAGCCAGCTGAGGTATAGAATTACCCACCGACACACTGAAAGCCTCACAAAGGCAGGAACTGTGTGTAGACTCAGTCTGATTTCCCCACACTACCTTGTACACATCTGTACATATAAGTGATCGATATATACTTTCTGAATATGCTGCATTGACATGTACTTGAAAACTGTTTGATATAGAAACTACTTTGGAAGACAAAGGAGAAATAAAACTGGAAGCCCAGGAAGAAAAAGGAGCTGGCGAAGATTTTGATTCATGCTCCCTGCTTCTGCTGGGGAGCTGTCCAAAGAACAGACTCTTGATATGAATCTGATATTTTAAGAGATGCTCCTAGCAAGTTACTAAAATTTCATTCAACATTTACTGAGTCATTGCTATTTACCAACTTCTGTACCATGCACCCAGGTATAATGATTGACAAGAAATATCCCCTGTTCTTTGAAAGCGAATATAGCCTAGTGAAGAAATCCTATATAAACAGATAAATTGAATAAATATAGTAAGTTTCCATAAGGTAAAAAGTATATGTGTGCGAGGGGAAGTAGAGGCAGTAGTGGAAGTAGTACCCCTGCATTTGAAAATCAGGGGTAACTTCAGGAAGGAAGTAATACTTGACTGAGGTCTTGAAGAATGGCAGCAATTTGCTGAATGCCAGTGGCCATTCTTGGCAAAGCCGACAAATATTCACACTTGGAAGATGGTGCTCATGGGAGAGACAGACATTTAGAGTGGCTAGAGCATGGGGTGCACCCGGGGGTGAGGCTCAGGGGGTGGGGCCAGCCAGTGCAGGGCCTTTGAATGAACGAGTACTCAAAAGTTCATACTGTGGGCCTCAAGGAGCAATGAACGGGTCCTACAATGCACCTGACGTGCAATGATTCCCACTTCTGCACATCATCATCTCCTTTTTTCTAGCCTCCTGTAGCTCACCCAGGCACCCTGTAGTTCAGCTGCAAGACGAAGGATGTGTGTACTGCCTGCTTACTAGTGCTGAGGCAGAGGGCATAGTGCTTCTGTCTGATATTTTGACATTTACTTTAAGGTATAAATACTTGAAATGCAAAGACATAAATATTCAAAAATGGACCTTTTCAGCCATTTGGTCATTTAACTCCATATTACATGTTTATATCCCAACCCTTATCACCATAAGACAAAAAGAAAAACAATGTGCTCTCTCAAGAAGACTAGAGGAATGGCACTTCTCACACTAGAAACTTACTGAGCCGCAATTTTGATGAATTTTTTCACCAGCTGCACTCGCTTGCCCAGCTGGCTGCAGAGGAGAATCTCCGTGGCCACCCAGAGCTGGACCTCATTGCATCTCTGGAGCAGAAGGCTGAGGTTTGCAGTGTGTTCCCCACTTCCCTGTCTGCTGAATGTGAAGTAGATCAGCTCTTGCTGAAAGAAAATGTATTCATGCCAGGGTTTATTTATAGCAAAGTATAGTTGATACAAAATTCGGTCAAATTTTAAGAGCTACTTCAGGTAGTCCCTCCCATATTATTAATATGCTAACGGAGAATATGGCGAACAGTAATATATTAAATTCAAAACGACTCAGTTTTAGAGGTGCCTCATTCAATAATGCTTTTTGTGATTTTTGTGTTTTATATAAGTGATTTTTCAGAATGTAAGGAAGACATCTTTACATACAAATCTAAGATATTCTGAAGTTTAAATCATAGGATAAATGGAATCCCCAAATTTCCAAACCTTGTCCTGTTGAAAAATTCAAGTGAAAATGAACACTAGTACTACCAGTATTTGTTAAGGTGCACATCAGACCCTCACAGGTCTGTTCTCTAAGACAGTGGTCCTCAAATTTTGGTGTGAATCAGGATCACCTGGAGGACTGCTGAAGCACAGACTGCTGGATCCCACCCCTAGAACCTCTGATCCTGCAGGGGTGTGGAGGGGCCGGAAATCTGCATTTCTAACAAGTACCCAAGTCCCGCTGATGATGCTGGTCTGAGTATCTGCTCTTTAAGAACCACTGATGTAAAACATTGTCAAACCATAAATGGAAAGAGAATGAGATTAGGGCAAGGTCTAATAATTTATGAAAGCAAACAAGACCAGTAACTATTTATATAGATGGATCATGTGCAAAGCAATAGATTTGTTTTTAAATGTGTATGTGTGCGTGTGTGTGTGTTTTACAGAGGTAATCTACATTCTTCCACTGCATAAGCAGGGATATATCCTAGTCTACTAACATTTCCAAAGACACAAGTCATTCAGCCTGAAGGAATTCACTACTTGCTCACATTCTGATCACAATATTGAAATCTGTTTAATGAGAAAATACGAGGACATTTGGGTCTCTAAATTGGGCGTGAGGTTCCTTCTTCAGAAGGAAAGGCCACTTCAGAATGAAAAATTTTACTACATGGCAAAACAAATGCAACATATGGTTGCAGAGGCCTCTACCATTTTTCATCTCTTGATTCCCGTGAGCGTTTCCTCTGGCCAAATGTACTCAAGAATTGTCGCTAGCATTTTGCTCCCAATCTATCGTTTTAAAAATGTCATAATCTGTCCTTAAGTGAAAAATTGATGGACATAAAAACTTGAAATATATCTAAAATTTTCAATAAAGTACTTTAAATCTTACAATGCAGTCTAAACTTGTAGAATGTTCTTAAGTTAAAAGATGCATATGTGTGTACATAAATAAATATGAATATGATTCTTGTACAACTATCATAAACTTCATGGAAAAAGTAAAGCTATCAATATCAAAGGTGAAATGGTTAATCAACCCCATTAGAGCCTCATCTCCAAATACATATATATATATTTATACATGTGAAATATAGCATACTTATACATTACACAAGCATATGCTCACACTCGGAACAAATAAAAGCATGCTTGCATATTCTGATTTTTTTAGACTTGAGTCAGTCTTTCAATATATTTAAAGTCCCCAAGTATCTTTTGGACCATGTTATTCTAGTATAATTTCATCACCGCATGCACTGATATTCTGCACAAAGAATTCACAGTCAAAACAGCATTTGTATTTTGTCTTTTCACTCCTCACGTACCTCGTGAATTGAATTGAATAGACTCCAATCAAAATTCATTAATTCCAGAGCAAGATCCCAAGTGTTCATTCCCAAAATCCTCATCGACCTTTGCTGTGATTCCTCATTTTCTGCAAACGGGTTCTAAACCGACAGAAGCAAAAAGATCCTTAGTAATTCCCAAATGTTTTGCACTGCATTGGCTGGCTGTAGAAAGGCACTAGAAACCCAGATTAGCAAAGTAATCTTTTCTGAGTGCACTTAATATTTTCCCTGGTCTGTTCGCCTTCAGTGAGTTACAGCCAATTTAGGAAACGGTCTTGCAAATAGTAGAACGTGATCAATGATACTTCAGTGAGTTCGCCCACTCCTCCCCCATCTCTCTCCCCCGCCCCCACGTGCACACATGCACGCACAAATCTGATTATAAAACACTGCCCTGGCAGACAGCATAATGAAAGCGAAAGCCCCGAAATCACTTTGGCTTCTGGTAAGAATTAATGTGCCAGCAGGGTTAGTATAAAAACAAACAAAAGAAATGTCATGGTGCACTTCAATAAAGACAGACATGGCGTTTACAGGAAATATGTTTAGCAAGTCTCATCCCAGACACACATTTACACATTTTATTAAAATGCCCATGGAAAGTAAAAAAACAAATTTAACATGAAATAAAAATTATTTCATTTATATCCCATGGTGGATTATTATTTTAAGCATCAACCACTTTCCCTATGTAAATAGGGCCTAACCACTATGAGGCTGGTAACAGTATTTCCTTAAGATATGGCATAAAAGTATTAGATGCCATCACAACTTTCAATCTATTTCACCACTAAAGTTATTAAAAAGATTATTTGGCATGTTTCCAAAATAGTTGATGTTTTCTAATGAAAACATAAATTCTCCCATTTGAAGGGTTAGATTTGAATAATAACTTTAAAACAAACAGAAGGAACCTTCCAACAATAAATGGCATGGTAGGATAAAGGGAATATTCCAGCTGCCAAATATTAATCCATATTTCTAAACTGAAAAATAAATTATTTGCATTTTAGAAGTTTTACATTGATGAAAAGTTTTCCTATTTTTTTTTTTTTTAAACCTAGGCCGGGCACAGTGGCTCAAGCCTGTAATCCCAGCACTTTGGGAGGCCGAGACGGGCGGATCATGAGGTCAGGAGATCGAGACCATCCTGGCTAACACGGTGAAACCCCGTCTCTACTAAAAAAAATACAAAAAACTAGCCAGGCGAGGTGGCGGGCGCCTGTAGTCCCAGCTACTCGGGAGGCTGAGGCAGGAGAATGGCGTGAACCCGGGAGGCGGAGCTTGCAGTGAGCCCAGATCGTGTCACTGCACTCCAGCCTGGGCGACAGAGCGAGACTCCATCTCAAAAAAAAAAAAAAAAAAAAAAAAAAACCTAATGACTGAAGATCTTCACAGAGCTTTCCCACAGACTCAGTCCTCTCAGCAGCAGGTCAAGGTTCACTTTGTCTCTGTATCCCCAGCGCAGGACACAGTGTGGTGCTCAGAAAGCAATGACCAAATGAACCAGCTAACAAATTTTGAAGTGTTGAGGTGGAGGAAAAGCTGAGGTTTCTCAGGGATTGGTCTGGATAGGGTAAGACCAGACAGACTCTACTGCTGACTTTCAAAGAAAGACCCAGAGTGAGGAAGTAACACACATACCTGCTTAATAATTTAGAGGTGTCAGGAAATTTCTCCTTGTTTTTTTGTGCCCATTTTCTCCCTAATTGGGTCCCTTACCCAACTTGAGTTATTAACTCTAGTTATTCAAGGTTGAATAACTCTATTTATTCAAGGTTGTCCATTGCCCTTGCCAAGGAACATTAAATTTTTCTATCTCATTCCTTCAGTGCTCTAATTCCTGTTTTCTAAGAAGATTAATGTACGTGAAAGTGATAGTAGGCACTGGTGTTTTCATCTGTTATTCTTCCCTTACAATGTTAGATTTTAACTGACATCTTTTGGTGATGAAATATCTAAACCTATGATTCCAATAGGACACTTTTAGGTGGTGTGGGGAGTTGGCGGGGGAAGCTTTTGAGGTAGGATGGAGTCTGGCTTCTCTTGGAACATATTTCACAGCACCTATTTATTCCATCAAGGCATTGCCCAGGCCTGCCTTCTTTTCTGAATGTGGCCCTGGACAGTGGTAGATTGAGCCATGGGGATGCACAGGAGGGAGCTGCCTGAGAAGGCCACGTATGGGTGGCAGAGGATGAGTGGAAGATATTCAGAGTGGAAGTTTCCTCTACACAACAAGCCCCGCAGTGGCTACATGTCAGATCATCCTCCTTCATGGGGAGCGGTAAAATCAATCTCATTTTTACTCAAAAATGCTGCACAGCACCCAGTTGGTTATGTTTCACTGACAGAATTACACAGGACTTGTGGCCTGCTGAAGGACAGCACAGGAAAGGTCCAAGTAAGGCATGTACAAACGAAAGGAACGCGCAGGGGCTTCAGAGTCAAACATATAATTGCATTTAAAAATCGAAGCACTCTCCCTTACTTGGCTGTGTGAAGCTAGAGTGGTTACTCAGCCTCTCTCCTGGGGTTACTAGAAGTGTTAAATGAGATACCGTATGTAAATTACTCAGTACACACAGATCTAGTAATAAGTGATGAACATTATTATGGTAGCTTAATATCCTGCAGACAATGTTACATAAAATGTCTTTCCAGTAGACATATATCTGGACGTAAAACTATTATCAGTCGTTTGGGTTAGCCTACATGGTACGCAGGTTTCTCAATTACACACACAACAGGAGCCAGTGAGAAAGACTCACCCCAGCGATGGCTCCATGAAGAGATGGGGACTCTGAGTTTCACACACAATCGCAATCTGCTAGAGCCCACTTTTTCTAGATGACAGATCTGAAGCCTAGTCCTGCTATTCAGAAACCAACCCCAGGACTGAAGTCTTTAGGAACCACAGCAGCAATGAAATCATCCACTTAGGCATAAGTGTTCTTAAATTTTGGACTGAAAGTAACTTAAAGTGCGCGTTCTACATTTCTCCAGACTCTTTCTCTTCAGTGGCAGCTGATGCCCCTTCACCATGACCTTGTTCTACACACAGAAGGCAGATCATCCATGCTTTTCTTCAAGGGAATGGAACCAGGTGTACCAAACGTACTGAAACAAAGGTCTCTTTCTCCTTAAATCCACCTAGGATGCATTTCTCAGCCTCATCTCCATATACTCACCAAAAAAGAAGAAATGAAATTAAAATTCGATGGGAGAAGGAGTCACTTGTCTCAAATCCCTTATTTCAGGAGCTCAGAAAGGGTTTCACTTAGGCAGGGTTTAGCATTCCTCAAGTGGGAGTGGATTGAATTGAATTGCTTGACTCCTTTTTGATTTGTAAAAGTACTGTTACTTGGGAATTACATCATCGGATAAGGGAAGAAATAATTTAATTTTTTAACATTCATTATAAACACATAAAAATTATGCTTTGAGTCTGACATTTATGTGGTGTGTGTGTTCCGAATAGCAGGACCATTCCTTTTTTTTCTTTTTTTTTAGACAAAGTCCTACCCTGTCACCCAGGCTGGAGTGCAATGATGAGATCACAACTCACTGCAGCCTCGACCTCCTGGGCTCAAGAGATCCTCCCACCTCAGCACACACCTAGGGACAGCAGGTGTGTACTACTATGCCCAGCTAATTTTTAAATTTTTTTGTAGAGACAAGGTCGCAAACTTCTAAGCTGGTCTCAAACTTCTGAGCTCAAGCCATCTTCCTGCCTTGGCCTCCCAAAGTGCTCGGATTACAGGTATGAGCCACCTCACCTGGCCTGTTTGTTTCAAATACAAGGCTGAAGGTCCTTACCAAAGTGTCCGCCAGGTCTTTCCGATAGACATATATCCGACCAGATGCCTCGAGGGATTTGGAGATGACTAAGTCATTCGGCTGAAGTTCATGCTTTCCTTTATTTGAAAAAAAAAAAAAAAGGAATAATCAGAAATATAAGAATAGCAGCAGTAGGCCTACACAGTACACTTAAGTGAAACTGCCAAAGAAAAATACTTAAAAGTAAATAGAACTTAAAGTGGATTAATTCAGTTCTGCACACTCTACACAATGACAACACAGTGGCATCACGAACAGCTCTCACTGCTCAGTGGCCAGAAAGTGGAGTCCTCTTGAAGTTCTTTCCTATAACATTTAGTCATTGTTTGGAACATAGAACAGTTTAAAAGAAAAAGTAAAATTTACTCATCTAAGATAACAATACCATGTTAACACTGGTTACATTTAGGTCTATTTTTGTTCTGATTTTTATATAACTATGTGTATATATACACACACAAATTGCATTGATTTGCAATGATTTATGCATATGCATTTGTAATTATTGTGGATACACATATACATTTGCAATTATTCCATAATTTTATATTCTGATATTCTTATAAGCACTTTATCCACTTAACAAAATTATTTACATATGTCATATTTAATTGGTTATATAATAGTTCATTATACCATCATTTAATCTTTCCTCTATTGTTGAACATTTAATGGTTAATTTTTTTGGTAATATAAATTAGATGGCATGATGTATGTTAAGTACTGGCACGGGGCCTGGCACATAACTGGGGTTTGGTAGATGGGATCTATTATTATATCAGCCATAATATATATTGCTGAAGTCAACATCTTTATGTTTAAATCTTTGTCTGCTTATAAATGATTTTCTTAAGACGGACTCCCAGTATTAGAATTACTAGGTCAAAGGGAATGAAAATTTTTTAAGTTTTTGATACAAGCTACCAAATCGTTTCTGATTTTTATTTTTTTTAAAAGACAATATATTTTCCTAAAAAATAGGTATAAAACTTGCACACTGACCAACACTGATCATTACTCTTTTTTTTGAGATGGAGTTGCGCTCTGTCACCCAGGCTAGAGAGCACTCATGCGATCTCAGCTCACTGCAACCTCTGCTTTCTGGGTTCAAGCGATTCTCCCACCTCAGCCTCCTGAGTAGCTGAGATTACAGGTGCCTGCTACCACGTCTGGCTAATTTTGTATTTTCAGTAGAGATGGAGTTTTACCATGTTGTCTAGGCTGACCGTGAACTCCTGACCTCAAGTGATCCACCTGCCTTGGCCTCCCAGAGTGCTGGGATTACAGGCATGAGCCACCGCGCCCAGCCTGGTCAATACTTTTGGTAAGTTTACTATTTTGCTAATACAAAAAGTAGATTCTCTGTTTACTTTGTGTTTCTTAACTAGTAGGTTGAATATTTTTCATATATTCCTCTTCTATCTTATTTCTCTTGATGAAAATTATTCCTATCCTTTGACCATTTTCTACCACAGTTGGAGCCCTCTTAAAACATAATAGCTTTCTTCCTAGAAAATGTCCTCCTCCTAACTACAAAATGCATATGGGAGTAGACTAAAGCCATATTAAAGTTTATTTCACTGTGACACAATCAACTTCTCCTAAGGTAGCTGTTTGGTTATCCAGCATGATTGGGAAATGCAATATTCCATATGCCTTTTCTAGATAATTGACCCAAATGCAAAGTGTTGTTTTGAACATTTCTGTTTAATACACAGTACACAAATAATAATCTAATATATTCTTTATGGCCCAGCATTATAAAGATCCACAGTACTATAATGTTGGGCTGGTGACATGTATAGTGGATGGTGTCACACGGCCGGGTTCTGAAGTTTCATCTCCTGGGTTCCATCTGCTCCTTCTTTGTTCAGCTATAATTTCCTGCAGCCCTTTCTGTGCCTATGTATACCTTAATCTGAATTTATGAGAGCCATTCACACTTTATAGAATAAAATGTCATAACTTTCTGATAGCATTTTTCTATTTGCTGAGAAATATTTTTCCCCTTATTTTCAGGTTTGTCACTATACTATGAAAGTTTAAAACGGATAGAATTTTAACCTCTGAATAACTGGGTAGTTTATTGTTACTACATACATATAACTACCCTGGGTAAAAAACAGCTAAAAACCTACCAAAGCTATGAGAATGATACTATTGTTCCTTTTAAAAAATCCATAAAACCTCCAACATCTCTGACATCTTAAAACTTTTTTTTGACAAAAATAAAGAAAAAACTCACCATTGCTTTTTGAAGTAGCACTAAAATATAATTTATTAAAAATGATGTAATTAGAACAAGGAATGCATTAAGCTCTTGAGTTTGTTTTCTTCGTTAAAACATTATTGTTTGGGGGATAAAAAGATGCAGGAAGAAAGGTTCCCTACAGACAAAAAAAAAAAAAAAAAAGGTAGAGGATGGAAACTAATGGCACATTGCCAAATCTGTGGGATAATTCAAGAGATATGCTGATATTTCTAGTGATGATTAGCAATGGGTCTATACACATTACAACGCTATTGCCCATCCTGCTGAATCTAATTTAATAGAGTGTGAAAATGGTATTTCACAGCCACCAAATAGATATTGGGCAGTGAAAGAGCCGTTCATTAACTGCCAGCTTCTCATGAGGCCCTGGGTTGACTCTCAGTCAGCTCCCAAATGAGACGGGTATCAGTTTTCCTGCAAAGTTCATTCAGCTCTTCCTTCTCTGGCACCTTCTGTCTGAATGGGGACCCCAGGATCACTCTCTGTAATGGTACTACCTTGAGAGGCAGATGCTCAAGCTTAATACTGCTTAATTAAGCAGTATTGATAAAGCTTAATACTGTTTAAAATCCTTTTATATTTTTGGTCACTTGAAAATTAAATACACATTTATCATACCTATTTGAAATACATTATCAAAAATCGAACTACTTTCTGATTAAAATTCATTTAGCTCATATGTTTCTCAAATTCTTTTTTCTAGATCATGTTTTGCTAAGATATACAATTAGAGCCCTGGGAACCGGGGGGGGGAGGGGGGGTCGGGGGGGGAGGGAGTCTTATGTATTAGGCCCAGGGAGAAGGGCTTTATTTGCATATGTAATCAGCCAGCTTGTAGGACCATTTTACCTGCCTGTGAGCAACAAAGCCATAGGAACAAGATACTTTACCCTCAAGTATATTCTGATACTCATTTCCCAACTGGAGAATGATAACAAAGGGTAAACAGGAATGCAGTTTATCTGCTCCCCTCCCCCGCCCGCATCTCTGGTTGATTAGTCCACACAGTGCTCACGTCTTTCAACTACTGATGCTAAGTCACTTTCTTTGTATTTTTTCTCAGGGTTAAGGAGATATTAAATAAAGATTGCAAACCAAAAAAGGAGGCCAGCAACACAGATCTGACAGGCTCCAGTGAAAACGAAGGGGTCTGTTCAAACCGCACAGATCAATAGTGTCAGCTTGTAATCTGTGTGATCTTATTCAAAACAGACAATAAACCATTCTCTGAGGATAAATAAGGCCCAACAGAAGGAGAAGCTGTAACCAGGCCTCACTCCCCACGTCCACCTAAAGGAATATTGCCGTGTGAGCTTTCAGCTTATTGTACAGTTTGTCTTTCTTTCAATAGGGAGTCTTTAACTATTAAACTGTCAGCCCTCAATAGGACTGGTTCAAGGCCATCTTTCCCTTTTTTCCCCCCTAAAGTAATTTCACTCTTTAGCAATTTCCCAAGTTAATTTAAATAGGAAAATAGAAGGCTTATCTAGAGTACAAAATATGAAAAGCTTTATAATGTATTTCAAAACACTGGCATGCCTCTCTATTCAGTTCTTGGGGAGGAAATTCAGTATCCCACAGTACCCAACTGTTGTCATGGAAACACTTCTGGTAGGCAGCTTCTTATTGTTACTGTGGTCATCCAGCTGCGGGTCCAGAAGGGAGGAGCTGCACTTTTACCCTACAAAAATGCCAACTCCCTCCTTTTGAAGGAGATCAGTGAAATATTAATATTCAAGGGTAGAAAACAACTTACCTCCAGAGAATGTGATGGCCACCAGAGCCAGATCCTCTTCGGCATACTGGATCTTTTCTGCCACGAATTTTAGGATCTCTTGGGCTGTACTGGAAACTTTTGCCTTCACACTGACATAGGAGTGCTCTGTTATATACACGTGGCAGAAAACTGCACAAGTGAAAACAATTGTTTGGAAACAGAACAGTGACTTTTCCAAATCAAGACACCTTGATCAACTTTTCTAAATCAACCCACCTTGCTATTCTCTTCAGTATAACACATATAGAGTTAGATTTTTTATATATGCACATGAACGCCTGAAGGTATATGTCTATGAATGTGTGCTTGCAAACACATGAAACTCAGATGTTATAAAGCTAGTCAACAAGCACAAGTAGTATTTAATCTTTTCATTCTGTAATGAGAGACCCGAGTCATACAAGTGTGTACTCATTGTGGAAACCATCTGACCATCATACAGTGGAATCTGTGGTGCACAGACTGTATTTTTAAATCCCTTCTTTGACAGTTGCCGAGATCTCCCAAAGCTGCATATTAAAGTGTCTAATTCATAAATTTTTCCTTTACACTCCATTTCAGGACAATCTCAGTGGCCCAATCAAGAACGCTGTATTTTGCTATTAGAATTCTCATAAGTTTATCTAAAAATCTGTCATCTGCTTTGGTTTTTGAGTTCAGCTTTCTCAATCATTTAAGAATGACTCCATTTCTCCCATCAAGGTAGTGATGAATTTAGTTTCCAAATGGAGGTCACATTTCTAGCCTTTTTAATTTCCTTTTTTATTGTCTGTGGTGCTAATAATTATTACTGGGACATTATCACTGTCAGGGTGAATGGGTCCTGAAAAATGTTTTCTTTATGATATTAATAGCAGAAGCTGTTTTAATAGCAATGGAAGTAACTGACACATTGCCTCTTATATCAGCTACTATAAATGTATAAAATGTACCAGCTTCTTTCCAGTAGACAGAAGGACAATAATATACTTAGATATTCTACTCTTTGGTGTTGCAAAAAAAATTGAGAGTGAAGCTTCTGAAGAAATTTTATATGCAGTTTAAATGTCACCACAAAAATAAACCCAGGAATGTTTTCATAGAAATACAAATGAAGCAAAAGTCTAACTATGAGTTTATATGTATAGAACCTGAAAGTAAACACACCACCAGGAGACACTTGACATACTTGGTTTGGTTGGGTATGTCACTAAAACAATAGCATGTAACAAATAGTTGTTTTGTATTTTGCCAACAGACTAGTGAGAGAGAAAAAGGCTTTCCTCCTTCCATAGAAAGATGGAATTTTTAAGCAAGGCAAAATCTGTCTATAAACTACTATATATGGGGTAAGTTTACATCTTGTTAAATAAACTGATAAACAAAAAGAGGCTGGGGGCCTTGAAATACTTTGCCTTTTTGCAGCTTAGCTTGGAAAACTATATGATGAAACTTCAAGACAAATGGGCAAGGAAGGTCAGTAACAAAGGAATTAGGAAGTTAGATAATTTTGTTTTCTCTTTCACTTGGTACGGATGACACTTAATATGAGTCAACAGAACCATCTATCAGCAGCATTATATACAAACACTATCTAAAGGAATAAGCATCCTTGTGGCTTCTTTTACAAGTTCCAGAAATTGGGCAAATATTAAATGATCACACTCAGAATTTCAGCATATGAAGAAAGATGAGTCAAAATAGAGAGTCTGTGAGTCACAATTGCATTAAAATTGACTCAACCTCTAGCTAAAAGGAGAAAACCATTGTTAATATTTCTTGTTCCTCTTTAAAACATTAACATAGAAAAGCACTTCAGCATCTTCAGGGTTCTAAAAAGGTGTTTCCCCTTGTGTTGGATGAACAGCCCTCTTCAGGGGAAGCCATGAGCTCTTCCACAAAAATAAGCAGTGACTGAGGACACAGCAGATGGGCGGCACTGCCCACACAGCCTGACCTTGCAGGAGCTTCTACCGTACAGCCTTCTCTCCATTATTCTCTCTAAGAGTTTCCTCTCATGGACTGAGTCATGGACTGACTCAGCCCAAATCTGCACATTGACTTTGGTGATCCTTCCAGTTAGTCATAGGCAATGGGCTGATGAAGGCAGGGAGAAGATGGTTCTAGGAGAAAATGTTGAGTTTCCTGTCATTTTTACCTCTTCTCAAAAATGCAAGGAGGCTCTAGGCATTGTCTCCTTTCCTTGCTTCCCAAATTATAAGCATCCTTGGTGCTTGGGACAGTATTATGTGACCTAAGAAAACTATAATGCTCAAAGAAAGAAAAGAAAAACATGCTATTTGATGCTAACATGCTTATCTGAGGGGTGACAGCTAGAAATGAAGGTTAGTCAGGCTGATACGCCAATGTAGGAGAAAAATGGTGGCTAACTGCTACCTACCCCCAAACCCTCACTTCAAACCATACTCACTTTCCTCCGTTTCAGTCACAGTTCCTCTATGCTGGAGCCAGTTCTCCTTAAGACTGAATTGGTGGAAAAGGGCTTTATTCTGTGAGATTGGAGAAAGAGAACAATGAATGAATGCATTCCTGCCCTTTGGAAAACCATAGCTGTTTACAACATGTTCCAAAAGAGCCAGCCAATTTTTTTTTTAAATGTGAAATCCACCCATCCAATCTTAGAGAAATAAACTGGGAGTCGCCCCAACTAATGCAAATGGTGGTGGAGATTCTGAGCAATCCGATGGGCCTGGGCTAAGGCCAGCAGCAGGCCAAACGTCCTTATATTTATTCCCTGCAACATGACTTTTCACATCTGGCTATTACAAACATCCATAGTCTCCTGAGATAAACATCATTTCCCCATTCCAACATGAATCTATAAGGTATAGTTATCACAATCTGATCCTCTGCTATTACATTTTTCACAGAAGCAACTTTGAGATGGTTTCAATACCTCTGCTATAGTACAATGACTTTCCTAAGGGACACAGGCATACTGTTCATTATGATTATCCACCTGATATAGCTGTGTCTCCAAAACTTGTGCCTGATATCTCAGTCCATATTTCCCCCTTATCAAATTGGACTGAGAACACATTCCCACTTGCTGCCTTCTCTTTCTGTTGTATTAAAAGTGCAAATATTTTCCTTATAAGACTTCTTTCCTCTTAGAGTCAAGATTCCTCCTACCTGGATTTTTTTTTTTTTTTTTGACATAAACATCTTAAAATTCAAATTTATATCACTCCAGGGACAGCAGGAAGCCCTGAGACTCTAAAATGCACCACAAAATCAGCAGAATGTCAAAAAGTCAAGGATACACAGCTAAAATCGGATCTGCACCAGCACAGGAATAACTAAAGCAAAGCAGGAAAGCGCAGGGAAGCTGCAACCCCAGGCGCCCCGCCTTGTCGGGTTCCGCTCGAGGCAGTATTCATTTTAATTTTGAAACACGCCAAGGGAGGCAAGGCAAGGTCTCCAAACCAGATCACCTAATTTTAGGTATAGAAGCATCTGCTTACCTTTTTTTGTGGTGAATATTCATCCACAGTGCTGAAAGGAAAAATGCCAAGAAGTCAGTCTTTGTCCCAAACCCAGAATAATGCAGTTATTGTTATGGAAGACTAATTTTCCAGCACTAGGCAGAGGATTTTGCTCTTTAAAAAAGATAAAACACAGTATTCATTAATTCACTATGTACAACACACTTGACATTGGGCTCTGAATTTCAAATGAGCCAGGAAGTAAAGAAGTTATGGATTCAACAGATGTATTTTGCCTTCTACCCACAGAAAGTGAAGCTCAGAAGTGAGGGAGGAACTGGATCTGCTCAGTCCATGGGAACTCAGTCCGCAGAAATGAGGATTTATAAAAACTGCAATATTCAGTCCATAGACATAAGTTTTCTCATACAGTGATAGTGACAGATTTTAGGTGAAATTACTGCTATTTAGATAGCTAAGTCATTCAGCCAAGGCACATCTTTTCCAGGATGTGTCTCTGTGTGGTGGAACTGGGAACACTCTGTCCATCTCTGATCATCTCCACAGATTCCCACCTTCAAGTGCCCTCTGAACGCCACCTCCATTTACAAAGGAGCCAGTACCGGGGCCAATTTCATACATCATTAGGTGAACTATAAATTAAAGGTATGAGTCTTACTCTCAGAAAGGAACATTTTCTCCTCTATTTGTGTACTGGGGCTAGAGAAAAAAAAGTCACGAGTTTTACATTTAGGGCTTGAATCTTATTCTAGAATCTAAAGCTATTTCATAATCTTATAAAAATAGGCAAGAATCATTTCTTTTCTTTTTTTTTTTTTTTTTTTTTGAGACACAGTCTAACTCTCTCACCCAGGCTAGAGTGCCGTGGCGTGATCACTGTTCACTGCAGTCTTGGCCTCCAGGGCTCAAGTGATCCTCCTGCCTCAGCCTCCCAAGTAGCTGGAACTACAGGCATGTACCACCATGCCCAGCTAAGTTTCTATTTTTGGTAGAGGTGGGGTCTCACTATGTTGTCCAGGGTGGTCTTAAACTCCTAAACTCTTGGACACAAGTGATTCTCCCACCTCCACCTCCCAAAGTGCTGGGATTACAGGTGTGAGTCACTGTGCCAACCAAGAATCATTTCTTTATGTCATTTTCTTATTTTATTCTATTATTTACCATTTTTGTGTAGGTTTTAAAAATGGAATGTATTCAATTTCCATTAATGTATTTGATGAAATATGTTCACATGTATTAAACCATGAATTAAAGTTTCCCAGCTATAACAGGTCTGCCTCATAGCACAGAGCAACTTCCATATGGGGGATTATTTTGATGACAAGGTTGTCCTTTTTTTCCTTGTTTGATTTCATTTATTAGTTCATATTTTCATATAAGTCTTAGGCTATGGAAACTTAACATAATGTAGACTGTAATAAAAGAAGACCACCAACATTTACAAGATTCATCTCTAAGGTACTGTGTTAACTTGCACTTTACTTTCAAATCTCCCAATGTAAGATTTCGATGATTGAGGACTAAAGTATACACACGGTTTGCTACCTAAGATTAATTTATACAGATGTTTCACTTGCAATGAGGTCTCCCTTTACTAAAACTAAGTCAAGCTTTAAATCACAAATCAGTCATCTGAAAGGCTTGAATTAACACTTTCCATGAGAGGTGCAATTTGTGACTGTTGAAATCGTAACAGAAGCTTTTCACAACTTGATAATAAATGTGCTTTATGTTTATGAAATATACACTGTAAATCAGATAACAAGTTTTCCTTTTAGATGAACTCTGTGGCTAAATCTGAAAACTGAATGACTTGATGTTTTCTTTACCAAAATGAGTAAGGGGACTTAATGGTAATATCACTAATAGTAAAGTTGGGTGTTGCCAATCTGAAAGATTAATGACAGATACCTAGGGGACCCTTAGACATGCCAAGAGTCATTGAGTAAATGGCTCTTTAAAATCTTTCTAAATTGATAAAGAAACCTCAGGGAACCCATAAAATTGAGCTTTTAAAATGCTCCACAGGCTGGGTGTGGTGACTCACACCTGTAATCCCAGTACTTTGGGAGGCTGAGGCAGGCGAATCACCTGAGGTTGGGAGTTCAAGACCAGCCTGGCCAACATAGTGAAACCCCATCTCTACTAAAAATACAAAAAAGTAGCCAGGTGTGGTGGTACATGTCTGTAATCCCAGCTACTCAGGAGGCTAAGACATGAAAATTGCTCAAACCCAGGAGGTGGAGGTTGCAGTGAGCCAAGATCACGCTGCTGTATTCCAGCCTGAGCAGCAGAGTGACTATATCCCAAAAAATAAAATAAAATAAAATGCTCCACAACTCCCTGAGACCTATTTATTAAACTTTTCCTCCCTATTCCATAGAGATAGTTACAAGCCCCAAAATGACAAGTTACATAGACTTTTAAAATTAAGTAATAATTTACTAATTGTTTTTATGCACCTGGTCGTTATGGCCCAGGCTGTTTTTACTATATAAAACGGGGTTAAAACAATAGTCAACGAGCTGAATTCCGTGTTCTTTCATTTTGAGTTATAAGAACAAAACACACAATTTACTACTAGAAAAGCTAGGGCATCAAGATGAATATGAGTCAAAATGTTCAAAATCAACTTTTATGTATAAGGCATTCCAAATTCTATCATATTTGCTGCTGTCTTCTTTCATTAACCATAATTAGGAAAATGAAATACTTACTGACGACGGTGCATTCCAAGTATCTTTTGAAATTCTTTCAATTCTTTTTCAAGTATTGGATATTCATAAACGTCATCCAGTACATTCCTATATATGGTCTGGAGAAAAAAGGCAAATGACAGCTGAGTGGTTGAATGCCCATTCTGTAGGGATTAAGACTCATACCATGGCTATCCTAACAGAGGAAATAAGGAGGGATCCAGGACAACGCGCGGGTTTCACCAGGTGCCAATGAGGTCCAGAGTGGGATCATAACTCGTAGCTTCTCTGTCAACTGCCATGGCTCTCTACCTGCTTTCAGGGCCGTAGGTAGAAATTCTGGAAAGAGAACTCTAGAGATCTCTGGCTAGCTGGCTACTAGAGATTTCCATGCCCATTCTATATCTTAAAAAATGATAGGCCAGGCGTGGTGGCTCACACCTGTAATCCCAGCACTTTGGGAGGCCAAGGCAGGCAGACCACGAGGTCAGGAGATGGAGAACATCATGTCTAACACAGTGAAACCGCGTCTCTACTAAAAAAAAAAAAAAAAAAAAAAAATTAGCCATGTGTGGTAGTGGGCGCCTGTAATCCCAGCTACTCGGGAGGCTGAGGCAGGAGAATGGCGTGAACCCAGGAGGTGGGGCTTGCAGTGAGCCAAGATTGCGCCACTGTACTCCAGCCTGGGCAACAGAGCAAGACTCCATCTCATAATAATAATAATAATAATAATATTGGTTGGGTATGGTGGCTCAGGCTGTAATCCCAACACTCTGGGAGGCTGAGTAGGGAGCATTGCTTGAGCTGAGTACGAGATCAGCCTGGGCAACAAAGCAAGACTCTATCTCTACAAAAAAGAAAAAATTAGCTGAGTGTGGTAGTACATGCCTTTAGTCCCAGATAGTCGGGAGGTTGAGGGGCAAGGATCTCTCAAGCTCAAGAGTTTGAGGTTGCAGTGCACTATGACTGCGTTACTGCACTGCAGCCTGGGTAGCAGAGCAAGACCCTGTCTCAACACACACACACACACACACACACACACACACACACACACACACAATTCCACATAATCATTTGGGAGAAAAAAGTCAATTGAATTAAATTAAGCAGTTGCTTTGAAAACAACATGAGTTTAAAAGAGTTGGTTAGACTCGTTTTTAACTGGATGTCTAAATGACAACTGAATGTTGAATTCAAAGTGGTTTCCTTCATGAAAGGCTGAGTCTATTTAGGCAGTTGCCTACTCTGAACTAGAACTCTTCCTTGCTAGAATTCCATTCCATTCCTTCTCTGTCCTAACCTGTAGATTTAATATGATTTTGGTGGCAAAAGGAATCCAACTGTCTTACTAATCATCTCTCCAGATAATCATCTGTTGTTGAAAAGATATTGAAGCCTATTAATTAGAAAAAATAAATCAGTTTGTCTCACTCTAAATGTAAATCTACATTATATCTATTTACACATTATTGCTTAAAATTCTCAAAGTATACCATGTCTGACAAATGTTTCATAGAACATATATTGTCAATATAGTTTTTAAATCATAATGTTTTATGCAAATATTACATATAGAGGACTGGTTACTTTAAACTTATAATGAATATCAACATATTAAGCTGTATCAAATTTTGAATGTTTTGGTTTACCTTCCTTAATTATTTCATTAGCAATCAAAATTTCCATGACTTTTAGACATGGAATATCAAGCTTCAGAAGTCAAAATAACTTATATGTTCTCTGAATCACAACTTGACTATCACAAGAAAGTTGAATGACTGTTACCTACAAATGAGATTTTTAAGATGCATGACTTAAAGTAAAATCAGTTATTTTGCATCAAAGAATACCTGGAAACATTGGATTACCTTTAAAAACATTTTTGAATGTTCATCTTCATGTAACCAGTCTTTGTACAGAGCAATCCACTGGGAAACAAGATGCAAGACTTTACGTTTCCTACGAGGAACATCTGAGTTTTCCTCTTTGCCTTGATACTTCTTAGCAGAATAGGTGCAAATGGTTAAGAAAAAATTATATTGTTGAAAATTTAAAAATATGAAGACATCCATTTACTCTTATTTTTACAAAATACATGAAGGCATACAAGCGTAAAACATGCAGGAAGAACAGAATACACGTAGGGAGAGCAAACGGTGTGTACTGAAAAGAGCAAAAGCAAACTGAGGAAAATGACTGAAGTATACTCAGTGGGCAGCCAGGAAGTGAAGGGTCGGGCCATTTCACTGGCAGCTGCTGACATGCTTCCATAGGCAACATGTGGTTAATGCCAGCCCAAGGAGATAGTAAGTGGCCCATTAATTTTAACAGTGACTCCAAGAAGAGAGCTAGCTTCAGTACACAGGTGAATACTATTTCAATATATTTTAGGTAAGAATGAGGCCAGGTGCTGTCTGGTCCTCAGAAATTCACATTCTGTAAAACCAGGTGCTTCTAAAGTAGTTCCAAATGAGTATAGATCTCTGGAACACAATTTGTAACATGATTCAAATGCCCACTCCTAGGAATTTACTTAAGAAAACATTGGATACATGTGCGAACACAGAGGTAAAAGGGACTGCTAATTTTCATTTTGATTAAAATAAAAACTAATGGGAAATAGCCTAAATGCCTCAGCAACTGAGAACGGTTGCCTAAGTTATTACATATCCATTTAATGGACTATTCAGCAGTCATAAACCTGATGGTCCAGCAGTACATTTACTGACAGAGAATATGCATAATGTAATGTTGAGTAGAAAAGCAAGTAAGAAAAGAATATGTTAGGATGATCTACTTCTGTTAACAATGTTTATTTATATGATTAATCTCACTATCTGGAGAGATATATACTAAATAGTTAACAGTGGCTTCTCAAAGTAATGAAGTTTTAGAGTACATGAATTATTTTTATTATACTTATTAGCATTTCCTAATTTATATACAATGACCATATGTTAACTATGCTGTTAAAATTACATAAAAATAACAACCTCAAAGGCAAAGTGTTTAAATGACTAGGAATGCAACAGCAGCTTGGCATATTCTAAACTGATCTATTCTTGTTGTCTCCAAAATGATAATTTCTGAGTGTCTTGGACACATTAAAAAGATGACTAGGAATAGGGAATGCTATGACATCAACACTTGAGGGTTGTTGGACAGGATTATATATTCTTTAACACTGATATACAATTGCAAAATTGGAATAAACTTTATGTCAGGCTTTGTAAATATTTTAAAATATAATTTAGTCAATGTCTCCCCATCCTGCAAAAATACATTAAGACCACCTTTGATTTCCACCTGTGAAATAAACTCAGGCAAACACAAAAAAAGTTGCTATTTCTTTTAGTTTTTCTCTTGAAAGGCAAAATACAATAAAGATTTATCTAGGCCAACCATGGTGGCTGATGCTTATAATCCCAGCACTTTGGGAGGTTGAGGCAGGAGGAGTGCTTGAGCCCAGGAGTTTAAGGTCAGCCCAGGTAAGAAAGTGAGACCTTATCTCTACAAAGAAAAAAATTAACTGAGTATGGTGATGCACATCTGTAGACCCAGCTAGTTGGGAGGCTGAGACAGGAGGGTCACTTGAGCCTGGGAGGTTTAGGCTGCAGTGAGCCATGATCAAGCCACTCTACTCAGCCTAGGCAACACAGCAAGACATGTCTCAAAGATTTATCTTACATTATTTCCCCTTAAACAAATGTTCTTCTCTTCTTTTCCTGTGAATATAATACCTTCACTAATATAAAGAAATCAAGAAAATTAAGAAATGCAATTTTTTAGGTCATCATATATAAATGAAGATATGAACTTTGTATTCAAGCTGCATATATATGTTCTACAATTATGGACTAGCAGAATAAAGTAAATGCAAGAAGCAACACTTCAACCATTCTCCATTCATAAACAGTTATCTGCTGTACCTTGTTTTCCTCCCTGCAAGATATATATCTAAAATATATTTACAGGTTAAATTTGCATTTGTATTAATCTGATTTCCAATATTAGGAAACAGACATTCTTTTACATTTTGTCTATGCTAGATTACACTGATTTATAAATTTAGCTGCTGATGGAAATAGTGGGAAGGCATGTGGTGAGAGTTATAACTTCTATGTAATGCACAGAATATTAGCTGGCCCACAGCTATGAATTTAATGCTCTTTATGATGCTATTAAATACTATTACAATAAAAATACTTATCTAAAATATCTAAAACCAGCACAAATAGCTTTAATCTATAAATAATGTTTTAAAACCATTGGAAAAAACCAAATAATTTAGACTACTTCTAAGAAGTTGGTTGTCGGGGAATATGCAACACATCTTCACTAAGATGTGCATAAAAATATCTCACATTAAATACAGATGCCGTTTTTGTTTGTGGTATTATTTCACAAAAGGCAGAGTGCAAATATACAGAAATAATCATAATGAAAGACTTCTGGCTTAAAACGTTTTGAGTTCATGGGTTTTGATTATTGGTAAAAAGGCTGATAAAAATCTGAACCAAAGTTTTGTATATAATGTCTTAGTCAAAGACTCAAAACATATATATGAAAGTTAAGTTCTAGAGATTGTTTAGGGACATCCTATAGTACATTAAATTATTAAATGATAATCACAAATAACATTAGGATCATAGTTAAAGAATGTAGTTTAAAGGCATCTCCTTTAAGTACATTTTATATTACTTGATGGATGAATTGTTTTAGAAATATGTTAGCATTAAAATGTAAATGAAATTAGCTCACAGATACTTTTCCAAAACACTTTTGAAGAAAGAGATGTTCAAAATCTTATCGTGATTGCTAAATGTGGAGCAATACTCCACTTGAAAGCTGTGAAGGAAATCTGCACATATTATTGAAACTTTCCAAATTCAAAACTAACTCACAATGTTTCAAGATCAACTTTATGAACTGGTTCTAAAAAGTGGCAAAATATCTACTATAGCTTTGTTTGGTCATAGGATATAGTAAAGCACTACAAAGTAATCATCATTTCCAATTATACATATATTTTAAGAGAGATGTTACTTTATGTCCTTTATGAAGTTTTAAAGTATTCTTTTAGGTGGGAAAACGCTGTAAAGTTGGGAGACATGTAACAATCATTTAATAGAGAAAGAATATTAAATAAGCATTATCATTAGGTCTTTTGTTTGCTTGTTTTTGAAAGCAGTCTCCCTCTGTCATCTAAACTGGAGAGCAGTGGCGTGGTCTTGGCTCACTGCAGCTTCAACCTCCTGGGCTTAAGTAATCCTCCTCCCTCAGCATCCCATGCAGCTGGGACCACAGGCACATGCCATCATGCCCAGCTAATTTTGGTATGTATCTATATCTATACCTATATCTATATCTATATATCATGCCCAGCTAATTTTGGTATATATCTATATCTATATCTATATATCTATATCTATATCTCATGCCCAGCTAATTTTGGTATATATCTATATCTATCTATACCAAGTATCTATCTATCTATATACCAAATATGTATATTAGAGATCGCATCTCACTATGTTGCCCAGGCTGCTCTTGAACTCCTGGACCCAAGCAATCCTCCCACCTTGGTCTCCCAAAGTGCTGGAATTGCAGGTGTGAGCCACTGCACCCAGCTATCATTAGGTCTTAATAGAACTTTAGTATATACAAAAGCAATCCATTTTCCTTAAAATTTTCATGTGGTTTAGAGTGGAATCTTCAGTTTCATTTAATAAAAACAGTACAGCAACAGCCTATTTAAATGCTTAAATGCATCTGAATACATTAAATACTGTGAAGCAAGAAGACCACTTGGAGACTTTCAGTAACTTTACATGGCTTTGTTTTGTGGTCTTTCAATGATCCTATGTTGCATCTCTTCTAGTTAGTGAATAAAATTATAAGGCTTCCTTAACTGATCATTAACCTTCTAATCACATCCATCATTCTAAGAGAGCATGCAGTGACAAAGCTGTGAAAAGATGACAGAGGATTCCAGGGGCTAGGTTTGACCTCCCATGTGGGGGAATAGCCTGTCTCCCCTGAGACACTTGCCAGGAACATGATATCACGTATGTGCATTTTCCTTCACAAGTGGTCTGACACTTAACTAACTGATTCTCCTTTAAGTCCATTTATTCCATGATCTTGCCATTCTACACAGTCTCTTGACTCTGGGGTTTACCCAGCAGGCCAATTTTGCCTCCAGATTTCTAAGCAATCATAAGGCACAGATATGAAGCAAACGTAATATAAACAGTATAATATAGCCACAACATAGAATGTGAAAACAGCCGTTCACATTTCCAGTTTCCTCTGTCTATCTCATTTCATCTTCTACCTTGGATATCATTACATTAATATTTAACATATCCACACTCTACTGTGGGGTTGAATAAATTAAGGAAGGCAGTTAATTCCTAATGTGGGACATCTGTCTGAGAGGAAGTGGTCACAGCAGCCTGAAGATAATGAAGGATATTGCCTTAACAGAGCCTGGCACAAGTCATCAGTTGTCATGAAGACAGTGTACGTGAGAAGGAAGTCATCCAGGAGGGTCTCTGCAAAGAAAAAAAAAAAAAATACAAGTAAGCAAAGAGGTGGATAAGAAGAGCAGCTGCTTTCCAGGCCCCAGAACCATGTGCATGGCAGAAATATGACAAATTTTGATGGCTGTGGGAGGGATTAGGAGAATTTTTGCCACGAAAGATATTATTTATTAAAATTAAGATACGAAAAACTCCTTATATCAAATGCATCAAGCAATAAGATATTTTTGTTGCAGAGCTCTCTAAACATACAATTTTGTTATCATCTTGTTTTCCTGAAACCTCATTTATATTTGTGGGTAAAGATGATATAGAAAACCAATGCATAAATAATGTGCATTAAAAAATAAATTTTACAAGATTTCTGAGGTGTACACTCAAGTCCTACAGGGAATAAAGCCCTCATGTGTTAATAAATTAAGATTTTTTCCAAAGCCATTTACTTAAGTCTAGGGCAAGAACAATGAATAATAAAACCCAGAAGACACATATCAGGTTCCAAGGCCATTCACCTTTATCTCTTAAATGCATCTTTAAGAAGTTGGGAAAGTGATGAGTGATTTTCTTAGTCTTGAAGAGAGACAGAACTGAGTCCAGTTAAAATTGGAGATCAGGTACAATGTATCACAACATACTTCTTCCTAATTTCTTTTTTCTACCAACCAAACCAGGTTACATTGTTATCATCTTTGTGCTTTGAGTGTTCTTGGAAGAGTTCAGTTTGTATACAATATGGAATTGCTAAAGAGGCAAACACTGACCTTCAATGTAATTTCTAATATGGTACAAAAGATTATTGTTTTCCAGCATTCATGGTTTTTTTGTTTGTTTTTTTGCTGTACAGATTCTGAAAGTAATTGAGTGGTATGAATTAAAATACTATAATCAAAATGATGCACTTCAAATAAAAGCAGTGATTTGGCAAAGCAGTTTTTGCCATAATAGTCTTTATCTAGTCTCCTTAACTTAAAATTCATTTTACTATACGATTTAATCTTCATGTTTTACATTCCAGATATCACATTTTTAGTTATATAAAACAGTAATAAATTATTAGAGTAATTAGCTTGTGTACTGTTGTTACGGACTGAATGCTTATGTCCTCTGCAACACTCCCACTCCTGCCACTTTATATGTTGAAACCTTACCCCCAGTGTGATGTATAAGGAGGGGGTATTTGAGAGGTAATTAGGATTGGATAAGGCCATGAGGGTTGAGCCCTCATGAATGACATTGCTCTCTTTATAAGAGTCCTGAGAAAGCTCCTTTCCTCTCTCTACCACACAAGGATATGGGAAGACTGTGGTCTATGAACCAGGAAGCAGGTCCTCACCAAACACTGAATCTGCCAGCACCTTGATCTTGGACTCCCCAGTCTCTAGGCTGTGAGAAATAAATGTCTGTTGTTTAAGCCTCCCAGGCTACGGTATTTTGTTAGAGCAGCTTAAGCTGACTAAGACATATACTCAATAGCGCTTATGCTCTCCAAGATCTATACCTTATAATGATGATGTGTAAGTAAAAATAATTGCCCAGTATAGAGCCCTATAGCGCTACATTGAAGACTGGATGAAAGAAAATCTCCAGAATTTTTAGGAATAACCAGTAATATTTACTTTAAAAGTTAATCAGAAAAACAAGGTTATATTTATGAACACAAAACTCTGATATAAGAGGTTGTGGATGACATCTATAATTCTATATTAGCTGCAGGGCATAACTTATTTCTGCTTGGTGGCAGAATATCAAGGTAATCCTAATCCACATAGGTAAGTGGTTGCAAATGGCAATTCTTTTAAAAGCTTGCTTTTTAATTGCAAGATGCCCATAATTAAAATGAACCAAAGGTGTTAATGAAGAGTATTAATGGAATTTATCTGAAAGATATTTTATCTATAAGTCATAGTATTCCTTGTCAAAATAATAAATTTGACAAATTTTCTTATTTAAAACATGTTTTTAAAAGTCTAAACTTACATTGTTATATCACACTGCAATATGTTAGCAATCACTAGTCTAACTTACTATTTACTCTACAGCAAAAGCAAATTCCTAAACAGATATACCTGGGCCTTGCTGGGCATAAATGAGAACTAGTACAAAAAAGCTATGGTAGTGTGCCTGATCCGACAATGTTACATGTATGAGTGGACATGCACAGCCTGCGTACGCAGAAGAGCCAGGGGCCCCCTACTAGAGTCTCTGTTTATGAACGTTTCAAATATACGAACAAGGCACGGGAAGGTTTACTTTACTTGTCTCCAAACAAGTTAACCTGGCAGCTCAAGTTAATCACTGGTCATCCTAAAGAGAAATTTGGAATATATAATGTGTGCCTTTCATTACAGTTTTTAAAAACAGTTTCAAGTGGCTGGGCGCAGTGGCTCAAGCCTGTAATCCCAGCACTTTGGGAGGCCGAGACGGGTGGATCACGAGGTCAGGAGATCGAGACCATCCTGGCTAACACGGTGAAACCCAGTCTGTACTAAAAAATACAAAAAACTAGCCGGGCGAGGTGGCAGGCGCCTGTAGTCCCAGCTACTCAGGAGGCTGAGGCAGGAGAATGGTGTAAACTGGGGAGGTGGAGCTTGCAGTGAGCTGAGATCCGGCCACTGCCCTCCAGCCTGGGCGACAGAGCGAAACTCCATCTCAAAAAAAGAAAAAAAAAAATCAGTTTCAATTAAAATTGATCACTTGCATATTAGCTGGCAACCAAGGATATTTTGGAAATACAATTTGAAAACTATCCCTCTGGGATTCTGTTGAAGAGTAATGTTTACAAATTACAACATTTCTCTGTGTTAAATGTGATTGATGGAAATCCTCAACCTTTCCTGTCTGATTAGAAATTAAGCTGAATCTGGCCAGGTGTGGTGGCTCACATCTGTAATCCCAGCACTTTGAGAGGCTGAGGTGAGTAGATCACTTGAGGCCAGCAGCTAGAGACCAGCCTGGCCAACATTGTGAAACCCCATCTCTACTATTAAAAAAAAAAAATAGCTGGGTGTAGTGGTGCACGCCCGTAATCCCAGTTACTAAGGAGGTTGAGGTGGGAGGATGGCTTGAACTCAGGAGGTGGAAGTTGCAGTGAACCAAGATCATGTCACTGCCCTCTAGCCTGTGCAACAGAGTGAGACTCTGTCAAAAAAAAAAAAAAAAAAAAAAAAAAGCTGAATCTTCTCAGACACTCAGGAGGCTGAGACAGGAGGATGGCTTGAAACCACGTGGCAGAGGCTGCAAGTGAGCCAAGATTATGCCACCGCACTTTAGCCTGGGCAACAAAGAGAGAGTTTGTCTCAAAAAAAAAAAAAAAAAAAAAAAAAGTTAAGCTGATTCTTTTGTGCACTCAATGTTAGATACAAGCAGCAAGGACAACAGAGTAGTTTTTTTTGTTTTGTTTTGTTTTTTTGAGACTGTCACCCAGGCTGGAGTGCAGTGGTGCGATTCCGGCTCACCGCAAACTTCACCTCCCAGGTTCAAGTGATTCTTGTGCCTCAGCCTCCCATGTAGCTGAGACTACTGGCATGCACCACCATGTCCAGCTAATTTTTGTAGTTTGAGTAGAGATGGGGTTTCACCATATTGGCTGGGGTGGTCTCAAACTCCTGGTCTCAAGTGATCTGCCCACCTCGGCCTCCCAAAGTGCTGGGATTACAGGCATCAGCCACTGAGCCTGGCCAACAGAGTAGCTTTGAATCTAGTTTAGGGTTTTCAATGGCTCTTGTAGATAGGAGCCACCAGTATGCAGAAACCACTGGGTAACAGCATTGAGAGGGAGCTGGCATTTACAATGCTGGATGTGACATACAGGTTCAGACTCTTTGGGGTGTTCTTACACTTAGCTGCATTTAATGAGATTAGAACTATTCTCTAATCAAGAGTTACTCCATTAGTAGCTGAGATTAAAAAGAACACCATTAAACCATTAACTTTGACATAACCAGTCATTCCATTCCAGAACAACCTTAGATAATGAACTATCAGAGTCTGGTTGGATGGTGGCAAATCCATTTGGCATTCAATTCAATTAATCAGCTCACATATGACAATATTTTGTAAAGGGCTTTGACCCAGAAATGCCTATTTTCTCCTAAGCTAATATCATATTTAAAATTCAACAGCACTTACCTAATTATCTCTCTGTCATAGAAATATTAATTAAAATAAAAACAATGAGGCTATACAAAAACAGCTCCAGTTGAAGTCCTAATAAATAGTTAAAAATTCTAATGAATAGAACAGATTCCCAATACTCCTAACTCAAATATCTCTCTAACTGCCATATTGTTCTAAATTTTTCTATATAAAGAGCTTTCTTTTATTCTTTTCCAGCATTCATGTTTTTTTTTTTCTTTGCTCTACAGATTCTGAAAGTAATTGAGTGGCACGAATTAAAATACTATAATCAAAATGATGCACTTCAAATAAAAGTGCATTTTATAATAGCCATGCTTCCAAAAAAGAGGCTGTCCCATTGGTATTTAGAGATATTTTTAGAACCATGATGGTTATATGAATGATCCCCTGAAGACTATTAGCTGACAATAGCCATTTAGAAAGACTAGCAAATCCACTGGCATCCAAATTAAAACACTATAATTATCTATTACACTACATAGTACTTAATAATAATTTAAGACAACAGGCAGAAAAGCATGTTTGTATACATAAAAGTATCTTTCATTTAAACAAATTCATAGTTGCCATACATACTAACATTCTGAATAAAAAAGGTATTCATTTTGATTTCTAATTTTGTGAATACCTAGGCATATTAATATGCATATATTAATATGCAAAAACTTTTTCTTTGAGATATATATATATATATTTTTTTTTTTTGAGATGGAATTTCGCTCTTGTTATCTAGGCTGGAGTGCAGTGGTGCGATCTCAGCTCACTGCAACCTCCACCTCCCAGGTTCAAGCGATTCTCCGGCCTCAGCTTCCCGAGTAGTTGGGACTACAGGTATGCACTACCATGCCCGGCTAATTTTTGTATTTTTAGTAGAGATGGGGGTTTCACCATATTGGCCAGGCTGGTCTCGAACTTCTGACCTCAGGTGATCCGCCTGCCTCAGCCTCCCAAAGTGCTGGGATTACAGACGTGAGCCGCAGTGCCAGCCATTTTCTTTGATATTCTACGCATTAAGTCAATTACTAAATCTAATCCTAAATTATTGGCTTATCACTAAATTTTTGGGACTATCCTCCCCACTCCAAAATAAAATAATACTTTTGTAGTAGCTTTTTGAATACAAGAAACATCCTTGCAAGTAAAAAAGTAACATCTTGATCATCATTGAAATTGGAAGGTAAATACTTCTACAGTTTTAACTATTATAAAACTTGAAATAAAATATATATAGAAATGGTTCTGAAATCCATGCATGTAATTAGCTATACTGATGTCATATAGGACTTTTCCCTATCATCTGCTACTATTTTAACTTTTTGGGGGGGTTTTTTGAAATGGAGTCTCACTCTGTCACCCAGGCTGGAGTGCAGTGGCATGATCTTGGCTCACAGCAACTTCCGCCTCTTGGGTTCAAGCTATTCTCCTGCCTCAGCCTCTGGAGCAACTGGGATTACAGGCACACACCACCATACCTGGCTAATTTTTGTATTTTTAGTAGAGATGGGGGTTTCACCATGTTGGCCAGGTTGGTGTCTTGAACTCCTGACCTCAGGTGATCTGCCCACCCGGGTTCCCAAAGTTCTGGTATTACAGGCATGAGCCACCGTGTCTGGCCTATTTTAATTTTTAAGTCATATAAAAACAATTATCTATTTTTATTTAATTTTATTTGAATGTATTTCTCTTGTATGTACTAATTAAAACATTTTTCTCAGTCTCATTTTAAGTATACAAAGCTCTAAAAATTCCCATTTTATTTCTGCAAAACATAAGTATCCCTAGAGCATCCTAGAGTTATGACAAGGTAGACTAGTAAGAGGTTTGGTACAGACCATTTTCATGGAGTTCTGTTATATATAAATGTAATCAAATTTAAAAAAACGGATCCAAATGTTACCAAAAGGTCTAATGCTTTCTTTGCAACATAAAAACAAAAAAACAAAACAAAACCCTGAAGTCTAAAAATCACTAGAAGTATAGCGTTATGTAGGAAAAATTATAGAAATCTACCTTGGTTATTTTTTTCAATACTCATAAGCAAAATGCACTGCGATAATGAAACCACTCATCTGTTAAAGTGAATTACCAAGAAAGCAAATTAAAAGAATTTGGACAGGAAACTGCCTAGAGTAGCCATTTAATCCAAGTATAGTGATGTGAATAGTCAACATTTCTGTATTAACTCATATTTCCTGAAGTACTGTTAGCAGTTTTGTTTCACCTGTATTTCTGCCTCAGATGCAATGGAATTTAAGGCACTCTAAAACATATTCTACTTAACCTTCATTTCAAGAAGCCAAGAGAAAAGCTTTGAACATCAAAGGGCCCATTTCTGGTCCTGAAATGTTACAACTTGCCATTATTTTTTGAGAAGCAGTGCCAAAATGTACCATGTAATTTGATTAAGCACAAATAAATGTTTTTTTCATGTTCAGGTTGGAATAATAGATTAAAGTGCTATGCCATTAAAAGCAATGCTTCTTTCCCTGTGTAGCTCACATTTCTGAAAGTGATATTAATGACCTCAAACACAGCTTTTTACTACAGCTCCTAAATTCACTTCATTCCTGCCAATTCTTACAGTCTCACCATAGCGTTTTGTTTGGCCATTCTAACATAACCAAATCTTGAGATCTAGCTTTATTTTTAGGTATTTGTGGCAGAAAAAAAAAAAAAAGCTTACTTATTTAATGCTGTTTATACATCAAATCTTAAAAGTCACCCCTTTAAATGACAGGAACTTACTACAGACAGTGCTTGGGGACACTCTTCAAATAATCAAATCTGTTTTTATTTTAACTTGTAAAATTCAGTTTTAGAATCCTATCATTCCTTCTTCAAGAAAGAATGATTTGAATGCAACAGGTATTCTGTTCCTAGCTACACTTAATTCTATTCACTGCCTTTTAAAAATGTTACTAGGAGGAGCACAGAGTAATAAACAGGGGGCTTGTCTGCCTTCTCCAGGCTGCAGCCCTCAGAGAAAGGGTGCAGGTCACCCTGGGGCCAAGAGCAGTGAGCAGCCTCATAGCTCCTGCTGTTACATCCCCAATCAGCTGCTCTCAGTGTATAGGTACAATTGCAGCCCATTCATGGCACATGCATGTGTCTGCCAAGTATGCGGGGGAAGCTCAGAAAACAGTATAAAGAATACCATAGAATCAGAGAGCTGGAAATCTAACGGGGTAGCCTAAGGCATAGTCCTTAATCTCTCTAGGCTTTAGTTAAGTCACCTGTAAAGTGGCCATCGTATCTATACCTAGTAGAGTTATAGTAAAGATTAAATAAGATAGTATATCTAAAGCAACTGGCAGAGAGCCTGGTATACCCTAGGCACTCTACATAAATACTACCTATTCTTTATTTTTATAAAATAAAATTATTTCAACCTTATCCCAATTCTCCAAGTGCTACCAATCCACCAACAAAAACTGAGTATTGAGAACTATGAATTTCCAAGAAGAATTGGAGGAGGAAAAGGAGAAGCAAATGTGAGCAAAGCAATGGATGTGGGTGGGTCTGTGGCTGAGTCACAAACCTGTGGTCTTGGGACTTGCAGGTCTTGTTTAGTCCCTAGAGATGCTTTCTGGGAGTTGACAAAATTTAAAAGTCAGAAGATCTGGCAACACCAGGGCCACATCTCCTATGGCAACCATGTTTAGAGCCAACTTGCCCACTTTATGCAGGAGGCACTCTCCAGTTCATCACCCTTCTGTTCTGGCAGGCTTCACTCACTCACTCTCACTGCCTGTGGACACGCAAGTTGGTAAGTCTTGGTCTACAGCATAGTTGTATAGTAGTAATAGAAGAGATCACATAGTATAATTGAAAAGTAAAGCTAGAGAAGTAGGTTGGAGGCAATTCCTGAAGGATTTTTGAATGCTAAATTAAGGAGCCTGGGGCTTATTCCACAGGAAAAGGGAAGTGAAGGGAGGTTTTCAAGACCAGAAGTGACAAGAGAGATGTGAGTTAAGCTTGCTTCATCACGGAAGTCAGACTGGATAAGGGAAGGATAAGGGGAGGGAGGTGAGTTTGCTTTTAAACTTGCTGAGCTTGGGTTCCCCAGGTTACTCTAAGGAAAGCTACTAGGAAAAAATATCAAAGACCAGAGCTTGCCAAAGAGGGTTACAGTTATGATTGTGGGAGCCAGTACCTAAAGAGGATGGCTATGGCCAACACAATTTCTCAGAAAAAGAAGCAGCAGTCTAAGGGAGTGGGATATTGACGTTTAGGTGATGGTACGGGAAAGATGAGTTAAGGAAGGGGAAAGAAAAGGAGGAGAGAAACAGAATAAAGAGAAATGAACGTACATTCAATAGCCTCCTTTCTGTAAACAAACAAACAAGAGACACAAATGTAATAAACCAACAAGAAAGAAAAGGATTGGAAATAAGAGTGTTAAATGCTGCTTGAAGAGGCTTTATTGGGCTCAGGACTCAAAGAGCACTGGATTTGCTATGTGGACAGTCCCTGGTTTGATGACCTTGGAGAGATGCCCCTTGGTCAAGGATGGGGGCATACTCTAGTTAAAAGGAGCTAAGGATATTCTGATAATCAGTGCTCAGACCATATATCACACCATTTTGGTTTTTTTCCCCCGCCAAGACTCCTCTTAAAGTTGTAGAGCTCATTGTTTAGAAAGAGCAGTTGCTCTCACAAGGAGCTGGGATGAAAAATTTCTCAATAATCAATACAATTATCATTTCATTTAACTGTATAGATTATAATGTGGGAATTGTCGTGGGCAAGAAGCCTTCAGTACCAATCTGCCAGCATCTACCAACAAAAATTAATATCCAGCTCTAACATTCACTCAGTCCAACATAACTGACCTCTCAGAGTTGCTGCATGGTTGTCTGATTAACATCACACACGTGTTCTAAACATACAAGCTGTGTTTCTAAGTGTTTGTCAATTCAGCATTCTTAATTTTCAGGAAACAAAGAAAAATTAATTTAAAGATAATATCCTGATTAGAAGCCTGAGACATGGTTATTATAGCAAATTAATAGTCATTCTAATAGCTGAATCGACTTAGGACATGTGTAATGTTTTTACCTCTCAAGCACCAAAAGGATCTGTATTATCAACTTTTTTCAAAACGTGAAATACATCATCATTCCAAATGTTAATATTAGCATTATATTTCAGAAAAATAACATTTTATTTACTTTTTTTTTCTGATGTATTAGTACGTTCTCATGCTGCTAATAAAGACATACCAGAGACTGGGTAATCTATAAAGGAAAGAGGTTTAAAGGACTCACAGTTCCACATGGCTCGGGAGGCCTCACAATCATGGTGGGGGACAAAAGAAGAGCAAAGGCATGTCTTACATGGGTAGCAGGCAAAGGAGTGTGTGCAGGGGAACTCCCCTTTATAAAACCATCAGATCTCATGAGACTTATTCACTATCATGAGAACTGCAGGGGAAAGACTTGCCCCATGATTCAATTCCCTCCCACCGGGTCCCTCCCATGACATGCGAGAATTATAGGAGATACAATTCAAGATGAGATTTGGGTGGGGTGGGGACACAGCCAAACCATATCAGCTGGTTAACAGAAATTCTAGGAATTCTAGACAGACTTATTTTCTTCCAAGTTTAGCAATGAATAGTCAACTGCCTCTTTTAAGACTAAGGATTGGCACAATAACTAGATTATATTAAAGATAAGAAGATATTCTACAAAACTAATTTAAAGTAAACATAAGTAAACACAATTAAGGCTTATTTGTTTGTTTTTGAGATAGAGTCTTGCTATGTCACCCAGGCTGGAGTACAGTGGTGTGATCTCGGCTCACTGCAGCTTCCACTTACCGGGTTCAGGCAATTCTCCTGTCTCAGCCTCCTGAACAGCTGGGACTACAGGAGTCCACCACCACGCCTGGCTAATTTTTTTCTTTTTTTTTAGCAGAGGTGGAGTTTCACCATGTTGGTCAGGCTGGTCTCAACCTCCTGACCTCAAATGATCCACCGACCTTGGCCTCCCAAAGTGCTGGGATTATAGGCGTGAGCCACTGCGCCTGGGCAACTAAGCCTCTTTCTAAATAATCTGGCACAGGATCTTACATATACCGACAATTTTCAGCACAAGAAAATTTACTTTAATGTATTGCCTGTATTTAAAAATATTGCTAGGACAAATAAAACAACAGAGGCAGACATGTCTCTGTGTTCTGGTTCCAGAGCTGTCATTAGTGTTCTTTTCAATAACGCACAGCTGCTTTCTTTCTCACACAGGTGAAAGGAAGACTCATGTTTTTGGGTCACAGAGAAAGGTTTGGTCAGCAACCATTTACTGAACTTCTGTAACTAAGGGATGACCACTGTGCCCTCTGCCATGGAGAATGGAAAGTTGTTCACAGGGCTTGGGAATCTGATTGGTGAGATAATTAAATGACCACATAAGGCATCCTCCACACCCCAGGCTGGTGTCTATCACACTCCTGTGAATGTCTGGGCAGTCCTCCACACCCCAACCCCTACCCAGCACATGCCATTGGCCTTGTGTCACCTAAGATGTTCCTATCAAGTTGTCTTCCATGTAAGTGCCAGGATGCTGAAGTTCCTTTATTCCTATTCAAATTTTATTTTGTCTTTATTTTCTAGGGAGCCCCAAATTTGTTTGAACCATATCTATCTGGCCATGCACCAGGAAGCCAGAGTGGCTTCAATGGGCAAAGAGAAAAAGTAAGGGAGGAAAATAAATAGCGGCCTCGCTAGTTAAACATACTCACAGCAGCCACTCTTTTGTGCCAGTACTAATGATAATCGCCGAATCATCGCCCAACATCCCACACCTGTTAACACTAAGGGCTTTACCTACATGACCTGTGCCCGTCATATCCACCCTAGAAGGTAGGTTGCACATTATCTTTTTTGAGATGACAGCACTGAGGCTGAGATGAGTAAAGTGAATAACCACCCAGGGCTCCTCAGCAAGATGATGTCTGAAGGGCCTAAGTCCCAGCCCTGGTTCTTTCATGACACTATGCTCTCCTGAGAGTGTGGACCCAAATAACCCATCTGGTTTATGGGAAAAGAAAATGCAGGAAAGTAACAGAATCTCCAGGTTTGGAAGGGGGAGTAGAGTCATAGACACAAGAAGGTGGTCTTTTATTGGTCTTAAATCACCAAAGATGCCCCTATAAAGTTGTTTTCTAAGTGCCAGGATGCTAGAGTTCCTTTATTCCTACTCAAATTTTACTTTATTTTTTATTTTTTAGTGGACACCTGGCCATAGCAAATAGATACGAGATCAGCCAATTTGCTTTTCAAAAGGTAGAACTGACAATCACATGGAAGGATTGAAATGGTCCACAAATTCGCAATGCTTTTAAGATTGGCCAATTATACATACTTATATTTTTAAAAATCGAGATATAAAGGCGAAAACTAAAAAAAATTGTTTGCAAAAGGCCAAATCATAAAATTCTTCCCTCCTTTCTAGATAAATTCTCTATATGAAAGATTATACTGAAAAAAACATTTTTCTACTCAACACATCAACTAAGTTTCCTCTAATTCAGTTCTGACACTACCTGGAGACAGCACAGACCTCACAGACTAGGGGCTCAATCCCACAAGACTGTATCCCACTTTAGATGCCAATCACAAATCTCAGGTTGTCACCTGTACTTCTGACCAATGGGTTGTATATCAGGGTTCTCACACCCACCCTCTGTGGTCTGATAATTGCCTGTTAAGGGCTCACTAAACTCAGGGAAACATTACTTACACTTACTGTTTTCTTATAAAGGAGATGAAGATGAATGGTCAGGTGAAAAATAGTTACACAGCATGAGTTCTAAAAAAGTCCTGAGCACAGAAGCCCCTGTTTCTGTGGGGTTTGGGTGCACTATCTTTATGGCACATGGATATGTTCACCGACCTGGGAGCTCTCTGAATTGCATTGTTTAGAGTTTTTACAGAAGCTTCATTAGGTAGGCATGATTGATTAAATCATGGACTACTGGCAATTAAGTCAATCTCCATCTCCCTCCCCTCCCCAGAGGTTGAGGGTTGGGACCAAAAGTTCCATCTCTCTAGTCATGCCTTGTCTTTCTGGCAACCAGCTCTCATCCTGAAGCTACCTAGGGACCCCAGCCACCAGTCATCATATCAGCAAACAAAAAGATTCTCCTATCACTCTAGAGATTCCAAAGGTCTTAGAAACTCTTGTGTTAGGAATAAGGGATTAAAACCAAATACTAAAACAAAAGATGCTCCTATCACCTCTATCACCCACGAAATTCCATAGTTTTAAGAGCTCCGTACCAGTGGTAGAGACCAAGTATGTATTTATTATGTCACAATAATAGAATATTATATATAATTAGATACTAAAATCTACTCTTATAAACACAAATTTAATTTGTGCCATTGTTTAACTTCCAAGCCATAATATATGGAATATTTCTTAGTTCATGTTTAATTTCTTATATGAAAAATGTTTCTAACAATGACTAGGAAGAATTTGAGAGTGAATGACGTGTAATTCTCAAACATGAAATCAATAGCTCAAATCAGACATGAGAAAAGTACTTAAAGCGAACTAAACCTTGCATCCTAAGCATATATAAGATTATTCTAAATATTCACTTCTTGAGGAGGATATAAGAGATAATCCAAACCACTTTACAGGCTTTAAAAAAAAAGATTATGTCAGAGGCATTTGAGCCAGAGTGACTCCATCTTGAATAGGAGCTGGGTAAAATAAGGCTGATACCTACTGGGCTGCATTCTCAGAAGGTTAAGGCATCCTAAATCACAGGGTGAGATAGGAGGTCTGTACAAGGTACAGGTCACAAAGATCTTGCTGATAAAACAACATGTGGTAAACAAGCCAGCCAAATCCCACCAAAACCAAGATAGTGACAAAAGTAACCTCTAGTCGTTCTCACTGCTCATCATATGCTAATTGTAATATAATCGCATGCTAAAAGACATTCCCACCAGCACTATGACAATTTACAAATGCCATGGCAACAATCAGGAAGTTACCGTATATGTTCTAAAAAGGGGAGGAACCTTGAGTCCCAGAAAAACTCATGAATAACCCACCCCTTGTTTATCATATAATCAAGAAATAACTATAAGTATCCTCAGTCCAGTAGCTCAAGCTGCTGCTCTGCCTATGGAGTAGCCATTCTTTGGTTTCTTTACTTCTCTAATAAACTTGCTTTCACTTTATGGCTTCGCCTTGAATTACTTCTTGTGTGAGATATCAGGACCCCTTTCCCGTGACAATTATACAATGCATTAAACCATAGTATGTCCATATTTCTTTGAAGAAACAAATATATAATTATGGCATTGGGTCTACAGTATCAAAACAAACTAACATAAGCTTCCATTTACAAAATTACATGTCATTTGCCCCTTCTTTGGGAATCAAACTTTGATTTTTTTTTTTCCTGGGCATTTTGTTCTCCTGATATTTTAAAGATGGAACAAAACAATATACAATATATTTGCCAGCTTCACTTGCAGCTAGATGTGGCCACAAGACTAAGTTTTGGTCCATGAGGTAAAAGCAGAAGCCATGTGTGATGGACAAGTGTGCTCTTCATGACTTTCTTCATCCTGCTGCCTGGACAGTTATGCTAGTGTCCATCAGGGCCCAGGAAATCAAGTTCAGATAAGGAATTCAAGACTGACTGACATTAGAGTGGCCTTATCAGCTGTGGACTGTATTTCTCCATACTTATTTTCACATGAGACAGAAATACATTTATGCCATGTTTAAATCATCACTAGAGCTTTTCTGTTATATAAAGCTGTGACTACTCACAAATAACACATATACACTGAAAATTTTCAGAAGCTCAAGTACATGATACGCAAATGATCTAGTTCTCAATTTTCTCAATTATCAGAAGTAGGAAAGGTACCTTCAAGGAGTGTTAAGTATTGTTAATTCATCCTGATCTCACTACTGTGGACTTTTAGAACGTGCTGACGAAGACACATTGCCTTGGATGTTTGTTTGTTGGTTGGTTTGGAAGAACAAACATCTGCCCTGGGAGACTATCAAACAGTGCAAATTGTCATAATAATTCTGAGATATGCACACTATGCCAGTCAGCATTGGCAGAACATGGGTTAACTAAAATTGTTCTACAGAAGCCATCAGTAAATGAAAATGGCTTGCAATGCCTTCAAACACAGATCAAACTGAATCAAGACTTCAAAGGTCACATTTTAAATATCCAACTCTGAGAAGTAGATCCAAAATTAGGATGAAAAGATTACTCTGTTCTTTTTTTCTTAACAAAACACAAGACATGACAGTAGATTTAAGATCTGTAAGTTGCTACACAAAAGAAAATATGTAATTATCAAGCAAGACTCAAAGAAAACTTAGAGAAAACTTAGGGGGAAAAAGCTCCTTTGCTGTCAGTACTACATAAATTCTTCTTCATAACAGGTGAAGAATATTGAAAGGGATAGAACAAGAAAAAAAATAGCAGAAGCTTACATATACCCATTCATCCAAAACTATATTCATTTTTAGACTGAGAATTTAGGTGGCAATATCCAGCCAGGTAAGCGATGGAGAATTTTAAATTGTACTTTTCATGTTCCCACTAAATGAAGCTCATTTAAAGGATTACAATATTTCAAAGTTAGAAGATTCACCAAATATCCTAAATGCTAGACAAGAATGGCAAGTCTGAAGTAGAAAAGGCTAGAGAATTGTTCTGAAAATTATTTTCTGTCACTATGTAGATTATGACAAGATGTTCTGGGATTTTTGTTGGTATTGTTTAGTTTTCCACGTTTCTGTTCACCCATATTTAACAGTTCTAATTTCATATTTGTTTCGAGATTCAAGGGAAGGACTGCCAGCCAAGTAGCAGCCTTAAGTACAAGGCAAAAAAGCTGCAAACTGAATGAAAGAAAAGGTTTCAATCGTAGAGTAAGAAAGCCTGAGGCAGAAAATGAGGATAATGGGAAATGGGAGGGGAAGGTTATAGTGCCAAAAGGCTGATAGGAAAAATGAAGAGAAGCTCAATTATAGGTAGGTTAAAGGCAAACATTCTCCCACACAAAGAATATCTCTTTTAGATACGGGCTTGTCAGTTAGAGCAATTCTATGACATTACACCCTTTCAATGAAGCAATAATTGATTGAAACATGCTGTGAGAGATTAACATGCAGTGATTGTAATCAACAAATTGCCATCCACTAATACTCCTTCCTCACACTTTATACGACTATCTGAAGTACACACTCTTACACAAAAAAACATTTTGTTCCCCCATTTCCTGATAGAATGCTAAATTTTACTTGAGGAAGATGTCATAAACATTTTAAAATTCAGACAAGGACATCTGATTATCTCACTTTAAATCCAACAACCGTCTGGGGACATGACACAAGATCTCCGAGAGAGAGAAACACAGAAAGAGAAAGAAGGAGACAGAGGTTTTTCAACCGTTGACATTGTCTTAAACACAGTTTCAAGTAATTTCAGCTGCCGATGTTAGAGTGAAACTATCATTTTGCTAAAATTACTAGGTTGTCAAACCCACAACTGACACAATATCTTGTCTTCATGAATTTCAGTATCTCTTGTTCCCTTCAATTTGCTGCTCCAGAAATGCCCCCACCTAAATCACACATTTAAACAGGTTCCTGGAAATACAGCCAGACACTAACAAAACCACATGCGTTTCTACTAAAGTGCAATATTAAATATGCCCAGAGACACAAAACTTACTGAGAAAATATGGCAATTTACGTGTTTTTAAAGGTTTTAGAACAGAAATTTCCTTTCAAAAGAAATAAAACCCCAGTTAGCACTAACCGAACTGGGAAATGATGTTGCGAAGAAATAGAAAAGTAATATATGTAGCCTTCTTCCTTAAAGGGTACCTATTAGGGAGACAGGATATCAAGAGAATATTAAACAAGGTGTTATATATCTCAAATTTATTTTTATGAGGAAAAACAAGTTATATTGAGGATTTATGTTTCAAATGCAGCCTTCATCCTATGTCAAAGAGATTATACAGATGTAAGCCAATATCTTATCCATATAACAATAAAAGCAAGGACTATTATTAGGTCCTCATAGTTTGCCATTAGATTTTATATTTGAGGCCGGGAGCAGTGGCTCACGCCTGTAATCCCAGCATTTTGGGAGGCCGAGGCGGGTGAATTATCTGAAGTCAGGAGCTTGAGACCAGTCTGGCCAACACAGTGAAACCCTGTCTCTAGTAAAAATATAAAAATTAGGCGTGGTGGCACATGCCTGTAGTACCAGCTACTCGAGAGGCTGAGGTAGGAGAATCTCTTGAACCCGGCAGGGAGAGGTTGCAGTGAGTCGAGATGGTGCCACTGCACTCCAGCCTGGGTAACAGAGTGAGACTCCATCACAAAAAAAAAAAAAAAAAAATTATGAGTAGCTGGGACTACAGGCGCCCGCCACCGCACCCGGCTAATTTTTTGTATTTTTAGTAGAAATGGGGTTTCACCGTGGTCTCGATCTCCTGACCTTGTGATCTGCCCGCCTCGGCCTCCCAAAGTGCTGGGATTACAGGCGTGAGCCACCGCGCCCGGCAAAAAATTATGTTTAAAAATAGATTGTAATTTTATATATTTTGATTCTCTGAAACTTGACAATTCCTGTACATACTAGGGCAACTCTCACTAGAGTAGAATCTTTTATCACTTGTAATAATTTATCCTCCAGTTGTTCTAGAAAATTAGAAATTTACTTAACTACAAAGAAAGAACTAAAGTTCTCCATGGAAGTCTAGCTAAAAAGATGAGTGTCAAGTTGGGCATTTGAGGTAGAGGGAAAGTATTTCAGGTGAAGCAAATAAATGTAAATAAAGGATAAAAAGAAAACAAAATATGCAAATATGAATGAAGTAGAAAGTCCACTGACTTCTCCATCTTCTATGCTGGCTGCAGTTTACACAGGAAAATCGGGGTTCGGGGGTTGAGGTCGGCACTGAAACTGACTTCGAGGAAGTAAGCAGTCACATGCATATGTCATTTAGATAGAACACAGTGTGCAGGAAACCTCCAGATTATCTCACCTTCAGCCTCTAGGACAAAACCTCCACTCTCACCTGTCTGAAAGTGGTTGACATTTTCCTTCAAAGTATTTAAAGAAGAAAGTCCATAAACTGTTAAGATGCCCACGTTTTCCACAATTCTTATAGACTGGAAGCTAAGGATCTAATTTCTAAGGTCATTCTTTCCCCCTCATGTACTCCTTTTTCCATTCCCTATCTTCAGATCCTCTTGAAATTAATTTCCTAGAACCCTATAATACTTTGGTTTGTTTAGCATGCTCTAGACTTCCACTTGACCTTTCCCTTGACAAAGTCTGCTGTAAAATGGTCAACCTTCTGTGGCAAAAGCCACATCTGCGAAGCCAACTGTAGTTTCCCTTTAATTAAATATGACAAGTTTAGTTACCCAATGTCTTATTTTCTACTTTATAAATAAATATACATATACACGCCTATGCATTTATTGTAGTAAATTCCAACAGTGGACACAGAATAAATAAGGGTGGAGGATGAAAGCAAATCATAAAAGTAAAGGTTTAATGAAAGTGTTCATCTCTCCACATAGTTCACTAGAAATATCAGGTAATCATTGAATAAACTAGTCTACATTTTTCTGAGTACTTTCTTATTTGGAAAACTGTAACATTTGCATAACCTTCCATGCTGAAATTGTTTATAAAATTAAAATTCAGATTATAAACTACAGCTCAAATGTGGTATAAACCTGAAAATGATTCAATTAAAAAAATGCATTCCAATGATCCACTCTCATTCTAAATCGAGACTGTTTCCCTGAAAGGTCTGCTATACTCGTATCAAATATATCCATACCCATTAAATATCTTCCTTTGCCCATTGGTTGTGTTGTAATGAAAACTTCCACATTTCCATTATTAATCAGTGTATGTTAATGATCTTATGCTTCGGCTGGGTCTCACTTCACTTCACCTTGCTTCATTAACAACAAGGGTATTAATTAACCCACAATCTACTGGCAGTGTAAAAGCATCAATTCCCTTGTTATCATACATAATATTGCATGTTCAAAGGTGGTAAGAATAGATTAACCCAGAAGATGAGCACCTCAAATGAAATCCACAGTCAAAATTTAATTTTTAATCACTTCTCTTGTGAGTAGTCTGATACAGTGTCAGCTGGAACTAGACCTCTCTCTCTCTCTCTCTCTCTCTCTCTCTCTCAACCTTTTTGAAGCAGTTAGCTCACCCAGTGGCCATTCTGCTCACAGCTGGAATTCAAGAAGCAGGTCTTTGTACTGGAGATTAGAACGCCCTTAAGTGGGTACTGAAGCACCTGATTTGGGGCTTAAAGCTTGAGTTGAATGGTAGATTTTTACTTCAATCATGCTTTTCATCCATGATTCCAGTCTCTAGCAAAAATAATCTTTGGGATAAAACTCGGAATACATTTGGGCTCATTTCCCGATTCAAATGGTAGCACCATCACTGAAGCAACTGAATTAACTTCCACCTTGGCTTCTATGTCCATCAAATGGGGATAATTATCTTGCGCAAGGATGTCCTTCTAATGGGACACGGTTTGAATAAATAAATTGGTGTCTGGAGTAATCTTTGAACCTGGTTCTCACAGCTAGAAGGGTTCTCAAATGTCATGTGGCCTAAAGCCTCTGCTTTTATAAGTGAAATAACTGAGAAAATTTCTATACAATTCTAATTATCTCATCACTTTGTCAACACTAATTTATAAAGCCTTCCAATGCTTCGATTATGGTCAACAAATACCATACATTACATTCTCCATATCAGTAATTAGGAGAGAAGCTCAAGGAACTACCAAAATCCAAACCAAGACAAAACAAAAACCACAGCACACACATTATAAAGTAGAACAGAAATCATATTCTAACTTGAGCACTTTTTCTCTCTTGACACCATTTTGGGGATTTGTACTGTCACTGTGGACAGCTGTTTCAAGTCTTTGCTTTATCTGGAAAAACAAGTCCTTACCAAACAGTGGTACTCTTCATCTATATCTGACGCACACCCAGGGCAGCTGGAGTTTGTGCTAATGAATTCAGTCTTTCATTGATTTTTTTTTTATTAGCATGTATGCAAACAAATTAATCTAATTTTTTTTTTTTTTTTTTTTGAGACAGAGTCTCACTCTGTTGCCCAGGCTGGACTGCAGTGGTGCAATCTCAGCTCACTGAAACCTCCCCCTCTAGCATTCAAGCAATTCTCATGCCTCAGCGCCACCACTTCTGGCTAATTTTTGTATTTTTAGTAGAGGCGGGGTTTCACTATGTTGGCCAGGCTGGTCTCAAACCCCTGACCTCAAGTCATCCACCCACCTTGGGCTCCCAAAGTGCTTAATCTAAGATTTTAAAGTGACAGTTTCAAAAAGCTGAAAAAGACTAAGTAGCAGCCCAGTCCAGTTATTTGCCTTGGATAAAGCGATCTTCACAGTTTAAGATGGTAAAAGGCTGATATCCTTATTAAACATTTCCACAAATGTAGATTCTATGGGTTCTAACGATAGTGATTTACCATCTGGGGATACCTATACATACTTCAAATTTCTTTTATGTTATTTTAAAAATTTCAATTAAGTGTGTTTCTTTTGATTCTGAAATTTGTTGCATTTGACTAGAGGTTTCACATTAATTCTTAAAATACTTTAAATACATTAAAATATCCTCCAGCTTTTTTATTTTTAAAGACATGGATATAGTTATCCCAAATACGTGCCTATGATGATATTGGCTATTTAGCAACCCATCATCTAATATACAATATTTTCTTACTTATTTTGTTTATTGTCTGATTCCCTCCAATAGAATATAAGCCTTCAGGAGGGTAAGTAGTTTGTCTATTTTGTATCCCTGGCATTTAGAACAGTGCCTATGCAATTGGAGGTCAAAGATATTTAAAGGAATTAAATAAATAAAGGAACTAAATTTTTCTAATGTATTCATTCAGGTGCATGCAGAAACTCAATAACTAAAAATGCACTGTTACATTTTTTATAGAAGCAGTGTATAAAGCTAAAAGTTAAGGAATTGCAGGGAAATGGCTAGTAGAAGAGATATGATGTAATATATTTCATCACTGAGGGAAAACTGCTGCTTTTCTCCTGCAACACTATTTCTGAATATCCCAAAATGGCTTGGTAATAAAACTCTGCAAATGGAATTTAGTAGTAGGGTGATAAATCAAAGCTATTCTTTAGAAATGTTATGGCATAATTTCTCAAAGGAACTTAAAAAGTTTCCCATTGGACAAGGTTATATAAAAACACAGTTAAATCATCACCAGGTATGGCCACTCAGCCTTAGATTCTAAGCTTAATACCCTGTCAACATTCTAACAGCTCTATGAGGCTGAAGAAAAGTAGCAGTAATATGAAATTAGACCAAATTTCCTAAGCCCTCGTGCAAGGGCTGCACGAGGTGTTTCCAGCATAAAATGACTTTGAAGGTCACCTACACGAATTCTCAGGTCTCCCTCCCATCTAAAATTCTATGGTTCTGTAACATATTTTGCAAGGAAAGAAAATATAGATCCCTTTGAATCCAAGGGTTTTAGTGATGAAAGATACTTCAGAGATCATTTCATTTATTAATTGCTCAAAGTCTCTGGCTGTTTTTTTAATGGAGCCCAGATCTGGTACTCAAGACTTTAGAATCTCATTTTAGTAACCTTTCTACTCTGCTATGTGCATTTCTCCTTTCTTAAAACATGATTTCTCTCAGAAGCATTCTTGGCTGTGACACCTAAGGACCACCCAGGAATTTGTGTCATGTGACACAACCCACAAAAATCCAAATGGTTCTTGTTCACTATAGTCACATCTTCTCATTCCAAGAGATGAAAAACCAAACATTTTGTGTGTCCGGTACCTCTGTCCCCTCTGATGGTGTCCTTTTATCCAAAACCACTTTAATGCATGGACTGGCAGTGTAGATTTGTCAGTTATGAACTTCTCAGGCTGCAGAACTCCAGGGCAGGGGCCAGTGGACATGAGGCTGGACATACAGTCCTGTCAGAGGAGTTGGAAAGCGGGAAAGAAGTTCCCAATTCTCTGTATATCTATAACCATTAGAAACCTGGAATTGGTCTTTCAAAACGTGGAAGTGAGACAATGTTCTATTTCAGTGGCTTTCAACTTGGCTGCAGATTGCATCACCTGGGGAACTTTTAAAGGCCTTAAGGCCTAGGCCCCAACTCAGCCCAACGGAATTAGGATCTCAGGACATTGCTGTTTTGTTAAAAGCATCCCAGGTGCTGCTAATGTGCAGCTACAGATAAGCTACACTGGTCTGTTTATTACATGACCTTACAGAAATAAAAAGATATAAATACAAGATAATTCCATGTACATGTACAATTGTACAAAATCATGAAAAGACTTACTGCCATCTAAATATTTACCTACCCTCAAAAAGTTTTAGTACTGCAAAAGACATGCTGCTACAGGGTTATTATGGTCTGGCAACCTGGGAGAAAAAGCCTGGAATAGAGGCACCCAGTATCATTCCAGGAATGCTAAAAGGCAAGGTAAGCAAGGAATAAGTTGACTTACATTGTCTTCTATCTTTCCAAGGAGAAGAAGAAAGATATTCTTAATTTTCCTCCATGAAAATTACATAATTAAATATCAAGGGATTATCATGAGCTTGGTGTTGGCAGGAGACAAAATTAAAAAGTTAATAGAAAATGAGGTACCTGCCCTCGCTTTACTCAATGTTTTCTCAGTGCAATGCTTAAAAAACATCACAGCCAGGCGCAGTGGCTCACGTCTGTAATCCCAGCACTTTGAGAGGCTGAGGCGGGTGGATCACGAGGTCAAGAGATTGAGACCATCCTGGCCAACATGGTGAAACCCTGTCTCCACCGAAAATACAAAAATTAGCCGGGCGTGGTGGTTCGCACCTGTAGTCCCAGCTACTCAGGAGGCTGAGGCAGGAGAATCACTTGAACTTGGGAGGTGGAGGTTGCAGTGAGCCGAGATAGTGCCACTGTACTCCAGCCTGGTGACGAGAGTGAGACTCCGTCTCAAAAAAAAAAAATAAATAAAAATAAAAAAATAAAAGTCACTAGGTTGACCATTAAGAGCTTCCGGACTGTATCAGTTGAGTGAGACACTCCTATAATATAAAACAAGCACTTTCACAGAGGTTGTTTCCTCTTTAGAACAGTAATGAACTCACTCCTTCAATCACATGCTCAACCTACTATGTGCTGCTAAACGCCAACCCCCCAACACTGAGGTATCTCTGAAAGAATCAAGGCGGGTTGTATAGACATTTCCACACAAAGGCATGTTAACAGAATATACTGAATGATAACCTCATGAAATTAAAAAAAAAAAAAAAAAAAAAAAAAAGCAGCCATACCTAAAAGAAATCAGGTCAGGCCTAATGAGAATCAGCTGGTAGGCTTTACCTATTCCTACTATTCTATTCTCTGTTGGCTTTTTTTTTTCTTGGAAACCTGTAATCATAAGTACATTTTCTTCAAAAAGATGAATAAGGAAATGGGAAATAACATATTTCCTATGTTTTCCCTAAGGTAGACCTGTCATAACATAGATTCAGAAAGAAAAATCAATAAGAAGGGGTTTCTCCATGTAATCCACAGTTTTCCCCCTGCTTTGAAACAGAAATTATCATTCACTACAGAAGTATCTGTAAGCAAAACACACTTTATCCTCTCTAGGCAGGAGAAAGGGTTAACTAGGTACAGTCACTAGCAGGACCACAACAGAGCAGGACTGGCTGGGCCCAAACTTGCTCCCCCATCCCTCCAACTCCTCTAACTCACTGCTCCTTGTTTCTTTTTCTTTCTTGCCTTCCTTGTAATTCTCTCATGTAAATCTCATGCCCAATGATGTTTGCCCCATTTCTGGGAAAAGATAAAGCTCCAAAAACAACTTGACTTTCCTCTAACACTTCAAAATATTTCAAGGCAAAACCTGAACCTTGGGGGAGAAAAAAGGAAATCTTTGAAAACAGCTTCAATCACTGTCCAGGTTCACAAATATCTAGTTACCAGACTCAGTTTTCCTACTTTAAACAATGAAGAACTATCGGACAAAAGAAGAAATGTTGAAAAATTTAGATGACAATGAATTTCATTCCTGCTTGCTCTCAGGGAGTGTTACTGCTAACTTAGTAAACAAAAAGGGATCTTGTCACAGATGAATGAACATTTCAAAACTGGCTGCAAATAAAGACCCAAATGCCTGGTCAGCTTGCTTGTTTCTTATCAGCACTTCCCATTGATCTTCTCTTTAAGAGTTTAGGAAATTCACTCGGCCAAGCACAGTGGCTGATGCCTGTAATTCCAGCACTTTGGGAGGCCGAGGCAGGCAGATCACGAGGTCAGGAGTTCAAGACCAGCCTGACCAACATGGTGAAACTCTGTCCCTACCAAAAATACAAAAATTAGCAGGGCATGGTGGTGGGCCCCTATAATCCCAGCTACTCTGGAGGTTGAGGCAGGAGAATCGCTTGAACCCGAGAGACAGAGGTTGCAGTGAGCCAAGATCATACCATTGCACTCCAGCTGGGTGACAGAGAGACTCCATCTCAAAAAAAAAAAAAAAAAAAAAAAAAAAAGAAAGAAATTCACTCATTCACTCATGCATTCCTTCATTCATTCCACAGATATCACTGGATGACTTCTTGTTCCTTTCACTACCAAGGAGGAAGCCTATGTACTTGAGGGATTATGAAAATAGATATAGTAGGTGTGCGTGAGTCAACTCATTTAGGAAAATCATTAGTAGGTTGCTTTCATCTCTAGAATTATTTTTCCTTTAAAAAGCTTGATTTGCTGATAGAATACTATATGAATTGTTTAGTTGTTTCCTATTCTATTCTTGAGTCCAGAAACAACAGAAATGCCTCATTTTAATAGCCCTGGCATTCTCTTCCCTGCTATATTCAATGGAGTAAACTTTAGTCGTATGTTAACATCAATCAGTAATCACTTCCACTTGTCCTATGGGAGCACAGAGGGCCTCCTCTATTGGGTCCTGCACCTACATTTTCACAAATTAGTGACTTCTGTGGGAAAGGGATGAGAAATTACTCACATCTCTTGTTCAGTTATACTCCCCAGCCTCTGGTGGGTCCAAAAATGTAAGAATCCAGAAGAGGCTCATCCCAGCCTCCAGGACCATTCCTTGTCTCCCATGGACCCTCTCCTCCTCACTGCTATTGGGCCATGTGGAGGGCCACCATATGGCTGCACGCGGCCCCAGATGGCTCCATCTCCCTAAAAGGGGCGCTCAAGAACATAAAAATGCTGCTGTGTACTTTTATTGCAGCCCCTTCTCATTTTCCTCCATCTGTCCTCCATATGGTTTATGCAACTCTCTTCAGCTCCTGCACACCCGGGCCTTTGATAATGAGGGTTGCTTACCTGACCGAGATAAAGAACTAGAATCACCTTTGTCAGCGACAAGGGGTCCTGTTACTTTAAATACCTGATTCACTTAGTATTTGAGCTATTAATATCTCCTTTTCTTCAATTTGCACACACTTATTTTATATTTATTATATTTCTTATAATCTTATTAACAGAAACCACATGGTGGCTTTTCTGCTGTGTTTTCTCCAAGTGTTGTTCTTGAAGTTTGGAAGAGCTACATTGACTTCCACTTAGGCATCTCTTTTATATACACATTAATCATTTTCTCCAAAGTTGACTTTTCCATTTTCATAAAATCTTTCTTTGGTGAAAGTTGTTACCACTTTTGCCACTCAGATGTCTCCGCAAAACTCTAACGTTTCATGTGTGTCCTTCCCCCAAACTCTAAGGAAATGAGCAGGAATTAGGTGAGGTGACCCCAACCAACCCCTTCTTCCCCACTTAGGTTGGTGCTAGGAGAGTCAAGCCATGAAGTCCTGGTCCTCTTGGCTTTGTGAGCACATGGCAGAAGTGACATACATGATCCAAGGGTTGGTATAACTGAGAAGAAAGCAAGAATAAGTCACTAGACAGGATGCAAATCACTATATTTCCCAATAGGAGGCAAATTCTGACATTAGCAACAATAATAAGAGTGATTTGTCATTCTCAGTGTTAAGTAGTGGGAACCTGTGAGCACCTGAGCCATTTTCTCAAAAGCAAAGAGAACACAAACTCATGACAATTAAAAAGAAAAAGAAATCAAGCTAGGCCTGGGCAGGTTATAATAATTTCCCTGCTTACTAATGTAACCCAGACACAAAGTCTTGCATTACAGAACTGTAGTGTTATTAAGAAGAACAAAGTATTCAATCTTTCCAAACCCCTACTAAAGTGTCTTTTCCATGACACATCACTTGTCTGTATTCTAGCTCAAAACACCTGTGTAAAGCAGTCTGGTAATCAGTAGACTGAAAATTAGACCCACCTTCCATGATGATTATATTTGATGAAGCAGAACATGGGAATAGTGCTCAAACGCACAAAATATTAATCTATAGACATACAAAATCAACCCAGCAAATGCCAAGAGAATATATTTTTCTTTTAGTTGTTTGTTTAGTGTATATAAATGACAACTATTGATTTTGTCTTCAGACATATGCAAAATAGGGTATTTATCTGAATTTTAAAATCACACAATAATTTTACTGTAGGATACATGATTAGGTCATTTTGATACTGTTTTTTGCCCATTTATGTATTTCACACATTCTTGTTTCTCTTATGGTCCTTTATAACGCAATATAAACCCAGACATCACTTACGTTCAGACAAAACTCCAGGGACACAAGGAAATTCTTGTTCCCACCTAAGCTGTCATTTCAAAATCCTTCCTGCATGGTAAAAACCTAAGGAAACTGTGGGTCTCACAGGTGCTATGGAAGGAGCAAAAAGCGCATTTCAGTTAAGGGATCAAGTTGCAAAATGCAGGCTACAGTCAGAGGCCTATTCATTGGAATAACTGCTCCAGCATGGAACAAATTACAAATTCTGGTTAAGAGAAGCAAGCACTCTCCCTTCTGAGATAAAGGAAGTTACCGATAAGTCATTTTGTAAGTGGAATAGTAGTGTTTCCAAAAGTGCATGGGTGGAAAAGCAAAGTGAGTGTTCTACTCTCAGATTAAATTTAAAAGACAAGAAGTCTGATCAGTAAGGCTTTAGTGCATTACAATTTCTGCTCTGAAGAGCTGGGAGTATCACAGTCTGCACCTCAGGGCTTGTTCTGACCAGGCAGTTTGTAAACCACTTGGAAAAAGGCAGAAGTTGCCACTAAGCATGTAGCTGCTGAGTAGTTGCATTAATTGTTGACATTTCAACACAGAGGCTGCTCCCCGCAGCTCAGCACTGCCTACATGCCAGGTGAACGCCTGCTAACCCTCCTCCCCCTTGTATTTCTTTCCATTGAATGTTGCTATTGAATGTTGGTCTCTTGCCAACTGCCTTTAGGTGAGATTTGGGAAAAATTGCCAAAGAAACAAGAACAGCTGCCTTCATATCATTTTCTTTGTACAGCTACTTCCCAGGAAACTGCTTGGGATCTACATGTGTCCATTTACTGGATTTAAACAAATCAGCACAAGGCAAGGGATGTGTCGCACAAAGCATATGCTATTTCTCCCCACCCCGGTTTCAGCTAACAGTGGGAACCTTGCCCCTGAGGGTAGTGACAAGGGCATCAGCCGCTGTAAGTCTGGAAGCATGAGCTACTCAGAGCCTTACCTGTTTCTTTGTCCTGGACTTCTTCCAGGTGCAAGTCATTCAAAAGGTGCTCCAAAATCTTCTCCGGGGTCCCGGACACCACCACATATCTGTCAGAGAGCAGAGAGTCCACTGAGTCATCCTCGGTGGAAGACTGCGAGCGGCTGCTCCATTCATCGTCCTCATCCTCCTCGTCGATGTATTTGAAATAAGGCACATCGAAGGTAGGCAAGGGCAGCTCTCGGTCTGAGAGCGCCGCGGCGGAATCTTTCCTCTCCAAATGAGGGTCAAAGACCCTCAGCCGGGAGCTGCCCATTGTGAACGGTTACTAACAAAGGCATCCCCTAAATGCTAAAAGATCTTGCCATCCCTGTCCTTTCACTGGGAACTGAGTCCATCTGGCTGCTAAGAGCTCTGCAGTCAGCTAGAACGCTGGAGAGGCGGAGAGAAAAGAGAGGGAGGGAGGGTAGAGGAGGCAGAGAGCGAGTGAGATGGAGCAAGGGAAGGGAAGGCAGGCAGGGAAAAGGAAACGGGAGCGCGTGCCTCTGTGGCTGCAGGGAAACTCTCACCTCCAATGGCTCTCCGCACTCCCAGCTGTGGGGGCTGGGCCACAGCACTGCACTTTCTTCAGCACCAGGACGCTCTGGTCTTGCTCTTTAACCTGAACAGTCGTCACTTCATCATCTTGCTTTAATTGTGGACAGGGATGATGGATGAGAGAAGGAAAAAGAGAGAGAAAATTAAAAGGGGCAGGGGTGGGAAGGAGCTAACTAAAGCTATCTTTTCTAGAGTTGCTTTACAGTATCATCTCTTTAAAGATTCAGAATAAATTAGGAGTCTGGTCAAAAATCTCCCTCTAATATTAAAGTATCCAGGCTCAAATGCTAGGAAAACTTACAACATTAGAGACATACATACTTTAAAGGAAATAGAAAACAAAGTGGAGGTGGAATTCAGAGTTTATTTTTAAAACTACCTAAACAATTTAGAGACTACAAAATTCAAAGTTTCAAAAAGCACAACATATTAATTACATGTGTACTATATTCTTTTACCTGGCAGATGTTTATTAAACACTCTATTAAAGTTGAATCATACAAAATATACATTATTTACACATGAAGACAATGAGTAAGCCATATTCCACAGTCGTAATCAATACATATATTCATTTACTTTACACCCTTACTTTAAAAGGCAGGCAAGAAAAAAAAAAAAAACAAAACTACCCACTCCATCATTCAGTTCAATTTTTTTTCAGACTTGAGAGGGCCTTCAAATTTATCATGTACTTGTTTTGCCAGAATACAAGCAAAATGGATCTCTAGTTAGAATCTCGTCTAGGCTGAAATTCGGATGTCATGGATGAGTGCACAGACTTTCTTCACCTCAGTCCCTTTTTAAAAAGGAGAGACGGCTGAACCATCATTCATTTCTGCACACACAGCTTCCACAGCCCGGAGCGAGTGCGGCCCGCTGATGTGGCTCTGTCACAGAGGACAGCTTGCTGCTGACCCAGCAGGGTGGCCTCCAACTCGGAGCCATGAACACTTTCAGAGTGTTGAGTGTGAAATTCTCCCAGTGTGCAATACCCAGTAAGCGTGGTAGCCCGGGAAAAAGGAACTGTAAGATGCATGTCAGAAAATCTAGCTTCCCTATTTCTGAGGATTTGAGCAAAAGATTAAAGAAGAAAAGTTGATAGTAAGTAGATTTCACCTTAAAGATGATGTCACCTCTTTAAAAAGGGCACTACGTGCTCAGGGCTACTAGCACATTTCCCCTACTGACAGAAAATCCTACCTACCTACCGTCAGGTACAAATATAAAAGAGGATAACCCCACCCCCAACAGAGAAAAAATATCCATTGTGCCTTATTAATTAGTTCTACAGGCTAATCAGGGATGTCAATGTATATTATTCACCTTTCATAAGAATAGGAAGGCACTAATCTTGCCTAATTGCCAGCCATCACTGATAAAATTGTGACTTTACCTCCTGGTATTCTGATTCCTAAGAAAATGCAGTAAGCTAATCATTTAAGTCCTCCAGGATTTTCTTAAAAACAAAAAATATGTGTCATTCTAAACGGCAATATAATTTTATAATCATTCTTTTTTAATCTTTCAGTGGTAAATAATTTCACTATGTAAAACTGATGTATTACATTTCAGCAAGGTCAGACGCATGTAGTTACTGTGGCAATTAATGCTGGATATTCATTGTTAAACTCCCTGAGGACGACAGTGGGACTCCCGTAACATGAATACCAATGTGTAATTGCTATCTTTCATTTCTCCAAAGGGGTTCCTTTGTTGTCCATGTGGCTGAAGTGAAATAAGGTGGCTGCAGAGAAATGCATATATTGACCAACGCCGCCCCCCAAAAAAAACAAAAAACAAAAAAACAAAAAGGCAGAATGACGGTCTGGGATGCTGAGACACACAGAGCAAACAAATAATTCTGTTCTCTGAAAGGACAAAAATATTTCCCTGGTTTCCTTTAATCATGCGCCAATACTCATTTTATATGAGCTTGCTGTCATTCTGAAGTACGTTTTACATTCTATGTGCATGTGATATATGGCATTATTAACTTCCACAGGCCATGCACATACATATGGATGGGAAAGGCTTCTCTAATGCCTATGTAACTAATATGTATTACATGGCTATGTGCACAGCAGCCACACTCTGCCAGGCAGGGGAAGAGCTGAATCATATTGATGTACTATCAATAGCATCTATGTCATTGTGATAGTTTTCCATTTTGAAGACCTATTAAAAAGAAGGAAGAGAAAAAGCAGAAAAATTAATGTACAAAGGGAAATATGTTATCTAAAATTGCCATAAAAATGTAATAATCCTACATATTACATCTGGCTCTCAAGAAGGAAAGGTAAATTAATGTTTCCTGACCCATGCATGCTTAACTAATTTCTCATCCTGAGAAAGAACAGAAGTACCATAGTTGAGGTTCTGAGTATGAAATTTTATTCTTGTGCTTGCTTGGTTAAGATTAAAAGTATTAAGAGAACTAATAACAGAAAATATATTAAATGACAAATAGTTCATGAAATGCAGGTAAAGTATTAAAACACTTAATTGACATTCATTCAACAAATAGTGAGGGCTTGCCTCCTTTGCATAAGGCACTGTTCTGGACACCACGTGGCAAGTGAAGATGAGTGAGGCGAGTACCCTGCTCTTAACTGACAAGTTAATAGGCTCAATGACAACATAAGTATAACTGGGTGAGCACCCTAAGATGTGGCCAAATGCAAGAGACAATGCAAAAGTAGAATCCATGGGATCTGACGGTCAAAGATAACGATGGGTGACTGAGAGAATGGAAATACCATTAAACAGGGGAGAAAGTGTATGAAGGAGCGGCTCTGGTGAGACCGATGCTTCTGATTTTAAACACTGACGTTTCGTACTAAGACAGCCTGCCTGCCACAGACGTTTAGCAAGCAGTTAGAAATAAAGAACCAGGCCTCTGGACAAAGGTGGAGGGTAGAGACAAATTTATGAATTATTTAAGCTTTGGTAATGGAAGAGATTGTTAAGGAAGAGCAGGAAAGAGGCAGAACTATGAACACTGGGGATTAAAGGAGCTAAAAACACAGTAAGGGGAAGAAGTAAAGTGGGAGAATATTCGAGTCATGGGGGAGCCTACTTACAGAGAGACCATGAAGACCACTACCAAGATGAGTCAGGAGGAGAGCCAGGAGAGCACTGTATCAGGAGACCCCAGGGGAACGCCTGCCTGACACTGTAACATTTACAAAGATGGTAAGTCTAAGGTCACTTAAGGTCAGGAGTGGGGAAAATGTGTTAAACTGTGAGTGAACAAGGAGGAAGAGAAGACTATATCTTGGAAATTTCATTATAAAGGAAAGAAGTCAGTTTGAAGAGACTCATTCCTCCTCCAAAATCAAACCTGTCTGAAGCAGGCAGTACCTGAGAACCTTTCAGATGGCAAACGCGGAGAATCATCTAGCTTGACACTATGACACTCAAGAAGTCATACCAGTAGCACGAGTTCCAATGCTGTTTGCCCTTAGGTCTGTGAACGCATGAACTGAAGATGTTAACTGATAGGAAGGCATTTGTAGCCAATAGCTTGTTATACCTCTTTTCATCTCACAACTTTCTTGGCCTAACACTTATTTATCCCACAAAGTTCACTTCAAGAATCACCTCCTCCAGGAAGACCCCGGTCTTCAGGTTGATCTTGTTGGCCCTTCTGTGTGACCTCACAGCACCACATGTATCCTTCTAATTCAGCACTCTCAGGAGCACTTACTGATGCACTTTCTGTCCCCGCCTTGCCCAAGCTCAGTTGTGGGCAAGTACTCTTATCTTCTTTACTTTGAATTCCCAATAGTTAGTCAGGTCTTGACATTTCACACTCAATGAACATTTACTGAATACGTTTATAAACAAAGGATGAATGAATGCATTTGCATTTTAAAGTAGAGGTTTAGAGAGCAACACTTTAAATCTCTTTTTTCTTTTTTCGGGGGTGGTGGTGGGGTGGGGTGGGGTGGGAGGACATTCTCAATCTGTCACCCAGGCTAGAATGCAGGAGCACAATCTCAACTCACTGCCACCTCTGCATCTTGGGCTCAAGTGATCCTCCCACCTCAGCCTCTTGAGTACCTGGGACTACACGCACATACCACTGGCCCAGCTAATATTTTATTTTATTTTGTAGAGATGGGGTTTCACCATGTTGCCTAGGCTGGTCTTGCCTAGGCTGAGCTCAAGCAATCTGCCCACCTCAGTCTCCCAAAGTACACCTTAAATCTCTAAGAACACATTTCAATTGGTGAATTATGATAGAGCCCAGAGAGAAGGGATATTTTACTGAGAGATTCTCTTCCTAAGGAGGGATCGTCAAACTCTGCTGGTGGTCATCAAACTCCACAGGGCACTGGCCTGCCCTGCTTTGCATTCTGACCATCAGCTTAGCTGAGGCACTCAAATAGACCGGGTTAAGCTGAGAAGAACAGCTAGCATGCTTGTTAAATTGGACAATGGCAAAGCTAGGCAAGGAGTTACATATACATCAGATCAGAATGACCTGCTCTAATTCAGGGTCTTAGCCTGAGAGTAGCTCATGTGAGACAGCACCAAGCCTTGGCCACTACTTAAGATAATATATGATAAGTATTTTGTGAAGTATAAAAATTCATGCAATTATCAGTTACTGGACCATTAATAGCTAATATAATTTTATTCCATAGTGGTAGAGGTAATGACAACTGAAGAACTAAGGAGACAACACTGCCATATGCAACAAACAGAACTACCAGGAACAGGCAACTGGGGAGGAATCAGCCATGACCAGGCAGATAAACCTATGACAACTAACACTGAGGGCTTACCATACAGCAGGCAAAGCTAAGGGCTGAAGATCCACTACCTTACCTAATCACTATAATGATCTTATGAGACTAATGCTATGAAAATTCCCATTTTACAAATGGAGACGAGAGCCCAGAGATTAAGTAAGAAAGATCACAGAGCAGAGAGATGGCGAAGCTGAGATTGAACCCCGACAGGCTCGACGCCAGTGCCCTTAACCAGAACCACAGTTGTCCCCTAAGATGGCCAATGCTCTATATTATAGATGACAACTATCAAAGGAGATGTCACTTTCCCTCGAGCTGACTGCCAGTGCAGGGCAATCTGTTGGTGGGTCGGGCAACAGGGAGGTCTAAGCCAAAGTGAAAGTCAAAAGTTCTAGCATAGCCGGGTTTTAGTTCTGGATGTCTTGTCTGGTTTGGGAAAGCCCTACAAGGGCTTTCATTCTAAGAGAGGAAGAGAGTTGGCAGGATCTGAGTGCAGTGGTGTGACCATAGCTCAACCAGCTCAGATCGGGCAGTGCTCGAGACCCAGCAAGGGGAAAATGAAGTGTCGACCAGACCCGAATCAGTGACCAAGGCAGGAACAGAGCTAAACACGGCAGAGACTGGCTTTAGAGGAAGGCTGTGTTTGTGGGCACCTATGTCTATGCAACTTGAGACATGCAGGTTAAGGCTGGTGGAGATGGGGCTCCCAGTATATAAGCTGCCTCGGGCCTGATGGGCTCAAGAACTGGGTAGACATGAATTATAGACTTTAAAATGGCTAATTTTATGTTATGTAAGTTTTACCTTAAAATTGAAAAAAAAAAAAAAAAAAGAACTGGGCAGAGATGAGTCTGTGGACACAGATTCGTTGGCCAGAGGACACATGAATCTGCCCCAGGGAGCCACAAAGGGCTCTGAGAAGTACGTCCTGAGAGGCACAGTTTGGGTAGCTGGAAGGTCCGAGAAAGAAGAGTTCAGGAGGATAAGTAGCAGCAGATTATTTCCACTCTCTGAGCCTCTCTACCCTGTGGGAGAGGAAGCCCTGGAATTACTCATGACATTCTAGAAAGGTGACTTTCCACTAGTGGGTGATGAGATAAAAGTGGCTGCTTGGGGACCAACATAAAGAAGTATTAACAGCAGAGATGGACCCAGCTGTCCCTCAAGCTGAAGCAGTCTATCAGCAATATCATAGAACAAATGAAGACGATTCTGGATCAAGAGTCAGGGCTATACTTTGCACCCTTTCCAACACAAAGATTCTACAAAACTAATCTTGATTCCACTTTTCTCACAGAAGCCCAAAGTGTTGGCTCTCCTAAATAGGAAGAAGGCACATGATTTAGCAGTTAGGTATCTCTTCCCATCTTGTACTATGGAAATTCACATAAAGCCTAGCTGACCAAGCCATCAATACCCACATCTGTTTCTGTTCTATAAATGTGGGTACAGCAGATTATAATACTTATCTGAAAAAAAAAAATCTCCTCTAGCCAAAAAGAATTTTGTTCGAGAACAACCCTTAGATAATTTGCTGACAATGTATCTCATGATTCTTTTTCTCACAAAAAAAAAGTAAACGGATGTTTTTTAAAAAGGTCAAAATATTGCTGGCAAGATAGAACTGATTAAGAGAGAGATAAAGTTAGCAGATGTATGTCAAGGTGAGCCGCTTAGACTCACCCGACCACAAAGGAGCTGGACTAACAAATACGTCTTTGTACAAGATACTCTGGCAGAAGGAGAGTATTTAGATAACGATAATTAGTTCTTTCCTTTTTTTAATCCCACACATATTAAGATTAATAACTCTAATGAAAGCCTAAACAAGATTAATAGGATTCATCATCCCAACATTTATAAAATCTAGGTAAAGTCTGACTTTTATAGATATCAAAATAAACATATATTTATTACAGAACTTGACCAAACTCCAACAGAAAACCAATATGCATGACTAAACAGAAACTTTCTGGCTACTAGAGAAAAACTGTATGTATTAAATCTCATTGCCTCTAAGAGTATCATCATACAAAACAACTTGTCTAATAACCCTAAAACCAGAGCAAGCCTAGCAATGTGATCCCAGGGCCAATTTCAGCTAGTAACCTACTGCACAATAGAGCAGAAAAGATGGGACAGACTGTAGCATCTTGAAATATAAAGTCAGTGTCTTTTTATTAGGAATATATTTCAACATGTTGTATTAGCTTGACAGATCATTCTGGATTCTGGCAGGAAAATGCACACTCAGCAAGGGTTTTGAAAGTGTTTAATGAAGGGGCTATTTACAGCTGTGTAGGTAGGTTTGATGAAACTAAGCAAAAATGGTGAGAGATAACCAGGACTAGAAAAGAGGGAGATCTCAACTAGCCCTGGGCTGGAAGGGGTAAGGGGAGGTAAAGGTAAGTATTGGATCCCTTTGGGAGCTGGAGGCATAAATGAGAAGCTACCAAGGAGGAGCTGCAGTCACTGCCAGAACTGCTGGAGGAAGCTAGACAGAGGGAGGAGGAACATCCTGACCTTTCTCTCCTTCCACCCTCTGATCTCCTGCCAATGCTTCCCACCGGCTGTATCCCATTCAGAGCAGGAGGACAAGAAATCCAGGGTGATGCATTCCGCAGTGTGTGGTGAGGACTCGCTGTTCCAGCACAGGGCAGACGTGAGAATGGAGAAAGGGATGCAAATAGAGACAGCCCAGCATGCCTCACATTTCACAGTTTCCAGAGAAGCTTGTGTTAAGTTTTCATTAATTTAGACTACACCATATTGGTCATGTATTTCATCATCCTGCTGTCCAGAAAACAACTCAGAAATCTAAAAGCTTTAGGGTAGGGTGTGTTAGCATTTTCCTACTTGACTGATTCCAATTTCTACATGCTTTATGATCTTAACAGTCTTTCTTGTCTAGTGTCCACATCAGTTTACTGTAATTTAGCTTCTACAGCTTGCTTCACACGCTACACTTCCCATGTGACCTTTGAGAGTGGTGAGTCAATCACACAGGTGTTACTGTTTATCATAAAAGCTTAAATTTTATTAAATATTTTCCAGCAGGTTTCCAGTTCCAATATAAAAGTTCTTGGCTGATGGCCAGATTTGGGAGTGGGATGGAGGGTAGAAGAGGGAGGAGAAATGGCAGGGCCAGTTCTACTCTGATGACAGCTACATGAGAACAGTGGCTGGGTTGGTTTGGTTTTACATCCAGAACAATGTCTGTTAAATGAATGCATGGCCTGGCAAATGATGGATAAGTGGACAGATACTGTAAATCAGAATGGCTCAAGGTCAAGGACAGAGAGGTCAGCAGAAGCAAAGAGGCAGAGGTTCAGTCTCAGAGGAACTAAGTCCAAGCGGCAGGCTTGGGTAGAAAAGGAAAAAGCCTGACGTCTGCAGAACGGAAAGACAAAATCTAGTCCACCGTAGCCAGGAACCAAAGCTCTAAAGTCAGATCTAGGCTAAGTCTGAGTAATGGGCATAGCACTCTGGCAGAAGAAAGGGAGCGTGATTCTGACTCCAGGGTCTTTGGAGCCAGCTCTTACCCAGGAAGAGGCCAGTCCTCAAAGAATGATTGAGTTCACAGCTGCGGACAAGGCCTCAACCTATACTGAGAGGACATGGGTTACAAGGCTTGCCTTATCTACAGCCAAATCCCAGCAGCCATCCAATAGCTGTGCTTCTGGGAGAATAAAAATATACTCCCCAAACTCCAAGGCATCATCTAAAAAATAAGGTTATTATGCATCTTCCAGGACTTTTAGGCACTAAAACAGACAATGAAGGCCTAGCATAGTCCCCTGCCACCCCAACTACAGTTCAATCACCAATGACTAGATAAATCTAATTTGTTTAACAATTTACACGTCTTACCAAGAACCCTTCCACCAAGCCGCAAGCCAGGGATATGGTCAATTTCTCTCTATTTCATGGGTAATAACCAATTCTTAATAGCACAAAACTTAAACTCAGATGATGGCAGCCCTTCAAAGAACTTACGGCCTGAATCAAATTAAACTGATATCCACCAAAGCGAAGACAGACCTGGTTCAAATCCTAGAGTTGTCACTTACTAGCTGGGTGGTCTCTCTGAGCATCAGCTTTCTTGCCTGTGAAACGGGATAATCCCTACCTTATAGACCCAACTGAATACTGGACACAGAGAAAGCCCTCAATAAATAGAGGGCAGAAAAATACACAAACTATATTGTAACTGTATGCCATCCATGTATACTAACACTGAAGTATTACAAAATTGAATTTGTATCAGGGTCTTGCTATGATTTTGTTTATGTGCATGTGTATATCAAAATCATCCAAATTTTAAAAACACACACAAATATCATAAAATTTTTTCCACTGCAATGCAAACCACTGCCTATGGTGCTGTATGTGCTACTGAGAGGCAGAGAGCATCACAGGAGTTAACTACAGAGCTCACGGAACCTGCAGAAAAGGAGGTTCTAAGCCCCTCTGCCAGAGGAGGACTAAGGATGATGAAATTGATCATTTTCATGGGCATGTGGGCCTGTTTTTTCTGTTACTCACCTCACCCCAAATCTCACTCATCAAGAAGTGTACACCTCTAGAGATCAAAAACTAATAGAAGGGGGACAAGGAAGTTCAGTTGTCTCTCTGACTCTTACATTTTTAAACATAAAATGTCAAGAGACAGCTAATGCTCTATCGGCGCTTGGTCTTTGGTCAGGGTTACTGATGATCTGCAAAGGCACAGTTGCATCCTTCGTTGTTGGCACGACTGGAGTATACAAAAGAGAAAACACAGCAATGACAAACAAGGTGTGATGCCAGTCATGGTCACCGGAAGTGAGGCAGCTGGCATGCCACTGCTTTCTGCTGCTCCTCTGTTCCAGATATGGTGGTTATTTCCTTCTGCAGAGACTCGGAGGTACAACCACTCGCCCTGGTTAGAAGGCCCGAGGGAATAGGCGAAGGGTCTGCCAAACTAGGAAACCACTGAGATTCTCTGAGCCACTTACCACCTGTGTGCTGTGGACCAGGGCTCTTCAGCAGTGCCTCAGTTCCCTGAAACCAGCAGCCTGGGTCAGTGGGCAACTGAGGGCATGGTACAGTGTGCACACATGACCTGACAGAGGCCTATTTGAGATCACGTCAGAAGAAATGAGGATGCAGAAATCTAAATTAGATCCTTAAGCATTTCCTGAAATGTTGAAGAAGAAAAGGAAAAAAATTGCCAGTGACCAGAAGCACTGCTTTTCACTAGCAGCCCAAAGGTAGGACAGAAACCTACACTAAATTATGATTAAAGTTTCTACATTCTGGTTGCAGATATATTTGTCCCATGGGGTTTGAATAATCCATGGCAGCAGTTTTACAGAAGCCTTTACAACTGAATAACAAGAGGATAACATGACTTTTCAGAGCAGCATAAATAGCTATCCCTGACTGGTTCCTATGGCCTTGACTTCTCCTCTCAAATTCCTCCCATAGGATCTGAAACTTAGTTGTGTTTGACTCAGTGAAGAACTAATTCATAAACGGAAATTATTTGAAAAAGCTAGTTCTTACCTCTGAGCAGACCCAGCAGATGTATTCTCCAAACTTAAAAAGGAAATACACTCTAAAAAATTGAAAGGCTTCAAGTCAAGGAACTCTATCGCTCTTCCCAAATTTCCTGTGTGTGTGTGTGTGTGTCAATGTGCATCTGCATGTGTGTACGTGAGGATATGCTTGTGTGTGTGTGCACGCATGCATGTGGAACTTCCGTGGGGGCAAAGCAGCAATCAAAAGGGGAGTTTCAGTATTTATGCAAGTTATGGAATGAAAAATTTCTAGCTACTGTAGCAGCTGCCAGATCACATGGAATGGGAGTGAGGAGATACAAAGCATCTTAAGTAAACACTCTTGTTTTTTCATGTTTTGTACATTCCTTGGTGTTTTTAGGGAGGCACGCCTTTAGTCTCTGCTGTAACCATATCAGAAACTCCATTTCACAGTTTGAAACAAGGTTGGGAAAAAGGTAGACAAAGTGTCACTCTTGGTGCATGGAACAGTAACAGGAGGTTGGTATTAAAAATAGGTTAAAAGAATGTAAGATGTAATTAAATATTGCTAAAATGATTTGAGAGGCAAGCAAAAAAGTAAACAAAAAACCAGAAGGTAAAAAGGAAGAGAGAAGGTTAAAATAAGACAAAGACGAATTTGATTGCATAGTGGCAGATTTCTCCTGCCTTTTTTTCTAAGGGAGGGGATAGGTGTGGAGAGGACAGGAGGACAGACTGGGTGAACAAAAAAGGAATTAATATTTAAGTGAGGAATTAGTATTAAAATGATAATACATACAAAAAACAAATTCTCTTTTCCTGAATATTAATGTGCACCTGGAGTGCCAAAGAAGGTCAAAATCCTCACATACAGACCTGCCAAGGTAAGATCTTTGCTCCACAACCTGTGATCCATTTAAGTCTGAAAGTCTGTATCTACTCTTTACCAGGGATGGATTCTTCCAAAGACTTTTCTATATTACAAGTGACTATTGGTGATGAACCTTCCTGCCTTTTCTGCTTATCATTTCCAGGTTAATTCTCTAAGGTAGAAAACTTCTAATTTAAAACTTTAAATATCCAATGAACTGGAATCCTGAAGCTGGTACAACTTTGGATTTTTACAGATGTGAGCTTAAGTACTTGACTGTGGGAAACATTTCCAACCACCCACAATTTCCTTTTCCATCAGCTCCAGTACCACAAACACTGACTGAAAGCCTAGTGCTGAACACTGGGGATAAAAGTTCAAATAAAACGTAGGAATGCTCTCAAAGAGTAAATTCTTCACGTGAGAGATAGACACTTAAGAGACAAAAATTTGCATGTTTTAAAAACAGTAATTTGGAGCTAGTGGGTAGCGGCCAATGAACCTAACCAACATCAAGAACTAGGTTACTTTCTTGGTATTTCTAAGGGTTCAAGGCAGTAAGAGCAAGCATTTCCTTCATTGTAGAGATCTGGGAATTCCAGATTTTGATCCTCCTCAGGACATTCTGATCTCAGAAAAACAATTCCAAATATTTAATGACTTGACTTGAAATATCATTTTAATGTCCTGATAACAGACACTTGTAGCTGGATATGCTAGATCAGCCATCTGTCCTGTATCAACACCATTTCACAGAGTAAATTTTTAGAAGTTCTATCCACTGGAGTATTTTTAGAACATAAAAGAACAGAATGATTCTTGGCATTGATAGACATATTCGATCAGAGTGAAAAAAGAGCTACTCAGAACTTCCTAAGTAATCAATTGGTATCCTTTATAAAATGGTGACATTTTCCCAGAAAGAGTTCAATACTCAAAAGCATGGATATTGCTGAATTTTGGGGGAAGGGTGTCTTCAAGTTAAGAAAGGAATTTTAGAGCTAGAAGAAATCTTAGACCTCTAATATCCTAATTTATTAGATGAGAAGACTGAAGCTCAGAGAGGTAAGGTGATTCACTAAATCAGCACTTAACATATTAACTTGGGAGGTAGTTTGTTCATCACAGAACTTCAATTATTCCAGAATAAAATGAATGTCTTTGATGCTAGTAATAAAATAGTAAATTAACTGAAGAAAAACTATGCAAGTGATAGTTGATCAAGAAATCTTACATTACAAAAATAAATCACAGCTATATTAAAAATCCAAGTGAGGCCAATCTCAGTGGCTCATGCTAATAATCCCAGCACTTTAGGAGGTTGAGTTGGGAGGATTTCTAGAGCTAAGGAGTTGGAGACCAGCCTGGGCAATATAGTGAGGCCTTGTCTTTACAAAAACATCAAAAAATGAGCTGGGTGTGGTGGTACCTGCCTGTAGTCTCAGCTACTCTGGAGGCTGAGGTGGGAGGATTGTGGCTGCAGTGAGTTGTGATCTTTCCATCACACTCCAGCCTGGACAATAGAGTGAGACTCATGTCACAAGAAAAAAAAAAAAAAAAAAAAGATCTGAGTGAAAAGTGCAACTCCAAAAGGAACAGAAAAAATAAAATAAAATTTTACAGAATGAGGAAGGGATTTCTCATTTTAAAGACAATTTTAAAAATAAAAAATTAACAGTTTCACTCATGTGTATAAAAATAACTAATTAGGAGAGGTGGCGCCAAGATGGCTGAATAGGAACAGCTCCAGCCAGTGTGGCGATTCCTCAAGGATCTAGAACTAGAAGTACCATATGACCCAGCCATCCCATTACTGGGGATATACCCAAAGGATTATAAATCATGCTGCTGTAAAGACACATGCACGCGTATGTTTACTGCGGCACTATTCACAATAGCAAAGACTTGGAACCAACCCAAATGTCCATCAATGACAGACTGGACTAAGAAAATGTGGCACATATACACCATGGAATACTATGCAGCCATAAAAAAGGATGAGTTCATGTCCTTTGTAGGGACATGGATGCAGCTGGAAACCATCATTCTCAGCAAACTATCGCAAGAACAGAAAACAAAACGCCACATGTTCTCACTCATAGGTGGGAACTGAACAGTGAGAACACTTGGACACAGGAAGCGGAACATCACACACCGGGGCCTGTTGTGGGGTGGGGGGAGGGAGGAGGGATAGCATTAGGAGATATACCTAATGTAAATGACGAGTTAATGGGTGCAGCACACCAACATGGCACATGTATACATATGTAACAAACTTACACGTTGTGCACATGTACCCTAGAACTTAAAGTATATAGTTAAAAAAAAACTAATTAGGAAACAAACTAAGTAGAAAACAAACTGAGGAAAACAATATGCAACAAATATGACAAAATTTTATATCCTTCATATATAAATAACTGTCCAAATCAATGAGAAAATTTCAGTGAGAAAAATGAGAAAGGAGAAAAATAAATTACTTATAGAAGAGAAACAGGTTGATATAAGTTGCAAATATTCAATTTCACTAGAAATGTATATTTGAACAAGATAGTATTTTCCTCCCTCTCCCTTGCCCCACCATCAACCTGACAAAGATACATAGTTTCTCCTACTCAGAATTATAACACTCAGTGAAGGTGAAAGCTAAGACGAAGGGATTACAAAACAAGTAATTTCATATATTGCTGATTTAAGTAAAAGCTAGCACAAGCTTTATGGAAAGTGGTTGAGCAAAAACATAAAAGATAGTAATGCAGTTTATAAGTAGTAATTCTGCTGCTAGGAATTTATCCTTAAGAATACAAACTTAGGTAAAGATTTTTGGAGAGTTGTGCATTATAGTTTATAATAGCAAATTCCCCCAGGGAAGGGTAGCTAAGTAAAGCATGTTATGAAAATATAAGGAAAGTCTCAGAATATAAAGACTGGGGACAGCAAGGGGGTGGGGGGAGGAAATAGCGGTTTATCATTAAATTTTTATTTTCTTCCTTGTAGCTTTCTATTATTTCTAAATTCTCTATGAAGGGCATATATTACTTTTACAGTAGGAGAACAACTTTAAACAACAAAAATTCTTTAGCAGAAATGTGCTATAAATTCCAGCAAGTTGCCTGCTACTTTATTCTGGACTGTTAAACACCTGTAAACCTCTTCCAGATGAAGCCTGTTTCCAAAAACAAATTCAATCAGTGAGACAGGCCAAGGACTATGTATAGTATACTAAATTATTTTTTTTTTTTGGAAAAGTATATTTTGTAGCTAGAAAATGGGGAAGGGAATGAATTGTAAACTCCAATATGCAACCTCCTTTAGATTTGAGATTTATAATCTTTGTCATTTATCATTTGTGTCCTGACCTGGCCATAACCCAGGAAGTAAAAAAGATGATGCTTAATTTAGCAAATGCCTTACAGGAATGTGAGAAAACAATTTTCTGGAAACAAATACCTTATTCAAAGTGCACTCTCTCCTCCCATCTGGAAGCTTTTCCTGGCCCTTTCTTCTGTGTGTTTTTGCCCTTCTTCTTTACTGGGTTTTCCTGTCTGGGTTTTCACATGCTTCTGTCTCATTTCACATGCTTCTGTCTCATTAAATGCTGGTATCTTTTGGGGCTCACATCACACCTTGCTCATTTCTGTCTCTGTTCTATTTCATGTGAAGTCTTGTTCATAGGTGCTCAACAAATACTTTTCTCAGTGAATGAAGGCAAGAATAAATCTTGGCCAGATATTTTAAAATTTTGCTCTACTTATAAAAAAAAGGTTGTACTGACACTAAAATTATTTAGGCCATCAACAAAGTTAACTTTATGTATTGTCACTGAATGACCACCACTGGTGGTAACAAGCTAAAGAGCTATTTGATTGTCTTCTAACTTGACTAGTATAACTCTTTGTAATCATCTCTGTGCGTTCAAATGAAGGAATCTAATTAAGCTGCTAATGGTGGAAAAACTAAGTGTCTGATCAGTTCAGCACAGATCATTAGGGATGATTATAAGGGATGCTGGCCTCTGTCTGAAGACCTCAGTGCAATAACCAGTGTGATCAAAATCCCTGTGTCTCTGGCTCATCACATTCAGCTAAAGAGTAATTCCCTTCACTGGGTCTTCCACAGGCCTGTGCTGCCCAACTCTTCTTTTTTATAGGGTCCCCTAGACTCAGATGTCTGCAGCCTACTATCATCTATCACTCAGAAGGAAAAGTCACCATTTTTTTGCTTCTCTAGTCTGGATTGAAGCAATCTAAAAACTTGGGTTTGGACCAAAATGAGACCAACAAGACTCTTTTGCTACGTTCTTTCCCAAAGATTCTACAGAAGAACTGGACTAGCCAGATGTGGAACATAAAGTAGAAGTCAGAGCTAAGATGCAAAAATCGCAAACCACAAAGGGCGGGGCACCATTATTGGTGCAGCTGCAGATGCTGAAGGTACCTACAGCCACTCTGATCATTATTAATAAGGTTCTTTCCAGGGTGTGGTGAATTCTGTCAGGTCTGTGCACATCTCCTCTATGTGCCAAGATTATGAGTAATACTAAAGGACAGGAACTTAGATTTACTGACTTGGGATGGAAGTGGGATCTACTGACAATTGAGATAAAGGTCAGATGTGATTGCCAAATTATCATGGAAATGGCATTTAATAGTTCAACAAGTCATGAAAGGCTTCTGTGCACAAACATCTGGCATTCAAGTATATTCCTTAAAGACAATCAGAATAAAACTGGCTCTCTCTTTTGTTCCAAAGTTTCTTTTCTCAGATTTTAAGGAATAGGCAGAATAGCCTTGTTCAGGCTCAAGATCTTCCTTTCATCCCTTTCTTGGCTTACGCTTTAGTCACAAACCTGTAGGTACAAATCAATAGCAACTTGGGCCGTGTGTGCTCTCATGTCTCCATTTCGTACAGTTTTAAGCACATATCTTTTAAAATTCCACTCATACATATTATTAGAGAGGACAGTATTATGTCTGTAACTTCAATTATCCTTCTCCCCGCCCCCGTTTTTAGAGTTATACCTGAGTGTTGTTTTAATACTGAGATAATTTTCAGACATGTACTTCCAGATGGGTGTTTAATGAGAAGAACTAAATGATCCCATTTATTTTTTGGTGGCCAAACTGTTTGTGCCCACTTTCATGAGTCACTAATTTTCGATGGGCTAACTGCTAATAGGTAGGGTAGGAGCAGTTCAAAAGAAGTGTTGTATTTGTTAATAAGTTATTAACAAAATTGCCTCTGATTACAGAGGCTAAAAGGTATCTACTTTTACTAGAAGAATATTATCAGTGGAAATGTTTTAACATTTTCTTGGGACTAATGCACTTCCAACAGAACTAATGGTCATAGAATGTATTTTGCCCATTTTAGAGGAAACTGCTTATAATCCTATTTAGCAGGTGCCAGTTTTAGAAATAAAGATTTCCTTCTCCAAGCCATCGAGACACATGATATCTAAAGTTCTTTCTAACGCCTATGACTCTCAGAGGAAAACTCCAGACTACTCAGATCGATGGTGAAAAATAATGCATCATCACAAACCCCCAATTTGTAATAACAATAAGTTGACTGAATAGGGAGAAAGTGATAGCATCCATCAACCATAAAACTCACTTTGGGATTTCATTATGCATTGTGCCATTTGGGGAATGTTAGAATTCTTTATTCACAGGGGTGTCAACATAAAGCTTGTTCTACTTCTATAAATTCTAGCCAAGGCAAGATCATGAAAGGTTTTAAGAACTCTCTGTATGAAGTACCACTCTCTCCTCTCTTTGATGATGGAGGGCAAAAATTTTACCTGGACACATTCCACCCCAACTCCCACCTCTGAGGTCACCCAGATATGCTTTATGACTCATTAAGTTTTTTGAGCCTTCTTGTGAATCCATACCTCCAAGCCACTTTCTGACATCTTAATTGTCTCATTATCACCATTATTCTCTCCTATTATGTGTTTCTTGGATCTTGAGGTGCCCCTAATCCTTTACTCTGACTCACTTTGCCTCAGTCATGCCCAGTCATTCCTGGAACCTGAACAAAGAGGGCATTTACAAGGATTTGTTAAAATGGTTGAGCCTTGTTCACTTATGTACAAATGTGCAATAAATGAACATACATGCCATATCTTATTTCTCCATGTTTTTAAATGTAGGAGGGAAATGCTGGAAAAAGAGGAGAAAACTGCAAAATTCAAAAACCTATTCCAGTTAAACCTAAGTACTGCAACATTGACCTCTTCAGACCAAAACAATCATCCTTTTTGCTTCAAAAAGAGAGCAGATAATTTTATTACAAAAAATAAAGACAAATTTTTATGTAACAGCAAACAAGAATTTGGTCATGTTGTAAGTAAAATATGCATATTTAGCATGATTTATTAGAAAAAATGTACTGTACACTTGCCCACAGTCTGTTATGTTCTGTTATGATATTTTCAGCAATCTTCTATTTTTGCTATCTTAAAACAACATTTAGGACTGCTGGATGCCAGATGGAATTTTTCCTTTCCACCCACTTCCCACTGCAAAAGGAAAAAAAGGTTCTTTGCATCCTACATGGAGATCTTTTATAAATTCCTTTTCCTCGTCTTTAGCAACCAAAGTATATGAATGACTCAGAAATCATCAAACTTTGGCTGAATCAATATGAGGCAAATATACAGCACAGTAAGTTGTATTTAAAGTGAACATATCTGCCTGTATGGTGTTTATTAACAAAAGATATTCACATTATGTGCATGCACAAAATTCATTTCTACAAAAACAGGACTGACTCCAAGCCAACTTTTAAAAGAAAAATGGTGATATAACAGTATATTTTAGGGAAAAGGTAATAAATTAGAAGTGAACTATCACTGGACATTCTCTCTTCACTGGAACTGAAGTCCCCTGACTTGAGCTGCCCACAGCAAATCCCTTGTATGTATGCTGGTTATTACTTAATATGAAATTGACAGGACTGTGAAGAAAGGGGGACCAGAAACTTTGAAGGAGTGAGTGTGACCCATTCTCCTCCTTCAAATCTGTTCCCACATTGCAATGGAGGAATGTTAAAAATTTAAATCTGATCATTTTTCCCTCTTGCTTAAATGCTACACAAGAGCTTGCTATTGCTCTTAGCACACAATGTTTGGATAAACCCACAGGTCCTGCATCCTCCAGCTCCTGTGCCTTCTTCACCTGGCCCTACCTCTCCCATCCACAGTCCACACTTAGGTTCCAGCTGGTTGGTTCTGCTTCTAAAGCTGCTCTCTTCTCCACATCAGGCCCTCGTGTTATTACATGTGTTCTTTCCTCTGCCTGGAATACCAATCCCTCCTCACTTTTCATAGCTCTCCTGACCCTTCAGATTCTGTTTTTCTCTCAGGGAAACATGCATGACTCCCTAGACTAGCCAAGGTCCCCGTTAAACGCTTCCACAGCACTTGGATGCTGACCACACAGGTAAACTGTAAATTCAGTCTCTGAGTTTCTCGCAGAGCATCAGCTCATGAGGTCAGAGATGTAGTAGGGCAGTCCTTTGGGAACCAAGCCACACTGTAAGTTGCTACCTATGTGTCTTTACTTCTTGATATCTCTTCTTATTTTTCTAAACCTCGGCAGTACACAGTTATCATGAACAACTCTCCATCTGTCTGTGCATCCTTTCCCTAAACTTTTTGTCTTAAAGCATTCATTATAAACCCAAATAACACCAGCCTGGCAAAAGTTTCTAGTGTTGCCTGATCAGACACCAGTCTACATGGTAGTAACACTGTTATGTTAATGCAGATCAGGCCTTCTTGGGGGTAGAGAAGAAAAGAATATAAGGTCACCTGGGGTCTGGAGTGAGATATACCACTGGGGGAGGAGGGTGAGGGCAAAAAAACAATAACAAATAACCTGTTTTTCAATACTTCACTTTAGTGATTTTTCAACCATATTGCAGATGATACGGCTATTTTAATTTTACAAGAATTAGAACCTAACAAAGCTAGGAGTAGCATCTGTACAGCAGAGAATAAAAAGACCCTTTGATAACATGAGTTTGATAAATCAAACGAACTGAGCCAGTATCAATGTTCTTAATTGGGCCTTTTAAAATAAACTTGAGCACTTTGAAAAAATAGCATAATGACAAATTCCTCTCCAAAAATGCTCAAACTAATTTTTTTTAAATGTTAGGACTTGCAGTGGGCTTCTTGTGAGAACCTAAAAATACAGCTAATGAGCAGATGGCTCCACCAGACAGCAGGAGCACACCACTGACTTCCACTGGCAGTTAACTGCTATTTTTCTGGAGGAAAAGCTAGAATTTAAAGAGCACACAGAGTGAACCAAACTTGTAAACCTTGTTCCTAAGTAAATGAGAAGAGCATGGTTTGCTGCAGTTGTGAAATGTGTTTGCCAGATTTTACTTTCCTCTAAATGTCTTATTTAGACACTTCATTAAATGCTGTCTTGAATGGTTAACTGTTTTCCATGTAGAAATTCTTTCCCCACCTAGACTGTAAACTTCTTGGAGGCAAGAACTAACTACTTCTACTTTTTTGTTACTCTGTGGCCATATTATTCCCTATTAAAAATGGACTATAATAACTCACTCCAGGAAGCCTAATTCCAATGGAAAGATACTTTAATACCAACCCAAAGTCAGGATTTTGTTATTAAGAAAAATAAACTGGTTTCAATGAGGTGATTTCTCAGTTTATAATCAGGCAACTTAATGTATTATGAATTGCCTATTATACCCCAGTTCTGACTTTCAATTCTATTACAATAGCGTTAAAAGGTCTACTTCTCTTTAATAAGTAGTTTCTTGGTTAAACTAAATGCTGATAAACTTCAAATAATGCTGGGGATTCCTTGAAACTTTACTCACCTAGATGTATAATTATAAGTTTGAAAACAATGATAAAACCTCTTTTCCTTTTAGTATTTCATATAGTGTAAAAAGAAGATTTTCACCTTATATTTAACTGCTTAAAAAAATACAGACAAAATGAAAGTTGGAAAAAGGTAGAGACCAACTTTTAATATGTAAAATAAGCATGACAGCAGCCAGAATACTCCAAACCACTTCTCCCCTCGTAATCCTTAAACAAGGAACCCTTTGACGTAGGCAGAATTCCAGGATGAGGCTGCAGGAAACAGGGAAAAGGAAATTCCGGTTGAGGCTGAGTGATAGAGACCCTACCCTGGCAGCAGACTGTGCCAAGATGCAGTTTCAGAGTGTGCAAAATCCCCTTCCCACCCATCCATATTTCATGAGTGAATTAGAAAGGGGGAAGGAAGTAGGGTGGGTCCCCAGACTTAACAAAGGAACAGAAGAAAATGGGGTGGGGCAAGGGAGGGATACAGACAGGATCCCTAGGGAAAGTATTGCTGAACAAGGTTTTCACATACATTTTACAGATACTGCTCATTTCTACAGTTGGAAGTCAGGAAGTCAGTTTAGGAGCTATTGTCGGTATTTCTAATCTACAATTTAATACACTACAAAGCATAAACTACATTTCAGGAAAAATATAGGCTCAGTTTTCTGGTAAACAGTGCAGCTATAGTCCTGAAAATAGGACCCACATCCATCTAGACACATACTTTGATGTAACTATTTTGCTGAAAATAAACAGTGAAGAGTTTATAAGCTTTTCAAATCTAAGTAACAACTGGGCAAGCACCTTTTCTTTTTCTGCATCCCTGCCCCCCAACCCCCATCCCTCCCTACGTATTCTTTCTGTCTCTGTCCTCCAGGGCTGCCCTCTGAGTGCATACCCTCTTTCGCAGGACTGCTGTGGTTCCGGTTACGTTGGTTTCTGGGCCACCTATCAGTCCTCACTCCAGTGATGAAGGCTGAAGGAAGACACCCTCCAGAGGCAATCAGACTTGAATTCACTCTGGGCCCAAGTCTGCTTAATCACTCTTCAGCTCCCTCACTATTCAGTCACTATTCAGTCAGACCGAAATAATATAATTTACCTCATGAAGGCCCTGCCTCAACCATCTTCCTCAGGAAAAGTTAGAAAACCAAATGCTCAGTCAGTCCTCATTATTTTTAGAATGAAGTAAAACTTCTCAGCCCTCAAAATCCTCCACAGTCTGGTCCCAATCTCATTTCTCATGAAATCTTCCTTCTCCTGCCTCCCCTCCCACACCCCCAACTCTTGGTATTCCGGCAACATGAAATCATTTCAGAGTTCCAAAAAGCATCTAATATTTTGGTATCTCTGTGCATTTTCTAATGCTAGTCTTTCCACTAGGAATACTTTTCTTCAATGTGGATTCTTTAAATCCAACCCAAAACCTAATTTAAGGTCCAGGTCAAACTCTACTTCTGCCCTATGTAAGAATCCTGCTTCCTCAGGTGTAAATTCTTCTTCAGACTCCTTTGTATCTCTCTTGGGATTCTCTTCACTGCTTCCTTGTATCTCAGTCATTTGTGTGGATATTTTTTCTCCACAACTAGACTATACTTCCTGAGGGCAGGAGCTACCGTAGTTAGTCTGGCTCCTCTACGACATCGGCTTAAACAAAAGTTAGCGAATGAATGGATGACAGAGAGTATTCTAGAAGAGAAGTATAGTAACACCAACTCAGACTACACAGATCAGGAGAGCAACCCTAAAATCCCAGTTAATTCTCAGGAAGGCACACATACTGCAGCAAATGCCAAAGCTCTGGCCAAATATGTCAGTTTATTTGGGAGCTACCAGAGATTCTCTCTGTTTAAGGTATTTTCAAAGGGTTCTGGAATGAAAAGTTTGTGTTGTCCCCATAGTGTTTGCCAGAACCCCACCTAACAATCTGTCAGTGAGACGATACGAACATCTCAGCCACCTGAAGCAAACTGTAGGCAAACAAAGCAAGGTAAATGGCGTATGTAGCTTTTTGGCAAAGGTGGTAAGAAACAGAACATTCTTATGTCTGCCACTATACCAAAGAATCCTTCAAAATTGCTTACTATAAAACAGCATGCACATCCCCCATTACCAGTAACTGAATTCTGTCAATATTACTGTGTAAATGACTTTCCACATTTACTCCCTCCTCAGTTCTTATGGTCACTGCCCCAGTTCAGGCTAGCACCTCTTACCTGACTCACTACAGTAGCTTTCTAAAGGTTCTTTCCAACATTTCCCTCTTCTTCACTCAATTATTCCTCTAAAGCAATGCCAGAGAGATCTTACAAAGGCCACATCTGATCATGCCACTTCCCTTATTTGATGGCTTTCCTTTGCCAAAAGGCAAGTTTAAGCTCGTTAGGGTAGCTTACCAGTCTTTCATAATGGAATTTTAGGCTGACTCCCAGCCCACCCCTCTCCATTCCCTAGGAATCACCAGGACTGCAGTTATGTGTCTTCCCATGGGTCCCTCTGCCTGAAATGCTGTCCCCTGCCTTCTTCTATGACCATTAGTCATTCTTCAGGGTCAAGCTCAAAAGTCCCCATCTGATAACATGTGTCCCTTCCTCTATTGGCACAGTCACAGAATTAAGGCTAGGAAATACAATGCCTACACAAGAGATAATTTCTTTAAAGAACCAACAGCTCAATGTTAACTCTACTATCATAATGTTTAGAAGACACAGCCAATTTCTTTCCCCTTCTGAAAGTCCTTGCACAATAATTTTCAACACATAGGAATGAGTGCTTGCTAATTGTGCCTACAGCTAGTTAATAGAAAATAGAAAAATAGAGTGCTTCCTGAGAAGCCTGCGATAATTATACATTTAACTTTTTAAATTTCAGAAACACCTCGGCAAAAGCACAGAGTGAAGCATTTCTCTAATGGCATGTGTTTATAATCACAGCATTTAGCAGTTAAGAAAATATTAGAAATGCCTACTGAGAAAGCTGTAATCCCCTTCAATTTGTAACAAGATGTACCAGCAACAAAGGCTTTATTCTATCAAATTTATGTCTTTCCCCATGCAGTAGTGCTGCAAATTAGCTCTCTCTTTGGCATCTATGTGGCATTCTAGAACTGGAAAAGTAATGAAGGTTAGTCAAAAAGATGACTCAATAGGTAACTTGGATTCTAACTCAAATTTTATCACGGTCTACTCAACTAGCTTTGGCCCAGGAATGGTGAATGAGGTCGATGAAGCATTTTAAAATCATAAAAGACAGGAAATCTGTATGTAACTTCAGGGTTTGGTCATTATTGTTATAACAAGAAGAGGAAACTGCAGACCTAGGTTTACGTTAAGTAAACTGCAGTTTCCTCTGTCCATGCTGTGTCTCGGAACTGAGTTTCTATGAAGAGCAGACGACTGCAATTGTAAAGAAAGCGAGCACAGGAAAAATGAAAACGCTGCACCACCTTCATGAACACTGTGAGCTTAAGGGGTAAGCAAAGGTACAGGCACATCAAATGCCCCAGACATAAGATTGAAGTGAATTAGCAGGTGGTTTTTATTCCTAATAAATTCATTTAGAGGAGTGCTACATCAATATCAGTTTGGAGAGTTGAGAGATTCCACTGGTGTCATCCTGCAGAAGGGAGATGACAGAATGGCTTCGTTTATATTTATCACTAGAAAGAAAGATCCCTAATATTCCTTTCCTTATTTTAAGTTTCACAGGAACATCTATATAGAAAAAGTTGTAATTCCAATATTACATAGCATCTTTCGTCTCAGAAACAAAAACATTTCAGAGTTGTTAATGCACCCATTATATAACAGTCACGCAAGAAGTAAAAAATGTTAGTGTTCTATTTTACAAATGAAGTGAAGGTTTAAAGGTTACAGAGCATATAACCATAGCAAAGCTGCAAATCTTCAATCACTAAATTTCTGCCTCATGTTAAAAGCCTTCACAATTATCAGCCCCAAGTGTAGATTTCTATAGTTACAGAATTGAAGAGTATTATAATCTCATTGGCTGTGACTACTTATGATATTCTGGACTGAACTAAATATACAACAAAGACAACACACAGGTATCTTTTTAATAAGTGCAAAGTTGTTTTGTCATAAGCCTTAATCATAAGCCTAAAGCTTATGATTTCTAACTTTGGTGAAGTGGTACCCTACTGTTCTACTCTTTGATTTTTGAAAGATCTTACCATACCTGAAGTTGTTACTGGTTTACTGCACCTAATTTGCAATCAGTTGTAAGATACAGCATTCATTTTAAGAACTATAAGGAAAGAGAAATGCTTACAATTAAACTATGACATGTTTTCATATCATCGATTGTTAAGACTACTGCAGGAAAAATGTGCATCTTGAAATCAATAAAATATGGCATATGAAAACTGTTGCTCATCTAATTAAAATGAATCAAAAGGAAATTTTTTGAAAAATTTAAGCTGCACACTAGGATATTCAAATATCCTAAGGACACAGCAGAGGTTAGGAGTCAGTCTATGATACAGTCAAACTTCAGGGTGCTTTTAACAACTTGAAAAAGGTGCTAAATTTTTCAATAGTTCCAAGCAAAGTGAAGGTTGCCTGAGACCTACATCCACACTTAAAGTCAATAGTCACCTCTGAAACAGTTCAATCACAAGGCTTTGAAACTGTCTAATTATTCTCTTTCTTGAGACACCAACTGTTACAATTCGACGTCTCACTGTTAGAGAAGTGCTGTGTTATTAAATTAAGCAGCCAGCCAGCCTTGAGCATCTTACCTCCTCTCCTTCTCAGTAAAACCCTGCCATTTGTATTAATAGACTTGGAGCAGAAGCATGAAGCAATGTTTTCCCCCCTGGAAAGGGCTGAAATAAAATCTCAAGGAAAAATAAAAGTCAGAGAATGACACACGTATAAGCACAGAGGAATGTTCCCCTTCATGAGCAATCCTGGATAGTGCAGCACTGAGAGTGAAGTCTTACAACCAACAACAACCAAGTCAACAGATAACAATGTATGGCACAAGAAAGTGGTCCCATTGTCTTCTCAGCATGACGGCAGCATTCTCAGTTCTAAGGCTCAATCTGAATAACTGCTTTCAGGAAGACCAAGCGGAACGTCCCTTTCCTCCAGTTTTAACTGTATTCAAACAATATAACTCTTGTGGGAACACAAGCCTTCATAAGATACTGGGAAAACTCCCTTCTGACCCTCCCACTTGGTGAGAGCATCTATAATCTGTTTTTGTGTTTTTATCTATTTCTAGTGACTTAGGACACATTCATTTGGCAACTAGATCCACCTCTGTACTAAACATAAAAATATGTTGAAATGTTTTTTCAAAATTCATATTCTACAAACTATACGATAAGGCAAAACTTCCAAAATCAAACTTGAAAGCCACCCAAGCAGGATCATAAACAGATAAGGATTCATATTTGCTTAAATGCATTCTCATATTTCTACATAATTTACTTATGAGAAGAGTCTCTTATAAATCCAGTGTCATAAGCCACTTGCTTAGAACTATGAGCGCTGTCATTTTTACTAAGGAGGATGCTCTTGGGGGGAAAAAAACCCCAAAACCTAAAGAATTTAAAATTAAATAGTCTTTCGTTCAAACATGCAATCAGGCAGAAACATTTTCCACCCCTTCAAACCTGCATCCCCAAGAGGCAAAAGGCTTACGTGTTCAGACTTCTCCTGTTCTTTTTTGTCCGTCTGCAAAAACTGATAGTTTTCTCTTGCCAGCTTCTGAACTAGTTCAATTCGTCCGATTTCATCTCTTTCTTGAAGCTTGCACATCACCCCTGCCTTAAGAGTTGGAGAAAAAGCGAAGATATACTTAAAACCACAGTCCCAGGACATGACACCACCGCAAAGTTCACCTTATAATAAGCTCATCTTTTCCACTGCCTGGATTAAATCATGGTCTTGGGAAAATATTTTGCCTTTCAAAAACTGAAGTTACATTATTATAATCTAGGAGCACCATGCCAAAAGACTTAAAGTTGAGTCTGCATATCACTCTACTTTAAGAGCAAACTAAATCATTTGCTACTAAGTGTGCGCCTGATAGGCTCCTGTTTGTTTGTTCCTGACAGCCTGTTTCCTGTTACATAAGCAAAGCCTAGCAAGAGGTTAAAAACTCATGGGAAAGTTAGCCAGGAACCACACTGGTGAAAGGGAGAAGTGATACAGAGCCCTAAAAATAACAGTATACAACACCCCAATTCTTTAGCCTCACAACAAATTATTCCATATGTAAATAAACCCTTAACAAGAAGATCACAAGATAAATTTTTTCACAATTGGAAAATTACTATGGGGCATCAGTAAAATACCACTAATAGTGCATAAAAGATGGTGAAATATTTTGCTAAAAATAAGGGATTGGAAAAAGAAAGCTCGAAATTTCCTTCCTTGGGGTTTGGAAATGATCCATAAAACATCATATTTTACATTAGGTCAAAGTGCCTAAATAATAATAGGAGGAGGGAGGTGAATCTAAGACTTTGAAATAGGAAAAAGAAAAAAGTTCATTCTAACACACTAATTATGAAGTGTTTCTGCTCAAATTCTTTCCAAAATGGTTCATACTGACATACCAAGACATGATCTAATAAAGAAATCCAAAGTTATACTTGGCAGGAGCAGTCACAACTATGGAATCCGTTTTCCTCAACATAACCTACAGGATTTGAATATACTCCATAACATGACCAAATACAGCAAAGGGGCCGGCGAAGAATCCAAACTTCATGATCTTAATGGTTTGTGCTAAAGATACGCATGTTGTTGAGTGGGCAGCAGAGAAATGGAACCATCCCTGCAAAGCAATGACTAACTCTTTATTCCCAGGGGCTATGGTATCTCTTTAACTAGTAGTTTGTCCAACTAGGAAGGAAATAAACAAAAAATTTCTGAAGTGGCCCACATCACAGACTCCTAGAGGACAGCAACTGGAATTCCTCCACCAAAGTCAGAGATTTTTACAACATCCTCACAAGTGGCTTTTCAGTTCCTTTCTAAAGTTTCCTTGGACAGGGACCTAAGTTTATCTTAAGACAGTCTGTACTCTGTTGGATAGCCAGGATTGTTGGAAAGTCCCTTATTCTTATCACACTAGACAAAACTGAAACCATTTAACTTCAATCCGTGAGGACTAGTTTTGCCTTTTAAAGCAATGGAAACTAGGCCTATTCTTTATACAATGTGACAGTCTTTCAAATATTTAAATACAAACTATTGCGGGAAGTCAGGGACCCGGAACAGAGGGACCGACTGAAGCCGCGTCAGAAGAACATAAATTGTGAAGATTTCATGGACATCTATTAGTTCCCCAAATTAATACTTTTATAATTTCTTACACCTGTCTTTACTGTAATCTCTGAACATAAATTGTGAAGATTTCATGGACACCTATCACTTCCCCAATGAATATCCTTGTGATTTCCTATGCCTGTCTTTACTTTAATCTCTTAATCCCATCATCTTCTTTGTAAACTGAGGAGGATGAATGTCCCCTCAGGACCCTATGATTGTATCAACTGCACAAATTGTTTGCAGAGCACTGGTGTTTGAACAACATGAAATCTGGGCATCGTGAAAAAAAAAAAAAAGAACAGGATAACAGGGATGTTCAGGGAACAAGAGAGATAACCGAACTGGCCGCTGGTGAGCCAGACAGAACAGAGCTATATTTCTCCTCTTTCATAAGCAAATAGGAGAAATATCGCTGAATTCTTTTTCTCAGCAAGGAACATCCTGGAGAAAGACAATGCGCCTTGAAGGTAGGTTTATAGATGGCCCCTTTTTAAGGTGTCTTGTCTTTTATGGTTGAAGCCGAAGGGATGAAATCAGCCCTGGTCTCCCATAGTGCTCCCAGGCTTATTGGGATGAGGAAAATTCCCACCTAATAAATTGTGGTCAGACAGGTTATCTGCTCTCAAACCCTATTTCCTGATAAGATGTTATCAATGAAAATGCATGCCCCGAAACTTCATTAGCAATTTTAATTTCACCTCATCCAGTGGTCCTGTGATCTCACCCTGCCTCCATTTGCTTTGTGATATTTTATCACCTTGCAAAGTGTGTGATCTCTGTGACCCACACCCTATTCGTGCCCTCCCTCCCCTTTTGAAAATCACTAATAACAATTTGCTGGTTTTACAGCTCGGGGAACATCAAGGATCCTGCCGACATGTCATGTCTCCAGTGGACACCCAGCTTTAAATCTCTCTCTCTTGTGGTCTTTCCCTTTATTTCTCAACCCAGCCGAGACACTTAGGAAATAGAAAAGAACTCACGTTAAACATCGGGAGTGGGTTCTCCCGATAACAAACATTTATAATATTCTCATTTTAATATTCTCCAGATATATATCTGATGTGGTTTGGCAGTGTCCCCCTCCCAAATATCATCTTGAATTGTAGTTCCCATAATCCCCACATGCTGTGGGAGGAACCAGGAACAGGTAATTTAATCATAGGGGCAGGATTTTCCAGTGCTGTTCTCGTGGTAGTGAGTAAGTCCCATGAGGTCTGATGGTTTTATGAAGGGGATCTCCCCTGCACAAGCTCTCTTGCCTGCCACCATGTAAGACATGCCTTTGATCTTCCTTCACCTTTTGCCATGATTGTAAGGCCTCCCCAGCCATGCTGAACTATGAGTCAATTAAACCTCTTTCCTTTATAAATTACCCAATCTCAGGTATGTCTTTATTAGCAGCAAGAGAGCAGACTAACACAATATCCCTAGTTCCCTAAATTATTTTATTCATTCATTCACTCAACAGAGTAAAGGATTTATTTGAGCCAGAAACTATTATAAGTCTGAGAATATGGTAGTGAACACACACAAAAAAACAAAGTTCTGGCTGGGTATGGTGGCTCATGCCTGTGATCCCAGCACTTTGGGAGGCTGAGGAGGGTGGATCACCTGAGGTCAGGAGTTCGAGAACAGCCTGGCCAACATGGTGAAACCCCATCTCTACTAAAAATTCAAAAAATTAGGCAGGCTTGGTGGTGTGCACCTGTAATCCCAGCTACTAGGGGGGCTGAGGCAGGAGAATTGCTTGAACCCAGAGGTAGAGGTTGCAGTGAGCCAAGATCACACCACTGCACTGGACGACAGAGCAAGAGTCTGTCTCAAAACAAAAACAAAAATAAAGTTCCTTACATCATGGAGCATACATTCATAATGTAACATACCAATAGGAAATATCGCATGGTAATATATGACAGAAAAAACAATGAAGTAGGGTAAGGGGACAGAGAAATAATTGAAGGCATTATTAAGATAAAAATGTCAAGGAAGGGTTTTCTAGTAAAATGACATCTGAATGGTAACCTAAAGGAAATGAGGAAGAGGTGATGTGCATATCCAGAAGGAAGTGTGTTTCGGGCAGAGGAACAGCAAGTACAAGGGACCTAATGCTCAGGTGTGTTGGCATGCTCAAGGATAGGCAGAGACAGCAGCAGGGCTAGAAGAGAGCTGTAAGCAGTAGACTGGTGGCACTGGTCGAGAGGTAATGCAGGAGCCCAACACACAATTTCCTTATAGGCTGTATAAGGGGTTTGGATTCTTTTTCTGAATAAGACAGAACTTTGGAAGGTTTTGAACAGAGAATTGGCAAAATATGATTGACATTGTAGCAGGATCATTGTGTGTCCTCGGTTGGACTGGGGGAACTAGTTGATGCTAAAAGACCAGTTAGGAGCCTGGTTTTCACATAAGACATGGCTTGGAACTTGTGCTAGTGGTGAAGATGGTACATGTGGTTCTAACCACTGGAGATATTTCAAAGGTAGAGCCAGCAGATTTTGCTGTTTGGGAGTCTCCAAAATATTTGGCCGGAGTAACTGGAAGGATGGAGTTGTCATGGGGGATGCAGGGGTTGGTCTGGGAAGGAAAATGGCTATTTGACATCCAAGTGGAATTGCTGGGTTGGAAGTCTGGAGGTTCAGGGGAAGTCCAGGCTGAAGATACGAATTCCAGAGTCATCGGAGTACAGATGGTATTCCTCTGGTTTTACCAATGGAATGGTGTAAATCCAGGAATGGTATAAATCCAGGAGTCTAGTGTTTCGATACTGGGAAGATGAGGAGTAATCAATCAGAAAAGGAGACTGAGGAGGAGTGGCTCCAAGAAGAGAATCTGGAGAGTAGTGAAGCTGTTTCAAGGAGGAAGGAATGAAAAACTCTATCAAATGTTGCTGAAACGTCAAACAAGATGGGCCCAAAATAACCGATGCTGAATTTGACAAAAGTAATTGTTTGTAACTTTGAGTGGAGCAATTTCTGTTTGAACTGATAGCGACAAAAGCTTTATTAGCATGGGTTCAACAGTAAATAGGACACAATTCTTCCAAAGAGATTTGTGACAAGAAATGAGGCACTAGCTGAAAACCGTCCTTGAAGAGAGTTTCGCTTGCTTATTTGCTTTAACATGAGGGCTATTCCGGGATGTTTACCTTTATTAGAATTCCAGTAGAGAGCAAAATTTGATGATGCAGGAGGGAGAAGGGGGCATTTTCAAGAGTAAGGTTCTTGAATAGGAAAGAGAAGATAAAGATCTACTCTCAGAAAGAAATATGAATATAAATATTTCATCCAGTGAAACAGGAGAGACAGTGAAATACAGGGGTAAATATGCAGGTACGCTGGCATATCTGGTGGTAGGGACATGCAGAAATTCCTTTCTGAAGGCTTTTATTTCCCAGAAAAATAAGAAGCAAGTTATTATCTGAAAAAAAGAAATTGTGGGGAGATGCTGCTGGAGGCATAAGAAAAGAAGGCACGTTAATAGTCATTTAGGTTACAAGCACTGGGAAACCACTGTGTAAAGGACCAGACAGTAAATATTCTAGGCTTTGTAGGTCATGGGGTCTCTGTTGCAACTGCCCAATTCTCCAAGAGATAATACATAAATGAATGAGCACAGCTACACTCCAATGACATTTTATTTATAAAAACATGCAGTAGGCTGTGGTTTGTCAACTCCTGGCCTAAGAGAAGGGGAAACTGGGCAAGGGAAGTAGAATAAAGACTGCCAAGCACTACTAAAGGCCCACTTGATTTTATTTTTAGATCCTTTTATGCTCCTAGCCATCCTCCTTAGGGCAGATTTCTGTTTGTCAGGATTTTAATGCAGTCCATAATCTGAGACAATGGTAAATATATGGGCCTATCATTACGATGCTCTTTTAATCTACACTAAGGAGGGTAAAAAAGTTTCAATGGTATTATAAAATAACTATGAAGGCAGGGAAATTGGGGCAATTTCTACTTACAAATAAACATTCTTTAAATGTTTTGACACTTAAATACGTTACTATTATCTAAAAAATTCATGTACATCAGCCAGCGAGGATTTCTTCTCTCTCCTTCCATTTCACCTGCACAGTATTTACTATACTGTCCTGGCGGTGGAGGGAGGATGCTAACGACCCTCCAAAATGCCAACCTGGAAACCTGTTCTGTGATTTAATCAGTGGTGTGATGGATTTAGCCCTGATCTTGCTCTGCTCCCCAGTATGGCCCTCCTATACGAAAGACAGCATGTGGTGAATGGAGACCCAGGCAGTGGTGGGACACAGTTGAGAGTACTGAACAGCTATAACTAACTCATCACCACGGGGAGCCTGTTCCCTCCTTTCACCAGCACTGGCTCCAAAGCAACTCAGTTAAGCTCCCACAGACTCAATCTGGAGACAAAGTCTGTCCTTCTAGCTGTAGGTCCCAAATACAGTGTTTTGTTTTGTTTTTTTAAATCAGCTGATTACAGCATCATCAATAAAAGGCTGAAATTAAATAGAGGAAATTTAAGAGGTCTTCACTATTTTTTGGATTTCTGTATGAACATGATTTTTCAAGGAACTCTAAACATTTTTCACATATGATTAGAATCCTAAATATAAACTTTTCTCTCAGCCAAGTGCAGTGGCACATGCTTATAATCCCTGTGTTTTGGGAGGCCAAAGCAGGAGGATTGCTTGAGCCCAGGAGTTAGAGGCTGCAGTGAGCTATGATCACACCAATGCACTCCAGCCTGGGCAAAAGAGTGAGACTCTGTCTCTCTCTAAAAATAGTAATAATATGTAAATAAAATGAACTTTCCTTTCAGGAGGAAACATTTTCATACAACCAGATACTTGGGCCCACGAAGCAAATATGTACTTTAAAGGCAAAATGCTCTTACTTTTTAAAATGGGCTTCAGACTAACTTATTTCTTTAATTCCACATCTTATAATTAAGAATATTGCTGTTTTGATTTTCTGGTTTCCAAATAACTTCTAGATGCAGTTTCACAAGGTAATCAATTCTATAGCATTCCTTACATAACAACTATCAAAAAAGACTTTCAAGGAGGTTATGAATGCTTCTTCATTCACCGGAAGACTTTAAGCCCACGTATCCCAGATGATTTATAAGGCAGTGCTATGTGGAAGCATCATGCCAAACTAGATGTTCCTCAGGGTCCCTTTCAGAGCTCTATAATTTAGTGATTTAATTCAAGAAATCCATGAATTTATTAATATATTGTGGGAGCTTTGTTATGGCAGGAGAAGCAAGATAACTAATGGTCCTTGATCTAAACTTTCACATCCCTGGTCTATTGAATTTCTCTATGTAAAATTAATTATAAACAATTTACCTAACACTGCTAAGCCAGAAAAAAAATAAAAGATTAATGTATAACTGTCAGAAGAGTTATTTAAGAGCTTTATTTCAAGGTCTGTTTTGAAAAAAGTCTCCATAATGTATAATTAAAGCTATTCATAGGATTTTCAGTCTTTGAGAAGAGAAATGTTACGAATGTAAATGAAAAGCCTGTTTCCTTTATAAATGTAGTCATAAAAATGTTGGGTCCATCCCCTCAATGGCAGAATGAAGCGTGGACAAGATTCCCGTGGGAAAAGTCACATGGATGATAAATGAGCGTCTTACTGGGACAAAAGCACAGTTCTTTATATTAAAACATTCTCTGCATTATCTTAACTTTAACAACCACTTTTTCTAAAACACCTGGGTAAAACATCGTGCAAAAATTGCTTATCAAGGTCAGGGAAACCAGAAAGAAAGAGTCCACCTTTCATGAAAGCACTTCTGCAATAATAGAATGCTATTCAGTTCAAATTCAGGGTGTTCAGATAAATTCTTATTGATTACTACATAATATCTTAATTTCATTAAAAATTAAGCCTAGAAGTTCATATAATTTTTTTGCATTTTAAACAGAAATATAAATGACAGAATAAAACACTGATGAGCTTAGGTGATATATTATTCTATTGTATGCATCTTATTTTCTTTATTTCTTTTCTTTTTCTTTTTTTTTTTTTGAGATGGAGTCTCGCTCTGTCGCCCAGGCTGGAATGTAGTGGCGCAATCTCCACTCATTGCAAGCTCCACCTCCCAGGTTCATGCCATCCTCCTGCCTCAGCCTCCCGAGTAGCTGGGACTCCAGGCGCCCACCACCATGCCTGGCTAATTTTTTTGTATTTTTAGTAGAGACGGGGTTTCACAGTGTTTGCCAGGATGGTCTCGATCTCCTGACCTTGCGATCCACCTGCCTCTGCCTCCCAAAGTGCTGGGATTACAGGCGTGAGCCACCGTGCTCGGCCATATGCACCTTATTTGCAAAACAGAAAATATTAAGAATTCTTTTCCAGGAAAATTCAGAAGACAGTTCATAGTCAAAAAATAGTAATTTTAGGGCTACAAATATTCATTTTCTCAAATTTCTTCAGAGAAAAAAGTTAGACTATGAGAAAGCTCTCCCTGTTACGGATAGAAGAATATGCCCCTTGAGAATTGGGAAAAGAACTACGAAGCATCCACAGTGAGAAATGTACCTAACTGAAAGTGTGATGGTCAAGGCAGGTGAGGAATCCCTAGGGAGTCACTGGTATGGGCCTCAAACACCATGCTGGGGCATGATGGAGATTTAGAAATCATTTCATAATTCCTAGCCCTTCACTGTCCAGGCAAGGCAATGGACATTCAGTTTCTCTGGCCCTACTCCTTTGTGGAATTCCTTGTGTTAAAACATCACCTTTGTATAGAATGGACAGACCCATCCTATAGAAATACTGTGTAATGCTGCATCCTGCCAGAGCATGCTGAGAGCCAGGAATAAGACAGAAACCACACTAACGTGAAATTTATGCTGTTCTTCCCCTCAAGTACTTTCTTAATCTTTCATATTTAGAAAATTATCCCTTCTGGTTAAAATCAAAATATAGCGTTATAAATTTATATAATATATAGTATTATAAATTTAGATAATTGATAAAGTAAGGGGTTCATTCCTTTCACATACTTGATTCCTTTAACGTTCAGACTAAAGTAGGGAGGCCACCAATATTTTCTCTTATTTTGACCTAAGAGAAATTACAGCTCAGACTTGTGTATACATTCTTAACCACACTGGTAAGCAGGGTAGCAAAGTTTAAAAAATAATTAAAAAGTTAAAAAAGAGAATAAGCAAACTCAAATAATATCAAACATAAAAGATTTAACAGGATAATCAATTTTCTTTGACAGTCTTAAATAAGTTCTTTAGTATACATATTTTTAAAAGTTATAGTCTACTGATAAATTAGTTACCAAATATTTAGCAGTTAATTTGTATAATTAATTATCACTTAATAATAGAATGATTGATTCAAATGGAGGATAGGAGACAATGAAAACAGTCACTGAATCCAGTGGCCAATGGCTGATGGAACAAAGCAAGAATTTCCAAAGTTCAACACAAGGCCAAGTGTGGTGGCTGACGTCTGTAATCTCAGTACCTTGGGAGGCTGAGGTGGGCAGACTGCTTGAGCCCAGGAGTTTGAGGTCAGCCTGGGCAACATAGCAAAACCCTGTCTTTACAAAAAATACAAAAAATTAGCCAGATGTAGTGGTGTGCACCTGTCGTTCCAGCTACTCAAGAGGCTGAGGTGGGAGGATCACTTGAGCCCAGGAGGTTGAGGCTGCAGTGAGCCGTGATCATGCCACTGCACTCCAGCCTGGGTGACAGAGTGAGACCTTGTCTCAATCAATCATCAATCAATTAATAACTAATTAAAGATCTCACTAGAATTCTTAAAAGCTAGAACCAGGCAAATTTTCAGTACATTTTGACAAAGATTCTTAAATCCTTTTATCCTATAATAGAGTGAAGGGACTAGAATATTTTGTGTCTGTGAAGATACCATCTGGCAGAGAGTAATGCTGCAACTTGGCCCAGTTAGATACTTTAAATATTCCAACCAAAGGTACAAGAACTTCCAACCAAAAAGCAATGAGATAGATGGTCCGAGTGACAATAACTGACAGAGGCTGACTTTGTTGGGTGCTTACTGTGTGTCAGGCGCTGTTCTAACTGCTTCACATGTAGTCGTTCAATCTTCAGCACAATCTAACAATTATTTCCATTTTACAGAGGTTAGAAAGGCAGTTTGCACAGCTGTTTAAAGCAAAGGACATCAGAACCAGACTGCCCTGGTTTGAGACCTGACCCCATCCCTTACTGGCACATCTATAAAGTGGTGGTAATTAAACTACCTATCCTGGAGGGTTTGCTGTGAGGTATAAATACATTAATAAAAACAAAGAGCCTTAGAGGGTCTAATATATACGAAGTGCTGCCCAAATGTTATTATTAAGTGTAATAATACTGCTCCCAGTATTATTACAGAAAAGGAGGATAGGAGCACAAGAAAGTTAACTCGCCCAAGGTTTTTTTGTTTTTTGTTTTTTTTTTTTTGAGATGGAGTCTCGCCCTGTCACCCAGGCTGGAGGGCAATGGCACAATTTCGGCTCACTGAAACCTCCACCTCCCGGATTCAAATGATTCTCCTGCTTCAGTCTCCCTAGTAACTGGGATTATAGGTGCCTGCTACCACGCCCAGGTAATTTTTTTTTTTTTTTTTTTTTTTTTTTTAGTAAAGACAGGGTTTCATCATGTTGTACAGGCTACTCTCAAACTCCTGACTTCATGATCCACCCGCCTTGGCCTCCCAAAGTGCTGGGATTACAGGTGTGAGCCACCGCGCCTGTTACTCCCCCAAGGTTACCGTGCCAGAGTCAGGAAAAGAACCCAGGCAGTGTGGCCCCAGAGGCAGCGCCCCTCGTCTTTACAGTATGCTGCCCAACATTTATTGAAACTCTCCTATGTGCCAGGATTGCCGGAAGCCCTTTATGTTGCTTCATTTCAACCTCATGAGATGCTTATAATATCTCCATTTTGCAGAGATGAAAACCATGCATGCTAGGTACTGCCTAGCATAGTGGGGACACCATGGGGACAAAGACTTAGGTGCCCTACAGGATCTTCCAGGTTTACAGCCACTAAGGAACATCCCTTAAGGAAGAAAGGCTGGGATGTCAACCCAACTCTAAATGCTCTCTTCACTCCACCCACATGTGACAGCATTAAAACAGGGAGTTTCCTAAGCAGAAAAGGTATTTTTAGTAAGAAAAAAGCAGCCAACATATGAGAGATCTCTGGTAGATGGGAAGCCTGTGTACAACAAGGCCAAGTCTCTCTGGGCTTAGTGACCATCTTAACCCTCTATAGACCCCAAGTTTTCAGCAGCCTAGAGGTACATTTCCCACGGTAACATATTTCATCATGTATGGGGAAGAAGGAATCAGAATCCACTTAACTTGCTTAAAATATGCTCTGGAATGAAGATTGAAGTAATTTGAAATACTGTGAAGGGCCTGGCAAATAGGTGCTCAAGCCATTATATGTATAGACATCAAATAAATTGTACATATAAATTACACACATATGTACACACCAATAAGCATACATTTTTATTTCTAATTCTGCGTACATATCTGATGGCAAAATTCTAAGTTTTCTTTAAGTTCACCTCGCATGATTTGAACTACTTATTCCATCCAGGGAATTTCTATAGATGGGCCTGTAGAATTAAACCAATAAAACTGGTGTTTCCACTATGGTAGCAGATCAAGTTTTCTTACATACCACCAGAGGAGGTGACAACTGCCTGCCTTCCTACCCAGCTGGGCCTATAACACTTATAATGATGTCATGCTGCCCAGTGAACTTAATTCAACTTTCAAACCTACGTAGACTCTGTTCCTGATCTAATTATCAATCTACTGGTTTCATGATTTCATCCCTCTGTATGTCCTGTAGATATAGTTACATAACCATTGCTGAATAAAAATCACAAAATCCTGAACAGTAAGGTCTGTGTATCCTTTTGAGAAATAAAATTGCATTCAAACAGACATTTACCCATAGAATAAGTTCAGAACAAATAAAGAATAACAATATTTTAAATTTAGAAACCCTTGTCCCACTAGTAATTTAAGAATTTAAGAAATCTTGGAGAAAGTGGTAAATACACTGAGCTGGGGAATCCCTGCACAGGTTTGCTTGGAAGCCTTCAGTATAATTTTAATATGAACTTGAGGACTGCTGCATGTTTAATATTACCACAGCAAAACAATGTGACTTTGTTAAAACATTAGTGTCCAGGCAACCTTTATTGAAAAAGTTAATGTGATACGTCTGACCAGAATCAACAGATTTGTAACCTTAAAGGTGAAGTGAGATGAGTCAACTAGGCTGAGTCGGAATTTTTAAATGCTCCACTATTGTGTAAGGTCAACAGCTGGCAGCACTAGGGTGTCCAAAGTTTTTATGGTGCAATAGTATTTGGAGGTATACTACCTAAAGCATATTCATGCCATGATTTAGCTACTGGGAGGTGGCACAGAACCTCTGGCAGGCCGGTGCTCTCAGCTGGCTCATTTTCCACTGCCTGCTTCAGGGGAACGTCTGCCTTTCACTCGTTTCCGTTGCTTTCTCTGGGAAGTGAAGTGTGTCTATCCGACCCTCTCCCATGAATCAAATTATAAATATAATTACCAGTTTAGGACCCTTAGTGTGGAATACCTTTATATCAAAACTGAGCACTTTATTCCCAGTGGCTATTTACAAAACATAAAAGGTAAAACCTATATCAGTTTTGAACACCTGCACTGTCTCACCACCCTCAGCACACGTTGGTATGATGAGGGGCTGTCACAGAATTGATCATACCTGAGAATCTGGAACACTTTCGGCTTCTGTTACAGCTACATGTTTATCATTGTTTTCTTCATCTTGTTCAATTGCTTAAAAAAAAAAAAGAACACTATTAAACAAATATATTATCAAAGAAAAAATGCTTCAGATAATTTCCTTTCAGATCGCAATTTAGCGGGAAAAAATGTTAGATTCACAAAATGTAAATAATGGCATTATTTTTTGTTAATCAAATGTGAAGTTAGCTAATAGCACTGGGTACTTCTCATGCATATTATCACATGCATTAAATCAATGGCAGTGAGAAAATTCAATCTTAATTCTGTTCTTCACCTAAACCCATCCAGACATCATCGTATCAGTATTGTGCTTTACCAAAAGGGCAGTTGGGCGTATAAGATGAAGATTTCTATTCATTTCATGTGAGAACAGCCATATATATTTTTTAATGTGGCTTTCTGGCTGGCAGTTTAAATGTCATATAATAAAGGAAGCACAGCATTTTATATCTGGGTTGCTCAATGCATTGTTACCACAAAATTCCATACTGTGGAGTCCTGAATCCTTCTCTCCCTTCCCAGCATCTCCCTATCCAAGCCCTTATCGCCCTTTCTTCATTGGTACAATGACCTCTTACACAAAGCCCCTGACTCCAGCCTCTCACTAATCCAATCCAGCTTGGGCACAATGCTAAAATAATTAGTCTCAAAAAATATAAAAACAACAAGTGCCAGACTTTGGCTTATGTATTGCTTATCTCATGGCGTCTGAACTTCTCCTGCTCATCACTGAAGGGCTTCTCTGAACTCTCTAGCTTCCTCCAAATGTCCAATTTCACACTGACATTCAACACCAAAATGTATTTTACATAACTGATCCACGCATAATGACTGGATTACTTTTCTCTTTAGATAATTTGTTCTTCCATTTTAACAAATATTTATGGAGCAGCTATTATGTCCATAACAGGAGATGTGACATTCAACAAGCCTGGAGAGAGTAGAGACCACGATAAATTCAGATCTAAGCCTAAGAACATGGGCAACCACAAAAGAATTTTAAATTGGGAAGTGCATGATTTGATGTATATTTTCAAAAGTTCTTTTTTGCTTCTTTGTGGAGAACAGACTTGAGAGAAACAAGAGCAGAAGCAGGGAGACATTAGTTGCTATAATGTTGCCTGCAGATGACAATGACTCAGATCAGGGAAGTAGCAATGAGCAGGAAAAACGTGGAACACTGGAGCTGTATTTTTTTAGACAAAATGGACACAACTTGCCAATGAATTGAATATGGAAGGAGAAAAAAGAGGATATGAAGGAGAAGCAATCAAGGATTACTCCTAATTAGTTATTCCTTGTCTCCACCATGCCATTTATCCTTTTCGCCCTTTCCATCAAAAGTAGGCCAAAGCATACCAACCTAGCTGACAGTGAGGTCACCCACTGTACTTATTGACTCAGTTTGCATTAATCTGTGGCTTTTTTTTTTTTTTTTTTTTTTTTTTTTGAGACAAAGTCTTTACTCTTTTTGCCCAGGCTGTAGTGTGGTGGCACAATCTTGGCTCACTGCAATCTCCACCTCACGATTCTCCTGCCTCACTCAGCCTCCCAAGTAGCTGGGATTACAGGCGTGCACTACCATGCTCAGCTAATTTTTGTATTTTTAATAAAGACGGGGTTTCACCATGTTGGCCAGGCTGGTCTCAAACTCCTGACCTCAAGTGATTTGCCCACCTTGGCCTCCCAAAGTGCTAGGATTATAGGTGTGAGCCGCCTCGCTCGGCCTGTGTACTTTCAAATATTGTGCTCTCTGCTCTGTATTTTTTAAAATATCATTTCATGTACCTTTTGCTTTTGTATGCCGTTCATGCCTGCTGTGCGTGCCCACCACGGAGCCTACCTATAATGCTGTGCATACAGTAGGGCTCTGCAAATGCTAACCGGCACGAACAATGTATCCCCAAGTGATCAAAACGGCACTGCTTGACTATGCCTACTTATATAATAAGCTACTTCTTTTGTAACTATTTATGAAAGAAGAAAAGAGAGAAATTCTTCTGTTCACTCTTTGGATAACTAGGATAACTCTGACCAGCTGAGCATCTAAAAGCAAGGTAGGAAGAGGTGAAGTGGGTAGACGCTTTTCTTCTAATTTTCAGAGAAAAGTTCCATTCATGCCTGTTCAAAGGGGGTTCCCTGTTGCTACTGTTACCCAGCTAGAAGGAAACTTAAGAACAAAGAAAAACATTCGTGTTTTCTTTGAAAAACTAGAGGTAAGACTATAAAGGGAAAAATAAAACATAGAATAACATCCTAAATTCCACTTAAAAAATGCAATAGGTTACAGAAGTAAGGAACTCTACTTAACAATTGAAATAATAGAAGAAGCCTTTCCTCATCCTGGAATGCAGAGTAATTTTCTTGGAGGGCAAGCTGATCATATACTAATGCGAAATAACTTCACATGAAAAGCAACCATACTTTGGCACTTCATTTGTGCTTTATTTGAATTTTTGCTCTTTAAAGTGCTAATTTCAATGAAAATGAAGAAAATTAAATTTCAGAATATTTTAGCCTACTGAATTCATGTTTTTGGTTTTAAAACAACAATGCTCTAGGGTATAGGCATTTCTTATTCTTACCTTATTATACTAGAACATAGAACATGCAGGACACTAAATCATAATTTCAGATTGAGAGTCAACACATTGTTTTTGAGGCAGGGTCTCCCTCTGTCGCCCAGGCTGGAGTATGGTTGCACCATCATGCCTCACTGCAGCCTGGACTTCTTGGGCTCAAGTGATCCTCCTGTCTCGGCCTCCCAAAATGCTGAAATTACAGCTATGAGCCACTTCACCTGACCTCACACTACTTTTTAAGTTTTAGGAATAATCCTTAATACATATAGATAGAACTAAAGGAGGAATAGATGAACATAAAAGCAAACCTAGGATAAAGTGTCAGTCCTGTATTTATTTCTAGCTTATCCCCAACAATGCTACATTTATTGTCACATCTTCAAAGACCTCAAAATCAGTTGCCTAGCATTATGCCGAAACTAACACGGTGAGAATTAGAAACAAAAGCAAGTTAAGGGACTTGGCAAAGCTAACTTTGCAAGCTAAATCTGCATAATGGACAAACTCTGAAAGTTCTGCTGGACTCAACCTCAACCCCCTAAAGACAAAGAGAAGACAGCATAAATAACATTATTTTCTTGGAAATATGAACAATTACACTTCTAAGAATGCATCTTGGGAGCAAAAGTGTATTTATCCAAGACAAGGATTTATGATTATCCTATGAAGCTGCACGTATAAAATATATATGGTCCCCTGAAAGGGAGAGCTCTGTTGACCCTTTAATGCATAGATTAATGTCAAAAAATAAATAAAAACACAATTTCTCTCTTTATGCCTTCCAGTGGTGTGGCTCACGTGGTGGGAAAAGGAGGAAGGAGTTATTTAGATTTTTGAGTTCAATTTTTCTTTTATCTGATCAGAATGAGAGTTGGTTGGGGAAAATTTCCTATGCAAATATTGATTCTGGGACAGTTCCCTCCAGTGAAACACGTACACAGGAATGACAGCTTCTGGGACCAAGAGAGGCTGGGAGCCTCATTCTCTGCCAACACAAACCACCTCCTTATCTCTCAGCACACATAGTCTAAAAGCAAGTAATGGCCTTTGAAAATAACTTACCATAACAAAAGATACAAGTGCAAGATCTAAAGCATATGCTTTGGTGAGCATTACTGCCCACAGGAGAACTAAGCATGTATGTGGATTAATTTACACTGATTCGGTAAGGATGCCTAGTTTAAACGTATCTATCTGCAAATTAGCCAAGAGGGATTCAAGCTGAATGACTGTTGAAAGCCTCCTAGGATTGTGGGGCTTAAGTTGATATTGCTTTCTTGTTGCCTTGGGGACAAAACAGGTTTTCTCTCCCCAGGACTTACTAGGATGGGTGGCAGAATACAAACAAACAAACAACAAAAAACAACTCTGCCAGTAACGCTACTAATACTTAAACAAGAAGGGGACTGACGTCCCTTCTAAATGATGCTCATTTAATTTCCACTGATCAACTTTGTAAAGGTAAGAGCCCCACTAACAAGAAAACATTAAAACACAATGACTGTCATGTGCTGACTTCCATCAGAACCATTATTTAAAAATCAACCAACCCATTTCTTTAAAAAAATCTTACCAACCAACCACAAAGATGACTACAGATACAAACGGAGCATTTCGAGCCTCAATGTGAGAAATCAGCAAATAACGTATTGGGTACTCTGCCAAGAACTAAAGTTTTGGCAATAATATAATCTTTCACCTGTGTAGCATTTTCACAGAGAGAAAACTCTTGCATGAAGCGTCTTATCTGATGTTCAACCTGAAATGTTGGGCAGGTAAAATCATCCCCCATTTTACAGATGTGGAAACTGAGACTAGTGAGGTGAAGTAACCTGCCTTAGGCCTCACATATAAAATGTAGGTGTCGGTGACAGTTCATCACTGCTACAGTCAAGGATGGAACAGAACAGGGCTGGTCAAACTGCACATCAGCAAATCCATTCACATGGATCCTGACCAGGGTTTCTTTTCCCTTTTAATGAAATAGAACAGAATATCATAGGAAGAAAAGAAAAATAAAGATCAAAATGTATTGCAACTAGTAAAGTATTTTTCACAAGTATGGATGAGAGGTGTACTAGGTTGGAATCTTTTACATGTTCTGTAGATTGTGGACATAAAAATGTTAGGAAAACACCATAGTGTTTCCAGGCCACAGGAGGCAGAGCCCAGTTCTTCATTATCTAAATAATCAGCTATTTTTTTGTACCATCCTGGAGTAGGGTCACAATATTTACTTTTGGAGGCCCTTCAACAACACTCCATCCACATTCAGCCCTGGAGGATGGCACAGAAACAAGCCTACAGTGAGAAATTCTTAAAGAGTATACTCATTTTTGCCTTCAATATATAATCATAAATGCTTCCAAATACTCAAATCTCTTCCATTCTTTAAAAAGGAAGAAAAATGGTAATTGTAACCTTTTTGCCTCATCACTGTATTTCTTCAGTGTTAAAATTAGAAAAGTAGGGGTCAGTGTTCACCATCAAGCCACTCCATATGATATTATAACCTGGCCCATCCAGTGCCATTGAACTTCTCTTTGAAGGTGGACCAATGACCACTACACCTCTGCTCCAGCATTTTTTCTCAACCCCAATCTATTCAGCTGAACTTGAGACTGTTGACTTAAAACTCTCTTTTCTGTGTACTTATCATCCTCAAGTCTTCTAAAAATGCAATCTTTCCCCAGGCTCTCTTTTCTCTCTCTTTGCCTCTTTCCTTGGTGATCTTATCTGTTACTAGGGTTTCAACTTTCACTGCAATGCAGTTTATTCTCAAATCTGTCTCCATTTCTGCCCGCTTCTCTGAGTTCCAGGCCCACATTTCCAGTCACATGATGAATATTTTCATTTCACAGACGGTAACATATCTGCTACATACAAGCTGCTGTGATAGGTGTAGTGGCACAATCTGCACCTCAAGAAATAGTAATTGATTTAATATGGCATGAGGACATGAAGGTCTGAAATCACAAGCATCTTCCTGCTTCTGGGGTAATTCAGTTTAGATCACCACCAAGTACTGAAGCTGCACATCTCAAGCACCTTCATGGTCCTCCTTCCGCTGAGCCCTCACCTCAATCTCACACTAAATCCTGCCACTTCCACCTCTGGAATGATTCCACCCTTCATCCTCTCTGCCATGGTCACACCTCATGTAGGCTGCTATGGCATGGCCTCTCCCTCCATCCATTCTCCACACAGTTGCCGGAGCTCCATCCCAGAATGGAAGTCTGATCAGGCCATCCCCCTATCCTGCCTATGCCTGCTTAGAGCACATGAAAGTCACACAGCGAGATAGATACCAATTCAGGCTCCACAGCCCCATCCCCAGTGTCTCTGATGCCATGGGACTTAGCTCATGGATGTGCAGGTTTGACAGCTCTGACACCTGTGATCCCCACTCTATTGAGCACTGGCCAATGTTCAGGTGGAAGCCCTCAACCTGCCCTCAAAGGCCAGGCCATTAGGTCTTGGACCCTCTCCCCAGGTGCATCTCTTCCTTTGTACATTTCTTTGTCTCTAACCTGGAATGCCCTTGTCCCTGCCTTCACCAGGTGAAATTACTCTTGTCCACTGGGCTCCCCAGCCCAAACACCAGCTCCTTAATGAAGAGTCTTCTGAGTCTTCACTCTCTGCATCTAAGGCCCCTGACAAAATGAAGAGTACTTCCTCCTAGCCCAACAAAGCTCTTTTTCTGTACACTTGATATTTTTTAGTCAGCAACACAAATATCTGTCTTTGCTAACCCAAATTTGACTTCTCCAAGAGGACAGAGGGTATATTTTCATATTCCCAGTGAAACTGACCCAATAGTCCCATAGACAGTTTTTTTTTTTTTTTTTTTTTTGGATAAACATAGAAATTGACCTTTCTGGTCTTAAAGCTTGAAACTTATATTTGTTTTATCTGAGTTCTTTCCTCAGGAAACAACCTTTAGGCTTCTCAAAAAAGAAATAAATAAATAAAACAAAAAGAATTGAAACTCACCAGATCACTGCATCCAGACATGACAGGCCAGACCCTTCATTCATCTTGATTGCTTCCTTGCCCCTCCCTAGTTCCTGCTTTCTTATACCTGTTACATTTCTTCCCTGCTAGATAAGCTCCTAGTTTTAGTTGCTCAGGGAAATGGATTTGAGACTGGGCTCCCAACTCCTCGACTGCAGCACCCGATTAAAGCCTTCTTCCTTGGCAATAATCCTTATCTCAGAGATTGGCTTTCTGTGTGGTGAGCAGCAGGACATAGATTAAACCCCCCATGTTTCAGTAACACCAGCACCTGGAATAATTTCTAGAACACAGAGGTGCTAAGTTATGGTCTACTGAACTGAACAAAGGTAGTCAATTCAGACAGTAATAATTATGAGACAGATATAAATAGAACAAAATGTCAATGCAGTTTGGGGGGAGGGGGTTAACATCATGAAAGACATCCAGGAAATGTAGATTCTGATAGGTGGATGAGATAAGCGGAGGAATGCAGTCAAGGTGGAGAGCTGGCATAAACAAAGGTAAACTGAAGAAACCCCTGGGATCTGACACGGGAGCAGGAAGTAGATCATAATTGGAAAATGTTAGAAAACCTCTGGTAGAGGTCCTGGCAAGGCTGCACTGAACTATGTAGCCATTGAGGGCAGGTCAATAATCTGATACCTCTTTGTGCCAATGTTTGTTAAACATCTGTTCAGCATTTACTTAGTAGGTCTAGTGAAGAATCAAATTTCTATTAATAAAAGGTGAATACCATTTCTTGGAATTTAGCAATTCACTTTTCTTGAATTATCTCAATTAGGAATTTTTCTGATACTTAAAAATTATTTTGTAAATTGTAAATTAACAAATTGTAGTTGTGTTTATTTTCTGACACTCATAATTTTTCCAACACACTAAGGAGAGAAATAAAGCATGTACATGGATAAAATCACATTGCCCAGACCCAGCAACACTCATGCGCCATCTGGTTTCAGAATTATCACTACTCACCAACCAAAGCCAACAAGTCTATAGGTTGGTGGGGTTGCCTTGTTGGGCCTTGAGCAATGATATTATGCTCACTGAAAAAGAATTCCACAGTCATTACACAAGCTCAATAATAAGTATTTATAACTTTTCAGTAGGTAAGACCAACTTCCGTGGCCAAAGCAGAATCTATTTACATCCGACAGTTTTTGATTCTTCATTTTAAAAATCTCAGTTAAATGGGAACATATATCCATTATACCAGTGATGTTGTAGGGCAGGTGTGTGGTTGGTCCTCTCCTTAATTAGATTCCAAGATTATGCTCACTTTACAGATGGAAAAACTGAGGCTATGAGATGCCACATAGTTTGCCCAGAATTATACAGGAAGTGAGTAAAGGAGATAGTTAAGTAGACTCAGGTCTGACACTATCTGTACCAATATGTTTTAAAGACTAAATAGCCTAAAATAAATTGAACAGAAATGAGGCTGAAAACAAACAAACAAAACACAGGAGCTTTACTTCAAACAGTGTAAGCATGAACTGACTTGGATTTCCTACTAAGAACTAAGGAATCTGATGTTTAAAGAAGTGATGTTTGAGAGCCAGTGAGGGATGGGGTGGGGATTGGAATGGAAGCTGGCTGCCTTTCAGTTCTCAGGGTCCTACTGGGGAGATGTGCCCAGGTGGGCCTGTGCTGGGAGAGTGGAGGCAGGAGTGGTCACTGGCAGCTCTGTCATTAAGGCTGTAATGACTTACACAATTTTAAGTGCTCCTACCATTGCCTTCCCCGCAAATCCTCCCTATGCCTTCTAGCCCATGGTTCTATAGGAAAAAGATAATAAATGTTTGCTACATGAAAGAAATGTATTATTTTTATTAACATTTTAATATAGGCATGCTGTATGTTCAGGAAAGCCACAGCACTCAGACAGCACAATAAATCTACTGTGGGGAGACTGAAAGCAGAGGTGGCTGAAAAGCTCCCATCTCCCCCATCAGATGCTCCATGCTCAGCACACTTGACTGGGGGCAACTCAAGACACTGACAGGGGGTTCTGGGTGGCCTCGCTCCACCCTCCCTGCTGCCTTACTGACTGCATGGTTTATCTCTGCCCTAGAGCAGAGAGGATTCCATTTCAACTCTTATATCTTTTTTTTTTTTTTTTTAATAGCTAAGACTCTCCAAGCTTCTCTACTTCTTAATAGGTTTTTACAGTGTTTTCTTTTGATTAAGATTTAATATACATCCACTCAATGGAAAAGTTATTCAACAGAAAACAATGATAATGTCATTAGAGCAAAAGGTATCTCATATCGGTTCCTTTAATTAGAGCATAAATACTTATCCTGCTGGCTTGGGGTAGTAAAGAGGTAATCAGTAATTGATACCAGTAGCCCATTACATTGCCATTCTTATAAGGAAATGTATTGGAAAAAAGGTTTTCTTTTGGCTGGGTGCGGTGGCTCACACCTGTAATCCCAGCAGTTTGGGAGGCTGAGGTGGGCAGATCACTTGAAGTCAAGAGTTCGAGACCAGCCTACCCAACATGGCAAAACCCCCTCTCTACTAAAAAAAAAACAAAAAATTAGCCAGGAGTGGTGGTGAGCGCCTATAATCCCAGCTACTCAGGAGGCCGAGGCAGGAGAATTGCTTGAACCTGGGAGGCAGAGGTTGCAGTGAGCCGAGATGGCGCCACCGCACTCCAGCCTGGGCATCAGAGCAAGACTCTACCTCAAAAAAAATTTTCTTCTAATGCAAAGGTGGCTTGTGTATTACGCAACTAACATAAAACCTTGATAAACAAAAATCAAGTTAACCTTAGCAACAGGTTTGGGTGGTTTTTTTTTTTTTTCCCCAATATTTTTCTTGGGAGGCAGAAAGGTTTTACTTTTTTCATTTGTTTGTGTTTTGAGACAGAATCTTGCTCTGTCATGCAGGTTGGCGTGCAGTGGCGCCATCTCAGCTCACTGTAACCTCCACCTACCAGGTTCCAGCAATTCTCCTGCCTTAGCCTCCCACGTAGCTGGGATTACAGGTGCCCACCACCACGCTCAGCTTATTTTTTGTATTTTTAATAGAGACAGGGTTTCACCACGTTGGCCAGGCTGGTCTCGGACTCCTGACCTCAAGTGATCCGCCCGCCTCAGCCTCTCGAAGTGCTGGGATTACAGGAGTGAGCCACCACGACTAGCTAGCTTTACTTTGTTTGTGCCTTTCAAGGTTGTGTTCTGGTGACAATACAGATTCAGGCCAATCTGCTATCATCACACAGTAAAATATTGAGCAGTAACGATTCCTAGATATTGCAAAATGTTCATTCATTTTAAAAGATCCTAGTGTACTCCAGTACTCTACACAATTTCTCTCAGGAATTAAATTGTAAAAGATTTATTTCAGCCAGCAAAAGAAAAACAACTCTGAGCCTACCTTTGTGTCAGTACAAAGCTCTGTGTGCTGTAGGCCACCTCATTTAGCCCCTCCAACAAGCCCCAGAAGCGTGTGCCATTAGCTCCATTGTCCAGAATAGGAAAACGAGCCTCTGGAAGTCACTAAGTCATGCTACATGGCTAAGCCAGGACTGAACCTGAGTCTTTTGATTTGCTTTTCACAGCTACTTGATTCTGCCATGGGAATTGTAAACCAGAAAACACAACAGGTCAGGTCTAAAGGACATTCTTGTTAACTAAAGTTTATGGCAGACATCTACATTTTAAAAACATTTATTGCAACTTTTTGCCACTTATATTATGCTCATTAAGTTTTTTTATTTCTGAATTGTCAGGAATTTTACTGCTAAACCTTCCCAGTGACATTACAGTGGAATTTTAAAACATACAGTGGAGCCACCAAGAATTCCCCAGGTGTCCTTGTGTTTGCAAATACAAGCAGTGACACCAAATGAGCCACTAAATAAACAGAGGGGGTTGGGGGCAGTCCAAGAGAAGTGCAGGAAATAAGACTGGAAAATTTGCCTTAACCCCCATCAAAACCTATCCTGCTAGAATTTAAAGGAACTTCCTTTTATTATACATTAGGGAAAAATAAAGCATTATTCCTACAATACTTCTTGTACAATTGTTTGTCAAATTACATCAACTCACCAAGTTTCAATTTCATTACTTGTAAAAGGGGGATAATAAAAACCTATGGCATAGATGTGTGGAAGGAGGGATGGATTTAAACTACTTAATCAATAGTAATGACCTTATATTATTATACAAAACATGGTGATATGCTTTTTTGCATTTTTATCTGTGGATGGGACAGTTTTCCTAGTCAGACCCACCTACCACTGGGGTAGAGTGGAAGATAAGGAATGTAAAAATAAAGTCATCAATATTTATATTCCAACACCCAAAGCAGAACTTTGTGGCAAGACAACAGACTTGAAATGGCAGTATCTGTAGAGATTCTGTAATTTTCCTTTGCATATCATGAACCAACTCTTTAAGTCCCAGATCTTGACCTTCTCTCCTGTGATGCCAAGTTGCAGGCTCCTCCCCTAAAGGAGGAAGTCAGGAAGTGACAGGCTAGAAAAGCTCAAGGCTGTCCCCATATTGCATCAAGTAGACTGTGGGAACAAGGGTGACAGGGCAACAGAAATGGCAGGTAAAGAGCTATGGGCCTGATCTCCTTTGGCTGGGCTGAGTCTGAGAAGGTGAGGCCAGAGAGATGGCTGAGGGTCAACTGTGGACAGGGGTGTCCACAGATCAGTATCGGCACACAGAGAAGACTGTCCCAAAGTCTGCCCCAGCCCCTCTGGGAGTTAGCAGAATCACAGCAAGTCAGCAGCTATTTTTCCTGAGTAGCTCTTCTTTACCAGGATGGGAAGGTTGCTAGCACTTAGCAGTTTCTATATGCTCTGGGGATAGGGACTTGCTATGGAGCCTCCCCTTACAAAAGGCAAAGGTCTGGATGGAGCATGTGGCAGGGAAGCCATAGGGTTTAAGTTCTGGCAACATGGGGTGGGGCAGCCAAAAAGGCCTAGAGACCCTGACCCAGCTGAGAACGGTCCCTGGTCACCACTTCGAATCCACCAGGGCAGAGTGACTGGCATGGCCCATGTGGCTTCAACAATCCCTGCATGCCAGGGAATGAGTGATCCAAAAGTGGGGACTGAAACCAGCCCCAGGAAGGAGTTACATCTTAAACCAACTTTTCATTATGAAAACGGTTCAAATTGCCAGGCACGGTGGCTCATGCCTGTAATCCTAGCACTTTGGGAGGCCGAGGCGGGTGGATCATCTGAGGTCAGGAGTTTGAGACCAGCTTGACTAACATGGAGAAACCCCACCTCTACTAAAAATACAAACTAGCTGGGCATGGTCGCACATGCCTGTAATCCCAGCTACTCGGGAGGCTGAGGCAGGAGAATCACTTGAATCTGGGAGGCAGAGGTTGTGGTGAGCAAGATCACACCATTGCACTCCAGCCTAGGCAATAAGAGTGAAACTCCATCTCAAAAAAGAAAAAAAAGAAAGAAAGAAAAGAGAAGAGTTCAAATCAGAAACAACTACAATATTGCTCAGTGACAGTGGGTAGCAACTTGTAAGGACCACAGAGCCACTGTCAAAAATAAAGAACACAGTATTTCCTCTCTACATTTCAGTGCAGTTAGTAATTCTGAAAGCCTCTATACTACCATTTTTGAATATCAATGTAAGTACTTATGGCTCACAAAAGAAAGCAATCTCATAAGATTGTCAAATAAGGAAACTAAGCCAAAATATATTTGGGAAAAAGAAAGTTTTTTTGTTTGTTTGTTGGTTGGTTGGTTTTTGTTTTGTTTTTGAGACAGAGTCTTATTCAGCTGCCCAGACTGGAGTACAATGGTGCGATCTCAGCTCACTGCAACCACTGTCTCCCAGATTCAAGTGATTCTCCCATCTCAGCCTCCTGAGTAGCTGAGATTACAGGCACCTGCCATCACGCCCAGCTAATTTTTGTATTTTAATAGAGACGGGGTTTCACCATGTTGGCCAGGCTGGTCTTGAACTCCTGACCTCAAGTGATCCGCCCGCCTCGGCCTGCCAAAGTGCTAGGATTACAGGCATGAGCCACCGCACCTGGCCCAAAAAAAAGTTTTGATACAGCATCAGTTATCAGCCCAATCTATTCCTTAAGTTTTAATTTTTAATTGACAAATAAGAATTGTATATATTTATGGAATACAATAGGATGTTTTGATACACCCATACATTGTAGAATGATTATATCATTTTAGAATGACTACGTATACATTGTCAAGTGATCATATCAAACTAACATACCCATCACCTTCCATACTTATCATTTTTTTATAGTGAAAACATTAAAATCTATTTTAATGTTTTAAATCTATTCTTTTAGTAATTTTGAAATAGATACTACATTATTATTAACCATAGTCACCGTGCTGTGCAATCGATCTGGAAAAGTTAGTCCTCCTATCTAACTGATACTTTGTACCCTTTGGTCAATATCTCCCCAGTCCTCTCCCACTGCTATCCGCCAAGCCTGTGGTTACCACCTTTCTACTCTCTAGTTCCGTAAGTTCCACTTTCTAAGATTCCCATATGTAACTGAGATCATGTAGTATTTCTCTTTCTGTGCCTGGCTTATTTCACTTAGCAAAATGTCTTCCAACTTAATCCATGTTGTTGCAAATGACATTACTCCCTTCTTTTTCAAGGCTGAATAGTATTCTATTGTGTATGTGTATATATATATACACACACACCATATTTTATTCATTCATCTGTCGATGGACACTTCTGTTGATTCCATATCTCAGCTACTGTGAATACTGTAATGCAGGGGTCTTCAACCCCCAGGCCACGGACTGGTGCTGATCCATGGCCTGTTAGGAACCAGGCCACACAGTAGGAGGTGAGCAGTGGGTGAGTGAACATTACCACATGAGCTCCACCTCCCGTCAGATCAGTAGTGGCATTAGATTCTCACAGGAGCGTGAACCCTATTGTGAACTGCGCATGTGATCTAGGTTGTGTGCTCCTTGTGAGAATCTAATGCCCAATGATTTGTCACTGTCTCCCATCACCCCCAGATGGAACCATCTAGATGCAGGAAAACAAGTTCAGGTCTCCCACTGATTCGACACTATGGTGAGTTTTATAATTATTTCATTATATATTACAATGTAATGATAATAAAGTACACAATAAATAATGTGTTTGAATCATCCTGAAATCATCCCCCTACCCCAGTCCATAGAAAAACTGTCTTCCATGAAACAGGTCCCTGGTGCCAAAATGGTAGGAGACCACTGCTGTAATTAACATGAAAGTGCAGATATCTCTTCAACATACTAATTTCAATTCTTTTGAACAGATACCTGAAGTAGGATTGCTAGGTCATATGGTAATTCTATTTCTAGTTTTTTGAGGAAACTCCATATTGTTGTATGGCTGTTCTAATTCACATTTCCACCAGCAAAGTACAAGGGTTCTCTTTTCTTCATATCCTCATCAATACTTATCTTTCTTTCATCTTTTTGCTAATAGCCATTCTAACAAGTAGCAGGTGATATCTCACTGTGATTTTAATTTGCATTTCCCTCATGATTAGTAATACTGACCACTTTTTGCAGAAACCTGTTGACTATTTGTATGTCTTTGAGTAATGTCTACTCAAGTTCTTTGGCCATTTTAAAATCAGGTTTTCTTCCTATCATGTTGTTTCAATTCTTCATATATGTTGGCTATTAACACCTTACCAAATGTATGGTTTATAAATAATTTTGACCACTCTGTGTGTTGTCTCTTCATTCTGTTAATTATTTTCTTTCTTGTGCAGAAGCTTCTTAGTTTGATGTAATCTCATTTGTCTTTTTTTGCTTTATTGCTTGTGTTTTTGGGGTCATTTCCATAAAAATCATTGCCTAGACCAATGTTAAATAGATTTCCCCCTATGTTTTCTTCTAGAAGTGGACAGTGTAAATTCACACATTTAAGTCTTTAATCTATTTTTCATCTGTTTTTGTATATGGTGTGAGACAGGGGTCCAATTTCATTCTTCTGCTTGAGGATATCCAGTTTCCCAGCACCTTTTAAAGACTGCCCATTTTGTATATTTTTTAAGTCCATGTTGAAGGCACTAAGCCACACTTTCTCTTAAATAAGTAAAAGTACATGTATTTTGAATTTCCGCATAAACTGACAAAACCATAGGCTACTTCAACTATTTGGCTTTCTTTTTTAAATATCAACATAACACACTCTTATTCAAGATAGTACTGGAAGTCCATGCCAAGCAATCAGGAAAGAGGAAGAAATAAAAGGCATCCAATTAGGAAAGCTATCTCTCTTCACTGATACGATTCTATACCTAGAAAATCTTAAAGGCTCCTGGGACTGATAAGTGGCTTCAGTAGAGTTTCAGGCTACAAAATCGATGTATGTAAATCAGTAGCATTTCTGTATACCAACAATGTTCAGGAACAGAGCCAAATCAAGAACACAATCAAATTTACAACAGCCACACAAAAAACAAAATACCTAGGAACACATCTAACCAGAGAGGTGAAAGGTATCTACAGGGACAACTACAAAACACTGCTGAAAGAAATCATAGATGACACACACACAGAAATGGAAAAACATGGATTGGAAGAATGAATATCATTAAAATGGTCATACTGCCCAAAGCAATCTACAGATGCAGTGCCATTCCTACCAAGCTACCATTGTCATTTTTCACAGAACTAGAAAAAACTATCCTAAAATTTGTATGGAATAAAAAAAGAGCCCAAATAGCCAAAGCAATCCTAAGCAAAAGGAACAAAGCCAGAGGCATCGTATTCACTGACTTCAAACTATATTATAAGGCTACAGTTACCAAAACAGCATGGTACTGTTACAAAAATAGACACAAAGACCAATGGAACAGAATAGATAACCTAGAAATAAAGCTGCACACCTACACCCATCTGATCTCTGACAAAATCAACAAAAATAAGCAATGGGGAAAGGACTCCCTATTCAATAAATGGTGCTGGGATAACTGCCTAGCCATATACAGAAGAATGAAACTGTACCCCTGCCTTTTACCATTTATAAAAACCAACTCAAGATTGATTAAAGATTTAAATGTAAGACCTCAAACTATAGAATACTACAAGAAAACCTAGGAAGCACCATTGTGGACATTAGCCTTGGCAAAAAAATTTATTACTAGGCCTTCTAAAGCAATTGCAGCAAAAACAAAAACTGACAAGTGGGACCTAATTAAACTAAAGACTTTCTGGACAGCAAAATAAATTATCAACAGAGTAAACTGACAAACTACAACACGGGGGAAAATATTTGCAAACAAAGCATCTGACAAAGGTGTAATATCCAGAATCTATAAGGAACTTAAACAATTGAACAAGAAAAACAAAACAACCCCATTAAAAAATGGGCAAAATACGTGAACAGACACTTTTCAAGAGAAGACACACAAGCAGCCAATAAACATATGAACAAATGCTCAACATCACTAATCATCCAAGAAATGTAAATCAAAACTCCAATGAGTTATCATCTGACACCAGTCAGAATGGCTATTACTAAAAAGTCAAAAGAAAACAGATGCTGGTAAGACTGCAGAGAAAAGGGAATGCTTGTACGCTGTTGGTGAGGATGCAAATTAGTTCAGCCACTGTGGAAAGCAGTTTGAAGATTTCTCAAAGAACTTAAAATAGAACTACCATTTGACCCAGCAATCTCATTTCTGGGTATATTTCCAAAAGAAAATAAATTGTTCTGCCAAAAAGACACATGTACTCATACATTTACTGCAGCAGTATTCACAATAGCAAAGACATGGTGATGTGGTTTGGCTGCGTCCCCACCCAAGTCCCATCTTGAATTGTAGCTCCCATAATCCCCACGGGTCATGGGAGGGACCCAGCAGGAGGTAATTAAATCATGCGGGTGGGTTTTTCATGTGCTGTTCTTTGTGACAGTAAATAAGTCTCACCAGATCTGATGGTTTTATAAAGGGCAGTTCCCACACACGCTCGCTTGCGTGCTGCCATGTAAGACATGCATTTGCTCCTCCTTCACCTTCTGCCATGATAGTGAGGCCTCCCCATTCATGTGGAATTGTGAGTCCATTAAACCTCTTTTTCTTTATAAATTACGCTGTCTAGGGTATTTCTTCGTAGCAGTATGAAAATGCACTAATATAAACAAAATCAACCTCAAGGCCCATTAATGGTGGACTGCATACAGAAAATGTAGTACATATATACCATGAAATACTATGCAGCCATAAAAATAAGGAAATGCAATATGGTTGCAGCTGGAGGCCATTATACTATGTGAATTAACACAGGAACAGAAACCCAAATATTGCATGTTCTTACTGATAAGTGGGAGCTAAACAACCGGTACTTATGGACAAAAAGATGGCAACAAAAGACACTGTAGACTACTAGATGGGGGAAAGAGGGAGGAGGGCAAGGGCCGAAAAACTGTTGGGTACCATGCTTAGTACGTGGGTAATGGGATCATGCATACCCCAAACCTTAGCATCACACAATATACCTAGGTACAAAACTTGCATGTGTATCCTTTGAATCTAAAATTAAAGTTGAAATTATTTTAAAAAATCATCAAAGTAAAAAAAAAAATCTAGAGTAGGCCCTACTAGAGTATTTTTTTAATTTTTTCTAGGGCCTGCACTAGAGTAGGCCCTAGAAAAATTCCCTTAGAGGGGCCCGGATCATTCCAATAAATGTGATCTTTTGATGAGACTGTCCATTTGGTTACAAGGCTAACCATGAAATTAGTTGACTCATAGAGGCCTGCTATGAACAAAACATATCAACTTCAACTAACTTGGATTTAGGCGCAAACGCTAAGCTTGAATTCTAAGTCCTGGGTTAATTTCAGTGATGAAGCTGAGAACTAGAGATGTGAGGTGCCCAACGTCCACACTTCCCGACTGGGTGTATTGCTCTAATACTTGTGAGGCCCAGTGATGGAATCTTCCCCTTCCCTAACCAGACCAGATGGACACACCACTTCCCTGTGGACCACAGGCTGCTGGGACAATGCCCCCAACTCCTCCACTGTCAGCAAGAAGTATTCCCAGCCAGAGACTATTGATAATCTCCTATTTCCTCAGTCTTCCTCACCACTCCCCAGCAGGGCAGGGAAGCTTGCTTTCTTAGGCATAAGTGATAAATGTATCTGCTCGGTAAGGCCCCTCACACAGAGGGGAAGAACTTGCACTTAGCTCTACCTCCGGAACTAGGATGTAGGAAATGAGCTTTTTAACATGCTAAAACAATACTAAAAATCAAAGTGAAGAAGACTAGAACCTATAAAAGTAAGACGGCAAATTGTATCAGTCATGCTTTGCGCCCTGTTGTAGCCAGGGTGGAAGAAAATGGGCAACACTTTGAAATACTACCATCTATTCCTAAGCCTACAAAGACAACCTCAACTGAAATTTCTCACAGTCATTCTTCTACCAGAAAACAATAACAGGATAAAGTGTAAACTTCCTCAACCGATTTTAATAAGTCTTAGAGCAAATGCTTCATTTTTATTAAATGATAGTTAGCTACTTCTTGGCAAAAGGAGAACCAGACAAGCCCTTGGGACCTGCACAGTTTACGAGGATATGGCTTAGTTCAGATACACTTAACTGGAGCCAGGCTTAAAATTCTTTACCCTTTTTTTTTGTTTTGATTTTTAAGATGGAATCTCACTCTGTCGCCCAGGCTGAAGTGCAGTGCTGGGATCTTGGGTCACTGCAACCTCGGCGTCCCAGGTTTCAAGCAATTCTCCCACCTCAGCTTCCTGAGTAGCTATAGGCATGCACCACCATGCTTGGCTAATTTTTGTAATTTTTTTTTTTTTTGGTAGAGGTGGGGTTTCATTATGTTGGCCAGGCTGGTCTCAAATCCCTGACCTCAAGTGATCTCTCCACCTCAGCTTCCCAAAGTGGTGGGATTACAGGCGTGAGCCACTGCACCCCACCTTACCCTTTAAACTAGGGCAAATTCGCTCAAAAAAAAAGCCTTGACAAGTTTAGTATAGAAACTTTAGTTACAATATTTGCTTATTCCTGACTGTCCACCAAATAAAGCTTGGTAATAATTCTCCTTTTATAAAGCTTTTACTGGTAAAGAAACACTGAAAGTTAGGCAATTCTCCAATGAATGAGTTAGTTGCAGAACTATAACATATATTTTTTATTCTATCATGATTGGTTTCTTAGACCACCAAACACCCTTTATAAAACACCAGCTCATTCCCTAAGTCTGCGGGTCATACAGATTTTTGAACGTGATTGTCAAAGTCTGGCATCTAAATCACTGAGGGCTAACGGCTAGTTAAATTTTAGATGTCAGGGCCTCAGTCTATATTTAAATAAAGCCCCATGAGGTAGAGCCCAGGAATTAGCACAATTAACAAGTGCTGCAGGTAACTGCTATGCAAATTAAATTTGATGACCACTGCTTTAGAAAAACACAATTTTATTTAGTCAAGGAGGGACTTTGATGCAGCTATTCACAAAGAGACCTAGGATTATTTTATAAAGTATCTATCTATCAGCCTGGTGCGGTCACTCACGCATGTAATCCCAGCACTTTGGGAGGCCGAGGCAGGTGGATCACGAGGCCAGGAGATCCAGACCATCCTGACTAACATGGTGAAACTCCGTCTCTACTAAAAATTAGCCGGGCGAGGTGGTGGGCGCCTGTAGTCCCAGCTACTCAGGAGGCTGAGGCAGGAGAATGACATGAACCCAGGAAGCGGAGCTTGCAGTGAACTGAGATCACGCCACTACACTCCAGCCTGGGCAACAGAGCAAGACTCTGTCTCAAAAATAAAAAATAAAAAATAAAAAAGTATGTATCTCTGTCTCCTTATCTCCAAACAAAAACACTTAACATTAAAATGTACCAGTACTCAAGCTGAAATTGTATACAATACATGTCTTCATTGACTCCAGGGTGAAAATGTCTATCACTAATCTTATCCCCAAAACAAATCTTAATCACTATATGACAGTATTTAAAATACAGTATTTTTATAACCTATCTGAAAAGTGCAAATAGTTAGAACCAGGGCTTGCTTATCTGCTTAAAAAGATAATGTCTGATTCAGACACTCTCAAGTGTTGAGTATTTTTTATTACATGAGTGAAAAGAATAATATATAAAGTAAATTTCACTTTTGTCATAAGCATCACTTACCCTGGTGGAATTCAGCTGAAGCAAATTACGCACTTTGCATCACTTACTATGGAACATTATTTACTTTTATTCACATACCATATTCATGTCATTTCCAGTTTTACTGAGAACAGTTCCATTTGCATGTCTGTTTATACAATTAAACTTTTAATGTGACGAATGATGGACACTAGCTGGGTCATACGGCCAGGACAAAGATTTCCCTTGATAGCTCTTACTTGTCAATACAAATGACAGAAAAAAATGTCCCCAGGGGGAAAAAAGAGGGCCTTCTGTAGATTTTCACTGGGAAAAAAGTCAATAAAATGGAAAAAGTTTAGGAAGGAAAATAAATGATCAGTAATTATTATTCTCATATTCTTGTGGAATAGACAGCAATGTATAATTGAGAGAAGGGGAGCTTCCTAGTACTTGGTACTTAGGACATGACCTCCAGCAGGTACTCTAGTACCATGCCTACCTCTGCATTTTATAAAAGGATGGAAAATGAGGCTGAAAAAAGACAGTGATTAATCAGGGGGAACACATCCAGTGGAGGAGTCAAATTTCCTGACCACACCCCCAGAACTGCTAAATTTTGGTAAAAGCCCATGTTTTCTGCAGAATTTCATAACTCTATAAAAACAGCATATGGCAAGGATTTTTCTTCTTAAGGAATATTTTAGTACATAAGAAACATGATTTTAGCCATTAACGTTTTCCATTTAATTATGTGATCATCTCCTAATATTTCCTCAAATATTTTAATATTTAATATTTTAAAACATCTACAGATTGCAAAAGCAATATAACATAAAAATGTTGTACCTTACAGAGAAGCAGTCACAGAATTGTAAATTCTAAAAATAAATCATAGACAATGCCACCCCCCCAGCAACCACTCATGCACTCTCCAATGCAAACCTTTGTTTACCCAAACACACAGAATTTATCAGATACAGGGTTATAAGTGGATGCATGTCCTGTTTAGGGCACCTGGCAATTAGCATAATGGCCTCTTGGGCCCTGCCTCTGAATGCTGGGTGGCATGTATCATAGATTCATCTGGGAAGCAGCTTCCACTCACCAGAGGACCAAGGACAAAGGAGCTGGCAGGCTTCAGGGGAGTAGCTGCCCAGTCAACAGTGTATTAAGGACACCCATTAGTTGCCACAATCAGCTAATTAGCTCAACAAATGCAAAACCTAAATCATTAAATAAAGTGGCCCTGATTGCACTGCTGACTTCTGATTTGGTGTCACTAACCCAGCAGGGTGAGAACGAGGTAGTTCCACAGAAAACAAAAACCTGTCCACATTGGGAAAACGATACGGGATGGGATTTCATTTTCATGAAAGTTGAGCCCTGCCAGGAAGTTTCACTGATTAAAAAAAAAAAAAAAAAAAAAAATGGAGGTGCCAGGGAGACCTCTGTGTTTATGCTTTGAAATTTAAATCAATTTAAATATAAATTGCTCTCCCCTTTTGTCATTATGAGAAGGAAATAAAATGTGGGTTTCAGATCTCTGGTGTGTAAATGGTCATTAACTTTCATTTGACCTTGGGTATGGAACTAATATTGGATTTATGCACAGGGTACACTCATTATGCTCATCTAGTTTCCTCACAAAAAACATGTTCCCAGGAGCTGCAATGCTGGAAGCTGCTTCTTAGGTCTCAACTAGAAAACTTGATTCTCTCTTTAATGCCTCTCCCCCGCCTTACACCCACCTCTCTGCTCAATGTGTCAGGAAACTGTTTCTCTAGGCTAAGAAATGTGTATAAAACATGAGCAAGAAGAAGTAGGACTCTGAAGAGCTTAAAATCATTGTCCTGGACCACACAAGACCAGAGAGTAACCCACTCTGGGCAACATCACCTTACTGGTACCATCAGTGTGCAGTTCTTCTTCCCAGTATCAAATTCCCTAGAACAGGAACAAGCTTCTACTTAACAGCGGTTTAATTAGCTTTGTCTACTAAGTGTTACACAGCTTCACTGAAGTGCCCCACGTGTTTTTGAAAACCAAGACCTCAAAAACCGTGGATTCTGGAGTATGTGCTGCTGTGGTTATAATTATTCACCTCCTTGGCAAATCTGTTTCATTTACTATCTTAATGGACATGACCATATTGAAGGATTAAAAAAAAATCATCTTGCCTTGCTTTCTGATTTTCTTAATTCTAAACAATTCTCAGGGTTAAAGGAATCTAACTTCCTATACTCACTACTCTCAGATCTCCTGCTTATCAGGAGAAATCTGTGCAAAGGGCTATTTTCTTTTATAGTATGCCACTGAATGGTTATTTATCATTTCGACTTAATAGCTCTAATTACAAAAGATAGTGTCACGGGACTTTTTTTAAAGGCAATTTTCTTTGTATCCCAGTGGGAGAGTGAGAAAAAATTTACAAAGCATCTGCTGAATGCGTTTTCAATTATTCCTGAGCTTTACCAGGGCTATTACTTTCTTGATTGTAATAATTTTACATTTTCAAATATGCTTTAACTTTACAATGCATTAATAATTACTGTTTTAAGATTCTTATGATGGTTTTATCCCGCTTAAAAAAAAAAAAGAAAGATACAACCCGTCAAACACTGAATTGATCACTGCTCAACGAGAACATGCACCGGTGGAGACAGGATGTGAATATACAAACTCTGTCAGCAAGCAGGGACAGAAGAACTATCTCTGGAAATGTTAGAACAAGGAGTTATTATAGCACTGGAGGAGGATTTTACAAACTTCAACAATCAGCATGGTGTTAGGCAAAGCTCTCTCTTTTGGGGAAAACAACCTAGGAATCATCAATCAATTAGGAAGACAAGAATGTTGTGTTGATTATTTTAGAGGAAAACACATGACACTTCTTTCCTCTTGGCTGACAAATGCTAAACAACACATTCAGTGGGGTTACCAGACAATCAGTGTAGGCCTGTGCTGACCACAAATGAGAGTGATGGGCGCTGCCGGACACAGTAATCGAGGATGTGGCAAAAGAAAAGAAAAGGACAAAAACAATCTGGAAAAATCAATTCTGAGAGGATCCTGATCCATCCTTTGAGATGCTGTGAAAGTCTTGGGAAATGTACATGGTTGAAAACATCACCAAAAAATAAACATAATCTTTTAATTACCTAAATACAGCCAAGAGACTCCTCTTATAATGTAGTATTTTTTAGCATAAACACTCTCTATTAGAACATTCAGAGATTAGATAGAAAGAAGATCAAAAGGAGATCATTCAAATAATATCTCTGTAGTTTTTAAAGAGAACTTAAATTTCTTCCAAAAAAATTAAACACATATTGTCAGAAAGGTAAAGGAAATGTGAGACAGCAATAATTATATTAAGCAAGTCAGCCTGTCTTTGCTGGCCCTTAATTTTATTACTAACATCCATTCTAAAATCCCATTTGTCATGCATTCTCCTAAATATTAGCTATGTATTTACAAAAGGATCAAGGTAAAGTCTAATATGGTGCTACGTTAAGAGAAGAATCTGTCAACTAAAAATAAAAAGTAAAAATTTATAAGACCATAAAAGCAGAAGCTATTCCATAGGTATAAAGGTTATTTTTATTCTTCTACACATGGAAAAGGGAAAGCCTTACTAATACTGTTAAAAATAGTCTGCCATCAATTTCATTTCTTGTGACAAAGCAACATGAATATTTTGTCTTTGGAATATTCTGCTCCAAAGTAGAATACGCCTTTCCACTGATGTCCAGTCTCAAACTTCACAAATGCCTCACATTGTTGAGTCCTGCTAACATGTGACTGCTCCCAATCTTACATACATATACTTGAAAAGGGGGCTTAAAACCTCTAAGTTTTCCAAAATCGTGTTATTGGTGATGTGATTGTTACTCACAGTAGATCTGGAAAGCTGGTACTTTAGACAAAGGGTAATTAAAAAAAAAAAAAAAAAAAAGATCGGGTGCAGTGGTGGCTCACACCTGGAATCCCAGCACTTTGGGAGGATGAGGCGGGCAGATCACCTGAGGTCGAGTGTTTGAGACCAGCCTGAACAAAGTGGAGAAACCCCGTCTCTACTGAAAAAAAAAAAAAAAAAATCAGCCAGGTGTGGTGACGCATGCCTGTAATCCCAGCTACTTGGGAAGCTGAGGTAGGAGAATCGCTTGAACTCAGGAGGTGGAGGTTGCAGAGAGCTGAGATCACGCCATCACACTCCAGCCTGGGCGACAAGAGTGAAACCCCGTCTCAAAAAAAAAAGAAAAAAAAATCAAACCCCTCAGATTGTCTCATAGAGCAGTCCTCAACCTTTCTGGCACTAGGGACCAAGTTCGTGGAAGACAATTTTTCCATGGACATGGAGAGGAAGGGGAGACGGGACGGTTGGGATGAAATTGTTCCACCCCAGATCATCAGGCACCAGATTATCATAAGGAGCATGCTACCTAGATCCCTTGCATGTGCAGTTCACAACAGGGGTCACGCTCCTGTAAAAATCGAATTGCTGTCCCTGATCTGACAGGTGGGGGAACTCAGGGGGTAATGCTTGCTCGCTGCCACTCGCCTCCTACTGTGCAGCCCAGTTCCCAATATGCCACGAACAGGCACCAACCCATGGCCCAGGGGTTGGGGACCCTGAGTCTAACAGATCCACCCTGATTACCAGATCCTGGGGTTTCCTACTTGAATGTTTTACCTGGAGTTCACTGTCATGGCAAGTAAGAGTTACCAGGTTGTTGAAACCATATGCTCATCACAAATCCCTATTTAAGCTTGAATATAGGATTCTAAGATCATATAGGATACATTTTTCGAACATAGGAATCAAAGATGATAAAACGAGGGGATCTATAAGATTAGAAAAAACAATTTAATGTAAAACATTGGCTTCTCTCTTATCCGTTCTAGTCTCTTAAAAATTATAATGTTTTAAAAAGCTAAACACGATAGGCTAGCTGGGCACCATGGCTCACATCTGTAATCCCAGCACTTTGGGAGGTTGAGGCGGGAGGATTGCTTGAGCCCAGGAGCTTGAGACCAGCCTGCCCAGCATACCAAGACCCTATTTCTACCAAAAAAAAAAAAAAAAAAATTAAAAAATTATCTGGACATGGTGGCGCATGACTACAGTCCCAGCGACTCGGAAGGCTGAGGTGGGAGGATCACCTGACTCTGGGAGGCAAAGGTTGCAGTGAGCTATGATCACACCACTGCACTCCAGCCTGGGTGACAGAATGAGACTGTCTCAAAACAAAAACAAAACCAAAAACAAAAACACAACAGGCTAAACCATTTTATACACTTTGATATATCACATATATTTTAATATCTTAATAAAATATTTTGGTACACAAAGAAAACTTTAACCTGAATTCCTGGCTAGTTTATCCTAGAAAGAGGGAAAAAAATGCTATTACCTACAACTTGAAGAGTTTATGAATTTTCAATTCATTCCTTTCAATTTCCGGGAACAAAAACAGAAAACAAGAATGCCTTTTCACAAATTACATATTTACTCTCATTATCTTGAAAATTACTAACCAAGAGTGGGAGTGTGGCTGGAAATGTCAGAGACCAAGTGTTGGAAAACGTGAGTTTGCATTCTGCCTGCAGACTTTCTAGCCTGTGTGAGTCTCAGGGTGGCACCTCCTCTCTAAATCTTGTGATTGACACAGTGCAAACAATTCCTTCTGGGGTGATCACATTACTCTTGCCTGACCAGCAGCCATTCTCCCCTCTGCTGGTGTTCTTTGCAGAGCCATGTATTTTGCTTGTGTGGTGTTGACTTGACCTGTCTACCTCCCCCTGCCATTCTCCTGCTGCTCCAGAGGTGGGTTCCAACAAGATCACAGCAAAGCTTCTGTTGGGGCTATCAGGACAATCCCTCGCTGAGACGGTTAAACTCTACAGAGTCCCTGATGCAAAAAATTCCCTTTTTGGTTTTCAGTTAGTTTTTCTGTCACATGCACTTAAATAATCCTGAATAAAATAGTCCCAAGGTTGTGACTGAGGTGAACAAATGTAAAAAGTGAAAACATTGTTATAATAGGATTTTTAAATATTAGAGCTGGAAGGAATCACTGAGGTTACCAGATTTTACACCAGCCCCTGCAAGATACAAATTGAAATCACAAAGCTAAGGTCGCAAAGACACGTAATGGCAAAAATGAAGCAGAGCCTGGAGTCCTTTCTTTCCTTTTCAAACTTTAAAACCCCAGATACTTTAGTTTTAAAACACTTAACTAGCTATGGGCTAAGGACAGAGTGAAGTTTAAATGCTGCCAAGGAGATTAACCACTATGAGATTTCTGGTTTTCCAGAAATAGAAGCCCACCATGGCACAAATTTCATATGATCTAAAGATAATGAGAGCTAAAAGTTCTTTGGATTCCCTGGAAAAGGGAAGTAACACATCTCCCAAGACACTAATGAGCCAGCATTAGCAAGAGAATAAGCAGTCCAACAAGAAGAAAGAAGTGCAAGGATATCTGTGCAAATTTCTGCAAATCTTACGAAGCCTTAAAATGCTATTCACATCCACTAAGATTAGCTCTTAGGGTAGAAAACTGTTCAAAGGCACATCCTAATGGCCTTTTAGAAAATTACAACAAAATAGATTTTTTACTAAGCTACAGCCTTCAATTATTTATAAAACCTACATTGATTGGCAGTTACTTTTATTTCTGTTTGTACAGTGGGCTGAAACCAAAATTTTTTTTATATTAATGCTCATTTTAATAACCTTTTGCAGTTAGACATAAATCTGACAGGACCACCTGAGCCCTAATTAACAGTTTTACTACAAGACATGAGATAGTAGGGTAATCAATTCCTTCTGTCAAGCTCCAGATGTGCCAGCTATCATTTTTAAATACTTTTTTATTTGATATATATTAGCTTCTCCTTTAAAAAATATTCAAAATAGTTTTAAAAATAAGAAGCATACATCGAAAGCACCATTCTGCAGCTGGAACTCTACTTAATTAAGGCCATGCTTAATGGTTCTGCATTTGATCACCTCCTAAAATCACAATAATAAGTTTACCTTTCTCTGACAGTCACTGACTCATTAATGCATTCTATTTATGAAACATGCTATGATTTTAAAACAGCAAGGGCCACACTTGTCCTTGCTCACTATTGTATCCTGTGCCTTACACCACATTCAGCATATAGTTTGTGCCCAACTAGAGTTTGATAAAGGAACGAATGAATATAATACCTATGACTTAGGCTCTTTTGTACCTTGCCATTGTTACTTTACATCCACTCTCAATGCCAACTCAAGCATTGAGAACGCACAGTGAATCAGGCAGGTATCTCTAATATTTCCGTATTTGAATTCCTTGAATATAGTAATACATATCTTGTTGGTTATTTTTACCCCTAGATTGTTTCCCAAATTTATTGTAGTTCAGGGTGGGGAGGGGTTGTAAGAAAGAAATGTCTTTGTTTTTTCCTAATACAATCTTCTTCATTTATATTGCTCTTCTAATCAGAAAACATTATATTTAATTAAAGTTGGGGCAAAATAAGAATGCCAACTATCATTGATATTATTCAACCTTATACTGCAAGGCTCTAATGAAATATTATAATATGGGGAAAAAGGAATTATGTGCATTGGTAAACACAGACAAAACAGTCATCATTGACAGATGATGAATTTGTCCATGTGGAAAATCCAAGATAATTTTCAAGGAAGGTATTAGAACTCATTGGAGTTAAACAATTTTAAGGGACACAAAATCAAAAATTCTCATACAACAACAAAAGAGCCAACTAGAAGAGATAATAGATGTAGATACAGATAAACTGATTCTGAAGTTTTTATGGAGAGGGAAAAGACTGAGAATAGTCAACACAAAACTGAAAGTGAAGAACAAAGTTGGAAGACAGACACTATGCAATTTCAATACTTACCATAAAGGTACAGCAATCAAGACAGTGTGGTATTGGTGAAAGAACAGACAAATATGCCAGGTGTGGTGGCTCACGCCTATAATCCCAGCACTTTGGGAAGCTGAGGCAGGCAAATCACCTGAGGTCAGGAGTTCGAGACCAGCCTGGCCAACATGGAGAAACCGTCTCTACTAAAAATACAAAATTAGCTGGGCGTGGTGGTGCATGCCTGTAATCCCAGCTACTCGGGAGGCTGAGGCAGGAGAATCACTTGAACCCGGGAGATGGAGGTTGTGGTGAGCCAAGATCACGCCACTGCACTCCAGCCTGAGCAACAAGAGCGAAACTCCGTCTCAAAAACAACAACAACAACAACAACAACAAACAATAGATGAATAGGTCAATGGAATAGAATAGAGAGCCCAGAAATAGACCCAAATATAGTTAATTTATCTTTAACATGGAGCAAAGGCAATATAATGGGGAAAAGATTGTCTTTTCAACAAGTGGTTCAGAAACAACTGGATATCCACATGCAAAAAATAAAATAAGAATAGAATCTAGACATAGACATTACACCTTTGAAAATGAATTCACAATAGGCCCCAGACCTCCATGTAAAATGCGAAATTATAAAACTCCTAGACTATATAACATAGGAGAAAATCTAGATGACTTTAGATTTGGTGATGACGTAGATATAACACCAAAGGCATGATCCATGAGAGAAAAACTTGATAAGTTGGATTTCATTAAAATAAAAACATTCCTGTTTTGCAGAGACACTTAAGAGAGTAAGAAGGAAAGCTACAGAGAGAAAATATTTTACAAAACATATATCTGATAAAGAACTATTATCCAAAATATACAAAGAACTCAAACTCAACAATAAGAAAATAAACATACCAATTAAGAAAATGAACAAAAGACCTGAATACCTACCTCAGTGAGGAAGATATACAGTAAGTACATGAAAAGATGCTCAACATCATATGTCATTAGGGAATTGTGAATGAAAACAACGAGCTATCACTACACATCTATTAAAATGGCCTATTAGAATAGCCAAAATCCAGAACACTGACCACATCAAACGCTGGTGAGGATGTGGAGCAAGGGGACCTCTCAATTATGCTGGTAAGAATGCAAAATAGGCCGGGCGCGGTGGCTCAAGCCTGTAATCCCAGCACTTTGGGAGGCCGAGACGGGCGGATCACGAGGTCAGGAGATCGAGACCATCCTGGCTAACACAGTGAAACCCCGTCTCTACTAAAAAATACAAAAAAACTAGCCGGGCGAGGTGGCGGGCGCCTGTAGTCCCAGCTACTCGGGAGGCTGAGGCAGGAGAATGGCGTAGACCCGGGAGGCGGAGCTTGCAGTGAGCTGAGATCCGGCCACTGCACTCCAGCCTGGGCGACAGAGCGAGACTCCGTCTCCAAAAAAAAAAAAAAAAAAAAAAAAGAATGCAAAATAATATAGCCATTTTGGAAGACAACTTGGTAGTTTCTAATAAAATTTAACATACTCTTTAACACACGATCTAGCAATCAAACTCCTCGGTATTTACCCAAAAGAGATGAAATTTACAATCACACAAAAATCTGCATATAGATGTTTATAGAAGCTTTATTCATAATTGCCAAAACTTGAAAACAACTAAGATGTCTTACATAAGTAAACGGATAAACTGGTTCATCTAGACAATAGAATATTATGCAGCACTAAAAACCAATGAGCTCTGAAACCATGAAAAGACTGAAGAACCTTAAATGCATATTACTAAGCAAAAGAGGCCAGTGTGAAAAGGCTACGTATTATACTTTTCCAACCATATGACATTATGGAAAAGACAAAACTATGGAGAGAGTAAAAAGATTAATGGTTGTCTCAACTCCTGACCTCATGATCTACCCACCTCGGCCTCCCAAAGTGCTGGGATTACAGGCGTGAGCCACCACGCCTGGCCCAACATGGTGAAACTCCGTCTCTAGTAAAAATACAAAAATTACCCGGGCATGGTGGGAGGCACTTGTAATCCCAGCTACTCGGGAGGTTGAAGCAGGAGAATTGCTTGAAATCGGAAGGTAGAGGTTGCAGTGAGCCGAGATCACGCCACTGCACTCACTCCAGCCCGGGCAACAAGAGCAAAAGCTCCATCTTAAAAAATAAGTTAAAATTGGCCGGGCGCGGTGGCTCAAGCCTGTAATCCCAGCACTTTGGGAGGCCGAGACAGGCGGATCACGAGGTCAGGAGATCGAGACCATCCTGGCTAACACGGTGAAACCCCGTCTCTACTAAGAAATACAAAAAACTAGCCGGGCGAGGTGGCGGGCGCCTGTAGTCCCAGCTACTCGGGAGGCTGAGGCCGGAGAATGGCGTGAACCCGGGAGGCGGAGCTTGCAGTGAGCTGAGATCCGGCCACTGCACTCCAGCCTGGGCTACAGAGCGAGACTCCGTCTCAAAAAAAAAAAAAAAAAAAAAAGTTAAAATTAAAATTAAAAAAGATTAATGGCTGTAGAGGGTTAGGGGAAGATAGAGTTGAATAAGTGGAGCACACAGGATTTTTAGGGCAGTAAAACTACTCTGTAAGACACTATAATGGTGGATACATGTCATCATACGTTTCTGCAAACCCGTAGAATGTACAACATCAAGAGTGAACCCTAAACTATGGACTTTGGGTGATAACTACATGTCAATGGAGGTTCAGTGATTGTAAGAAACATACATTCTAAACCGGAGTGGGATGCTCATAGTGGAGAGACTGTACATGTGTGGGGCAGGAGGTATAGAGCAACTCTCTGCACTTCGTATTCAATTTTGCTATGAACCTAAAACTGCTCTAAAAAACAAAGTCCATCAAAAAAATTTCATTAAAGAAAAACACTGAGGAACCATCACACAAGGCAGAGTTTAGGACCAATTAAAAAAAAGGTATTAGAAAGAACAGTTCATTTACAATAGTAATCAAAACTACAAGGTACCTAAAAATATATCAAATAAAAATGTCAAAGACTTGTACAGTGAAAGATATCCTATATTCATTGAATAGAAACACATTATCTCAAAAATGTCAGATTTATGTAATAATCTATAAGGTGAATACACATTTAAAAAATCCCTATAGGGGAGAACAAGAAAAGTAAGAGGAGACTTGTCTTACCCATCCAATGCCCCCACTCTCCCCTAAAGTCTTATTATAAAGCATTGGTAATAAAAACAGGATTGTGTAAGCACAAGGAAAGGTAAATAGATCAGTGGAACACAGAGACCAGAAATAAATCTAAGCATAGCACGTATATAAACTGTGTATATAATGGAATGAGCATTATAGATTAGTGAGCAAAGAATTCAATGAATGCTAATAAAGAATTCAGTGAATGCTGGCTTAACATAAGGAAAACATTTTGATTTCCACATCATGCCATATACATAAAATTAATTCCAGAGGACTTAAAGTCCTAAATGTGAAAAACAAAACCTTAATACTGTCCACACCTAGCTATTCCACCTTTAGTAATTTATTATAAGGAAATAATTGGAAAAGGGAACAGAGATATGTACAAAAATATATGTTCAGGTTCTTCCATTATTATTTACAATGGAAAAAAAAAACCTAAAAACCTAAATGTACAACCAAGAAGTAAATAAACTGCTAGTATATACAATTAATAAAAACATATAAACTTATATTGCTGATATAAAAATCAGGCTGCGTGCAGGAAGCCAAGGTGAGAGGATCACCATGCACCTTGAGCTCAGGAGTTTAAGACCAGCCTGAACAACATAGCAAAACCCCTGTCTACCAGAAATAAAAAAATTTTAAAAAATTAGGCACATGTAGTGGCACATGCCTGCCTGTAGCCCCAGCTACTCAGGAAGCTGAAGTAGGAAGACTACTTGAGCCTGGGAGGTCAAAGCTGCTGTGAGCTGTGAGCTGTGATTGTGCCACTGCACTCCAGCCTAGGCAACAGAGCGAGACCCTGTCTCGAAAATAATAACAATAATATTAATCCTATAAAAATGCATTTTACATATAGCTATGGCAATCAATGCTGTAGTATTGGTGGATACCAATGGAATCTGTTCAATGGAACAGAACAAAGAACTCAGAAATACTCCCATACAAATATGCCCACGTGACTTTTGACAAAGGTGCATAAGCAATTGGAGGAAAGATGGTCTTTCCAGCAAATGGTGCTGAGGTGACTGAACATTCATACACCAAAAAAAAAAAGAGAAACTTGACCTAAGTCTCATACCTTATATCAAAACTAACTCAAAAGTGATCATGGACTTAAATGTAAAACATAAAACTTTTAGGGGAAGAAAAGGCACAGAAAATATTTGGACTCTAGAGCTAGGCAAATAGTTCTTTGATTTAACCCCAAAGCACTAAAAAATCCATTAAAATAAATAAATTGGACTTTATCAAAATTAAACCCTTTGCTCTGTGAAAAACTCTGTTGAGAGGATGAAAAAATCAAGTTACAGACTAGAAGAAAATATTTGCCAACCAGTCCTTATCAACAAAGGACTACTACCTAGAATACATAAAGAACTCTCAAAACTCAAGAGTAAAAATCAAAAAACAAGCAATTCAATTAAAAATTGGGCAAAAGGCATCAACAAACAATTCACCAAAAACAACATTCAGATGACAAATAAGCACTTGAGAAGATCAACATTACGAACCATCAGGAAAATGCAAATAAAAACTGTGACGAGATTATCACTACACACCTATCAGAATGGCTAAAATTAAAAGTAAGAATAATAATAATAACGATACCAAATACTGGCAAGGATGCAGAGAATCTGAGAGAATTTGGAGCACTTATAGATTGCCAGTGAGAATGTAAAAAATTGCACAGCTACTGTGAAAGATAGTTTAGCTGTTTCTCAAAAACCTAAACATATAACCATAGAACCCAGCAATTGTACTTCTGGGCATTTATTCTAGAGAAATGAAGACAGGCTCACACATACAAAAAAACCTATACAGGAATATTTGTAGTAGCTTCATTCAAAATAGCAAAACAACTGGAAGAAACCCAGATGTCGGCCGGGCGCGGTGGCTCAAGCCTGTAATCCCAGCACTTTGGGAGGCCGAGACGGGCGGATCACGAGGTCAGGAGATCGAGACCATCCTGGCTGACACGGTGAAACCCCGTCTCTACTAAAAAAAATACAAAAACTTAGCCGGGCGAGGTGGCGGGCGCCTGTGGTCCCAGCTACTCGGGAGGCTGAGGCAGGAGAATGGCGTAAACCCGGGAGGTGGAGCTTGCAGTGAGCTGAGATCCGGCCACTGCACTCCAGCCTGGGCGTCAGAGCGAGACTCCGTCTCAAAAAAAAAAAAAAGAAACCCAGATGTCCTTCAATTGGTAAATGGTTAAAAGTATCATGGCACATTCATGCCACGGAACACTATTCAGCAATAAAAAGGAAAGTACTCAGCCTGAGCAACATAGTGAGACCTTGTCTCTACAAAAAAATAAACAAAATTAGCCAGGTGTAGTGGTGTATTCCCAGCCACTCAGGAGACTGAGGTGGGAAGATTGCTTTAGCCTTGGTGAGCCGAGATCGTGCCACTGCACTGCAGCCTGGGAGACAGAGTGAGACCCTATCTCAAAACAAACAAACAAACAAAAACAAGGAAAAAGCTATAGATATATTCAACAACCTGAATGAAGCTTAGAAAATCATGCCATGTGAAAAGAGCCCATTTCAACAGGTTACATACTGTCTGATTCTATTTATATAATATTTTTGAAATGACAGAAATAGAGAACAGATTAGTCACTGCCAGGAGTTAAGAAGAGAATAGAGGTAGTGGAAAGTCAGTGTAGCTATAAAGGAGCAACATAAGGGATCTCTGTGTTGGTGAAAATGTTAATGTCCTGGTTGTGATACTTTACTGTAGTTTTGTAAAATGTTACCATTGGCGGAACCTGCGTAAAAGATACTCTGGATCTGTCTGTATTATTTATTACAATTGTGTGCAAATCTACAGTTATCGCAAAAGAGCATACATAAGATGATCCTTTTATTAAATCAGCAGCATATTAATATATAATATATAATATCTGCATATTAATTTTAAAAAGTTTGGTGGCCAGGTGCGGTGGTTCACACCTATAATCCCAGCAGTTTGGGAGACAGAGGCGGGTGGATCACCTAAGGTCAGGAGTTCAAAACCAACCTGGCCAACATGGCAAAACCCTGTCTCTACTAAAAATACAAAAATTAGCCCGGTGTGGTGGTACATGCCTGCAGTCCCAGCTACTAGGGAGGCTGAAGCAGGAGAATTGAACCTGGGAGGCAGAGGTTGCAGTGAGCCGAAATCGCGCGACTGCACTCCAGCCTAGGTGACAGAGCGAGACTCCATCTCAAAAAACAACAACAAAAAAAAAGGAAAAAGAAAAAAAAATGGAAATAGCCAAAATACAAAGAATTAAAATTAAAATTAAAAAATGTTTGGAAATAAATAAAACAAGAGTATTAGTGGTTATATTGGTGAAATGATACATAACTGTTAAATTTCTTCTTCATACATTCATGTATTATAAAAGATTTTTTCAATGAGTATGCTCTACTATGATAGCAAGAAAAAATAAACGAAGCTATTTTCATCATGAAAAAGAGAATACATGCTATTGTATACAACTTTTTCACTGAAAAAATAACTATATAAATTCTTCCAAATATCATTTTAAAAGCTGTTTAATATTCCAGTGCACTGATCTATCAATTTTATTATTTCCTTATCATAGGGAATTAAGGATTGTTACTACTTTGTTAAAAAAAAAAAAAAAAAAAGCAATGCAACAGATATTCTTCGATCTTAATCTTCACATGCAACTCTGATTATGTCTTACAGCCAGACTTCCAGTCATATAAACCTATTGGATTATAGAGTTACTGGAATATACTGAACAACTGCTTTTCTGAAAAACTATGAATTGATGTCCCCATCATAGTATAAGTGTGTGAGATCACTTTACTCTGTCCCTGAGAAGTTGTCAAAATTGTATTCACATTCCAAGCTCCACTGATCAAATAAGTACGGGAAACAGACATGCTAATCTCATACAGTGACATCACAACATAATAAAATTGACTTCACACCAGTCTTTGACATTATGCAATCTAATATGTATGGGTCTTGCTTGCTCATCTTCATCTCCCTTCACCTCCAGAAAGTTGAAACTTCTTCATCTGACATTGCGAAGCTACCTCTCTCAGCCTCATTCACTTGCCTCCTTGCAATCTCTCAAACCCATCTGACGCAATGTGTCTGTCCAAATGCTCTGTGGATAGCCACAGGGCTCTCTCTCTCACTGACTTTAGGTCTTGGCTCAAAAATCTCCAAATCAGAGGCTTTCCCATCCCACTCCATGTAAATCAGCCACCCCCTTCTCCAGCCTCCCTAACTGTATTTACTTGCTCTTTCTCTGGCAATGACGTGCTGTAAGTTTTTGATTACGTCTCTACTTTATTCTGAAAATTTAAAAAATCAAATCCTATCCTTCAAGACACTGTCATCCCAACTTGTACAGACTATACACTTGTCTCTTTATCACGACCCAGGAATCAAGATCAGCTCCAGCAGAATTTATTTCTAGGCCATCCCTCCTACAATCTTTTTTTAGAGTTACTTTTATGATAAATAATAATTGTACATATTTATATGGTACATATTTTAATACATGAAAATATTGTGTAATAATCAAATCAGGGTAGTTGGGATATCCATCATCTCAAACATATACCATTTGTATTGAGAACATTTCAAACCTTCTTTTCTAGTTATTTTGCAATATACAATACATTTTTGATAACTATAGCCACGATACTGTGCTATTGAACAGTAGAGAATTTACTCCTCTAACTGTATTTTTGTACCCGTTAACCAACTCTTCATCCCTCCTACCCTTGCCAGCCTCTAGCAACCATCATTCTACTCTCCATCTCAATGAGATCAACTTTTCTCGCTGCCACATATGAGCGAAAACATGTAGTATTTGTCTTTCTGTGCCTAGCTTATTTCACTTAACATAATGTCCTCCAGGCTTATCCTTGATACTACAAACGACAGGCTTTATTCTTTTTCATGGCTGAATAATATTTCATTGAGTATATGTGCCACATTTTCTTTATCCATTTATCTGCTGATACATACTTAAGTTGATTCGACATCTTGCCTATTGTGAATAGTGCTGCAATAAATACGGGAGTGCAAATATCTCTTTGATATACTCATTTCCATGGGATTGCTGAATCATATGGTAGTTCTATTTTTACATTTTTGAAGAACCTCCATACTGTTTCCCATAGTGGCTGTACTAGTTTACATTCCTACCAATAATGTATGAGAGTTTCCCTTTTACCACATTCTTGCCAGCATCTATTATTTTTTGTGTTTTTGATAATAGCCATTCTAGCTGGGATAGGAGAAATCTCAATGTGATTTTGATTTGCATTTCCCTCCTGCAAACTTTATTGATGTCCTTTCTCTATCTTGGCCTCCACCTCTGCAAATATAAATAATGCTGTTCACTGGGAAGCCCTATTCATGCTGCCCTCTGTTCAATACCCAAGATTGCTATTCCTTGCATCCTCCTCCCCACTACCTTTATAGCTTCCAGTCTCTATGTCCTCAACATCCGCCAAACCAACAAAGAAAGTAACATGAATGTAATAAGCTAATTCACACTAAGGTCTGTTTGGTTCAAATAGTAACTAAGAAAAAATCAAATTCTTAGGGTTTCTAACTGGAAAAAGAAAGATATAAAATGTACAGTTTGTGTTCCTGAGACATTTCCATTCCATTTTATTTCTTCAAGTTTGGTCATCACTTTTATTTTGTCATAGTCTTTCCGCCTGAAATGTTTTAGTCTAGTTTAACATTATCCAAGAAGTACCTCCCTTCTGATTTTCGTTCCATTCAGCACTGACCTCCTCCCTCCGAAGGGAGGAACAGCAAAGGATGCCTCCTACTGACATTCCTCCCATCTAAGCAAGCATTTTTCTACTTCAGTGAGTCTCCATTTCATATTGAATTCTAGCAGACTATGTTTTTTCTCCTTTAAAATGTATTTGAAAGCCCCCTTTTCCTTTCCACATGTTACTTCCACAGACTATATCCTACAGGTATGAGGAATCAGGCCTATCAATCAATCCTAGGAGTAATGTTTGCTTTGAAATGTCATTAAGCAATTCAATTATTTTTAGAAGGAACTACTTTGAGTTTTTAAAGCCTTATAAAAAAGACCACCTCTATAGTATCCATTGTCCTTTGTCATTAAGATACATAATACAAGGTGATTGGCTTACTTTGTCATGTACCTAGATCCTTATATGGTTGCAATGGGCTACAAACATATTTTTGACTTTAAATTTCATTTTTTCTTGAAATCAAAAATAGATTAGAGCAAAGCAGTGACACTTTATCTTAAAAAACTACATATAACATCCTGTGCTATTCTGATGGTAGAACAAATGATTTTTAAAAACAAATGGGGATAATTCTTTGCATTCTACACCACAGCTTCCTGAGATACACTCAACTGCACACTACCAGATGATATGTGAAATACCCCCAAAGAATTAGAATCTTCCTCCAGCCCCACAAAAGACAACTTACCAGACTTCCTTGCTTTCAAAGCAATCACAGCTGCTAGCTCTCTCTGCACCTAATAAAATATTAGGGGGAAAAATCAAATTAGAAGAAGAAAAATGTAGCCATCAAAAGCAGTACTTTGTTTTTAGATATGCAGCCCAAATTCAGAGCTGTTGCAATTAAACCGAAGTTTGCTGCCAGCACTTTTTTGATTTTTGCTTGTTTTTAGTACGTGGAAAAACCTCTGCATAGGAACTTTTAGAAGAATCATATTGAATTACTTTTTTAAAAGTTAGACAGTTGCCAGAATGTATATATTGTAAAACACTGGTATTTACACTGTGACGATGGGAAGTACCTAAAAAAAAAACTATATAACATTCAGATATAATGCAATTATGAATTAAATTATTAAAATATACATGATACCATAACAAAGATTAAATATTATTTACCTCTCAAAGATGCTAGTTTATACAGAAATTCTAGTAAAGTTGATATAGGTAATCCTGGTTTAATTGGACCTCTGCTCAAATATAATGAATGTTCACTGCAAGCCTGACAGGTTTACAGCAACCATTTTGGATAATATGCCACATAAAAGCAAGCGTCATCAATGCATAGGGCAGGTGAAATGGGAATAGACTAGATGACCTTTAAAATCCTAAATGTCTTAAACCCTACTTACTTGTCCAAAGTTTTTAGCACTTAATCTCACTCTCATCTTTCCCACTTCGAACACTTAAATCCTTCCTTGAAAACATTTTCAAAGCAGAACATGAAACAGCGACAAAAAAGATAAGCACAGTCACTTTCAAAGATAACATGAAGGTATCAATAAAAATTCCATAACGAGGAAGATCTCTCCTCTTCAGGACACAATCTCTCAAGCTCAGAAGTTTGTGTGTTCAGGCGTTTGGAACTGGTGATGGTTGGGTTTTTTCTGAGGGATGGGGGTATCAGGCAGCTGAATATATTGCAGTAATGACACTTTAAAGTGAGAACAAGGGAGTTCAAGGTTAAATTGCAGATTTGCTATTCAAATTAATGTAATCTACATTCATTTACTGGAAGGCAAGTGTAGCAATATGCTAGACCCTGAGACTCCACCGAGGACTGCTTTGTCAATGGCCAGGGCATTATCACCCCTGCAGAAGGCAGTCTGTCCCATGTACTGTCTTTATTGCCATGCTTTCCCTGATGGGCTACGTGAAAGCTATTCAAAAACGCATAGTCTTAATTTAGCTGATTCTTTGACACCTTAAGATTCTCTCAGGAAAATTACACAGCAGTGAAAAGACAATCAGTTCTTCTCCAACCTTAAGAGTTTGAGCTCTGAAAATGCTCACGGTTGGAAAGTTTACAGTTAAAGAACTCAGCGGGAAGAGTACTGAGGCAGACAGAAGTGATGAATGACCACAAGAAAACCTTTATAAGTACTGGTATGTATACTCAAATAAATTTAAAAAGCATCAAAGTAAAAATATCAATTACTGCATATTTTACATATTTTAAATTGTTTGTAAGGTTTGTTGTAGTATTACCAGCCCTTTTTAGGATTTTCTTCATTCAGTGTCACAAATATTTGGAGTTGGGATAAAGAGGCAGATTATAAACATTCACAAGGGTCTTGTCACTGGTTTCCAGATTCTATGACCTCCCAGGGAAAACGCCACTGTGGCACACACACAGGGAGAAGGCAAAGATGGAAAATGATGCACGAGGTGGATCACTTAATTTGTTCACAAAGGATCAAAACCAGTCATCTCCAGCTTCCTCTTTTAATTTTCCACACCTGAAATCCCTTTATGGGATTCTCAGTTTTTCCTTTTCCAATTAGAAAATGATGCCCAAAATAGAAACAGCTCAGAAAAGGAAAGGATTATATTCCCACCAATGTATAACACTACAGCTTTTCAAAGAATTGACAGAGAAAGAAAGGAAAGAATGAGATGAGCAAGCAAAAACTGGAGCATTTCCAGGGCACTGGGAGGGTGAGAGATGGGCAGCGAGAAAGGCACAAAGAACTTCACAGTTCAACTTAGAACCTAGGCTGCTTTTTAACATAAAATAAATGAGATTACTGTACTGTATTACACCACATCCACTGAACCTCTGCCATGCGAGGATACGAGTATTTTATGCAAAGTAGGATGTAGGATAGCTTCCATGTTTCTGCACTAGGAGGGAAAAAGGTTTTGGCAAAACAAAACAAAACAAAATAAAACCCAAAGATAGGTTAGTCTTCCTACAAGACACAAACGGAAAAGTACTGATCAAGCAGAGCACACACTGGGTAAGATCCCTTTTATGCTGCTATAGGATCTTCACAGTTCTTTTTTGTTTTTTTAAATGACCTAGCAATCAATCAATCATTTAAAGTTGTGTGACTAATGCCTATATTTTGGCTGGGAACTCCACTGAGGCAGAGACCTGTTTGCCTTTTCTTCACATTATCCTGGGCAATTGACACTCATTAGCCCACAAGAGGTGGCTAAAGAGACAACCCTATTTATACAAAGACAGAAGGAGAAAATACAGAAAGGACCCAGGGGAGAGAAAAAACTTCCCAAGGGAGGACAATGAAAACTCAGAGAAGGCATGTCCTTGGCATAAGCTACTCCCAGCAGAAGTCTTCAGAACATGTTAGAAGGATTCAAAGTTGGCCTTTGCAAATAATTGTTAGGTTTATATGAAACTGAATTGAAAACCTTAAACTCTGAGCAATTACTTAAACAGGGACTACACTTTTCTTCGTGTGCTAATAAGGGACCTGTTGGCATTGGAAAAGAAATGTCATACTCCAGTGCCAGTTGAGCCTTCAAATAACTGAGGCTCTGGCTGACATTCTGACCACAACCTCCTGAGACACCCTGAGCGGGAACTACCTAGCTAAGGTGCTTCCAAACTCCTAACATGTGGGGGATCGATCAGAGTGGTGCGAAAAACTACAGGGAAAGGACACAAACCTTCTGAAAGGTCGGAAGGTTCTGCACAACCCGGGGGGGCGGGGGCAGAGAACAGGTGAAGGCAGCTGTTCTATAACCCTGAGGCAGAGGGCAAGGAGTAGGTACAAAGGACTGTGGGGGAATTTATCTTAAACAAGCTTGTTTACTTATGCTGACCAGGAATTGACCTTTGATCATCTGTGTACACCTGACGTTCCCTGAAAGGGGAACAATGAATGTTAATTACCTACAGGTTGTGTTGGCTCCAGGTTTTCTGCATTGCGCCTGTACTGAATAAAAGCAAGCAGCTTCAGCTTCTCAGGGGTACTCTCTGGCCAGTAGAGCCAGGCAGTCACCTAGGTGCTCTTACACTGCTTACCTGTGTCTGAGTACTCCTTTCATCCACCTGCCAAGGTCTGTGGGACAGACCCAGTACTAACATAATAAATACACGTTGTTTCAAATCTCTAGATTCTGGAGTCATTTGTTATGCTGAAGAGTCTTTTATAGGACAATGATGATTTTTCTACTGTAATCTAACTGTGTTGTTGGCAAACCTGAGTTCCTCTCATCATGCCCAAAATAGAGCCACTGTTAGGTTAGGCTTGAGAAATATACCAAATGTAGAACCATGTTCTGATACTGGCCATTGTTTCTATTCAATGAGGATACAAAACCCCTGCCCAGGTCATTAGAAAAAAATGCATTGTTCTTAATCTGACAGAAACAGTAAATTATTAGCTTGGCTTTTCCTATCACAACTCTTCCCTACTATAATCCATAACTCCTTTTCAAAACCCCCTGGGACTAGATGTATTTCAGAATTCAAAATTTTACATATTTCAGAAAGGTATCTTAAGTGAGGTCTGGGGCAGCAACTTGTAGTCAGATACATTAATATTTCTTCCATGAAATGCATTACTATTCAAACCAAATGGGATAAAGGAAGACTAGAAAAAGCCTAGAGTTTTGCCACCAAATACGTTCAGTTTTTTATTTTGCCACCAAGTTAGTTATGAAGAACTTTCGTTTTTCAGAGTTTTTATATTATAGGACTGTGAATAAGGGACTGTAAACCTCTACTAGTTTTACATTAAAGTTTCCCTCCCTCATCTTTTTCTCATGTTTCTTCTTTTCCAATTGCTATTTGGTCACTACTTTTCGTCTGCTTACTAGGAAGAGCTTTCTTTAAATAGCTTGAGTTTTCATCTAGTTCAGCAGTTCTCAAACTTGACTGCACATTAGAATCATTTGGAGAGGTTTAAAAAAATACTGATATTTGGGCCTCAACTAAATGAGAATCTCGGGAGAGAACCAGGCGTCAGTGTGTGTTGTTGTTTCCAAGCTTCGTAGGTGATTCCATTGCATCCAGGGTGAGAACTCACTGCTCTATTCAACAAGTATCTTACTTTCTCCAAGGCCCCATATTTCGACCTTCATTTCAACTGAGAATTTTTAGTCTGTACTTTGTCCTCCTCTAATTTAATTCATTTGTAAAGGAACATGGCCTTTACTGTATTTAGATATAAAATTATGCTATAATCCAATCAAATAAGATTCACTTACTATAGTAGCAGTTCGACAGACAAGATTTATTCAAGTACAAAGAAAATTGCAAGGAGGCTTTTTAAGAAGCTTCAAGTTTAATTTAAAATATAGTTTACTCAACATAAAACAACTATGCAATTCAAAACACTTGCAGCTGACAGTTATATTTGGCCTTGTAAATGTCTAAATAGAGGATGATTAAAGGACTGATAAAACATATCCCAAAGTTTTCCCTCTCCCCTAGTTACCCATGAGAAACTAGAGTCAGAAACGTGTTGAAATGTTTTGGCTTTCTATCTTGGATAACCAGCATGGCTGTTCACAAAATAGCCTTGACATTCAGTGAGAATCAGAGTCAGTCTTACGTCCAGTATTCTGTCTTCTTTTTCCTGTGGCACTTTAATAGTGCCTTCAGTCTTAAAATCCAAAGGCTCCCGGACCTGTTTTGCATCAAAGCTAAGACTCATGCAAACTCTGAGTGACAGAGAGTTTCTCCGCGGGAGAGGTTAACTGAGAAGACATGAGCAGGCTTCCCGGAAGAGGAGGCCCTTGAAATCAAGGTATGAAGCTCAATTAGAAAGTCAAGGAAAGTCGGGCTGGACCCAGTGGCTCACACCTGTAATCCCAGCACTGTGGGAGGTCAAGGCAGGTGGATCATGAGGTCAGACTGACAAACATGGGGAAATCCGTCTCTACTAAAACTACAAAAGAATTAGCCAGGTATGGTGCGCGCACCTGTAATGCCCACTACTTGGGAGGCCTAGGCAGGAGAATCACTTGAACCCGGGAGGCGTAGGTTGCAGTGAGCGAGATCACACCATTGCACTCCAGCCTGGGCAACAGAGCGAGACTGCGTCTCAAAAAAAAAAGAAAGTCAAGGAAAGTCATTTTGAGAGGACAGAGGAATACTGGCAAAGGTCTTAGTTACCAAAGGCTTTTCCTATCACAACCCTTCCCTACTATAATCCATAACTTGTCCTTACAAATTAATTTTTAATAGAATTGCCAATTCACAAATTCCCTAAAGGCTTTTAGTAAATCTATTAATCTTAGAAACATTTAAATTTTGATGCCATAATAGAAATGTTTTTAAAATACAGAGCCCATTTTTCTCAATTTCCTAAACTAAATGTAAGAAGAAACATAAATCTAATATTCTTCCATGTTTTCTTCCCAAAAATATACAACTTTTAAGCCATTATGCAATGTTAAGCTAGTATGGACTTCAGGAATTCTAGAAAAAAATAAATAAATATGCTTCTTAATAATTGTACTTTTATTTTTTATTTTCTTATTTTTTCGAGACAAGGTTTCGCTCTGTCACCCAGGCTGGAGTGCAGTGGTACGATCTCAGCTTACCATAACCTCTGCCTTCTAGGGTCAAGCAATCCTCCCACCTCAGCCTCCTGAGTAGCTGGGACTACACGCGCCTGCCACCATGCCCAGCTAATTTGTTTGTATGTTTTTGTACTGATGGAATTTCACAATGTTGTCCAGGCTGGTCTTAAACCCCTGACCTCAAGTGATCTGCCCATCTCAGCCTCCCAAAGTGCTGGGATTGCAGGCATGAGCCACCATGCCCAGCCAAGAAACTACTGTTCTCCAACAAATAGTTTATTTAACAGACAGTTATTTCCCCAATAACTGCTGTCATCACATCAAACAGGTATTTGTTAAGCATGCTGTGATGATAAAATGTATCTATCCTTACTCATCTGTTTCAAGGCACTTCGGGGTATCTTTTAAATCACTTAAATAGACTTGTTTAATGCAAAGAAATATGCATATTAACTTCATTGTAACTGAGATAATAGCTGGCCATTTAAAGACTAATATATGTAGAAGTGATCTGAAACTAACAAAATGAACTGGAATAAAGTCTTCTACAGATTTTAAACGTCTATTAAGTCTGCTACACATACACCTAATGTGATAGTGGTTCACATTAAAAAGATCTGATAGTTGAGTACAAGCATACTACAAGTTAATGGGAGTTGGATTACTTAGAATGGATAACACTGTTTTTAGGAATATTGCTGGAGGTATGACATTCAGGTCACACACAAAAAATGGACTCCAGAAAGATCAATATCTGGATTGTATTCAGTTTTGTTAAGGTCCATGAGGAGTAGACAGTATCCACAGTAGAATGGCCAGAAGATAGTCAGCTCCTTGTAGCTCAACTTGACGAACACAGCCATCCTCATTTACCTCATCCTCTCTGCACGATTTGACTATTACTCACTCCCTTTTTCTTAACCATTGGGATTTCATGGTATCCCATGCTCCAGGTTTTCTCCTTCCTCTCTGGCTACTGCTTCTCTTCTCCAAAGGCTCCCCTTCTCCTCTGCCTTTTACAAAGACTTTGAAATGCCTTAGTGATTTATCCTCAACCTTCTTGACCTTCTTCTCTTTCTATTCACTCACATGACTTCAATTATATTTGCATTTCCAGCCCATATTTCCTCAGCCCTAGATCCCCACAGCCATCTACCTTCCGGACCTGAAAGTCCCACTTAGTGGCTCAAACTCAACATTTCCAAAGGTGAGTTCACTTTTTCTTTTTTTGAGACTGGGTCTCACTCTGTCGCCCAGGCTGGAGGGCAGTGGTCCAATCATGGCTCACTGCAGCCTCCATGACCAGGGTTCAAGCGATTCTCCTGCCTCAGTCTCCCAAGTAGCTGAGAGGACAGGCACACACCACCATGCCTGGCTAATTTTTTTATTATTTGTAGAGATGACAAATTGCTTTGTTGCCCAGACTGGTCTTAAATTCCTAGGCTCAAGCAATTCTCCTGCCTCAGCCCCCTAAAGTGCTAGGATTACAGGGGTGAGTCACTGAACCCAGACTGAAGTCACTTTTTTACCACTTCTACTGCACTCCACAAATCTGCTCCATGAATGGCACCATCAGATACCACAGTCCCAAGTCAGGAAGTAAGGTATCCCTGATTTAGCTCAGCCCATCACTGTCTCCTACTCAGGCCTCTGTCTCTCATTTTTCTCTCTCCATCCCACATCATTCTCTACTCTTCAGTCAGACTAAATCATCCTAAAATATAAATTTTATAATATGATACCTTTTCCCAAAGAACTCTTCAAAGATTTCTCCATGACACTATGACAGAGTTCAATGTCTGATACTGCATATATAGTGTTCTTCTGGTCTGGTCTTCAGTATCATCTCTATCTCCATTCCTCCTTCCAAAATCCATGCTCCAAGCTTTTTAAAATATGGCATTTGCAATTCCCTGGATGGACTGTGCTCTCTCTTTGCCCCAGGCCTTTTCACATATTCTGTCTGGAATGCCTCCCCACCTCCCCACCTGTGTGGCTGTCATGTACTTGCCCTTCAGATCCCAACTTAGGTACCATCTTCTCCTGAGTGTCACTCACCTCTCCTGTGTGAAGTCCTGTTTATACTCCAATAGCACTCTATACTTGTTTCAATTATAACACTTATCACACTCTAATGAAATCTCCTCTTTAGCTGGAGGGCTCCAAAACTAGTTTATAAGCCCACTGAAATGGACTCCTTTATTCATCATTATGACCCTGACTCCTGGCACCATTCCTGGTACATATGTTTGTGATCAAGAACACAAGTAAAATGTTTACAGTTGTTACTGAGAAGGTGTAGGGGGAACATGATCATTAACTTCAAGTATTTCAAAGTCTGAGGTTGAAATTCAGACCAACGGAGAGAAGTTGCAAAAGGATATGTTTTAGCTCACTGTAAGAACTTTCAAATACCCAGAACTGTCCACAGTGGAAATGGTCTGTTGAATTTGTGAGATTCAATAGGAGATGCTTTCCATGGGAAGGTATATATCAGAAGTGCCCTAAGGAATTTTTAAAGATTTGTTTTAAGAATATCTCATTTCCTAATCACCCCACTATCAAAAGAGAACAAGCATGTTCTCTTTGGAGACCGTGGGGGTTGTTCATGTCACCTGGGAGTTGGTGACATCTGTCAGCCTGCAGTTGAATAGTTGGTGATGTTATGGCCATCTAATCCACCTGACAGAGATAGAGGTGGTGCAAATCTGAATGAATAGATTAAAAAAAAAACTGTGGGAAACCATTTCTTGTTGTGGAAATCTCATGAATTTCATAGTACAAACAACAGAAGAAACTACAGATGTTTACAAGAACTCTGAGAAGGCCAAGCTAACGACACTAACATATTTTCAAAAGAGCAGGTGTATCTGTGTCTTCAGTTTTCAAAGCTGCTCTTAAAACCTCTGATTGGTAATTTCTCTGAAGCCCTAACTGCTGATCAACATGAATTTCCTGATAAATAAAAATTCATATATAAAATGTATTTTAAGGGAATAAGTCTGTTAGACATTTTAATTTTTTTGTAATAATGAAATAAAACATTATGTTTACATCATTAAAATTTTAATTTTTATGTCTCAAGTTACTTTTCTTACTGTTTTCTGGCAGACCCAGTGTATTATTCAATCTACTAAAAGCTCATAAATGACTCTCAGGTGAATTTTCATGATACAGTTTATTTAATAAAGCATCTTTAAAGCCATAACATAATTTTAAACTCATGCCTTTTTACTATGTCTTTTATTCTATGTTACACACCATTCCATATATATATTTTCCCAATCATTGTGCCCTTTGGAGATAAGATTATAAACTATAGCAATTATGTAACTACATCAACAGTCAAGTCCCAGACATTCTAGGGATCTTCTATGGTAGCAATCTCTCATTTGTAGGGACAGATTCCTGTAGAACCTTGGAGGGATGTTACATTACAAAGACTGATATTGGGATAAACTCAGATTGGTGAAGACTGTTTCTAACTAGAAATTCTATGCATAAAAACTGCTAACAAGTGAAGCCTCCTGGAAGAACAAGATTCAGAACCCAAGATCCAAAAATCTAAAACAAGAGTAGGAAATCTCTAATTATTTTATGCCAACCTTGAGAGAAGCTGAGTTTCCTGATGGTGGGGTGGAGTCACAGTCCTTTACCTCATAGGATTGTTGTAAGATTTAGATGAATTAACATGTATAAATCATCGGGACTAATTGATCCGACACAGAGTAAGTGCTATTTGAGTGTTAGCTATTATCATCCTCATCACATAATTAGAATATAGTTGAGCTGAATGACAGAAGCAAGGACATATCCAGTCTTTAATTGCTTTAATATTGCATATGTTTAAGCCGCTTCTTCCACCTAAATTATAAACTCTTTCACAATCAGTATTTCCTCCATTTATTATATTTCACCTACCTAGCCCAGTCCCATTGCAACAAGCATAAAAGAGGCTGAAACATTTCAGTGAAAAGTTGTAAACAGTGCTTAAAGTGCTTTTTCAGACTTTACTTTAAAAATGAACTTTTAGATTTCTACAGAATTCTGAAGCCTTTATAAATGTATGAAGGACAGACTTCAGATTTCAAAATTCACTTTGAAACGTCAGAGGTATCAATCAACTTAAGTAGCTGTGCCCTGGCAGCTTCTGACATTCAAAAGAGAACTGCTGTGTTATGAATCAGGAGATTATGGGTTCAAATTCAAATTCAAAGCCAAATTCAAATTCTTGTATTCAACAAGAAATGTGCATTAGTTTAATATATCTTCCATAGCAAATCATCACCCATTTTACTGCTTAATATCCACTTATTATTTCATATTTGTATAGGTCAAAAGTCCAGGTACAGAGTGGCTCAACTGGGTTCTCTGCTTCTCACAAGGCCTCTTGTAAGGCCCAAAGCAAAGTACCTGCTGGGCTGCACTCCTTACTGGAAGCTCTGGGGGAGCATGTTCTTCCATGCTCATGCAGGTCATTGACAGAATCCAGTTCTTATGTCTGTAGGGCTGAGGTACCTGTTTCCTCGCTGGTTGTCACCCAGAAGCTGCCCATAGCTCCTAGGGCCCTCTTTCTGGTGCCTGCACACGGGCTCCTACATCTTAGAGCCAGCAATGACACGATGACACCCTCTTAGGCTCAGAATTTCATTCACCTTGCCTTCTGCCATATTACTTTGACTCCCACAAAAGCAAGTTCTCTCCTTTATTTTAAAGGCTCATATGATTACACAGAGTCCACATGACAATCTAGGTCTGTAGCCTTAATTACATCTGTAAAGCACCTTTTGCCCTGTAATGTAATATGTGCAGGACCAAATGGGTATTCATGTTTGGGGGACCATTTTACCCATTACAGAATGACACAGATCTGGAAAAACTACCCCTCAACACCTCATTAGGGCCTTAAAGTCACTTGCTAATACAGCCTAGCTCTGGAACATGATTTACTTGCTATACAACCTTCACTAGATTACACCAAACTCTCTTTCCCTTTACAACTTTCTTCTGTTGTACCCCAAAGTCCTAACCAGTGCCCCAAATTCATCTCAAATTAACTCATTTATTTGCCTCCATTTTCACCCCCTGAAATGTCTCTCAAGTCTTACAATCTATCTAGAATGTTCTTTTCTTTCCCTTATCTAGACAAAGCCTGCATTCCAGTTTCTGCATGGAGCTAACCTTAATTATCAAGACATTCATAACTTTTCTGATTTTTTACATCACATCAACATCACACAATGTGCATAATCTGGAAACTGTTTAATTTATACTTATGTTAATTTTTAAACAAAATCACTTTTTTGTGGTTTTTGTTAATTTATAGTAATGTAGGTTTATTTCTGAAATTCAGAAAATGAATAAAAGTAGATGAGGAAAAATCACCCCCAGTCCCAGTGTCTAAAGAGCTAATCCTAAATTCACTCACTGCATGTAACATGGTGCTAATTATTAGCTATGGGATATAAAAATTGATATATTAACCATATTATTTTATCTATTGTTAATAGATGGTTCATGCCAATAATGTTGGTTTTAAGAAAAGTATTGGTATCACAGAATTGTAGGCCAGAAGTAATAAAAAGGTCACCTACTTCAGTTCTATACTAGATGCCTTAATCCTCTACACAGAGCACAGAATATAAAATAATAAAACAACAAAACACACACTTCCATAGAACTTATTATGTACCTGGGCACCGTTCCAAATATTTTCCATGTATTCACTGACTTAATTTATATGCATAGTGCCTTTTGTATCTGACCTGTAGTAACCTGCATAGATAAGCTCTTGAAGAAGTTCCGTAATTTTTATGAAAATAATCTAGAATAAATTAAATTCATATATGCACACAGATCTCTTATATGTGTTTATAATTCCTTACCCAGCTACATAGCCTATTCAAACCTCTTTACAAACCACTGAAACCTGCTACTAATATTCCACTGAATCCATAGGTTCTTTTGTTTTAAAGAGCAAATTTTTGTTATACAACTAGAAGAGCCTAGTAATAGTTTTTTGGAAGGTTTTAATATCTATTTTTAAATCTGTCTTTTGCCCATTCAATTCTCAGAACCCCACGTGTGTTTGTCCTGACTCTCAATACACAGTTTCTTTAAGTAGATTAAGACTTAATCTACAGTTTCTTTAAGTAGATTAAGTCTTAATCTACTTAAAGAACTTTCCTACCTATAGATGCTTTTTAAAAAGTTGAACTTTATTCCTTGATATTTCTTCTAATCCAAATTCAAATTAAATTAAAATGGTGCTTTAATTTTTCATGATTGGCATAGGATCCATTAAGTTTGAAAATTTGCTCTGTTATCTACTAAGATATAATATATTCTTATGCATAGTTTCATATTAGTATTATAGGTAAGAGGATATTAAATGAGATTTGTCCTGTGGTCTTAGCATTTTCACTGAAACCCAAAGTCAAGAACAATTGGTGAAAAGTGCTCAGACCTTCTAAAGATAGAGCTAGGTGCACCTCCACAGATTCCATTAGCCCTGAAGCCGCAAAATTCTATAAAATCATGTTGGCAACCCTCATCCCTTCACCCACTTCAAGGAATTATTAGGGAGACTTGAAGATTATTCAGGAGGGATCAACAAAGACCATTTATTTAAAGGGAGTTGCTGGAGTGCTACAAGGATAAATATTATACATACATACAGACTTCAAGTCAAATGACAGGGGTCTCAATCACTTGAATTCAATGGCATTTGTTCCCAAAGTTTAGGGACTGCTCTCATCTGTAAAATTACAAGAGGCCTGGCAATGGGCATATGGAGGCAGAGGAAGAGAGAAAAGCTATGCTGTGTTGGGATGGCCTCCATTTCCAGGGCTTGACAGGACAATAATGCCCTCGTGCTTCCTATGTGCCAGTAGAGAGTTGGATATAGGTCATTTTGGAAACAGGTCTCCGGAAAAGGTGGGGTGACCCCAATAGAAGAAAACTGTGAGAAGGAAGCCAGAGGCTGGAGGGACAGTTCTAAAGTTTCAGAAGAAGAGGAATTGCCAGGGCCATGGAATTATAATCTGGAGCTCCTTACACACAAGAATATCCACCAATCCACACAATGGCCTCATATAGAACAAAAGAGATTTCTACAACTCTCACACAGAGAACCCTGAGGCCAGACTGTAACTGTGGCAGTCAAGAAAGACCTTTCTTGATATGGCCTCTCTTCTCCCTAGCCTCTCAAACCCTGGCTGAGTCAGCAGCCGCACAGTGAAGCAGAGGAGGAGGCAGGGAAGAGGAAAAAACAGAAAAATATGATGGGAAATGTCAACAAAACTAAACCAACCCTGGCCCTTTTTCCAGCCTCAGGTTGGGGGAAAGGAGACGCTTTGAAGTGGATGGGAGATTGAAGTTCTGATACTGGACTCAAATGGACTTTTAAATATCTGAAGAAATAGAGACTGCTCTGAGAAAGGTGAAAAAGCTATGGATCTGCACAAAGATTCACCCAGGAGTGGGAATGAAACAGTCAGAACCTGTTTGAGGAAACTGGTAAAAAAGGGTTAATTTTTTTCTGCTTTTATCTTATTGAGACTAGTTCATTTAATGAACCATTTATATGTATATAGTTGGTTTTATAATGAGAGTAGAAACATACAGGTACAAAAGCCATTTAGTTGTTTTTTTCCCTCTTAACTTTATCCCCTGTTCCTTGTTTTATGTCTGGGAATGTTTCTCTTACATCCTGAGCTGATGCTGCAGTATGGGTTTAATCTCTCACAGCTAGAATGTCAGCCTAACTAAATTTCATTTAAACAATCTAGGTGAGGAAGCGGTGCCTGCTCATCTCCAATGCTGGGGTAATCTTAGGCAGTGTGAAATTCAAACTTTAGTGAAGAAGAAAAAAAGAATATTGCCTGAACATATACTTCTTTTTTTTTTTTTTTGAGACAGAGTCTCGCTCTGTCGCCCAGGCTGGAGTGCAGTGGCCGGATCTCAGCTCACTGCAAGCTCCGCCTCCCGGGTTCACGCCATTCTCCTGCCTCAGCCTCCCGAGTAGCTAGGACTACAGGCGCCCGCCACCACGCCCGGCTAGTTTTTTGTATTTTTTTTAGTAGAGACGGGGTTTCACCGTGTTAGCCAGGATGGTCTCGATCTCCTGACCTGGTGATCCGCCCGTCTCGGCCTCCCAAAGTGCTGGGATTACAGGCTTGAGCCACCTCGCCCGGCCCTGCCTGAACATATACTTCTGACTTTAAGAGTGGTTCTGTAACTTCCTCTTTTGGCTTAGGATTGGGAGGGACAGCAAATGTGAGAAACATGAATAAAATTAGAGTCTACATTTTCACCTGACACACCCTTTCCTCTCTCTTGCTTTCTAAACACAAATAGGGTTCTGGGGTCTCTGAGCAATTCTTTTAATTGCCATGGGTCTTCCTATTCTTATCCGTAATAGAAGGGAATTGGAGAAGATGATTTCTTTTTCTTCTGAGACATGGTCTGGCTCTGTCACCCAGGTTAGAGAGCAGTGGTACGAGCTCAGCTCACTGCTACCTCTGCTTTCCCAGCTCAAGCCATCCTCCCACCTCAGCCTCCTGAGTAGCTGGGACCACAGGTGCATGCCACCTCACCGGCTAATTTCTGTATTTTTCATAGAGACAGGTTCTCACTTTGTTGCTAAGGCTGCTTTCAAATTCCTGGGCTCAAGTAATCTGCCCGCCTCAGCCACCCAAAGTGCTGGGATTACAAGCGTGATCCACATTGCACCTAGTGAAGAAGATAATATCTAAAGCTGTCTTCCCTTCTATCCTTGTTCCAAATAAACCAACCACGATGTTCTCAAACTGAAGAATTCCAATGAACTATAATAATTCCTCATTTTAATTACTGAGGTACACTGCAGAACCTGTGATGAGGAGATACAAAGTGGATATCTGTTCAGCTGAACTGAGATGAGTTCAATGAAACCAAGATAGCCAACAGGGTTTCCTGGGTTAACTAACGAACCTTATTCTCTCTTGCTATTCTAATGCATCTGACAAAGATGTTACTACACAAAGCTTCTTATAGCACATTCCAATCCTCTCAGGAGCCTCACTGGCTCTTCGTGTCTACCACATAAAATCTTAACCTCTCCCTCTGCAATTCTAGACCTTAGACACTTCACTCTGCGTACCGGATACACGGATTCTTTATTACTGCCTTCTATGCATCACAGACTTCCGCTGAACACAAATGATGGCCATTTCTCAAACATTCCCCATCCTAGCTTCTTCACTCATGCTATTCTTTCTAATTAGATTGCTATTAATATTTCCTATTCATTCATACTATCCTTTATATTCAACATATCATTCAAGCCGTTCCCCTGTCTCCAAGGGACCTATTTTAAAACCCTAACTGAGCAAAATGACGTTTTACTTTGACCTCCACAGTACTTTGTATTCACAACAGAGAACCTTTATAGCTATTCACGTCTACATGGTAAGCTCCTTGCAGACATGGACCAAGCTATATTTTTTTTCCTCTGAATTCATACAATGGAATCACAAAATCTGATAACCAGTCTGAATAAACTTCTAAACTGCTAAATCATTTAGCCATGTCTACCATTATTTTATAATTTCTAATAGGTTAAAAATTAAAATGCTATTTAATATAATTCCAAGGGCACCATTTCATAAAATCCTTCAAAATAGGAGAGAATTCCACAATCACATTCCAAACCCAACCTGTTGAAATCTACTCAGTAAATATAAAATGTTTTAAGTGATGATAATGTGGAAAACTGTGTTTTCAACCCATATAGATATTATTTTTAATTAATATGGATTAATTAATAATGCCTGTCTCAAATGCTTCATCTCTCCAATGGAATGGTAATACACCCTGTCATGTCAGACTGAAATGTGACAATGTATGACAAACAGTATCAGAATGCCTGTGCAAGGTAAGAACTCAACAAATATTAGCCCATTCTTAGCCCCTTACCCGTTTCTCACTTGATCTAATGCAGTAATGCAGGCTAATGCATTAACAACTGCAAACAAGTCTCTTCAAAGGTTTCCCCATAAAGAAGTCCATCTCTGAGCTGTTCATAACAGCAAAAGAGTGAAAATAAAATCACAATGTTCAAAATAGGAGAAAATGATTTTAAATCTGTGTAATGGGATACTATAGAATCACTAAATATGTTGTGGCCAGTGCTTTTAGCTCCCAGAACATATTAAATAAAAAGTATAGAACACCAAATAAGGTATTTAGGGTTTTTTCTGCAAAAAAAAAAAAAAAAAAATTATTCTGCAAAAAAAAAAAAAAAAAAGATACACACACACACACACACACACACACACACACACACACAGGAAAAACAACCTAGCAAGTAATAATAATTTATTTCTGGGTCGTTTCATTATAGGTACTTTTCTAATTTGCATTTTAAAAAAATGATGAAGTCTTTATATTCAAGTTAAACAATACAAATATCACCTAAATAAAAAGGAAGCTGCAAAGCATAATCCACAGTACTGTTATCTCACTGTCAGACTTCTCATTTGACATTTACAAACATAGGAAATGAATTCACACTATTTCCACCCAGTATCGACATAAAATGTCATTATATTCTAATTTTTACAGCAATATAAAATAACAGAAACTAATTTAAAATTTGTCTTATTCCATCACCACCAAAAAATTCAAGTAATTTTCACTGTTTTATATGCCTCCTGGTTCTCCTCCATATATGGGCATACTATACAAAGCTGTAACACTGACTGAAGTATGCAAAACTTCCATTTCATCTAAAGCAGCTATAAGAAGTTATATTTTAAATAAATGCACAAAGAAGCAGCCAAATATGAAACATTCATGGATCATCCTTTTAAAGCTCTGTCGGCTTCTTTCAGAGAGGATTTCACATTAACACTTCACAAACCCATGACTGTCAATATCCGCATTGAGAGTCGAATGGTATATTTCTATTTCTTGTCAATAAAAAGTCTATACTTTCCATGAATATTGCATATCAAAGTGATTTTCATCTCAGAAATACTCAAATATCATAATATACATGTATGCAAACACACACAACCCTCTTTCCCTATTCCCAAGAGATTCATTGAGACATTTTACCCTTGAATGAGTTCTGCACACTTACACCTTTCTGAACACATAAAGATAAATTTCCCCCTGCCCTGCATTGCTTCATTTCAATAGGCAATCCAGTATGTATCATGCTGCTTACCAAAACCAAACTCTCAGGGCTAGAGTTAAAAATTAAGTTACCACACTATCTGGGTAGATTTTGATAGTTTCTTTGGAATTAGAGATGATGGCTTAGTAATTAATTTTAAAAAGTTGTGTGTGTGTGTGTGTGTGTGTGCACATGCAAACCTGTATATTATGGTATTTAGGGATCTATTACCAGGATGAAGATACATAATAGACAGAACATATAAGAATGTTTTATTGACAAGCAATAGAAATATACTATTCAGCAATCTATTCAGGTATTGACAGGTATAGGTTTGTGGAGTGTTACTCTGCGATCCTACTGAAGAAAACAGAAGGAGCTTTAACCAGCATTCCACGTGGTCCTAGAGACTGCCAGTCCATAGCCCAAGGCCCATTGGATGACGACAGATTGAAACACAAGGAGAGAAGGTAGTATCAAGTCCTATGGCTCCTTATAAACCACAGAAAAAAGTTGCTACCAGAATATACTGCAATTCCACTGGTGCTTCCTTAATGCTCCTTGGAACTAGATCCATCTTCTCTGGTCTCACTTGACACTTTCCCTCAAAACTCAATCTGCCTGGCCCTTCCCCAAATCATATAGTAGCTCTTAAGCCACTGGAAGAACTGGAGCCAGCCTAAGGATTCCAAGTAGGAATTTTATGTTCCCTACAAATAAGAAATATAGGTAACAAGATGTTCATGATCCTGTGGCAGCCAGAAAGAAGGCTTGTCATTCACTGGGGGTGTAACTTTTATTCTTGGAACAGACATGTCTGATCAGGCTGCGATAGTCTAAGGGAAGGGATTACCTACACTCCATTTCTGCATTCTCCAGGAAGAAAAAGGCAGACAGCCAGGAAAAAGGGTGAGTAGAAACCCATTTGTTTGCATTTTTAGAAAAGCACATTTCTAAATATGATAGAAATTCATCACTCAATTGTGCTTATGACATACAGATGATCCTTGACTTATGATGGGGTTACATCCCAAAAATCATCATAAATTAAAACAATTGTAAGTCAAAAATTTGTTTAATAAGCTACCTAAGCTACCAAACATCTTAGTTTAGGCTAGCCTGCCTTAAAGATGCTCAGAACGCTCACATCAGCCTACAGCTGGGCTAACTCATTTGGTAACACAGAGCACCGTGGAGTACCAGTTGTTTATCCTGGTGACCATGTGGCTGACTGGGAGCCATGGCTCATGGCTGCTGCCCAGCATCTCAAGAGGGTATCCTACCATATATCGCTGGCCTAGGAAAAAATCAAAATTCAAAATTCGAAGTACAGTTTCTACCAAACGCGTCTCATTTTTGTACCATCACAAAGTTGAAAAATCGTTACATCAAACCATCATTGTCAGGACCATCTGTATTCAATGTGACAAATCCCCTCAACTTTCATGCAACTAAGATTACTCCCAGACCTTGCTAACTTGGCACATGATCTCTTAAACAAGTCTCTAAACTTCTCTTTTTAAAGATTCATCAAAACCCAAACCTCATGCTATTACTTTGAACCAGTATCAATTTAAAAGTTTCCAATCAAAGAAGTTGTCAATGTTATTCAGATACTGAATAACAAATTCCTGTCCAAAATAACAATTCTTGTTCAAAGAGGAATTTCTCCAATATATCAAATCCAAACTGTAGAGTCACCAAGAAGGACAAACTAAAGGAATCCTTGCCATTTTATAACCTCTCTGGACAAAGAAAGGCTATAGATATTGTGAAAGATACACCCTTCAAAGAAAATGACTGAAGTTTCAGGTGAAAGATGAGACAGGACTTGACTGGCAAGTAAGATTCTAGTCCAGTGGTATTTCTCAGAGGATGGATGACTTATACCTGAAGCCCTTATGAAAAGGAATTTAGAAAACACCACTAAATGCATCCAAGGCAGAGATCCCACAATAAAGTTGGATGAACCAAAGAAAACGAGCCAGATTTAGAGAAGAACCATACAAACAGAAACATCTAAATGGATAAAAGTTATAAACTGGGTGAGTTCTGACATGGAACACAAGGGTGTAAGAGTGGCAGTTACATGATCCAAGAGTATCAAGTGTTTTTCTCAACCCCATGGATCTCTCTTCCTAAATTCTGAATACCCAATTTGTAATTTTAATTTCTCTCTTAAGATATAGCCATAAATTCCCCGCCCCCCACCACCAGGTTAATGTTTTATTCCAGACACTCAGACTGTCTTCTCTTTCACCATCCATGTGATGGCTGACTTCATTGAATCTAGCAGCACAGAGGACACATCACATGCTCCCTGTCCCTTTATAAGGGCCTCCCACATTATCATCTAATCAAATAGGCACTTAATATAAACAAGGCACAACTTAGCCTAACTCACATCACCTCAGGTGTTTGACAATTAGACTACGAACAAAAATCACAAATTTCATTCAAACCCAGATGAGATGTTTATCTTTTCTATTTCTATAATTTCCAACATAAAAACTTAGCCTTAAAAAACAGAAACAACCTAATATGTTTTGTTCTGGTTGTTGATTTTAAGTATACATGAGATGGAAGTCTAGAATATGTTTTTATCTCCTATTTAGGAATGTTCATGTTTCTATTTTCTGTCTTTGGATACTTCCCAAGTACTTCTCAGCTCTTTTCAATGCTTCAAAGTTTAGCTGATTTCCTAAATTTACATCCTCAAGAACTGTGGCTTTGAAAGTAATACATAATTCACCAAAAAAATTTCCCCACATCTACTTTAGGTTTGAGTAAGCAGACCCCTGGATTGTAATATGAATATTTTAAACTTGTCTGATCAATTCTGAATACTCTATTTGTCACAAACACTGGAAGAATTCATGTTTAAAAATAAAACAATGCTCAGAACTTCAGGGGTGGAAACTGATGAGCTGTGTCATTCAAAGGTCCTTCTTGGCCTGCCAGCTTTATCAGACCAACAGAGACTCGCAGTCGATGAAAAGAGGTTTTCAAGTTAACAAAATGTGTAGCACCAAAGGATATTAGAAAGGAGGCTAAGGTGGTAAGTTAGAATGCAGAAAGTCACACTGCTTCCAGATAATTCCTAGAGTGTTTTTGTAGACTTTATGTAATGGAAAGGGTCTATTATAGCCATGTCCTTTTTCCTTAAGCTGAAAACGTCTTACAGAGTTTCATTGTTTAGGTTTTTGTATGTCTGACACTTGGAAAGATGCCTCTTTCCTGAAGACCACTAGAAACATGGCTGGAACGTTTTAATCACTCATGCTTATGTACATTTAACAACCCTACATTTGACTGAATTATAAAGACATTCTTATTTCTACACATGCACTGTCTTCTCATGTTCCTTCAATATGAAAACTCATGTGTATCCTCTTCCAGAGTAAAATTTCAGGTAATATATTTTTAGATGACAGGACTTTTCCTCCTGATGAACCTAAGAGGGGACCAGGAAATAAACTATTGGGGTTAAAGAAATGAGAAATTTTCTAAGATAGTCACATGCAACAATCCCACATTTGAATAAAAATGGTGAATATACAAGAGGGCGCAGTTGACTGTACTGCTAGAAATCACTGTCCCATTCCAATACCCCCAAAACACAGACTCTCAAAGAGTACATTGGCAACTCTACATTATAGATGTCACTTCTGCTTTCCTTTATCATGATTAGGGGTCACAGTAGATGAGAACTGTTCCTTAAGTGATGTATGTAAATATCTTTCTGCACACAATATCACCTAGGTAACAAAGTTTATATGCCATTGTCAACAGGAACAACTATGTTATGAAGAGGTGGACTCACTCCCGCTGCCCACTAACAAATGCTTCTAGAATGAACAATGGAATTTTAGAACTTGAAGGAACTTATCAACTGTCTAGTCCAACCACTCACCTTGATCACACTGTTGAAAGAAATAAGAATCAAGGTCCTTAATCTCAGTACCAGATATTTTCAATATTGCAGGCCGATTGCCCATCAATTGAAGAGATGAAATTTTCCTCTCTGCTGTTTATTTTCATTTCTAAATACCACTCCAGCATCTTCCCTCATTTTATTCAGTCTTTCAGCCTGGGGATTTTTCCAGTAAGATTATGTCAACTAAATCCCTAGTGAACACTTTGCTGTCCATCCCTTCCTTTTCAGAGGTTCTTTTGAATGTGACCTTCATGGTATAAACCACTCAGTTATTTCCATTTCCTTTCACTGTCCTCTCATCTCCCTACTGCCCTCTGCTATGGCTGTTCCACAGACTCTATCTTCTACTTGAGTCTTCAATCTGCAACTTCTCTGTGACTGGCTCCCAGAAGCTCCCTGAGCTTCAGACTCTTGTCTCCAGGTGTTTCCTGCATATTTTCATGTTCCTATCTCCTCAAATGCAACATATCCCCTCAAATCACCTTCCTTACTGCATAATTTGCTCATCCTCCTAAGAATATCATCATGTCTCCAGTCATGCAAGTTCAGAACTTCAGTTATCTCAGTCTTCCACCTTTACCCACTCATACTGATTTTTGAAAATTCAATTTAATTGTGTTCCTTTTTGAAGTCATCTTTCTTTTGGTTCCCAGAAAAACCACCATAAACTAGGTTTTCATCAGCCTCTAACCAATCACCCTATCTTCAATTTATCTTCATTCTTGAACATCTATTTCATTGCATTAATCTGTTTGTTCAAAAAAATATTTCATTTTTCTTAACCAGGACCTTCTTCTCTAACTCGGTGGGTTTACTTACATTTTTGCATTGTACTTTCTCATTCCTATGCTTGCCCACAATAAATTCCACAGCTAGAATACACATCCTCCTAATTATCATCTCCAAATCCTGACTGCTTTCAGTGGTGGTTCAAGTCCAGTGTCTGCAGTGAAGCTTTCTGTTATGGTCCTTGAATTTACGATTTTACTTATTCACTACCTTTCTTTGTGCACAATTTCCAATTACTTTATATATCAGCTTTCTGAATATATCTGTCTTATCTTCTTGGTATGGCTATTGGAACCAAATCATACATGTCTTTATCACTTCTGAAACTATCCCAATAACTGTATTACATTATTTATTATATATATTTAAATGAGGCATAGTAGTTAGGAGAATATTGGAGATAAAAATTCTGAGTTCTGCCTCTTGTTTTGTTCTTTCTTGCTGAGTGAACTTAGGCAAGCTACTCAAACTCTGTAAGCTTTCATATCTATAAAATAGACGTAATACGACCTACTTCATAGTGCTGTTGTATAGTACAGCTTAGCAGAATGTGTATGTATGTGTGTGTACACACAAACACACAACGTTTAACACAGTTTCTGGGCCATAGTGAATGCTTTTTAAACAGATGGCTAATTATAATTCTGCACACCATAGGCACTCCTTTTTGGTCAATACACTGAAAAGGTCTAAATATGTTTTCATAATATGCTGTCAAGATTCCATTTCATGTTTTTTACACCATTGATTATCATACTGATATAGTTAGGCTTTGAGTCCCCAACCAGATCTCATCTTGGATTGTAATCCCCAGGTGTTTAGGGAGAGACCTGGGGGGAAGTGATTGGATTATGGGGGCAGTTTCCCATGCTGTTCTCATGATAGTGAGTGAGTTCTCACAAGATCTGATGGTTTTATAAGTGTATGACACCTCCTCCTACACACTCTCACTCTCTCTCTCCTGCTGCCATGCAAGATGTACCTGGTTCCCCTTGCACCATGATTGTAAGTGTCCTGAGGCCTCCCCAGCCATGTGGAACTGTAAGTCAATTAAACCTCTTTCCTTTATAAATTACCCAGTCTCAGGTAGCTCTTTAAAGCAGTGTGAGAACAAATGAACACACATATTTAATAAAAAATTACTTTTCTAAGCTGCATTCCAGAAGAGTAGGAAAGAGACTTTCAATCTTCAAGCTGTGCCCAGTTGACAAGACCTAGTGTATAAAACTCTGTACAGACCAGTTTCATCCATACACATAACCCGATCAACCATGATTTTCAGCAATTACCATTTTAATAATGGAGTTAAAGCAGAACTAAATAATTTTTTGGGAAGGCTAGAAAAGTTTCCAAATAGCCAAGTCAATAGGTACAGGTTTGGTGACATAGGATTGCTATCGCCTGTCAAAAACTGAAACTCAAGGATTAGTGACCACAGTCAGCTTTTCCTATGAAGAAAGCCATGAACTTTCCTTCAAGCAACAAGGCTATAACAAAGTCTAATCAATAGCTTTAAAAAACACAATGGAAATGCTGTAATATGGTACATTAAAAACTAGCGACCTGGCCTTTTTTGGCTGAAGTAATTCTTTTTTTTCCCTAATGAAAGAGTCTTTTCTCCTTTGTGCAGCAGGTCACAACTTTCCTAGGTTAACTCATACTGTATTTAAAATATCAGATGCTACACCTCCACCTCCACAAAGGTTGCAGGAAGTTTCCACCAGAAATATCTATGATCTCGCGAAGGGAGGCTCCACCCACATATAGAAAGTCAAAGCCACTGTCTCCCTCTGCCTTGCCTCATACCTCCCACAATGATGAGCAGCCACAGGGAAAATCTCTCTCTACACCATCAGCCAAACAACTTTCCTTCTAGGACCCCAGCTTCGTTATTTCTGCACCCCTAGGCAGGAAAATTGCGAGGTCTTACCGCAGATGTTAGACGCGCAAGAATTTCATCACTGCTCTCTTCAGAGTCTTCAATTTTCTGATGAGACCTTTGGGGAAAAAAAGAACAAATTACTTTTCAGTTTTGGTTGCTCAAATTTATCTACCCAGTTAGGAGGAATAAAGGGCAAACAATGTAATTGTTATTATATTAGAGAAAGTACTCATGCTTTAACAAAGGTTGTGTCAGTAACGCCATAGGAACATAATCCTCTTGCAGGCCAAATGTTCTCACAAAATCAATTAGCAAGAACCTCTTTACAATGTACCAGTTGAATCCTGAGGATGGAGTGTTACTCACCCCATGATACAGCAGAATAACCCTGACATGCCAGTTTTACATATATGGGCTTGCACAGAAGGTAGATGCAAATAAAAGGTGGTTAAGTGCTGAAATTCCCTCTAAATCTAAATGAAATCCAGATTTTGAAAATATGAAATGTGAACTTTCCACTAAAATTGAGTTGTAGCCAAAACAAACTTACTATAAAATGGTATCATCATAGGCCTAATACCACCATGGGAATTATGAGGAATACAAAAACGCAGAAGTTTTGTATAGCTTTGTATTTGCCTTTTTAAGAGATTACTGCCCAACTAGGAAGCTAAGAATATTATGCATATGTTAAACAACTAATGCGATGTGTAACAATGTAAGATCAGTTTGTTTATTTGTTTGGGGAAAATGATCTTTTTAACTTAATTCATGAAAAAAGGCTTCACCAAATGTATATTCTAACAGACAAAATTATCTACTTCTGAAGAACAATCTTATATACTATATTTTTTCCTAGTTTGGTCAAAGAAAAAAATTGATTAATACAACTGAATATATAAAATTGTCTTCAAGATCTATTTCCACAAGCAATCCCTTTCAATATATGCTGTGGACAGTAGGGACTGGAGGTAACTGCCCTGCAGAGCAGCAATATCAGCATCACAGTCCAGTGACTGATTTCAATCTCAGTAACTACAGTGTGTCAGCTGGAATGCCAGCCTTATGGGGCAAGAGGGCTTCTCCCAGCTCACAGGACAGCTGGGAAGCAGGTCCTTAAGAAGGGAAAAGCCAGTTGGATCAATTCTGGCATTGCCTTCTTGTTTCTGCAAATGTTATTAAACCCTTTTCCAGAAAGAAAATCCCACCCTTCAAATCACAGCAATGCATTACAAACCACTGCCTTTACAAAAATTGCAAGATACAGGTATGAAGCAGTGCTGATGTTGTCAAATAACTTAAGCACTCATGCAGCAAAGTGTGTGAGATGCTTGCTAACAATCCGCTCAATAAAAACTGTGGGAACTGAGCATTATAACTTGGCATCGTTTTTTCAAAAAGGTTACCTAGATGATGAATATTTCAAATAAGCTTTATTATTAAGATTTTCTATTCACAAGGCTTCTGTAGTTATACTGAGAAGAGACTGGAAACGCTTTATAACCTCAACCACCAAACCAGATTTATATGATTAAGCTGAGGCTACTCAACAGACAGGAAATTAAGAACCAAAGGCACTAAAGGCAAGAGAACCAAACAACGGCTTCTGCTGCTTTGTCTGTGTCTGTAGTGACGCATGGGCTGGTCGTGCCTTTTCATGTTTCTCAGACCCCAACAGATACCTGAAGTATTAGCTAATGGGCATGAGGTATTTTGCACTAGCACAGATTCTCTCATGAATCTGCTTTCAACAAGCTGCTAAAAGGAACTCAAAATTCCAAGAGAAGCTCTTGTGTACGAGACTGATAATGGCTATCTCATAATTAATGGTTGAGCTGCTGCTATTTTAGTGGCAAATAATTTAGTCCCTGTTCCGAAGTAAAACTGTCTTTCATTGATCTTCCAGAACAAATGAAGCCTTAGCAAAAACATTTCTTAAGGAAATATGTGTAAGAGGGACAGAGTGATGATCTCCCAAGAGCTGTCCCACAGCCCATATCCCATTGTTATCACCTCAATCACCAAGATTTAAGCCCAGAACTCCCAAGTATGTCTCTAGCTTCTGGCTCTCCCCTGAGCTTGCCTTGTTTTTCCATCTGCCTTCAAAGTGGCTCTATGTGGCAATTCCAGGAACTTTATTTTCACCCACGTAGGGACCTTACAGGCTAACTCAACCTAACTCACACTGAACTCCTCTCTTACCTCCTGCCCTCAGCTCTCCCCTAGGAATTACAGGCCCTGTTCACCCTAGAGCCATCCCTTCCCTCCTCACTCCGGCCTTTGGGAAGTCACCAGATCCTCTCACTTCCCTTCCTTCCCTGCCAAGCCTCTTTGACAGTCTAGGCTTCGCTTGAACAAAGTATTTACAAATTATTTTACTTTGCTTGAACAAATTATTTGTTCAACTTCGCTTGAACAAATTATTTTAACCACCTTCTAACAAGCTTGTCTCTGGCTTCTCTTCTTGTACCCAGATACCTACAGACACCAGGACCACCTTTCTAAAACCCAGATCTGGTCCTGCTCTTCTCCAAACTCCAAACCTTCAGGGATTTTCTTCACTGCCCACTGAGGGCTCTAGAATTCGGAAATGCTCTTCCTTCCCTGCTAACATGCCCCATGCCCCACTGCACCAGCAGGCACCTGTACCTCACCCGGTATAAAGGAAGGTCATGAGGGCAGGACTGGTAGTAACAGGCAATAGTGGAAGAGCCTGAAAAGGGGGAAAGAAGAGAGAAGACAACACTCGGCTACTCTCCTTTCTTTCACCACTACAGTCAATTTTTAACTTAAACCCCCTCCTCAGCTCTAGGCCAAATTGCCCAAAAATACCAGACTCTTTTCCCCAGCAAATGTATCTTTTACAAAATTTAAACACATTCTGTTTTAATGTACGTAAATACTTTTCAGTGCAACCCAGGAAAGACAAAGTTCTCACTTACCCGATCAAAATAAATAAGGAAACAGATGCAGCAGAGGAAAAGCAAGTGTTACACTTGCATGTTTTCCATTATTACTAAAGGGGGCTGTGCTGCTTAGTGAATGAGAGAGAGAGAAGCTGTGGGTCTAGTTTGTCAGTGATTAGAGAAAGAAAAGAAAGAAACTCCTACTGGAATCGGCAGGTAATGACAGTGACGAGTGACATAAGAGAGAAAGAGAAGAGAAATGGGGTGACCCCTGGAAGGAAGATCTCTCCCTGAGGGTTTATGCCAACAGATGCTCTCCGTTAGGAATTCCCTGGGTTACCTTTCAAGGTCTCTGCTTACCAGTACCCCAAGCCAGACCTGGTAATTCTCCAGGGGAGAGTGCTGAGTCCTGGTGCTCTAGGCAGATGTCTCTGTAAGTTCAAGAGATCTGCAATATCTAAGGGTGTCATTGTGAGGATGCAGAGATGACAAAAACCTATGGTCCTCCACCCTCATCCCTCTAACCATCAAACTGGATGTGTTATCATTATGTCCACTCCCACCCGAAAGGAAAATAACAAAAAGCCCTGCCCCTCCTATAGTCCTCCTCACCTGAATTGATGGCAACTCCATCCTTCCAATTGGAAGCCATCCTTGAACCCCTTTCTCTCATACTCTGCCTTGTATCCACCCTGAAATCCTATTGGTTCTTCAAGACATATCTCTCACCTGACCACGTCTCACCACCTCCATCACTACCACTGTGGTCCCAGCCACAATATCTCTCACCTGGACCCAGGAGCCAGCGTAGTCTTGCTAAAATGTAAGTTAGTTCATGTCCCTCTACTCAAAATCCTTGAATGACTTCCCATCTCACTTAGCATAAAGCCAAAATATTTTCATACTTAAAAATATGCAATTAACAAAGACATATATTCAAGGTGTACAACATGATTATTGGTGAATACACTGTGATGATTAGCATAATCAAATTTATTACATACCCATCACCATTCATGCTGTACATTAGACCTCCAGAACTTGCTCAATTTATAAATGAAAGTTTGTATGCTTTGATCAACATCTCCCCATTTTCCCCACCCATGATGTCTATATTCTGGACAAGTATGTTTTGCTTAATAAAGCAAATTCCTATGAAAAAAGAAGTGGGATGGTAGAAGAATGAGAATTAGATTTTTCTTGAGATCTTTGATATCATGAATACAAACACTGTTCACCTTCTCAAGAGAAGATAATTTTTCATAGCATCTGGCTACTAGTTACGCTTACAGAAAAAAGTACTCAATGGGAATTATGAATGTGAAAGGTTTCATTAAGGGTCCGGAGTGTATAGTTATACTTTAATCTAAACTGAATAAAATTAGATTTTTCACATTTGATTTTGAGGATTTGAGTATTGTTTAATATTTAATTAGATGGTTCAATTTCAAATGCTAACATAATCAGGCCTAGATGTCCAATTTTTGCAAAATTCCTGTATTACTCTTAAATATAAATGTACTCTGATAAAGATAAGCAATCTGTTCCCACACCTGGAATAAGCCTTGTCTATAAACAATGGAAATTTTGAAGGACTTACTGTTTCCTTGAGAGAAGAGGTAATGAGTAATCACAAAGACTAGGACTAGCTGATTTCATAACACTTTTTACAAAAACAGTTTAAAGTAATAAGTGGAAATTTTGTTCACTTACAATGCCAATACAAATCTTATGCCAAGTTCCATCACAAAAATTTTCTGAAAAATACTGACGACAACAAAAAAATGTTTGTTTACCCACACAGTATTTCCTCCTCTCCAAGTGTCAAGAGGATCTAATTAGGAAAAGTTAAGTTAGGAGTACAAAAGGTAGGCTTCGGACATCAGAATAGCAGACTTGAACTTAAGTTCTCTGGCCAGAGAGTGTGAATCCATCACCATTTCAGAAACTAAAGAGGCCAAAGGATGTCTCATGTTGCTAATAAACATCAGGTAGAAAGAAAAAAACAGGCAGGATAAGGAGAACAAAGGAGGCAGAAGTAAGGGGGTGGTGGAGGTGCTATTTTGTACGGGGTGGTAAGAGGAGACAGGGACCTGAATTTTGGGAACCACTACTGTGAGATGATATTAAGTACATGACTGGGTGAGGGCACATCCAAAGTGAAAGCAGAAAAATAAGAGAAGTCCAAGACTGACCTCTACTGTGTTTAGAGGTCACTGCTTCAAAATGTAGGTTTCATTATTTAGGGACAGCCAGTCTGAATAATCTGAGGCAAACAGTTCAGGAGATGACTGGCATCAAAAAGACAGTTTTTTTACTCACAGTTTCCAAGAGGAGGGGGGATGACACACAAGGAGGGGCAACACAGGGAGGCACAGTGTCAATCAGGAGGCAGCGGATATGGGGGAAAATGTGGGAAAGAACCTTTATTATGGTTTCCCCAGAAGAGAATGGGTGAGGGTGAGGCAGGGTAAACAGGCTGAGGATGGACTGTTTGATTAACTTCAGCAAGACCAAAAGCATAGGGACTGCCCCTAGTTGTTTGGTACCTGGAGCTGGGGTGATTAGGGCAGGTGAAAAGCAGCCCAGAAGGTGAAAGCCCAATAAAAAAAAGTGGTTATGTTATGAGCTCTGGAATGGCTGGCTTACCTACGAAAGGTGGCTCCCAGCAAAGCTAGCAGGTAAGTTCTCTACTATCTCTAGGAATGGACTATTCCTGGGATGGGCAGTCTCCCCAGGGTCAGCAAGGCCCCAGATGTCAAAGCACTGAAACACAGTTAATACAATCAGGAAAAGGAAGAATTAGCAAAGAAGCCTTAAAAGCAGCAGCTAGTGAGACAGAAGAGCCAAGAGATGTTATCCCAGGGGCCAACTGGAAAAACTGCTTCCAGAAGGACATGATCAATTGCGCCAAATGCTGCTGTCATGTCAAGTAAGATAAGGACTGAAAAATCAACATTTTGGCATTTGGCAACATGGAAGACTTTTGTAATCTTGACAAGGTTGCCTTCAGTGGAGTGGTACTGTTGAAAGCCTGAATGGAGTAGATTCAGAAAAGAATAGCAGAGGTAGAGAAAGTAACCATAAACATCTTTTGAAGAGTTTTGCTGTAAAAGGGAACAGAGACATTGTGCAGCAGCTAGAGGGAGATATAGGGAAATAGCAACACATGCTGAAAAGAACAATTCAGTAGAGGAAAAAGCTGATAGAGGAGGAAAAAAAAAGAGACTTCAGAAATGAGATCCTTGAGTAGGGGTGCAGAGATGGGATCAGTGCACAATGTGAGGAAACTGACCTTAAATAAGAATGTGGATCATGCATCCATTTTGATCAGGAGCAAAGATAGAGTCCACCAATATAGATGCAGGCAGGTTGACAGATTTGGTAAATAAAACATGAGAAAGATAGTTTTTAAAATGTTCCTCTCAATGAAATAAAAAGCAAGGAAAAACAGGTAAGAGGGGAGCAATTGTGATACAGTTTTCTAGGAGACTGAATATACCAAGAAATGAACAGGACCATGCAGCAGCATCGAAGACCCCTCAAGATTAAAGGCCATGAATATAAAATGAGACTGATCATCCTTAGACTCCTTAATGAACCACCTCTTCCATCTACCTTTAAAATCTAACAGAACAAGATGTTAGACGACCATGGCAAGTGATGGCTAAAGAGAAAGGAAGTATTGATCCTGTGATTTTTCTATGTATATAACTATGTCATCTGCAAAGAGAGATGGCTTTATGTTTTCCTCCAAATATATGCCTTTTATTTCTTTTTCTTGACTTTTTGCATTGGCTGGAGTGGACCAGGTGTACTAAGAGAAGATATATTAGCCTTGTTCTGAGTCCTAGTAGGAAAGCATTTAGTCTCTTACCATTAAGTATGATGCAAGCTATAAACAGAACCAAAGACAAGAACCACATGATTATCTCAATAGATGCAGAAAAGGCTTTTGACAAAATTCAACAGCCCTTCATGCTAAAAACGCTCAATAAATTCGGTATTGATGGAACGTACCTCAAAATAATAAGAGCTATTTATGACAAACCCACAGCCAATATCATACTGAATGGGCAAAAACTGGAAAAATTCCCTTTGAAAACTGGCACAAGACAGAGATGCCCTCTCTCACCACTCCTATTCAACATAGTGTTGGAAGTTCTGGCTAGGGCAATCAGGCAAGAGAAAGAAATAAAGGGTATTCAGTTAGGAAAAGAAGAAGTCAAATTGTTCCTGTTTGCAGATGACATGATTGTATATTTAGAAAAGCCCATTGTCTCAGCCCAAAATCTCCTTAAGCTGATAAGAAACTTCAGCAAAGTCTCAGGATACAAAATTATTGTGCAAAAATCACAAGCATTCTTATACACCAGTAACAGACAAACAGAGAGCCAAATCAGGAATGAACTTCCATTCACAATTGCTTCAAAGAGAATAAAATACCTAGGAATCCAACTTACAAGGGATGTAAAGGACCTCTTCAAGGAGAACTACAAACCACTGCTCAGTGAACTAAAAGAGGACACAAACAAATGGAAGAACATACCATGCTCATGGATAGGAAGAATCAATATCGTGAAAATGGCCATACTGCCCAAGGTAATTTATAGATTCAATGCCATCCCCATCAAGTTACCAATGAGTTTCTTCACAGAATTGGAAAAAACTGCTTTAAAATTCATATGGAACCAAAAAAGAGCCCACATCTCCAAGACAATCCTAAGTCAAAAGAACAAAGCTGGAGGCATCATGCTACCTGACTTCAAACTCTACTACAAGGCTACAGTAACCAAAACAGCATGGTACTGGTACCAAAACAAAGATATAGACCAATGGAACAGAACAGAGTCCTCAGAAATAATACCACCCATCTACAGCCATCTGATCTTTGACAAACCTGAGAGAAACAAGAAATGGGGAAAGGATTCCCTATTTAATAAATGGTGCTGGGAAAATTGGCTAGCCATAAGTAGAAAGCTGAAACTGGATCCTTTCCTTACTCCTTATACGAAAATTAATTCAAGATGGATTAGAGACTTAAATGTTAGACCTAATACCATAAAAATCCTAGAGGAAAACCTAGGTAGTACCATTCAGGACATAGGCATGGGCAAAGACTTCATGTCTAAAACACCAAAAGCAACGGCAGCAAAAGCCAAAATTGACAAATGGGATCTAATTAAACCAAAGAGCTTCTGCACAGCAAAAGAAACTACCATCAGAGTGAACAGGCAACCTACAGAATGGGAGAAAATTTTTGCAATCTACTCATCTGACAAAGGGCTAATATCCAGAACCTACAAAGAACTCAAACAAATTTACAAGAAAAAAACAACCCCATCAAAAAGTGGGCAAAGGATATGAACAGACATTTCTCAAAAGAAGACATTCATACAGCCAACAGACACATGAAAAAATGCTCATCATCACTGGTCATCAGAGAAATGCAAATCAAAACCACAATGAGATACCATCTCACACCAGTTAGAATGGTGATCATTAAAAAGTCAGGAAACAACAGGTGCTGGAGAGGATGTGGAGAAATAGGAACACTTTTACACTGTTGGTGGGATTGTAAACTAGTTCAACCATTATGGAAAACAGTATGGCGATTCCTCAAGGATCTAGAACTAGATGTACCATACGACCCAGCCATCCCATTACTGGGTATATACCCAAAGGATTATAAATCATGCTGCTATAAAGACACATGCACACGTATGTTTATTGCGGCACTATTCACAATAGCAAAGACTTGGAATCAACCCAAATGTCCATCAGTGACAGACCGGATTAAGAAAATGTGGCACATATACACCATGGAATACTATGCAGCCATAAAAAAGGATGAGTTTGTCCTTTGTAGGGATATGGATGCAGCTGGAAACCATCATTCTTAGCAAACTATACAAGAACAGAAAACCAAACACCGCATGTTCTCACTCATAGGTAGGAACTGAACAATGAGATCACTTGGACTCGGGAAGGGGAACATCACACACCGGGGCCTATCATGGGGAGGGGGGAAGGGGGAGGGATTGCATTGGGAGTTATACCCGATGTAAATGACGAGTTGATGGGTGCTGACGAGTTGATGGATGCAGCACACCAACATGGCACAAGTATACATATGTAACAAACCTGCACGTTATGCACATGTACCCTAGAACTTCAAGTATAATAATAATAATAATAAAAATAAAAATAATAAAAAAAAGGTATGATGCAAGCTATGGGTTTTGTATAAAGTCTTATCAGATTGAGGAAGTTCTCTTACATTTCTATTTTTCTGAGAATTTTTATCATGAAGGTTTAAATTTTCTCAAATTCTTTCTCTGCATCTATGAAATTTATCATATAATTTGTCTATTTTTAGTCGGTGAATATGGTGAATTACATCAAATGATTTCTGAGTGTTGAGCCTTCCTTGCATTCCTGGGGTAAACTTCCCTTTTTCATAATGTATTTATAATTTTTATACATGAGGAAGATTGTGTCTATACTAATGAGTCACATTGTTTGTTTTTTGTTTTTTTTTTTGTTTGTTTGTTTGTTTGTTTCGAGACGGAGTTTCACTCTTGTTGCCCAGCCTGGAGTACAATGGTGCAATCTTGGCTAACCGCAACCTCTGCCACCCCAGTTCAAGCAATTCTCCTGCCTCAGCCTCCCGAGTAGCTGGGATTACAGGCACACGCCACCACGCCCGGCTAATTTTTTTGTATTTTAGTAGAGATGGGGTTTCTCCATGTTGGTCAGGCTGGTCTCAAACTTCTGACCTCACGTGATCCGCCCGCCTTGGCCTCCCAAAGTGCAGGGATTACAGGCATGAGCCACTGCACCTGGCCTTGTTGTTTTCTTTCTCTGAAATCTGTCATGACAGTGCTGGTCTCATAAAATGAATGTGAAACAGTCACTCCTCTTCAATTTTCTGAGAGACTGTATAGAAATGACATACTTTGTCTATGGCCATACAACCCTGACGGTGCCCGATCTTGTCCCATCTCAGAGGCTAAGCAGGATTGGGCCTGGTTTGTACTTGGATGGGAGAAATGACATAACTTATTTTTTAAATGTTTAGTTAAATCTGTCAGTAAACTTAAGTAAGCCCATTGTTTCCTTGTTTGAAGTGTATCAACTACAAATTCAATTACTTTAGTATACATAATTCTATTCAGATTCTTCTTGAAGGATCATAGGTAGTTAATCTACCACTTATGTAGCTTTTCCTTTATTCCTGAATTTCCAACTTTCCCTCTGATACTGTTTCTATTCAACCTGAAAATTTTCCTTTAGATTTCTTTTAGAAAAGGTAAGCTAGTAACAAATTCTGTTAGTTTTCCTTCATCTGAAAATGTCTATTTCACCTCCATTTTTAAAAACTATTTTCACTGTAGAGGATTGACAGTTTTCTCCCCACTCCCCACCCCCCCACACACACACTTTGAAGACTTTCTTCCACTAACTTCTGGCCTCCATGGTTTCTAACATAAAACCTCTAATTATTTGAATCATTATTCCTCCTGTAGGTAACGTGTCATATTACTCTAGCTACTTCCAAGATATTTTCATTATTTGTTTCTTAGTTGTTTTTAAGTATCTAGCAGTGTGTTTCTCTGAGTGCTCCTGTTTGGGGTTCACTGGACCTCTTGAATCTACAGATTTGTCTCTCACGGAATTTGGGAAGCTTTTGGCCATTATTTCTTTAAAAGTTTTTTTCTGGGCCGTGTGCGGTGGCTCAAGCCTGTAATCCCAGCACTTTGGGAGGCCGAGACAGGTGGACCACGAGGTCAGGAGATCGAGACCATCCTGGCTAACACGGTGAAACCCCGACTCTACTAAAAAAATACAAAAAACTAGCCGGGCGAGGTGGCGGGCGCCTGTAGTCCCAGCTACTCGGGAGGCTGAGGCAGGAGAATGGCGTGAACCTGGGAGGCGGAGCTTGCAGTGAGCTGAGATCCAGCCACTGCACTCCAGCCTGGGCGACAGAGCCAGACTCCGTCTCAAAAAAAAAAAAAAAAAAAAGTTTTTTTCCTGCACCAATCTCTTTGTCCTCTCCTGGGATGCCAACATGTGTTAGACTTTACTACACTGTCCACCAAATCCCTGAGACTATTCATCTTTTTCAATTTTTTTTTTTCTTGTCCTGCACACTGGATAATTTATAATGATCTATCTTCAGGTCACCTCTATTTTGCTATTGAACCAATTCAACAAATTTTTAACTTCAGGTATATTTTTCAGTTCTAAAACTACATTTTTTTTTTATTTTCTATTTCTTGACTAAGAACTTCTATCTCTCTATTCATTTGAAATTTGTTTACTTAATGGGGCATAGTTAAAATAGCTGTTATCAAGTCTTTAATAATTCCAATATCTGAGTCATCTCAGGGTTGACATTACTTGTTTTTCCTTTGACAAATGGTCATATTTTTCTGATTATTTTGTGTCAAGTAATTCTGTATTATATTCTGGCCATTTTTGAACATAATGCTCTACAGCCTCAATGATTCCAGCTGCAGTTCAGTTTTCAATGCCTTTTCCATGGTACCTTGGGTCTGTCCCACAGATGTCCATCTCAGGAAACTCACATTTGTATAGTTCATACACAAAATTAATGAATCGCTTCCCTAGGTTTCTCCTCTCCTGGACTCCCCTATACTCTCAGACTAGCTGCGGCTCCTCTGCCCAGCTCTGACCAAAACCAAACAGAGTTTCTCCTTGTCTATTATCTGCCTGCACTGCCACCACCACAGAGCTCTGAACCTGGGACAAACCTGTAAGAAAAAAGGAGAATCAAGACAGGGATTTCTCCATCCACCCCATCCCATCACACTCTTCAAAACTATAGGGGCCCATTTTCCTGATTCTTCTTGCCAGAAATATGAGGTTTCTACTATAGATTTTGACAACTGTGCCACCACTGATCTCCCATTCTACAGCTGGGGCCTGCCTTTGAGGCAAAGCTGTGAAATAAAAGAAACGAAAAGGGAAAACTCACACCAGTGTAGGTCACTTCTCCAAAGTTTCACTTCGTTCCATAATCTGCCTGCTTTTATTTACTTTCGAGAGGCCTCGGGTAGTTATTGTCTGTATTTTATCTAGAGGTTTCAGCTGTAATCAATACAAGAGATAGTAGACTTGCTCCATCTTGGCCTGAACCTGTAGCTCCATCAGTAGATTATTCTTCATAAGACTCTTCAATGGAATTCGTTATCTTGCCATAGTTAACGTCTCATAAACAAGAGGCCAAAAAGTCAAGGTTTTCAGGGAAAAAATTAAGAGTAGATAGGCTGAAAATATGCATGTCAGTTCTATTCTTAAATGTAATAAGATAATGAAAATGTAGAAAACACAAAAGACAGGAATAACCTATAACAAAAACTAATTTTCAAAAGTTGGGAAGAGCTGAATATTCCACAAAGTAATTACAGATTTTTTTTTATAAATTTAGAAATTAACTGTACGAAATATTTTCATTTCTCAGGAAATAATTTTGGTTTTTTCCCCACAGCTTCAGAATCTTCGTGATAAGCTCCTAGGTATCACTTGTGGCACCCAACTTCCCAGCTTGTTATCTAGATGAACTGAGCTCAACCCCTGTTAGTCGCTGAAGGCCTTACATTATTTACATATCGTCATATCCCTCACAGGGCCAAACACGGAAGCTTAAGATCAGTAGATGCCTGGTGGGTAAGTCACTCCACGCAGTGCAAGTGACAAGTGGTTGTCTTTTCCCAGACCCTCTGCTCCCTCTTCCTCTTCCTCACCTAAACATTAAGAGAAGCAAATTCCACGATCTTGTAAATCCCTTGTGGATACCAATATGTCTGAAGCTAAATTTGTGAACTTTTCAGAAGTGTCAGCCAAGTGGCGACAGGCAGCATGTTTGGTAAAATCTTTTTATCACAGTAATATTAGCCAGTCAGGACAGACAGGGGGTTGTTTCAGCAGAAGCCATGAGGCTTAACAGGGTGCATATGGGAGCCACAGCCAGACCTTAGGAGCATCAGCAATGCCAACAGACATCTAGGAAGGCCAATCAGCCAGGCGGCACCACCAGGCATTAATCAAGCTGACACCCAACTTACACCAGCCCCATGCTCCAACAGCAGACGCCAACAGAATGCCAAGAACAGTTATATCTCAGGGGCACAAAGGAGCTGGCTGCCCATCCACTCACAAGACTAGTGAGGACGAAAAAATGCCTACTCTGACAGGAGAGCCTCCCCTGTCCTTCTCTGCCAAGGTTAAGGCGCCCAGACCACTCACCATGTACCCAGAGGCTACCTTGAAAAACAGAGAGAAATACAGAGACTGGGCTCTTTTACTAAAAGACACTAAAACATTAACTAGAGAGACTTTTTAAATTCCTGTATTAGAATAACTTTACTAAAGGGTGCTTCTTCCCCCCACTCCTTTTTTTTTTATTGGCCATTCTGCAGGATAGCGGTTCATGTAGACAAACATCAGATCACTTAGAGAAAAACAAAGAAGCTACATTTTCTTTCCATATTTGAGCGTAATATGAGTTAAATTTTAGCAGTCCTCGTCTTAATCACAGCATAAATGTTAACTATTGTGTAAGTGGTAGGATACAGTTTTATGCATTCAAGCTTCACAGACTGTCTATTCAAAGCCCTACCCACTCCCACCCCTGGCAAGCTGGGAGATGCTATAACCACAGCTGAATTGAAATAGTCAAGCTCCCTCACAGCCTAAAAGCCCAAACAAGGTAGTGTTACAAGCATCTTACCAGTCCCAAGGGAATTATTAGGCTGCCTTTTCCTACACTGTTATTTCATCATTCCTCACCAATTCTTCCCTGACTCTCTGCTTAAAATAAAAGAGCTAGAAACAGTACATTCTGGATAACTTGATTTGGCTCTCTGTTGGAAGGAGATACCATAACTGTTCTTTTTTCCCCCAGAGATAGTACCCTTGACAACCGATTCAGTCACTTTTTTCTAATTATCTATTCGGTTTGGGTATAAAAGTTATTTTGTATAAAATTCTGTTTCTTCAAAGTAGCTTAAAAACCTTGCAACAGTTTCATTTCCCCTCCTGCTTTAAAGATTCCTTCTTAAATGAGAAAAATCCCCTTTACTATTTTTAGAAATGCATTTATATGGAACAAAATTGTGTTTACTTAGAGACAGTAAATGGTTTCCTTGCATTATTTTGAAGACACTTAGAAGATAGCAAATTAGAGGGGACTAATGTAGATAGGCTAACACAGGTAGGTATCAGTAGCCTTTAAATGTCAAAAAGGTTATTAAAAGGAACACAAAATTGGGTTTTCACAAATGAATGGACAATGTAAGAATCAAGAGGGCACTTGAATAAAATGGATAGAAACAAAGCATCATAGAACTAAGAATGACATGGAAGCATGGATTTTTTTTTTTTTTAATATAAAATGCAAGAGCAGTAAGTTACCGAAAGCAGTAATAACATGGACTGGAGACATCATGGAAGTTTTGTGGTCAAGGCAGGACTTGGGCTTCCCCTTGAGGGTTGGGTAGAATTTGACTGGGAAAAGGCAAGAGCAGAGGAAAGAGCAAGAGTATCACACTGGCATGACGAAGTAAAGAGGTGTGGGCTACGGGTGAAAAGAATGGGATAGGATCATGCATGTGCAACCACAGAAAGTACTGTGACAATGCAACTGAATGAGGACAATGTCCATGGACATCTTTTCTCTGATCATAGTTTATTCCAAGTCTAGATAAGCCAAAGCTTAGCTCTCCAAAATTAGGCCAAAAACATTCTACCATAACATAAAAGTTGGCTTATGATTGTAGTATTGAAAAAAAAAAGGTATATACTGTCTCTCTCTAGAAGAGACCTGCAATGGTTCAATAATTTTATCTTTATGTTTTTAGTACTTTAGAACAGACAGGTTCGTAGGTTCCCCAATGACAATGTTTCTGTACAAGTCAGTTACTACTCCCAAATGCACAAATTGACACCAACAGAAAAAACTTGCTGATAAACATGGCATGCTATATAGCAATTCTCAACTCCAGAGCCTAAGATTTGTGTTTACAGTGATCAGTATGACAAAAGACTGCAAGTAATCTGGAGTTACTATTAGGAAGAAAATTTAAAAATTTTTCATTTTTAGAAATTAGAGTAGACCCAGGGTTTCTCTATAAAGGTCATTTCACTGGCATTCCAATTTGTTTTCCGAATGGGGGAGAAGGAGGTGGAGTTAAATCACGAGGACAGCTTGCAAGTTTATTTCCACAGTCCTATGCCCCGGTGAATCTGGGCACGCCCATGGGATTATGCACACCTCCACCTTGTGTGCAGGACAGGAAAGGCTGAGAGGAGCTGCTGGAGAACACCAGTCCCAAACAGTCACAGCCAGCCACAGCCACCTCTGGTTTAAAACTATGTCACTCCTTTTTAGGAAGCTTGTTAAAGTTCATTGAACTGCTCCTTGACTTTTCTCAGGACTCTTTTGACCTATATTAAGAGCATATCACAATAAAGGACATTTCCTAGAGTCAGACCAATTGAATGATATCTGAATTCTGCTTTCCTATTGCAAGGCCCTTTATAGACAGTGGTGATAGGAAATCCATAATCATTTCACTAGAGCTTAACACTTTTATAGTTTCTGTTTATAATTTTATAGGAAGGGGTCCTAGAATGATCCCCATAACTTCTGGGGAAGGACACATAATATCAGGTGTTAAAAGGACAGTCATTAAAGCCAGATACACACAGATTCAAACACTGAAACTCCACTTAATCCTTGTGTGACCTTGGACGGGTTACCTGATCTCTGACCTAATTTCCTCTCTTATTTAATAGAGATAATAATAGTACCTGTCTTATAACATTCTCCTGAAAGTAAAATAATGAATATAAAGCATTTAGCACAGTGCCTGACATAAAATACATTCTCTACAATCAACCTTTCTATTAGCACAGTCTCATTAATATTCTGAAACTTATTTATTCTCCTAAAAATAGTCCATATTAACTATCAGTATTGTCATTTAACATATTTTATTTTTTCTCTTTTTTTATTTTTCTGGGTACATAGTAGGTATATATATTTATGGTGTACATGAGATGTTTTGATACAGGCATGCAGTGTGAAATAAGCACATCAAGGAGAATGGGATACCTATCCTCTCAAGCATTTATCCTTTGAGTTACAAAGAATCCAATTGCACTCTTTAAGCTATTTTAAAATGTACAATTAGGTTATTATTGAGTATAGTCACCCTGTTGTGCTATCAAAGAGTGGGCCTTATTCATTCTTTCCAACATTTTTGGTAACCATTAACCATCCACGCCTCCCCACTAACCCACAATTACCCTTCCTAGCCTCTGGTAACCATCCTTCTACTGTGTTCATGAGTTCAACTGCTTTCATTTTTAGAGCCCACAAATAAGAACATGCAATGTTTGTCTTTCTGTGCCTGGCTTATGCCATTCAACATAATGCCCTCCAATTCCATCCATGTTGTTGCGAATGACTATATCTCATTCTTTTTCAAGGCTGAATAGTACTCCATTGTGTATATGTACCACATTTTCTTTATCCATTCATCTGTTGATAGATGATGAAGTTGCTTCCAAATCTCAGCTATTGTGGACAGTGATACAATAACCATAGGAGTGCAGGTATCTTTTTTATATATAACCCTTCTTTCGGGTATACACCCAGCAGTGGGACTGCTGGATACTATGGTAGCTCAATTTTTACTTTTTTGAGAAACTTCAAACTGTTCTCCATAATGGTTGTACTAATTTACATCCCCACCAACAGTGTACAAGAGTTCCCTTTTCTCTACATCCTCCCCAGCATTTATAATTGCAGTCTTTTGAACATAAGCCATTGTCTTTTGAATATAAGCCATTTTAACTGGGGTGAAATGATATCTCACTGTAGTTTTGATTTGCATTTCTCTGATGATCAGTGGTATTGAACACCTTTTCATAAACCTGTTTGTCATTTGTATGTCTTTTTTTGATAAATGTCTGTTCAGATCTTTTGCCCATTTTAAAATTGAATCGTTAGATTTTTTCCTATAGAGTTGTCTGAGTTCCTTATATATTCTGGTCATTAATCACTTGCCAGATATGTAGCTTGCAAATATTTTCTCCCATTCTGTGGGTTGTCTCTTCACTTTGTTCATTGTATCCTTGCTGTGCAGGAAGATTTTCAACTTAATGTGATCCCATTTGTCCATGTTTGCGTTAGTTGCCTGTGCTTGTGGAGTATTGCTCAAGAAATTTTTACCCAGATCAATTTCCTGAAAATTTTCCCCAATCTTGTAGTTTCATAGTTTGAGCTCTAAAAGTCTTTAAACCATTTTGATTAGATTTTTATATATGGTGAGATACAGGGGTCTAGTTTCATTCTTCTGCATATGGATAGCCAGCTTTCCCAGCACCATTTATTAAAGAGACTGTGTCTTCCCCAGTGTATGTCTTGGTACCTTGTTGAAAATGAGTTCACTGTAGGTGTGTGGGTTTGTTTCTGGGTTCTCCATTCTGTTCCATTGATCTGTGTGCCTGTTTTCATGCAATTACCACACTGTTTTGGTTACTATAGCTCTGTAGCATAATCTGAAGTCAGGTAATGTGATTCCTCCAGTTTTGTTGTTTTTGCTTAGGGTAGCCTTGGCTATTCCAGATCTTTTGTGGTTTCATATAAATTTTAGGATTGTTTTTTCTATTTCTGGGAAGAATGCCATTGGTAGTTTGGTTGGGATTGCACTGAATCTGTAGATTGCTTTGGTAGTATGGATATTTTAACAATATTGATTATTCTAATCCATGAACATGAAATATTTTTTCCTTTTTTGGTGTCCTCTTGAATTTCTTTCATCAGTGTTCACAATTCTCATTACAGAGATCTTTCACTTCTTTGGTTAGTTCCTAGGTATTTAATTTTATTTGTGACTATTGTACATGCTGGTGTAAATGGTGGGGGCAAGGTGGTATCAGTGACTCAGGACTGTTTTTTCTATCTCTTCAGTGCTCCTTTCAGCAATATGGAACTAAAACCAGGTATTATGAGTGCTCACCTGATTTTTGGTTCTTATGAAAGTGTTTTTTTCTGTGTAGGCAGTTATTAAATTAGTGTCCTTGCCTGGGGGACAATTGGTGGAGACTTCAATTCCCTCATCTTGCTCTGCCTCCTTCTCAACAGTCAATTGTCATTTTTCTTTAACTAATAAGAGTTGCCCTTGTTATGGTTATACAGGTATTTCTCTCTGAACCTACTTTCTTATCTATGACATAAAGACCATACCACTTGGCCTGCTAATATCATGGAATTGAAAGAGTCAACAATACGGGAGAGCATTCTGGAAACTGAAGTGTTCTGCATAAGTAAAAGTTTTTAACTGATATTTTAATCCATAACTCATAATTCTAAAATAAGCTATCACCATGGATAAACAAAGGTATGTCAGAATCACCACATCATGACTCAAGTCCTGTTCCCAAGCCTTCCCTAATTAATTTTAATTCATTTTAATCATATAGTGACTCAGTATCTTCATGCGATAATGATTCACGTGTTTTAATTTGCCAAATGTTGCTTCTAGATTATTTTCAGAAACATTCTGTTGAGCTCTTAGGAAAGTCACGACTTGGATAGCAAATAGGATGGGAGTTATTATTTTATTCCAACTTCAGCCCAATCATATGTTTTTTCCTAATTTAGATCACCTACTCCTATAACGATGATAATTTAGAGACCACATGGTACAGATGGTGAGGCATGGGCTTCTGGGATTTGAATACCAGTCATTTATTAGCTGGATTTAATTTTCCACAATTTATTTTATCTTTCTAAATGTGCATCTGAAAAATGGGGACAGTAACTCCCTCTTAAATGAGACAGTGATCTTAAAGAGCAGAATATAGTCCCTGGACATGGTAAATGTTGTCTAAGTGTAAGAATACAATGGCACAAGAGAGCATCTACTTACAGCTCACAGATGCCAGCTCTAGCAGGAATGAGAGGCACAAGTTGCAGTAAAAGCTTGACACCATTTTGCCATTCTTCTTCTCTTTCAAATTCACAGTACAAGTAGCTACATTCATCAGAGGAAAACTGGTAGAAAACATAAGTATCTTGAAAGTATAGATGCTGGTCCACTGTTTGAAACAAAAAATGTACAGATCAGTTTTTTAAAGGATATTACTCAGACAGCAATAATCCAAATGATAAACTGAAAGCCCTAATAATTGGGAGAAATCAGGGTTAAGACTATAATTACACATTCTAAGCTCATTCATGTTTATAATCCCATTGAAGTAGAAAGGACTTACTGGCTAGTCTATTTTTACTACTAGAAGTTCTGGCCAGCATATTCACATGTATTTTATATTTTTTCTACTTCAGAGACAGGTGCAGATAAAATCAATAACAATTCAAAGAGGATAGGGAGAAATCTTTTTTAGTGTCCCAAAGCAAATTAGTATATTGAATTAATTTAGTAATACAGAAATACAACACAATGGCAAGTTTTAGATCAATGGTTCTCAACTAAGGGTGACTGTGCCTCCCCCAGGGGATATTTGGTGATGTCTAGACATTTTTGGTTGTTACATTTGGAGGGCAAGGTGCTACTGGTATTGGAGGGTGGAAGAAAGGGATGCTGTTCAAAAAAAAAAAACAAACCCTACAATGTACAGGACAGCCCTTCACAACAAAGAATTATCTAACCCAAATGTCAATACTACCAAGGTGGGAAATCCTGCTTTAAAGGAATCAAGAGCTGGAGATTTTTCCAAAAAGCACTAGTACAAAATGTTTTGCTAACCAAAACCCTGAAACTATCAATATGCTAATAATACCTCCATTCCTCAAAGGTAGTTAACTAATTTTATAAATAAGAGTATTAGGTGCTAGGTACTATTGACTAAGATTACACCCACATCCATATCTGTACCATTGTTTCACAACAGGACTAGGGGTATGCCCTTGATATTTATTACCTATAGGGAAAAAAGGGCTTTTCGGTGACCATCTAGCAGCTGAGAGACTAGGCTAAATAAAGAATCCAGATTGCTCAGTTTCTAATCCTTCAATTCTCTGGGCTCAACTAAGAAAAGAGATATCCATCATCTATTTTAGTTCCCAGTTAACATTTATTTTCTGTTCAGTCTAAACAGCTAATTTTCATAGGTCATATCTCTAAGTGTTCATGATTACTTAGTGAATTAAAATGGCATAACATCCCACTCATAAAATCAGTTTCTGATGATTATCCTAAGTACAAGATAAATCACACACTAAAGATGTCACTGATTTTGAAAAAAGTTTGTAAGCAGCATTTTTGAGTTCAGAAGAAAGGAGGTAGAGGAAGGACTCCTACAGGTATTACTAGTCTATGAATCAGCAAGTATCTAATAATTTTTACAAGAAGTCTAAGAGAAATAAGTGAATCAAAAGATGACCTGTCACTTAGAAAATAAGAGAGAATACAAATATTTATCTTCAAAAATAATTTCCATCCAGATTGCAACATCCTCTAGAAAATCAAGTGTATTTTTGTCTGATAGCTTACTAAAATAATGATGCTGTGCCTTCAAGACATAATACTAACCTGATAACATAATTCCCATGTCCAGTAGGAGTTGCCAGACTCCTATGGCCATAGATCTGCACTGGACAAAAGGACAGTGTTCTAGAAGCCAGTCTACCAGTTCTGACCCAACGCAGCTCCTCCTGAACAAAAGCAAAGCCATTCACAGTAAGATATTGCTGACATTCGTTTGCCAAAAAAATTGATATATAATACCTTTCCTTTCATGAGCTTGCTTTTTTTAAACAAGCAACCCAAGAATAAATGGCATATACCTCTTATTCATCTTTCAGATTAAAGTTCAAATATCGCTTCCTTAGGGAAACAAGAGTCAAATTGTCTTCTACTTTTTCATCAAATCACTTAACATTTAGTAAGTATATATCTTTACAAATGAACAATATCTGCTTCTCCCACTAGAGAAAAATTTTCAGGAGAGCAGGGACTTTATATAACTCACTATTAATTCCCAACAATTAGAACAGTCCACAATACACAGTAAGTTCTCAAAATATACTTGTTTGAAAAAAGAAGGAATACATTTAGCAGCCTTTTATATAAAGATAATGCTTTTACCTTGGTAAGCTACATACCTCAAGTTGGTGGTGATAAACTTTGGTTCAACTATTTATATATTTTTATCTAGTCCTTTTGAGAACAAAATAATTCCAAGGTTAGACAAAATTGGGACCATAGTCAGTAGTATAGAGTTTTGTTTGCTACTCTTCAAACAAAGACTGAACCTAAAGTTTACTCTAAGAACAATAAATTTGATTGTTAATCTTTTTAATATAATCCATGTAACTAGTTAAGCAGCCCAGGTCACATAACTATAAACCCAGATGTGTTGGATTCCACTAACCATGCATGAGAAATTACCTTTGTAATCTGTCTTAAAACACACAACTATATTCAAAAAAAATGTCATAACCCGGGTATTACAGGCAGTATCATCATGCCTACTTTTCAAATACAGATGAGCCTCAGGGGGAAAACAAAAAGAAAAACTTCTGAAATGTTTTGTCATTTGCAGAAATTTTATAAAATTTCACTCTCCCTTATGAGAAAAGATCATGAAAAAAAAATTTTTTTGCTTCAGGGTCATGCTCTGTCACCCAGGGTGGAGTGCTGTGGCGCAATCTCAACTTACCGCAAACTCTGCCTCCTAGACTTGAGAGATCCTCCCACCTAAGCCTCCTGAGTAGCTGGGAGTACAGGTGCTCACTACTGGCTAATTTTGTTCTTTGTAGAGACTGAGTTTCGCCATGTTGCCCACACTGGTCTCCAACTCCTGAGCTCAAGTGATCCACCTGCCTCGGCTACCCAAACTACTGAGATTATAGGTATGAGCCACGTGCCTGGCCAAAATGTTTTTTTTTTTTAAATAATGTATCATATAATGACTATCTTTATATGCAGTACTGAAGGACCAAGAGATGCCAACATTTATTTGTATTTCTAAAGTAGAAAAATGCTGCCTATTTTGTTCTCTTATGATTGGCATACTTACAAATACCCTAGAATCACACCACAACCAACAATATGAACTGCCATGGATGCTACATTTTCTGGGGTGAAGAAAAATAAAGTAGTAAACTTTTCTGCTGAGATATTTGATCAAAAATCCTAGCTTTTCATCAAAAGCTAGAATATATTTGGTGAAGTGTCACATTTGAAAGATACTCTAAGGCAATTAAGCCAATTCTAGACATGTTCAGTTGCATGTTAGCGTAAGACAGCATAAAGATTAACAGTCACATATATGGATTTTTTTTTAGAGAAAATGAGAAAACAGATGGCAACAAAACAGGCAATTAGACCAAACAGTCAAGATTAACTTCTAATTCTACAGGATACCTTTCATGTTAAAGGTTCAAAGTGTTAATTAACTAATTAATTCCTCAACACATCTGCCAATTAGCCAGCATCTCAGGGCTTTGAAAGCACTTTTATCTCATGGATTTAATACTGTATCATCTTAATTCATATTCTCAAAACAACGCAGCTCCTTAGCCTGCTCTGAGTGTCTGACATCACCTGGACTATGAAAGCACACAATAAAACATTCACTAAACAAACTAAACTGTCAAACTGCAAAGGGGGCTAGATGGATACAGCTGCTTGTTTGTTCCCAGGTGATAAGGAAGAAGCTTCTTAGAACAGGGCTTCTCAAAACTCTGCTTAGGAGTCACCTGGGTGATGTTCTTAAAGTATAGATTCTGATGCAGTAAGACTGGGTGGGACCTCAGATTCCGCATTCCTTTTTTTTTTTTTTTTTTTTTTTTGAGACAGTTTCACGCATGTTGCCCAGACTGGAATGCAATAGTGCGATCTCGGCTCACTGCAAATTCTGCCTCCCGGGTTCAAGTGATTCTCCTGCCTCACCCCCCAAGTAGCTACGATTATAGGCATCTGCCACCACGCCCAGCTAATTTTTATATTTTTAGTAGAGCTGGGGTTGCATCATGTTGGCCAGGTTGGTCTCGAACTCCTGACCTCAGGTGATCCACCCGCCTTGGCCTCCCAAAGTGCTGGGATTATAGGCATGAGCCACCATGCCCGGCCAGATTCCACATTCCTAACAGGCTCTCAGGTGATGCTGGTGACCTCAAAGCCCCAATCCCCCAGATCTCCCTTCTCAATGGGAAGGGCTCACTCTGTTTTGGGGAGGCAGGGCTCTGACTCAATATGGCAGAACACAGCACTGTCAGGACAATATTAATTAAAAACTGAGCCCCACTCTCAGAGCAAGCTACTGTTTCTGTTGCACGTGATCCCTTTCTATTCCCCCCACTGGCTTTATCAAGTTATGTTTTAAATCACTTATAAGGATCCACCTACCCCGGGGCAAACATTAGGAGTAAATTATACACTATCATTTATATCACCAAAGCATACAAAATGAGGTGGCATTGTCTCTGCATTTAACGCCTTGTCCCCATGCCTGCTACAATCTGGTTAAAATACCTAAATCCACAGGACTTAGGGGAGAGCAGTGAGGAAGAAAACAGAGACGGTTGGAACAGAGCAATCTAAACACAGACAGCAGTTCCTACCCACAGTATATTTTCAGTCTTGCACTCAATCCAGAAACTGCTCCAAGTACATGCAGATCTAACTCCAGTTTCAATACTAGGTAGAAACATTGTGATATGGAGGTGATCAGCTCAAAGCCCATGTGACTGCTTAACAAAACATGAATTTACCCAATCTCCAGAGTGGAAAATTTGACTTATCTTAGCATCCTCCTGTCTCTAGTTAGACTTTTAGCAATTAATTCATAGTAATGCAGACACTAATCTTTAAAATAAATCAGGTGATGGTATTTAGTGATGCATTTGTGCAAAACAAATGATGTCTCAAAAACCAGTGTGATTCTTCCTACAGTACAAAGTGAATAGAAAGCATTTCAAAGTTTTGAAAGTGAGTTCTCATGCAGTATATGGGGAATATTTTACCTCAATTTACTACCAGACAAATGAAAATGATTCATCCCTAGGTAATCACATGAGCATTTCATGTTTAAACCTAATCAGTCCTTAGATTAGAAAAGAATAGTGGTCCTGGCCGGATCACAGGAAAACACATGCTCTCCCCATTCTATTCCCGTTAAATCCTAAATCTCTTCTAATTTGGATAGATGGCTTTTTTCCATGAACCTGATTAATGTTCATCTCCCAGTCCTTTTTCAATCTCTATCCATGGAGATCCAATAAAGAGGAAAAAAATGAGAATAATGATCAATGTTACACATGGCCTCATGTAAATAAAATGAATCCTGTGAGCTTGCTCATGACTATACTCAAAGACTTACAAATATAAATTTAGTCTTTTAAAAAAGGAGAAGGCAGATGTTTCTAAAGGTGATGCCATCATCTATTTTTTAAAGTGAGTTTCTATGTGAAGTAGTCCAACCACCACAGCCCTTTTACTCCCTGTCCTGTCTACTTGGTCTGGGCTCTAACCTCATGGTTCTCAGACCTTGGCCTATGAATCCCTAATGGGAGGAAAACGGTAGATCTTGGAGCTTTTTAAAGAGCTCCATGACTCCATACACACAAAAGCATTATTTGTAAACAGAATAGGCATGTCTAGCCTATGGCATATTTTTCAAAACCTATGTAAATGCTAATGTGATTGATTAAATGTGCTTAAAGTGTTAATTCGCTGGGGTTTCTCATCACACTTTGGATTTGCTCAATTAATGGCTCAGAAGAATATAGATTCTGCCAAGTTTGTGATGTTAAAAAATGGTTGCAGGGAATGGTTACTGACTGAAAAGAGGCATGAAGGAACTTTCTGAGGTATGAAAATCTACTATATCTGGATAGTGGCTAAATGGATAACGATTACACAGGTGTGTAATAAATAGAAGTTCAAGCTGTACATTTAAGATTTGCATATTTTACTATACAAAAATTATGCCTCAGTACAAAAGGAGTCGGTGGTCTTACTCTGATAGTCTGGGGATTACTATCCCAAAATCCGAAGCCATGATAAAATATTTTCCATCTCCAGCAAACAGAAAAAACAGAAATATTACAATGAGTTTATCATAAAGCTAAGTTTATTTAACATAAAGGAACATCCTTTATTCTAAGAACTTTCTACTTTTTGGGTGTCATGAATTCTGAGTAATCTTCCTACTTTTGATGGGTATTACATGCCATTTCTTTGAAATAGAATGGTGATAACAAATGGTAGTGGTTTTTCTTTTTGTTTTCTGTCATAGTTTTGGTATCATTTGGTGTGGTTTAATATCTTTATCTGGCAAAACAAAATGCTAATAATTTGCTTTTGGTTTTTTTTGTTTAAATTGTTCCATAAAATGAAAACATACACACCAAGTTTCCTAAGTGACCATGCCCTTGGTCCAGCTGTACTTTAAAACTGGCCATTTACCCAACTGTTTACTCTCATACCTCTGTCAAGGTAGACACCTGCCATCCCTATACCAACCTGTCTCTCCCTGCTCCTTACACACTCAAGGAGGAGGCCCACTCTCACCTGGAGAGTTAGAGCAGGTCTCTGCCCAAGGCATCCTTTCAGGGTCTCAATAAGGTCCCTAAAGAGGGGATCTATATTTATTAAAGTCCCTAATGTAGCACCACCCCCTCACCCGCTGCAAAATATCACGTCTCAGAGGAAGCAGAGCAGAGACTGTCTCAGGAGCCCATCCACACATGGGGCTGGAAATTCCATACCCTAACTTCAGAACGGGAGTCAAACTGTAAACAAATGCATGACTAAGTTTAATGAAAAGTCACCACCAGTTTCCTCAATAGAACAAACCAACCCTCCTACTACTGATATTGTCCACCTCTCTTTGATCAAGGTTACAATTTTTAACACAGGTTGGGTTTTTTTCCCTCAAAGAGAATTTCTGACAAGGTGTTAGAAAACTGTGTTACCTGTAAAACCCCTTGAGGTTCACTCTGTCCTTTATCAGGTCAGCTGCTTGAACGATAATAATATTCCTCAGTGCTCTTCCTGCACAAGAAGAATTCTCTCCATAAATCTAAACGGAAAAGACAAACAGTCATGTAAATATAGAATAATGTGACAATTTGTGAGCTACCAATAGCATACTCTCTTTCTATATATATGTATATATATGATGATAACCAAGTCCATAAGGTTGAGACATATTTTAGCCAATATAGCTATAAACCTATAACTATCTTACTTTATTTTAGCTACCGGTCCACTTACACTACTAAGCTATCACTATTCTCCAAATGCTAACCTGCTTTATTTAACTACAGCTATAAATAATTTTCTTTTATACAAAGTTTTCAGTGTAAATCATCCACTGTTTTTTAAATACAATATTTACATCGATACAGCAAATTGAAGAATTTATATTATGTATTAAGTCTGCACATTGATAATGCAAACACACACAGGTCTTGGAAGACAGAAAAACAATTTTCTTCCCTATCTAGCAAACATCTCGAACCATGACACAATTTGACAGCAGGCTGCTTTACTCTTAAGCTTCATTCAACTGCAGAGTTCACAGCCAATTCCAAGCATCTGGTTTCATCTACTTCACAATTCCATCTATCAGATAAAAATTTCATTTAACTTACTTTTTTTAATCTTCTAATTCTCCCATATGAGTCTCTGGTTCTTAGAGGATGGAGAAGGGTAGTTCTTAGATCTAGAGGAGGCTAGGTCCCACTTTATAATACTACCTCCTACTATATAACTAGCACCTTCCTCCAAAGCACAATGCTGTTTCACAAGCAAAGGGGGCTAAGTGAAAATAAGCTGCCTTCCTAAGGTTTATGAAAATTTATATTGGGGGTACATGCCTATATAGTTTCACTTTTTTCTTGGTAAACTTTTTATGTACCTACTATATATACATATGTACACACACACACACACACACATACATATATACATATACACAATACACATGTGCATATATACACAGACATATACATATATATATATATATATATTTTTTTTTTTTTTTTTTTTTTTTGAGACAGGGTCTTGCTCTGTCACCCAAGCTGGAGTTCAGTGGCAAGATCATGGCTCACTGCAGCCTAGACTTCCCAAACTCAATCAATCTTCCCACCTCAGCCTCCTGAGTAGCTGGAACTACAAGCACACACCATCAAGCCCAGCTAATATTTGTATTTTTTTTTTTTTTTGTAGAGACAGGTCTCCTCATGCTGCTCAGGCTGGTCTTGAACTCCTGGGCTCACATAATCTGCCCACCTAGACCTCCCAAAGAGCTGGAATTTCAGGTGTGAGCAACTGCACCTGGCCGAAATATTTGACATCTTCTCTCAAGACAAACAAATTGATAATATAATGATTATGATTTGACTGGGAACATCCACCCCATCCTTATACCTCCTTAATTTTCCTGATATCATCTCCTAAACACAAACTGATAAGGAAGTAGGAAGGGAAGGAAATTATTTTTTAACATGTTAAAACTATTTTATAAAAAAAAGCTTGAACAAGACAGATGACAGAAAATATTATCGAGGAAGTGGTGTGAGTCAGCTGACGCTTGACTGGTCCTGACAGCATACAATATTCATTCACTCAGTCATTTAAAAAGTACATAATGAGCAACTGTCAGGTGTCAGATCTGTTCCTGATGGTAGGGATACAGTGGTGGAGAAGGTAGAGAAAATCCCAGCCCTCACAAAGCTCACAGTCTCCTGTTAGCCTAAAAAATGCAACTTTTTTTTTTTTTCTTTTTTTGAGATGCAGTCTTGCTTTGTCGCCCAGGCTGGAGTGCAGTGGCGCAATCTCTGCTGACTGCAAGTTGTGTCTCCTGGGTTCATACCATTCTCCTACCTCAGCCTCCCAAGTAGCTGGGACTACAGGCGCCCACCACCACACTTGGCTAAATTTTTGTATTTTTAGTAGAGTTAGGGTTTCACTGTGTTAGCTAGGATGATCGGTCTCAATCTCCTGACCTCATGATCCGTGCGTCTTGGCCTCCCAAAGTGCTGGGATTACAGGCGTGAGCCACCGCACCTGGCCAAAAAATGCAACTCTTTGTTGATTGATTCTTTACTGCAACACAATGATAAATAACGAGGAAGTAAATCTCCTTTTATACAAAACTCAGTGTACAATATATGCTATTTGTAAAATACAGTGGTTTTAACAATAGATATATTATATTTATAACATATTTATGTACGTGCTCTGCCACATCGATTCATTCATGTAAAGAACCTGGAAGATGGGAGAATAATTTTTTTCCCTAGTTCGTGAACATCTTGAATCATGACAATGATCAGAGCATCTCAAACACTTTTGCTGTGTCATCCCAGGTGGAGAAGATAACGTGATCACTGCAGCATCCCTGCAAAACTCTATGTGGTCAGGAGCAAAGGGAACAACTGTAACTTGAGAAGTGTACATCAGAATTTCTCAATCACTATTTCAGAAAATGCAGTAAAAGAGAAAAGAATCATACCTGGGAAGGCGTATGTTCAAGGTACGGATTAGATATTCTTCTTGATAGAGTCTATTTTAAATAAAGAAAAAAAATAGTTAGAACCAAATAAACTTTTGTACCAAAAAAGGAAAACATAAGCAACAGTGGCAGGGGCAGGACCCTGCTAAACAAACAAAAAAAAGCTTGAATCTCAAATCATGGTCCCTATGGGCTTGGTATCCTTATTTTCACTCAATGTAAATATCTGGTCAACATTCATAACAACAGGACAGGATATTCGACTTGAATGGCTCTCAACAGAAGTACAACAGAAAGACTGGGATTTTCTTGGACCGGTCACTTTATTCTTGATGTGTTTTGGATTCCATTTCTCCTTTCCTTTTCCTCACCCTAACTCAGGCCCTCATCACTATACCCTCAACTACCTGCTTCATCTTCCCAGTGGATTTTCCTGCTCTCTAGTCACATCCCCTTCAGGCCATCCTTCACACCTCAACTAAGCAAATCTCCCTAAATCACCCCCTTGACTTGCAGAGGGTCCCTTATTGCTTATCTGAGTTAATCCATGCTCCCTTGGCTCACCACAGTCTGCCTCCAACAGATTTCCAGTATTCTCTTTCCAACTCTCAACAAGGCTTCTTCAGTTTAGCAAGACCTACTTGTCAGAAGAACCTGCCACTCATAACCCTGCCTTTAGTCAAGTCAGTCTTCATGTTTAAAGCCTTCCATCTTCCTCAATGCTTCTCAGAATCTCACCAGACTTGAAGTCCAGTTTTGTGGAGTCGGCTCCTGCATGAAGTTCCTCCTACTGTGGTAGGTTCCTCTTTAGAGCTCTGTTTTTGCTACTATTCAGGTGTGGCCCCTGGGTGCTCGGCATTGTTGGTTGTTTTTCTGTGTGCGCATTTGCCCCAAGGAATCCATAAGCTCCTTGAGGGAGGGCTGGCAGCTTATTCTGCTTTGCTTTCATGGCATCTAGCACACAATTGTGCATAAAGATGTTTATTTTTTCTATTCATTTATTTAGATATTTATATAACTGTATGAACTTAATAAGTAATTGCTGAATGATCTCAATTGCAGGAGCTAATTTTTCCTGCCTAATGATCCAGGAAACAGCACCATCACCCACATATGCTTAAGCACAATACAGAACTATTATCATTTCCTATTGCAGTATAAAAAAAAAGAACAGAGAAACTAACATTTATTGAACTTCCAACCTATGTTTAAAAGCTCTTTCCATCTCTATTCTAAGTCTTGCTATCTTTCAAGATCCTATAGTTTTCAGACTGCCGCCTCCATGTCTTAGAATACTTTGCTAAATGTACAAAACATACCCCACCAGTCATCACTTTCCAGCATCTGAACCTTCTACTAAACTTTAGTCTAAAAAGAGAATTCCCATTCTGCCCCTTCCCCAGGCCACATGGCCCTCACACTACTCCTAATTAAACTAAAATAAAATGTATCAACTCTTTATCCAGAAATGCCAAATGATACCCTGTTAAAGATTTGTAGCTTCATTCAAAGAAAATAAATTTTATAAGGTAGAGAGCTCATTTTTAATTCCCAGCCTTCTGGTCTTGTCTAAACGTACTCCCAATCAGCAGTGCCTAGGCCTCAGGTACCATGAGCCTATGTAATATAGTCCCTTATTGGTATACTGAACAATTTAAAAGTTTTAAATGTACCAGATTATATGAAGATGAATCATCATAATTTTTTTTTTCTCTAAACAGGTAGACTTTTAAAATCACTATGGCAGACCAGAAATGACAGTCTTTATGACTCATCTAATTGCCTGAATCAGCTCAGAAAAGCAAATAGTTTATATAATCTAGCTAAAGAAAAAGCTTTTAAGCAGAAACAAGCTCTAAAAAAAAAAAAAAAAAAAAAAAAAGCATTTTCACAAAACAAAACAAGCCACTTGCCTTCCTGGCCACTGCCAAGCGGAATCTGGCTGTCTACACACTCGTGTTACACTCACACAATTCCACTTAACAGAAACCTCCCCCATGGATAGTTTGCTTCAAAAGGTAGGTAAGGTGAGTAAATAAAGCAATGGGGTTCTTCTATACTGAATAGATAGCAGCGTTAGATAAGCTACTGGCCCCAGGAACTCAACAAGCTCAACATAATAACTGTCTTTTACAGGACACAATTCCTAAGCTGGCTGTCAGGAACTGCCTTGAAACCCTCTCTTCACTGGTCCCAGGAGAGCTTTGTTTCATTAACACTCTAGGACGGCGGTTCTCAAACTTGTTAGCTGAGCATGGGGAGCCACAGAGCTTTGTGGAACTCAGTCAAGTACTGACTCCCTAAACTTAAAACAACTATCATAACTGTACTTCCGCAGAGACCACTTTATGTTAGTTTTCAGTACTGACCCAAAATAGCAAAGGCCAAAGGTTTAAAAGAACATGGGGAATACTCCATCCATTACCTCATTTTTAGCAGGTACTGGGAAAGGACTGTTACTTAATTTTATCAGAGGAATACCATGGGCCATCTTACTGCTGCTGTAAATCACTCAAGAACTGCCCTCCCAGCATTTATCAGCAAGAGTACCGCAAAAGCACCCTTGAAAATGCACCCCCCCTTTTCATTTTAACATCTTTCCCTGATATACAACCACTCAGCTGTTTTCATCCCATCTTGGAATCCCTTGGTTTTATTTTTCCTCTCAGCATCCCAGGGCCTCATCTCATCACTCCTGTGGCAACTTATTTCCATTCATTTCATTTTTGAAGCACTTACTCAGCTGAGCACCAGGCTCTGTGGGAACTTCCAGAAACACACACACGGACAAGATACCATCCCTAATTTAGAAAACCCATTTGCCAGAAGGCATAGGATCTAAAGAACCTATTAAGCCCATGAATTATTTTTCTTGATCCTAATCTCCCTATCAATTTTCTCTGCAATCTTAGATGGCTGGTCACTCGATGCCGGGTATCCTCTCTTAAATGGCTCCCACCATAATCTCTCATAAATATAATGCCCAAAGTGATGATTCCTTTATCCTATGTATTTTAAATTTCCTAGAATTACTTAAGTTGGATGCAATGATTCTTTCATGAAAGACATATATATCCCAGAGTGATAAAAATACTAATAATACAAATGAAAATATATTTTTAAGTCAAATGTATTCCTCCTTTCCATTTTAATGCACCATGGAAAATGGTTCCCTGATTACAGGCAAACCTCATATTTTAAATGTAAACTAGGAAATTGCAATCCTTTAATATTCACAAATGGACTTCCAGAAAAAAATAATGGCATAACTCCAAAAATAATTGATTAGCAACCATATATTACATTTTTTAAGTCAGGTATATATTAAAATTAAAGTGTAATAATTCATGAAGCTGACTCTGAAGCAGGCAAGGAACTCACTCCGGAGTTGCTAAAAATATCTTGCTAAACAGTGTAATAGACTTAAGGCATATTTTTCATTAGCCCTTAAAAGAGATAGGCACAGTTTTTATTCGTTTTTAAAGGAGATGCCTTAATACTATCCTTAGACTCAGTTAAAGTACTTAGGCTACTAAGGGGTGAGAGAAATAAAGGAAAAAGACCGAATCGTTTCAGTCACTACAGAAGCACTACCTGCCCTTTTACTAACATGAACCAACAAGAACTACCAAATTTATTGTTAATGCAAGAATGACACAACTGTCTGCCAACTTCAGCCACTGTCCCTCTTCCTATCCTGGGTGACCAGGCAGAATATGAAGATGAAACAATGGAATAAGTACACTTGAATTTCTTACAAACGCAGGAAGATAAAAAGCCTCATAACTAGCAGGCACATATGTAAAGAGATTATAAAATAAAATACTAAAGGCTATGATCTATTAAGCTGCCCAGTGGATTTTTAACACAGGAAGAACTTGTGGGCCATTCTTCAGCCCCCAAATAAATTTACATCTCAACCAAAGCTTGGTCAAGGTTAAAAGGACAGAATCCCAGCCAGATTATAGGCTTGAGAATTATCCAGTCATCAAAGTTGGGGATAATGGGTCAGGTGCAGTAGCTCACATCACTCTCTGATAACATGCTGCAAGTTATTAATAGTAACTGAGTTTCTGCTGTGTGCCAGAGATTACACCAAGTTTTTGGGGTTTTTTCTTTTTTTTTGTTTTGAGACAGGATCTCACCCTGTTGTCCAGGCTGAAGTGCAGTGGCGCAAGCACAGGTCACTACAGCCTCAACCTCCCAGGCTCAATTGATCCTCCCACCTCAGCCTCCCAAGTAGCTGGGACTACAGGCACGCACCACCACCACATCCAGCTGATTTTTGTATTTTTTTGTAGAGACAGGATTTCACCCTATTGCACAAGCTGGTCTCAAACTCCTGGGCTCAAGCAATCTGCCTGCCTCAGCCTCCCAAGGTACTGGGATTACAGGCACGAGCTACCACACCCAGCCTATACTAAACATTTTGCATGCATCACATTACTTAATACTTGAAAAACTATAAGGTAGGTACTATAATTAATCCTATTTTGCAGATGACAAAACTAGACTTAAAGAAGTTAAGAAATCTGTCCAAGTTTGCAACCTAACTGCAGTTATTGCCCCATACATGTCTCTTAACATAGGATGTGATAATTTAAGAGTAATGTGACAAATAAGTGCATCTAACTGCAGTAAGAAGTCACAAATAGTATCTGCTAGACCCAGTGGTTCTCAACTCTGGATGTAAATAGAACCACCTGGGAAGCTGCAGAAAAACAAATAAAACAGGTATTAAGGACGCACCCCAAACATACTGAATTAGAATCTCTACGAGGAGAGCTGGGCAGTCTTTCCCCAAATTTCCCAGGTGGTTCTAAGGTGCAGCCAGGTGTCAGGGGAACTGTAAAAATAAGTGATTGGGAATGGCAAATTGAAACTTTCCTCATCCACTTCAGCTATGGGGCTTGGAGCACTGCTCAGACATCACCTCCTGCACACATATTGCTGAATGAAGAAGAGGTACTGTCGTTTACCAATAGCACAGGGATCCATGACTGAACCTCCAAGTGGCTTGTGTAGGAAAAAAGCCACTGTTTCAGCAAATCCCGTCCTGCACCTGTTCATGTGGTATGTGTTTTCCATACAACCCATCCTAGACATAGCCTTAAGCTACAGTATCTTCATGTCTGCACAGTAGCATAGTACCTACATACCTTCAGAAAGAGTCTACCCTTTAAATGGCATCCATGGCATTAAACTTAATTTTGACTTCCCATTATTAAAGCGCTCTATTCTAGTAGAAACATGTTGCCCTACTTAAAAGCTAAGTAGAAAATGAAAGTGGGTTCAAGGAGTACTTATAAACATTTCACAAACCTTTCACTGCTACAGAGACAAACCAGCAAGAACCAACAGCTTCTGGGAAAATATACACAACACATACAACAGAAACAAACCCCAAAGCTTCATCAATTTGATTTTATTTAGTTCTTGGGAAAATTTCTTTTGGGCTGTGTTTACAAACAAAATAATAGGTTCGCCTACCAAGATGGGCCTCCCTGGTTAATGCAATCACAGAGAAAGCTTTAAAATTTGAGAATTAAGTAACTAAAGATTTAGGAAACATGGTTTAATCAGCGAGCTTACTTATCTCCACTTGTCACTGAATTTCCTAGTTTTATTAACAAGAACTCATCCAGTCATACCTGGACTCCAAGATGGACCCTTCCTACAGTAACCAACATGAAGAAGCTCCCACTGGCCAAATCTGGGATGATTTGAACAGCAAATAATAAAATTATTGAATTATAATTCATAAGATGAATAACCATGAGTCCATACTAATACAAGCAATTGAATAAATAAATAAATGAGGATCAGGAAGAAAGGACAGCCCTTCCTCATGGGATTATTTTAATTACTAAATGCAGTAAAAAGAAGAAAACAGAAAACCACCATTAGGCAAACGCCATAGTAATAAATGTTGCAGGCAAAAATCATCCATAGATGCTAACATTAGTGGACAAAAATATGATGAGATATGGGACATTTGCATAATTATCAAAGTATCTCCCACCAAAATACCTAGTAAGTACAGAGGAAAAAATAACTTTACAGTGGAGTTTAGCTCACACCACTTTAAACAAATGATAAAAATTATCGCCTATCATGAGACATGTTGAGATCATCTGCCTCCTGATATGATGAACAGAGAAAGGCACTTTTATGGTATTGTTGTCAAAATGCACACCTGAATATAATGATGAAATATCAGACAACCTCAAATTGAGGGACATTCTTCAAAGCAACTGGCCTGTACTTTGCTAAAATTGTCAAGGTTAACAGGGACCAATAAAAACTAAGGAGCTATCCCGGATGGGAGAAGACCAAAGGAGCCAGACAATTAAAAGTATTATGTGATCCTGAACTAGAATAAGGACCTTAGCAGGACACATGGCAAATGTGAATGAGGTCTATATTTTAGTTAATCGTGTGGATCAGTGCTGGTTCTGACGACTGTGCTGTGGTTATGTAGAAATGTTAACATTTAGAGAAGCTGAGTGATGCTTATAAGTGAACTCCCTTTGTACTAGTTTTGCAACTTTTAAGTCTAAAATTATTTCAAAATAAAAAGGTTCTTTACAAAAGAATAATGACCTCCCTCCTCCCCACAAATGTGGTCTCAAAAATTATTCAAATATTATCTCAAAATATAGCATTTATTTCTTTGCTGAAAGCTGCACCGCCCCTCCATAACTTCCTTGGGCTGCACAACAGAATGACCCTCATGGCTTTCCTGCCCATTGAGGTCTCTGGCATCTTCACACAAATTAATCTCCAGAAAACGCCTCCTTACATGTCACCTTATTTTTAATACAACAAATATATATTTGTAAGTTTACTCTCCCTGAGTGCTCACAGAGTTCCAAGTCTTTAACCTAGTGGTCCACACCTTCCTTACCTGTCTACAAAGTTCCTGCTGCACTTCTCTACAGACACCCTGCTTCAGCCAGGCAGGTTGTCTCCTTTTGATGAGACAAACCACATGCATTCTCCCTTCATGCCTGAGCCCTTGCCATGATCTCTGCTCTGTGCACTTTTCTACATTTCTACATTCTGCCCTACAGTCAATCCACACAAATGCTGCATGAAGCCCAACAAAGCCCTGAGCCTCCCATGATTAATCTCTTCCCCCAAACATTCTAGCACTTTTTATATCTGCCACTGAAATATAGTGCCTCCTGGCCCCATTTGCACGTATACGCCATCTCTTTTCAACCAACCTAACCTACTAGAGGGAGTCATGCCTTCTACAGATCTAGCACCATCAGTGTGGAGCAGGAGCTGACCTCTGACCAGCCAATAGTGATTTCTTTCCAACATCACACTGTCTGATAACCTGCCAAGTGGTAAAGCATGATATTACCACCTCAAAGGCTATGAAACTCATCACCACCACTGCCCCACTCCAATCGCCACCTATCCTTTCCCTCATTTCCATCCCTGCCTTAAGTGGTCATGCATAGAAAGTGCAGAGTGTGCACAGTGTGCATACAGAGCTAGCTGAGTATACAGAGAGGGAGTATATATGACTCTATAAATTATATATATATAATTATATATTTTTAAATGTACATATTTATAGATAATTTATAGATAATATATAATTTATATATAATTTATATAATTTAGATAATATAGATAATATATAATTTATATATTATCTATAAATTATATACAGTAAATATAATTTATATATAATACACAAAATTTATATATTATATGTAATTTTTTTAAGACAGGGTCTTGCTCTGTCTCCCAGGCTGGTGTGCAGTGGCACAATCATGGCTCACTACAGCCTTTATTTCCCAGACTCAAGTAATCCTTCCACCTCAGACCCCCAAGTAGCTGGGACTACAGATGCTCACCACCATGCCTGGCTAATTTTTTATTTTTAGTAGAGACGAGGTCTCGCTATGTTGCCCAGGCTAGTCTCAAACTCCTGAGATCAAGCAATCCTCACACCACAGGCTTCCAAAGTACTGGGATTATGTGAGTCACCGCACCTGGCTAAATTTTACATACTGAATGACTTATGAGCTTGTTTGAAAACTTAATGATTCACTTGAATACCAATTATTCCTTTGTAGTGAAAAACACGGAAATTGTTTGTGTGGGGTCGTCAACAGGAAAAATGTTCTCTGTTCAGTTCCCACATTACTCACAAGTCAGAAATGAGTGAAAGAAATAAATCTTGTAGTAGCCAACTTTCTTCCCTTCTTTGGCATCTGGATATAAACTACTGTCTTAAATGTGTCTTTTCAATTTGTACACAGATTTTTGAAAGCTGCAGAACAATAAAGGTGATAGTGTAGAGTCTTCTGATGAAAGGAAGAATTCAGGATACTTGTTCCACTTTTTATTTTTCAATTACTCAACTAGGATATACAAAGAGCTTCAGAAATGTAGCAGCAGAATGGACCTCCAGGGGTCACCAGGCCTTTCTCTAAACTATGTGAGATGGGGAGATGGAGATTAAGAGTCCACAGACCAAACCCTGTTGCCACCTGTTTCATAAATAAAGTTTTATTGGAACACTGTGTGTTTACATATCAACTCTGGCTGCTTTACTGCTACAACAGCAGAGTTACATAGCGGCCAGCCAAGCCAAAAGTATTCACTATCTGGACCTTTATAGAAAAGGTTGGCCAATCCTGGTCTGGATTATCAAACTTTAAAGCACAGGAAGAGCTGTATAATCTCCCAGGCAATATATTCTAGTGCTTAATCAGTTATTAGCAAGAACTCTTAATTTTGAATCAAAATTATCTCCCACTGCAATTTACGACTGTTTCCTCCCAAACTATTTAAGGCACAAGTCCATCTCTACTTGGGTTACATAAAAGCAAGAAATGGTAGCTAAAAGCTGTTTTGACCTAAGATTAAAACAAAGAGTAGAAGTACTAATAAAGGGTACAAAGCTCTAATTATATAAGATGAGTAAATCCCAGTGATACACTATACAGCAAAGCACCTATGGTTAACAACACTGTATTGTATACTTAAAAAGTCTGCTGACAGAGATCTTATATTAAGTGTTCTTACCACAAAATATATATATATATATTAAAGAGGATGAGAGGAAACTTTTGCAAGTAATGGATAGGTTTGTGGCCAAGTTTATTTCCAAACTCAAGTTGTATACATTACACATGTACAGCTTTTTGTATGTCAATCATACCTCAATAAAGTGGCTAAAAAAGCAAATGAAAAAGGAGCAATTAGTTTCACTAACTCCTTTTAAATTGGGAATTTTCAATCTATAAATAATCTAGACAATGCTTGACTCCAGAAAACTGATGCTAAAGGCCAAATATACAAAAGTACTAGTAAATCCATGAGTATAAAGTGTTGTTTCAAATATCTGAATCTTGCACATAATACTGTCTCTGCCTAGAATGCCTTTCTCCTCATATGTTTAAATTTTCATATAGATTGTAAAAATGCATTCATATGCTCAAATCTCCTGTTAGAATTTATGTGCTTCTAAAGCATTTTGGATTCCAGATTCCTATTGACATGTGAATTTCCCCTGATTCATTACATGAATCTTAAAGATAGGATCGATATTGTGCTCATACTTACAAATGTCCACAGTGTCCAACATGATGCATTCTGTATAGTTAATTATCATTAAATGTTTATAAAGGAAAAAAATCTAGCCCTTTTAACACCTTCCTTAATGCTCTTCACCTTCCAGAGTTTCCAGTTCTTTCCTCTGTGCACTGCATCCTCTCCTCCTGGGAGGCAGCCTCGCATCACTGGTAAGAGTGGAACTCTGGGTTCACCTTGCTTGGATTCAAAGCTCATCAGTACCACTTAAAAGTTGTGTCCTTGGACAAGTTATTTAACTTCTTTGTCCCTCTGTTTCTACCTCTTTAAATGAGTGAAATAAAATCTACTTTTAAGGTTGTTGTAAAAAATATATGACTTAAAATTGTGATTCCCAAACTTCAGCATGCATCAGACTTATCAGAGACACTTGGAGAGCTTATTTAAAAGATTGCTGGGCTCCCTGGATTTTGGTTCAGTAAGTCTGGGGCCAAGCCTCAGAGTCTCCAATTAGAATTGGAGTTCCCATTTGAGAACAAGTTCCCAAAGGATCAACCACTAATGTAAAATTATATGAAGAGCTTAGAACAGCACCTGCTATATAACAAGTGCTTGGTGAATGTTAGCTATTGTTATTGTTGAGCACTCAGGAAATTTGGAAGTTTTAGTATTACTATGTGCATGAATGTGGGTCTCCCCTACTAGACTGTAAGCTTCTCAAGGGAAAGGATTGTATATTTTTCACCCACATCCCTAGGACGTGGCAGAGTGCCTGTCACAAAGCAAGGCCAGTGGGACCCTAATAGAATTCTCTGCATACCAAGAGAGAATCCTCTTACCCAAGGTTCCTCCTGGTTGGAAGGGAAAATAGGATGTGTGAGAAAGAAAATCCTCCTCCTGGAAACATTCCTAGGCATTTCCCATCAAGCCTCTTTTGGACATGGGCTATTTCATTCACTGCTTGACCCATGAGGGTCATTTCCCACACCTCGGAGTCTGGAAGAGCTAAACTGGAACTATTCAACTGTTATTAGCTTCTTGGGACCACAGTCCTTTCCCAGATAGGTACAGAATTTCTATGGGCTTCTGTCAGTGTAACAACCTGCCATCACCACTGTTTAGAACCCTAAGTACAGTCAATTTTTATATTTTACCTAGACAGTGACAAGTGGAAATCCTGTAATTGACACTAAACGTATACTATACATACATACATACATACATTTATTTATCTAAACATGTTACCAACTCAAAGCTCATATACTGGTGTTAATAGAAAACAGTAAATTAAAAAGCTATCCCAATGTGTAATACCTCCACTTGACAATTCCAAAACACTGCACCCACAATCTTCTCTACTGGTCTCCCACCAATGACTTGTCAGATGTGATGTTGCCTCTTACTTTCTTGGCAGGGGAGATCAAGCAGATACAAGCCCTGGCCCCAAAAGCAGGACGTTGTACAGCCAAGACAAACAACAGGGCAAAGAGGCCTGATCTTCGGACTGAAGCAACCTGATTGCCTCAAACTTACTGGATGTATTTTGCCTCCTCTCTAACTTTTTTCAGTATGTAGGGGGAAAGTCATATTCAGGCTCCAATTTACATGTATTCTGCTAGGTAAGCTCCAAGCAACTTAAAGTTATTTGTGTTTACCTCTCCTGTTTAAGCATAATTACTGTAAGAGGTTCTTTATAAGGGGTTCTATTTTTAGAACACTCTCAATTTTTAATTTTAATCAAACTTCATTTTAAACACCAACAACTGCACTCTTTCTGCTTTCTAGCTGCATGAAATTAGGTAACAAACTTAATTTCTTCTCTTTTATTCAGCTAAGCTAGAGTAAATCACAACCCTAATTTTTTCAAAGAGGCACCTTTTAAAAGTATGTTTATACTGATTGATAATCTGTTTCCAGACGAAAGACTTAATAAAGTGTCCTCCACTCCAAAAGTAGATAACTAGGGAATCAGTCAAGAAAATATGTATGAATTACAGAGGAAGGCACCTGTTGCTAGGATATGTTTACTACCTAAAAGGATTCCCCTCACTCTGGTTCCTCCTCCCTTCCCACAGCCTAGTCCAGATACATGATGATACATTATGCAGCCATTTCAGATGTTTTAAAGAGCCTTAACACATAGAAATATTTTGGTGAAAAGAGAAAAATAAAAATAAGTAAAAGTAAAGAGACAGTATAAGATCAACAATACCTAAAAAACAAACAGAATGGAATACACCTAAATGCTAACAGAATGGGTTCTGTGTCATAGCTAGATTGTTGTTTCTCCCTCTTCCCAAACTTCCACATTTTTGATGTTGGATATTGTCAGGTCCAGAGTCAGGATCCAGCCCATGCTGAGGTCCGAAGGGAGTGGGTGGATGAGTGGCAGACAGCTGAAAGAACACTCGGGGGGCCATAGGCAGGTAAAGGACAGTTTTATTCGGCAGCTGTCCTAGACTGTCTCTGTCTCTGCTACCTGTTCCCGCCACTACCACACACAGCTGTACGGCCGGCTCTCTCTTCAGGGTCAGCAACTTAACTCTTTCCCTCTGGGCACAAGCAAACAGAGCTGTGTCCTGGCTCCCCCAAGTCTGTCTACAAGACAGCTATAAAACAATATATAAAAAAGCTATTAAACAAGATAACACTTCCACTCTCACAGCCCTGTCACCTCCAACCCTGTAAAGGAAAGACAAAGTTCACAGATAAAAATGGTGACTCGATACATAAAGGATTAAGAACAAGTCTACAGACCGAAAGAAATCCACAGGTAAGTTAGTTCTCATGTAAGTGTAGTTATGGATGGGGGAAAGTGAGCTAAACCTCTAGGTCAGGAGCTGAGAAGACAAGGCTGGGTTCTGCTGGGAAGGATGCTGGCACTAATGCTCCCTTTCTGCCTAGTGAAGTCCATTTGGCTTTCTGCCTATCCTGAAGAGATGTGAGCACAGAGGAGACCATGGAGGTAAGGGAAGGAGCCCTCTGCAAGTGTAAGGGCAGACATAAGACAGTGATAACCTATGGTGGGGAAATTTCAAACAGCAAAGCAAGAAGAGATGAGGCAGCCCTTCCATTTCTAAATGACCCTTTGTAGGTAAAGGATACAAACAAGGCTCTGCCCAAGTTCCTGTTCTAAGAACATCATTGTTCGGAGAGTCTTGTGGCCCATTTGCTAAAGTGCTTAGGACCACCTTCTCTTGCTATTAACATCTGAATAATCAAATTTAACAACATCTGAAGAAAACAATTCAAAAAGTAAATACTGCAAAGTCAAATATCAGTAAATCAGGGGTTCCCCGTTTTTAGATTTAATTATGTCTATACACAACCAGATTCTATATCAGCTTCAGAAATAGGAGTGTGACATATGCAATGAGTTATAAGACAACAGCTACATTATACATTTAATATATGATCTGAAGGCACATGGTCAATGTCGTTTTTAGTAAAATCCAAACTTCCTCTCTGACCCAGAGTACAGGTATTGCATTAGCTACTCACTCTGGGGTACGTAAACTGCAAATCAATTTTTAAATTAAAATCATGATCCTCATATACAGGATGCTAGCTTCATTAGAGCTCCATAAGCAAGGATCCTGTCCCACAGCCCTACACTGTCCACCACATTCCCTCCTGAGTCCCAAGTGCCAACTCTCCAGTTTGACACCAGAGAATGTCAGTACTCAGGCTTCAGCATGCAGACTGCGACACAGATAGCAACCTGTGGGAGGAAAAGGGGTTTTAAAGAACCCTGAAATACAGATTCAATTAACTACTTTTCCACACACACAGATCTTCCATTGAGGGTAAGATTAAATTACCAACATTGTTGTTCTTAAAGCAGTTCCTAAGCTGGACTGAAACTATTTTAAAACCCGTAGATGGAACATAAAATGGAATGATTGAATCCTATTTCTTTTTTCTAAGATAGGCCCCTCTCCAAGGTGGAAGGCTTACAGAAGTTTGATCTTTCTATACCCTCTTAAGTCGACATTGTGTGTGTCCTTGAAATAAAAGGTCAACACCCCTTTAAAAAGTTACAGGAGGTGGGCCGGGCACAGTGGTTCACGCCTGTAATTCCAGCACTTTGGGAGGACGAGGTGGGCAGATCACAAGGTCAGGAGATCGAGACCATCCTAACTTGGTGAAATCCTGTCTCTACTAAAAAATACAAAAAATTAGCCGGGTGTGGTGGCGGGCACCTGTAGTCTCAGCTACGTGGGATGCTGAGGCAGGAGAATGGCATGAACCTGGGTGGCGGACCTTGCAGTGACTGGAGATTGCACCACTGCACTCCAGCCTGGGTGATAGAGTGAGACTCCATCTCAAAAAAAAAAAAAAAGAAAAAGTTACAGGAGGTACCGAGTTGACCAAGAACATTCAAGAAAGAAGGAGTACATTCAGAACAGGGACAGCAGTAGGCAGGTAACCAGGGATTTCCTTCTATTTCTATTACATAATCTAAGAATCACGACTTAGAGGAAACTTGTTGAAAGTAATGGAAAAACTTAGAACATTAAAATATTGTTAAAATTCTAGGGTAAAAGCATTATATCCTTCCAGCTTGAAAACCACATGATTCTGGAGATTGGTTGCACAACATGAATGTACTTAACACTACTCACCTGTACAGTGAAAAATGGTTATGATGAAAAATTTTATCTTACGTGTATTTTATGACAATTAAAAGCAAAAAAAAATTTTAACTATATTTGACAGATTCTGAAATTACAAATTTACTTGCAAATGATAATCTCCAAAGCTAAATTAAACACAAAACTAAAGCCTCCTGGTTGCAGGTTCTCTGCCAGGGCACTTGAACTTTGCCTGTAAATTGCTGCGCCTCCGTGCCCTGGGGAGATTTAATGCCCTGTCAAATGTTCTTCATTTCAGCCAGGTTTTCAATGGCAACGTTAGAAAGGTAATCATGAGCAAATGAAGCTCCAGGAATTAATTAGCACAATTGTATCCCCATGTTTTCTTTTTATATATGTACTTAAATGCAGTAAAAAAAAAGTCATCATATGAATAAAGCCCTAAATACAAAGGTAAAATGAGGAGCGTTCCACCTACAGAGAACAGGATGTTCCTCTTTCCGTGAAAAGCACTTTCTCCCTCCACTCTCACCCACATTTCTGTAGTAAAGATTCCATGCTAACAAGAGGTTTTTCAACAACTAGTTCCCATTTCTTATTATGGACAAGATTTGACACAGGAAACTTTTTTGAAAGCGTTCCAGTTATAAATTAATTCCATGACTCATGGGAGGCAATTTCTTTCACATAGTCCTCACCTAAGTCCTATGTATCTCAAGCTGGATGGCAAACACTTCTCACAATCATAGTCCTATTAACCATCAGCTGGCACATTAAATCTTTAGCCACCTTCTCTCTGGCTTTCTCACGCCCTTTTATGCCTGAGGGAGCAACCCACTACAAGGTACACTGACACACAATTGAAAGAACCTGTGGCTGTTTTCATAAATCACTGGCTTTCAAACTTTTTTTTACTGCAACCCACTGTAAGGAGTATATTTTATATGGTTACCCAGGTCACACAAACATATGTGTGTAGGTACGTAGCCAAAATAAAATGCTTTTAATCGTCCTCGTACTCTGCCTACCAAGTGAGATCAATTCTGAGCTCATTATGTGATACAGATAAATATTCATATTAAATGCTAACATTTCACTATGGTGATTCTATAATTCTCATGTTAAACTGTCCTGAAAAAAAACTTTTCAAAAGTTAATTTGAGTCTTCAAATCTTCAGTAGATAAATACTTAAGTATTTACATATTTAAAATCAGGTTGAACTGCATGACTATATACCTAGAAATAGTGGGGGGTCAGGGGGAGGAGGTGAAAGAGAAAGAGAGGGCAACATTAACCAACCTTGGGACCCAAAACAGCATATTCAATGCATGGGATATACTTAGTCATTAATTTTTTTAAATAAAGCTTCCCTACAAACAGACTCTGATCTGGGTTTGCCAGAATAACCAACAGTCTTAACAATCTTACCTGAAGGGAAAGATTATTTCAACAAAAGAATGGACAGCTATAGCTTTCTGTGAGCCAAATTTGAAGAATGAAAAGAGTATTTATTACAGGAATCTCCCATTCTTTTTTATTTCTAAATATTAATGCTGCAATTTTTAAAAAGAGGGGGTCCTCTAAAAACCCTCATAGGGGTAGGATAGGGTAAGGTATATGGATGTGCTTTGGTCAAGGAATAGGCCGAGGCACACATCCAGGCCTGCATGACTTGGTGGGATTGGTGCACAGGCACACACTTCCACTTGTTATATAACCTGTTTGTGTAAGCTCGTATTTGTCTTGGAGCCACTATTGTTTGGAAAAGGTATAACTGCCCTGCTGGTGCTGTATCGGTGCTCTTGTGCTGGCACCCAGAGAAAGAAAGAGTACCAGAGCTGTCCGTCTTGCAGACGGACAGAGGGGAGCCAGGGCATGGCATGGCTTGACATGGCTCGTGTTCATGCCCCGAGAAAGAGTTAAGCTACTGACCCTGAAGGCAAAGGAGAGTCGGCTGTGCAGTTGTGCATGGCAGCGGCTGGCTCAAGCGGCCGAGACAGAGCGGACAGTGTTAAGAGAGCTGCTAATGAGAGAGCTGCTGAATAAAACTACATTTCACCTGCTTACGGTGCCCCGCGTGTTCTTTCAGCTATTGCCCATCCACCCACCCCCCACGGACCTCAGCATGGGCCTGAACCTGAACGTGAGCATGACATTTGGGTTAGTCGTGGACCTGACAGAGGGGTTTGTCTACTACAAGAGTTTCCATCTTGGCTTTTTCTCATTTAACAAAACAGGAGGAAAGAGAGAAGTGTTAAAAATGATCATAAAAACATAGTATTAAAAACACACAAACACAAGGTGGCAGAAAAAAAAAATGAATACACTGTTCCTAAGAGCAGCAGTGTAAAACTAAAGCCCAAAATGTAGACAATGAGGCCTTTACATATCCTCTGTTGTTAATCATGTTCCGGAATCAATGTTTCTGAGGGAACCATGAAGAACTGAAACAAAGTCCTTGAACAAAGACTGGCAATTTCTGATAAGGGAAAAGCTAAGGCAAGCAAAGAAGAGATTGTGGCATAGAAGGAACACCTGCATCCTGAACAGCAGCCTGGCATTTATTTAGCAGCACTGCCAACATACATATGTATACATATAAGATCACTTAGCAATATGTATTTACCAACCACTGATGTACTGCTTATTATTTTCCACTCACTATTCTAAGCACTTTTTATAAATATTAATGCATTTATTTTTCATAACTATCTTTGGAAACACAGAGAGGTTAAGTCACTTGCCCCCAGTCATTCAGGAGGTGAGGGTCAGGGAAAGCCTGGCTAGCTGGATCCAGCTTTTATATTCGTTATCTCTACATTCTTCCTGTCCTTCTCTGAAGCATGCTCTTGGTTCCTGCTCCATTTGAAGCCTACCCCTCCAGCCTTCCAATAATTCTGCAAGCCAATCTGCATCGCAACATCCTTCCAGTAATTTCAGAGTTGGTCTCTTGTTTGCAATTAGGACCCCTGACTGATTCAGTCCCAAATCCAGTTACACAGAAGAGTGTTATGTGAACATAAAAGCCTCCACTGCATCCTGTCCCAACAGCAAGTCAATTACCTGAGAGGGGGCAATGGGTGAGGATAGGCGGGGCATGCATGTTTATAAACGAGCCAAATCCTCACCTTACGTGGTGGGAATCAAGAGCACTTGCAAAATTTATGAAAGCAAGAAACAGTGGTGCTCATAATTCTTCTCAGTTTCAATGAGGCAAGTGGATTTCATGTGATCAGCTACACAAGTTCACAGTTTTCTACCAGAGTCTACTTTGACAAGCAGCTATGAGTATCTTTAAGCCACAATTCCCTGGACTTTGCACACGTAGAAATTTAAGAACTGGGACAGGCAGAGGTAGATAAAGGAAGCAAACTGTCTCCTTTATATCCTGTCAGTTCCTTCTCTTCCCACAAGAGCTATCTTCTACCTCATCTTCCCACACCTACCCCAAGGCTGGGCTCGAGGACAACTGGCACCATGCTGACTGGGCAATGAGGGTGGAAACCTGGCACTGGGCAGATGCAGCCTGAGGACAAGGTGGGGTGGGTGGGGCATCTACTTCCATTTTCCTGGAGGCCACAAAGCCGTATCAACTGTGGGGTGGGGGGACACACAGAATGGTCAGACTGCCATCTAGTTCTCCTTCCCTGAACCAAAACAAGAAACAAATAAAAACAAAAACAACAACAAAACACACACACACACACACACACACACACACACACACACACACACACACACGAAACTTCCAAAACTGTCCTAGAGGCAAATACTGCCATTTAGTCATTTAAAAAGCAACTCCTTTCCTTCTCTGTCACATAAGGTAACTTACATAACAGAAACAACTTTTCATACAAACATGCAAACAACCATACTCATAATTTCTTAAATAAGAATCTTGGGAATCTAAAAGACTTTCTGTATAGAAAAGACAACCTCTGGTCATGTTTCTGACAGACTTCTAGTCCTCTCAACACCAGAAACCTCTTTGGTGTTCTTGTTGATTTTTAGTTTTTTGTAAAAACAGAAAGCAAATTACTGAATCCTAGCATCGCTTCCTTCGCAACACCCAGACTTCTTATTCCCAATGCCTCCATCTTAGATCAGGCCCTCGAGCCCTATCACCAGGGCAACAATCCCTAAGTGACTTCCCTGCCTCAACCTCTCCTTTCTCCACTCTGCACACTCTTTAGAAAGAGACCAATCTTTCTAAAGAAATGCTTTTGTCAACTGACAGTGACTGCCACCTTACATCTGTTACATCATGTCCACATGTAGTCTCACCTTTATTCTGCCCCAAACCATGTATCTACTGCATGAAGTGGTTCCAAAATGCTCGTGTGAGGCACACTACAAATAAGGGCAATGTAGGAAGCTTTTTTATAAAATTAAATTTACTTAATTATGAAGAAGAGTCCTTTATTCTGGTGGTACACAAACAGGCTATACCTTACTGGGAGATGACTGAACTTAAGCAAAATAAAGACAGTGGTAGAGGAATAGAGCATGGAGAGGAGGTTGATGTTACAATTTTAAGTATAGTGGCCAACGGGTCTTCAGCCAGCCAGCTGGGAAGGGGTCCCCAGAGAAACTCCAACCAGCCTGTGCACTGGCAGGAGTGTGCACTGGCATGGAGCCACAGAAGTTCATGCCATTTACAGCAGGGAGGAGCCCAGCCCCTCCTCTTCCTGGGTGGAACCTGGGATTCAGTCTGCCAGGTGGGAAGTGCACAAGCAGAACTCTGGCTTTGCAGAGGATCCTTGTTTCCATTTTCACCCAATAAACCCTGCCCTCTTCACCTTTCAAACTGTCTGTGAGCCTAAGTTTTCGTGGCTGTGTGACAAGGACCCCATCTTTAGCTGAACTAAGGAAAGAGTCCTACAACAGGCTCACAGAGAAAATAACCTTTGAGCAGAGAGGTGAATGGATATCTGCAGAAAGGGCTTCAGACTGAGAAAACAAGTGAACAGGCCTTGAGGTGGTGTCACTGTCCAACGTGTTCATCTTGCCTGCTGCCCAGATAGAGCCGAATTGTCAAGACAGGGGAACTGCAATACAGAAAGAGTATAATACCTGTCGAGCTGGCTAAATGGGAGACTTGAATTTTATTATCACTCAAACCAGCCTCCCTGAAAATTTAAAGGCTACACTTTTACAAGATAGTTTGGTGGGCAGGGGCTAGGGCACGGGTGCTGCTGGTTTGGTTGGGGATGCAATCGTAATCATAGAGATGTGGAAAATGGTGCTCTAGTGCTGACTCCGCTTCTGGCTGGGGATAACAGGACCAGTTGCCAAGCACTGTGGGTCCAAGTGGGGCCATCAAGTCATCAGAAATGCAAAAGTTTTAAAAGACATCTTAAAAGGCCAATCTTAGGTTCTACAATAGTAATGTTATTTATGGGAGTAATTGAGGAAGTTGCAAATCTTGTGACCTCCAAAACGGCTGATAATTAGTTAACTATACCTACATCTTAGCAGAATTCAGGACCCCCTCATAATCCTACACTTGTGGTCTTCTATTAGTTTTATAAAGGCAGTTTAGTTTGGGGAAGAGCTATCATCATTTAAACTATAAACTAAATTTCTCCCAAAGTTAGCTTCGCCCATGGCCAGGAATGACCAAGGGAAGTCTGGAGGTTAAAGACAAGACAGAGTTGGTTAGGTAAGATCTCTTTCACTGTCATAATTTTTTGTTACAATTTTTACAAAGGTGGTTTCATGTCCAGCATGATGGGCAAAGCCAGTGGGAAGTACAGCAGAGCAAGACGACAATACTATGGCTCTTAGATCTGAGGAAGAGGCTGTCTTTTGTTTACAAAGCACATTGTTTGCAATGTTAACACACCACTCACATTTACATCTAATGTAAAATATGTCCGAAATCTCTGGGTAAATCAAAGTACCTATATGCAACCTTTGTTGCCTAATAACTAACCCTGATTGTTATTTTGCACTTGGCTTTGTTCTTTTCATACTGTAGCAGCAAGTTTAATCTTTGAGATCAAAGAACTGTCAGTAGCATAATTGCTCAGTAAAAGTATTTTTAGCAAGTCTTCATTAGAAGGATACTTACCTGCTGCATTTCATTTGAACTAGCAGATCTATTCTACTGCTGACAGATTGCTTTCATTTATTCCTTGAGGTCTCAAAGACCAGGTAAAGCCTATTCTTAGAGCTGCAACCCAAATTATTAGTTTACCTGTTATGCAGCACATAAAATAAGTCAGATACCAACCTTACCAAGGTAATGTAGCTCTAAACCTGGTGGGTAGACAACTCCCAGCTCTTAAATCACCTCCACACTGAAGTTTTGCTCTCATTCCAAACTCAGAAAGGTAGATTCTATCCCGTTGGCACTCCCCAAAGTATTTTCTGTTATTTTCTGTTCTAACATTGTAGTTATACTACATATTTTGAAATTGGCAAAATTTTATAAAACTAAATCATAATGCAATCAACATGTTTACCTTCCCCACTGGACTCTGAGTAGCTAAGGACTGGGATAATTCCTTTAGTCATCTGTGTATTCTCAATGTCTAATGGCTGAAGTAGACATTCCTAACATTTGTGCTTCTTTTATCCTTCAAGACTCCTGGGAAGATGACACTTTGGTGGCCCCGGAAATGACTGAGACCAATGAAATATCAGCAAAAGTCACCTTGGCCAGAGTATTTAAAAGCCCATGTGCAATTCTCCATTATTTCTCCACATGCTGCATTCATTGTGGAGGAAGAAGGTGATAGGGAAACATACACGCAGAGCTGCTGTTACAGTTAGTAGCTAGTCAGACGTGAGCAGGGCAGAAGAGGCACCCCGCACCACCAGGAATGTCAGAAGACCATCAGGTGAGGGTCAGGCGTTTGTTAACTGTCTCTCTAAAATAATTATTGATCAGAGCCAGCATCAGGGAAAGGCGGCCTACCAATTCATAGAAAAAAAATGAAGCTGGTGATCAGCAGCTTCCAGATAAGATCTCAGGAGCTGGGTGAGTGGGCTCAAGCATGCACACTAAGAGGCAAAACAATAGAGTTTAACTGGTGTATGACCTTATGGGAACACTCGACTGGTAAGGGAAGAACGCCTCAAGTGAGCATGCATACAACTTCAGTAAACACACTGTGCATGCGGCTCCTCCCAAGTACTGGCAAGCAACTGCAGACGCTCCACCCCAGAGGGAGAATCAGGGGAAAAAGGACGCAACTGTTGAATAAACCTTCACTCCTGCTCTAAAACTGGCTTCAGTCTCTCACTCTGCCTATGCCCCTCAGTTGAATTCTTTCTTCTGAGGAGGCAAAAATTGAGGTTGCTGAAGACCTGTACAGATTCACAGCCGGTAACACTGCCACACAGAAGATAGCTCCCCTGGAGAGCACCCGGATGCAAAATGTTTCAGTAAGAAACAAATAAACTGTTGTGTTAAAACTACAAAGATTTTGGTGGGGTTTTGTTATTGCAGCAAAACCTAGACTATCCTGATGGACACATCAGAGAGTAAGTGCATGATACAGATTTTAGAAGGAAGAAAAGATACCAGGAAAGGCAAAAGAGGGTGACTGCATCAGATGGCAGTCTGGGATGTGAGGAACAGGTGCTGCCTGCAGTACATGCAACAATTAAAATCATTAATCCACTTTCCTTTGTCTTGTGTTTAGCCTTATATTCCCAGAGCTATTACAATTGTTTAAGTAGAAGCTTCTACATTTATTACAGTCATTACAAAATGAAACTGGTTTTGACATTCACAATTTCACTTCTCACCTGAGCAATACCTTCTCGTATGTATCCTTTGACCAAGCCAGAGGTCACTATTTAAAGCAGGTAGTTTTGAAAATGTCATGCTAATCAGCAATCAACACTTTTGTAACTCTCCACTCCCTAAAGCAGACCAGGTGGATGGTTACTCAAGCCTTTGCAACAGTTCCCCTTAAGTGGGGAATGTGAGAACTTAAATATTCTAAAAAAAACTCATAGACTGGGTGAGGCGAGGGCTTCTCTGACGGTTTTAACATGCAGAGGTGTGCTTCAATCATCCAAACTCCTGAAAAGGGCATCAAGCACCCTCTCCTATTCTAAACGGAGCCCTCAGCTGGGGCCAGGCAAACTGATGGTTTGGTGCCAGGATGAAGAAACAGGAGTGCTGTGCTGGGAAACAATGACAACAAACAAGCGGCTGAGCTGATTCAGAGAAGAGAGGCTGGGAAAACAGCCCACCAGAGAAGCCTGCAGGAAAAAAGCTCAGGAGAGGAGAACAAGACAACAGGAACCACAAAGCCAAAGGAAACCTAACCCAAAGTAAAGATGGATAGCTCATCCAAGGGGAAGGAAGGAGACGAATCTTCACAAACCAGGAAGAAGGCTGATCAGAGACTTCTGAAGGCCAAACCAGAGAAGGAGATGGTAAGCACAGAAAGTGGACCTGAGTCTCTGAACAGGAAAAACTCCTTTCCCAGCTAGAGGGATAGGGAGAACATTCGCTCTAATCTGGAGGTGAAAACAAAGTGGATTGGCGGGACCATCCTTGGCCCAGGGTCTGAGGCTGGAAAAGGGATTCCTGCGTGTCGGGGGTCCCCAGCCCCCACAGCCCCTCCTCCACACTGAGCTCCTCCTTGTTCCCTGACCAGGGCTTGGATTCTCTTACCAGGGTCATTTGTACTAGAACCCCTCTCCTCTTCCCTCTGGTCTGTTCCCACTAAGAGGTGATGCACAGGCATGGCCACTTCCTGGAAGCCTTCAACTAGGAAAGCTCTACCTCCTTCCTGGAAGGTTTGGGCTCCTGTCCTCTGGGCTTCCATTTGCTTGTCTTCTCTAGGTACCCAGCAACACAGCTTTATTGGAGAAGTGACCAGAAAGAAGAGAAAATGGAGCAAAACCAAAGAATTCATACACTTGAACTCGTGCCACACTGAGTAACACGAGGTGACTTATCATGATTGCCTCAGATGCATGAGGTCATCCCTTGATTCCCTCACATATCCATGTTTTCTGACATAAAAATATAAGGAAACTCAGTGTATTACTCCGTTTTCACACTGCTGATAAAGACATACCCAGGACTGGGCAATTTACAAAAGAAATTGGTTTAATGGACTTGTTCCATGTGGCTGGGAAGGCCTCACAATCATGGCCCAAGGTAAAAGGCACATCTCACATGGCAGCAGACAAGAGAAAAGAGCTTGTGCAGGGAAACTCCCCTTTTTAAAACCATCAGATCTCATGAGACTTATTCACTATCACGAGAACAGCACAGGAAAGACCTGCCCCTATGATTCAATTACCTCCCACAACACATGAGAATTCAAGATGAGATTTGGGTGGGGACACAGCCAAACCATATCATTCCACCCGGTCCCTCCCAAATCTCATGTCCTCACATTTCAAAACAAATCCTTCCTTTCCAATAGTTCCCCAAAATCTTAGCTCATTTCAGTATTAACTCAAAAGTCCACAGTCCAAAATCTCATTTGAGACAAGGCAAGTCCCTTCTGCCTATGAGCCTGTAAAATCAAAAGCAAGTTAGTTACTTCCTAAATACAATAGGGGTGCAGGCATTGAGTAAATACAGCCATTCCAAATGGGAGAAATTGGCCAAAACAAAGGGGCTACAGGCCCCGTGTAAGTCCAAAATCCAGCAGGGCTGTCAAATCTTAAAGCTCCAAAATCTCTTTTGACTCCATGTCTCAGATCCAGTTCATGCTGATGCAAGACAGGGCTCCCACAACCTTGGGCAGCTCCACCCCTGTGGCTTTGCAGGGTATATTCCCCTCCTGGCTACTTTCACGGGCTGTGTTGAATGTCTATGGCTTTTCCAGGGGCACAGTGTAAGCTGTCAGTGGATCTGCCATTCTGGGGTCTGGAGGACAGCGGCCTTCTTCTCACAGCTCCACTAGGTGGTGCCCCAGCAGAGACTCTGTTTGGGTGGTCCCACCCCACATTTCCCTCCCACACTGCCCTAGCAGAGGTTCTCCATGAGGGCCCTGCTCCTGCAGCAAAACTCTGCCTGGGCATCCAGACATTTCCATACATCTTCTGAAATCTAGACAGAGGTTCCCAAACCCCAATTCTTGACTTCTCTGCACTCACAGACTCAACACAACGTGGAAGCTGCCAAGGCTTGGAGCTTCCACCCTCTGAAGCCAAAACCTGAGCTCTATGTTGGCCCCTTTCAGCCATGGCTGAAGCAGCTGGGACACAGGGCACCAAGTTCCCTAGGCTGCAAACAGCACATGGACCCTGGGCCCAGCCCATGAAACCATGGTTTCCTCCTAGGCCTCTGGGCCTGTGATGGGAGGGACTGCAGCAAAGGTCTCTGACACCCTGGACCTTTTTCTGTGTCCTGGAGACATTTTTCCCATTGTCTTGGGGATTAACATTAGGCTCCTCATTACTTACGCAAATTTCTGCAGCTAGCTTGAATTTCTCCTTAGAAAATGGGATTTTCGTTTCTATCACATTGTCAGGCTGCAAATTTTCCAAACTTTTATGCTCCCCTTCACTTATAAAACTGAATGCCTTCAACACCACCCAAGTCACCTCTTGAATGCTTTGCTGCTTAGAAATTTCGTCTGCCAGATACTCTTAAATCATCTCTCTCAAGTTCCAAGTTCCACAAATCTCTAGGACAGGGGTAAAATGCCACCAGTCTCTTTGCTAAAACATAACAAGAGTCACCTTTGCTCCAGTTCCCAACACATTCCTCATCTCCATCTGAGACCACGTCAGCCTGGACTTTATCATCCATATCACAAGCATCTTAGACAAAGCCATTCAACAAGTCTCTAGGAAGTTCCAAACTTTCCCACATTTTCCTGTCTTCTTCTGAGCCCTGCAAACTGTTCTAACCTCTGCCTGTTACCCAGTTCCAAAGTCACTTCCACATTTTCAGGTATCTTTTCAGTAGTGCCCCACTCTCCTGGTACCAATTTACTGTATTAGTTTGTTTTCACGCTGCTGATAAAGACCTACCCTGGACTGGGCAATTTACAAAAGAAAGAAGTTTAATGGACTTACAGTCCACGTGGCTGGAGAAGCCTCACAATTATGGAGGAAGGTGAAATGCATGTCTCACATAGTGGTAGACAAGGGAAAAGAGCTTCTGCAGGGAAACTCCTCTTTTTAAAACCATCAGATCTCATGAGACTTATTCACTATCACAAGAACAGCACAGGAAAGATCTGCCCCCATGATTCGGTTACCTCCCACCAGGTTCCTCCTACAACACATGGTAATTCAAGACAAGATCTGGGTAGGGACACAGCCAAACCACATTACCCAGAAAGAGAGGGAAAAAATTCCAGGGTTGATTTTTCCTCATAGAGAACTCTTCTTCTACCTAAAGAATTGTAACAACAGAAAATTTGAGATTGGGGGCTTGTTTTGTCTTTACATATTTCACTTATTAAGACAAGGTATTCAGATGTTGGTACCCAAACTTTACCACCCCGATATTATTTATAAAAGCTCTGAAATAGTTTCAACCTAGCATGACATTTCAATATGAAAGAACTAATAAACACACAGAATTGGTATGAATATGTGTGGTAGTCCTGTTTCATGGTGAGGTTACTGTGGAAGATGATCTGGTTGACCCCCCAAACCACGAAAAATGTGTTTTATCTCACCAACACGCCCATTGCTGTAACCTATGGGCAAAGGAACCAAAGGTGTAATTATTCTATTAAACCATTTGTTACTCCATGAATGTAGTTTTGGCAGGCATTTCAGAACATGTTCAATATACGGTGACAAAATTTAGCAAGATCAAAGTCCCACATAAAGGTTTTATAATTCTTGTGTATAAGCTGACAATGCTGAGGGTGTCTGGGAGAAAAAAGCAAGGGCAGTAAAAACATTGCTAGGCAATTGCAGAGAAGGAATGCCAATTCCTCATATAACAGCTTCTCCAATTCCAAACCCTAGCCACCCAGGTTTATGCACAGAAATAGCACTTGATTCACATTCACGTAGTCCTAGCTTCTAACCAGAGGTCCAGGGACTCCTCAGGACCCTCTATGGCAAAGCCCAGCAGCACTTTCAAGGCCAGGCCTTCCCTTGCCTCTCCCTCTATCCTCCACCCAAAGAGCGATTGGCTTGCCATCATCCTCTGCCTTGCCATCATCCTTGCCAGTGTCCATTCTGTTCATGGGTTTCTTCTCACCATGGCTACACCTCCCACTGTCACATTTTCTAGCATGGCTCTTACCTGGGCTCCTCCATCCATCAAGGGTCGTCTAGAAAAGAGCCTATCAAAGATGTGTGGGCAAAGTTCAGAGGCCCGAGGAGATGCTACAGCACAAAGGGACTAGTCATGACAAGCCTTGAACAGTCCAAGGCCTGGCGGCCAAGGGGAGACACAGCTGTACTGTACTCAGAGAGCTGACACAATTGAGGAGGGACTGCCCAGGGGCAGCTGCCATTATAGGTGGTCACAGACACTGCAAGCACCACAGAGAAAAAGAGAGCAAGCAAGAAGAATAGATACTCATGGCCTCTTGCTCTTCCTGGCCTCCCACTGACTGAACCCAAACCTAAGCCAGAGGGCAACAGAGTCCTGACGATGAATGTCCTTAAAGGCAGCCTCCACCGTGCAGACTAGAACAGGGAAGGGCAAAGAGGACTCAAGATGGACAGAATAACCAGCATAGCTGCCGTGGGCGATGATCCTCCAAATCCTCCTCCCTTTTTTCTTTTTTTAAACAGCTAGTTATTCTGTAGAAACCACCAAGGGGGAGTTTCAAAATTATTCATTCAATAAAGTTTTTGTAGTCAGAGTCCTCTATTTGGGTCTGGACTTCATCATGGAGGTGGTAAACAGCCAGGCAGACTCCTGACCTAGGCAATGTTCTGAAGAAGGTCACCGAACTTTTGAGGCCTTCTAGTCCAGTGCTACGAAGTGCAGTCTGTGGATGCAGCAACAGCATACCCTGAAACTTGATAAAAATGCAGATGATTGGGCCCTGTCCATGAGCTGTTGAATCAAAGTCTCTAAGGCCGAGGCCCTGGAATATGTGTTTTAACAAGCCCTCCAGGGATTCTGATGCAGGCTCCAGTTTGAGAAGCTCTGCTTTAGTCCCACCCTTCACCGCGACCTGAGGCTAACCTCTCAGAGACCCTGGACTGAGAAGCCCAGACTAAGGGGCTTCTGACTCAACTTCCTCACGATGACCTTCAGCAGGATCCAATTGTGGAGCTTCAGTTTTCTTACTTAATTTCTACCAATATAACCAGGAAGATCTCTTTCAGCTCCTCAGAGAGACTGACCCTGGAATCCCTCAGATCTGTAATTTCAGGCACTGATGATGAGAGCAATGACAACAGCAGCAGCTCATGCTGACTGAGCATCCTCTACATAACTAGGTGGGCACTGCCTGTGCTTCACGGACGGTGAGGCTGCAGCATATAGAAAAGTTCGGAACCTGCTTTTCAGTCTATAAAAGAAAAAAAAGACTTTATTCCAGTTATGAAAAGAGTAAAATAAGAATGCACGTGAAAGCGCTTTGTGAAGGTAAAGCATTATATAAATCACGACAGAGTGAACACGCAAATACAGATGGGCTTTTCTAAGCTCTAGCTCCATTTGAGATATTCAAGGTAGATTACAATATGTCTAGGCAGCTTTTTTTTTTTTTTTTTTAAGAGAGAGCTATGTGCCAAGAGCAGTGGGAAATTTGAATGCTTAAACATTATCCAAAAGAAGAGAAATCCACCTGGTAAGATCTCTGACAGACACATAGTGTTGCTGCCACTAAGTACTCTTCTGACACCTCTCCCAGAATTCTGTTTATGGCCAAACAAACCATTTAATCTTCTAGAAACAGATTTATAGATGTGTTCTTTTTACTTCTTTGATATGACAGATTCTTGATTTAATTAGATCCCTTTCCCATTTTCAAATGCTCCCTCTGCTAATGCATTAACTTCTCCCTCTCCAACTAAAGAGATGTGGTTAATATTAAAGACCCATCTTTCCATTTGTCTAAGATTCACCCCAAAGTGTCCTACTGGTTGAGTTGTCATCTCAACACAGAACACTGCTTGGACCTTGGCCAGACAAAGAACAAGAAATAAAACCTGGTTCCCTGTCCCACCATTGGTTCCCACGATAGAATACTGGTATTCCATTTTAGAGACACAGACTCACAGGGGTTATCTGATTTACTCCAGGTCACGCAGCCCTTAAGTGGCAAATTCATTTTTTAAAATGTTCTGTTACACCACAGCCAAATTGCATTTTAATAGATTGAAAGAGGGATGATACTTCCCCTAATCTCCAAAAGTTATTATTATATCTTCTTCTCAACTTAAAAAAATTTTTTTTGCAAAGATTTCATACCTATGTACAAATTCACAGCACAATATAATGAGTCAACCATTTGCAGTGTTTGTTCATTACAGTCAACATTTAGAGTGTCAGAGCAAGCAGAAGTGGTAAGCTGTTCACTTCCCTCAACAGTAACAAGAGAGTAAAATAAATTTACCGTCAGCACCAAAGTCCTAAGTGTTAGGCAATCACAAGTATTTGCATGTACACCTCATAACAGCTGCAGGTAAATGATTTGACAAGATCAAATTCAACTGAACAACAAAACCACCAATGGACCGAGTTTAAGTTGCTAGACCAGTTGGGAAAAAATACAGGAAGACAACCAACTAGAATGTGAAAACCCTGGTTTTCAGAATTGTAACTTTAGTAAAGATTTGTTTTGTCTTGTTAGAAATCTTGAATGATATTTTCTCTACAGATAACACAAACAGTACAAAATGAAAAGAATTTTAATAAGCAAGAAGTCAATGTCCCATGAACAAAGCAGATGAATAAAAAACAGATTAACTGAGTCACAGAAGGTAAGATCTGCCAACTCACTATACAAATTACAGTGACTAAAAGGCATGTCTAAATCTAATGTCATTTAGTTATATTCATGGTTCTCAGTTTTAGGAAATATATATGGAAAGTTTAACTTTTAAATTTTGCTTTCCTAAGAAATCAGATAATTATTTATACACACACACAGACACACACATAAACACACATACATATATATTTTAACAGTCCCCCACTTAGAATTTTGGTTTCTTCCACCTTCAACATTACTCTAAGGCTATTAATGCTTTTTGTAGGAAAAAAATTAAATTTATTCTCTTCTGACATTTAAATCATTACCTAAGCAATATGTGTTCATATAGATTGTTAATATAATCTTAATTTACATTTTTCACACTTCATAAATATATTGGTATTGTTTGTATACACCATGTTAAAGCTGTGATTTACTATGATATTTCTATAAACTATGTAGCTATATTTTTAAAATAAAAACATGGTTTACCATAGTTCCTTTATTCAAGGACACCAATAATTTTAAGATATGCCATCAGTTTAATAATAGCTTTATAGGGAACAAAACAGTAAGTACTTCTTCAAATGATCACAGCAACCATAAGATACATCTCAATTTTGAAAGTGTCAAAATGAAAAAAAGAGACTCTAATCAAGAACATACATTAATTATCTTATTTAGAGAGAGGATGCAGAAGAAGTGTTAGACTGTATACTATGGAGTCAGACTTCTTGGGTTCAAATCTGGCTCCTTCTCTTACTCGGTGACCTTAGCCAAGATGGTGCCACTGTACTCCACGTTGTGTGAAAGAGCAAGACTCTGCCTCAAAAAAAAAAAAAAGGTAATAAGACCCAGTGTTCCACAGATCAGTAGGGGCCAAGAGCAGTAGCTCACACCTGTAATTCCAGCACTTTGGGCGGCTGAGGTAGGCGGACCACTTGAGGTCAGGAGTTCAACACCAGCCTGGCCAGCGTGGTGAAACCCCATCTCTACTAAAAATACAAAAATTAGCCAGGCATGGTAGTGGATGCCTGTAATCCCAGCTACTCAGGAGGCTGAGGCAGGAGAATCGCTTGAACCCAAGAGGTAGAGGTTGCAGTGAGCTGAGATCCCACCAATACATGCCAACCAGGGTGACAGAGTAAGACTCCAACCAAAAAAAAAAAAATAGGGTGACTATAATTTAACATTAATTTATTGTGCATTTCATTTCAAAGTAGCTTCAAGAGAATAATTTGAATGTTCCTAAAGAAAAGATAAATATTTAAGGTGATGAATATCCCAATTACCCTTGATTATATTTATGTATCAAATTATCACATGTACCCTGAAAATATGTATCAATAAAAATAAATAAATGACTGATCCTGGAAGCCATTACTGAAGACAGTGGAAAGAGAATGAGCTGTACTTTGCACTAAGACTTGAAATGTTTCCCGCATCTAATTTGTTTCAATACACCGTATGTTGTTATCCTTTCAAAGTTTTAGACAACATGATATTGCAGACAGGCTATATAGTCTTTGCAATCAGGTAGTCCTGGGCTGCATTCTTTCTCTGCTGTTTCCTAGATGGTTAGCCATGGGAAGGCTTTTAACCTCTCTGGATTGTAATTTCCTCATACCTCTTCCTTCAGGGGACTATGGAGGTTTCAATCTGAAGAAGACCTGCCACAGTGGCATCTACGGATTTTCCATTAACGAATGATTTATCATAATAATGATTTGCCACAAAAAATTAACTCCTTGATTTTAACTATTTTACCTTTATATAAAATCTTATGATTTCTCAAAAAGTACTTCCAGATCATGTATCATTACTGGAATTATCTATGCTCCTAACAAAGATTGTTATGCAGTATTGAGGCAAAAAAAATCACAAGTACTCAAAGTCACTACCAGTGACTTATTTCCTACCTTTCCATCTATTGTTAGCTATACAAGTTGCCAATTACTGCCACATCAATTTAAGAGAAAGTGCAAGTATGAAATGAAGCCTATTTGTTATGGTCCCAGTATTTAGATATCATCTAAAATACTCACTACATGTTAGGATATCATGTGCTTTTAAAAAATAGAATCCGACATTGCATACGAAAGCAAAAATGTTTGTGTCTAGATTTCTATAAATGTCCATGAAAGTCCATTTGCCTAGAGTAAGCATCCTGCCAGGGACATAATTATTTAAGTTCCAATGCACTCAACACTTTATATTATCTCTATTCTTGGAAAAATCTGATCCACTATGTATGTCATTACAGAGGAAGAAACTAAGGCTCAGAGAGCTCAGAGAATAACTCATGCAAGGATATCAAGTGATAGCACTGTGATTCAAACCCACTCTGAAGCCACAGCCTGTGTCTTTTCCTGGGATCTAATTATGTCACCAAAGTGTGGGGGTTGGGAGGGAAATGAAGAAATAAGTATATAAAATATTAACTTGCCATTCAGTTCCTTTGCTAGAATTCACAAGAAATTAAATGAATCTACAGTTTCTTTTCCTTCTTCCCAAATAAATATTTTTGAAGTTGGCATCCACAGAGCTTTATTTTATCTGTAGCCATAGCTAACATAGTTTTACACCAAGGATCAGGATAGTAGTTTGTCAGCAAGCAGAGGCAGCGAAGTCAATATGTCTCAAATAAGTTCAGCATGTGTCCCTCATATCTGATCTGACTCACCCTTTCTGGCACATGCATGGCTCTCTTAAAGGCCTTTATCTTCTGGCTGCCATAAGCAGATGAGAACAAAGTAAGTTGGGTGAATTCACAAGGTTTTTGGATTGACCTTGATCAAGTGAGCATGGCTGATTTTGCTTATGACACATGAATGCTGTTTTGTTTTTTACTTTTTTTTTTTTGTAGATACACGGTCTTGCTTTGTTGCCCAGGCTGGCCTTGAGCTACTTTTAATTTAAGTAAATATTAGTTACCTTTCACCTATAACCACAGTGCTTCTCCCCACTTCCCCTAAACCCAATATGTCAATAATAAACTTCTGTGTGCTCAAATAAAAGTTAAAAGTCTGACATTATTAATGGCATTTATTAACCTCTCTCAGAGTGGTAAGATAATATCAGCAGGTACTATGAGGCTATCACAGTTTACAGTAAATAGACCCTTTGCCCTCTCAATGCACTTGAGGAAAACTAAAGTTAATTCGGAGCATGGACTTGGCTCTATGGAAACAGGATACCTAGATGCAAACCTCCCTTCTGGTACACACTCTGTAACCTTGGGCAAATTACATATGTGTCTCAGTTTCTTCATCTGTAGAATGCAAATAGCAGCATCTAACTCATAGGCTTGTAGTGTGAGTTGAAGTTTATATCAAAATATGCATGGTACATAATTAAGTGCTATGATGTTAGCCATTGATTTCAACTTAAATACAAAGAATAAATCACATGTTTTGCCTGTAAAATAGGTGCCTAAAATGGCGATACATTGGGCATACTGGTATATAACTTGGATTGGTTTGTATTTCTCAATCAATAAAGTCAAGTTTCTAGCAGAGGAGGGTATTGAGTCAGAGCTAAAGCACTCCAGCTTGGACAAAGGGAAAGGGATACTTTGTTCCTTTTTGAGAGGGAATCATCTGGGTAAAGAGATTATAAAAGAAAAAGAGAGAACCTCATTCAGAGGGCTACCAGCTGTTCTTCCCAGTTTCTCAATTTTGAAGAGCACAGGCCATAAGAACCCTGGCTAGTGAAGGGTGGTTAAAGAGAACTAGACCCTTCTGATGACCAATCCAAAAGCTGGGAATTACTGAAGGTCTTTGGTGAGTAATGTGGCACAATTGGTGAATCATTCTGGCTGCTGTAAATGAAACAGATACGAAGACGTTGAAGACAGTGGCAGAAGCTGCAGAAAACATGACAGCAGCCAAAGCCCAAAATAAGTCAGTCCCAGCATTTTGACAGTATATATAGAAAAAGGGAATAGCTGTTATCACTTATTTTATTAGGGGGAAAATATCAGTCTTAGCAACAACCTGATGAGAATGATTTAAAAAGAAACAAAAAATAAGGTAGTAGGCTTAAGACCATGGGAAAAATAATGCAACCACTAAGAGAGGCAAAAGATGGGGAAATGAATGATTGTCAGTTAAAAAAAAAAAAAAAAAAAAATCAATGCTCCTTGAGAAAATGGCTGATTTCAGGGTGTCAGGTCTGGAGCAGTAGAGTATGGACAAGATACACTTAGAATATCTTGTGCCAGAAAAGTAAGAAAGGTATTTGAGTTTACCGGGCCATTTAAAAAGTATACAGGAGACAAGGACAAACCAAGCACCAAAAAAGTTATTGACTGAAGTGACAGAAACAAATACATTAAGATTCATAAGTTCTTAATGACACTTAAAAAAGGAAAACTCACTGGTTCTCAATGGAGGTTGTTAAAGCACCAAATTATTACTCTGATAGTTGACAAAAGGAAAAAATTAAGACTTTTCCCTGTCTATCCTGCACATTGTGAATTTCAGGAGGCCTAAATAATTTATGAGAGAAAGTTCTTTATAGACAGAATTCCAATTAATAAATGCAAGAAGAATGATGGATTTAGATCATCACCATTTTGCAACCCCTAATGAAAAGGATCTAGGCTACAACCATCTGTGATACTAAAATCATTAAGTAGAAGGCAGACAGCTAAGTGACACTACCTAAACTCACTAATCAATCTTTCCGTCTCAAAAAGAGAGATATCCAGACATCATGTGTCTCATGATGTGATGCAACAGATTTTACACAGCACCATCAATGAAGGTTACTTGTCTTTGAACCTGAATCTAGTCGAACCTCTATATCTAACTGCCAGATCACAGGAAACAAAGAATAGAGGAACAAGCTAAACACCACCACAAGCAATCAGTCCAGACAGTAGGATGTTCTACTGCACAGATGAACCACTCTCTTCTGCAAATTAATGGCATGAAGAAAGGGAGGGGAAGCTGCTATAAAATAAAATAGATTTAAAATCCTAACAACTAAATACAATATGTGGACCTTGTTTAGCTCCTATTTCCAACAATCATAAGTAAAAAGACATCTTCGAGAAAATTTGAATATGGAAATTATATGTTTAAATTATTAATATTTTAGGTGCGAAAAAGGCAAAGTTTTGCTGTTGTTTTTAATGTCCTCATCAGGACCGTAAACTGAAAAATTTGTGAGTAAGACCACATGATGTATAGAATTTTGTTTTAAAATACACTAGCCCCTACAAAAGTGTATGAAGGAGGAAAATAAATGAAACAAGACTGGCAAAACGCTAATAACTGTTGAAGTATAGGTGTTCATTGTACCATTCTCTCATAATCTCTGTTATACAATTTAAAAAATTAAAGGTTTTGTCAGGAACTCAGGTTGTGCATTACCTTGCTTCTGATTTTTAGCAGGTGGTTAGGGCCCTCCCACAACGTACAACTTAGTCTTTCCCTCATTTGCCCCAAAGAAGTGCAAAGATTCTTAACCAGTATGCATGCTGAATTCAACACAACTAGAAGTGACTGAACTGAGGAACCAAGGAACTCAGGTATATTAACCAAATGACAGTTTGATTTTTCCTAGTAAGAGATAGCCTACAACATAGTGAGACCCCCAGTCTCTAAAGGAAATAGGAAAAAAAAATTAGCCAGGCATGGTGGTGGGTGCCTGTATCCCAGCAGGAGGCTGAGATAAGCCCAGAAGGTCGAGGGTACAGTGAGCTGTGATCACACCACTGCACTCCAGCCTAGGTGACAGAGCAAAATCCAGTCTTAAAAAAAAAAAAAGCCTACAATGCACCTGGGTTGTTGAGCAACACAACCCACAAAGAGCTTTGTTAACGTCAGTTGATGTCAGACTGTCCAGGTTTGTGGGAGCCCAGGGGCAGCAGGGACAAGGACCGCACATATTCCTAAATCAGATCTTGGTCAATATAGATGAAAACTCAACCAACTTATGTAACGCACAAAGCTGAGTCTTTATTAGTGGTAATGAATTTCTGTTAACTTGTCCCTGGAGTCACACAGCTCCAGTCTGGAGGTATGGCCCACGAGACACAAAGCTGAAGGTCTACAAAAAGATCCAAACCACGATTTGTTTGCATTAGCATCACTGCCCAATCCAAGGTGGTTAACCAGACAATCCCAGATGCTAACAAGTCACCAACTAACCAGTCTGGTACATATTCTACTTGTATCTCTCTTTCTTTCAAACCCCTTGTGTTTTGGACTGTTATGTTTATGCCCCCTACAAAATTCTTATGTTGAAGCCCTAACCCCCAATGCAACATTATTTGGAGATGAGGCCTTTGAGAATTATTTAGGGTTAGACTAAGTCATGATGGTGGGGCCCTCATGATGGGATTAGTGGCCTTATGAGAAGAGGGAGGCCTCTTTTCCTCTGCATATACCAAGGGAAGGCCATGCAAGGATATACGAGAAAGTGGTCATCTGAAGGCCAGGAAGAGGGCCCTCACCAAAAACCAAATCAGCCTATACATTGATCTCAGGTTTCCCAGCATCCCGAACTGTGAGAAAATAAATTTGTGTTGTTTAAGCCACCCAGTCTATGGTATTTTGTTATGACAGCCTGAGCTGCCTAAGATAAGTTCATATTTCACTTGTTTTTCTCCTTCTTTCAACCCCCTTCCTACTCCTCTGATAGGGAAGATTCCAAAATCACAAAGGTGGTTCCGAGGCAGAAGAAAGGGGAAATAAATAGTCAAATAAACAGTCAAAGAAGTATGGGTTTCCAACATTGGAAAAATTGACAATAAATCTTCCTTCAATAAAAACTGGTCATGCACTTCCAAAATGTGTTTGGAAAGTCCCAGAAAGAGGTGATACAGTATTAGAATCAAACAGGGTTAATAAAACACACATTATTTGAGGTAACCACATTCAGAGTAATCAAAAAATAAAACTAAATAGGTATATTGACAGGTATACAACATCATCCCAGGCAGCAAGAAACATGAGTATGAACGCAAATGAATACTACAGATCTATTTATACAGAAACCCTCAGCAATTCTTGTCGCAGATTGCCTGGCGGCCCTCATGTCTTCAGTATTCTGTGCCATGAAAAAGTAACCGTCAAGGATAATAGAAACACAATTTGACCTGATTTTCCCTAGATTCCTGCAAAGTCTATAACTCCGGTTCTTGTTTATTTCAACACCACATCCTGGGGACACATTTCCTCACTTACTTTGCAGGCAATCCTAAATGCCACATGTTAAGGGCACTTGTGGGCAATTCCTAAATGCCCTATCACACCCAGAGAATCCTCAGAACATCTTCTGAGATGGACCTGGGATGCACCATTTTCCACCTGAGGTGGAAAATGCCTAGGAAAAGAGAGATGCGGCTTCAAGAAGCTGAAGACCTACATCAGTTCAGACCCTTCCCTACCCAAAGGCGGGCGCATCAAAACAAGCGGTTATCCCTCGCTCTCAAGTTTACACAAACCCATCTCTGAAAGAGCTAGAAGTCTCCCAGTAATGGCTTGTTTTAAGGCAGACAAGACTGCATTTTAAAAACTACAGCCTAACAGGAAAGAAAGCTACATTGTGGCAGCTTCTCATTAAAGACCACTTAATAATAAATTTTTAAAAGATGTGTAGAAGCCACCAAAGGTGCCGCCAAGCCCTGGTGAGCAGGGAAATCTGAGTAAGTCTGCTCTGTGTCCTGAGGCCCTGGCAGGGCCTCCTGGGTGGCTTCTTAAAGATCCCAGGAGACAATCAGCAGACCTTCCTGCTTCTCTTAAAAATACAAAACATGCCTGACCTGCTCGGGTCATTAGATGCACTTAGAACCCAATGAGGGACACTCCTTCACGAGGAAATCATATCTGAACACACCATCAGGAAGTCAATATTGAAGGTTCTTGGGGGCGTGCACCCTCCTGCTCAAGAGGGTGTCCAGGAGTATTAAGTGGTGGAGACACCGGAACCCAGGAGCTAGAAGCTCACCCAAGAGCTTCCGACTCCTCGGTCTCCCACTCGGCGGTGGAGGCCACCAAAACCAGTCCCGATGCCCAGAGATTGCAACGGGACCTCCAAAACAAGCACACATGTCGCAGTCGCATGCGTCCTGCAAACTGGATGCCGCTCGTGGGGCCTGAAGCTTGCGTTTGGGACAGGGCTGGCTGGCTGTTGGATGCTGGACACCTGCAGCTTCGCCTCAGAGAAGAGGCAAACAGCTCTTCTTCCGCCGATGCCCAGCCCCACAGCCTGAATCCGGGGGCCCTGGGGTTAAGTCAGGTGCAGCTTGCGGGGGTGGGGGGGGGGGCGGGGGAAACCGTCGCTCAAGGGGTGGCACCTCAAAACCCCGCCGTCCCGGGCCCCTCTTCAGCCGAGTCCGGCAGAAAGGCGTCCCTTCCGCCACCTCCCCAACTTCCAGACGCCCCCATCAGCAGCCCGGGGGTGGGCGCGGACTCCACGTGCGCACCGCCCGTGCCCAGTCGGCCAGGGCCGGGCCACTCACCCGGCCCCCAGCGGCGCTCCGCTTCCTCCGCAGCGTGAGCCCGCTCCGCAGCAGCGCGGGCAGGTCTCTCAGCCGCGGCCGCAGCGACGCCGGTGGCTGCTCGCGCTCGGGCTCCCGGGCGCTGGGGCTGCGGCGCAGGGCGCCGTCTGCCGCCACCACTGCCGCCGCGGCGGCTAGGGCCGGGCTCTCGCACGGCGGCTGCATCTTGACGGAGCCCACTGCCATCCTCATGCCCTGACGGCGCTGCGGCGCCGGGGGCTCCTCTCTCTACCGCGCTCGCCTCCGCGCGCCGTCCGCGCCTTCGCCAGGAAGCGAGAGGGCGCGACTGCGGCTCGGGCGCGGGGCGCGCTGCCAGCCGCTGCCCATTGGCGCGCGCCGCGGCCCCCGCGAGGCTCAGCCCCGCGCACCTCCCCTCCCCTCCCCTCCTCTCTCCGCCCCTCCCCGCCCAGGTGCGCCGGCCCTGCCCCGCCCCTCCCCGCCCTTTCGCCCGAGAACTCCGCCTGGAACCTGGCCCCCTCGGATCTCCCACTCGGGACCCAGGAGGAAGAGGGCACCATGGGCACCGGCTCATCCACAGGTGCGAAATTCCCAGAATCTCCGCCAAGCCCGCTCTTCTGCCCTCTCCCCCTGTCCCCCTACCCCTTAGGCTGAAAAGTCCTGCTTCGCTTCACTTTTCCAAACAGCCAGGGGTTGACTTGGACCTCAACCAAGTGTGCTGAAGAGTCCGCCCTCCCGCACCTTTTGCACAGCCTGGCCCCTCATGGTAATCTTTACTCCTAGGAACTGTTTTGGCCAAGGAACTTCAAAATAGGCACGCTACAAGGCAAACACCATGAGGCAGAACTGCTTTGCGCTGACCCTTCTTGGCACACGCATCCTTAAAGGACGAAGGGAGACAACTTTTGTTGGTTATGATCGGTGTTGAGTAGAGTAGCTGCAAGTCTGGTGACCTGAAGGTGAATCTCTGTTAACATGTCAGAACCTGACCTTCCCTGAAAGCCCGCTGCTGTGATGAATGTGCTTGGTGAACTGTAAAGGCCTGCCGTGGTGTGAATCATTGTTTACACCCTTCCAGGAGGCAGGAATTCTGGATCATTGAGAGTGAAACTATTCCAGCAGTGCCTTAAACGCCAGGGAGTGGGAATCTTCACATCCCAGCTCAATCTGTCTTCAACGAGGGCCAGCCAGGGTTTTGACTTCTCATCAGTGGGGTGCTGGGATCCCCATCTTTGTCTAAGACTTACAAAAGTTGAATAAGCTTATTCACATTTTTAAAAAATGACAAGTAAGAATCGTAGGAGGTCAGGGCCCAGAGTTGGTTTACCATTGTGCCCTCAGCCACTCACATGGTAGGTGCTTGGCAAATATATATAAAAACATGCCATGTAACAAAAAAGGAAGAACGAACTGTGACCTCTGCCCTTAAGGAAGGTAAGATTTAACCTAGGAGTAGATAAACATCTAGAAAAACAAAGATATTGCACTTGTACTCTTGCTAATTGCCAAGTAAGTGTAGGTAAGACCACTTCAGGCCACAGGAGAGAGAAATGCTTCTGGCCTGGGATGGGCAAAGCTAAATCCACAAAAGGAAGGAAGTTTAAACTGCACCTTAAGGGTAAGCGGGGAAGATTCAACCAGGCAGAAGGGAGGGTAAGTGTCCAAGTAAGGAAGAAAGACATGAGGCTGGGCGTGGTGGCTCACGCCTGTAATCCTAGCACTTTGGGAGGCCAAGGTGGGTGGATCACAAGGTCAGGAAATCAAGACCATCCTGGCTCACATGGTGAAACCCTGTCTCTCCTAAAAATACAAAAATTACCTGGGCGTGGTGGCGGGCACCTGTAGTCCCAGCTACTCAGGAGGCTGAGGCAGGAGAATGGCATGAACCCGGGAGGCAGAGCTTGCAGTGAGCTGAGATTGCACCACTGAACTCCAGCCTGGGCAACAGAGCGAGACTCAGTCTTGGAAAGGAAAGGAGGGGAGGGGAGGGGAGGGGAGGGGAGGGGAGGGGAGGGGAGGGGAGAAGAAAAGAAAAGAAGAAAGAAAGACATGAGAAAAACACCAAGGTGGTATCACACAGAACTCACTGGGCACTGAAAATATGTCATGGTAGTGAAGGGAAAGATGACATAATGAAAAAGTAAGAGAAAATACCACAATGGATGATGGTAACACACTGCAGAAGGCCTTAAACCCTGTCACCTTAAGCTGTGTGTGTTAACTGGAAAGGACTTTATAATAGGACTCCATAGTCCATTACAGTTTCCAAATACCCATCACATGCATTTATCCAAGGCTGAAATTGCACTTGTATGTTACCATGTCAGACTCTATCCGTTTTTACAGTGTTAAAATATTGCAGCTCCAGTTGGTAATTGGTCATTATCTTGAGCCCCAGAGTGCCACTTACCCCCATACCTCCAACTTCTCCATGACTAAAGGGTGAACACCTGGCCCACTAGAAGTCCTCCAGGACATTCAGATTAGTGGGTGCTTGTGCCCTGTCACCCCTGATGACACCATTGAATCATACCATGAACCTACTCTACTCCAAAATAGAATACATGTTCTGTCTCCTGGTCCAGGTTCCTGGTCTTCACGCCCCTTCACACAGTTGCTCAATGCAAAGCCAACATTCCATAGATTCTATGGGACAGACCAAGCATCTAAAGCTCAAGAAGGGCCTTTGGAGAACTGGTTTAGGTTAAGGTGATAAATGACAAATGCCATTTAGCCTCAGGATAAAAATAGGCAAACAACAGGGAATAGTAGGATGTGTACACAGAAGAGCCATGTCACCGTTTAACTCAAATCAAGCAACCTTTACACTCGCTGTGCCCTGTCTGGAATGAGAGTCCTCTGCAATGCTGTCCAACAGAACTTCCTGCAATGTGCATTTTCTGTTACCTGTTTTGCAGCTACTAGCCACATGTGACTGCTGAGCACTTGAAACATGGCTAGGGTGACTGAGGAACTGAATTTTTAACTTTGTTTAATTTTAATTCATAAAAATTTAGATAGCAGCATATGGCTAGTAGCTACCATATTGGATAGTGCAGTTCTAGAAATCCACATTTCTCTCAGTGTCTTCAGTTTTTAAATTCAAATGTCACCATTTCAGTGAGGCCTTCCATGACCATGTGATTTTAAATTGCAGTCTTTCCTATCCATTCCTGTCTTCATTCCCTTCCTAACGCCCCACAGAGCTTACCACCATCCATATTCCATATATTTTACTTATTTACTTTGCCTATTGTCTGCCTCCCTATGACTAAAATGTGTATGCCATAAGGACAGGGCTTCTTTCCTCCTTTGTTCAGTATCTAGAACACATGAGTTGAATAATTGAATTATTTCATATATGAGAACTAAGTTTTTCAAACAGCTTAATCTGGATTTCTAGACAAAATCTGATTTTGCAGTATGAAAGCTTATAAAAATGTAAATCATATAAAAATACATTAGAATGAATAAGATCTACTGCTGGTAGCACAATAGGGTGACTATAGTTAAAAATAATTTACTGTATATTTTTTAATAACTAAAGGAGTGGAATTGGAATGTTCCTAACACAAAGAAATGATCAATGCTTCAGGTGATGGATAGCCCAATGTCCCTGATTTGCTCATTACATATTCTATGCCTGTATCAAAATGTCACATGGACCCCATAAATATGTACAACTATGATTTACCCGTAAGAATAATATATATATATTTTTTTTGAGATGGAATCTTGCTCTGTCACCAGGCTAGAGTGCAGTGGCACGATCTTGGCTCACCGCAACCTCTGTCTCCTGGGTTCAAGCAATTCTCATGCCTCAGCCTCCCGAGTAGCTGGGATTATAGGCACGCACCACCACACCCAGCTAATTTTTGTATTTTTAGTAGAGATGGGGTCTCACCATATTGGCCAGGGTGGTCTTGATCTCCTGACCTCATCATCCGCCCACCTTGGCCTCCCAAAGTGCTAGGATTACAGGCGTGGGCCACTGCGCCTGACCAAAAAAAAAAGTTTCAATGTAAATCATATTTGTGCCAAACCACGCAAATCAACGAGATCACTTGCCAGCCATTTGCAATTTTTCCTAGAGGATGGGGTACCAGAGCTGAATTTTACTTAAGAGAATGAGATCATCAAAGTCGAAGTGTGTATAAAGACCATGTGAGAAAACACAAATTTTAAGGGCTATTGGCAGGATAGGGAAATTGGAGAACAGGAAGATAGCTCTGACAATGAGCTAGCTACAAAGTGTTGAGGGCCTGAATTCACTGTGGCAATGGAAACAGAAATGAGGGGTTAGATGTTAGACAGTACAAAAGAAGACTCCTCGGGCATCAGAGCAGTAGAAAAATACTTCAGATGGTGTTGTGGATTGTATTGTCCAAAAATGGACAGTTCGGCATCTCCTATCTCCCAGGCTCTTCTGCAATGTGATCTTGCCACTCCCCCATAAAGAAATAGAGTTTCTTTCTCCATCCCTTTGAATTTGAGCAGACTTTGTAATATAGGAGTTAAGAAGAAATCACTTAGGCAAATAGTGAGGGTATGGGAGTCCTTGGTAAGACTTTCCTTTATAATGAAAAGCAGTACCAAATCATTTTCCAACAAAGAGCAATCTGTAAAGTTGAGCTGCAGATACAGACAAGCAAGCTGGGAGCTTGCACGGGTGAATGCCAGCAGGAACTAGAGTCTAAACATGTTCAAGATGGCAGTTCCATCTTCCCTTTTCTCCTAGCCATGTGTACAGTGAGGAGCAGACAAGATGGTGCAGGCCAAAGGAAGAATTCATTTGCATAATAAGATTCGCATGGGGTGATCAGTCTTCCCCATATGCTGTGTAAACATCACACCTGATTGAACCAATCTGTGAGCCCTAGGTAAGTCAGACACTGCCCCTTCAAGCCAAACTATCAAATCTGGCACATCCACCACCAGCCAGTCTTTTCTGCTGGGAAGACCACCCCCCACCCCCCTATAGAGAGAGCAATTTTTCTTTCTCTTCTCTCCTGCTATTAAACCTCCACTCCTAAACCCCTCATGTGTGTTCGTGTCCTAAATTTTCCTGGCACAAGAGGCCGAACCCCGGATATATACCCCAGACCGTGTAGTCGTTTCACTTATGAATGATTCAGCCAATAGAATAAATAGAGGTGACTTCACCTGTTCTGTAAATAGCCCTTGGTTGGCCTGGCAGCTTCCACTTCCTGCTGTCTTGGATTGCTTGGTCTTGGGATGTGCCTACTCAGAACCTAGCCTCCTTGCAGGGAGAAGCCCAAGCCACATGGAAGCCCTGTAGAAGTGATCTGGCAGCTGAGCTCCCAGTAAAGAACCAACATGAATTCCTGCCAATTTGGGAGCTACTTTGAACACAGTCCAGCTGAGCCTTCAGATGACTTCTGTACTAGTCATGTCTGACTGCAACCATAGGTGAGGAGCTCAAGAAAGAACTACCTAGCTAAGCCCCATCAACCCACCAAACTGTGAGAGATGATAAAGTGTTTGAAGCCACTAAGTCTAGAGGTATTTGTTACATAACCATAGATGACCAGGACCCATGGCTCGAAAAATGTGAAGAACATACTTCGTTGTGAATGAAAAGGATGGAAATTCATATTCATTTTTGTACGTGAATGAAGAAACTCTGGAAACTTTTTCAAGTCATTGGAATTGGGCATGTGGGGAAAGGAAAGGTGGGAGATTTTTCATGTACCACTTTTTATATTTTTTGTTTTTCAGAATATGGGAATATATTACCTATTTTTAAAAATAAAATTTTTTTAAATGGCTCCAGATTTAGAGAAGTCAAAGAGGTAGGGGAAACTGGTTTTGAGGGTTTCATTTTATATAGCAGTTATACCAACTAAAGGGTGCTCAGATGAAATTCCCACCAGCAAGAGAAGGAGGTGAGCTAGAACTGAAAAGAAAAGACTGGAGAGAGACAAGCAAGCTGGGAGTTTGCACTAGTCAATGCCAGCAGGACACAGGGTCTAGACGTGTTCAAGATGGCGGCTCCATCTTCTCTTCCCTGCTAGCCATGTGTTCAAAATCACAATGAACAGTGGAGCTAGACCAGGGTGCTCAAGGGATAGAGGAGAAGCGGGGACACTCTGTCCTTTGCTAAGCTTGAAGAACATGCTGCAGGTGACCTTCCATCCCCCATTGTATGGAATTTGGGGCACTGACTCTTATGGCTTCTCTCATTTAATTTTTGTGTTCTTGTATAATTACTAAGAATGCCAAGGAAACCATCTGTGAGCTGGTCTTTCCCTTGTTCCATGCCCTCCCTACCTGTCTTCTGATAAATGTATAGAATGCACATCAGCCTAATGAGTCTCCCAACACCACAGCTGTTAGGATTTTGATGAGTCCTCTTTGGAATGCATCTCTTCCCAGCGTCTCCCATTTTTAAATTTACCCTCATTCAAGATGTTGTGCACTGGTTTAACAGCTCTCAAAAACAGAAAACTTGCATATAATTTTGTCTCCCTATTCAACCCTGCCAATCCTCCAGCATGTAATCACCAAAATGGATTAAATATGAGCACAACCTTCCCAAGGTCTAAGCTGATTTTGAGGGTTTAGTTTTCTCTCTCTCTCTCTCTCTCTACATATATATATATATGCAGTTATACCAACTAAACTAAAGGGTGCCCAGATGAAACTTCAACCAGCAAGAAGAGGACGTGAGTTAGAACTGAAGAGAAAGGACCAGAGAGAGAGATGCCAGTGTTCAAAATCATGATGGTAAACAGTGGAGTTAGACCAGGGTGCTCAGGGAATAGGGAAGTAGCAGGGACACTCTGTCCTTGCTAAGCTTGAAGAACATGCTGCAGGTGACTTTCTGTCCCCAGTTGTTTGGAATTTCAGGCGGTGACTCTTATGGCTTCTCTCATTTAATTTTTGTGGTTTCTCTCATTTAATTTTAAGAGAGCAAAAAGCAGATCCTTACAGGAGAAACTCAAGTCTTCCCGTGCTGCCTCTGCTGAGAATGCCAGACAGAACAGTTTGAGTACTTGATACTAACTCTATTTTTATGTTTTCTTATGGAATGAATATGCAATTGAGAGAAATGTAGCAAAATAAGGAAACATGTTTCCAACCTAAAAATGTTAAGCCTTATTCATTTTATTTCTGTTTTCAAGAATCATAAATGTAACTATCTGCTATCAGACTGTTCATGACAAACCTGTGTGGCACTGTGCTATTATTTTTGTAGTACATCATGCACTATGCATCATGCAAATATCCCCCTTGGGGATGATAAACCGTCTTTATATTATTTGCATTGGTGGCCCCAGCCAGAGACAGTGGCTGACAGGCATGGGTGCCAGATGGGGGTTCCTCCCTATAAGTTCATCTTCTACTCGTTCACTAATAATCTTTAAAAAAAAAAAAAAAAGTATGTCTGTTCATGCCATTTCATATGCTATATACTACTACCATCCTGGAAATTTCTTTTATAAAGTCAGTTGTGCAAATTCACCAGGCCCTTTAGTAGATTTTGAAAAAAAATAAAATAAAATCTGTATGGTTGAATGCCCAAGAAGACAGAGGAAAAGGGTGATAAGAGAACTACCTTAACCAACAGACAGCAAGAAAGCCAAAACAATCTTGTCCCTTCTGTGCTTGTGGAAATCTACTCATCTTTACACAGATCAAACAGTATCTCCTCCTAGAAGCCCTCTCTGTTCTTTCCATTTGGGATTAATCTTTCTGTGGTAAACCTGTGTTTACCTAAAATTATGATTCCATGTTTACCACCTGTGTTATCATAGTCTATCTCTGCATTTGAATTAAGTCAGATTTTCCCATTTCACCAGTGCAAGATTATAAACCCTTTGAGGGCAGAAATTATTCTTTTTTGTATTTTCCTCTAGTATCTAATACAGTGGCTACCATATAGTAGATTATAAGCAAATAAATGCATGCATGAATGAATGCTGGGTGGATGAACAAATAAATGAACAAAATCATGATTAGCTAAACACTGCAATCCTAAGTTAAGGAAAGCAAGACAGAGGTCTCAGCAGATGCAGAGTCTCTGAGGTTGTAGGAAAGTACATTATCCCATGGGTGATGGGAGGCTATAAATGGACACCAGATGGTGGCATGTTCAGATCAGCAGGGAAGGAAGATGATTTTAGCATCAATATGTAAAGTGCTTTAGAATAGGGAGACACTGAAAGCTGGGCAGCCGGCAAAGCAGGTTACAGGATCCCAGGCATGAAGTATTAAAATGGTAATCCATAAGATCAAGTTCATGGAAGCTTCTTCTGTGGTTTCTTTTGCTGTTTGTGTCAGTGCATTCTGTGTACAGAATTTCTGTGCTAATTAAATGAAGTGGTGTTTGTAACACTGTTTGCAAACTTTAAAGCTCTACACAGATAGCACTGCCTTTATTATAGGATTGAAAGAGAAGGGGCAAATGAAATGATGCCCTGGATAAATCAAGGCCTGGATCAGGAAAATAGGAGAGAAGAGAGTGGAAAAGGAAACAAGGATTCAAAGTCATGCCCACACAGAAATTAGAAACCTTTAAGAATATGCTTCTCCTCTGTCTGTGAATGTTAAGCATCTGTAGCATTGATCCAAGCTAAATACAGAATGAGCTGTGAGCAAACCTGTCTTAGAGGGTACTGGCAACATTACATGAGCTCAGATTGGCTTTTGAAGATCTTGATCAGAAGATATAAATCTGGGCCGAAGTACACCAAGAGCAGCAGAAGGTGTCCCAAGTTCTAAACATAAAGAAGCCTTTAGCTTATAGTAGATGACAGCACTCAAGGAATGACAAGGGAGTTGTTTTCAAATATTTTGAATATGTTGAAAAAGAATTGGACTCATTCTATGTAAAGACCAAAGTGGGAAACTACAGAGAAAAAAGTTTCTTCTCAACATAATAAGGGTTTTTCTATCCATTTAAAGTCCTTTTTGAACCTGGAGTGGTCCCCGTCCTTGCAAAATGGGAAGCTTAGGCAGGATTTGATGGGATTTTGTTTCATCAGATGAAGGATTGGACTAAATGACCTGTAATGTCCTTTCTAATCAAAGATTCAGTTATTTCACTGGCCCTGGTATATACTGAAGTGGCTATAGGGCAGGGATTCTCAGACAGTGAGAATCCTTTCAGGGGTTTCCCAAGGGTCCTAATAATACTAAAATGTTACTTTCCCCCTTTTCTCTCATTCTCTCGTAAGTATACCTTGGTGTTTTCCAGAGGCTAAAAACATTGGATGTGGCAAAAGATAGAGTGTAGGACCAGATACGAGAATCTAGCTGCTTCTCTTAAGCCAGACATTTAAAGAAATTAGCGAAAATGTAATTTGTTTTGGAAAACAGTTATTTTTCATAAAACATATTTATAACAACACATAATCAGTTCATTTATTAAATAAATATTTTGAAGAAATGTCTCAGTTTTAAACTTTAATATGATAAGCATTCATAGATACAGCTGTAACCCACGTAGATAAAAAGTCTTTGGGATTCTATATAATTTAAGAGTGTAGAGGGGTCTTGAGACCAAAAAATTTGAGAACTGCTATTACAGGGCATGGTTAAAAAAATTATCTCTGATACTAGGAAAGGAGGGAGATCTAAACAGGTTGAAAAGCTTTCTGCCTTCCCCACTTCCCAGCTACCTTCATGGAGCTAATATCACTTTTATCCTGACACAGAACTAGTGACTTCCTCAAAGGTGGGTACTCTGCAGACCTAGGGTGGTAAAATAGAACACCCATGCTCTGGCATCAGATAGGCCTAGGTTCAAAACCAGGTCTTCCCACCTTCTAAGGTATGTGCCCTCAAGTTACTTGGTCTGAGCTTCTACCTTCTGTTCTAACACCTATACAACCAGGTTGTTGAGAAGATTAGACAAAATATGTGCAAAGACTCTAATCAGTGAGGTGGCTTGTAAACTATAGCCAGTGCTCTTTTTGGCATCATGTTGTCTCCATATTGGTGGTGCTGTAGTTATTTAATTCCCAGTGAGTTCCAGGGAAGCCACGTAACCTGATGAATGAACCATGGTCCAGATATGATTTTCATCAACTTTCCTTTGCCACATATTCCCCACTCTAGGCAAACTCCAAATCTTCTGATGGGTTATTCTTGAAGCACCTTGTTTACTGCCAATCATCAAAGTATAACTTTTTCATCCTTTATAGTCTAAATACACTCATAGGGAAGTCGGACAGACATTGAACATAGAGTTGAAAACCCTGAATCGAATCTTACATTTATGATTTATTAGCTCTGTGACTTTAGACAAACAATTCACCTCTCTGAGCCTATTTCCTTATCTGTAAAATAGAGATAATAAAATCCGGCCGGGCGCGGTGGCTCAAGCCTGTAATCCCAGCACTTTGGGAGGCCGAGACGGGCGGATCACGAGGTCAGGAGATCGAGACCATCCTGGCTAACACGGTGAAACCCCGTCTCTACTAAAAAATACAAAAAAACTAGCCGGGCGCGGTGGCGGGCGCCTGTAGTCCCAGCTACTCGGGAGGCGGAGGCAGGAGAATGGCGTGAACCTGGGAGGCGGAGCTTGCAGTGAGCTGAGATCCGGCCACTGCACTCCAGCCTGGGCGGCAGAGCGAGACTCCGTCTCAAAAAAAAAAAAAAAAAAAAAAAAAAAGATAATAAAATCCAACCTTCAGGTGGTTCTGAAGGCTAAACGATGCCTATGAATGCCTATGATAGTTAACCCTGTTAACCATCAGAATATGCATAAGTGTCAGTGGCTATTAATAAATCTCACCTCTTCTATGTTCAGAAGTGGTGGAAATGAAAAAAAGAATCCACAGTGAATATTTAATCAAAATTATCTCCAAACACACATATATACACATTTATTGGATAGTCATATGAAATTTGCATATGTTTTTACAAGCACGCAAACTCTGTGAATGGTTTTGGTCAATCTCCGAAATTTGTTTTCCTGTTCTTCAGCTTCATATCAAGCCCAATAAAGTGAAACACTAAAGCTTATGTAAATGCTTTGTTTATAAATAAACCTACTTGAAAGAGGTAATATTGGTAAGAAGAGCAATGAATAACTTTCTTTTTGAAAATTTAAATGTGACACTCTTCTGATTCTGTCTCTACAACCGGGTCCCTAGAGAGGGAGGGTTAAAGGAAGAGACACTTGAAGGGGTAATAATTCCTAATTGCTATTAACAGAGCTGAATCTGTTATCTTCAGGTGCTCTATTATGTCCATTCATTCAGAAATGGGAAAAGCTGGCTGGGCACGGTGGCTCATGCCTGTGAGTGGCTCCCAGAACTTTGGGAGGCCTAGATGGGTGGATTATTGAGGTCAGGAGTTTGAGATCAGCCTGGCCAACATGGGGAAACCCTATCTCTACTAAAAATAGAAAAATTAGCCAGGTGTGGTGGCACGCGCTTGTAGTCCCAGTTACTCAGGAGGCTGAGGTGGGAAGATCATTTGAGCTTGGGAGGCAGAGGCTGCAGTGAGCCAAGATCATATCACTGCACTCCAGCCTGGGCAACAGTGTGAGACTCTGTCTCAGGAAAAAAAAAAAAAAAAGTGGGAAAAGATGTTAGTCATAAAGTTTCTGTTTATTCCAGGTGAAATGTCAAAACCTTCATGGTTATGGCTTAGAGAGTGTGACTCAGTTCTCCAGTCCATTCAGAGAGAGCTAGTCCCCTGGGGTATTTGCATATTTGTTATCTTTGACTCCTCTTTGACTGTAAACTTCTTGGGGACTGGTGTCATCCTTTCTGAATATTACTTTATAGAATAGTTTTCTGCATAGTGGGCATTACATGGATCTGTAATTATATGATTCCAGATAAAAACTGATAGTTTAACTTTTCTAATATGTAGATTGTAACATTCTTTCAGATACTTTGTATAATGGCAAAAATAGAATTTTGTACTTATTTAAACAGGAGACTCGGGACTTAGTGTTTGTAAAGTTTTAATAGTTTTTCTCAGGGTATATGGACAAGATACATTTTTAGGTCTCTATAGTGTAGACATTAGAATAGAACATGAAATAAATTCAAGAGTCCATGCAATCATAGAAAAGGCTTGGAAACGTTGTTGTTTTATCTTATTTCCCTTCTTTGTTACCATATTTCCTTACAGTTTCTAATTATAAATGAGCGGTGCTATTGTATGGTAGTCTCTGGAGCCATACTGGCTGGATTCAAATCCTCCTTCTGCCTTTGACCAGTCATGAGATGTTTAATGGGCCACATCCTTGGAATCAGTTCTCTCATTTGTAAAATTGGAATGATTTTAGGAGCTGCCTCACAGAATCATTGTGGGAATAAATGGGTCATTATTTGTCAAGCACTTAGAATGGAGCTGGCACAGTCAGTATAAGTGTGTTAGAGATTATCTTCATCATTCTTTTCAGTCTGGAGTCCATAGGTTTTACAGGGTCTGGGAGCCTCCTTACATGAAAAACGCCTGTGTACTTTTCTGGTGAAAATATACAGGCTTCATCAGACTTTCAAAGTAAGCAGTCTAATAAGGAAATCTTCTGAGACCTACAGTACTTGGGGCAGAGCCTAACTTCCTAAATGTGAGCATGTATAGACAGACCAAAAACAAGACAGATGTAAGTTGCCTTGTTTACACTACAAGGCGTTTATTGTGAATTCAACTACAATGCAAAGGACTGCTCTTTATCTCAGAGAATATCTAACTAGTAGAAATGGACATTCCCCACCACCACCAAAAGACACAAACCTGAAAACGAGCAAAGGTCACATTCCACACCAGTGTTTGTGAGGTGGACCAATATCTTCTGGCAAGGGGATTTTGGGAGGGATTGGAGGCAGTCATTTGGGGAAAGGACAATTCTAATGGAATTCCAACACATCTGTTTATGCTCAAATCTTAAAAATACCCTGAAGAAGAAACAATCAGCAAAGGATCAGATGCCAGAGGTAAAATGGGAGGGGAGAAAATACCCAGATAAAACATTTGTAGGAGGAAACTTTATTTTTTGTTTGAATTTTGCATTTGTCTTTCTAAGGCAGCACAGATCCTCCATGAGAAGAAAAACAGATGGGATGGCAGCATTTTGTGGCTGTCTTCTGGAGCATTTACTAGAGAATTCACGGCTCCTTATAGTTACTGACGGGTACGCATTTGGATGAATTTTCTGCCATGACAACAGGTAATCCTCATAAAATTTCAGTCCCTAACAAGAGGGCAGAGATGTTGCTTTTCTAGCCTTTCTGCCTTTGAGTTTGCATATTAATAGCCTTGAATAGCTACTCAGGGTTCTAAATAATTGAAACTGCCTTGCTTGAAATCTACTTTATGATTGTTGCTTTAAAAATGACGAATTCTTGGCAGGGCACAGTGGCTCATGGCTGTAACCCCAGCACTCTGGGAGGCCAAAGTAGTAGATCACCTGAGGTCAGAAGTTCGAGACCAACCTGGCCAACATGGTGAAACCCCATCTCTGCTAAAAAAAAATACAAAAATTAGCCAGGCACGGTGACGGGCACCTGTAGTCCCAGCTACTCGGGAGGCTGAAGCAAGCGAATCCCTTGAACCCAGGAGGTGAAGGTTGCAGTGAGCCAAGATCACACCACTGCACTCCAGCCCGGGCAACAGAGCGAGACTCCATCTCAAAAAAAAAAAAAAGAAAGAAAGAAAAGAGAGAAAGAAAATAAAAACAAAAAGAAAGATTAATTATTTATTTTCCCTGGACAATTTTGACAGCTTCCTGCAATGGGTCTTATGTGCTTGAAAATCTCACTGTTGGTCCTCATTAGATATCTATAGAATCAAACTAAATATGATGCCGATTTTGCCTTAAGGAAGATATCAATATGTAATGTTCTTTTTTTTTTCTTTCTGGTTTAATCATCGATCATGCCTTGTAATCAAATAATCAATATTTATAGAACATCAGGAAACAGGAGGCAGAGTTACCTGGAATATTAAGAACTAAGATCAGGACAACTTGGAGGTATAACAGTGACAGGCTGTGAAACAACCTAGGCTACAAAATAGTCAAAACAGGAATGGAAAGGAAAGGCAGAGCTGAGACCTATTGAAGCAAAATCCCAGAAGATGATGATATGGGACAGAGGAGATGAAAGAAAGGATTCAGGCGAAGGTGATACTCGCTCTTCACAAGCTGTCCAATGCAGTCCTGGTGTTCAGTGCTTTTGTCAAGAATAATAAGATCATATCAATCCTCAGTGTCAACAGACTCATTTGACATCATTAAAATCAAACAAAAACAAATAAGCACTTTTAAATTTTGGAAAACAAACTCTGGAAAACTGAACAAGGAATTTTGTGCTTCACCATTCACTGCTGACTCCTTTTGCATCAGGTCCAAACTAATACCCCAACAGATTGATAGGTGAAATTATCCTACTGAACATGTTTCAAAGACAGACAGGATTAAGACCCTTATCTTTTCACAGAATGGCCTACTTCAAAGGAAGTCCATTCAAATGTAATAGCTGAATTTACATGGGTTAGTAGATTTACCCGGGGCCTATTTGAAATCTTCCCTCCATATAATATTTTAATCAATGCATAGGCTTTTCTGAATTATTAGAGTGAGAATAACAGAGTAACATGCACTTTTATTTCCTTTTTACTGGCAAATGAGCAGAAGGCAAATAGATTGCCTGAGATACACAGAGTGAGTCTGCCACAGTCCTTTAATTGTGGTTCTGGCTTTTATCCCTATGCTGAAGGCCATGCAGCAGTAACTGCTGATTAAAAACTAAGATGGTGGAGCCCTGAACCTTTCCTGTAAATCCCCTAAGCCGGCAATACTTCTTAGGATTTACACACTAATATAAGAGATTCACAAAAGACACAACAGAGACAGCTTCTGTGATAAAACCTTTCCAGAAGAGGCAAGGTGAGTGATCTTCCTGGCGAAACCTCTGAGGAGGTTAAATGCGTGGTCAGGTTAGGTTTCACTAATGCACTTCTCTGGAGGTTTCACCCAGAGCTGTCCTCATTCCAAACCTCCAGGGCTTGTGTGTAAACAGTTTGCAGAGGGTTAAGGTAGCCCAGAATGCTGAAAGTTACCTAACTTGGAGTGTCCACAGCATTGTTCTGAGTGGTCTCTGAGAAGACCTAAACCTTCTGACACTCACTATGTCAAACTCAAAGGAGAACAGGTTGAGGGGCAGTGATGCTTAGCCAGAGCTTTACTGCACACATCGGACTGCTTGTATCACTCCTAAGAAGTGTTGTCTATCACAGTCCAGTGACAGAGTCAATCCCTGGACAAACCAAACCTCACAAAAGTTATTGCAGCAGCTCCATAAGGAAATATATGGCTCAGCCACAAGACAACATATTAAAATCATACAACACTGATGCAAACACATTTACCCAAAATATAGATATGATGCAAGAGTATGAGCTAATGAAAGTCAATAGGCATTGAAGGGATTAGGCTTTCATGTTTATAGAAGAAAAAATGCAGAGTGGTGGATTTGAGGCAAAGATATTTACATGAGGCAAAGAACAGGGCTGTCAGAGCACCCTTCCCTGTAGGCAGAGGCTACAAGAGTTCACCAGAGGATAGACTACTTACTATAGAAAGAACACAGTGCAGTGTATCAACTCGTTAAAGTAGAAACAGCAGGAGCAAGAGCCGCATCCTTTTTCTTTCTATTTTTTATTTTTTTAAAAATTATTTTTAGGAAGGGTCTCGCTCTGTCACCTAGGCTGGAATGCAGTGACACAATCATGGCTCACTATAACCCTATAACCTCCGCACCCTACCCCTGACCCCTGGGCTCGAGCAAACCTCCTACCACTGCCTCCCAAATAGCTGGGACCACTGGCGTGCTATTTTTTTGTATTTTTAGTAGAGATGGGGTTTTGCTGTGCTGCCTAGCCTGGTCTCGAACTCCTGAGCTCAAGTGATCCACCCTCCTCGGCCTCCCAAAGTGCTGGGATTACAGACATGAGCTACTGCATCCAGCCAAGAACAGCATCTTTAAAATGGAAGCTTCGTGTACACATATGGGCAGCCAGAAAGCAGGTTTCTTAGTTCTAATTCCTCCAACCTTTTCACACCCTGAAATAAGAATTTCAGAGCTAGTAGTTTACTTGGGAGGTGCTCCTAAGAACACCAATAGAAGAGTGGACAACTTCAACATGATTAGAGAGGGAAGCCAATAAAAGGTTCATTATTAAGAAAGCTACAACTTGGGTAAATGAAGCTTAATCCTGCTAGAGAACACTGGAAGCCATTGTAGGTTTATCAGAGCTACCCCATTTGAGGGTGGGGGGAGCTGAGGTGTTTATATTCCACGCCCATCTGTCATTGGGCATCAATTCTCTGGCACATCCAGCCTGCTCTGAGCACTGGTAGAGCAGGTTTCAGCCACCAGAAAAAAATCCTTCCACATGCAGAGATGTGATGCTGGTAGTTTAAAGTCTGGCTGGGATGTGCTACAGAGATGGGGCCCCGAAGAGATATGGACAGGACACTGACGGGATCTACCACACAGGTCTTCCTCAGAAAATCCACTAGGTATCAGGCTAGGAGTCAGAGTTGAGGCAGGGAGAAACATGCTCTTTCTCCAAAGTATATTTTTCTCTCATTTACTTCTGGCAGATACCCACTTCCAATTTTCTGAATTTGCATGACTGAAGAGAGGCTAAGGTCGAAAGGAAGAAAGGTGTAATTGTTTGTGGACAGCAGAATATGCCACGCCACAATATGCCCCTTGGGTATAAGGATTATTTTAAGCTAAAGACACTTCAAAAACCAGTGTGTATAAGAAGGGCTCTCTGGCCCTCCCCTTTTTCTTCCTGAAAGCAGGAGATAAAACTCCCACATGAAAACTGTCCTCCCTATACCAGAAGGAAAGTAACATTCTTATCCTCAAGGACCGGAAGTTAAAACTGAGAGAAATCAGCACAAACAAACCTTTTTAAACTAACTGTTATCTTCCTAGCCATTTCTCTATGATTAACTACCCTCTTCTCAGCCCCTTTGTCTTATCACCTTTTTATAATTTACTACTCTTTGTCCAGTTCAGTATATAAGCATTCAATTCTAACTGCTTTTGGGGGGTCATTTCCTTATGAGCGTTCCTCTTTCATAAAACATAAATATTTATATATTATAAATAAAATGTTTTTCTCTTGTTATTCTGTCTTTTGCTATGGGGGTACAGCTGAGAGCTTGGAGGGGTAGAAAGAAAAGGATTTTTTTCCTTCCCTACATAACAAAATATTACAGATGGGGTGACTTAAGCAACAGAAATTTATTTTCTCATAGTTCTGGATGCTAAAAGTACAGATTAAGGTGTCAGCAGGTTTGATTTCTCCAGAAGTCACTCTCCTTGGCTTGTCAATGACCACCTTCTCACCATCTCCTCACATGACCCTTACCCTGGTGTTTCTATGTATCTCCAAATTTCCTCTTCTTATATAGACAGCTATCGGATTGGATTGGGGCCCACCCATACGACCTCATTTAACCTTAATTACCTCTTTAAAGACCCCATTTCCAAATACAGTCACATTCAGAGGCACTGGGGGTTAGGAGTTCAATATATCAATTTGGGAGGGATACAATTCAGTCCATAACAGAGAGCAATTAGCACATTCATTCATGCATTTAGATTTAGATTCATGCATATTTAGATTCATGCATATTTCTGTGATGAAAGAAAAAATGTGTATTAACTAGGTCCAAATAAACAATTAGCGTTGACAGTAAAAATACATACAGAACTGTAGCTGTTGTCTGAAGTTGAAAGAAACCTTTTATGAGTTCCTGAAGACTCCAATCCTTGATGTGAGGACCATCTGTAATAAGACCCCCTGGTGTTTGGTGACTCTTGGTCCTACTCTATTAAATCTCATGTATGATTTGTGAAAGTTCAGTAACAGCAAGAACTAACCTCTACTGAGTGCCTCTTATGCATCAGGTGCTGTGCTAAGCAATCCACATCGATTAAGTGATTCTTTTACTTGGGTACAAAATAATTAATATTTAACAGATGAGAAAACTGAGTTTTGCAGAGGCAAAGTAACTGAATGTTTAGGTCTTTATTAAAGCAAATGAACTTGTCTCCTATCTCACAGTAATACAAATACAAGCTTTACAAATACTGCAAATTTTATGTTTAATTCAATAAATATTTAAGGTGAACCTATTAAGAAATGATCTCAGCCTTGGAGGAAGGCAGGAAAAATCGGGTAATTTATAAGACTCTGGGTCTGTCTCCAAGAGGCTGACTCTAATAGGCCTCTAGACTGTCATAGGGAGAAATAGGCCAATAGACTGTAATAGAGAGAAAGCAGAAATGTGCTAGGTAAGAGGGAGATGTAATACAACCAACTACAGTTCATGGCTTCACGAGAACTCAGGCAAAGAAGGTATAAGTCCCAGTAGGGAGAGTACAGGAAAGCTTGAAGAGGCAATTGGCACTTGAGCATGTGAAGTGCAGAATGGGGCACTGATCCTGGTGGATTCACCCACTCCTCCAGGCTTCAACAGCATGTGCTCACAAAGCTGAATCAAGTAGAGCTCAGAACCCAGGAGCACTTCCATGGAGAAGGTAACATTTAAGAACAAGTACATTGCAGCCGAGGCTCTATGTGTGGGAGCCAGAGTAGTAGAGGTGGAAGACAGCAGCCCATGGGCTCAGCATGAACTATAAGTATGCGCTGTTGACATGCAAAAGGATTTTATAAAATTATATGCCAACATTTAAAAATTGGAAGGTTTCTCGTTGAACTCTAGATTTTTGGCTGCTGTGGATAATCAAAAGATCTGGCTGCCCTGGGCCTGCTTGCCTGCCAGATGTGAGTAGCACCTTCTCTTTCGTTAGGTTGGGCTCTCTCCATTTACTACAGCCCCACCACTCCCCCATTTTCTTGCACCAGCTGACCTCACTCACTTAAATTGCCTGCAGGCCCCCGTAGCAGCTGAGGCTGTGTCACTTGACTGAGCATCATGGTGATTCAGAGAACTAACAAGTGAATGGAATCTGTCTAAATCTTGGCTCTAGCTGTATGATTTGTCTCTGTATACCTCAGTTTTCTCATCGGTTAAGTGGGTATGATAGAGTACCAAATCTACAGGAACCACTTCACATGTGTAGATTGCTTAGTACAGCATCTGGTCCTTTGAGAACTCTAAATAGAGGTGGGGTCTTAACCACTGTTGTTCCAGGGTTTTGTTGGTGTGTGTGTTTGTCTTTGGATAATTACCTCCATTAGAGAAAAGTGCCAGTGAGCCCAGGTTTTCAGTTTGGAGCATATTTAGGATAGTTAGTTTTGCATTGATCCAAAAGCAGTTCTACAACTCCCACTCAGCCATTTCGTACATGCATCATTACTCCCAACAGACACCACGAAAAATAGTCCAAAAAAGCATCTCATTGTTGAAGAGGTGAGTGGCATCTTTTTATCAGACCAGGCACAAACACTTCTCTTAAAAAAAAGTCAAAAACATATCCAGTCTCTATTAAACTATGGATTTACGCAATATGCACACTTAATCAGAAAAAACAAAACTCTATTCTAAGAGATTAGGTAGCAGACATCAAAAAGCCCCTAGTGATAACACTTTAGACAAGATTAAAGATAGGAAAAGGGCATTACAGTAATACTTTTAACAGTTACATACATGAATCACATATATTCATAATTTTCCTCAGCTATGAATAACCTGAGTTTATATACAGACAGGGACTCATTTCACGATCGTGGTAGGCAGGTGATAAGGTGTTGGCTGCCAGATTAATCTACCAGACATTTTAAATTTGCACTGAATAAATCCTACATGGGATGATGAGAACTGGTATCCCTTAAGAAGTTACATAACCAAAAGTGGCCAGACAGTGGACGGTATCCTCCTCTGTTCCTTTTGCTGCTGTAGTACAGAGGCTGAAAGTAGGGGCCAGGTTTCAGCTTCCACCCCTTCTGTTAGCTGTGTGTCCTGGGCTAGTCCCTTAACCTATCTGTACCTCTGTTTCCCCACATAAAAAAGGCATTCAATGATTGTCTCTTGCACTGGGCTGTTGTGACGATAAAATACCGAATGATTGGCACAGTACCTGATATAGAGTAAGCACTCAATGTTAGCCATCTATATTGTTATGAATTAAAGGTCAGTTGATCACCCCTTTAAAAAAAAATGCCCAGAGTGTTCACCAGAACTGGATGAAATTCCGTGTCTTTCTGTTTCTCTCCTGAGCCTCTATCACCTTTGTGCCTGGAAAGGAGAAGGAACACTTGTTTTTCCTTCTCAGTGAAATGCAGGTTTACAAAGATTAAAAGGGGACATATGGGTTTAGCTTGGAGTGTCCAGATATCGGAACTGCTACAAAAAAAGAAGGCAAAGTTGCAGAATTGAGAAAATGACAGCAATGGTTGACCTTGAGAGAGAGAGAGATAGAAAGGAACAGAGAGAGAGAGAGAGAAGACAGGAAATTCAGTAATTATGTTAGTCATTCCTTTCATCCCAGCAAATGCAGAAGATGCAAATGTTGTAGTCATTATCGGGTACCCAAAGCTTCATATGGGTGAGCAAAGATGAACATTTTTAGCATCATTTTGAATTATTGAGGTAACATTTACTTGTAGGAACATATGCAGTCAGATTAACATTTCAGCATTTTCAACTAACAATAAACTTTCAAATCAGGTAAAGTTAACCCTACTGAGGACAATTTCCTATGACTTAGGGGGAAATTAACAAAATGTATTTCATTCGTGAGCAAGTTTCAATATCTCAATATTCTGGATTTACAACCAGACATGGGAATAATAGGTCCATGGAGACTTTGTTAATTTTTTTTCCTGAAGTCAGCTTGAAGAACTCCCTCCCTGTCATGATCAGGAGGTACAGAACCTGGAGCTGAAATCTTGATGGGCCCCAACAGACATGCATGCTAGCTAATGATTCCTCCTCACCTCTCTCTTAACCTGAGGACTCCTGGGCAATTTGGTGGGTAAATTTTATGACTGACACTAATTTATATAGGCTTTAAAAGGGTCCTTTTCTGCCTTACAGCCTCTTGTCAGGAGAGTGGAGCATCGGGGCTGTGGCAGTATAGACTTGAGTAAAATGCAGGGGAAAGGTGCCTTGGGAAATCTAACTTGGAACAAATGGATCATCTTAGATAAGGGCATTGTTACGGGACTGAATTAAGATGTCAGCTAAATCTGGGTACAGGCTGTCCTTCCCCTGCCAGAGGAAGCTGTCCCTCTGCTGGGAAATAGCCAGGGATTCAGTAATGAGAGAGAGGCTGAGACGCTTGCTGGACAACAAGATGGGAAGCAGGCACCTCTAGAAACAATAATTAGCAACTAGAAGTGAACAGTCCAGGGGAGAGGAAAAAGCAGCCCAGGCACTTGATTTTGCTTACGTTTTCCTATTGTTATCTGATAATCACACTGATGATCATTGTACTTGAATCTACAAGGCTTGATTGGCCTATTCATCTAGCAATTACAGTTTTGAGGGCTTTATACTTTTGTCTTAAGTTCCTGTAATATAAGTGGCAGGCATGGGTTTAGTTATTGCCTGGGCAGCCTCCTGTCCAGCATGGGGGTTGTTGGAAGGAACATCCCAGGACTTAACCAGGATGTCTGAGAAAGGCAGAGAGGGCACCCTTTCCACAGTCCTCCTGGGAGACTGGGAATGTAAATTCATGCCACTCACTACAAACTCTGAAAAGCTCCTGAGCATTGCATTTGCTTATGAAACATGCTCTTGACTTGATCAAATGAAAAACGATGTGAACTCTGCCCATGGGTTATTTACCCAGCAGTGAATGCTCCGAGTGTCTGAGATTCTATTACCATGGAAGTCCCCGTGGGCCTTGGGCTCTTTTTCTCTGAATGTAAATAAGCCTGGTGTCTTTGCATTTGTCCTCATATGTCATATTTCTTTTTTGAATGACAGAATCATCTGAGAGGCTCTGCTCTGGGAAGCCAGCTCCTGAGGCCAGGCGTCAGCAAATTGCAGCTCCCAGGCCAAATCCAGCCTACTGCTTGTTGTTGTTGTTTTTAAATAAAGTTTTATTTATAGATTGTCTCTGGCCGCTTTTATGCCACAGTGTAGAGCTGAGTAGTTGCTAGAGAGACCGCCTGGTCTGCACAGGCTAGAATATTTCCTATGTGGTCCTCTATAAAGGAAGTTTGCTGGCCCTGTCACGGGATATGGCCTCCTCTCCAGACTTCACTGGGAAGCCTGGTAGAGAATAGGATGGAGGAGGAAGCAAAACCTAAGTGGGTTCATTTACTCTTCTCTGTGCAGAGGGATCCCTCCTCACTCCTACCACAGGAATTACAAAGTTTCTTTTGTCCTTCTTTTGCCTTTGACCTTCGGGTGCACAGAGGTCAATAAATTATATTCCTCAGTCCATGGTGCAATATGATTGGGACCAATGCTTGTTTTTTGTTTTTTGTTTTTGTTTTTGAGACAGAGTCTCACTCTGTCACCCACGCTGGAGTGCAGTGGTGCAATCTCAGCTCACTGCAACCTCTGCCTCCCAGGTTCAAGAGATTTTCCTGTCTAACCCTCCCGAGTAGCTGAGACTACAGGTGCATGCCACCACACCTGGCTAATCTTTTGTATTTTTAGTAGAGACAGGATTTCACCATGTTAGCCAGGATTGTCTTGATCTCCTGACCTCATGATCCGCCTACCTCGGCCTCCCAAAGTGCTGGGATTAATGGCATGAGTCACTGCACCCAGCCAACGTTTGCTTATTTTACTTTATTTCATTTGACCTCTTCCTCTCCAGCTTCCTTCACTTCCCTGCTTAGGTATGTTACTCTGAAGTGCTTGATATGCATGTATTCTTATAAAATGTGGTCGTTGTATGTTTGTGTTTTTAATGTGCCTAAATTATATTGTACTGTAAATCTCATTTCAGTTCATTCTTTTTCACTGCCAACTATTTTTGCTCAGCATCATGTTTTTAAGATTCATCTGTGATGCTTGTGTGCATCTCATTCATTGTTTCTGATTACACCTCAAAGCTTGTAGGGGAAAAGGACAGTAGATTCTTCTCTCAGAAGGCGTGGGACCTCTGGTGTGTGAGTTATTCATAATACCCATTACACAGTAAACCCCCAGATAAAATACAGATCTTTAAAGAGAGCTTGGCTGGGCACAGTGGCTCATGCCTTTGGGAGGCTGAGGAGGGTGGATCACTTGAGTTCAAGAGTTTGAGACCAGCCTGGCAACATGGCAAGATCCTTGTCTCTGCAAAGAGGGAAAAAAAAAAAAAAAAACACAACAAAAATTAACCAGGCATGGTGGCAAGTGCTTGTAGTCTCAGCTACTTTACTTGGATGGCTGAGGTGGAAGGATGGCTTGAGCCTGGGAGATGGAGGTTGCAGTGAGCTGAGATCATGCCACTACACTCTAGCCTGGGTGACAGAGCAAGATCCTGTCTCAAAACAACAACAACAACAAAAACCTGCCATACATAAATCATAATTATATCCATCAATAGAGACCCTGAATTCTTGATAAACCCTGATATCAAGCTTAGTTAGGAGGCAATATTTCTGAAAAGCATTCTGCATATTCTCAACTAACCACCCCACCCCACCAATATATCTCTACAATCTAATTTGTAGCCAGTCATTTCCAACTATGCATTGTCTATATTGGGTTCTCAGTGAAGGCAGACAAGGCTTGGGGTTTCTCAGAAGATGGAGATTCAGGTGGGCCTATCTCCAAAAAGGCAAGAAGGACAGCCATGACAGTATTTGTCCTTGGACAGTTGCTGACAAGCTTGGACTGTTCTACTATGCCCCCAGTGTTAGATTGACCTACCAGGATGTCAGAGCCCTCTCATTCCCACACCATGCCCTCTATCGGGAGGGATCTTTTGGTTCATAAGCCTTCCCATCCCTTAGGTTCTGTGAGCTTTCAAGGGTTGCCAGGTGGGATGAGCAGGGAATCTCCACAATTTACCAAATAAAGGGGGTTCAATCAATGATTTTGTGTTAGACTCAAGGGAAGAATATTCAACTTCAACCAATTATTATTCCCATAGAATACTGTAAATCGTTTCCTGACCAAAGATTTTAATCTCAGCTCTGAGGATTTATGCTTTTCATGCATCTTTTCCGTATTGTGAAAAAAAAGATCTATGTCTTTTGACATTTGATGCTTTTCCAGTATGAGAGTATGTAATAAATGGTAGACTAAAACTAGGGATCTGCATGCAGATTTACAGTAATGCTTGAATTTTAATAATGTTAATGTCAGGCTTCTGAAGGAGATCCAGAAAGTTTTTGTGGCATACCTAATATACCATTCAAATTAGTACTCTTTGTTCTCCTTCCATCCAGAAATGTCAGGGCATTACTGATTTATATGTAAGACAGTGTCTTGAGAAGGGGCAGTAGGGAATTTAAAAGGGGGCTGATGTACTGCAGAGTGTGATGGAGCAACCTTATTTATTGGCCCAGAGGGTTGAGGCTCTGCAGAGGAAGGTGGCAAGGGACTGAGCACAAGGCTTCACTGTGGACAAAACTGTCCCCTAATTTGTCCCTTGGGTCCAGACCAAGGCCCTTAGCAAGGCTGCTAATTAAGGAAGGGGTTTTGATGATCCATAATTCACCCTTTTTGCATCCACTCAATACCTTCTTAAACTCAATTTTCCAAACTTATACATGGAATGGAGGACTTGTAGTTCTGCTCCTGGCTGATTTTTCATCGGAACAATTCCATCCCCCCAACAAAAAACACACACACACAAGTTAAGCTTGTCTAAATAAGATAACTCAGGCCAACTCTCTGCCTTTCTATCTCTTTATGAATATGACTTCTATCCACACACATCTCAGCATTGCAGACAGACAAGTAATCTTCCCAATTTGCATTTAACAAAGGTTAAGCAAACCTCTCTAAAATGTAATCTGGGAAGGGCCATACTTCTCGTGTATAGCTAAAGAGATTGTACACTAATTAAATTGAAGTACCTATCAAGATTAAAGCAAGAAGTTTCATGATAGGAAAAGTCTTCATCAACGAGGGAAGCATGAAGCATAAATTTCATTAAAAATATAATTTTTAGGGTAAACGTTACAATAATGGAGATTTTCACACAGGAGGTCCCTATTTTGTTCATCCTAATTAGGTATCTTCTTTTTTCCCTTATCTTGAGCAAGGGCAATCATTTTACTCATACAGCAAAATAGAAGCACTTTTTAATCACTTCAGCAAGTCAGCAAAGGGCTTTCTGCTCAGCAGTTGCTCTACTAAGAAATCTTCCTCGTCATTCCTGCTCCCATCCCCAAGACACATTCCAGAGTTTAACTCAACGTCTTTGATGGCTCCTAATGATCTTTATTCAACTATTTGTCATCTTCCCACCCACTTTTTTTTTTTTTTTTTTTTTTGAGACTGAGTCTGGCTCTGTCGCCCAGGCTGGAGTGCAGTGGCTGGATCTCAGCTCACTGCAAGCTCCGCCTCCCGGGTTTACGCCATTCTCCTGCCTCAGCCTCCGGAGTAGCTGGGACCACAGGCGCCCGCCACCTCGCCCGGCTAGTTTTTTGTATTTTTTTAGTAGAGACGGGGTTTCACCGTGTTAGCCAGGATGGTCTCGATCTCCTGACCTTGTGATCCGCCCGTCTCAGCCTCCCAAAGTGCTGGGATTACAGGCTTGAGCCACCGCGCCCGGCTCCCACCCACTTTTAAAGTCACAAAATGTCAAATGTCTTTTTTTTTTTTTAAGAAAACCAAGAATATTATAACTCCTTATGATAGCTGGGCCTAATGAACAGCAATTTTTTTTACAATTTAAATGATGGCAGGCTCACGCCTGTAGTCCCAGCACTTTGGGAGGCCGAGTCGGGTGGATCATTTGAGCCCAGGAGTTTGAGACCATCCTGGGCAACTTGGCAAAACCCCATCTCTACAAAAAATACAAGAAAAAAAATTAGCTGGGTGTGGTGCCTTGTGCCTGTAGTCTCAGCTACTCAGGAGACTGAGCCTGGGCAACAAAGTGAGACCCTGTCCCCCCAAAATAAATAAATAAATGATGGGCAAAAGGGAAGTGCCAAATACCCATGGTATATGCTGAATTTGTAAATTAAAAAATACATAGAATCTACAATTATATCAAAATACAATTTTAATTTAAAAAAACACGTAAAACCCTAACTTACTAGCCAGAGTTTCGTGAACTTAAAGCTATAAATATATGAGCTCAACACTTTTCACATTTGCTTTTTAAAATGAACATACTGATTTCATTTATAGCTGCACTTTAAGACATTTTCTAAAGGAAATAATAAGCCACACTACTCCCCCATCACCTAACACTTTGAGATTGTTTGTTCCCTTGAATTGTAAATAGTCTCTTGAAAGTTTCAAGGCTGCAGTACTTTTCAAAAGGATCAGGCTAGATTGGGAAGCAATGTGGAAGACAATGAAACGTTGCAGTTTTGTGCTTGTTGACACTTCTTAGGATACAAGCCACTAAGCTTTTCTGTCATCCCTTCCTCTCTCTCATCATTCTGCATTATTTTCACCTAGAACCATTTGTTTCTCTATCATTACTGAGCTCTGTGCAGAAAAACGAGATATATGTCAGAAATTCACAAGCAATGAATAAATAGTATAATGCTTAGAGTAAGGAGGTGAAGGAAAGATTTCTTTGGAGTTGGCTGCTATAAAGGAGGTACTTCTCTGAATCTGGTTTAACCTTAACCCTGTTTCCCACTACAGAAAGATTATTTGCTTAAGGGTTACTATCCCATAACTTCTATCGAGCTCCCAGCTGTCTCCTGAGGTAGGGCCCAAATTGTCAGAAGCATTCAAAGCACATGTTGAGTTTATAAGAATATTTCCTTTCAATATTCCTTACTCAGATTATTTGCCAGCAGATGTGGTCACTGAAAGGCTGTAATTAGAAACCAGCACTATAGCACTATAGGCTGAGCGTAGTGGCTCTTGCCTGTAATCCCAGCACTTTGGGAGGCCAAGGCAGGTGGATCACTTGAGGTCAGGAGGTTGAGACCAGCCTGGTCGACATAGCGAAACTCCATCTCTGCTAAAAATACAAAACTTAGCCAGGTGTGATGGTGCACGCCTGTAGTCCCAGCTACTCAGGAGACTGAGGTGGGAGAATTGCTTGAACCCAGGAGGCAGAGGTTACAGTGAGCTGAGATTGTGCCACTGCTCTCCAGCCTGGGAGACAGAGCAAGACTCCTTCTCAAAAGAGAAAAAGAAACCAGTACTATATCAGAATACTGTAGTGCACTAGACTTTCCTTAGAAATCAATGTATTTAATGACATTAATATTGGAATAGTTAGTTTCCTTTAAGCCGCTAGAATGTAAGTTTCTAGAGGACAGGGATTCTTATCTATTTGTTCACTGACATATCCCAAGAGACCAGGGTAGTGCATGCATGTGTTAAGTGCTCAATAAATATTTGTTGATTGAATATAGAAGACAAGGTTCAGCTGTGTGCATTAAACATTTGTGTTTGGGAAGCGGGAATAAAGAGGCAATTAGAATCAACTGTTAAAAGACATGCCGTTGACTCCTAATAGATATTAATCTCTTGGGAGGGTTTGCTTTTCAAAAGAGATTTCCCTTTTAAGTGTAACTGACTCACAGTAATGCAGGCTGGCAAAGAAAAGGCCGTGGAAGCAAAAGCAGTGAGGTTTTAATCTGCATGTCTGAACTCTTCTTAAATTCAGTTAACTATGGTCTTTCCCCAATTTGCAGAATTTTGAGTTTTTCTCCAAAAACTTTCCCTTACAAATTGTTGTTTTCAACTACAACTTGTGTATGTGAAATATGAGCATGTAATGGTCTTTTATTTATTTATTTATTTTGATGGAGTCTCGCTCTGTCCCACGCTGGAGTGCAGTGCAGAGGAGGGATCTCGGCTTACTGCAACTTCCATCTCCGGGGTTCAAGCAATTCTCCTGCCTCAGCCTCTCCAGTAGCTGGGATTACAGGTGCCCACCACCATGCCTGGCTAATTTTTGTATTTTTAGTAGAGATGAGGTTTCACCATGTTGGCCAGGCTGGTCTCAAACTCCTAACCTCAAGTGATCCACCCACCTCAGCCTCCCAAAGTGCTGGGATTACAGGTGTGAGCCACTGCACCCAGCCTGGTTGTATTTTTTGTGGTGCTCAGCCTAGGTCAGTGTTCTAATTATACCTAAAACCCACTATAGAGCTATCTCTATGCGCTCATGAAAATCAGCAGCCCAGAGATAAGGATCTTGGGATATGGCCTCAGTTCAGCCACCAGCAAATTAACAGTGTGACCTTTGACTAGTCAGGGTCTCTCTGTATCTCAGTTTGAGCATTTGTAAAATGGCTTTAAATCCATCTATTCTACCTCCCTCCCAGGGTTCTATGAGAATCAATGAATTGAAATGGTCATGATATGAAAACCTTTAAAAATTATAAGGTAAACAAGAAATATAAGTAAGAAATGAATAGTGTGGTTGGACTGATGTCTTGGCACAATACTTCACTCTCATTCCGCCCTAAAGACAATTCAAGGAACCAGAAGGTTCTGATCATGTCTCCTAGAAAATGTATGTATATAATTGCCTGCTTTTTGAAGCTCTGATGGAACCCAAGAGCTCTGGAGTTAGAGAAGACAGCTTTGGTTCAATATCAGTCTTCCAATTGATAACTACTCCTCCTGTTAGTTAATCTCTCTCAGCTCCGGTTTCTCCACATAGGAATAATAAATATAAAGAATAACTGAGATTTGCAAGTGATTTATAACAGTATTAATGACAATGCATATTTGCATATTAGTTTTCTGAGGATCTGGGATTCAAACTCAGGTCTTGTAATTTCAAATCTAGTTCCCTTTTCATTATTCAGAGTCAGATTTCTTATTAAATAAACTTGACATTTATCCCATGGGTATGGAGAAAATATCTGCTATTTTGGCATATTAAGTGGTATGTGCCTTTAAAAAATATCATTCTTAAGGCCTCACCCTTGTAGCAGGTTGTCATTGAAGAGATAACTTGCAGATTTTTTGTGCGATTTGGTTATTAAGCCTTCTTCTTGGTGCAAATTTTGCCTATGGCAACCAGTGTTATGACCGATATTGATAGTTAGAACTCTATAAATAACATGCAAACATATAGTTCACGATTAAATGCAGAGGTATCCAGGAAAGTAAGAATTACACTGCCTCCCACCCCTTGAAAAGATTTGGAGACAGGCTGATCACAGTCCTGCAATTCCCTGCCCTTCGGTCTCTGCCTCTCTTTGGGGCTGTCCTAGCTCCCAGTAGAAAAGACGACCCTGTTGTCAGCTTCCTGGATGTTGCCTTCCTTTTTGAACTATGTCTACATACACAAAGGTTCTAATTTTTTAAAAAGACTGATTTTGTAACAAAGAAAATATTTTTACTGGGTAGGTGGTGGGGCGTGGGCAGGAAGCATAGTTTAATCCTGTGCACTGCTGTTACACTACTTCTCCAGTCAAATTTTCAAGGCTTTGCTTGTGGGTGCAAAGGCTACCTATTGCTTTTTGTGTTATTGTGGTCAAATACACATAACATAAAATTTACCATGTACACCACTTTTAGGTGTACAGTTCAGTGCCATTAACTGAATTAGGGTATAAACCCCAACTCTCAATTTCCCTCTTCCCCCAAGCCCCTGGTAACCTATAATTTACTTTCTGTCTTTGTAATTTGTCTAGGTGTCTCATAAAAGTGGAATTATATAGTATTTGTCTTTCTGTGATCAGCTTATCTAATTAGCATAATGTCTTCAAGGTTCATCCAAGTTGTAGCATGTGTCAGAATTTCATCCCCTTTTAAGGCTGAATAATATTCCATTGTCTATCTATACCAGATTTTGTTAATCTGTTTATTTGTTGATGGACTTTTGGGTTGTTGTGCCTTTTAGCTATTATGAATAATACTGCTATGAACATTGGTATACAAATATCTGTTTGAGATCTTGCTTTCAATTCTCTTTGGAATGTATCCAGTGGCTAGCTTATATGGTAATTTCATGCTTAATTTTTTTTTTGAGGAACTGCCTGCCATACTCTCCAGTGGCTGTGCCATTTTACATTTCCACAGCCATGGACAAGAGTTCCAGTTTCTCCATTTCCTTGCCAACACTATTATTTTCTGTTTTTTCAATAATAGCCATTCTAGTGGGTGTGAAGTGGTATTTCATTGTGGTTTTTGATTTGCATTGCCCTAATGATTAGTGATATTGAGTATTCTATTGCTTTTTGAGTTGACTAACACTCCTTGGCTGGATAGCCAGTGCCCTGTAGCACTGTCTCACATCCTATATGAGCACCCTCTCTGCTTAGCTTTCTATTCTCCATCTTTCCTGAGGGGTGCCCTTTCTCTGACATCCCTTGGCTCACCCCTACAGAGGCAGGGGATTTTGGTGTATTGCAGCTCAGCATCCCAAGATGCAGGTCAGGGTGGGGTAAGAGGGAGACTATCTGGAAGGGAAAATGGAAACTATCCACCATTCCAATACTTTAATAACTGCTATATATCCATCACAATATCTAGGACAATCATGGGCTCATGGTAGATAATAAATACTTATGTATTAGAATATAATTTTGCCAGATGTATTAAAGCAGAAGTTGGGGTTAAGCCTGTGAACTACCTACTTTACCTATAGTTTCAAATGGTAAATGTGGGTAGCCAGTTACAGATTCACCCCTGCTATGACAGACTATTATTTTGCCTTACAGCAGTTATGAGTCCCATGCCATCATTCCCTCCTCTCACCATCAGTCCACAGGGTCAATACATTGATAATTGTTGAAACAGGATGATGGGTACATAATCTCTAATTTTGTGTACATTTGGAATGTTCCATAATAAAAAGTTTATTCAGATAGATACCAGGCCTCACAACTGACCGTGTGATGGAAGGGACCACCCGTAGTCTTATTTATCCGTCTATTTTTTGCATTGGGTAATTAATTTGAGTTCTATGGGTAATTGTTATTAAATTTAATTTTTTTAATTATACAATTCTGCAAAGTCTAAAGCTTAAGGCAATTTCTATGTCTATGATATATAAGCATAAATTATATTATAGGTCATTATATATAGTCATTTTAAAGTTATGCTTATTGTCTGATGCATATATAAAATAACATTTAAATAGCATTTCAGTACCTCCTATAATTACACTGAAAAATTTTTCCCGGTGTTACTGAAATCGGTTGCAAATCTTAGATACATAAAGTACTAGAAAAGTAGCCAAAAAAAGAGACATGGACTCAACATGCTGCCAAAAATAATAATAGAACCTTGAATGTTAAGCAGCTTTTGAAAAAGCTCTTCTGTGGAATGAAATGCATTCACTCCAGTTGCTCTTCCCTATCCTCCTGCTTCTTGTTATAGACGTGCCTTGCTGGCTGACTTCCTGATCGGTTGGTGGGCCCAGTCCTACTGAGTCACCCGGCTGCAGCTGTTGAGTATGAGTGTGTGGAGCTGGTAGAAACCAGGATGGAGAGTAGGCTGGAGACTGAGCACTTGGGAAAATTTTAAATAGGAAAAAAAAAAAAAAATGAACGAAAGCACTGAGCTGCTGCTGTGAGGGCAATTTGCTCTCTGTAGGCATCACAAAGTGTATTTGATGACTGAGGCCAAAATTGGTCTATTTGCTTTGTTTCTTTGGAGAAAAATGAGAATACCAATGATTGTCCTCTGGTTGGCATCATGTTCACTCGGTGCACAGTTATTTTCTGTTACCAATGGTTTTTACAGGTCGTATAAGGGGTAGTGGGCAAGAGTTAATGTTTTTCTGTCATCACTCTGGAAAGTACATCAGGACCTTTCATTTCAATCTGTCCCTGTAAGTCTGGTTGTCCCTTTTCACGTACTCAAAGGAAAATTGGTATGGGGCCCAAAACATAGAATGGGGTGTACCGATCTCCTTGGTCTGACCAGTTCAGTTTGGACCCTAGAGAAGCTCAGCCAGTGTGGACCACTTTGGGAAGAAGGCCACTCAGTGCTTTCATCTAGGAAGTGTTCCTAAAGTCAAGTCCCAGTTTAGTGAGTCTCCTCAATTTTAAGAGGAGGCACAGAACGCCACAACTTCTAAGCTGCCTGCTTTTAAAAATGTTAATAAGTCATTAAAATTAAATAAGACAAGGCTGGGTGCAGTGGCTCATGCCTGCAATCCCAGCACTTTGGGAGGCCAAGGCAGGCAGATCCCCTGAGGTCAGGAGTTTGAGACCAGCCTGGCCAACGTGGTGAAACCCCGTCTCTACTAAAAATACAAAAATTAGCCAAGTGTGGTAGTACGCACCTGTAATCCCAGCTACTCAGGCGAATTGCTTGAACCCAGGAGGTGGAGGTGCAGTGAGCTGAGATCATGCCACTGTACTCCAGCCTGGGCAACAGAGTGAGACTCGGTCTCAATAAATAAATAAATAAATAAATAAGACTACGCTTAAAGCATGTAGCACTGTGTCTAGCACATTGTGAAAGTCAATACATGTTAGCTTTTATTTATGACTATTCTAGCTATGAGCACAACAAACTTTATTCTAAATTACTTATTCATTTAGCAAACAACTATTGAGTACCTACCATACATCAAGCACAGTTTTAGTCAATATGGATGTGGCAGTGTACAAAATTGAGCCAAGATCCCTGCTCTCATCAAATGGACATGCTTTGAAAGGGAAAACACAATACATTGTTCAACTAAATAATTCCTTTAACAATTGTCATAAATAAAACAAAATGAGAGAGTGGGGATAGAGAGTGACTGAGGAGAATGGGATGGGGAGAGAAGTGACTCTAGATAGAGTGACCAAGGAGAGCTTCTCCCCAGAAGGGATTGGATGGTAAGATGGAGTTGCCATGTGAAGATGCAGAGGTGCAGTAGCCCAGGCAAAGAGAACAGTAAGAGAAAGGCCCTAAGTAGACCCCATCTCAACACTGAGCCCTCTTACCACATGCAATGGATGTCAGGCTGCAGGCCTGTTTGCTGTCCTTTCAATAGTTTCCATGTTCAAGGCATTTAAGTACTTAACCTGCAAACAGATTAAATTGCTGCCAGAAGGAGCTGTGGTCCGAAGGTGAAAACTCACCCATTTCTACAAATGATGTAGAATTTTTAGTTTAAGCAAGCATGAGAAATGACTCCTTGAATAAGCATTGCTTGATTGTCACTATTACCCATTTCACTGGGACAGCCTGCTTTCCATCTTGGGACCAGGCCCATCACTCACTGCTACTCAAATCACAGATGTAAGAACCAGCACATGAGATAGGCTGGCTCCTGCTCTGCCAGTAAGTAACCTGCTATATGCTCTTAACAGGTCACTTAGACCTTCTGTGACTTCGTTTGGTCATCTATAAAACCAGAGGAATGGGTTACACTGGTGCATCTAAAACTTTCCTGTGCCTTCCCATCTCCTGGAAACTTTGTTGCCTGCAGACTCTGACTCAGGAGTGTGTGGCAGGGCCTGTGATTCAGCATTTCTAACCAACTCCCAGGTGATACTGAGGCTGCCCACGCTTGACCACACTTTTGAGGATGGAGAGTTTAGATTAAGTACCTTCTAGCTTGAAATCTAGGAGTCTGCATTCCAGGCATACTAGGACTTGAACTTCAAGTCTTTGAACTGATCTTAATCACATAAAAACCTATGATGACCAAGACAGGTGTGAGCTTCCTGCAGTAAGCAACCTGTGCTTCCTTCTGGGTTGTCCAACCCTTGCAAGTCAAGATCACTGCCTCACCTTAGCTACCTGGTACTGCAACACCTCTGCATCCTGGGGCAGGACTGGTGAAACTCATTATCACTTCTCAAAATTGATATGATGAAATGAGGAAGCTTCGATTTCATAAGTGTGCCAACATTTGGGCTGGGATGGAATGGTTTGTTTACCATAATAAGCCATAAAAACAGAGCATAATAATTTAATTGACATTATTTGATGGATGAATGTAATCACTGAGTGAGATTCTTTTAAAATCACACCAAATTCCATATAGTTCTGGAAGTTCAGTGAAGCATGTTATTGTTGATTTTACTTTTATTACCTCTGCTGGGGTTTACCTTGAGCGGGTTATTAGACAGGTAACAAACCTAGATTTTTTAAGAGTAGAAAATCCTTCAACACTTCTCAGCAATATCAGTGTCCCCTTGGCTTCTTATCTCTAAAAGACGTAGCTGAGGTGGTCAGTTTCCCATGGCTCTCAGATCTGCTCTCTAACAGGCCAGAGGAAGCGGAATCATGGAGACAAATAACTCAGGAAATGACAGCCTTTTGTTGCACTATTTAGTATAGGGAAGAAAGGTAGCATAAAAGGGCATGCTGTCATTGTCATAAGAATGGTTTACATTTGAATATCACCTCACAGTTTTTAAAGTGTTTTCAGGAAGTGACTATGGTTATCACCATTTTATGAGGGAAGACTACAAGCTAAAGGGAGCTGTGAACTGATAATTGGTAAGCAGAGCGTCTGAACTCAGGTCTCCTATCCAGTGTAATTTTCAGCCTGTGGATAATCCCCCAATTACAGAACCTGAACCCAGTCTTCACGCGCTTTCCCAAGCTCACAGAGCATGACATGTAGAGGAAGAACAAGATTCTATCCAGTTCTGTTGATTCTCAAATTGACATCCTGTGTTGTCACCCCCAAGACCTGTGATTACCTTTGTTGGATTGTTAGGACTACACAATCTATATTTCCCATCAAACATGCTCTCCTGTAGAGAGTTCCTTGGGGATAGACTGAGCCTAGCCAGATGTCAATAAATGGCATAAGATAATTAACTGACATTTCATTCAATCCTTCAATGTTTCTTCTCCCACACATCAGTCCAAAGGTTCAAAGCGTCATGGGACAGCCATCCAAGGGGAAGCAAACAAATGAAATAGGACTTGTTCTCTCTAATCCCTTTCAGGCTATGCAGGGCACTCCCTGGGATAAGGCTGGCCATTTCGGAAAACATACTATAAATACTGGTCAGTTGCTACCTGCATTTTCAGTCAGCTTTCTCTTTTTTAAATGTTTGCTCGGAAGGTAGATTCTCCGCCTGAAGTGCGTGAACATACATTTCCAAACAGGTGATATTGCCAAACGTGACTCATGGGGAAGCCGGTTGTTTTACAAAGAACTTGTAGGAAACAAATAGCAAAACATATTAAATATGTCTCTTGGCCAATAATTGAAATCAGTGCAGGGCAATAACAAAGAAGAGAAGTATTTAGCCATGATTTCTACCTATTGTGAGCTCCTTATATTGTTCATAGGAGCTGCAACAAATATTTAGAAACAATCATAATACATAGAGAGACAATATTACCACATAGAAAAGCCTCGGTTAGCATTGATTTTATTGATCTTCCAGACACAGCAGGTAGTTGTAACTTACAATTATGCCCATAGGTGAGAGTCTCTATTTATGCTATCACGCAAAACATTTAAAAAATTAATTCCAAGCCAGGTGCAGTGGCTCATGCTTGTTAATCTCAGCACTTTGGGAGGCTGAGGTAAGAAGATCGCCTGAGCTCAGGAATGTAAGACCAGCCTAGGCAACATAGACCTTGTCTCTACAAAGAAAAAAAGAAAATTTTTAACCTGTCCTGGTTCTCAGTAAGATAACACTGGCTTTTATCATTGGCATGCTCAATTGAACCAGGGCTCTGGCAAAAATTAAATTTCAATTGGTCATACCCACCTATCCATTCCCCTCAATCCCCGTCCCAATGATGCCGGAAAATGGCGAGGAACATGATGACCAGGCAGGGCTGCCCAGTGGTGGTGACAGTCTCTGAGGACTCCCAGCATCACGCTGCCAGTGGGTTAGCCCTGCCACACCTCTATTTGGGCACGACGAAAAGCAGCACTTGGGGCAGCTTCAGATGGAGGGGTGGGAAACTGACTTCCCTTCCTGCCGACACTCCAGGTGGAGTCTATGACTTCTTCCTGCCCTATTGTGTTGGAGTTAGAGAAAGTGTATGTGGCAGGATGGGGTGGTAGTGAGCAGGATGGCAGAGGTATGGACAATGTCCTAACAAGGTGGCAAACTTGAGGAAAAGGCAGAGGGCACACCATTTGGACCAGGGCCCCTGTTTCCTTACCCCACAGCCTTTGTCTCATTCTCTCAAAGGACCCGATTACTTAGTAGGAGCTAATACAGGGATCCAGACCCCCAGAGCCATCCACTTTCCAAATAAGCAGTAGACTCATTGATGGCCACAGCAGAAGAGTCCCGAAGCTAGGGAATCCTGGTACCAGGGAGAATATTCTCCCATTAAAAGGACCGAGATTCCCTTCGTTGCCCTCCCATTCTGGTGCAACCACACCTGATCTGGCTCTCAAGCTATAAGATACTTTATAGTATGAGGAAATGATGTTCCTCATACTGTCATACTTTTGTCATTGTTATATTGGTTATAACAATGACAAAAGAAAAATTCATGCCAGATACCCCTGCTGTGGCTCTGTCTGGGTGGCAGAGGAGGGATCTCCACGCACAAGCTCTCGCCTGACAACCACAGAGAGATTCTGTGCAGGGCCACTGACTTTCTGCACATTTCCTAGAAGCCCCAGACAAGGAGGGAAAAGCAGCTGGACAGATTTGCAGTCAGCCTTCCAGAACCAAAGCAACTATACAGAATTCCCGTTGCCATGCTTCACCGTGCTGGGTGCAGTCTGCTGACTCGGAAATGAACCCACCATCAAGCGAGAATCAGAAAGACTTGACTCTTGGCCCAGTAAGACCATCTGAGTTTGTTGAAGCATTTCTAGCCCTTTATGCCCTATTTTTACTTCCTCCCCTTGCTTATCTTGGGTAACCTAGAAAGGAGCTGAGAGATGTAAATAATGTTTCTGATTGTGGAGATCTGGGATCCAATCAGCAAGGAGGGGGCATGATTAAATCCAGGCTGACTCAGAGATGGCAGGCGAGGACAGCAAGGAGAGCAGACATCTGCAAGGACTTGGGCAACTCATTAGGGAGGAATTTTAGGAACAGAAGAGGGAGAAGCTGTGGTGCAAAGTTGTACCGTGGAACAAGAATTACTCCCCACCCCCAGGCCCCCACCAAACCAGCCTTTCCCTGCACAAGACCGTGTTTGGAGACACACAGAACTGAATCCTGGGTGATAGAAACAGTTTGCAATAGGACTGTATCTATGTTTGAGAAAGGAGGGACTACATTACATTTCAATCCATCAGCATTAACTGAGCACTACGAAATCCCAGGCACTGTGATCAGAGATAAGACGGAAATGAGAAACAGTTTCTGTTCCCAGGCTAGAAACAGAGCTTTATAAGATTTAGCCGCAGATCCCTCTATTCACTCCTGAAAAGTAATCAATATGCTTTCATAAAATGAGGAAAAGAAAGCAGTGGTCTGACCCGTAAAACAGAGATTGCTCGGTGCAATCCAGAAGCCTGCTCAAGGCGGGGTCCAGCCCAGCCCCAGTCTAGCATAACCCAGGGACCCAGGGAACCCAGGGATGTGCCCACGGTTATTCTATCACTTGGTTAGCAATGGGTACTTGAACATCAGTGAACAAAACAGTGAACTGAACAGGCAAACATCTCTGCCTTGTGGAGTTGACATTCTTGGGGGAAGATACTGTTCATAAATAACATTCAGAAGACTAAGAAAATTGTATAGTATCTTAGAAGAAGCACGTATGGAAATTAAAACATAGAGTAGGGTAAGGGAATCAGGGGAATGGCCATTTAAAAATAGGGTGCTCATGAAATCGGACCAATTTTCCAACAAGCTGGATGCCCATAGAACTGAAGCTTGAGCAACTTACATGTGTACAATGAAACACACCTGCTGCTGGTCAACCAGCTCCTCTTCCTTACCCTTCCCTAACTCCTGTTTTCCCACCCATGGTTACAATGAAATGTCAGACCCTTCGCTTGACCACCTCCTGCCTATTGATCAACTTCTCTTCCTTGCCCCACCTGTTTTCCTTCCTGGCTATATACAGCCAACAGGGGAGGGAAATGCAGGATGAATTTGAGGCTTGCCTCCCATCTCTCTAGCTGAGGTCACCTGAATAAAGCCTTCTTCTCTGGCAATACTCAGCAATTGACTTTCTGTGCCGTGAGCAATGAGACCTAGACTAAACCCCTGGCACTCAGTAACACTCAGGATAGGCCTCCTTGAGAAGGTGACATCTGAGAAAGGACTTGGGAGTGAGGCCCCCTCCAGGAGTGGATGTTGGGAGTCCTGAATGTAAGCCCTGGGCCCTCCTCCATGTGAGTCAATCAGTGTGGAAAGGACCTCCCACTCTACAAAGTTTCCAGCGCCTGAAAAGCAGGCTCTATGTGCTCTTCTCCTTGCATGTTCTTCTCTTACACGACCTGATACTTAGTAATTGCTCAGTTAAAGTCCAGTGCATGTGCTGGAACAGTCTCTTGGGACTGCTCTGATTAGGGCTTTTTCCGGGCCAAACAAGACTCTGGTGGAACTCCAGACATAGACAGATTGATAGTGCAACATTCTAGCAAGAGACGACATCAAGCAAGTTCTTAAAAGTAATTCCCTACCTTCACACACTTGGATTACAGTCTCTGTGTACATTCCCAAATGGGATGATGCACCTGTAACCCAATCAACTAAGAAACATTGTCAACAGTTTTCTGACCTGCCTGAGATTGTTACGTAATCTGGCCAGAAGTGCAGGTCTTTCTAATAATCCAGTGTAATCATCTTCAGCTTCTCCCTGTATCAGACCCATCCTGTACGCCTCTTTGCTTCACCTGTCTCCCAGGCCCTCAGCTGCTTGCTGTCCTGCAGTAGCCATTGCTGAGCCCGATTCTAGGAGGGCAGCAGGCGGGTCAGCCTCACCTAAGCCCCATCTGTGGAGACAGATGCCCAAAGTCTCTACCATGCGTGGATTCCATGAAGCCCTGGGCCAATGGGGGCAAGATCTGTGTCACACCCAGGCCAGACGCTGCAGCAGGAAGTGCAGGGGACTGGAGGGAGTGAGCAGTAATTATCTTCTCTGTTCCAACTTTTCGTGGCTTGTTCCAAGAACAGAGAGCACACAGCACATAAAGGTAAAATGGTAAGAATTCTGCTTGTTCTCCTGGGCACATGCCCCTCAAAGATATCTCAGATGTCTTTGCTCTATGTGTAAGACATAGCCATACAAATTCAAGATTAAATCCCATCCACAAGGTTTGATACTTCAACTTTTTCAGTAATGACAAACATAAGGGACTCAGATTCCTTCCAGTGAAAAAGACCATATGATTTCTTTCGCTCCTAGAGTGCTTTCAAATGCATGCCTCACTAACCCTCCACTTCCCTTTCCCTGTAGGAAATGGACAATAAATGACACTCCTTTAGGTTAGAGGCACTATCTTAGACACCATTAAGATACACGCACATGTGTGTGAGCTCTTTCCCCACTCACAAAACCCAGCTAAAAGCTTTTAAGCTCTGCTTTGAATTTTTTTTAAATTCATATAATTTTCCAGGATTTTACTTGACTGAATTCATCCAATGCTCTTTGTTTTTACCATCATGGATCAGCAAAGGCAATTTTCAGAATGACCCTGAAGGGACTATTTCTTTAGTGCTTTTCTTCCCTGAGAGGAACTTGCCTGTTTGCCTCATTTTGGGCTGAATCTGACCTCCTCAGTCTTGTGATAGAGGCTGGTAAGAGTAAACACCTAATCTTTTTTGCAACAAAACAGAAAATCTACTTTTCACAACATGTTTCTTTGTCTTAGTGCAGGCTCCTGGGTTCCTGTGTTTAAACTGCACACGGAGAGATTCTACAAAAGTTTTAATGTCTTGAAGCTTTCTAGTGCACTCCCGTCGATCCATCTGCGTAGTCTCAATAAGTATTTCTTTATAGAGCAGAAGACGAGGAGATAACTCTTTACTGTGGGAGCATATACCTTTGCAGGCCTCTGGGGGCTGATTATGAAGTTGTATTATATGAGCATCACCTTCAAAGCCTCATTCTAGGCAAGCTGGTCTGCAAAGAATATCAAAGAATACAGGCTGTGTGCAGAGGTTTTCAAAGGAGAATTCTGTGCTCACTTTCAACACATCATTCCATGGCTGCTCCCCTATCAACCATATTTTAGGGCTATCTCCTTTGTACACATAAATTTAAAACTGCTTAGACTGCATGCAAGACCATTTGCAGAAGAGCTGCCAAGCCTCTCTCCCTCTTTAATTCACTCCGCTGAGTGGCATTCCTCCAAGACCAGTGCTCCTATCCCAGAGCAGACCCAAATCCACCATCCTCAAACTCACCTTCTGTTTACCCACCTCAGGCCCTTTCCTTACAGAGATCCCACTACCAGAAAGTATCGTTCTCCCCTTCTGAAATCATACCCACCTTTCCAGGCCCAAATTAAATGGCATCTTCTCCAGGAAGCCTCCTCAGACGGCCCATCCCAACCGGAATTCATCTCCTCTCCTCCAGTCTCCTCACACTCTGTGCCTCTATTTTGTGGGATTTATTAGAAAGATGGGGAAAGGAGGGTAGGGCAGCAGGTTCTGGGGGCAATTAGAAGAAACTAGGGCAAATCACATACAGGTGTTTTGAACTTCACTCCTGTTTTGTTAGGAGTGAGTGTGATTTTCTGAGACTGAAACCTGACAGAAGCAAAGCAGGAAAGGCCAGTGGGTTTGAAGACGACGATATGTTCCAGGGTATCCCAGCATCCTTTGGGATGAGATCTCTATGGGAGAGCCAGAGACTGGAACCAAGGTTTTAAAATCCAGGGTGTGGAAAGAGAGCTGAAATTTGATCTGTGTCTGTGTTGGTGGTGATGATTAATGAACGGTGGTAGAGAGAAGTTGCCTTACATCTGAAATGCTGTCCAAAATTCTTTGTGTCTCTGAGGTTAAGACCATTTAGATTGAGGTGGCTGGAGTTAATACGGCTAGAGCACTTATCACGGACAGATTGATGGCTCTTGTCTTTGCACCTGTCTCATTCGCTTGGCTTTAAGCATCTTTAGGGCAGGGATCAAGTCTTACTCATCTTGAGACCTCCCACATACTGGCACTCAATAAATAATGGTTGTAGAATTGAATTGGGTTAAATTAAATGAGCCCTGGGAAAGGTTTCTATCCTAATAGTTTCTTAATAGCATCTATAAGAAAACTAGACTCAATTTTATGTAGCTTTAAAACATTTTATTTAGTTTGAATCAGCTTCAAGAAGGCAAATGCTTCTTTCAAATAGGTAAGTTTGTCTGAAATATAAAACCAGTAGAAAAGGCCTTCATCTGACTAAGCCCTAAGCAACTCAGTCCAGCATTGGTCCATTAATAATCTTTGCTTTGTAATTTTTCAAATACTAAAAACTTTCTGGATCATGCCACTGCACTCCAGCCTGAATGACAGAACAGGACCCCATCTCTAAAAAATAAATGTCTGATATGAGAATTTATGTCAACTTCATGATTGGGAGAAAATAAAATTATATACAAAAAAAGAAAATTAAAATACTTGTGGCTAGCCAGGCACGGTGGCTCATGCTTGTAATTCCAGCACTTTTGGTGACCCAGGCAATTGATTGCTTGAGCCCAGGAGTTTGAGACCAGCCTGGGAAGCACAGTGAAACTCCATCTCTACAAAAAGTACAAAAATTAGCTGGACGTGGTAGGACGTGCCTGTAGTCCCAGCTATTGAGGCAGGAGGATCACTTGAGCCTGAGAGGTCGAGGATGCACAAAACTCATGCCACCCAAAGATAAACGCTCCATCAACAGTTTGATGTATGACTTTCCTACCCTTCCCCTAGTATCTCTGGACCTCCCCTAGGATCTCATAACTAAAATCTTCCAGGATGCTATTCCAGGACTATGGCTGCCATCCTTTTTGTTTGGTCATTGCCTGAGTCTTGCCTTGAATGTCACCCTACTTTCTCTTTCTGAGTTCACTCCCACTCATTCTAAAGTTTCCCAATTTATGCTCTCTCCTCTTTCGCTGTCTGTTAAAATCTGTTCTCAGCAAAAGCTCTCACTCACTCAAAGTGTAAATCATGGCTAAACCTTTGCATGCTACCCATTCCAGAATTATTTGCATTTAGAGCTGAAGCCTTAAATGAAAGAACTGGACCTCCAGTTCTGAGCTATAGAGCCCTAATAAAGTAGTTCTTCATATACTGTTTCTGGAGGCATATTCAGGTTTTGGCATCCTTGATGTCAATGTTGAAGACCCACCTTAAGAAAAAAAAAATTATAAATATAAAATTAGATATAAAAGAATATTTAGAAGAAAGCCATGAAAATGAGCATCATGCATAACTAAAGTTCAATATTTAGGAGCTTTATGATAGACTCACTTCTGATGTTTTAAAATTGATCCTTAGCATCCAGTGAAATTGGCAAGGTAGGTACCATTAGCCCCACTTCACAGATAAGGAAACTGAGACCCAGAGAAGCTACACAAAGAATAGAATCACGTACTGATAGACACTGGAGGTATCTGCCCTAATGAACCAAAGCCAAAAAGAGTTAAATGTTGTATTGTAACAAAGAAAATATTTGTAGAAGAGATCCAAACCCAGATCTCCTGGCTCCAAGCCTGCTGTTCTCTCTAGTATCCATCCCACCCAGAGGCTAAACTGAGGCTACAATTCACAGCTGCTGAACTTGACTCTCCATGACTTTTTCTCCTAACCCCAATGTGAACTGACCCCTTAAAAAGAAAAAGAAAGAGATGCTATAGTTGAATGTTTGACATATCACATGTAAACATGGTGATAACAAAACTAAGGTATTAAATGTGAGGGATCCTGAGAGAAATATGGATATGTCAGCTTTCATGTGATAGCAGTGCCCAGAAAACTTTCATGTCAAATTTATATGAAGTAAATTCTACGGTGAATAAAGAACTCACTATTTTGAGGAACTCCATAATAAAACCTCCTGTTAAAAATTAAAAGAATTCTTGTCAATCAAAGAATAACATTCCAATTTCTCTCTTGACAGTTTGAATGTTCATACCCAGAGATTTCCTAAGGCAGAGCACAATTGCACATACTAGGAAAAATGTTGGAATTTGGACAGGACTGTGAGGTGAACGGAAATAAAACCTGAGACATAGTTTAGATTCATTCAACAATAAGAGCAGGTTTCCACACTGTGAAAATGTATGTCGGTCCTGCTGGTTTTGTTTTCATCTCAACCATGTGAATGATGTTGCCAATAAGATTTTTAGTTCTATCTTTGAAATGCAATTATTCTGCCTGTTCCCATGGAAACTCTGGTAGGTTGATTACAGTAATGGCCCTGATTGGCCACACCTGTCTTGGACCCTGGCACTGCAATGTCAACAATCCTGGGCTAGCTTGCTGGAGAATGAGAGCCAGGAGATTCAGTGCCTCCTTTTCCACCCACCATTGCAGTAGCTGACAGCCACCCAACAACCAGACATGTAAGGCCATCCTAAACCAGCCAGCCCCCGACTGATTTGCCAGCTGACTGCAGACCTTAGCCCAGGCTATGTCCTTCAAGACTGAAAGAACCACCCAGGTTATCCACACAGTCATGAGCTAAATAAATGATTATTGTTTTAAGGCATGTAGTTTGGGGATGGTTTATTTTCACAACTAACTGATACAGAAATCAACCATAATACATTCCTGCAAAGAATTAGCTACTTTGGGAGCATTTTCTGCTTAAATGGACTGAACTGTTAGCATTGGTGGTTGATATTCCATCCTTCATCTGTTTGAATGTCTTAGAGACCTATAAACTATGTAGTCTGAGCATAAATAATTCTGCAGTATGGATATATTCACATGAAGTTGCTGACATATGTTTGGCAAGAACATTGTTCTGGCAGTCATTAAAATGCAGAAAAAATAAAGTTTTCAGAACAAAGTGAACTTTTTGATGAATAGATTTGACTACACACTCACTCTAAAGATTCAGTGATTTCTCTTCCAACATCTCATCAAATAATCAAAACTTTTCAGACAGGCTGTGATTACTAATAAAGTAGGGGTTTGGCAGCCTGGCCACCTATTTTTGTAAATAAAGTTTTATTGGAACACAGTCATGCTTGTTCATTTACATATTGTCTATGGCTGCTTTTGTGTAATGACAGCAGAGTTGAGAAATTGCAACAGATATTGTAACTCAAAAACCTAAAATATTTACTGTCTGACCTTTAAGAAAAAGTTTTCAAACCACTGCAGTATACCACAAATATCTTTCTAAAGTAAATTCATTAAAATAGCTATTATTAAGATACTTTCAAATTACAGTCTCAGACTTGACAAAACCTAACCAATCACATTGCAAGGAGATATAGTAAAGAAAGGGAGGAAGAGGCATGTGGGGGTGTTGTCATAAAAATTGCAGGAATACCACCATTGTTGGGCCTATTAGATGGACTTCTGTCAAGCCACAGTTAGGTTATACAAACAGGTGAGCCAGTAGTCATAAAGCATTTACAACAAAGTCAAGCTCTACTGAGCTTTGCCCATCTGTTTTTCTGTAGCCCATTCATTAATCATATTCCTTATGAGTCACCCGATTCCTTTGCCAGAACCACAGTTATGTTTCAGGAATATTAGAACTCACAGCCAGGGAAGATAGACACTCCGGGCTTGACATTCACCTTTCAAAGTATCAGCATCTTTATAAAGTGACCACCAGGGACCGGCGCGGTGGCTCACGTCTGTAGTCCCAGCACTTTGGGAGGCTGAAGTGGGCAGATCACGAAGTCAAGAGATCGAGACTATCCTGGCCAACATAGTGAAACCCCATCTCCACTAAAAATACAAAAATTAGCTGGGCCTGGTGGTACAGGCCTGTAGTCCCAGCTACTCGGGGGGCTGAGGCAGGAGAATCGCTTGAACCCAGGAGGGGGAGGTTGCAGTGAGCTGAGATCGCACCATTGCATTCCAGCCTGGCAACAGAGCAAGACTCCATCTCAAAAAAAAAAAAAAAAAAAAAAAAAGACCACCAGGTGCTCTCTCTAAAGTCGCTCCCAAATTGGACACTGTGACTGTGAGTTGGTGGTTGTGATGCTGCTTATCGAACAGTAGTTGTGGGAACTAGTGGCCCAGCTTCTGCAACTAAATGCAGCCACTGCTCAGGCCTGTGGACCACAGTTCAGCTCATTGGAGGGAAGCCATGGGCCTCAAGCTCTGGAAACTCTCACCCTACTGAAGGAACCAGGTGCCTGGCTGGTGCCTTGCTCAGTGAGGCCACAGAAGGGAAGATGACAAAATGGTGTGCCACCAGAATGTCCTAAAAACAAGACAGGAAGTTTGTCTTGGCAGGAAGTCATTCTGTACACTCAAGTTATTAGCAGTATAATTCTGGGTGGTAGAAATGCCAGTGGTTTTTTTTTTTTAATTGATGCACATTTTCTGCAGTGGTATGTATTAATTGCGTAAAAAAAAAAAAAAGAAAAAAACCCTGGCTGGGCGCGATGGCTCACACCCGTAATCCCAGCACTTTGGGAGTCTGAGGTGGGCCGATCACGATGTCAGGAGATTGACACCATCCTGGCTAACACAATGAAACCCCGTCTTTACTAAAAATACAAAAAATTAGCCGAGTGTGGTGGCGGGTGCCTGTAATCCCAGCTATTCGGGAGGCTGAGGCAGGAGAATGGCGTGAGCCCCGGGGGCAGAGCTTGCAGTGAGCCGAGATTGAGCCACTGCACTCCAGCCTGGGAGACAAAGCAAGACTCCATCTCACAAAAAAAAAAAAAAAATTCCAGAAATGATAAAAGGTGTTTTTCAAAGGACCCCAGTCCCATTTCTAAGGCAAATAATGGGACTGGGATCCTTTAAAAAACAGCTTTAATCATTTCTTCTTGGTGGGGGAAGACGGATCACCAGACTTTATAGCCTCACACTCCCCATTTGGAACCCTAACTACTTTTCACCCTTCAAATCTAGTCCTGATGCCTGTTTTTAAGACACCTCCCATGCACAAAAGCATTACTGGGTGATTTGCCTTAGGCCCACCTCTTTCACCCCAGGCCCGCTATGGCCAAACCCTTTGTTTGGGAACAGTTTGATTTTGCTATGGCAAGGACTCCAAAACCTGCCTTGCCATTAGGAAGACCTGAAGGAGTTGAATGCAAAATATTATTTCCTGGGGTCCAGACCAGTTTAGTAGCTGCGGAGCAGGATCTGAACTCCCCAAGTGTTTTTAATGATCGGCTCCATTTCGGACCAGATCCTTGTGGAACTACTGCCAGCATCTGGGTCTGATCTCACTGGGAAGGTAACCCCAGGTTCACACTGGGCCTTATGGAAGGCAGCAAGATGGACACGGCAGAGAAATCCATGGATTACCTCTTGTTCATCGCGTTGATTTCTTTTCTCCAAAACTGTTTTTCTTCTTTTAATTTTCTTCATTGGTTAAGATCCTGAACCCTGAAACCATTCTGCCTATGTCCAGAGCTTGCCTCTGCCACTTTCTAGTTGTGAGACTCTGGGCAAGTTTCTTAACCTCTCTGTGTCTCAAGCTCCCTTATCTGCAAAATAAGGATCCTAGCAGTATGTACTCCATAGAACTGTCAGGAGGGTTAGACGAGTAAATATAAAAAGTGCTTAGAAGAGTGCCTTGCGTATGGTAAAGATAACTAAAGGTGGCTATTTCTTTTTAATCATTGTTTGACATTTTTTGGCCTATTACGCTGTCCTAGAAGCTCTTGCCTTGTGCCCCTTTCTGAGGGAAGCGCAGTTTCCTTTGGGCACCGTCACCTGCTCAGAGAGGGAGATTTAGGATGGGCTTGTCAGTATTTATTCAGATACAAGGCCTAACATGGCATGTAAGTTATGAGGGCAATATTGTGCCAGTCAGCACCTCACACAGGCACAGGACAGAGGTGTTGCAACACAACTGCACGGGGCACCTCTGGGTCCTATCATTGTGTCTACTGCTGGTGACTAGCGACAAAGCAGTTCCACCTCAAGACCAGCATACGTAGAGGCTACCTGACCCAGATCACACTCTTCTTTCCCATCCATAGGGTTGACTGTCTTAGTCTATTCTGGCTGATATAACAAAATATCATAGACTAGGTGGCTTCTAAACAACAGAAATTTATTTTTCACAGTTCTGGAGGCTGGGAAGTCCAAGCAAGGGACTGGCAGATTCGGTGTCTGGTGAGCACCCACCTTCTAGTTCACACATGGAGCCCTCTAGCTTTGTCCTCACATAGCGAAAGGGACATGCTAGCTCTCTGGGGTCTTTTAGTAATGGCACTAATCTCAATCTTGATGGGTCTGTCCTGATGACCTAATCACTTTCCAAAGGCCCCCACCTCCTAATACCTTCAAATTGGTGATTAGGTTTCAACATATAAATTTGAGGGGCTGGAGGTGGGGCATGGACAAAACATTGAGACCATAGCACTGGCCATTTGGAAAATACCCAATATTTTAAGATGCAATTATCAAAACAATGGACCCAAAGCAATTGGATAAGTTGAGAAATTTTATCACTTGCCAAGTTTCAGTTGCAAGTGTGGAGTTTTCAGCTTAGTGAATTCCTTACTCTTGTTGATACTAAGGGTTAATAAACAACAATAGTCATAGCTGATCACAGAGAGTGGGGAGGAATAAAAACGACTTTCCTCCAAGGTGTCAACTCTGTACCTGGAGCGATTTGGGAGGGCAGAGCTCCAGAAACTGCAAAAAGCTGCCAGTGACAGTGTAAATGTAGTCTGTTACATGAACATAGTGACTGCTTTTTTTTTTTTTTTGAAACTACATTATTAGCAACTCACAATGAATCAGTTATTTTTAGTCACCAATCATGAGTCATCTATTCCCAGATTAGCATTAGATACTTCACCTGATAATTTAATGAGCACACCTCATAAAAATAGCACTACTATCTATATTTGTGCTATTTTCTAGTGTCACTATGTTTGGTGTTGTTAGCATTTACTAGATGTTGTTAGCATTTACTAGATGCCCTCCAGGATAAATAAATGGTAAATGGTAGAGAGAATACCCCCTCTAGGCATTCAGAGTCAGTTACCGAGGTGGAAAGAGTGGAGGAAGTCAAGTGAGACCACCTGAGTGTAAGGCCCAACTATAAATTTTGTGTCTCTTTAGGCACATGTCTTAATCTGAGATTGCTTCTTAAACCAGGAAAAACAGCCACCTTATGGAGGGTAGCAAAGAAATTAAAGATCATAAGTATTCCATTGCTCCCCTGCATTTCCCAACCACGCCCAGCTAGGCAGGGCTGGGTGACTAGCCTAGCCAATGGAAAATGAGTGGAAATGATGCTTCACTTCCAGCTGAGGCCGTGAAAAGCCCATGTGTGACTACCCCATCTCTCTCTCCCCTAGTCCAAGAGACTGAAAAGGCCACAGTTTTTCAGATGGTACAGTTTTACAAGATGGGGACTCCTCTTTTAGCTTGGGTCCCTGAGTGACTTTGTGGAGCAGAGCATTCACCTCCCCCTCACCCTTATGGTCTTGTAATGAATAGAAAGCATGAATAAGAAAGTCTTTATTGTGTCAAGGGATTTCCAGGTTACTTCCTCCACTCAGCATAATGTAGGCCACCTTCACTAATAACTGGGGTTGTTTTGAGGTGGTAAAATGTAGCAGTAAAGAACATGGTTTCTGGGGTCACACTGTCTGGATCTGAAACTGAGCTCCATTATTCATTAGCTTTTTGATTGCCCTGGGCCTCAGTTTCCTCACTTACAACATGAAGACAATGTCTTACATGATTGTTCTAAATATTAAATCAATAGAGAGAAAGCTCTGAGAGCAACACTCATAAGTGTTATGGATGAAAGTGTATACCCCCTTAAATTCTTATGTTGAAGTCCTAAACCCCAGTGCTTCTGAATGTGACTATGTCTAGAGTTAGGGCCTTTAAAGAGGCAGTGAAGGTTAAATGAGGTCATATGAGGGGGCCCTAATACAATATGACTGGTGGGTATTTGTTTGTTTGTTTGTTTGTCTGTTTGTTTGTTGTTTGAGATGGAGTCTTGCTCTTGTTGCCCAGGCTGAAGTGCAATGGCGCCATCTCGGCTCACCACAACCTCCACCTCCCAGGTTCAAACGATTCTCCTGCCTCGGCCTCCTGGGTAGCTGGGATTATAGGCATGGACCACCATGACCAGCTAATTTTGTATTTTTAGTAGCGATGGGGTTTCTCCATGTTGGTCAGGCTGGTCTCGAACTCCCGACCTCCGGTGATCTGCCCACCTCAGCCTCCCAAAGTGCTGGGATTACAGGCGTGAACCACCGTGTCTGGCCATGACTGGTGTTTTTTAAGAAGAGGGGATTAGAACACAGACCTAGAGGAAAGGTCAGCGAAGACAGGGAGAAGATAACCATCTACAAGCAGAAAGACCTCAGAAGAAATCAAATCCTGTTCGCACCTTGATGGTGGGACTTCCAGCCTCCAGAATTGTGAGGAAATGCATTTCTGTTGTTTAAGCCATCCAGTCCATCACACTTTGTTATAGCAGTCCTTGCTAACTAATATGGTAAGTACTCGATAAACAGCAGCTACTATGAGATACATTGCCAAGCACATACTAGATATTCAGTAAATATAAGTTTACTTTTCCACCACTCTCTCCTTTTCCCCTGGACTTCCCCAGGGTGATCCTCAACCCTGGTTGCACATTAAAATATCTTGGAGAAATGTGAAAAAGTGCCAAGCCCACGCTGCACCCCCAGTTTCTCATTTACATGACTTGGGTGGGACCCAGCACTGACAGGCTCTTATGCTCATCAGGTGAGTCTAATGTGTGCAGCCAGGGTTGAGAACTACTGTTCCACACTTGGCCTCAAATTGATGCTTACCTGCTTAATACTCTAAGGTTTTCCCAAATCTGGTAACAACAAAAACAGGGTGTGAGATTCCTGTGAGCCAATATACTTTCCTAGCTCCAGGAAGGTGGCATTCAAACCACAAAGGAAAAAACCAAGGCTGCATTACGCTGACATGACAGCTGGGCTGACAGTGTGCATTTTTTACTCAAGCCATGGGCAGAGCAGCTGATCTCTGCAGCATTTAACCCATCTGCTGCAGGGAGGGGAGAGGAGGGACCTGAAAGAAATAAAGTTCAGAGTTTTGGTACTCAAGACACCCAGAACTTCAGCTGCCTTCCGTTCTGTTTATTCCATTTGGGTTGCAAGAAACAGGAGCTTGCTTATGTGGGCCCAAATAAAGAGGATGGGATAGGAAGGTACAATAGGTAAGCTCATGGAAATGGAAGGTCCTGAGGCTAGGCCCAGCACAACCACAGGAAGAACACCCCTGGGCAGCCAGGAGCAGAGAGGACTTCCTCCTCCCCCCAGACTCCACACGACCTCTTTCATCTGTGTGCCTTTGATCTAATCATTGTCTCTCTCAACTGGTTTCACTTGCCTCCTCCTCTGGCTTGCTTTTGCCAAGGCATTGAGATTCCTTGGCTCAAATTCCTACCACAAATTGGTGGCAATATTTTACTTTTGTTCAAATCAGCTCACTAAAATTTGATGATCTCTGCTTTTTTATTTGAGCTGGAACACCTAAATTATAGGTCTTTGATCAACCAACAAATTGGCTAGCCTCAGATTAGGAATTTACTCCTGGTCTCATCATCTATGGATGAGGAAGAAAGGCCATAACACGGAACCACTGGAAGTACCAACTGGGACACGAAGATACTATGGATACTGGATGTCATACAGTCATGCATTGCTTAATGGTGGGAATACATTCTGAGAAATATGTTGGTAGGCAATGTTGTTATTGTGTGAATATCATAGAGTGTACACAAACCTAGACAGTACAGCCTATTGCTCCCAGGCTACAAATCTGTGCAGCATGTTACTGTGCTGAATACTGTAGGCAACTGTAACACAATGGTAAGTATTCATCTACTAGACATACCTAAACATAGAAAAGGTACAGTAAAAATATGGTATTATAATCTTATGGAACCACCACTGTCTATGTTCTATTGTTGACCTAAACATTATGTGGCACATGACTTTCAAACAGGTGGTTGAGCACAGCTAGAGTATTCTCAGACTCACTCTGAGAAGGACAAACAGTAAAGACAGGATTTTTGCAAAAGTATTTCTTTGCAACTCTACCGCAAAAAACTATTAGAACTAATAAATAAATTCAGTAAGATTACAGGATAAAAAATCAATATACAAAAATCAGTAGCATTTCTATACATGAACAAGCTAGCTAAAAATGAAATTAAAGAGGCAATGTCATTTAAAATAAGTAAAAAATATAAAATTACCTGATAATAAATTTAACCAAGGAGATGAAAGACATCTACAAGGAAAGCTACAAAATACTGATGAAAGAAACCAAAAAGAATACAAACAAATGGAATGACATTCCATGCTCATAAATGGAAAGAATTACTATTGTTAAAATCACCATACTACCCAAAGCAATCTATAGGTTCAATATAATCCCTATCAAAATACCAATGTCATTCTTCACAGAAACAAACAAAAAAACCCTAAAATTTGTGTGGAGCCACAAAAGACCCCAAATAGCCAAAGCAATCCTGAGCAAAAAGAACAAAGCTGGAATCATATTACCAGGCTTCAAAGCTGTAGTAACCAAAATATCATGGTAGTGGCAATAAAAACAGACACATAAACCAACGGAACAGAATAGAGAGCCCAGAAATTAATCCACATATCTACAGCAACTGATTTTTGACAAAAGTGCCAGGAATACTTGCTGGGGAAAGGACAGTCTCTTCATAAATGGTGTTGGGAAAACTGGATATCCGTATGCAGAAGAATGAAACTAGACCCCCCTCTTACCCCATACAAAAATCAACTCAAAATGGATCAAAGACCTAAATGTAAGATCTGAAACTATGAAACTCTTAGAAGAAAACACAGGGGAAATGCTTCAGAACATTGGTCTGGGAAAAGATTTTCTTTAATAAGACCTCAAAAGCACAGGCAACAAAAGCAAAAATAAGCATTATTATTTTAATTATTATTAATAAGGATTATAGCTATTATATATAAACTATATATGATTATTAATAAGGATTATAATTAGTAAGGATTTATATCAAACTAAAGCTTTTCTGCACAGCAAAGGAAACAATTAACAGAGTGAAAAGATAAACTACGCAATGGGAGAAAATATTTGCAAACTATTCATTTGATAAGAGATTAATATTCAGAATATATGAGAAAGCAAACATCTCAGCAGTAAAAAAAATAAACAATCTGGTTTTAAAATGGGCAAATAATCTGAACAGACATTTCTCAAAAGAAGGTACACATATGGCCAAGAAATCTATGAATAAATACTGAACATCACTAGTCATCAGGGAAATGGAAATCAAAATTATAATGAGGTATCATCTTGCCCCAGTTAGGATGGCTATTACCAAAAAGACAAAAAATAACAAATGCTGGTAAGGATGCAGAGAAAGGAACTCTTATATACTATTGGTAGGAATGTAAACTAGTACAGCCACTACGAAGAAGAGTATGGAGGTTCCTCAAAAAACTACAAATGGAGCTGCCAAATGATAGTCCCCACTCAGAAAGATTAACATGTGTTCTCTATAGGGACCCAGGGGACTGGGAGCAGGGTGAACAACCACATCTAGGAAGTAACTTTCTATCAGCCTATCCAAGGCCCATGAGTCCTAGGGGTCAGAAGTGGAAACTGGTAGGAATGTTGGCTTGTGCATTCTACCTAAGGAGGTGGAGTCCCAGGGGAAGAGGTTAGGGGGTGTCAAAACAGGCGGGGAGACAATGAAGGGGATCAGAATAAGCCAATCAAAGGAGAGCTACTATCAAAATCAGGGAGATTGTATTCAGAAAGGCCCAGGAGAACCTAGGAAAGCAACTTCAAGAGAAAGGTCTAGAGAACGTGATGCCATCTTAGGAAAACACTAGTTATGTATGACTTTATCTGTCCTCCAACCTTCCTTCTGCTTCAATCCTGAAAGTACAGAAAATGTGGCTCACAAGATTTAGCTAGCTCGAGGAAGAGTAGGAATATCAGACACAGAAAGAAACAAACCACCAATTTTTGCTCCTTCTGGGTCACTGAGGGAGGGGAAGAAATTCATGTCTGAATTGAAACTACTTGTGACAAAGTCACTGGAAGATTTCTACCTGAGAATGACCAGAAAAGTTGTGATATTATTCTGAGTTTTCATCAAGGAACAGGGGGAAGGTAACCACATTGAACAGGTTTTAAAAGGACAGTGGGAAACAAAAATAAAATTGTCTTGTCTTTCTGGTTCTGTCCCATAAGTACTGCTTGTTCAACTGATGAGTTATATACAGATGGGGTTAAGGAGCAAGGGGTTGTGGACAAGACAAGTTAGAAGGAGAAGTTACCAGACAAGTTACTGTATGTATTAAGTATTCCTTCATTTAAAATCAGCTCCCAAATCCTTGTGGTTATTTCCAAAGAATCCAGTCCCTCCCAGAAACGAGGCCTTCTTAGGTGAATGACTCTTGATATTTGTGGTCCAGTTCTACATCAGTTCACTCATTAGCATGTCAGATTCACCAACAGGACCTGAAGTACCCACCCACTGAATTGACCAGCCTAAACATGATTGATAATCTTCCTAGAATGGTCACTTTGGTGGCCAAGGTGACCAGACACATTCATCTATGATCCACCTACAAATGAGTTAGAATTCCAAGCTTTTTTTTCTGTTTCTGGCCAGTAATTTCCAAGAGCAGTCAGCTGAGCTACGCAAACTCTACAATTCAACTGTTGGGCAGAGCTCCTGCTGAATGGGGAATGCTTCCTTATATCTCATGGATTAGGAGAATGGAGGCAGTGAGTGGCCACATCACATTTCATTTCTAAGTTTATTAAACAACAGCAAATGACTTCTGTTAGAGCCCAGGCAATAAAGTTTGTACTACAGAGCATACAAAGGTAAGACAACCTCTCCCCATAATGTATTAATCTTACAATAAAGAAGGCAAGATAATGGGACCATCCCATTCCAAGAGGAAGGAAAGGCAGGGAGTGCAGAGAAGGGTTGAGATGACTGTCTGGGAAGTTGTGACATTTGAACTGGCCTTGTATGGGTAGCATTTCAATAAGAGATCATGGGTGATGACGGGGGTAGAGAAGGCCATTCCAAACCCAGGGGACTTGCCACCATGCCTGGTCTACCCTGGGGGTTTTTCCTCAATGCCAAGACAGTGGAGATTAAAAAGTTTCATTTCCTGTGCAAAGTCTGTTCCATTTAGGAGTTGCCTGTAGTGCTCTTTAATTGGAGGTGGGCAAGTACAAGGAGTGTTCTGAACAATTAGTACCAATAGAATAGCCTGGGGTATAGGCGTCTAGTGGGAATCTCTGCTTTTCTCTGTGGGCTGTTGTTATATATGGATTCTTAATTTAGGTCCATGGATGGGTATGGAGGGTCATGAATTTTTGAAATTGAAAACAGATTTTTAAATATTTTGGTAGATTTTGGGGGGATACTGGTTCAGAGATTTCACCAAATTCCTCAAAGAGATCCATGACCAGGAAAGGTTTAAATCACATAGAGGAGGAGGAGGAGGAGGAGAAGGAGCAGAAGGAGGAGAAGGAGGAGAAGAAACAATGCCAAATTAGGTTGGCTTGAATAAAACAATTACAGTAAAGGAGAAGCATGTTAGGTCCTTTTTGACTTAGAAATGTCACAGACTCAGAATATTCCCTTCCAGAGCATGACCAGGGCACTAACCTCAGAAGGTCTGGTCTGTCTAGGAAAGATGGAACTCTACCGAAAGCAGGGATGGAAGTAGGAAAAATAAACAAGAATAGTTTTCTCATTTTCAGCTTTCCCATTGTTAATCCTGTGCTTTCTGACTACTTTCTAATGGTAAAGCAGGGCTGTCTCCACCAGTGGATATAGCTTGAGGCCACTGGAAGTCCCACCAGCCTCCAATTTCTTCCTTTGGACTTGTCATAATGACTAGGATCCCAGGGGAGATCCTGCTTTGTTCTAAGGCAGCAACGACAAGAAGGCTTCAACTCTCACAGAACTCTGCTCTGCTTTTTGTGGTTGCCTGTAGTGCTGTATAAAGACAGATTCTAGACCAAGACTGGGCTGGAGGTAAGTTTTTGCCTTGTCTGTTTAAAAAATTCTCTCCAAAGGCTCCTACTAAAACCCAAGTGCTTTCTGGGGAAAGTAGATGATGATTCCCTTAGTTTTATGTGAATAAGGATTGATTGGTTTGAATAGCAGGTGCTCTCACACAAGTCCCTGAGGGTGAAGCCCAGGAGGGCCTGAGCTCTGGCAGAGAATGTAGAGGGGAGAGGGAGAGAGAAAGGGCAAAGGGAGAGAGAGAGGCAGAGAGAAGAGAGGCAGGATGCACTTGGGGATACTCTGGGAGGAGGAGAGACACTCATCCTTATCAATCATGACATACAACCAAGACAAATATTAGAAACTAAGGATTTGGTTGGTGAGGATTTCCTGACTGTTGTTAGAAACATAAATGGGCACAGGGCTGCTAGTCTCTCCATAAACATTATTTGCTGGGCAAAACTTCACCATGACTCACTACTCCAGCAAACAGCTCCAAGAACTCAGAAGGAATGCTCACATGCCCTTCATACAGGTAACTGCTCCGAGGGCATGCTCTGTAATTTCTGCACATTAAAACCTATGGGAAGCTTTTCAAGGATCCCGATGCCTGCCTCGTCCCATGCAACTTAACTCAGTGATTCTTAACCCTGGCTGTGCACTGGAACATCCCGGGGAGCATTTTAAATTATTGATGCCTGGATTCCTCTTGAGAGATTCTAATTTAGTGGGTCTGGGGTGCAGCCTGGGCTGTTTAACAGCCCCCTGGGTAATTCTAATGTGCAGCCAAGGTTGAGAACCACTGCTTCGGAAAAATCTGGCAGGAAGAGATTCTGATTCAGGAGATCTGGGGTGAGAACCCAGGAATTTATATCGAAACAACCTTTCCAAAGCAGGAGACTATCTCTACATGGTACAAAACATTAATTTGTCAATTCAGGAAAAGCAGATCAATCTGATTATCTGGCTTTTTCTAGATATAACACCTGGTTGATTAATTGAATTTTCTCCTTTTCAAGTAATTACTTTAATATCCTGTTCAAAGAGCCATCACACACTATTAACTTGGGCATTTTGATTGAATTGACTGCTCCATCCCATCGGTGCCGATCATGTCATCACCCTGTATCCCTAGGTGCAGCACAGTGCCTGGCACACAGAGGATGATGAAATATTAAGGGGAGCAAAGCCAGTAATTACCTAGGGATCTTTTAAAACAATCTCTTGGTCCTATCCTAAATAAATAGAAAAATTTGGTATGGGCCAGGAATTAGACGCATCAACTATGAATAAAAAGATCAGGTTTTTTAGCCAAAATAACCAAACCAGTGTGTGTAAACTCCATCTCTCTCTTTCTCCGATGTCACGCTCTTCTTCTTCAAGTGGGGGAGGAGAAGCCTCTGGCAGCCTGGCAGATGGGGTACTGCATAAGCCTCTCTCTCCTTATCTTCCTTTCCTAAACTAATCTCCTAAATGAACATGTCATATCCAGGGAGTTTTAGGGCTTGGAAATTTGCAGCTCTCTGAAAAATCCCTCCTTGGCTGACCAGTGGGTTCCTAAGGGAAAATCCCTTAGCATGTCCACAGGCTGGCTGAATAGCACCCCGGAAAAATTGAGCCTGGTGGATCTTCTAAAACAGCAGCAACAAATAATGCCTAGCATATCTGCAGCAAATTTAACTGCTGGGGATGGACCAGCCATGAAATGCTTCATGGTCAGTCCTGGTCATGGGGCCAGGCAAGTCACAGCGACCCTGTGAGCCAGTCAGTGCTGGACGTCATCACACCCTCAGGCCTTCTGTCCACCGTCCTGTGGATGTTTACAGTAGGCTTGGTGTTCCCAGATGTGCTTGCTCAGATGTTTCTTTGGGTTTTGCTAATTACGACTTTATTGAGAAAATAAGACCTTATCCTAAGATGTTTAATTCTCTTGAAACATTTTAGACAGGAATTTGATACTTGAAGGCTTTGCTTTATGCAAGGTTGTGTTTTTTTTTTGTTGTTGGTTTTCCATATATTCTTTGCAAAGAAATTGGTCATTTAGATTTAGGAAAAATCTGCTCCATTCTGAGAAGCCCTTCATACCCACGGGAGAAGCTGCTGTGGCTCTCCCTGTCTGACTGTCTTTCCTCGGCCAGGTAATCTTCAATTTTCCCTCAATCTTCCCTACAGTCCGGCACATAAAGGAGTACACCTGGCTCAACAGGGGCCTCTAAGACCTGCTCCAGGGAAGTTTCATTGATTTGGATTGGTCAGTGCCTGTGCTGAACCGGTAAATATCATGACTAGCATCCCTGTCCACTTCATTCCTCCATCCAGACCTGGAGCCATCTGACCACCACCTTCCACTCAACACTGTCCTGTGCTCTGGGATAATCCCAGCCAGGAGATGCAGGGATTTCCAATATTTTGTCCAGCCCTCTCGAGATCAGCATCAGCTCACACTTGTTCCCAGCCCAGCTCTGATCTTGCAGTCCAGCTCTAGTAACTAACTTTCGGTCTTGCTTCTAAAGCAAGTTCCCACACTGTGTTCCTGCCCAGCCAGCTCCCAGACGGGGGGGCGTACCCAGTGGATGTGCCTGCCTGGGGGACTTGGCTGAGTTCAGGTGCTTCACAGACCACCATACACCTAGAAGGGAACAGAGATTTTCTTTGGCCAGCAGGAGTTAGTATGGGATGAAGAGGGATGTGAATATTGGTAAGGAAGGGGGCAGAGTAGGGAGAAGGAGGAACAAGGAGCAAGGGAGCAAGCATGGGGGCTGGCACAATGAGGGTCAGGGCATGAGCTCAGAAGGGAGGCTGGTGAAAGAGAAAGGTTGCCACTTGTGGGTAGGGCCAGACTTGCAGTGGACAGATGCACTTGGAGGAGTTAAGGAAATCTAGTCCCAGTTATTGAATCCTCACCTGGGCCCTTGTGCCAACTCCCTGCCCTGGTGAGCTGCTTGGCCGCGTTCCCTGCTAGAGCTTGGGTTCACTCCTTTCCCATCAGTCACCACTGTTTTGGTCCTGGGGTCCAGCTCAGGAAGCCACCCTGACATCTGGAATCTATTTTCTGAAACACACTTCCTAGATAGCAAGAGGTACAGCAAGTGCAAAAGCCTAGGGGTAAGCATGCACTTGGCACATTCAAGGAAAAACTGGAATAGAATGATCCAGGGCAAGGGATGAGAAATGGGATAAAAGAGATAGTCGAGGTAACACTGCATGGAGCCTGCTGTGGTTTAGATATAGTTTGTTTCCACTAAAACTCATGTTGAAAACTTGATTCCCAATGTCGTGTTGGGAGGTGAGGCCTAATGGGAAGTATTTGGGCTACAGGGGTGGATCCCTCATGAATGTCTTGGTGCTGTTCTTGCTGTGGTGAGTTCTTGCTCTCAAAAGACTGTATTAGTTTTCAGGGAAATAGATTTATTCCCATGATGTTGGGTTGTTATAAAGCCAGGATGCCATCATCCTGTCTTCGCATGTATCCACTTCTCCTTTGACCATCTCCTACTATGTTGTGATGCTGCACAAAAGCTCTCACCAGAAGCTAGGGGCATGCCCTGGAACTTCTTAGCCTGTAGAACCATGAGCTAAGTAAACCTCTTTTCTTTAAAAATGTTCAGTCTCCAGTATTCTTCTATAGCAACACAAAATCGACTAAGATAAGGAATCTGGATTTTACTTTGAGTGAAATGAAGAAGATAATCGCTATTTTAAAAAACTCACAACACTTGCAAGCTAAACAGCTAAGTTGATGAAGGGTGAGCAGAAAGAAACTGGTCAGAAAAACTGGGATGTAGTCCTGGTTATATCCATCTTTGTAACCAAAGCGTGATGCAAAGTTCTGTTTCCCCTACACCTGTCTCAGAGTCCTTCTACCTAGAAGCATCCCCATCCCCAGAAGAAAGCCCTGGTCCTTCCCCTCTGTCTGCTTTGCCTATGTGCAGTTAAGTCTTGCCTTAAGTCATCAAGTATAAAAAAATGTTAATGTCCCTCTTCTCCTTAGCCTGGAGAAGGGGAAAAGAAAGAACCAACAATAGTCCTGGTTAATAAAGCCTCTTAGGATATGCACTTTGTGTGGAGAAGGGGAGGGGAGGAGAGGGTACCAAGAAGGGGAAGACACTGCTACCTTTAGATGAAGGGGAACCAAGAAACTAGCATGGAAGGACCACTTCTCTACATTCTCTCTGTCTGTCTTCTCTGCCTCTACCCACCACCATGTGCTCCATGTGTGGAAGACTTGGTTCATGACCTATTGTCAAACGCAGTGACTCTGACTTTGTTCATGACAGGGAACCCTGGCCTGATTCCATAGAACATGTACTGGTCGTGTCTGTTTATCCTTCCTAGCTACCCATACTCCACCCTGTACTGTATGATGACTTTACCTTAGACCTCATCTGGCCCAGAAGCAGGTGATGCAGTTATGGTTGAGATTCTAAAAGGTCCTTGAATTTTAGTTATAAGTAATGTAGCCCTAAGAATAATCTTCTGTATAACAAACTTCTGTACAACATATCCAAAATCAGTACATTTAAAAGACAGCTTGGAAAGTGTGTGTGTGTGCGTGTATAAACACACATATATCAAAGTCCTCAATAAAAAAATGGGCAAAGGACACAAAAGACAAATAATAAAAGAAATACAAATGACTGAAACCCTTCAAAACCTCAGCCTTTCCAGAATTTAAAGAAATGTAGGTTAGAATATTGAGAGTAGCCAGTGAACATGGACAGTAGCCAGTGTTATTTAGAAAGTGGGAAACAGACTCTCTCAAACATTACTGATGGGAATGTAAATTCATAGGACCTTTCTGCAGGGGAATCTAGCAATAGGTAACAAAATTTTAAAAAGCCGTTCCCTAACACGACAACTTCACTTCTAGAAACTTATTCTTAAGAAATAATTGGACAACTCCACAAGGACATATGTACAAGGATTTACAGGAAAAGCAAGCCAAACCTCCACCATAGAAAACTCGCTAAATAAATTATGCTACATGCACACTGTGGGATATTCTTTAGCCACCCAAAATAATGGAAAACAGTATTTGTTGGCATGAAAATGAGTGTACAATACATGAAGTGTGAAAGCTAGATTACAAAAGCATGCAATGTATGATACAATTTTTGGATACTCTATCTGCATTTCTGCATAAAAAGTCTGGAGAAAATATGTATACCAAAACTAAGTCATTATTGGTTTCCTGTGGATTATAGGATTTTAATTTTCACTTTTTAATATTTTTCTGTACTTCTTTGAATTTTAAATAATGAACATTAGTGACTTTTAAAATCAGATAAGACCGGTAATGTTGCAGTGCTCTGGAAAGTGAAATGAAATACTTATCAGCAGATCTCAGTAGAAAGGAAATCTCTTTCTCTCCCATTCCCACCCCGCAGCCAATCCATCATGCCATACTTCGGATAGGATTACACTTCAACTCTCTCAGGCAGATGAGCATCTATTCTATTTTTAAAAGCTTCCAGAGAAAGAGGCTTCAAAATTTCTCTGGGCAATCCATTCCAGGGTTTATCAAATCCATCTGAAAGAGAAATTTTGCCTTATGCCTAATCCAAAACACCTGTGCTGTGATTAAGCCATTGCTTTTCTCCTGTAACTTCCAGTGAAAGTAGGAAATGGTGACTGCCGTTTGTCCTAATCAAAAGCAATTATTTTCCAGAATATCTGAAATTATATACATCCTGCAAGTTAAACATACATGCATGCATACACACACACACTCTCAGGACTCTCTAAACAGGCAAGATCATACAAGCAAACATTAAATTCTGGGCCTGAGGGTTAATGGAAGTCGCCATGTAGAAAGCCCACCTAGGCTGTTCTGAATCACAGAATTGCAGCTGGAGCTTGTTCATCTCACTCATTTCAGTGGTGGCAACATCAGGAACGCACCCTTCAGCAGGAACAAGGGCTACAGATGTTGCAGGAAGCTATCTCAGACTGTTCTAGTTGATAAGGAGGTATACCACTCCCAAGCCTTGAAAAAATGGAAGAGAACAATGGTTTGCTGGTGCTCCTGGCCAGTGTGAAGGATGCATTGTGACAGAAGCCTTTCTATCTCTGTGTTCTGCAACTGCTCCTCTGTCCCTCTCTCTCCTCCTCTTCCTAGTGTTCCCTCCCTCCCAGCTTCGGACTTCTTTCCTTCATCCTCTCCTGCTCCACATGTTGTCCTCAATGCCACCTCAGCTGTGTGTTGCCTGTTTGCTATGTGCTAGACACTGTTCTAAGAATGCCACATGTCCTCAGCTAATCCTCCCATCCACCCTGTTAGGTGGACACCATCATCTCCATTTAAAGCGGTCTCATCCAAGACCTCGCTCCTCTACTCGCTGGGCGCCAGATGGTCTCCAGAAGCACCCTCTGGAGCCACAGGGAGGTTTCCTGTCCCTAGAGGGGCAGGTGGGGAAATGTGCCCAGGAGCCTGCCATGACCAGGGACCAAGGGAGCTGAGCAGGGTGGAGTTGTGGAGACACCACAGGCTTTGGAGCCTGGAGCAAATGCTGTCATCAACTCCACCCTTATCCCTTGGACATTCATGCATAAGAGATGACCTCTAGTCACCGGAGTCTACAACTCTGAGCCTGAGGGCTTTTTCTCCCCAAGCAGTAAGCCACCATGACCCTGGGGCAGCCCTCCACCAGCAACTCTCAGGTGTTTGCGTGAAAGTACCCCAGCTCCCTCGGCACTTGAGTGGAATAATTCTGGGATGTGAGTTTTGTACTATTTCGCTTGGGACTTCGGCACAGTTGTACATAGCCGATACAAGCAGCTGATATAACAATGCACCCCTTTCTGATTGCCTTCATTTCCTGAGTCACTTCCCACTGCTCAAAAAACTGCCTCCACTTGAGTCATCATCTCAGGTTGTCATCCTGGGAAAACCTAACTAAGAGTCTATGACGGACTTGGTTTGAATTTTGGCTTCCATGCTTTCATTCCATATGACATTTGACACACTTTAACTCTCAGAATATTGGGGTGAGGTGTTCCAGGGGTTAAATTTCTTTGCATTTGAAGTCCTGGTAAACAGGCAGTCAAGAAATGGCCATTCTTACTGTTGCTGGGAAGGTGATGCTGTTGCTATATGGTAGCTGTTCCTTTCCTAAATAAGAATGAAAAATATCTCCCCTCCTAACACTTCCGGAAACACCACCACGGGCTTGCACCTGGCTGCTCTCCAGCACCGTGCCAGGAAAGTGAAAAGCAAATGTGACCCACTGTGAAATCCTGCTATCAGATGCGTTCCTCAGAGTTCAGTTTCCATTTCAAAGAAATAAAATTGCAAGTAACTTTCAAAGAATGAGTTACCCCAAACTGTTGCGCCTACTTGATAATTAAGAGATGTGAATTCCTTCCTTGGGGAGAGTCTTTTAATGCTGTCAGAGTATTTCCATCCAACTCTTTATAAACACATTTGATTCTCATGTCTGATCCTTGTGTCTGGATAGGTTAGGTTAGGCTCCATAACAACCAACACAATCTCAGTGGATTAGCACAACACATATGGACTTTTTGTTTGCTTTCTCATGGTCTGCTGGGGGATCCATGCCATGTTATCTGACCTGCAGGATCCACGTTGACAGAGCAGCCGTCACCTGCAGCACGGCTGTTCATTATGGCAAAGGGAAAGGGCACTGGGCAGTGTTCTGCATGAGCAATCCAATGTTGTGCTCCAAAGCCTCATTCTCGTTTCCTCTCGTGTTACTGGCAGGATCTGTCACAAGGTCAGGAAGTTGATCTTACCATGTACCTGGAAGGCAGACAGCAGGAAAGAGTTGATGTATAGAAGTAGTGACTATCACTATATGATTGCATCCATTTTATTATGCAAAACATGAGAAATGGCAAGCATACATGCTTTTCTAAAGTCACCAGGGAGTCCGGGCAAAGCTAGGCCTAGAATTCTGGTGTGGTCTTTCTCCCTGAGATGTCTAAAGAAGACTACATTGTGAGACAATGAGAGTCCCACCCCATTCCTATCTCTTTCTCAAACACAACAAACTTTAATTGTCTTCATAATTGTTCTGTTGACTGGCAAGCTCAAGGGCAACGATTGACTGATCAATGATGGTGACTCACTGGCTGAACTTATGAATTGGGTAATAAAAGGATCTTTTAAACAGCAGGCACAGTAAAAGGAAGTGTGTAAAAGTGGCTTCTTCCTCTGGCCTACTGTCTTGTCCCCAGAACCAGGTGGCATCCTCCAGCCTGGGGGATGATAAAGCACTCAGTGCTATCCTCAGTCCATGGTGTTCTCCCTTGGATTGTTGAAGTTTCCACCCAGTAGTATCCCACAGCCTGCTCATATCAGCCTGCAAGAACCAATCGTATGCATCTTTTGCATCTTTTCTCAGCTTCACATTCAGGGAAGTCACAGGGGTGGCTTGAAGTCAGCCGTGGCAGGAGTATTTACACCACAGTAATTGGTGAAGCTATAAATCCAGCTTTGTTCTCCCAGAGAGCTGGTTGTTAAACCTGTCTCAGCATATCATGGCTTCTGCTCTCAGTTCGTCACATACAATTGATTTTTCCTTCATACTCTTGCATGGCTTGTGGGCATACCTGGATCCTTGAGGACTTGAGAGCTTCTCTGAGAAGGAGGGCTCTGCCTCAACCCTTTTTAAAGTTCTTCTCTTCCTGGGCATATACTTATATGGTACTTGGTACTTGCCTGGCATATTCTAATCACTTACATGTATAAACTCTCTGATCCTTCAAACAACCCTGTGAAGAAGGAACTATTATCTTACAGATGAAGAAACTGAGGCACAGAGCAAATAGGGAAATTATCCCAGACTCCATAGCAAACAAGCAGCAGAACCGGGATTTGCACCCGGATAGTCTGGGGCTCTCCCATCTGTACTTGTAACCACACTCTACTGCCTCTCTCTTAGAGCACATACTAGAAGAATAGGAAGGTTTTAATTAATTAGAAAAATAATGTTCAATGTCACTTTTCTGAATATCCAATATCAGTTATGTCTGGCAAGCACATTGTTAAAAGTGGATTCTTGCCCTTGCTTCATATTCATCTATTGAATACTGGCTGCATGCCAAGCTCTGTGCTAAGTGATGAAAAGGATACAAGGATGACAGTAATATGAGAGAACATTTATTGTGCTTTTATGAAATAGGCACTGTGGCGGGTGCTGAAAGGGCTATAAAGACAATGATAATGACGGGTGATGACGATGATGGCAATGTCACCATTATTTGAAAGCTTAATATGTGCCACACATTGTGCTGAGCACCATTGTGTTTCAACTTTGCCATGCCTTGTGAGACAAGTATTTGTCCTTCTGTGCCCATTTGGCAGTTGAGGAAACTGAGGCATGGGGAGGTGTCAGAAGCCACACAGCATGTCAAGGAGTTCACAATGGAAGCTGCTTCATCTACACTGTCTACAAGGCAGTAGAGTTAGACCCTTTGGGGTTTCTCCCTGTTGCCTGCAGGCATAGCTAAGCAGTTCCATGGATGTTCTAGCTCAGTTCTGTATACTTACTTTTTGGCCTCAAGGAGAGCTTTGGTGTTGTCAATCCAACATCCCTTTTGAATACAGATATAACAGGGGGAAGCCCAGCAAATCAAAAGTAAAATGATTTTTCTAAACTTTAAGAAACATGAATCATTAGCATTCAGAGGATGGCTACAACCAGCATAGATACCCTTGCTATTCATTGAGTTTAACATATGGTGCCAATGAGACCAGAAACTCATTAGGTACCCAAAAGAAGCTTAAAACCAAGGTGAGGACCTCTTCTTTCAACATATACCCCACTTTGTTACTAGAACCTCCCATGGGAAAATCTGCAATAGGGATAAAACTTTGAATTTAGAATTATCACAATTAACTTTGAAATTAAACATCACTATCAAATAGCTGGATACACTTTTAAACAAATATGGTAGAACTCGTATTTCTCATTTGAATATTTTTATTTTTAATGATGTTACCATTGAAGATTATTCTCTCATTCAACTGTGTTATCACTTAAAAATATTGATAGCTCTAATTTTAGAGTTGTTTTCTGGTTTAATCTAGGAAATGTGCAGAAAAAACAACCTAGTGTGTGTGCGTGTGTGCACATGTATTTGCCTGTGCATGTATGTGTGTGGCTATCACTGTGGAGTCCAAATTTCTGGTTCAATTCAATCAGCCACCTTACCGAGTATGCTTAGTTGTCCATGACTTTGTGCTCTAAAAGTAAAATCCACCTGCTACAAACATTGTAACCACAAAGGAGAGCCAAAATAACATGCTACGGGCTCTGCCACGCAATTCTAAAAGAATAGTTCCCCAAATGGCTTGAGCAACAATGTCACTAGAATATGCAAGGTGAGTCCTTTGAAGATAAACTTGCTTATTTGTGTATTTTTTGTTTTGTTTTGTTTTGTTTTATTTTATTTTTGAGATGGAGTTTCACTCTTATTGCCCAGGCTGGAGTGCGGTGGCGTGATCTTGGCTCATTGCAACTTCCACCTCCTAGGTTCAAGCGAGTCTCCTGCCTCAGCCTCCTGAGTAGCTGGGATTACAGGCACCCACTCCCACACCTGGCTGATTTTTTGTATTTTTAGTAGAGATGGGGTTTCACCATGTTGGCCGGTCTGGTCTCGAACTCCTGACCTCGGGTGATCCACCTGCCTTGGCCTCCCAAATATTTATGTAATTTTTTAAAGGGGATTTTTATCCCACTATTTCAAAAAGATTTGAAGCAGTCACTGACAGTTTAAATCAGTCACATTAGTTTATCCTAGCATTTCATATGACAAAATCTCTAGGAAATGCTTATTTTTGTTCAGATGAGAAGAAAAAAGACAAAGCCTTACAGTGAAGGGTGTGAACGGAGATATTTGGAGAGAAGAGATCATAAAAAACTTCATTTAAATATGAATTTAATACAATAAAAAGACATCACAAACAAATGGGATAAGGGGAAATTATTTTAAATCCTTGCCTTACATTATAGAACGAAACAAAACAGAGACAAGTGAAAGAGCTCAGTGTGAAAAATTACAATGACAATGACAAGTGCTGGCAAGGATGGAGAGAAACTGGAACACTGTTGATGAGAGTGTAAAATGGGGCAGCCACTTTGGAAGATAATTGGCTGTTTCTTAAAACGTTAAGCATAAATTTACCATATGTTCCAGCAATTCCACTCCTAGGTATCTACTTAAGAGAAATAAAATATATGTGCACACAAAATCTTGCACATGAATGTTCATAGTGGTCTTATTCAAAATATCAAAAGGGGCACACAACCCAAATGCCCACCAATGGATGAGTGAGTAACCATGGCATATCCATCAGTGGACTATTATTCAGCAATGAAAAGAAATGGCATACTGATACATACTGCAACATGTCTAAACCTTAAAAACATTGTACTAAGTAAAAGGACTCAGTCAAAAACGACCCTATATTTGTGATTCCATTTATATGGCATGTCCAGGAATAGGGAAATCCATACAGACAGAAAGCTGATGTTTGCCTAGGACTGGGGTTAGGAATGCAGAGTAGTCACTCAATGGAGCATGAGGTTTTTCTGGAAGGGGATGATAAAAATGTTCTAAAGTTAGATTGTGGTGGAGTTTACACAACTGTGTAAGTTTGTTAAAAATCATTGAATTGTATATTTGAAATAGGCCAGGCACAGTGTTTCACACCTGTAATCCCAGCACTTTGGGAGGCCAAGGTAGGCAAATCACTTGAGTCCAGGAGTTCAAGACCAGCCTGGGCAACATAGGAAGACCCTGTCTGTACAAAAATTAGCCAGGTGTGGTGGCACGCACCTGTAGTCCCAGCTAAATAGGAGACTGTGTTGGGAAGATCACTTGAGCCCAGGAGGTCAAGGCAGCAGTGAGCCATGATCACGTGACTGCACTCCAGCCTGGGCAGTGGAATGAGACCCTGTCTCTAAAAAGTAAAAAATAATAAAATAAATGAATTTATGGTATGCAAGTTATACCTAAATAACACTGTTAAAAGTAAGTACTAATACCTTGACTATCTTCTGTCAATCTCTGGTTCCCAAACTTACATTTAATGTGAAAAATAACAAAGGGATGATATATAAAGATTTTACACACTGTAACACAAAATAAAATAAAATACAAAGACTAAATTAACAATAACATTTGCCATACATAAGGCAAAAAGTTAATTTACTTAGTTTGTAAAAATTTCATAGAAATCTGTAATAAAAACATAGGGAGATCTCAATATGTAAATAACAAAGGGCATGAACAAACTAGTTCACCACCTCTTTGAAAAATTACTAAACAAATGAAAATATATTCAACCCTAAGAATAATCAGAAAATGTAAATTTCAAGAGCTATAATTTTCACCAATTAAAACAGGAAATATATTTTAAGAACATTATTTCGTGCTCATCTGGGCATGGTGGGACAAATCTACTTGCATGCTGTTGGATTAAATATAAAGGAGGACATCATTTTAGAAATAAAATTTGGCCATTTGTCCCAGATACCTGAAAAATATCTACCACCTTCGGCTAAATAATTCCACTAGCTTAAGAAAATAATTTAGGATGTGGAAAAGACAATGTACAGAGATGTTCAATTGTGGAGTATTTTTAATAATAAATGATAGGGAACTACCTGTCTCATTATCAGAGAATGTTTAAGTAAACTCTTCAACATTCATACCAAAGAATACCATTAAAAATGTTTGTGAAGAGTTTATAATAATATGGGAAAATACTTGAGTTATCATATTCAGTAAAGAAAAAAAATCACCAGAGTACAAACTGTTAAGTGAAAAGAAAAAAATCACATCAGGATACAGGATCATTTCAATTAGTAAAAAATATGTAGAAAAAATGCTGGAAGGAACTACAGTAAAGTATTAACTGTCACCACCTCTGGGTAGGTGAGATTTTCAAATATTCATTATAATAATATTTTTACAGTCATAAAACATAATTTAATGCTTTTTTTAAAAATGGAACTCTTCAAAGCAAAAGACCAAAGGTGGGTATTCCAGAATAGCTCATTGCCTATGTCTCTAAGGTCATCATAACCTTACCTATCAAAACTCTGCCCTGGGTGAAGTGTCACAATGATTTGGTATGATACATTAAAATTTAATACACCAAAGAGAATGCTGTACTCTGTATTGTTCATATGCTTTTTAAAACAACTAACTGCTAGATTGGCAGCAGTAAGTTATTTTGCAAGAAAAAGTTAGCAAGCCACCCACCAACTGGGGCCATCCAGTATTATCCATGGCCTGTATTTGTTGCGTTTGATCATAGCCTAAGAGAGCAATTGCTGTCTACCATATATCAAAAGCAACCCTGCAATTAAGTCAATTCAGGCCCAAAGTCAGTCAATGCAATGAGACAAATAAGATTCATAAAAAAACAGTCAGTTGGCATCATATGAAGCAAAACTGATGGATGGACTGAACTTCTGAGTTTTCAACTGATTTGCATAGTGCTCTGAACACTAACTGGCAGCCATTTTGCTTAAAGTACAGACTGTTTCCTGTTACACTATTTCACCAGAGCCAATAATAACTTTTTAAAAATCTTCTATAATTATCAAGGTACCAATGTTTATATTCCAACTGACAACCACCCAAGGTGCAGCCTAAATGAACTGCAGGAATTGGAGGGAAATGGCCTCCTGCCTTAGACCCAGCAGAAATCTTTAAGAAAATAGGCCTTTCAGATTTGACTTCTAGAAAAATAGCAAAGGGGCAGATTCTGACAAAATCTATCCAGCTGAAATCAGCTATAATTCCCAGAGCTACTTCCCATTACATATTTACAAATGGCTATTACAGCCCTTAGTAGCCACAAAAGTTTCCTTGGAACCCTGGAGACTGTTATGTTGTTATGGTTGTTTTTCTTCCTTTTTGTCCTTTCTGCCTAGAAATACTTATTAGACTAGGAACATCTGTACCATTAGACTCTCTAAAGGAAGTAGGGCATGCCACCAACCCAATGTGGCCATCAAATGCTGCCCTGGAGGTGAGAAATCCTAGGGTCTGGTCTTAGCAATTTCATTTACAGTAAGACTTTGGTTAAGTCAATCCTTTGGGCTCCTGGGCACTGCGTAAAAAACGGAAAGTTTGAAGAGTTTCATATTCAGTAGTTTGGCAAACCAGATCATCTGAAATTCTTCCATAAAATATAAAACAAAGCAATAATTGTTTGAAATGTATAGTTAACATCACAAGAAAGTAAAGGAAATCCTCAAAGGACAAAAAAAAAATGATTCACTCAGCAGGAAGACAGAAGATGAGGCCTTGGGCCCTTGAAGGGTAGAAAATCAAAAGGCAGACACTCCCTTTCTCCACCCCAACTTCATAAGTTAAGTTAGATCTTAAAAAAAACTACCTGCACCTTCAGGGAAAAGGTAAATAACAGCAAAAACAAGAACAAAACTGTCACATGGGGCAGTGGCTCTGGGTCAAAGGGGAAGTAGTCCCCCAGAGAATTAGAAACTTCAAACAAATACACATGCATTAATTCATCAAGTATTTATTGAACACCTATTAGTGCCCATCTGTAAGCTAGACATTGAACATAGAGCAGTGAACACAGCAAGTAAGCCCTGCCTTGAAAGAGCTTATATTCCAACAGTGACGACAGACAAGAAGCAAACAAAAAAGATAACGTCAGGCAATGATGCGTGCTAAGAAGAAACATGAATAAGGGTAAGCCTGTTAATAAGTGACTGGCTGGGCTGGGGTAAAATTTTATATGGTTTGGTGAAGGAAGGACTGTTAGATAATAATGTAACATCTGAGTATGACTTGAAGGAAGTGAGAAAGTGATCCATGCAGGTGTTTAGGGGACGTCAAGTACAAAAACCCCTACAACAGGCCTGCCTGAGGAATAGAGAGGTGGCTGGAGCAGAGTGAACCAAAGAGGAGAGGAGAAAAGAGGGTCACAGAGACAGCAGAGGCTCAGGCCACAGAGGACGCTGTGGGCCGTGCGATGACCTGTAATTTATGTTAAGGAGATGGAAAGACCTTGCAGGATGAGTTAACATGTAGAAGGCTCACTCTGAGTGCTGTGTGGAAAACCGACTGCAGGGGAGCAGGAGAGAAAACAGAACAGCAGTTATGGATAATAGGCCAAGCAAGAGGCAATGATTTATGGCTTACACAACTTGATGTCATGGAGATGACAACCTGGCCTAACTCTGGAAGGGCCAAAAGGACGTCCTGACTGATTGGAAGTGAGTTTCAAGAGAAGGAGAGGATCAAAGGTGACTTCAGGATCATGGCCTGGCTAACTGGAATAGAGCTGGTTTCTCTGAGATGGGGAAGGGTGGAGAAGAATAAGTAGATGAATTGGTGGAGGTCCCTAGTTTAGGCGTGGACATATTCACTTTGACAGCATCGTGGAGCTACAGTTGGAGATACAACTGTTAAAAGAAAATCTAAAGCCTTAAAAGGCTCATGTTAGCATAGGAGAAAGACTGAAAAACAGATGAACTAAACATCCAACCTAGGAGATTAGAGGTGGATAAGGAAATTAATGTAAGCAAGTAGAAGGCAGGAAATGCTTACAAAAGGAATGAAGTGAGTAATAAATGTACCTTTGAGAGGCTCAATCCAACTAATGTTGAACATGTGAAAAGAAACTGGTAAAATTAACAAACCTCCAGCAAGACTGCCGAGGTAATGAGAAAAGCTACAAGTAGACAAATAGTAGAAATCAAAGAACACAACAAATGATTTGAAAGAAAGCATGCATGTTATTGCAAATCTGGCTCTAATGGAGACAAATTCTGACACTTTCAGGTTTGTGTGCTGGAGAGCCTGAACTGGGGAATAGCTGCAACACTGACCTTAGCCAATCCTACGAGGAGCTGCTGTACAGATGGGGTGGTCTGACAGAATTATCCAGAATTGAGGCAAGAACTGGGTCTTTAAACTCATGCACTGGCCAGACATTGGATGTAATCTGCCCTGAGAAGTGAGCCTGAACTTAGCTTAGCAGCCAACGGCAATCCTGAGAGAGCTGTCAGCCACCAATACTCCTGGAATCAGAAGGAACGGGTGCTTCTGTCCTGGGGGTGCCGAGAGAGGGTCTAGGGAGCACAACCCATTATCAAGTACAAGTGTTATGCCAATAAGCTTGGATAAAACAAATAAGTTCCCCAAAAGTAAACTTTCCAAAACTGATTTGAGGATAGAAAACTTGACTGTTCTTACTACCTTAAAATGAATTCGATCAATGGCTGTAGATTTTGTCTTTTCACAAAGAAAGCATCAGTAAGTTCTTACAAGCATTCGTGCATCATACAAGCTCTTAAGAGAAGAAAAAGAACAGGAAGAGGGAGAGGAAGATGAGGGAGAGAAAGAGGAAGGAGGAAAGATGGAACAGTCCAACTAACTTCATAAACCTAATGTACCAAACTGAGACAAGAAAAATTACATAATCCATTTCATTCATGAACACAAATGCAACAATTCTAAATAAAGTATTAACAAATCAAATCTACCAACATTTAAAAAATAAAGCACGTGCCTATAATCCCAGCTACTCTGGAGACTGAGGCAGGAGAATTGCTTGAGCCCGGGAGACGGAGGTTGCAGTGAGCTGAGATCATGCCATTATACTCCAGCCTGGCAACAGAGTGAGAATCTGTCTCAAAAAATATATATATAAAATAAATAAAATAAAATACATATGACTAAGGTGAGTTTAATACTAGAAAATCTTTTAATGTAATTTAATTAAAGGTGTGAATAGGCCTTTCACCACAAAGAAATCATCAATAGTGAACATATGTAAGATGTTCAAACTCATTATTAAATCAGGGAAATATTAGTTTGAACCTATTGAACTGACCCCCTACACTTTTTTGATCTGACAGTATGAAGGGTAAGCAAGACTGTGGTGTAACAGAAAACCTTATACACTGCTTGTAGGAATATAAATGGACACAATCACTTTGGTAAACAACTCATCATTTTCCAGGGCACTGGAGGTGCATGTACCCTACAACCCTGGCCCTCCACTCATAGGTTTATACCCTGGAGAAACTCTTGCCTGTGGGCACTAAAGGACAAATACAGGAATATACATAGAAACAAAGTTTGTAAGAACAAGAACTCTATCCAAATGTCCAACAACTACAACAACAAAGATAGATAAAGTGTGGTGCACTCATCAAAGGAGATCACATTTCAATGAAAAATGAGTTAACTAGAGCTACTTATATCAACATGAATGAACCTCACATCATGTTGCATTTTTTTTCAGAAGAATACATACAGAATGATACAATTTACAGTAGTCTCCCGTTATCCACAGGGAATAGGTTCCCCCCAGTAGATGCCTGAAAAGTGAATATTACCAAACCCTATATATACTATAGCTTTTTGATTTGATCACCAAGCGGGCTACTAAATGACTCCCGGCCAGGTGATGTGTAGAGCGTGGATGTGTTGGACAAGGGATGATTTACATCCTGAGCCAGAGTAGGACCACACGAGATCTCATCATGCTGCTCACAACAGTGCACAATTAAAAACTTATCAATTATTTTTGAAAATTTCCATTTAATATTTTTAGACCACAGTTTACTGCCAGTTGTTGAAACTGCTCAAAACAAACCATGAATAAGGGGAAAAGACTGTGTATAAACTTCAAAAACTTGTAAATCTAAATGGTCATATTGTTTAAAATTCTAAGTAGTGTGTCTGATGGGCTCAACAGGCCTGACACAGGTTGGGCATCTACATCTGCAGTAAAACTTTAAAAACAAACAAACAAACAAAACAGTAAATGATAAAAATAAAATTCGGCCAAGGATTTACCTTGAGGTAATTGAGGTAATTACTTTCAAGATTTACCCTTGAGGGCAGAGGGCATGAGGGACTAGACTGGGGAACTGACTTGCTAGCATCTTCAACAGTGCCAGGTGTGTAGTGCGTCTTAAATTGGTTGTGGATATGTGGGCATTCATTCTTTATAATACAGACATGCATACTTATGTTATTTTACATGAATATCATATTTGAAAGTTTTAGAAATAGAGTGGGTTGACTAAATAACTAAAACCCTTCCTATTGCTTAAAATTCAACCTGTGTGACTTCTCACTGCCCTCACCTGCCTATTGGAAAATAATAATGTTCTCACAGGATTTTGTAAAGGTGAAATTAATTAGTGCACATAAACTGCTTGGATTGTACCAGACATATATGAAGTGCTCGATGAATGGAACGAATAGAACTACCATTCTCTTCCTTGTTACCACCAGGACTACCACAAGTGCATGTTTAATCTTACAATTGAGGCAAGGAATTATTAAAATCCCTAACAAAGAAAGAAGTTGTCAAAGACTATCTTGTATCATTGGACCTTGAACTGTTGTTGGACTCCCAGATTTCAACATTATTCAGATGCTTGCAGCAAAGTGAGTACCTCATCTTTCTCGCTTCACCCTGCAGCTGGCTTGGTTCTGACTGGAACCATGGGCTGAGTCCAAAGGCTTGTTTTCGTTAGTCATGATGGCTAATGCTGAGAACATAGCCCCATGGTTTTACCTCAACAGCCACATTTTTCCCAAGGAACGTAAAGAAAGCTGTCTCCTGCTGCTTAAAGGATGTGATTACCTCATTCAAAACTGACTGTCCAACCTGCCTCAGGCCTTCTAAGCCTGTCAGACAGACACATTTCTCACCATGACTTGGGTCTTCCTCATTTGCTCATGACCTGCATTTTCCCCAATCTGGTCTACAGCAGACATGGAATCCTTGGCTCTATGATTCCAGCATATCCCTTCCATCAGGCATTTTGGACTTGACCCTGCTCTTAGTCTCCCTGTCATTGACATTGCAATTTTTCCTATCAAATGATAGCTGGTCTCATCCTATGGTTCTCTGTCTTCTGGGGTGCAATGAATGGGAAAATGTTTCCTGGTTCCAGGCTCAATCCTAGTGGCTCTGTTAAGATAGTTTTGGCTACAAGTAACAGAAACTCGAACTCAAATTGACACACATAATACAAAGACAGTATTGGCGCAGTAATGAAAACCTACAGTGATAGAGGAAGCTTTGGTGACCCAATGACAACACCAAAGACACAGTTTCTCCTCTTCTCTTCTGTGGTGCCTGCTTCATCGTAAGGCTGACTCTCTTCATGTTTGCAAAATGGCTGGAAGCAGCTTTAGGGACTGCTTGTTTCCTCAATTATGTCCAGCAGGAAGTGGGGAAAAAAAGTCTCTCTCCCAATAGCTCTCTCAGAAGTGAAACATCTTTTTTTTCCAACAGTCTCTGGAAAGAGTCTCTGTTGATTCATTGGTCTGAATTGGTTTGTGTGTTCTAAACCAAGTGCTGTGGCCAGGGGATGAAGTATGTTGATTGAAGATCAGCTAATCAGAACCTAGGACTATGCTTATGCAGCGAGATCTCCTCCCAGAGCATGTAGGCTGGTAGAAGAGGCATGATACCTGTGCTCTGTTTGACTTTCACCTTCGCTCCACTCTCTGCCTTAAGGGGCTAACTCTTCAGAATGTATCACTCCAGCTTTTTGCTTTCTGACTTCTAGTTGAATTTGATCTTGGGCATACCAACAGAAGATCAGAGGGTGGAGAGAGAACTGGATCAGGACAACTATTTTCCCAGCTGGTTGCTTGCCTTGCTGTGGTTCTGACAGTGGCTGTGTTCCTCTAGGGGGGCAACTCCATTTGGGCCACCCTTCCAGCTCCAGCTCTTGCCAGGCTTTGGTAACATAATTCCCTCCCTTACCCCATCTGGTCCAGAGGCGGTAACAGCTCCCTCCTCTTGCCAATCCCTAGCTGCTCCAGCATTCCTTGCTGGTCCTTGCTATGGTCTGAATGTTTGTGTCTCTCCAAAATTCATATATTGAAATCTTCACCAAGGCAATGGTATTAGGAGAGGGAGACTTTGGGAGATGATTAGATCATAGGGTAGAACCTTCATCAGTGGGATTGGTGTCCTTATAAAAAAGTCTCTAGAGAGACCCCTCACCCCTTCTGTCATGTAAGGTTAGAGTGAGAAGATGGCTGTCTATGAGGAAGTAGATCCTCACCAGACACCAAATCTCCTGGTGCCTTGATCTTAAACTTCCAGACCTCCAGAACTGTGAGAAATAAATTTCTGGGCTGGATGTGATGGCTCATGCTTCTAATACCAGTGCTTTGGGAGGCTGAGGTGGGAAGATCATTTGAGGCCATGAGTTCGAGACCAGCCTTGGCAACACAGAGAGACCCTGAATCTACAACAACAACAACAAAACATTTAAATACAAAGGTTAGCTAGGTGTGGTGGCATACACTTGTAGTCCCAGCTACTTGGGAGGCTAAGGTGGGAGGATTGCTTGAATCCTGGAGGCAGAGGTTGCAGTGAGCTGAGATCATACTGCTGACTCCAGCCTGGGCAACAGAGTGAGACTCTGTCTCTAAGGAAAAAAAAAAAAAATCCGTTGTCTACAGGCTACCCGGTTTATGGTATTTTGTGATAGCAGCCTGAACAAATGGACAGTCTTCATTCTACCCATATCTCTGTAATGAGCCCCTTCGTTAGACTATGTGATTTGCCACCTGTTTCCTTCCTAGACCTTGACTAATACAATACCTGAATGAAAATTGAGAAATTACTAGCCAGAAAAAAGGAGAATGGACACTAGGTAACCAAAAAAAAAACCAGCAAATGTGCACCATGATCCACTATGGATTACATAGGTGAGCAATATTAAAGCACATACATACACAATAGCAGTCTTGTCTCTTTCTAGAGAAATGCTCTCATCACTCCCTGACAGCAAAGAACTGCCAGCTGCTTCATGAGCTCAACCTCAGGTACAAAAATGCTCAGCCCTTCAATTCCTGTTCCTGCCAGCAAATGCCACCTGACTGCTCATAGGATATTTCAGTAATCAACTGGAAAATGAAAAATAGAAAAACACAGGGGGAAGAATGAGAAGAAAGAGAATTCCAGAATCTAACAGAACCTAAATGAGTTATTTCACCAAAAAAAAAAGAACTCAAAATCAAAAAGCAAACTTCACAAGCCTGGTCATTTGACCAGACTTCTGCAACAGCCACAGGACCCCCCCGCCCAACTGACTATTTCAAGCCCTTCCACCCCCTCCACATAATGACTCATTGTAACCCCAGGGAGAGATGATTTTCCTGCTCACAAAAGCACAAAGACAGGTTACGCCAAACCAGTTTTAAGGAGAGGAGATCTGTGTAGGAAAGGGGACCCAAATTGTGGATATTTGGGTCTGCCACATAGGAGAACTTCTATTGGGCAGGAAAGATTGCAAAGTATACGTATACAATTAGGAAGCGTATACTGAAAGATGTGAAAGGATAGACAGATTTAGGACTGTGCTATTCCAAAAAGTTACCCACCACTACTCATTCAGGAAAGAATGAATCCTTGAACTGGTATAACTGGTTGTCAACTGAGATGAATTAAAGAGCAAAACTGCTGGGCTTTGTCGTGATGAACATGTGTGTATAAATATGTGTGTAAGATCATCCACCACTGATCACGTTCTCCTTTGTCCTCCCATCTCCTTTGCAGGTTCACAGCAGTGTTATGACGGGAGCAGGGAGGCACCTACATACATTGGACCCATCCTGACAGCTGGGAAGGACGTGTCCACCCACCCAGGGATGTGCATCTGGCACCCACCTCACAACAGCTGTTCTAACCACGTAAGAAGCACAAGGGTCACCGGTTACTCTCCATGAGAACAAAAGGCCAAGGATGCAGAGATAATTGCATCAAAGGGATTCAACTTCCTGGATGACCTCATTCCAAAGATCTGCAGAGCCCAGATAAGCATCCCAGGGTTCTGGCAGAGGGCCCCTCCAGGGACAGGAAAGGGACAGGAAGCCGGCTTTCCGTGTCTGTACCGCCTTCCTTGGGAAGGATAGGACACCTGTGGCCATCAAGTCATGATGCCCCATGCTGTCTCCTGCCAACTCCACAAGAAAGTCAAGTAAGTGTCACATTGCCCCAGAGTCATGACTCTGCTGATCCCACATGGGCCCCCTAGGGGGCTTTTCCTTCTGGGTCTTCACCATAGATTTCTCATCTTTTCATTTAAACAGATTTGTACGTAATTTTTGAATGTTTCCTTTCTTTTATATTCTCAAAAAATACATTAAGACTAGTAAGAATAGGTTAAAAAAGGTAGATCTCAGAAGATAATATGTGACACTAATAGCTATAGTTTGCAATAAAGAAAATTAAACAAGGTTTCTAAGCACTTATGTATTTATTCTCTAAATATTTTTGAGCTCTTTCTATGCCAGACACAACTCCAGAGACGGAAAGATAAAATGTTCCTTATGCTTAAAGAGCACATAGATTTGTTAGAAGTCATAGATATTTAAACAAATGATTATATAATAAGTTCTACAATGTAATTTTATCCTTGGAAATTCTGCTAATATTATGAGGAATAATAAATAAGTCAAAATAAGAGTGCTTTATCAAAACTCTATTTTATATTGCTCAGTTTTGCCCTAGAATTTGTTAATTTATTCAATATTCTCAGCCCAAATCATTCTACAGTGGTAGAAATATTCCAAATCTATGCTGTCCAGTGGAGTAGCTACTAGCCACATGTGGCTAGAAGTACTTGAAATGTGACTAGTGTGACCAAGGAACTGAATTTTAAATTTTATTCAATTTTAACTCAGGTCAATGTAAATAGCCACATGTGGTTAACGTACTTCCAGAGTTCTAGTCCCAGGTAGATCTGGGCAGATTTACCAAAACCAGTGAAGGTTAATCAACTGATTAAAATCAAGCAACACACCAATGTGAATGGCCAATGAACCATTAAAGAATCACCTGCCTGCCCACCTGCACCCACTCAACCCTGAATGTCTGGAAGAAAACGAGCCTCTTAGATGCAGCCAGAAAGGAGGTGGGAAGTGTAACCATAAGGCAAGGTCAAGCAGCTCAAACAGAAGCACCAGGCACAAACAAACACAGAGCAAAGTTGGAGGGACAGCACGAAGCTGGTGAGTGTCAAAAGGGAAATAAAAGCAAGTTCAAGCTCAAGTCCAATTTTTAAACACTTGAGATTTTAGAAAAATAAATAGAATCTAATCCAAAAGCCATTTATTGACAACCCTCCATCAATAAATGTTTTTCTGAACATTTTCTGTAGGCTCAGCACCAAGGGGGGTAGTTATTAAGAAGTCTATAGTAACATCAGTCTCCACCTTAAAGAATCTTAAAATTTGCTTGAGACCAAATGCACACACATAAAATCGTGAGAAACTGAGACAAGACAGTATTCGGTAAAGCACTTAATTGTATTTATTTAGCCACATCTAAAGCTCACCTGTACACAACATGCACTGTGGGTAGAGAGGTAGGGAGAGAAGTGAGTGTAGGTTGCTCTCACCTGGATGGGCTTCATGGAGACCAGCAGGTGTGATATGGGACTCAATTCAAGTTAGCCTGGCCTCCATCTGCCTGCAGCAGCATCCTTTATCAGCTCCACCCGACCCCTGCTTCTGCCAGAATGACTTGCAGTTTCCTAACGTACCTGCAGTCTCTCAAGCTGAGCCACTGCCTAGGCAGAACACAGTCTGGTGGACCCGCCTGGCATGCCCGGACTCTGGAGTTGCAGACTTGTGTTGAATTCTAACCTCACCAATCCTTAGGTGGCTGAACTCAGGCAAATTCCTTAACATCTCTAAAGCTTGTTCCTACTATGTAAAATGAGAGTAATAATATTATCCAGCCACAGGGTTTTTTGGTGAGAACTAAATTAGGTAAATAAAAGGCTTGTACAGAGAAATCATTTCTGCTTTTCATACATTTTTTAAAAATCAACTTTACTAAGGTACTGACATACAAAAAGCTGTACATAAGTAGTGTGTACAACTTGGTGAGTTTGGAGGTAAGTATACATCCATGAAACCATCACCACAATCTGTACCATAAATATCCATCACATCGAAAAGGTTTCTCCCATCATCATTTCTTATTTTTTTTTTGTGTCATAAGAACACTAAAAATCTACCCCTTAGCCATTTTTTAAAATTTAAGTTCAGGGTCACATGTGCAAGTTGTGCAGATTATTTCATCACCCAGGTATTAAGCCTACTATGCATTATTTTTCCTTGTCCTCTTCCTCCTCCCACCCTCCACCCTCCAATAGGTCCCAGTGCCTGTTTTTCCCCTCCTCCTGTCCATGTGTCCTCATCATTCAGCTCCCACTTACAAGTGAGAACATGTGGTATTTGATTTTCTGTTCCTGTGTTAGTTTACTAAGGATAATGGCCTCCAGCTCCATTCATGTCCCTGAAAGGACATGCTGTCATTCCTTTTTAAGACTGCATAGTATTCCATGGTGTGTATGTACCACATTTTAATCTAGTCTATCATTGACAGGCATTTAAGTTGTTCCTGTGTTTTTGCTATTGTGAACAGTGAATGTACAGGTGCATATGTCTTTATAATAGAACGACTTATATTCCTTTGGGTCTATACCCAGTAATGGGATTGCTGGGTCGAATGGTATTTCTGAGGCAAAGATTTCATAATGAAGACACCACAAGCAATTTCAACAAAAGCAAAAATTGACAAATGGGATCTAATTAAGCTAAATAGCTTCTGCACAGCAAAGAAAACTATCAACACAGTGAACAGACAACCTACAGAATGGGAGAAAATTTTTGCAAACTGTATATCTGACCAAGGTCTAATATCCAGCATCTATAAGGAACTTAAATTCACAAGCAAATTTTAAAGTATACATTATAAACTCTAGGCACTGTGCTGTACAGCAAGTCCCTGGGACCTATTCATCTCACATAACTGAAACTTTATACTAGTACCTCTCCATTTCCTCCTCTCCCCAGTGCCTAACAACCACCACTCTATTCTGTTTCTATGAGTTTGACTATTTTAGGTTTCTTAAACAAGTGGTATCATGCAGTTGTCTTTCTGCGTCTGGCTTACTTCACTTAGCATAATGTCTTCCAGGTTCATCCATGTTGTCACATATGGCGGAATTTCCTTCTTTCTTAAGACTGAATAATATTCCATTGTGGGTATATACATTTTCGTTGTCCATTCATCTGTCAATGGACATTTAGGTTGCTTTTATGTCTTGGCTATTTTAAGTAATGTAGCAATGAACATGGGAAAGGTGCAGATATCTCTTGGACCTACTGATTTCATTTCGTTTGGATCTATATCCAGAAGTGGAATTGTTAGATCATATGACAATCCTATTTTTTAAATCTTGAGGAACCTCTATGCAGTTTTCCATGATGGCTGTACTAATTTACATTTCCATCAACAGTGTATAAAGTTTTTCTCTTCTCCACATCCTTGCCAACACTTCTCATTTGCTTTTTTGGTAATACCCATCCTAACTAGCATGAGGTAATAGCTCACTGTTGTTTTAATTTGCATAACTCTGATAATTAGTGATGTGATTATTGAGCATATTTTCATACATCTATTGGTCAAGTGTATGTCTTTTTGAGAAAATGTCTATTCATTTTCTTTGCCCATTTTTTAATCAGATTTTCTTATTTCATTATTGAGTTGTAGGCACACTCTAATTTACATTGGATATGAACTCTTTATCAGTATATATGATTTGCAAATATTTTCTTCCATTCCATAGGTTGCTTTTTCATTTTGTCGATTCTTTTGCTGTGCAGAAGCTTTTTACTTTACCTGACAATTTCCAACCCATCTTTTAAGGTTCTGCTCAGGTATATCCTGTCCTGAGAAACTCCCCCATGCTTTCTTCTCTTGTTGCTAGGTTCCCTTCCCAAGGAACAGCATCCTGAGCTCTCCCATAGCCAAAAAGATCATATGCACTGCTTCTCCTGAAATACTTCCAGTATATGCTTGGTGTCCTATGCAGTTTTTAGCACTTGTCCCACATGTTTTATTTTTCTATATAATACTGTTAGTGAAGATTGCATTAAAATAATTGGAGTAAGTTTGGTAGATGTCCACTTTGCCCTTCCAGCTTCTACCATGGTCTGGTCTGCAAATATGTAAGGTGCATGAGCAGGGAACAAAGTTCTCACTTTAATGCATGCCTAAATCTGAAAGATGATCAGCAATAACTTGTCTTTTTTATTGAGCTTTTCTAGATGAAGCTGAAATATGGGAAAGCTAACATTTCCCTTTCAAGGGCTTACTGCTGATAAAATGAAGTATATATAACTCCTAGTCTTGGAAGGTGGTGGGAGATGGATTCCACACTGCTGCTCCTGCCAGAAATTTGGTATGCCCACCAGTTGTGTCTTGGCCAGTTTAGTGGCCTGAAAGTCGCACAAAGCTACCAGGCTTCCAGTCAGTACAGTCAAGAAAATAAAAAGAAATTATACAGTTGGTGCCTGTGTAAATTGTGTGGGAATTACAAGCCCTGTGATAAGTGTTTAATGAGAAAACGGAATACTCTCTTTCATTTATAAAACGGGATAAAATCTCAACTATTTTATTATTTGGTGACATTTTTATTTGGTAATAAATGTTTTCAGCAGCAGCTGAATAAAACAAAAAAGTGCATGTTAAATGAAAAACTAAGTACTGAATTTCCATGTAATAAGAAATCTGATCAATATGTAACTTGCACAAAATGTTTGATGACATTTACTATCCCACATGGGGGTTCCTGGTGACATCACTAAGCATATGAAAACCAGACCCTAATCTACTAAAGAAGCACCAGCTTCTACCTCACACATCAGAGCTGTTTTAAGAAGGCTGTGCCCCTAAACAACAGTTTCACTTGTGCAGCTGCAGAAGGTGTGTTTACATATCATCCGTGAAGCATGACTTTTCATCTAGATCAAACAATAATTCTTTAAATTAATTTTGACTATTCTTATTCCAAGTCCGTACACACAAAAAGTGAACTGATAGCTGCACATGTGATGTCTACATTAGCAAAAGAGCTGCCACATAGCTGTATGAAGCTCTTTGATATTAGAATCCTCAGATACTTCAGATTATCAGCTAGTTTCCATGAAGATTTTTTTCATACAATTCATGAAATCAAAGTAAAACTTTTGGAAGCTTATTCTCAGGTAAAACATCTCACATTGTTGGAAACGCTGTTATAAATTCAGTTCAAAAGTTCAATATTGTTCAAAAGGTCAATATTGAAGATGTGTTTTTATAGTAGTAATAGGAATACAAAATTTTGGGGGAGCACAGGTTCATGGAAAAATAACATTCTTACTAAATTCATAAAGGAACACACCAGAACTTGGAAATGATTGTGGGCACACAGTTCATAAATGTGTCCAATCCACTGTGATTGATATTCCACTAAAGGAAATAGAAACTATCATCATCAAAAATTACAAATATTTCTACATGTAAAGTAACTATAGTATGAAATTCTTGTGGCAGAGCTTATATGAAGTATCCAACCACCCCCTACACCCCAATAAAACACCAGTATCAATCAAACGAAAAAACCCCATGCATCAACAATAACAAAAGAAACTTCAGCTTGGCAGTACACATTTTCTGTTGCTCATCAGTAATCTGATTTTAGAAACATTTGAGCCTTTAAATAACTACTTTGCAAATCAGCGTACGCCTTTTGAAATAATTCTTTAAATGTTGGCTGCATTTTGATGAAAATTAGTTGGAATATTTTAATTATTCAATAAATGGAGTACAAAAACTTTCAGGTTGTGGAGTTTTTTATGAATTATAATTATCTAAAGCAAGCTTACTCAGGGACAATTTGAAATTGTCTCCACCAGACCAAGGGGGGAAATGACCAAATTAAACTGTGGGAGCTCAGAAGTATATTCTACCTTGACTTGTGGGAAGGATCTTTTGATGAAGTTGCTACTTTTAATTGGATCAATTTACATTCTACACTGAAATGGAATATAATTAAAAGGCCTGCAATTTTACAACATTTAACTTTGTTGAAATGTTCAAAAGAATCATCTTAAGTAGAAATTATCTGACAAGCCATATTTTGTAATGTGTGATGGGATGGGGTATCTTGTAAAAATATCTGTTGAATAAAGATAAATGGGGGGCAAATACATACCTTGTGAACTTATTCAGGCTGAAATATTAACACAATTCAATATAAAAATGTTAAAATTGAGAATACTCCCCATTTAGCCGCATATACTCTTAGCTTACTAAATAATTCAGCATCTGTAGAGAGAGTATTTTCCTATTTTCCCAACTAAAAATATTTTGCACCACAAAAAAGGTCAATTTCAAGTTTATTAATCATAAAATACAACTGTAAATAATATGGCAGACAGTTTTATTTAAAAAATTAAAAACTTGTTTTCAGAATGTGGCTTAGAAAAAGAATTTTAAAAATAGAAAAATTAAAAGCAAAAAGACACTGAAATAACATTCTTCAAATATGCTAGTGACATACTGCATTACAGGTAGATATGACTAAGAAATTTATTATACTATGTGACTATATACTAATAAGTATTCTACTTATATTTTCTTAATTTAAAATTATTCATTTAAAAATTATGCTTTAATATTCTATTTTAAAAATAGAATGTTAAAATATATATTAAATTATATAGTAAAATTTATTTAAATTTTATATTTTAATATTTAGTATATTTGACATTAAATTTTTTTTTTTTTTTTTTTTTTTTTTTTTTTTTTGAGACAGAGTCTCGCTCTGCCGCCCAGGCTGGAGTGCAGTGGCCCGATCTCAGCTCACTGAAAGCTCCGCCTCCCGGGTTCACGCCATTCTCCTGCCTCAGCCTCCCGAGTAGCTGGGACTACAGGCGCCCGCCACCTCGCCCGGCTAGGTTTTTTTTTTGTATTTTTTAGTAGAGACGGGGTTTCACCGGGTTAGCCAGGATGGTCTCGATCTCCTGACCTTGTGATCCGCCCATCTCGGCCTTCCAAAGTGCTGGGATTACAGGCTTGAGCCACCGCGCCCGGCCTAAAATATTTTTAATAAAATTTTTTTCTAAATAGAAAATGTTATTTTCTACCTTTAAAAAGAGTTTTATTTTTATATTTTTAATGTAACTGTTTGTAGTTTACCACTATGCTGGAATTAATTTGTTAGTCAATTCCTAGTTTCAAAAACTCCGTAATTTGTATTATTTTAGTATTCCCTTCCTATCTCCAGTGTCCCAGGTTGGATAAATTCTAGGTTTACCCTGGCCACAGCTCACAGCAGCCTGTGTCAGACTGTTTGTGCATCATTCTTTCCCACCCTATTGGACTTCCTTGAGAGTGTGGATTCAATTTTCTGACTCCATATCCCTTCAATTGCCCTTACCATGTGCCAGGCACCGTTGAACTATTTTAATCCTCATTAATCTCTGTGTTGGACATTCTAATTACCCCATTTACAGATGAGAAAATTGAGATGGGGAAGAGCTAAAGTAATTCAATTGCAGTCTGTGAGACAAAGTCGCAAATGTAGGAAGTGAAGTTTGCTCATTTCTGCCTGCCAGCATAATTTCACAAGCCCCTGACTCTGTGCCGCTCTCCAAAAGATGCTTCGAAGACAAAACAGGATAGAACACATGGCCCCCCACATCTCTTGCCTGAGTCACTATATTCCTTAAAATAAAATGCCCCAGTCCTTGCCTTTTCCTACGCATAAAATAACATCTGATGGGGTTAGTGATTATGCTTCTACAATGTATAACCAAATGGGCTTTAGTAATCTATAACCAGATGTACTCCTACACCCCAACTTTGATGTGAATTTGCACATACTGCAGCTTCACCACCTGTATATAAACTGTGAACTGCAATATTGCTTCGGAGCAGTGACAGATGTGCTCCTGGCCTACAGGCCTCCATAAGACTTTTGAATAAAACTAGCTTTAATTCTTTAAAAACTTGACTTTTCTTTCTTTAGTCAGCAGGTCCCAAATCCTAGACCATGGGATTTGGCTGGGATTTGGCCACCCTGGGATTTGGCTGGATAGTCCATGCTCCTACTCTCCTACCCACTCCCCATATGGCCCTTTCTGGGTAAATGTTCTCTGTAAGTACTTGTGGAACGAATAAAACCCAAATGAATGAATGAGTGATGAAGAGGGCAATGGTGCTCATTGCAACGATGATGGGTAAAAAGATTGCAGTGAGAGGAAGTGCCTACCACACATCTTCAAATTCACACCCCAGGACTGAAAGGTTCTGAGTTGGAACCAGCAGTTTTCAAGGGAAAGTGACTGATGTTAAGTAAACATGATTCTTTACACAGCACACCAACTGCCAGATGCAAGAAGTCAAGACAACAAATGTGTTTCTCCCAGCTAATAACACAGGCCTCCTCATCTGGGCTGTTTACTCAGCCACTAAAAACTGGATACTCTCTCTGGCTACAACTGGGATGTTGTGTACCTGTCCTGTTAGGCCCTGAAGGCAGGCCTGGTCTGCAAGTTGGGCCTCAAGGACAGGAGTCAAGTCTTAAAGATCTCTTTCCCAAATACCTGGGGTTGGAGGTGGGGATGGTGGAGTGGCTGAGCTATCAGCAGAGGAACTACGGGGGAGCGTGTAAAGGAATGCTGGATGCTGATCTGACAAAGGACCTGATGATGCCTTTGACAGAGTTGGAATTGTAGAACATTTTCAGGGAAAGGAACACATTGCAGTGACTTTGGGCTTACTGAGTTTGAGACATTGAGAAAGGGGTTAAAAAGAGAAAATGAGGTAAGGCTGAGAGAGGCAGGGTGTCCTGGGTTGCCGTCATGACAATGAGGAGGACTTGGCAGTGTTCCCAGGAAGAAATAGGAGTGATGGAGACACACTTGCCCCCTGGACGGAAGGAACACGGGATGAGAAGACATCACTTGGAGAAGAAATAGCAACAACCACTGTGACACCTGGCTCACCCCTACCCCCTTCCCTGGCAATAAAAAATCTGATGGCTCCAGCGGCTCCAGCACGCCCTGGGGACAGCCAGTGTGCTTCAATCTGAGGCTCCCTCCTTCCATCCGCTCTCTCCTGCCTGTCTTTCCCCAGTGTTTGCCAGTGTCAGATCTGCATAGTGATCTTCCTTTCCTAATGCTGCTTCCTCCTCATCTTTCACGGGTGCTTACCCCAATAAATCTCCTGAAACAACTCTGTTCTACCATCTGCTTCTTGCAAGACCCAAACTGACATGATTCCCAACAACTCGAAAAGTGACATTCCTTTTTAAAGACCCAGAGAAAATCCTAGTATCATGTTCTTTGATATGTTCTGGAATCAAGGACCCAAGATTAATTGGTAACTGATTCACTTATTCAATCAGGCATTCATTTTATCAATCAATTCAATAGGTATTAATTAAGCACCCACTGTATGCCAGGAAATGTGCTGGACCTTAGAACTATAACAGTAAACAAGCAAGACATAAGTGAAAATCCCATCTAAGCAACTTGGAAAATGAAAGACCACGGGGAGTCCAGGAAGGAAAAGCTGTCTCTGGGTGTGGCGGAACGTTAAAGCAATCTATCCTATCTGATGGGAAAACACACAAAATGACCATTCCAGACCACAAAGATCTCCAATTACAAGAAACATAACTTCCGCCACTGCTATGCCCTTTGCACACTGTACATATTCAGTTCCTCCCACCAGGAGCCATCGGAGAAACGCAACTGCACATGGATGGCAGGACAACAGCACAGCATTGCTGGCTGTCATGGTAGCTGGCACATACCAGCTCCTTTTCCTGCATGCAGCTCCCTCCTGCCCCCATCACCTGAGAGCCAGGCAAAGACACTTCCACTTGGCTGGAGCTACCAGGATTTTGATCTACAGGAAGTGCCACAAAAATAACCCAATTGAACAAGCTCTGGGCCAGAGAAGGAGCTGAGGTCCAGCTGAAGGTGATGTCCAGCCCAAGAGGCTGTCCCCATAAACTGACCCTCGGGGGGTGCTGAGTCCCACTCCCCTGCTTTCTCCACGTCTGTGTGATGTTAGGAAGCCAGAGACCACCACAGCCTGATGAGTTCTTGGAGAAGCCCAGAGCCAGTGGGCCTGTCTCTCCACAGAGAGTCACGCTCAGGGCTTTAAAGGATCCCTGCAGAGGGAATGGGTTTGAATCCCAAATCTGCCATCCTCATCCTAGGACAAAGAGCAAGACCTTTAACTTCTCTAGGCCTCAGTTTCCTCTGCTACAAAGGAGCGAGGGTACCTGCACCTTCCTCATTGGGCTATTGTGAGGACTAAATAAGATAACATATGGAAAGCACACAGCACTGTGCAAGGCAGCTTGAGAGGGCATGAGCAGGATTGGTGAGGACTATTCTTGTTTGCCTGGCTCTAGCCATTACCCTGACTTTGATCACTTCTAACCATGCGTGCTTCTACTTTTGCCTATTTCCCTGTTTAAAATAAATAAATAAATAAAAAGAAAATATAAATTCTCTTCTGCTTTCAGAAATGAATTTTCTGAAATTGTGCCCATCATGAGGATTCCAGGGACCATGGACTCTTTGCAGACACACTACACAAACCCATGGAGAAAATGTCCCATCGGCCGCTGGGGAGCCTCTGCCTTGGCCACTTGCAACAACCCTGGGGGAAATAAGGGCCTCAGACAGAACAATAGCATGGATTGTGCCTCTTGCAGGAATTTCATCTGTCACTGAGTAACAGGTTTTGATCTCAGGCTCACTGCCAGTTAGGAAGTGAAACCCTTTCCGGAACACTTGCTGTTTTGTTGGTTTTCCCCTGGAGATTTAATGATTTCACCTTGGAGGTTTCAGCTGATGAGCTGTGCTCTGTATGGAGCCTACCCATGTGGAAAACCAATAAGGTAATTCATGGGCTCCCCAATATTCTTTTTTGTGAGTTTGGGGACCCGGGGACCCTTCCACTAAGCCAACAATTGGACATCCCCACAAGGTGTGCATTTGCTGTCACCAGAGCGAGCTCTGGGTCTGTCCGCATGTCACAAGGAGAGCTGTTAGATCAGTCGTCTTCTCTAACCCAGAGGCCTAAATGAGAGGATGAGAAAGAGAAAGGGCCATTGTTTCTGCAGACAGGTTCACCTGAAGAATTTGGACAATGATGCTGGTTTCAGTTTAAAGGGCCTTTGGGAAGGGTTGGCATTAGGAGCAGGGACTGAGGGAGCTTCTAGACTTTTCCACATTACGAGCAGAGTGATTACAAATCAGCTCTGCATATGACAGCACAGACCTCTCTGTGGTGGGTTCTCTTGGGCCAACAGCAGATTTGGAGCCATGGAAGAGTAGGGAGAAATCTCTTCTCATGACCTTCATGTCTTCCTCCTGTAAACCGCATCATATTTCTAACTTCAGATCAAGGGGCCTGACCATCTGCAACTCTTTAGGGAGGACAGCTGGGCCATGCCTCTTCAGGCCTCCCATCCTCCCCTTGTCTTGTCAGCCAGTCGTGCTGGGATCTGACGGCAGCCTTGTGAGAACCGGGCAGGAACTGGCCAGCAAAAGCAGCTATAAATACTCCTCTTGGCAGCCAGCTTCACTTGGGAGCCCACAGCTGAGGGGCGGAGGCCAGCGGGAAGCACCTGCACCTCTTCAGGGCACATCCGAGGCTGGGCCTGGCTTCCCGCCCTCCACCTCTGAATGGGGCTTTAGTCGACCTTTTCCAGCTTGGGGGAAGTCCCCGTGGTGATCCAGCTTCCCAGATGCATGAGCAGGGAGGGCAGGGTTCTCCAAGCCGCCCAACCCCTTTAAACTCAGTCAGAGCTATTTCGCACAAGGGATGATGAAACTGAATAGCTGAGGGTAAATGAGGAGGCAGGAGAGGCGAAGAGGAAGGGAAATAAACTCTTTTATAGAATGCTTTTCTCCTCCTGATTTCACTTGTGTGGGGAAGCGTGAAACAACCACTAATCAGTCTTTCGCCCTGATGAGTCGGAAACTTGACAACTGGAGAGTTTAAAAAAAAATCAATGAATAAATATTTCTTTTTTCGGCTTTATTTATGAAGCATGGGCTAAGAGATCCCTTATAGGCATTTTAAATACCAGAAGCAAGTCACAACAGCAGCTAATGGTCAATTGTAAGTGCAGCTCTGCTGTGCAGTTGTCATTCAAAATGTGACAGTATTTAAAAACTGGGCTGTATATGAGATGAAAGAGTTCAAAGACCCATTGGATGACAGTTCTTATGCTTCGGCAAGTGGAAGAATCACCTGGAACACTTGTTTATGAGGCAGATCCCTGGTCCCTACCCCCTGAGATCTGATCCTATAGATGTGGGCCAGGGCCAAGAACCTGCATTTGAGTCCCTAAGTAATTCCAACCTGGATACTCTGGGACAGGACTGCACTTTGCAAGACATTGCCCTATGCCAGTGGTTCACAAAGTGAGGTCCCCAACCTGGAACCACAGGAAATTTGTTAGAAATATGGATTCTTAGGCCAACCCCAGAAAGACAGAATCAGAAACTTTGAGGACAGGGGCTGACAATCTGTTGTAACACACCTCCAGGTGGTTCTGAAGCCTGCCATAGGTCGATAAACACTGCCCTAAGATTTCTTACAAGCAAGGTGTGCAAACCCTGGAACACTGGCAATTCCAATGTGTAGCCAAGATTGAGAACCACGCCGATGGACACTTCCATTGGAATATGAGTGCTAATCTCACTTCCATAACCCTTACTTTTCAGAGCATTCACCTTTTTGAGCCAAGACTAGAGTTAATAAGGTGAAAGGAAAAGAATGTGGGTTTTGCTTCAGGTAAACGACTCAAGCCTTGGTCCCAAGTTGAACCTCCCTGAACCTCAGTGTTTTCATCTGTGAAATGGAAGGAATGCTGCCTACCCCACAATGGTGCTGTGAAGAGTAATGAGACAGCATCTGGGAAAACACTTAGCCAGTGGCTGGCACATTGTAGAAACTTGATTTTTTATGTCTCGCTCTAAAATAGATATATTTTTTAGTTTAATTGGGGTCTGGAATGAGATTCTTAATTTTTATAGGAATATAGCTTGAGGGTTTACTCTCCAGAGAGCATCAAAAGACTCATTTTAAAATTCATCTCTTGTTTTAGGGTAAATGTCTGAAGAGCTCAGTGAGCACTCTTGATGTTAAAGATGACTGGTAGCCTTAGTATAGAAGCAGCTCTAATTTAGCATAGCCTGGTTCCACTTTGTAACCAGAGTCACTTTCTCTTCTGAGACATCACTGATGTCTCAGTAATGGGCAAAAATCTTATAATATTATTGGGCACTTTGCACAAGCATTTCACTTCCTTAATTGGTCACCATTGCTTATTAAATGCCAGGCCAACTTCCAATACAGTTTGGTGACAGAGGCCTGTCATCAACTATTGTAAAGAAATCACTTCTTGTGTGTGTACTGGTCAGCTGGTAATTCAGTTGGCTGGGAGATCAGTCAGTATTGTACATTTACAGAAGAGTAGATTCAGTAACCACTTTGGCATGAAGCTATGCTGCCTGTGCTTTATATTTTATATAATACATAGTGGTTCTATTGACTTTAAATAAATACTTGACAATGACCGCTTTAATAGATTCTAAAGATGAAATGTCCACAAACACATCGCTTGTAAGGTAAAGTTGACACAAATCACATTTGTGGGAGTAAAGTGGGAACTCATCCAAGTGCAATGATCAAATACTTTTGTTAGGATGGAAGGGTGTTCAGTAAGGTCCTTCATGTAATCAAGACCTGTCATGGTATGCAGCCACAGAACCCAATTTGTTTTACTTGTGGTACCAGCATCCCTTAGGACAGGAAGAGATGGATATACCTAAATTGCATTGCCACCTAGTACTTCGGCAAACACAGAGGACCTGCTAGGTGCAAAGCACATTTACATGCATGACCTCATGTAAGGCTCACAAACAGTTATCACCGTCTCCTTTTTACAGAGGAGCAATTGAGATGCAAAGACACGAAGGCATTGGATAAACGTCATGCAACCCATAGTGGTTTTACTTACCCTAGAAGGGATTTCTTGCTTTCAATTTCTGGTTTGCTTATTCATTCATCTAGTCATCATTCATTTATGGTTTATCATAGTGAGGCAATATTGTTTACTCTCATATCTCCTAAAACAATTTTAGAATACTACATATCCTCTTGAATCTTTTTCAGATGAGACTTCAAGTTTCCCTTCCTGTGTTAAAATAGTTGCAAAGATGTAATTATGGCACATAGTCAATATTGACACTTTACAACAAAATGCTAATGAATGCATTTCTATATGGCCAAAGGAATATAGACACCAATTATATTTTTCCTTTATCCAAAGGGATATAGCTAGCAAGATGTATTTATCGTCTAAAAATTTTAAATACATGAATGATCTTTTTATAGAACTTTTTTCCTGGAACTCATATTTCATTTCCCCAATATTATCTCATTTTAAGGGACCTCATGCTTAAAAATATGTTATCATTCTATTACAATTCTGTGTAGCAATAATATAAATCAAAATGATTTTTTAAATTTCCTATAATCTTAAGGTTTTAGATATTAAAATTTTTCTTCTGGATTGGGTTATCATTAAAATTATGAAGAAATTATTCAGCACAACATAAATATGACAACTTGAGACAACGCAGCATAAAATCAGGAGAGGTATACTTTTTTTTGAACACAGAAAGCAAGCTGGGCAAGGAGAACCTTTCTCATGATATCTCCCTGCAGGCATCTTCTCAGGCCAATCTTACTAGGAAAAAGCACATGTGGAAGTCTGGGATATGGAAATTAATTCTCTGAGATACACCCATTCTTGCATACCCCAGCTGGAGGGCTGCTTCTCTGGGAGCCAAAAGCACAGAAGGTCCTTGAGGGGCCATGGGACACATGAACAAGCAACCAAGCGTAAGTTAGACACGCCAAGCATTGTGTCTGGTAGAGATGAAGTAAGAGATAGGCACCATTCGTAATCTTTTAAATTGTTTAAGTTTTTAATTTAGGGGTACATAGTAGGTGTATATATTCATGGGGTACACGAGATGTTTTGATACAGGCATGCAACGTGTGATAATCACATAATGGAGAATGGGGTACCCATCCCAAGGATTTATCCGTTGTGTTACAAACAGTCCAATTACACTCTTTTAGATTTTTTTAAATGTATGATTAAATTATTATTGGCTATAGTCACCCTGTTGTGTTATCAAATAGTGGGTCTTATTCATTCTTTCTATTTTTTTGTACCCATTAACCATTCCCACCCCCTGATCTCCATCCCAAGCACTACCCTTCCCAGCCTCTGGTAACCATCCTTCTACTCTCTATCTCCATGAGTTCAATTGTTTTGATGTTCAGATCCCACAAATAAGTGAGAACATGCAATGTTTGTCTTTCTATGATTGGCTTATTTCACTTAACATAATGATCTCCAGTTAAATTCATGTTGTTGGAAATGACAGGATCTCATCCTTTATTATGGCTGAATAGTACTCCATTGTACATAAGTACCACATTTTATCCATTCATCTGTTGATGGACTCAGGTTGGTTCCAAAATCTTGGCTATTGTAAACAGTGCTTCAAAAAACATGAGAGTGCAGATGTCTCTCTTTGATATACTAATTTCCTTTCTTTTGGGTATATACCCACCCAGCAGCGGGATTGCTGGATCCTATGGTAACTCTATTTTTAGTTTTTTGAGGAATCTCCAAACTTTTCTTCATAGTGGCTGTACTAATTTACATTCCCACCAACAGTATACAAGGATTTGCTTTTCTCCGTATCTTTGCCAGCATTTGTTACTGCCTGTCTTTTGGATATAAGCCATTTTAACTGGGGTGAGATGACATCTCATTGTAGTTTTGATTTGCATTTCTCTGATGATCAATGATGTTGAGCACTTTTTCATATACCTGTCTGCCATTTGCGTGTCTTTTGAGAAATGTCTATTCAGATCTTTTGCCCGTTTGAAAATTGGATTAGATTTTTTTCCTAGAGAGTTGTTTGAGCTCCTTTTATATTCTGGTTATTAACCCCTTGTCAGATAGGTAACTTGCAAATATTTTCTCCCATTCTGTAGGTTGTCTCTTTGTTGTTTCCTTTGCAGTACAGAAACTTTTTAATTTGATGTGATCCCATTTGTCCATTTTTGCTTTGGTTGCCTGTGCTTGTGGAGTATTACTCAAGAAACTTTTGCCCAATGTCCTGGAGAGTTTCCTCAATGTTTTTTTGTAGTAGTTTCATAACTTGGGATCTTAGATTTAAGTGTCTAATCCATCTTGATTTGAGTTTTGTATATGGTTTGAGATAGGGGTCTAGTTTCATTCTTCTGCATATGGATATCCAGTTTTCTTAGCACCATTTTCTTAGCACCATTGAAGAGATTGACTTTTCCCCAGTATACGTTCTTGCCACCCTTGTTGAAAATAAGTTCACTGTAGGTGTCTGAATTTGTTTCTGGGTTTTCTATTCTGTTTCATTGGTCTATGTGTCTGTTTTTATGCAAGTTACATGCTCTTTTGGTTACTTAGGTAATGTGATTCCTCTAGTTTTGTTCTTTTTGCTTAGGATGGCTTTGGCCATGGGTCTTTTGTGGTTCCATATAAATTTTAGTTTATTTCTATTTCTGTGAAGAATGTCATTGGCATTTTGATAGGGATTGCATTAAATCTGTAGTAGTATGGACATTTTAACAATATCGATTATTCCTATCCATGAACATGGAATATTTTTCTATTTTGGAGTGTCCTCTTCAATTTCTTTCATCAGTGTTTTACAGTTTTCATTATACAGATCTTTCACTTCTTTGGTTAATTCCTAGGTATTTAATTTTGTGACTACTGAAAATGGAGGCCTGGCGCAGTGGCTCATGCTTGCAATCCCAGCACCTTGGGAGGCTGAGTTAGGCAGATCACCTGAGGTCAGGAGTTCAAGATAAGCCTGGCTAACATGGTGAAACCCTGTCTCCACTACAGATACAAAAAAATTAGCCAGGCGTGGTGGCACATACCTGTAATCACAGCTAGTCAGGAGGCTGAGGCACAAGAATTGTTTAAAGTCAGGAGGCAGAGGTTGCAGTGAGCCGAGATTGCGTCACTGTACTCCAGCATGGGCAACAGAGACTCTGTCTCAAAAAAAAAAGAAAAGAAAAATTACTTTTTCAGATTTTTCATTATTGGCATTTTGTATGTTGATTTTATATCCTGCAGCTTTACTGAATTTATCAGTTTCAATAGTTTTGTGAAGTCTTAAAGTTTTTCCAAATATAAGATCACATCATCTGCAAACAAGGACAATTTGACTTTTTCCTTTCCAATTTGGATGCCCTTTCTTTCTCTTATCTGATTGCTCTAGCTAGGACTTCCAGTATTACTTTGAATAACAGTGATGAACGTGGGTATCCTTGTCATGTTCTAGATCTTAGAGAAAAGGTTTTGTTTTTCCCCATTTAATATAATATAGTTGTTGGTCTGTCACATATGGCTTTTATTATGTTGAGGTATATTTTATCTCCAGTTTTTTTGAGGACTTTTATCATGAAGGGATGTTGAATTTTATCAAATAATTTTTCAGCATCAATTGAAATATGGTTTTCATCCTTCATTCTGTTGATATATCATATTTATTGATTTGTGTATGTCGAACAACCTTGCATCCTGGGGATAAATCCCACTTGGTCATGACAAATGATTTTTCTAATATATTGAATTTGGTTTGCTATTATTTTGTTGAGGATTTTTGCAGCAATATTCATAGGTATTGGCCTGTAGTGTTTTGTGGTTTTTAAAAAATGTATCTTTGTCTGGTTTTAGTATCAGAGTAATATTGGCCACTTAGAATGAGTTCGGAAGTGCCCTCCTCTATTTTTTGCATTAGCTTAAGCAGGATTGGTATTAGTGGTTCTTTAAATGTTTGGTAGAATTCAGCAGTGAAGCTATTGGGTCCCAGGCTTTTCTTCACTGGGATTCATTAGTAAATTTAAGCAGAGGAAATCCAGTATAAAGAATTGACAACTAGACAAAGGATGATTAACTCCCAAAAAGCATAAAGGAAAAGTTTAAGATATAATTGAGGTAGAAATTACAGAAGGCTGCTACCACCCTTGACTGAAGGAAGGGTAAGTAAGGAAAGACTCTGGAAGACAGGGCGTGGCTGCTGCGGGAAAGAAGAAACAGGCTGCCAGAGTGCTCGTCACAGCACCATGAGAACTGTCACCACTGAAATGAACGCTCCTGCGACCCTCCACACTCCAATCTGCTCACGCTTGTGTGGGAAACGGAAAGTGTCCCTTTCCTGCCTTTAGCTTTGCAGGCTCCCTGCAGCGCCCTCTATTGGCAGACCCCCCCCCCCGCTCCACCCACGGCCCAGATTCTACCCCGCCCGCCCCCCACAGCCCAGATTCTAGCTTCAGGATCACAAAGCAAGACAAAAAGGCCGGTTTGGAGCTGCAAGGCAATAGATTAACAACTGGAACAAACGTCAAGAGAAAAGTACAGTTAAAGGATTACAGAGAAGGGATAAATGACTTTTACTGCCTCCTCTCTCCAAATCAATAGATTGATAGTCTGGGTCCTGAGCGAACTCCTTCAGTCTGGGGGTAAAAACTGCAGAGTAAACAGGAACTAAATGGCTCCCTTGCAGTGATGCCCAGGGCTGAGAATCTTACCCCAAGCTCAAGAAATCTTGACTTTTCTATGCATGCATAGGGAGCCCGTTTTCTCATGTGTTCAGGAAGAACGACCAGGATTTCTGAGGTGAGAATTATTTATCTGTCTTCCTGGCAGTCACTCATCCCAATACCAGTCCCTGGAGATTGCTTCACTGCTGAGCTTTTTCCCCTTTGAATCCTGCCCAAGAAGAGTAGGAAGGCAGGGAACAAGGGATAAACTATTTTGATTTCTCATATTTCTGCTCTGTTTTGAAGTGAAACAACTTCATACAGCCCCCAGATTGGCACAGGTTCCCCCTTCCACCAACTCCCCTGCAGTCTTTCTCACTGTAGTCAGGAAGACATTATTTTAAAAAATTCATGTCAGTGCCAACCAACTGCGACAGGATTTTATTTCAAAAATCATTCTGTTGGCTTCCCTTGTATGAAACTCTCTGCCATATTCTATAAAACACTCCATTACCCATTTCAACCATCTTTAGAAAGAAGCCTTCTGAAAGGCCACATGATGTGCAGAAAGTACACTGGCTTAGGGTAGGAGGCTGAGGCATTTCCATTTCCAGCACCAACTGTGCTATGTGCATGAGAAAAATCACTCGGTTTCTCATTGCCTCCCTCAGCATCTCCCCTGAACTCTACAGAGACTTTTTTTTACAGTCATTGACCTCAGAGAGGTTGTAAAGTACCATATTCGTGTTGTTGAGATGGAAAGGACCAAGGGAATCTGTTAGGGCAGCTCTTGTCTACACAGCTCTGCACCCGAAGCTGTTTTCTGTGACTTTTAATTTATGTTACTTTTTGAAGTTTTGTTTTTAAAATTAGGACATAATATAAAATACACAAATTGATGACCTTTTTGCATAAATATATACCTATGTAACAACCTTTGATCAAAACATAACATCACATAACCCAAAAAGATCTCTTGTGTCCCTTCTTAGTCAATATACATCCCTGTCCCTAGATGTAACCACTATTCCGTCTACCATTGACATAGAGTTGTTGTATCTCTTCTCAAATTGTATCTCTTCATATAAATGAAGTCTTACAGTATATATCCTTTTGCATCTGGCTTACTTCACCTAATACTGTCTATGAGATTTTTCTACAAGTAGTTCCCTCCTTTGTATTGCCGGGTAGTATTCCATTGTATGAATATACAGCAATGTATCCATTCTGCTGTTGGTGGACATTTGGGTGGTTTCTAGTTTGGGACTATTATGAATAAAGCTTCTATGACCATTCTTGGACATGTCTATTGGTGGACACATACATTTTTCTTGGGTATTGTATCAGTCCAATCAGAAGAGCAAAATCATGTAATAATTTGCATAGGAAAAGTTTAATATAACAAATGTTTATTACAGGGATAACAAGGGATTGGCTAGTAAGAAGCAAAGAGAAATCTAAAGAATGCAGAAAGAACAGAGATAAGGAGCAATTACCAGCTCTAGGGGTGAGAGAGAACTCTCAAGAAAGACCCACCTCCAACCCCTGCCTCAGGCCTGAGATACAGATCTTATTGGAGAGTGCATGGACATGGTTCACCAAATAATAGAGAAGTCACTGTAGTGCTGTACTGGTGGAATCTTCTGGAAATATGCCCTCTGGAAGTTTCTGGAAATTCATCATCTAGGGTGCCAGAGACAGTTTTTCAGAGGGCATTGTTGTACATGAGACACTTACTACAAAACTGACCGAAAGAGTAACCCAGAGAAGCTATAAGCCACTGGATGGTGCTGGCTGCCATGCACTGCAGGAGCTGAGAGCTGGAGAAGCCCCAAGTGCTACAGGAGCTGGCTGCTGGAGAGGCTGCACATGCTGCAGGTGCTGGAGAAGCCATGTGTATTTTAGGAGCTGTGCACGGCCACGGCTGCAGGTGCTGCAGGAGCTGGATGCTAGAGAAGCACCTTGCAGGAGCCTGGGGAGTGAGCATAGTGGAACCAGGAAGCAAAATTCTTCTCCTGCAATGTCTCATCAGCAACCTCTACTGACCAAGCTTCAGTACCAGCTGGCAAAGAAAATATTTAAAATATATACATATTTTTTGAGATGGAGTCTTGCTCTGTCACCCAGGCTGGAGTGCAGTGGTGTGATCTCAGCTCACTGCAACCTCTGCCTCCCAGGTTCAAGTGATTCTCCTGTCTCAGCCTCCTGAGTAGCTGGGACTACAGGCACATGCTACCACACCCAGCTAATTTTTGTATTTTTAGTAGAGACAGGGTTTCACTATGTTGGCCAGGATGGTCTTGATCTCTTGACCTCATGATCCACCCACCTCGGCCTCCCAAAGTGCTGGGATTATAGGCGTGAGTCACTGTGCCCAGCCTTAAAAATATTTTAAAAGCTCACAGAGCAGTCAGAAAGGGTCAGTTCATTGTTGAGACAATAAATCAGGAACTGGCACAGGTATACACATAGAAGAGGACCTGCTGGGTCAGAGTTGTTACAAATTCAGCGTTAATGGATTTTGCCAGTTTTCCAAAGAGTTGCACCAATTTACAATCTCATGAATAATGTAGAATTCCAGTTGCTTCATAATGCTTGCCAATACTTGATATTGTCAGTTTTTCTAATTTTAGACATTCTGGTGAGTATGAAGTGGCATTTCATTGTGATTTTATTTAGCATTTTCCTTAATGAGTAAAGATGTTGAGCAGCTTTTCATATGCTTGTTAGGTATTTGGATACCCTCTTTAGCAAACTCGTTGAAGTCCACTCCCCATTTTTCATTAAGTTGTCTTTTTCTTATTGATTTGTAGTTTTATATATTCTGAATTTGAGTCCTTTATCGGATATATATATATTGCAAATAACTTTTCCCAACATGTGGTTTGCCTATACTACCTTAATAAATATATTCACAGAGGCAGAAGATCAAAATACTGTGTCTTCCAATGTGCTATTTCTCACATATCAATGGTCACCGAGTCATGGTGACATGCTTATATAACTGGAATAAAATAATCTTTTGGAATTCATCTGTGCACTTGCCTAAGAAGGCAAATGAGTATTTCAAGAATCTTCCTGGCCAGGCATGGTGGCTCATGCCTGTAATTCCAGCACTTTGGGAGGCCAAGGAGGGCAGATCACGAGGTCAGGAGATCAAGACCGTCCTGGCTAATACGGTGAAACCCCATCTCTACTAAAAATATAAAAAATTAGCCAGGCATGGTGGTGGGCACCTGTAGTCCCAGCTACTTATGAGGCTGAGGTAGGAGAATGGCGTGAGCCCGGGAGGCAGAGCTTGCAGTGAGCCAAGATTGCGCCACTGCACTCCAGCCTGGGCGACAGCGAGACTCCATCTCAAAAAAAAAAAAAAAAAAAAAAAATTCTTCCTAATCCATTTAAAATATTTGTTCTCCTTTTATTCCGCCAGTTCAATTACTGCAAATATTTCTGAAAATGAGGAAAACATTCATGGTTTGGATTAATTATGGCCATTTCTGTTAGAATCAGATTGTCTTCCTCAATTTCCAAGAAAGAAATCCTGCTTAAAAACCAACAGTGTGATAATGCCGCTTCTAAGCATTCCAGTGGCAACTCTCCTTCCCTGTCATGGTGCTTTATAATTATTGGTTGTTTTTCCTTTTTACCATTATGCTCCTTGAAAGCAGGAACCAAGCATTCTTATTCATCTTTATAACCCCAGGGCTAGCCCAGGAACTGGTGTGTCCTATGTACTCAGTGAATGTTCCTTGAATATCTCAATTTAGTCACAGTAATCATCTATTCCAGATGTGAGTTGAGACACAAACTGAATTTTTACTTACGCCCATTTTGAATGGATGTTGGTGCTGATGATAGATAAAGGGAAAGATGGGAATCTGAAAGAAATGTCTGACTCCTTGAGTCACTGAAAAAAGGGAAATTAGAAACCCCAGCCAACCCTTTCGAAATGAAAACTGATAAAGAGGAAGAAAAGAGAATCTGGTTTAGGCCAAGAAGGGAACAGAAGGAATCGGACATAGTGCCACAGGGATGGCTAGCTGGGAGAGAGAGTAAAGCAGAGGGTAACAGCCAATCTGGGAACCGCTTAGCGGAACTTGCCAAACCCAGCTGCATGTAAGATTCACCCTGGCTCCACCGCAGACCACCTGATTCAGAATGGGGGTGGGACAGGCAGCTATATATAGATATATGTATCCTGGGTGGTTCTGATGCTTGACAAACATTGAGAATGTCTGCTCTACAGCAAAGTGAAGCTGGAGAGCGTCTTCCAAATATTGACCCTGATGTCTGTGTTAACAAAAGGCTGAGTCTCTAAATGTCCTGGGATAAATCCAGAGGCTCCACCAATTAGAGGTCTGGGTGCTGCGAAGTTAGCATTAGATCTCAGGGTAGGTTTAGGCTTCTGGTACTGAGGACTTAATTGTCTTTCACTGTAAACAGAAAAGCTGTAAAAGGGAGTTCTGATCTTTAATTGGGGGTGCAAAAAATAAATTAGGAATTAGGAAGGAGAAAAGATGACTACCCTAAGTAAAATGCCACAATTAGCCAACTGTATTCCTTTTTTGCTGTAATTGTTACAATTAGTCAATTGTGGCCCAATTGCACCCTTCACACCGTGGTGAAGCCATTGTAGTAATTAAAAGGTTAAGGTTGAGAAATGGAGGGCCTTTAGTGCCAAGGCTAGGAGAGCAGCTGCCCACCAATCATAACTGCACACTAGGAAATTTGTTCCTGAGGTAAGTGGCTTCACTAGTGAATCAGCCTCACCTTTAAAATTCTACAGTTCTATGATATACACTGTAAGATGTGAAGTAATGGTTATTTTTGAATCTGAGTTTTCTTGCTAATGCCAGTTTGCCTTCCTAAGTCACACTTTCCATGTGACTATAACTGGCAGTTGCTGGAAGGGCTTGGGCCAAGCACAGAGAACTAGAAAACCTATGGGAAAGTTTTAAACTTTGTGAACCTGAAGTTCAGATAGAAAGTGCAAAGTCAACTGCAAGGTCCTCACCTGCCCACATAATGACATGGTATTAGAAAATGAAAACCAAGGAGCTTAAAATACATTGTCATTATTGGCATTACTCTGCACTGAAATCTGCACTGGGGATTCTTTGTCCCCAAAACACCAACAGGATAAACCAGCTCTCCCACCACTTCCCATCCCAGCCAAATTCACCCAGCCAAACATACAACAGCTGAATTTATTGTAAGTCCAGATGAGCCATTCCAATAAGTCGTTAGGGTTAGGCTTACTTCTAAGAACACCGACAATATAATCTAGCTGAAGGAGAAAAAGCTACATCATTTTGACCATGGGGAGCTCTACTTCTTCATTCAATAAACTTATCCAGTGACAACTATGTGCCAGGCACAGTGCTGGGTGCCAAAATCACAGAGGAAAAAATGTGATCCCATGGACGTGAATATGAGGAAGAAACAGAGAGAGAAACAAATGTATTAGTGTACTAAAGTACAATGGCAGAGAAATGCACAGGGGGCCATGGGAGCAGTAGAGGCTCAGAGCCAGAGAAGATTGTAACCAGGGATGAGGAGGAGTTGATGCCTCAGTGGAATCTTAAAGGAGAGGTGGAGACAAAGGTGACCTGAAGCACTTGTACTGGCTTGTGAGATCCAACGCATTTTTTCCCATTTCTGCATTCAGTGGCCAGATTTGTAGCTTGAAGTCAGCAGTGGTATGAATATTTATACCTCAGAGGCAAACTCTGCATATCAAGATTTTTCTCCTCTTGAGTCAGTTGTTAAACACTAAACAGCACACCCCTGGGTAGGCCGCAGCCAGATGGAGGGCGGGCATTTTGGACAAGGGTACACCTTAAGCCAGGCCATGGAAGCCCCAAAAAGCTTGGAGGGGGACTATAGGACTTTAGCTTTTCTAGGCTGTAAAGTGCACAGCTGCAATGGCAGGAGATAAAACAGAAAGACAGCCAAGGGCTAGATTGTGGAGGGCATTGCATGTCATGTTAAGGAGTTTCTACTTTTATCCTGGAGGAGATGCATGGGCAAAGAAGTTTTAAGCTAGGGTGTGATATGCTTTTTTTTTTTTTTTTTTTTTTTTTTTTTTTTTTTTTTTGAGACATCCTAGTTTACAACCACCAATGCCTCTCCTTGATAAGTATCTTATACAAACTAAATTGAGATAAAAGAGTATTTGTTCCTAAAATCACCCGTAAAGTCAAAAATAAACAAACAATAAAGAAAAGAAAACCTCCAGCAATTGACTTTGGCTCACCTTGTCCAACGGCAGTGACTCTCAGCAAGTCAGACCCGTGGAGGTTGGGGACTCCTATTTGACACGCTCCATGCTGTTTCCTCTGAGCTATTTGCACTTTAGTTAGTGCAGAAAATGTCACTCCTCTAGAGCATAGGCACAGGCTTTGATTCAATTTCATGATTCTAGCAAAGGACAGGCCTCAGCTTTTAAGCTTGGGGCTGTTGCCCATTTGCCCTATAAACTTCTTATTTAATTTCGTATCTGGCCAAAACAGATAAAGACAGGGTCATCTGAAAGACGAGGAAGCTGTCATGGGCTTTCCTTGCAGTGTTTTGAATGTAGCTTCACGTTTTCAGTGTCAACTTTAAAGGAATTGCTTTGTACCTTGATTCTAAACCTTATGTTGGCAAAAGACCTCAGATTATGATTGGGTACCACAGCCATAAGACCTGAGTAATGATGTCTAAATTTTCCAATTATGAAAATGTCCATTTTAACAAAACAACAAAATATGGCAAAAGTTACACATATAGTAAATGATTTCTGTATTTCCCCTGTTTATGACAGTTTCCATATCCTCTCCTCCTGGCACAAAGAAAGTGAGCCAGCCTGTGTCTCACTTCTCAGCATTATGTTGGGCCATTATCCTGCCAGGATTGTTCCAACATCCTTTTTTAAAACCCATATCATAAATTTATGCCAGACTCCATCCTTACCCCCGTTATGGGTCCTGTCCTCAGGACTCTCATTAACACTACACCCCACACCCTCAGTGAGCACAGCATGAATTTTCCTATTCAGCATTGCAGGCAATTCTCTTTCCATTTTGGTTCATTTCTAGTGACATTTAGTTTCATTATCCAGTTTCCCACCACAATAGCGTAATTTGGTTCAGGTTGGTGGCCTGTGGAATGTGTAGAAGTTTAGGTCCAATCATTAAACGGAGGAATTTAGAAGACTATATGATATGAGGAAAGGCTGGATGTGGTGGCTCACACCATCCTAGCACTCTGGGAGGTCAAGGTGGGAGGATTGCTTGAGCCCAGGAATTTGAAACCAGCCCAGGTAACATAGTGAAACTTCGACTCTACAAAAATGTTTTAAAAAGATTAGCTGGGCATGGTGGTGTGTGCCCATAGTCCTAGCTATGGGGTAGAGGTGGAGGAGAGCTGAGATGGGAGGATCACTTGAGCCTGGGAGGTCAACGCTGCAGTGAGCTATGATTGCACCACTGCACTCGAGTCTGGGCAACAGGGTAAGACCCTGTTTCAAAACAAACAAAGGATACAGGGAAACTTTTATATGGTTCCCTGGGGCTAAGGGAGATCATTCAAGGAAGTACAAATTTGAAAGGGTTCCCCTAGTTTAGGTGAGGTTCAGCCTACTAGACAGCAGAGATGGTTGACATGGAGCTCATCTGGAGTTGCTGGGTAAATCAGGGCACTCTCCAGTGTGCTAGCTGGGGAGCTGGCCATCAGGCCTGCTGGCCTGGACATACTGTGGGAGTCCAAGGCCAGCAGGGGCAGGAGCTCTTAAGAGCGCACAGGCAGCGAGGCCTCTGGTTTTCATCCGAGACCGCTGCAGAAAGGTCATTGCTACACCAAGGGTGCAAGCTTGCAGAGGGATGACACTCAGGGCCTGAGGCTGGGGGAGGTTCCACCAAAAGCCATCATACTCACACCAACTCCTGAACCACCCCGGAGACAGCAGCAGACTTCCTCCTCAGTGACCCTCCTGTGCCCTCTACTGAAAAAGCTGCACACTTTCAGCTCATTATATACATATACGCATGTGTATACATGTATATAATGAGATATACCTTTTGATTGTATTACTGACTTTAAAGGAGAAATACTTAAAGGAATCTTGTTGCTTATCACAGAGCATACGTTAAAGAGTGCATTTTGAGCTGAGAGGCAATACATTGATAAATGACACAGGAGACCCAACATTTGAAAAACTGCTGCTTTCCTGGGTGTGTCAGCTCCACATCACAGAGCAGCTAGCTGTGTTGGATTGCTCATACCATCCACGGGCTTCAAGGAATTGCTTACCACTTATTCTGGGTGTCAAATAGGAGCACTAGACTGTGACTGCAGCTCTGAAGAGGGTCGCTTCAGTTTCCGACGGTTTCAAGGTGGCAGCGCTCTGTACACTCATTCACTCCTTTCAGTCACTGAGGAACTTTTTTTTTCTTTTGCGAAGGAGTCTCACTCTGCTGCCCAGGCTAGGGTACAATGGCACGATCTCAGCTCACTGCAACCTCTGCCTCCTGGGTTCAAGAGATTCTCCCTGCCTCAGCCCCCTGATAGCTAGCATTACAGGCGCCCGCCACCACGCCCAGCTAATTTTTGTATTTTTAGCAGAGATGGGGTTTCACCATGTTGGCCAGGCTGGTCTTGAACTCCTGACCTCAGGTGATCTGCCTGCCTCGGCCTCCCAAAGTGCTGGGATTACAGGCGTGAGCCACTGTGGCTGACCCACTGAAGGAACTCTGAGCAATTCTGCTCCAGCATTTGACTGACCTTCCCCAAAGCAGTTACAGGTCATTTTTCCAAGATGCTCAGACTTCTGCAGTTTCAGAATATTGGATTACACCACGTGCTCTACTTTCCACTGTCTTTCTGGGAACACAAACAGGCTCTGATGTGGTAGCTTGATTCTCTTCATGGTGCAAACAAGCTCCTATCACCAGAGGCTGTGGTTCAGAGCCCAGGTCCTAAACCAGATATACCCTATTCCAGCATTTACTTAAATTGTGTGTTAAGTCATTGGAACCTCAGTTTTCTCATGTATGAAATGGGGATAAAAAGCACCTGCCCACATGACTTAGGATTACGTGAGATCATCTGTGCAAAGTACAAAGTACTTGAAACTTACCAGCCGCGTAGTAAACACTTTGGTAACTTGCTAAGTTACCATTACTGTGCTCTCCTGATGGCCAAAACTCAGACTCCCAAAGAAATAGACAGCTAAGCTGTTGCCTTTCTCACAATACTAAAATTTTAGCCATCATTTATATTTATTATGATTTTGAGTATCACTAATCAACTAAAAAATGAGTTTTGATGGAATGTTTTTACTCTGCCCTAGCTTCACTCCTGAATTAGAGAATTTGCAAGGATTTGCCTATGATTTTTCTTTTCTCTTTTATAATTCAGTTGATAGTGTTGTTCATTATCCACTTGAGGTGGCATTAGAATAAATTAATATTAAAATATTTAAATTTAGAACAATGTGTTCGAAATGCCATTAGGAAGATTTATCACCTGCAATGAGAAATCAGTGCTCCATTAGCTACAAACCCTCTCCAGTGAATTTGGAGACCTCAGGCTCAGATCATTACCCATCACCTCTCCCGACTCTGTCCCCTGACTGCTGTCTGGAGAGCTGTTCTTGGGTTTACTGAGAGTGTGTTCTACTCACTCACTTTTTGACTTAGACATACATCTGGCTGAGGATTCTTTAATACCACCAGCCTCGACACTGAGCTGGGGCCAATAAACAATACAAGGTGTTAAGGGCTGACTTGTGCCTGCCCCCATCATTTTTACCTTGAAGCCCAAACTCTAGTACCTCGGAGAGTGACCATATTTGGAGACAGGGCCTTTAAGAGGTGATTAAGTTAAAATGAGCCCATAAGGGTGAACCTTAATCCAATCTGCTTGGTGTCTTATAAGAGGAGGAAATTTGGACACATCAGAGATGCACACACAGAAAAAAACCCATGGAAGAACACAAGGAAGGCAGCTATTTGCAAGCCTAGGACAGAGGCCTCGGGAGAAAGGAAACTTGCTGACAACTTGGTCTTGAACTTCCAGCCTCCAGAACTGGGAGGAAATAAATTTCTGTTAAGACACCAGTCTCATATTTTGCTATGGCAACCGTAGCAAACTAACATAGTAGCCCTTCCTTATCCTCAGAGAACATGCTCCAAGACCCCCAGTGGATGCCTGAAACCACAGAGAGCACCAAACCATATATATATATATATATATACACACACACACACACACACACATATACACACACACACAAACACAATGTTTTTTCCTGTACACACCAATGATTACATTTAATTTACAATTTAGGCACAATAAGAGATTAACAACTAGTAATTCAACAGAACAATTATAACAATATGCCAGCATCACTACCCTTGCACCTTGGAGCCATTATTCAGTTATAAAAGGGTTACCTGAACACAAGCACTGTGATACGTGACAGTTCATTTGGTCACCCAGATAGCTACGAGGCAACTAATGGGTGGGTAGCACTGACAATATGGAGACATTGGACAAAGGGATGAATTCATGTCCATAGCAGGATGGTGTGAGATTTGATTTCATCCTGCTACTCAGAATGGCCCCCAATGTAAAACTTATGAATTGTTTATTTCTGAAATTTTCCATTTAATATTTTCAGACCATGGTTGACCTTGGGTAAAGTGAAACCATAGAAAGCAAAACCTCAGACAAGGGGGCACTAATGTACGGATTTTTTTTTGCTTTTTTAGAAACTTATTTATAAATTTATGCAACCAGTTTTGGAGTACACAGATTACCTGCAATGTGCTTTTTCCAATCAACACTCTTATCTTTGAGATTTGTTCATACTGATATGCATCTAGGTCTAAGTAATTTTTCTGGTATGTAGATTTCTATCCTACTAATACCACAACTTACTTTCAATTTCTTTTGTTGTTATGTACTATGTGAACATGACCTTCCTTACACATGCAGTAGGGGTTCTCTAGGTGTTGTATCCCACCCCTATTAACCTCAATAGGGAAGGCGCCAGGTTCAAGAGGCCAAAGAGAAGATCCAGAGCCAGCAAAGGAGACGTGGGGCTTTATTAGGGGCTTGCATATGGGGGAGAGAATCCAGTGGCAGCAGGCTGGACAGGAGAATCACCTTATGTATAGAAATAGTCCAATGCTGACAGGCTGGAGGATAACCGCATGGCCTGTCTAGTGGTGGTGGGCTGGGCAGGAAAACCACAACACTCACCCCCAATGACCTCCACCTGACAGTCTTCATTTACCAAAACTCAGAGCCTCGATCTCCTGTGTGGCTCATGTTCCACAGGACAGGCCTGGGGCTCAGACACCTACTGATAAGGAATGAATCTCCAGGTTGGCCACACCTGGATTCCCTAGTGCCGAACACATATTCAGGTGTGTCTGCCATACAGGCTCATTCTCAGGGTATGCTGAAGTTATCGCTCTCAGCTGCATTTACCCTTCACTAGGTTATACCTATAATTGAACATTTTGGCTCACGGTGCTAATATCCTTTTTTCTAGATTTTTTAAATTGACAAAAGTTGTATATATTTCTTGTGTACAACAGTTTTTTTTCTTCCTTTCCAACTTTTATTTTAGGTTCAGCGGATACATGTTCAGATTCATTACATGGATAAATTGTGTGGCATGGGGGTTTGGTGTACAGATTATTTCATCACCCAGGTAATGAGCATAGTACTTGATAGGTAGTTTTTTGATCCTCACCCTCCTCCCACCCTCCACCCTCAAGGAGGCCACAGTATCTATTGTTTTCTTTGTGTCCATGACAACATGTTGTTTTGAAATATGTACATGTATGACCATGTAACAAGGCAGCAAGAGAAGGGCCGTGTACAAGCCTGGAACAGATTCTTCTATTATGGCCCCTAGAGGAAACCAACCCTGCCAGCACCTTGATCATGGACTTCCAGCCTCCAGAACTGTGAGAATTTCTGTTAAGCCACCCAGTCTGGCATTTTGCTCTGGAAGCCCTAGTGAAAAATTGTACAAGGACAGGCAAAACTCACTCGTCCAAACAATTGTTAAAAGTAATACAATATGTATTCCAGGGAAGCAAAAAATGATTGAGAGCTACATTTCCATTTTAAAGTAAGGAGCAGCTGACAGGGCATCCCACCAGATCTGTAAGGCTGTGCAGGGTGGTTGTTAAAAGCAGACTCCAGAGCTAAACTGCCTGGGTTCGGGTCCCAGCCCTGCACTTGCTGGCCATGAGATCTTGACCAAGTTACTTTGCCTCTCTGTGCCTTGATTTTCTCATCTGGAAAATGGGGACAATAGCAACACCTGCCTCCCAGGGCTGCTGCAAGTATTATAGAAGTTAGCAAATGGAACACCTGGCACATGGAAAAATAGTATGGACAAATTTGCTGTTTTTATCTGGTCTTTGAAAAAGATTTAAGAGGAAATATAATTAAAGGTTGTTACAATCAATTAGCACCCACCAGCATGCCAGAAGACCCCTTATTTATAAGATCCCTTTTTAGGTTTGGACTTGTCTCCCTTTGCCAATTTTATTTAGAAGGATAATGACCCACTTTTAGTAGAAAGCCCCAAGGATGCTATTTTGAGAGGAAACTTCCCAGGAAATTCCCAAGTAATCCGCAGGTGGAAAAGATATCAGTTTCTTAAATCTGCTTAAAAGTCTGCCAGCTCCAGATTAGTCTGCTGTCTTACAAGTCAGAACAGTGGGTTAGTAAGGGCTGGATCTCCGAAGGGCTGGATCTCCGGGGGTGCTGACTGTGAACACTGATCCAGCTGTGCTCTTGTGATCTGTGCACATGTGCATATGCATGTTCAACTTCAATACTTAACACTGATATGGTTTGTTAAATACTGATATGGTTTGGCTGTGTCCCCACCCTAACCTCATCTCAAATTGTAGCTCCCATAATTCCCTTGTGTTATGGGAGGGACCCAGTGGTAGATAATTGAATCATGGGGCTGATTTCCCCCATACTGTTCCTGTGGTAGTGAGTAAGTCTCATAAGATCTGATGGTTTTATAAGGGGAAACCCCTTTTGCTTTGGTCTCACTCTTCTCTTGTCTGCCGCCATGTGAGACATGCCTTTTACCTTTCACCCTGATTGTGAGGCCTCCCCAGTCACGTGGAATTGTGGGTCTATTAAACCTCTTTCTTTGTAAATTGCCCAGTCTCAGGTGTGTTTTTATCAGCAGGGTGAAAATGGACTAATACAAATACGCTACACCAAGAGATATAGTCCAAACTCACCCAAGAACCTTTGAATTCCTTCTCCATCTTCTTCATGGATATTTTGAAATTCCTTTGGCAAACAGTTCCAATCCTCTTGGGACTAAGCTGAGGTGGAGCAAGCCCCAGAATAGGACCCCTAAAATATCAAATAACATATTTACCATGAAGATATCCCATGTAATATTTAGGATATATTTTTGCTAAAAAATATTTGTTGCTTATTTGAAATTCAAATTTAACTTGGGAATTCTGTATTTTCATTTGCTAAATTCAAATTTCAGATAAATCTTTTAGAATACACTATAAGTATGTTCAAAATATTATATAGTTGGGATGTATTTATACTGAAAAAATTTATCTGAAATTTAAATTTAACTGGGTGTCCTGTATTTTATCTGACAAAACTATTCTGAGTGCTTTACGCATATTGATTCATTTAACCTTCATATAAATGAATAAGGGAGGTACCATTATTACCTCCATTTTATAGATTAGGAAACTGAGAAAAGGAGGCTAAGTAGTTTTCCCAAAAAATCTGACAATACCAAGTGCTGAAAAAAATGCAGAGCAACCGGAATTCTCATATACTGCTGGTGGAAATGCAAAATGGTACAGCCACTTTGGAAAATCATTTGGCAGCTTTTTAAAAAGTTGAATATACACCTACCATAAGACACTGCCTACCATTTATCACCAACCAAAACACTTTTGGAAGTGTTTTGATTTGACACTATGAGGCTAAAGACAAAGACCTGCACACAAACACTGTATTCTAGCTGATAAATATGTATCCTCACAGGGGTTTAGGTTAGAAAGTTGGAAATTATTTGTATACCAGAGAGGAATACATAAATATAGTCATGCATTGCATAATGATGTTCAGACAACAATGGACTGCATATATGATGGCAGCACCATGAGATTATAATGGAGTTGAGAAATTCTCATCATCTTGTGACATCATAGCCATTGCAATGGCATACTGCAACACAGTATTCACGTGTTTGTTGTGATGCTGGTATAAACAAACCTATTGCACTGCCAGTCATACAAAAGCATTGCACATGCAATTATGTACAGTACATAATACTTGCTAATAACCATGTTACTGGTTTATTATACTATACTTTTTATTATTTTACAGTTTTTTTAAATGTTAATTGTCAAACAGCCTCAGGTAGGTACTTCAGGAGGTATTCCAGAAGAAAGAATTTTTATTATGGGAGATCACAGCTCCGTGTGTGTTATTATCCCTGAAGACCTTTCAGTGGGACAAGATACAGAGGTGGAAAGCAGTGATATTGATGATCCGGACCCTGTGTAGGCCTAGGCCTATCTGTATGTTTGTATCTTCACTTTTAACAAAACACTTTAAGAAGTAAAAAAGAATTTAATATATAAAAAAGCTTATAAAATAGGGATATAATGATGTTATACAGCTGTACAGCATGTTTTAAGCTAAGTGTTATTACAAAAGATTCAAAAAAGTTTATGTGGTAAGTTACAGGAAGCTAAGGCTAATTATTGAAGAATGCTTTTTGTAAGTTTAGTGTAACCTAAGTCTACAGTGTTTTATGCAGTCTATATTAGTGTACAGAATGTCCTAACCCTTCACTTTCACTCACCACTTTCTCACTCACTCACCCAGAGCAGCTTCCAGTCCTGCCAGCTCTATTTATGGAAAGTTTCTTATACAGGTATACCATTTTTACTCTTTTACTGTATTTTTACTGTTTCATTTCTGTTTAGATAGACAAACACCACTGCGATACAGTTGCCTACAGTATTCAATACAGCAGCATGCTCAACAGGTTTGTAGTTAGGAGCACTAGGCTTGCAGATAGCCTACCTGTGTAATAGGCATCTAGGTTAGTGTAAGTACACTCTACAATGTTTACATAATGAAAAACATCTAACACATTTCTCAGAACATATTCCCATCATTAAGTGATGCATGAGTGCATACTGCAGGGCCAGTTTCTCACTATTGGATAAAGAAGTTACAAATAAGGAAAGGAGAAAGTCTAGAATAAACTCCAGTGCTAGACTGTAGTTATCAATGCTGACTCATGTTTAAAAAGATATGCACACTCACACTCAGATAAATACAGAAATAAAAGAGATGTGCATAGACATAAGTTATTACATGTACCTATATTACCTAACTCTCCACTGAGACAGCCTAGATGCAATTGCACTCTAGGAGCAATGAGTACATCTATTGCCCATATCTTGGTTTCTAAATACCATTCTCCAACTAAAGGCTCCTTGGAGAACCAAATGATTCTAGGACTGGGGCAGGGAAAATACAAAATGAGCCTGGAGTATCTTGTGGTGCAAGAAGTAAAGAAGTGCCATAAAATAAATACGTAAAGGATGTAGGTATATCAAAAGAGCACAGGAGTCACCTGAAAGCATCCCCAAAGGCCAAAGTTGACTTGAGGGGGCAAAATAAGTGATTGGATAAGATTGTAACAAAAAGTAAGATCAAAATCTATGAGTCCATTTTGATATAAATTTACACTGATAAACGTTTGTTCAAATGAGGGAGAATTGACAAGTCTCCTCTTCATAAGAATTCCAATTGACAAATGTAGAAGGAATTAGGGAAACAAACCACTATCAGAACACCATAGTAATTGGCCATAATCCCAGCACTTTGGGAGGCCAAGGTAGGCGTATCACTTGAAGTCAGGACGTCGAGACCAGCCAACATGGTGAAACCCCATCTCTACTAAAAATACAAAAGCTAGCCAGGTATGGTGATATATGCCTGTAGTCCCAGCTACTTGGGAGACTGAGACAGGAGAATTGTTTGAACCCAGGAGGCAGAGGTTGCAGTGAGCCCAGATTGCACCACTGCACTTTGGTCTGGGTGACAGAGCAAAACTGTCTTTAAAAAAAAAAAAAAATCACCATCGTAGTCAATGTCACAAGCTAGACCCAACAATGGATGCTAAAATAGACGGCAGAAGTTTAATCAGAAACAGGGTATTTATACAAAGTATCTCTCCTCAGTGTTTAGTATAACTATAGAGCCAAACCAAGTTTACGCTGAAGAATCCTGGCAAATACATCCTCACCAAGTGATTGGATGTAACATCACCTGTAATTCATATAAAAACCACATGACCCTGATACAATGCACTGAGAAAGGAAACCTGTGTGTCTCTCCCCTAGACTACATAACTTCAACCTACACATAACAAATTAACCCAAATCAAGGGACATTCAACAAAAATCACTGAGCAGTACTCTTCAAAAGTATCAAGGTCATCAGAGACAAGGAACTATCATAGATGAGAGAAAGTTAAGGAGACCCGATGGCTAAATGCAATGTGGGATTCTGGATTGAATCCTGGAATAGAAAAACTGGTGAAAAACAAATAGCGTCTTCAGTTTAATTAGCACTATTGTAGTGAGGTTAATTTCTTAGTTTTCATAAACATTCAATGAGTATTGAAGATGTTAACATAAGCAGGAACTGGGTGAAGCATAAATGAGAACTCTGTACTATTTCTGCAACTGAGTCTAAAATTATCTAAAAATAAACCATCACCCAAAAAATATAAAACCCTCATTTCACCCTCATAATCCCTTACTCTAGCAAAAGAAAAAATTGTATTAAAGAGCCAATTTGGGCCTCTAAGAATAGGGTCAGGCTTCCACAATTTGTACTAATAAACGATTTCCCTGGCCTGCTTTCATCTTTAAATTGAGTCAGGAAACCTAAAGAGCCTATTTTTCCCCCTTTCCTTCTTCAAACTTCTAAGTCAGCATTTCCTATGGAACGCAGCCGATGCTCTTCCTCTCCGGCACAGCTCAGGGCCCAACACAGTGGGTGGGCTGCACTCCTTCCCAGCGCTGTACCGGTTCTAAGTGTGGTCGAGGGAAAACGAGCTCCCTAGAGGTGCCATGTACTGTTAAAATCTCTAAAACGCTTCTAGAATCCTGAGGAAAGTGACGCAGAGGAAGCTCACTGACTCAAGAGCTGCAAGGCCTGGTGTTAAGGGCCCCCCGTTTCCTCATTTTCTTAGGAAAATGACTCTGATCCCTGAATGTATAAACTGTTGGTGGGTAAACAAGTAAAAACCATCTGCTGCCATCCAAAGATGCTGCCAGATTATGACATGTCATAGCGCTCCCTACCTCTTCAATCTTCCCACACAGCAGAATTGTTTTTCACCTAACACCAGATATTTAACACCATTAAGGTGTTAGATACTGTATGAGAAATAGACTGCTCCTGACTTTTCAATTAGCTCACAAGGTAAAAGCTAATTTTGATTAATAGAAATTGTTTTCAAGGCCAGGTACGGTGGCTCACACCTGTAATCCCAGTGCTTTGGGAGGCTGAGGTAGGATTGAGTTCAGAAGTTCAAAAGCAGCCTGGGTAATATAGCAAGATACTGTCTCTATGAAATATTTTAAAAGTTAGCCAGATGTGGTGCTACATACTTGTAGTCCCAGCTACTCAGAACAAGGCTTGAGCCTAGGAATTTGAGGCTGCAGTGAGCTATGATTGCACCAGTGCACTCCCACCTGGGCAAAACTGTCTCAAAAAAAAAAAGTTTTCATATTGCTAACATATCAATTGAGGTAATTACTTCAAAAGCCTGTGTTTCTGGCTATTGGAAGAATAGGTTAACCATCAAAAAAGGAAAAGAATCATCACTACTAATAAAAACTGGGTACTCAGGGAGATACCCACCTAGGTAGAAAGACCTTTAATAGATTCATGACATATTGGAAACTATTTATCTTTGGAGGCTCAAGGGATTGTTGGGACTTCTGGAATGAGAAAACTAAATTATTGTCCCTCTTTCCAGACATGAGGCCAAGGCCAACTTAAGGCCTGAGAAGAGCACACCTAAGCTTGTGGAGTTCATCTGTGCAAATGGGGTAAGTTGAAACCTCATATCTGGAAGGTATATGATGAGAGTCTTGCATTCCCATGTGCAGCCACCAGCCTCCCAAGTCTGAACTGGTGCCTTAATCCCAGAGCCCTACAGAAGGGTGAAGGCAGGCCGGTCACTCCTTGTCATTCCTAGGCCAATAGCAAACATCAGAAGTATCAGCCTGGAGTCTTTGATGTCCTGCAGGTCAGTGCTACTCAAAAATGTGATTGGCAAGTGATGTGTTATCTGTCCATGATGACATAAGAACAGAGATTGAGAGTTAAGTCTTTAGAAGTTTTACAGCAAGTTGACAGAGTAATTCAACATTGAATCTAACCATAAAAAATAAACCATCCTTTTACATTACTCTAAACCAGCATTTCCTGACTTTTCTTGTAGCATGCCTATGAATTTGCAGAGTTCCTGGGGTGGTAAACTGCTCTTTTCACAGCAGTCTTCTTCTCTGTCCAGATCTCTTTGTACCTACCCTTCTCCCAGCAGAAACATTTCACACATGTACATCCCATCCTCCCCCTGCTTCCCTGTCATGGCTGTTGGGAGGTTATGCAGAATGGAAAGAGACATGGGCTATGGGGCGGGAGACTTAGGTCTGACTTGCTGTGTGGTAACAGTGGCGTCGGCTGGCACCTAACCTTCGTTTCTTCATTCATAATATAGACAGGATGATGGTGGGGCCTACCTCATAAGACTGCTATAAGAGCACCCTCTGCATACTATACTGCCTATGCCTAGTGCTGTTGTCTTTGATCAGGCCCTTCAGAAAGTTGATCCTGAAGCAAGCCCAGGGCAGTGAGAGTGAAAGCCAAGGTGGAATTGAGGAAAGAAAGATGAAAAATATAATGTGATGCATTACCACACTGACCAGGACACAGCAAGTCATTAAGCAGGCATGCTCACCAGGAACACTGGGATTTTCTTTAGACATTTCGCAAGGAGAAGAAACTGCAATGCAAACCAGCCATTGGAAGGGAAAGAAGAAGGACACCATTTCTAGTTGATCAAGGATTCCATCCTCTAGCTCCTGTCTATCTCTCAGAAAACCAGAGAACATGCCCGAAATTGTTACATTTCATCTTTGCCTAGATGTAGAAAGTGACTCAGGTGGGTTATACCAAATGAGACAAAGACAGAAAAGGGAGTCTGAGAAAGCACACAGGATTTCCATTTAATGTGTCAGCTTCCAATGCCACTTCTACTACTGTCCAACTTTCTTATACAAACCAGCAAGTGGAATGAGACGAGGTGGAATCTGTGTCTTGAGTCTAGTGATAGTGCTGAAATGATGACTGAGACACTTATTTAGGAGACACATTGAGTTTTTCAAAAACAGCCAGATTTTCTGAGTTCTTCAAAATTTCTACTACCTGGTCGCCAACCCCACAGAGGATGAATCGGTAGTTCTGGAAGACTGGATTCTGTTGTTTTAAGATGGTATGTGTTTGCTCCATTGATGATTGTGAAGTTAAGGCTGGGACCCATGGTGATAGTTCCTGCATCGCTCCAGGCTAGAGGGTTCCACAGACTCCTGAATGCCTCTGTAGACTGTATCATGCCAGGAGTTCCAGTCTGGAGCTATGATGGTAGTGATGGCAGACAGGATCCAGCAGGAAAGTAAAATCCTGTTCTGCTGCCAAAAACCTGCCTGGGACTGACTAGTGCCCATCCCCGATGCTGTATGTTAAGAATCAACTCCAAAGGCAGAATGGAAGTGTATTAACCTATTGGTCACCAAAGATGACTTTGTTTTATTATTAAAGGTCAAAGGGATAATATAGTTTTGGGATGCTAAAATCCATCACATTCTGTTGCAATTCTAACTATATGCCTGGCAGTGTCTGTTGCTTTGAAGGGAAAGAAATATATCATATACCTATGTATATCATTCATTGTATATATGAATGCCTATATATTTACATTCAAATATGTATAGATTCCCATGATCATTTAACTTCAGGCCTTCATGCTAGAGATGATAAAGGAGTAAAGACCCTGACTTCAGTGGTTCTCATCCTCGGCGGCCCCTGGGAATCATCTGAAGAGTTTGCTATAAAAATACTGATGCCTGGTACCCACCTGCAGAGATTCTGATATTACACATCTAAGGTATGGCCGGGACATTCTAATGTACAGCCAAATTTAAGAACCACAGCCTTATTTGGAGTCTAAAGCCCTCAAGTTGTACAGTCCTGTGTAATTTCTATGGGAAACCAGGAAGAGCCAGCTTCCTGTGTGGCCAGCAAGGGCAGCTACAGGGGTTCAAAATGGTCTGTTGACAGCTCTTTTAGAGAAATATTTGTGCAGCTGATGTTGCACTGCCCTGGTACTTACCAAAGATAAGCTAAAACTGTCATCACATACAAGGTGCAGCTGTTGATGGGCTTCTGTCTGGGTGAGATGCTGGAGCAGGGCTCAAGTTCCTGTAGCCATGAGCGCAAACAAGCTAGGCTTGCTGCAGATGGCTGTGAACTTTGTGACTGGTAGCATCTGAGCATCCCTCAACTTGGCTAGAGCTCCAATCACCTCTCCCTGACAGCTTACCCATTCCAGTGGTGAGTGGACAGCTCCCATTCCAGTGGTGAGCCTAAGACCCAGGCAGGTAGCTGTGTGAACATTTGCCCACAGAAAGCTCGTCATTATGATCTGAAATCCTGAATCCAAATGAGAAACATCTCCTGATTACTCAACAGCTACTCATATGTTCTTTGAATGAGCCGATATATTTGGAAGTAAGATCAGCTCCCTGATATCTGTCTGATTCACCAACATGCCTCATAGTATCTTCATCTCCCAGAGAGAAAAGTAATGCATCCCTGAGTCCCTCCAGGCTTGAAGGCAGGGGTTCATCTGCATCTCATTTTATCCCCACCTAAAAATGTCACTGCCCTAAGAAGTAGCTTCCTATACTGGCCTATGTGTGGCTGCTCCTAATGGGCACCTGGCATCTCCCTGGTGGCCAGCACATTAGCATCTCCTGCCTTTCAGACAGCATGGTATACAGTCACAACCGCCTGGAGTCAGGACTAGAGGCGCCACACACTCTCTTGCACCAGGCAATGCCGTGTCCCTGCTGCACGCACCCGTCCATGTGGGGCCTTGAGCTGGATTTTGTTCTGAGTCAGGGTCTCCTTCTGTTCCCCAGGCTGGTGTGCAATGAGGATCACAGCTCACTGTAACCTTGAACTCCTGGACTCAAGTGATCCTCCTGCCCCAAACTCCCGAGTAGTTTGGATTCCAAATACATGCCACCATGCTTGACTAGTTTAAATTTTTTGCAAAGAAGGGGCCTTGCTATGTTGCCCAGGCCGGTCTCAAACTCCTGGCTTCAAGCCATCCCCCAACCTGCATGGTAAACACACCTGAGAGCAATAACAAACATTCCCTGAGAATGACCCTGCATGGCAGAGGCACCCAAAGGTGTGTTCCGTGCTGGGAAATCTGGGAGTGACCAACCCAGAGATTTATTCCTTGTCTGAGGAACATCTGAATCCCTGGCCAGTCCTGTGGAACACAGGCTATCCAGGGACTTGAGGCCCCGAATTTGGGATAGAATGAATGTTGCCAGGTGGAGGTTGTTAGGGAAAGGGTGCTAAGTGAAAATGCCATAGAAACTGTCTGCCTTTTGTAAGCAGTTGCAGTTCTCCTGTCCAGCCCACCACCACTGAACTCTGCCCCCTGTATGTAAGCCCTCAGTAAAACCCCGTGTCTCATTTGCAGGCTCTTGAACTATTTGGCCTCTTGAACCTGGTGCCATCCCCACTGGGGTGAATAGGTGTTTGGAACAACACCAACTCAGCCTCCCAAAGCACCAGGACTACAGGTGTGAGCCACTGCACTGGTCTGAGCTGGGCTTTATGTCCCATTTCACCAGTTGGTGGGACAGAGTCTCCCCAAGCCCCAATGTATTACTTCTCTTTGCCATGTCACAAATTACCATAGACATAGTGGCTTAAGCAACACCCATGTTGTACCTGACCCCTATTAACCTCAATAGGGATGGTGCCAGGTTTGAGAGGCCAAAGAACAGACCCAAAGCCATCAAACAAGATATAGGGTCTATTAGCAGGAAACTTACACACAGGGATGGCCCAATGGCAGCAGGCTGGACAAGAACCATGCAGCCCAGAGGTGGTGGGCTGGACAGGAGAACTGCAACTGCTTGCAAGAGGCACGCAGTTTATATAGCATTTTCACTTAACACCTTCCCCATAACAGACTCCACCTGGGACCTTCATTTAACCCAAAACAAAGGGCCTCAATCCCCTGTAGAGTCCACATTTCATGGGATGTTGGGGACAGGGTTCAGATGTTCCTCAAAGATAAGGAATGTATATCTCCAGGTTGGCCACTCCGGATTCCTTAGCTTGGAACTCCAAACACACATTCAGGTGCATCTGCCATACAGGGTCATTCTCAGGGTATGCTGGAGTTATTGTTATCAGGCACATCTACCATGCAACCCATTTATTATCTGGGTCAAGATTCTGAGTGTGGCTTAATTGGGCCCTCAGTTTCTCAGAGGCTACAACAAACATCATGGTTGCACTGGGTTTGCATCTGAAAACCTGACTAAGGAGGAATCCATTTCTGAGATCACTCACGTTGGGAGAATTCATCTCCTTGTGGCTCAGTGCCTTAGGGTGCTGACCTTTTGCTGGCTGTTGTCCGCTTTCAGCCCCTAGAGGTCAATCACAGTTCCCTGCCATGTGGGCCTCTCCCCAACATGGCACCTTCTTCAAAGCCACATAGGGAGAGACTGCAGCTTTCTGCTAAGTAACCTAATCAAGGAAGCGATGTCACTCACCTTCCCCATACAAGGGAACCTAATGGAGGGCACGGCTTCCATAGCCTTTGCCATCTTCCACTGGTGAGATGCAAGTCATGGGTTCCACTTGTACTCAAGGGAAGGAGATTCACAAGGGGTGACCCATTGGGTCACATTACAGTGTGTCTGCCACACTCAGCCACTTGTTTTGACATTCACTACAAGATTTCCTCTTTGATCCCTCTTGCCGGGCCTGAACTTGATCTAAACTTTTTTTATTGATCCCTGATGGCTTCCCAGTAATCCCCCCACCCAACTCTTTCCCCCTCCAGATGATCTTGAATGATGTAGTTTAATCCATTGATGACATCCAGCCTGACAAATACACATTATCTAACCACTGAGGAAACAGATTCTGAGAAAGGTTAAGTGTCTTGTCCAAGGTCACACAGATCATAAATCTGCTTAGCCTGTGTAGCTGTGATAGTCTTACCCAGCTATTAGGACCCATACTAAAATAATGCATGAAAGTACTATGCAAATTGAAGAGTACTATGCAAATATGAAGAATTTCGTTCATTAAAATAATGGATTTTTGGCTTTTTAATGGATCCTCACTTGCATTTGCCCTTTGACAACCTCACATGTGGGCAAAGTTTTGTTTACATAGTTTGCGGGACATCAACAAGAAGGTTTTTGGTTTTTTTTAATGATTCTTGTGTAATCCAACATGTCACATGCAAATACGGAAAAGTTAACTTGAATAGGCTTTATCTCCTCTTACTCTTCCTTTGTTCTTTTCTGCTTTATCTTAGTACATTTCCTATATAGACCTGTGACTCCCATGAGTGAGCTACTGACCTTGGGAGAAGCAAGCTGTCTTTTCAGACTCCCTTGTTACTCAAAAAACATAGGGAAAAGCACACAGTACTCTTCCTACTCCGCGCCAGGGTGCTGTGCTGCCCAGCTGAACCCAGAGTCCTCTCCAGTGTCAATCAGCACGGCTCTGGAGCTGGGGCTGCTGGGTGGCCTGAGAGTGGGGTGGGGGCTCAGGGGAAGTTGCTAAGACTCAGGCCCAGACAGGTCCCTGCTGAGGCACCAAACTGGTGAGACCTGAGCCTGGTCACAATTAGTCTTCCATTTGCTAGATAACTGCCGCTGTTCTCAAAAGCAGAGGCAAACAATCCCACCATTGTTTAAGAAGTCTGGGGTTTATCTTCGGTTATTTAAGGCAATGAGGACAGACTGCAGAGATTCCCACATCTCTCTGGCGCTGAGACTTGTTGCTAAGAAAACAAAGATTCCAGCTCTCACCCCCAGCCTACTGCTCCAAGATAAGCGGTTCCTCCAGTTATTAAATAGTATCTGTCTGCTCTAATCGTAACGTTCTCACAGGATTTTCTGCACCTTTCTTTAACACAGTCCTATGATAGCCACACGCTGTCGCAGGAATTAGTCTCTCAAGTTCTCTCAAGATCTAAGGTAATACGTAATCAAAAATCAGAGAAAACCTCAACTTGGCCATTGGGCATTTGGTTAACCTTAAGCCTCTCTGGGTCTGTATTCTTCACTAAAACGAGAATACTTAACTCACTGGTGTGTTATAAGAACTAAATGAATTTATACATACAAAAATCTTACCGGGGAGGGGGCTTGGACAGAGTCATCACTGCAGTAATGGAGATGTTCTCCATACTGTCTAGTCCAGTGGCAGTTGCCACATATATCCACTGAGCACTTAAAATGTGACTACTTTAGGTCTTGTTTTCTGAAATGTTTCTCTTTGTAGGAGGGAGGTCAGGCCACTGTGTCCCCTTATCTCAGGGACAGACCACCTCACCTTGTCTGGTTTCAGGAAACAGCTCACTGAGGGGGAACCTTGGAAGGAAGAGGTGCACTGTGCAAATGGAGGTGCTCCTGCAGCCCAGGGTCCTTGCCCAGCTCCCGGCTGCACCCTCAGAGAGGCAGGCCTGGGAGGAGAACGGCCAAGTGAGGCACCCAAGAGGCTGCCTGCCAAAGCACCCGAGATTAAACTCCCGCTCCACTTGGCAATTTGATTTCAAGAAAATAAAGACATTTCTTCACACCCAAGGAGAAATGAAGTCATCCATGCTACCTTATTAGTACCATTTCCACCCAGAAATAACCAAGTCCTGGGGCTTCCTGGGTGGGATTGAATCATATAACAGGGTGGGGATGGGGGAGAGGTAGATGGAAGAAACAAAAGGAGATGGGGGTGGGGGGCAAAACATGATGCCGGTGCCACAAGGAGGCAGTCCATTCGCTCACTCGAGAATCCTTGCTGCCTGCCCTTAACAGAACCACATTATGCTGCATAGTATTTTACAATTTGCAGCCTTGCTCATTAATGGCCTGTGAACTCGAATAACTAATTCTTTCTGCTAGGTAAGTAGAAAAGAAGACAGATTTTGTTCATTACATTATTATCCTTGTAGAGTAACCTCCCATGGAGCGGGCAAGTAGGGGAAACAACTTGCTGGATGGCCAATATTTTATGTGTAACTTGCTGACTTCAGACTTCCCTAATCGTCCACATACTAACTGTAAGCCTCCTGAGGCTCTGAGACATCAACTTCTCTCTCCCTAGAGGGGCGTTGTGCAAGACAGTAGCCACTAGTCATGTATGGCCCCCCTTTTTTTTTTTTTGGAGATGGATTCCCACTCTGTTACCCAGGCTGAAGTACAGCAGTGCGATCTTGGCCCAGTGCAGCCTCCACCTCCCGGATTTAAGTGATTCTCCTGCCTCAGGCTCTTGAGTAGCTGGGGTTACAGGCATACACTGCCACGCCCAGCTGATTTGGGTATTTTTAGTAGAGATGGGATTTTTGTCATGTTGGACAGGCTAGTCTCGAACCCCTGGCCTCAGCTCTTTACATTATAAAATGATCAGAATTAAAATTTAAAGATTCTCTCCTCACCCACACAAGCCACTTTTCAAGTGCTCAAGAGCCACCCTGGGCTAGTGTCAACCCTGCTGGACAGAGCAGACAGAGGACATCTCCATCACTGCAGCAAGTTCTGTCATACAGTTGCGCTCTAGAAAGGAAGGTTATTGAATGGACATCTAGAAAAGCATTTTAAGTGACTACTTTTTTGGTTGTTATAAGCAATAACTTATACTTACAAAACAAGAACAAACCTTATCCTGTTCCAAATCCTTCAGAATCGTAACCAGAATCATAATTGTACATATCATTCCCAGCAAAAGGTAAAAAGTGAAGTCCTCCCACATACACAGCATTTTTCTTTCTTTTGAAAGCTTTAAGTGATTTGCTTCCTGAGGACCCACACTAGTCTGAGACTGTAGTCAGTCTGAGCGGCAGTGCCTTGTGTGTATCAAGATGTGGTTATTCCAAAAAGGTGACAAGAATGTGAGGATACGTGCTCAAGGTGGGTACTGGCAATGCCCTGCTGCCAATATGGATTAAATCTATGGCAATTTACAGCTCACCCCAGGGAGCCTCAATCTGCAAAAGCTCAGTGACAGGGAAAGTTGCCATAAGAATGCAGGTAATGAAAGCATTAAGCTATCCATTCTATTGAGAAAAATGGCTCCAGGCTGAATTTTCCAGGCATATTGTCTATACCAAATGATTATCCCAGTCATGCTATGGTGTTTCCCTCTGTTTTCCCAGTGCTGATGTGCCTTTAGGTGCAGCGGGTTTGTTGCTGCTATGTTTGGGCTTCAGGGTATAATGCCACCTCCCGTTAGAAACCATTATCTTTAATAGGTGCCAACTACAGCATGCCTACACAGACTTCTAGAAGCAGCAGGGCCAGAACAGAAGCACTTAAGCCCCAGTCTAAAGAAACAGAAGCCTGGCCCAGGTCCAGCTGTCTGTCCATGGGACCACAATGCGTCTTTCACAGTGCATGCCTTGCTTGTACAAGGGCAATTGTCTCTGAGGTTATGTTCGTAATGGCTACCACTCAGGTGTTCAATAACAGGCTCGGTGTTAAGCACTCGATGTGCAGAATGCCACAGATTCATCCAAAGGCTCTGTGAGGGGGTCACTGGATGTCCTCGTTTCACAGTAATGTAAACAACTTAGGTGATATCTCAAGCTGGTGCAAGTAGTGGCTGACCTTGAATCCAGGTGATGTGACCATCGCTATGGGTTTCTGTGGCTCCCTTGGCCCAAGGTCCTGTCAATTCACGTATATACCTGTACAGCCCACCCAGCTTTAGCTTCCCTATTTACATTTAATGGTGAAGAGCACAGACCTCTGGAGCCAGACCACCTGTATTCAAATTCTAGCTCTGCCATTACCACCTGTGTGTCTTTAGCTAACCCCTGCGTGCCTGAGGACCCTGGCCTTTTGCTGGTCCTCTTCCTACAGAAGAGAAAGCAGACCCCAGAGCTAGTTTATCTTCCATAAGGGAAGCCTGGAGGCTGGTTTTACTTCTATAAGAGGAGGATGATATTGATGCCTGGCATCACCTGAGAGCTGTCAGAAATGCAGAGTATCAGGCCCCACTACAGTCCAACAGAGTCAGAACCTGTATTTTAACAAGATCCCTAGGTTGGTTTGCACATTAGAGTTTGAAAAGCACCATCCAATGGCAGAAAGTAGTGCACCGTAATTAATTATTTTGTAAAACACATGAGACTCACATATTGGTCTACTTTATGAAACCAGACATATCATAGGTCTATACTTCAGTGCACTTAGAGGACTATGCCATTGCAGCTGCTCCCCAGATGAACACAGTCACGTAAAGCCAGAGGATTGTGTTGAAAGACAAGGAAATGAAGCTAAATCATTGCTCTTAGGACTAAAGTCAATGAGGTAACATTAGCAGCAGTTTCCTGTAATCCTTGAGGGTGGGGAGGAAGCATCGTGTAAGTAAAACAAAGTCTGTTGGCACGTGTTCCCATCAAGATTCATGCCTAATTAAGTAAAACCCACGAAAGCCGGAATCCTGCTCTGGGGAGACTGGGTGGCCACTGTGTTCTCTCTGGAAACTGACTGATCCTCACAGGGGCCAGGCAGAGCCACGTCTGGGTCTGGTCCTCAGATTCCCAGAGTCCTGCTTGCAAGGGCAGCTGAGTACAGGTATCTCACCAAGCAGCTTTGAACAAAGGGGACTGAGTGGCTCGAACTGTCTTCCTTTTCTGCCCACCACCTCCCACTTTCTGGAAGTGTTCCCAGAAGTAGAGCTTGAGACTGGGCTTCATGTCCCAATGATTTACTGGGGGCATGCAGAGAGGAGAGCTAAGGAGAGCTGCCAGCCAGAGCCCAGGATTCCAGCATTGCACATTGCACCACAGTAGTCTCACACTGGGGCCAGCAGCCTGGCATTCTGTACTCCTGTGCCATTCAGTCACTGGCCAGTCTGCCCCCCAGGCACATAGGGGGAGGCAGATGCTGTTCATGGGCAAAGGAAGTGAGTGGATCCCATTTGGCCGAGGGCAATTCTCCAGAGAATGAGAGCAGCTGGGAGCCGCAGACAACCAATATTCAATCAGAGTGGGGCCTCTCTGGGGTCAACTCTGACGGCTGGGGATGCTGTCATCCACAACCTCTCCCCACCCTACACACACTCCTGCTAGCAATCCTCAGGCCTTTCAGAAGTCAACAGTAGTTTATGAGTAGTTTTGAACTGGGGACGCATCCCTGGATCTTGTCTTGTGTCCCTGGGAATAGATTCGTAAGCAGGGCTTCCAAAAATAAAACGAGGTGCACCTTGTCCATTGACTGCCAGAGCTGTGCCACCAGCACATCATCCACCAACTCTGGTTTGCTCTGGGTGTTTCTGAAAGCTAGATGGGGCATTTTCTTTCCATGCTTCTAGGACAGTCTGTTTCACCAGGATGGAAAGGGGTAGAGAGAGAAGCTTTTGGCCCATGTCACCTTCTTCCAAGCAGAACAAACTGTCTAGGAAAAAATGTCAAGCAACTCCATACCTCACACTGAGGATAAAGGACAAAATTAACCCTACTCATTCTGTCATTTGGGAGAAAAAGTCATCTTAGAAAAAAAAAAAAAATCACCAGTGTTTTGTTTTGCTATGCTTAACAGATCGTTATTCCACATATGGATGAAGGGTACAGGCACATGTTCATTTTTACTCAGATTACAAAAGCAGGAAACATGAAAGTTGCCTACGGGTATGACTCAAGGGGCACTTAGCAGGCCTTTCTGTCCCCAACACAGGCATTCCTCATTTTCTGCTACAAATATTGCATTTTGTTTTTGGTTTTGTTTTTTAATAAATTGGATGTTTGTAGCAAACCTCTGTCAACATGTCTATCAGTGTCATTTTTCCAACAACACGTGCTCACTTCGTGTCTTGTCACGTTTTGGTGATTCAGTATTTCAAACTTTTTCATTATCATTATTATATCTGTGATGGTGATCTGTCGTCAGTGATCTTTGATGTTTCTACTGTAATTGTCTGGGACACCACAACTCTGCCTTTCACTTAAAGGCTGAGAAGCCATTGTAGGGTTACTAATTGGCCTAATTTCAGTGTTGGATCTCAGAATATGGAGGCCCGAGGAGAGGCAGAGACACACGAAATGGCTGGTCAGTGGAGCAGTCAGAACACCACATTTACTAAGTTCACTGTCTCATACAGGTGTGATTCATGGTGTCCCCAGTTACAATAGTAACAAAGATCACTCAAAGAAGGTCAAAGTAGCCACCACATCCTCTTAAGCCAAAGCCTAATCCAGAGCAAGGCCCCAAGGCTCTTCAGTTCTGTGAAAGCTGAGAGAGGTGAGGAAGGTGCAGAAACGTTGGCAGCTACCAGGTTGGTTCATGAGGTTTAACAAAAAAATGCCATCTCCATAACATAAAAGTGCAAGGTGAAGCAGCAAGTACTGATGGAGAAGCTGTAGTGAGTTATCCAGAATATCTAGCTAGGATCATTGAAGCAAGTGGCTACACTAAGCAGAATTCCAATGTAGACAAAAATAGCCCTCTTGGAAGATGTCATCTAGAAGTTCATGCCTGCCTCCAAAGCTACAAAGGACAGGCTCTTTTGTTAGGGGTTAACGCAGCTGGTGACTGTAAGTGGAAGCCAATGCACATTTATCATTCTGCAAATCCTGGGGTCCTTCAGAATTATGCTAAATCTACTTGTCCTGTGCTCCAGAAATGGCACAGAACCTAGATGACAACACATCTGTTTACAGCATGATTTACTGAATATTTTAAGCCCACCGTTGAGACCTACTGCTCAGAATAAAGATGTCTTTCAAAATATTACTCTCATTGACAATGCACCTGGCCACCCAAGAGGTCAGATGGAGATGCAAGGAGAGGAATGTTTTGTTTTTTTTTCCACACCTGCTGAGACCATATTCATTCTGCAGCCCATAAATCAAGGAGTCATTTCAACTTTCAAGTCTTATTTTTTAAGAAGTACATTTTGTAAGGCCAGAGATGCCATAGATAATGATTCCTCTTAATGGATCTGGGCAAAGTAAGTTGAGAATCTTCTAGAAAGATTTACCATTGTAGATGCCATTAAAAACATTTGTGATTTGTGGAAAGAAATCAACACTATCAACATTCATAGGAGTTTGGAAGAAGTTGATTCCAGTCCTCATGGATGACTTTGAAGGGTTCAAGACTTCAGTGGAGGAAGTCAATGCAGATGTGTAGAAACAGCAGCAAGAGAACTAGAATTCTGAGTACAGCCTGAAGCTGTGACTGAATTGCTGCAATTTCATGATAAAACTTGAACAAGTCAGGAGTTGCTTTTCATAGATGATCAAAGAAAGTGGTTTCTTGAGATGAAATCTATTCCTGGAGAAGATGCTGTGAAGACTGTTAAAATGACAAAGGATTTAGAATATCACATAAACTTAGCTGATGAAGCAGCAGCAGGGTTTCAGAGGATTGATTCCAACTCTTAAAGAAATTCTACTGTGGGTAAAATGCTATCCAACATCACAGGCCACAGAGAAATCTTTCCTGAAAGAAGAGCCCATTGATGTGGCAAACTTCATCGTCTTATTTTAAGAAATTGCCACAGCCACCTATCCTTCAGCAACCTCCACCCTCATCAGTCAGCAGCCATCAACATTGAAGCAAGACCTCCACCAGCAAAAAGATGAATCACTGAAGGCTCAGATGATTATCAGCATTTTTTGTTAGCAATAAAGTATTTTAAATTAAGATATGTACTTTTTAAAGACATGTTATTGTACACTTAATAGACTATAGTATAGTATGAACAACTTTTTATATATTTTTTAGAGATAGGTTCTCACTCTGTTGCTAAGGCTAGAGTGTAGTGGCATGATCATAGCTCACTGCAGCCTCAAACTCCTGACTTCAAATAATGCTCTCACCTTGGCCTCCCAAATAGCTAAATATAACTTTTATATGCACTGGGAAACAAACAAACAAAATAATCATGCAACTCACTTTATTCCAATAGCCTGGAAACAAACTAGCAATATTTCCAAGGTATGCCTGTATATTTCTCTACATAGTTTACTAATACCTGAAATTCCACCATCAGAAATTCCTTCAAGTCAGTGATTTTCAACTGGAGATGAGTCTGCCTCTGCCTTCCCCTTGTTAAAACAGATTGCTGAGCCCAACCCAGAGTCTGATTCAAGAGGAACCCAGGAACTGCATTTCTAACAGGTTTCCAGAGGATGCTGATGCTGCTGGTTTGGGGACTCCACTTTAAGAACCACTGGTTAAGAGGCCTGAATGAGATAACACACATTCACAGCTATTAGTGTACCGCCTGGCATACATAAGCCTGCCACACTCGGTTGTTCTCAAACTCGGTTGCACATTAAGATTACCTGGAGAGCTTATAAAACTCCCAATGCTCATTCTGCACCTCAGACCAATTACAGCAGAATCCCAGGGGCAAGGGCACACATCGCTGCTTTTTGAAGCTCCCCAGGTGATTTCAGTGTACAGTCATGGCTTAGAGGCACTGCCTTAGCGGTGGTTTAGAGAGAAAGTCGCTTGCGTTCACAGAACACTGATTTCTAACAGCAGCTGAAGGAAACTGACTAGAAAGGACCAGACATCCCATTGGCACTGTGGAGTATAGTTCTGTGTCTGGGAGGCCGACCATGCCTGCCTGGCCTTTCATTCAAGGACCAAGGCCAGAGGCAGAACACAGTTTAAGAGATTTATTGCAAACAAGGCCCTGAGGCCTTTGCTTCTACTTCATCCTCGTTTCCACCTCCCCTGAACCAGCCTGGCTTTGTCGCCTTAAGCTTCCACCTACGCCAGCCCTCTCAGAGGGATTCCTAAATGCTCCCTTCTCCAGGCCCCACCCACCCACTTTTCTGCAGTCTACAGATTGATTCTTCCCTCCTGAAGTGATACCTGTTTTCAGAAAGCCCCTCTGGTACTGACCAGTTCTCATCTTCTCCTGTACCTGTCCCTCTACCTCAAGCAATCTCCACATCCCTTCCTGCCTACCTTTCACCCTGCCAAGGGATCATCCTGCTAAACCACATGTCCATTGCCCTCACTTCCTCTCATGCAAGCCCTCCAGGGGCTCCCTCCCTTCCTTTCTAGCCACACTGGCCACTAAACCTTCCTGGTGGATCCTGTTTCAGGGCCTTCACTCAGGCTGCCCTGGGGAATGACAACATCCCACACCCTCGGACTCCTGCTCAGCCTTCTCAGCTCACTCGGTGCTTTCCCCAGGAAGGTGTCCATAAAGCTGCACTCCCCGCCCTAAAGGCCAGGGTAATATGAAGGCTGTCACTATAAATGCTAAGAGACATCCTAAAAAGTATTGGTTTGTCTTTTCACGTAGACAGAGGAAGAAAGGAAACAAAGGGTAAAAAGTCTTCTTGGTAACAAGAAACTACCATTTATTTACAGAGTCACCATTATTTCTTCCTTAGCCATGTGGGTATAAAAATGAGGACACAGCCAGGTGTAGTAGCTCATGCCTGAAATCCTAGCACTTTAGGAGACCAAGGCAGAAGGATCGCTTGAGCCCAGGAGTTTGGGGCTGCAGTGAGCTGTGGTCACACCACTGCACTTCAGCCTGGGTGACAGACCAAGACCCTGTCGCTACACAAACACATAAAAATGAGGAAATGATCTCTGCTTTAGAAATTTACATCTGATTCACTGGAGAGTTTCCTAAAATGTCACCATGATCACAGGTCTAACCCTAATGACAAAAATCAGGACTTGATAGTTAGATTAAAAGGTTTCTTTCAGTTACATATTTGTTTGAAAACCCTTGCAAAGGCATAGAAATTAAAACACATGCCAGGCGTGGTGGCTCATGCCTGTAATCCCAACACTTTGAGAGGCTGAGGGAGTGGATCACCTGAGATCAGGAGTTCAAGACCAGCCTGACCAACATGGAAAAACCCCATCTCTACTAAAAATACAAAATTAGCTGGGCATGGTGGTGCATGCCTGTAATTGCAGCCACTCGGGAGGCTGAGGCAGGAGAATCGCTTGAACCCGGGAGTCAGAGGTTGCGATGAACCAAGATCATGCCATTGCACTCCAGCCTAGGCAATAAGGGCAAAACTCCCTCTAAAACACACACACACACACACACACACACACACACTCACACACACACATTTTGGTATAGATTTACTATACTGCCTTTCCAAAAGAGAAAAGAATACAAGTAAAATATAAAACTGAGCAAATTGTATTAGCATCTGTATCTGAGTAATTGAAATCTGCACTGCCCCAGAACACCCCCTCCGCCCCATAATAAAGGGTGACTGCCATTCTAACCCATCTGTGAGGCTGAGAATCTGAAAAGTGACTACTCCCCACACGCCACCCCAGAAGCTGCTGTGGCTGCACACACCTCCAACCACAACTGAAACAGGTGGCCAGGCTATTGTCCCAGTCCTCCATGTCCCTTCTCTACTGGCCCTTGACTCCACCCCCTCCAAGGAGCAACTGCCCATCCACATGGCCTCCAGGACCTGCTGCTAGCCTGAGCAGATGCTGTTTCCTCTTCTCCCCTGCCCCACCTATCCTTCCCCAGTGCAGCGGAGAATACCTTCCCAGATTTCCTGCAGGAGCCCTGCAGTCTGTGTTTGGGGAAGGAGAAGAGGAAGTGCTTTATCATCTGAGCCACAACCTTTAACAACATCCCTCCCTCCCATCTGCCATTCTATAAGCCAGAGGAAGGCGAGTGCCCTTGCCCTACCTAGTCACCCTCGAGGCTGAGTGCCCAGGGACAGTGGGAATCGGGAGGGTTTGAATAAATGGACCCCACCCTCATCCTCACCCATGCTGTGTTGCACTGTGACCTTCTTTCAAAATGAAAAAGTCAACTTTGAAATGCAGACCCAGTGGCAATTTAAAACAATCACCTCAGCCCTAACAAAAGGGAAAATGGAAATAAAAGTTCTTGGTAGGGTCTGCCATGTTTTCGTAGCAGCCACATCACTACAGATGATAATTCCAACAGCCCCTTGAGAGGAAACCACTGCTGACTGGCACCCAGCAGGGCAGAAGCAGTGAGGGGACATATGCAGTTGCAGACCTGCACTGAACGGACCTTTTCCCTTATCCCCCATTCATGTAGCCCTCAGTTTTCCAGCCTCCGAGCCAGTGCATGTGAAGGTGGAGGCTGAGAGGCTCTTAGAAATAAGCTAGGAAGGTCTTACATCTTGCTATGGACAAGACCCCACGTAGATCAAATTGTTGAAAAAGTCAAAAATGACTAGGAGTTGCAAAGACTGGATGCAGTACCCTTGGATAAGTTCTCTTCTAGCCAAGGCTTTTTACTGGGAATGAACAGTCACAGAGCAGGCAACAGCGACACCTGCTGTTCAGAACAGATTCAAACCTGGCAGGGAGAAACCAGAAACCAGGGAGCTCTTGCCATAGAGGCAGCATCACCTACATGTGATTTCACAAAAGAACCTAAGACCTAGGGTCTGTCCACCTATTGGTTGTTTTGGGATTCCTCATTTACCTGGTGCAAGTAAGGAAGACACTGTCCTAGCTAATAAGGTAACTAGTAGTTATAACATTCATAGACCATGAGTTTTCAGAGAACATCATACTGTCAAAGCAGCATACTTAAACGGTACTGTATTAAACGGACTCTCTTTGCAATAGAAAAAGGTATAAGACCATCAAGAAACATAGTTGATATGTCTGATAATTGGGCACCAGTATGAATTGAATTCTGTCCTCCAAAAAGATGTTGAAGTCATAAGCCCAAGTACCTGTGACTGGGACCTTACTGGGAGACTGGGTGTTTGCAGATGATCAAGTTCACATGGAGTCATCAGGATGTGCTCCAAACCCACAGGACTGGTTTCCTTACAAAAAGGAGAATTTTGGATACAGAGACGGACAGGCACACAGGTGAACAGCATGTGACCGTGAAGGCAGAGACTGGGGCTGCCTCTAGGAATGCTCAAGATTGTCAACAATCACCGGAAGCCAGGAGACAGACCTGAACAGGCTCTCCCTCACAGCCCTTAAAAGGAACAACCCTGCCAATGCCGTGATCCCACACTTCCAGCCTCTAGAATGCAGACAGGTTTCTGTTGTTCTAAGCCACAGTGTGTGGTACTTTCTGTGGCTGTCCTAGGGCACTAATACGGCACTAATTATGGCTGCAGTCTACTTACATTGTAGCCTCAACTGGAAACATTTGTGACACACCAGAAGAACATAAGTGGGTTCTGATCCCACATACCAGCTGTGGGACTTTAGAGCTCAAAGAATCTCAGCAACTTAGTTACCCGCCCTGTCTATAAAATGGGACCACGCCAACCTCCTCAGAGTTGACATGCCCCTCGGTGAGCTCGTGCTTGTGAACGTGGCCTATACATTTGAAAGGGTGCAGTGTTATAACAAGGAGTATGGCTTTTCCCAGGCAGGGAGAGATTGGCCAGACCTACCCAGAATGAGCCCAGTCTATGTGGCCCTACAACCACCTTGCTCTATGCCTTGGAAGGTTGATCTGGAAGGGACACATCAATGGCCTTTTACTACCAACTAGGATGGGCTAAGGGGAGACACAAAAGGGGGAGAGTTCCCCCTGGCTCTGTCCCGTTGGATTACCAGGAGTTGACTGGATCATCTACAGAAGGCTTCAGCCACTGCCAGGCAACTGTCCCCAAATAGCTACCCTATTGGGACTCCAGAAATCCTTACCTCCTTGACCTCCCAGGCTTAGGTTGTAACAGTCTCCCTGGAAGGACTAACTCCAAGATACTGAACTAAACTAAACTACACTGATTTGCTTGAATTCTGCCTACACCTTGGCAAACAGTCTCTTTAGTAAACACCCCTCAAAGTATCCACTTTGAGTAGGCCAACTTTTGCCTGTCAAGACTCATTTAGTAATTAGTTCACGAGGTGGTTCAAGAAGCAGCCTCAAAATGCAATTGTAAGATTATTTTGCACTCATATTTGATGACATCATAGATAACCTTCTTTGTTGAGGGAAACAGAACACAGGTAACTTATGGCACACAGTGGCATCAGGACTAACCAAATGACTTAGCAGTGATGCATGGGATAAAGTCCAGATAGAGTGTAAAATATTGGGAAACCGGAGACCGAGGCGGGCAGATTATGAGGTCAGGAGATCGAGACCATCTTGGCCAACACGGTGAAACCCCGTCTCTACTAAAAATACAAAAATTAGCTGGGCATGGTGGCGGGCGCCTGTAGTCTCAGCTACTCAGGAGGGTGAGGCAGGAGAATCACTTGAACCCGGGTGGTGGAGGTCGCAGTGAGCTGAGATCGTGCCACTGCACTCCAGCCTGGTGACAGAGCAAGACTCCGTCTCAAAAAAAAAAAAAAAAAAAAGGGGGAAACCAAGTGACTATGGCCCTTATTTGCTACAGTGACAATAGTGATTGTGATAGATCAAAAAAAAAAAAAAAAAAAGTGAGCATAGTATGTTGCATATCCTCCCATAAAGAGGTGGAGTTTATTTCTCCACCCTGATCCTGGCCTGAGCCAGGAAAAAAAGAGGGAAAGAGCCAGCTGACCCACAGAACTGTGAGCAAATAAAGTGATTGTCTTAAGCTACTATGTTTGAGAGCAGTTGGTTGTGCTTCAAATGCAAACTGCAATAGTAACTATGAAGGTGGTAGGGAGACTGGCTTTAGGGAAAAGGGAAATTGAAGGCCATGAATGTCCAACCGAGGACATCACTGGAAAGGAGGCAGCCAAGCCGCTCTGAGGGAATCCTGTGCCTTCTGTGACCTCAGGCAGATGTGGCTGGGAACCAAGCCCAACACCTGGTTCTCAGGGTTGCGAAACTGCAACCACAAATAAGAAAGCCCACTGTGTTTCTCAGACTAACACAGTTTCAAATGGCAGTTCTCACACCAGCAATGGAAGTGTCCGCTGGATACTTGTTAGAAATTCAAGTTCTCAGTCTACTGATTCAGAATTTTAGGGTGGGGTTCTGCACCCATGTTTTAGCAATTCCTCCAGAGGATTCTGACGCAGTCTGACTTTTGAGAACTACCACACTAAGGTAAGTGCTGTTGAGAAAGGAGTCGGACTCTGAGCAGACGGGGATGAAGCTGGGGATTCTGAATCCCCAAATTCCTCTGAAATCTGCCTTGTCTTCAAAGGCAGCTCCTCTCCCATCCCAGGAAACTACCTACATCTGCATAAAACTTTTCCACGACTGCCCACCAGGCAGCTGCTCATAAGGAGGTGCCAGTTCTTTTCAGAATTCATTCTACTACCGAGCCTTCCACAAGAATTAGATCCCATCGTAACCCAGATAAAAAAAACACCAGGCCTGCTCTGACCTCATCCATCTGTGTAGAAGGGGTCCCGGAGCACAAGAGAATGCATTCTCAGGGTGACGAACAAAAAAGGAAGAGATATGAGCAGTGGTGTGCTGGAGATGGTTGGACTGGCTCATGAGAGCCAATAATTAAATATTTAGAAATGTTGCAAGATAGTTGTTAAAAATAGCCCTCATTACAACTTAAGTCACATACACTTATAAGTAGGTATACTGAAAATAAAGGTAATAAATACTCCAAACTCCATTATTATCACTCCTTTTACTATTCTATTTTTGAGGTTATTTATCTCTTGGATCTATATAGTGGAAATACTACACAATGGCCGCTACTGTGCCTCTGGTCTCAACTCACGCTCAGCTGGATGTCTACAGCTTGAAGTGGGCCATGGTGAGAGTATTTGCAAACTGGAAGTCAGAAAATGCTGTGAGTCAGGTAACCTGGATGGAACTGGAGACTATTATTCTAAGTAACTCACTCACAAGTGGGAGCTAAGCTATGAGACAGAAGGGCATAAGAATGATACATTGGACTTTGGGGACTTAGCGGAAAGGGTGGGGTGTGACAAGGGATAAAAGACTACACGCTGGGTACACTGTACACTGCTTAAGTGATGGGTGCATCAAAATCTCAGAAATTACCACTAAAGAACTTATCCATGTAACCAAACACCACCTGTTCCCCCCAAAACCTATTGAAATAAAATACAAATTTTAAAATTTTAAAAATAAAACGAACAACAACAAAAAAGAAAGTACTGCAAGCCAGGACTTTATTCTTTTTTTTCCCCCTGGAGAGCTGCTTGTTAAACACTAGCATAGCCCTGACTATAAGGCTTGATAAGGCTAAACTTATTTTCATGAGTATACTCATCTGAGATTCAGGATCTAACATTCGCTCTAAAACCTGGGAGTTTTAAGCATTTGAAACCTGGACTCGATAGCTGTATTAGTTTTCTATCGCCACTCTGACAAGCTACCACAAACTAAATGGCTTAAAACAACATATACTTATTATCTTACAGTTCTGGAGGTCAGAAGTCCAAAATGGATCTCACTTAGCTAGAATGAAGGTGCCAGCAGGACTGCATTCCTTTCTGGAGGCTCTAGAGAAATATCTGTTTTCTTACTTCTTCCAGCATCTAGACGTTGCCCACATTCCTTGGTTTGAGTCTCCTTCCTTCATCTTCAGAGCTAGCAATGGCCAGCTGAGTCTTCCTCCTGATGACAGTTCTCTGATTCTAGCTCTTCTGCCGCCCGCTTCTTCATTTAAGGAGCCTTGTGGTTACATTGGGATCACCTGGATAACCCAGGCAAACCTCTTTATCTTAAGGTCAGCTGATCAGCAGTCTTAATTCCATCAGTTCCTATTCTGCCTACCACAGTAGCCTACAGTCAGAGTGCATTCCCAGAACCTCCCGCAAAGGCTTAGAGAAACAGGAGCAGTAGAATGAATCTATTATATGCAACCTGCTCAGCCCCCTCCCAAACCATCCCCATTCAACAGACCCCACTGGAGGATCCTGGAGTAATCTCCACACATAAAAGCTTTGAAAAACATATTGGAGATGGGCCAATTCCACAGAGTTCTTTGGAAAGCTCTGGATGGAATAGGTTCCCCGATCTTAAGGAGAATAACACAATTCTGGTGTGGTAGAGCCCAGGTGGCACCACTTACCCAATAGAGACCTGGTGGCCATAATGACTACACTAAGCCTCAAGAACAGAATGGTGCTGCAGGAATTTGTAGTTATGACTGATTTTGGTGTCCTTAGAAATGGAATAAGCAGGTAGCCTACTAAGCAGCTGGCTGCTTGACATGTATAGTGGAAAAAAATAATTCATGGGCAGAAGTCTAAATCAAGTCATCCTAGGGAGATGCATAACCTCTTTCACAGACCTGGAGCCCTAGAATGAAGACCGTGCAAAGTAGTCACAGCGTATGATAAAAATTTTCCCAGAGCAAACAGTGACCATTTACCCTGATAACTGTGACGTGAGAGAGGGGAATACACAAATCTCCCAGGAGTTATTAGATACTGTCTCTTAATTTACGTGAGTCTTCAGGGACCACCTTGCAGTATGGGAGCTCCTGCAGATCAAGTGCTGAATCGTCCTTGCCCAAGTCCCTCTTATATTGGGTCTAACATGGACCCTCACTGCGATTATACCCTCAATTTCAGGGTGTGTAGAAAGAATAAACTCTGCAACTGGCAGAATGTCCACATTGGTTGCCTGACCTGTGGAGTAAGGGCTATCATAACTGGAAGGGCCAAATGAACTCTTCTGGAGTGACTTCTTTGCCAAAATTGTAAATCAAAAGCAACAGCGCATCCCTAGGGAGCTAGTACTCTGCTCTTTGTGGCTAACCTAGGGGAATAGTCTGGACCGTAACCATTTGCCCTTCCTAGGGAGATAAGAAAAGTTTTATTATCCCTTTTGATGAGAGCAATTAATCAGACAAATGGCTACAGACCAAATCTTCACAGTATATGAAAAGTAAAACATTGCTAGGAGAAGGCAAACATTCTCTATCTTTATATTATACACATTTCTGTGTCTCAGGAGGCTACAGCTTCTAGATAGGAGCACTGAGGAAACTAGGGGAGACTTATTTCTCCACAGGTACAAGTGGGGTCCCTCTTACCAGAACCACAGGACTGAGAATAAGAAATGATGGTCACTCCCAAAGCAAGATTTGGGGACTACTGGCAACAGAAAAGGGAAATGGAGACTTGAAAGGCCACCAGAGAATGCCCAGAATTTAAAGAAATCTCTCAAACCAAATCCAGCACCATATTGAATGGCAAAACCCTGGATAAATAAATTCAGAAGGCCATATGAAATGCCCCCATCACCACCATGATTTAACATTATTCTGGAAGCTCTATTAATACAATTAGACAAAAGAAACAAAATAAGGTTTAAACATTGGAAAGGAGGAAGCAGTGTTATTATTTGTAGATATCATTGAACTTCAAAAGAATCAACTGGGAAACTATCAACATTTAAGAGAATTAAGCAAAGTGGCTAAATTACAATAATTAATCATTTTCCTACATATAAAAAGTAGACAGAAAACTAATGAAAGGAAAGAACCAATAGACAAAGCCACAAGAACAAAAACTAACATGAAATGTGCAGACCTTTAAGAAAGAAAAATGTAAGTTTCCTCTGCAGTATAAAAGACTTGTCTAAGGAAAATATCTTTTTCTTAAATAAGAAACAAATAATGTAAAGATGTCAATTCTTTCCTATTAATTTATAATTTAAAATCCTAAGTTCATATGGGAAAATATACATGTAACAATAAACGGAAATTATGAAACAAAAGAATAACGCAAAGAACTAACCCAACTACATATTAAAATGAATTATAAAGCTAAATAATTGAATAGTTCAGTGTTTAATAAGAAATTGTTAAGCCAATAAAAACATATAAAGTTAATAAACAGGCTCAAATACAAAGTTGAATTTGTGTCTGACAAACCTGGCATTCCAAATCAGTGAGAAAAGAGATTAATCAACAAATGACATTGGGAAGACATTTCTTCTATTAGTTTTCTGTCTACTTTTTGTAATAGAAAACTTATTAATTACTATAATAAGCCACATTGTCACCATCTCTTTTTTTTTTTTTTTTTTTTTTGGTTTTAGTTTTTTAGTTTTTTCATCTGGAGTACAATGACATCTGCAAATAGTAATGATGTTGCCTCTTTCTTTTCATTGTTTAATTTGGGAAACAATTGCTAGATTCCTGGCTTACTCTTTGCATGAAAACTAACACCTAATGAATAAAAACATGAGTAAAGTCATAGGAGCACTGGTTGAAAAATAACAAGAAATAACATTAATTGAGCACTTACCCTATGTCAGGCATTATCTCGTAATATCCCTGTATGATAGGTATAAATGATGCATCTGAGTCCAGAGAGGTTAAGTAAGTTAGCCAAGACCACACAGCGCATGTGATTTAAACACAGGCAGCCTGACTCCAAAGCCCATACTCTTAATCACTATGTCATAAAGCCTCCCAATTCCAAGAGAAAATATGAGTGAATTTTTCCATACCTTAGAGAAACGAAATGTTTTCAAAGTATCATCAAAAACTGTAATCCCAGCACTTTGGGAGGCCGAGACGGGCGGATCACGAGGTCAGGAGATCAAGACAACCCTGGCTAACACGGTGAAACCTCGTCTCTACTAAAAATACAAAAAATCAGCCGGGCGTGTTGGCAGGCGCCTGTAGTCCCAGCTACTCGGGAAGCTGAGGCAGGAGAATGGTGTGAAACCGAGAGGCGGAGCTTGCAGTGAGCTGAGATTGCGCCACTGCGCTCCAGTCTGGGCGACAGAGCAAGACTCCGTCTCAAAAAAAAAAAAAAAAAACCTAGAAGCCATGAAGACAAAGACTGACCATTTTGACTATATAAAACTTAAAGTTTTCTGAATGAAAAAGTTAAGTGAAAAGATAAAACAACTAAGAAAAATGTTATTTGCAATACAGATTTCAAAGGACTCATTTACTGAACATATAAAGAGCACTTGCAAATTAGTAAAAAACAAGCAAACAAACAAACCTGCTGTCACACAGAAGATTGGGAAAGAAGCATAAATGGGAAAACACACCCATATGGCTCATAATTAAAGAAATGAAACGATGAAAATAGGAAACCACTCTCCTGTGCCTTGCACATAAGCAAAATATTTTACAGTTTTTAAAATAAAAAAAACACAAGATATTAGCAAGGATGTGGAAAATACACATTAAAATATACCATGTAAATTGCAACAACCTCTTTTTAAAAATCTGGCAATACTCATCAAACGTAAAATGCACATAATCTTTGACATAATAGTTCGCTTCTAAGAGCCTATCCTCCACAATAATTGTACATGTGTAGAAAGTGATCACTGAAGCAATGACTTTGTTAAGCAAAACACTGCAAGTCATCTAAATGCCCATTATTTACAGGACTGAGTAAAGCAGAAAAGTGTAAGCCAGAATACTTCGATTCATTCTTAGTTAAAATTATAGTTTGAAGCTATGGACCACAAGTTTCAATGGTATTATGAAAGCTTTGAATGAAAAAGTTGTGGCTATAAGTGCTTTTGATAAGTAGAGCTTCTGGTTAGCTGTGATCCATTGTTTAAAAAGATTAAAGTGAAAAGTTAAAGAGTATTTACCAACCAATTACTGCAACATTAAGTCTATACTTTTTTCTGTATCTTGTACAGATGTAGCTAATTTTCTGTCAAAATCAGTTTACTAAAAAGAGCCAAAAGCTTTCCTGATACGTAAAGGTTTGCTTTCACAGTTATCTAATGGGACTGTTGACCTATAACTTTGAGACCATGTATGTTTGTTTTTGGAAACTGCACATATGCCTATTTTAAAGGATCTCATTTGTTCTCTTGAAAACTGTGTTTGCATAAGAGATTTAACTGCTCATCAACCTGAATACATTTAATCACTAAATATGACCTCATGGGTCTTGTAATAATAAACAAGTCCACATGAAACCTGTGAAATTTTTCTTGGAGTTAAAAATGGTTCTTCATTTCGACTTTCTTCTTTTATTGGTTTATGTAAATTAAAAAATCTTTAAATAGTGAGACTGTCAGATTCATTACTTAAAACACAATTCAAAATTGCCTTTTTTAAAGAGCTAAATAAATTATGGCACATCAAAAGGGAGCAAATCTTTTCCTCACCCCACCCCAAATCTGAGCACAGGGTGCTTGTTAAAACACGAACAAGCCTCACACCAGCTTCTGATTCAACTGGTCTGGAATGGGGCTTAAGAATGTGCATTTCCAACAAGTTCCCTGACGATGCTGGTGTAGTTGGCCTGGTCACCACACTTAGAGAGCCTTTGCTCTAAAGGCGTGCGGTAACCTTTTCTGTACTGATGTAGAAATATTCCCAAGACCCAGTACCTTAAAGAAAACAAAGGGAAGACTGATAGGTTGGTCTCATTTGCTTATGTAGACAAACTTATTTATGCTTGGGAAATGGCTGGAAGGAAATGTGAGATTGAGAATGATTTTTCTGGGCAGTGGGCAAGGAGAGAGACTGGCCTGTACTGAATACCCGTTTAAACTGCTTCAGTTTATCACCTGCTTATGTTTGTCTTAAAAGAAAAACATAATGACGTCTAAAATTCAAAATTCGTAAAAGAGATGGTTGAATCTGGCACTGCCCAAATATGTCTATCGAATGCCTCCCCTTGTGGAACCTGGGACCAAGCAGAGCCTCAAACGATCTCGACGGTCAGGCCCCTTTCCCAGGTGGTGCCGTGGTGGCCGTGGGGTGAGGAAAATGAATTTTCCTGCAGGACAGTATGCACGGCTGTAACGGTCCATTTCTCATCCTGGGATAGCGAGGGGTTCCCGGAGGAGGCGTCTGCGGTGGGAAGCGGGACAAAGCTAGCAAAAGGGGCGGGGGCGAAGGAGCGGACTTGCCTGCTGCCGTGGGGGCGGGAATCCGCAAGCCAGCCTGGGAGAGGGGAGAGAACAGCGGCTGATCCTTCCCTGGGCCAGGGAGGAAAATAAACTGTGCTGGCCTCGGAGTGGAAGATGGAGAGGGGCGATGGCGCTGCAGCTGCAGGACGTTGCAGGGGCTGGGGGCGGGTAAGGCTAGTGTCGGGAGGAAGGTAGTGGTGGTAATGGCGGGGACGGGTGGCAAACAGAGCCCGAGCGAAAGCCTGAGAAGCTTCTGGTTGCCCCCCAGCCTCCTTTAGTCCCTGGCCCTCCAGTGGGGCGAGGAGGGAGCGCATCGGACAGGCATCTGTGTGATGGGCAGCGGTGCTTGTCACCTGAGCGTAGGTGCAACACTCAGCAAGGCACCTGGGTGGGACATAGGAGAAGGAAATCTCCACCGCAACCCCCCAAAACTCGACCCCAGTGCAAATCCGGCAGAAGTGGGCGGTGAGGCCCAGTGCCGCAGTCCCAGGAAAATGGCAGTGACACAGGTGGCAGCCACCTTCAGAGCGTCAGGCCCCCTCCAGTACATTTGCAGGTAGCAGCTTTGGTCAGAGGAAGGCGCATCTGCACTGATGGGTTCGCAAAAGCGGGGCGTTTCGACTGAACCCCTACTTTCAGCAGCGGGAGAGGCTGGAAGAGACTGGGCTCTTGCTACTTGGAATTCAACCCCTGGACTGTGGTGGAGTCTTGGTTTGATAGCCTCATTTTGGTGGCTATTTTTGACGGCTGTCACCTTATCCTCCACCCCTCTCTTTTTGTTGATGGGATTATCGACAAAGAATAAAATTCACCACGGTTAAGTGTACAGTTTGAGAAATTTTGGTAATTGTATAGAATCATTTAACTGCCATTAAACAACATAGAACAGTTCTGTCATCCTAAAAGTTCCCTCCTACCTCATCGTTCTTCATGGTCTCCCGTGACCACACAGCCCCAGGCAACCCGTCGGCTGCCTTCTGTTACTAGGTTTCCCTTTTCCACAAAGTTTTCCAAATGGAATCAGTCTTTTTAAGTCTGGCATCGTTCACTTAGTATAATGTTTTGAAATTCAGCCACGTTGTTGTGTGTCTTCCTATCTTGTTCCAGGGTATGGAGATACCACAAGTTTTGTTTATCCATTCACAAATTGGTGGACATTTGGGTTGTTCCCCGTTTTTGAAATTTACATGTAAAGTTGCTATGAACAATTTGTATACATTTTTGTGCACATAGGTTTTTATTTCTCTTTGGTAAATACCTAAGGAGTGGGAATGCTGGAGCATGTGGTAAATGTCTGGTTAACTTCATGAGGTACTGCCAGACTATTTTCCGAAAGGGCTAACCTTTTACATTCCCACCAGTAATGTAGAAGAGTTCCAGTTTCTCCGCATCATGTTATGGGAAAAAACTGAGCAGGGTGATGGGGATTGGGAGCAGGTGCAATTTTCAATGGGGCCATGAGAGTAGGCCTGGCTGAGAAGGTGACCTTGAAACAAGGTCTCGAAGGAGCGGGGAGCAAGCCTCACGGATACCTGGATAGAGGCTCTGCGGTAGGGAGGAGGATAGCTGGTTCTAGGAGCAGCGAGGACACCAGAGTGACTGATTAGAGTGATCCAGAGAAAAGCTGTAGGAGATGTGGCCGGAGAGGAAACACGGGGCCATTTCCAAGTCTGGTAGCCTTGTGGACACTCGGGCTTTAACTCTGAATGATTCAGAGCAGCCTTACCTGAGTTTGCCACCCTGAATCCAGTGCATCAGATTCCTAGGGAGGGATATGTGTGAACCACATGTTTTAGCCTTCCCATGAGTAGCTTACCCCGGTCCCCATCCTGACACATTTCTTGGGAGGCCAAGGCGGGTAGATCACCTGAGGTCAGGAGATCCAGATCAACCTGGCCAACATGGTGAAACCCCGTCTCTACTAAAAATACAAGAAAAAAAAATAGCTAGCCGTGGTGGCAGGTGCCTGTAATCCCAGCTGTTGGGGAGGCTGAGGTAGGAGAATCACTTGAACCCGTGAGGCGGAGGTTGCCGTGATCTGAGAGCATGCCATTGCACTCCAGCCTGGGCGAGAGAGCGAGACGCTGCCTCAAGAAAAAATTAAAATTAAAAATTAAAAATTAAATAAAATAAAACTTTCCCAGTTCAGGTAACTGTGTGGTTCCTGTCTCCTGATTGGACTCTGAAGGACATGCCCATGCATTAACTACCTACAGTCTACAATTAATTAATATTTTGCTATGTCTTGTTTTTCACATATGGGAGCCTCTTATTAGTAGTGATCTCTGACTGCACAGGTCAAAACAAGGCTCATCCTAGGGATAAAGGTGTATTCATTTGCGAGGGCTGCCACCAAGTATCCCAGACCCAGTGGCTTAGACAATAGAAGTTTGTTTTCTCACAATTCTGGAGGCTGACATTCAACTCAAAGTATTGGTTAGTTTGTTTCTTCTGCAGCCTCTCTCCTTGGCTAGCCAATGGCCATCTTCATGTTCACATGGCATCCCCTCTGTATGCCTGCCTGTGTCCCAATCTCCTCTTCTTATATAGACACCACTCATAGTGGATTGGGGCTCATCCCAGACCTCATTTTAACTGAATTATCTCTATAAAGACCCTGTCTCCGAATGCCATCACATTCTGAGGTACTGGGGGCTAGGCCTTCAGCATATGAATGGGGGGACACACAATTGAGCTCATCACAAAAGAGATCCAAAGAAAGGTATCCTGTGCCCTGTGCTTTCTGAGAAAGATGTGTTCCCTTGAGATTCTCAGAGGTAAAGATGCAACTAAGTCATTTCTTCTGCCCCCCAGAAAACAAAATGAGGTAGACATGTACCTCCCCAGAGGAGCTCCCTGACACTGCTGAGCAGGGTGTAAGAGGTGACACTGAAGGGTTGGAAGGAGGAGAGATGAGAGAAGAGAAAATCACGGAGCTTGAGTTGGTCTTTGCAGATGACTGGCGTCTCTGATAAGACGAGGCAGGGGATATTTAGAGTGCCCTGGAGGATCTGAGAATGCCCAGACCACTGAGTAAAACAGTGGGGACTGTGCCAGCCTTGCTGGAAGGGCCTTGCTGAGTGGTCTGGAGGTGAAGCAATGGTGCCCAGAAAGTGAGTGCAGCTCAGGAGGGAATCAGTGTCTCACAAAGACCAGGCAGGCTGCACACACCACCACCTACTAGGCCACGCGGGCTTTAGGAAATGTCATCATGGGACAGGAAGGCTGAGTGTAGGCAACTGCAGGACTTTGGAAAATTGTGGGCCTTTCTTAAGGGGCAGCTTCCACAAAACATGGAGTCAGTGCTGCCCTTTCCTCTTAAGTTCACAGTCCTGAGCGGACCAGTTATGCAGCAGTGGCTTTCTTCGATTCAGAAGCAAGGGAAGGCTAACCACTCCCCAGATGATAACTCTAGCTCTGCCTACTATGGAGACCTCAGCCCACAGGGGACAAAGCTTACTCTTTTGGAAGAAGCTGCCTTTTACTGCATAATATGTAAGGAGAAAAAATACATTAAGTCCTGAAGAATGAACCTAGTGAACCATTAGGGGAGGGGGAAGCCTGGCCTAGCCCTCCTGCATCCTGGCTCTGTGAGTTCCCTGTTCAGTCAGACTATTGCTGGGGTCCGGGGATGATGATTAAATCACCTGCAATCAAAGGCAGATTCAGGCTAGCACTGGGAAACTGTTTTGGAATGCCTGAAAAAGAAGACCTGACATAAACACACAATAGATACCAGCACTGAGCTCTAACTGGACCCTTGACTCACTTCCTCACTACTTTCTCACTTTGTCGCTGTGCTTCCAAGATTTAGAAATAAGTACTTTTAGATCTGTCGTGGCTTAATGAAAGGTTTTCTTCACAGTCACATTTTATAAAATAAAAAGGAAGCTTGATCTCCCTGCCACACATGTTCACTCCACTAATGGATTCTCTTTCTGATACCATATTATTTGCAAGCCATTAAGTCTCTAGAGACTTTGCGGACACTCAGAATATATCTATAAGGAGAGTCACAGGGAGTGCAAAATCTTCAATTTGCAATTTCACTATCTTCATTTGAATTTCCTATTAGGCTTAATGATGAGGGGAAATCTAGAACAACAAGCTCATCATCTCTGATGGGGACGCAACTGACAGACCTGTAGCCTGCAAAGCACCACGGCCACCAAGTACAGTTGTTCAGTTGTGCACTGCACAAAGGTGCTGTTCAAAGGGAGTGCTACTCACATCATAGACATCTTCACTGTTTTGAAATATGTTCTTCTTTGTTGTCTCCAAAGGTGGGAGGTCTGTATGTTTTTTGTAATAATTTTTAAACAGATAGCAATAAGAAATCTTGCTTTAACAAAATTACTATATTATGATAGATGAGTGTAAAGTGTCCTTCTGATGGGTAGGTTCATATTGTCATTCAACTTACAAATGATTAGCAGCATAGTACATTAACATCATATTATTTTTATTGTGCTTTAGTTTACTTCTGCTTCCAAACAAGGAGGAGTTGACTGATAATCATGATTGGTGAGCATATTAAAAAAATGTCCATCTCCTTTGTATTAGAACACTGCTAAATTTACTCTCCATCTTACAATTTATGTCACCTGATACTTGTTACTTGCCCTAGATGGTATTATTAAGCTTTCAGCTTACGTCTATAGTACTTTCTATACTATACTATATATAAGATGAATCATTGAAAAATAATTGATAATTTTCCATTAATAATCCATTAAGTGTTACAAGGATAATTTTTAGAGATTATATTAGTGTTTTAAAATGTGATGTTTCAAGGTAACTTTATTCAAAGGCACCTTTTTCTAATCTGGACAAAGCCATTTTACACACTATCAGTGGCTCTCATAACCACCAAGAGCCTTAAACCAGCTGTCTTGATGGCATGTATGTGAGGATGTCTTGTTCTTTACCCCCATCCCGTCCCCTTCCCTCCAGCTCCATGAAGGCAGGATTGGGAGCAGGGGTCCAACCACATGTAGTCTATAAACTCTCCAAAAGTGGTCACAAAAGTCTGGGCACGTCATGTGCTTTTACCTTTGTTTTAAGGCAACTGTCCACGAGGTTCATTGCATCTGTGCCTCTGAAAAGAGCAAAAATCATTGTTTTAGTTTGCAGCAGTGTTTCTCAAACTTTATCAAGTATTAGAATCATCTGGAGGACTTGTTAATACACAGATCCTGAACCTGCCCTCAGGATTTCTAATTCAGTAGGCCTGGAGCAGAGCTTAAGAATCTGCATTTCTAATGAATTGCCAGGGGATGCTGTTGCTGCTGGCCCAGGGAAGATACTTGGAGAATGACCGCTTTAGAATGTCAGCGGTGGCTGGGCACAGTGGCTCATGCCTGTAATCCCAGCACTTTGGGAGGTCAAGACAACTGCATCTCTTGAGGTCAGGGGTTCAAGACCAGCCTGGCCAACATGGTGAAACCCTTGTCTCTAATAAAAATATAAAAATTAGCTAAATGTGGTGACGCGTGCTTCCAATCAAAGTCACTCGGGAGGCTGAAGTAGGAGGACCGCTTGAACCCGGCAGAAGAAGGTTGCTGTCGGCCGAGATTGCGCTACTGCACTCTGGCCTGCATGATAGAGCGAGACCCTGTCTCAAAAAAAAAAAAAAAAAGTGTCAGTTATGGCTATGATCAGTGCAGGCCCACATGAGGCAGAACCCTGGGGATACACTAGGTTTCTAACCTCTTTACCAGCAGAGGGCAAGTCCACGTTTATTCCAACCTGTGTCAACAGTCTCTTTCAGCACAAGGTGGCAGCACCGGCATACAAATCTCTATATGAAACAGGGAGCCCTTCAATTTTAAATTCAATCACAAAAGCATGGGAAAGCCACATGAACTGCATTTATTCTATAAATTGGATGGTAACCTAAACCTGAAAAATGATAAAAATGTTTCTCTGTTAAGAACACATATCCATGCAAATCAGGTTTCAAGTATGAGTAAAACTAGACTGCATGGCAGACAGGAAGAGGAGCTGGATGATGTGCGGCCTCTCTCCTCTAGCCTGGCACCCCGGATGGGATTTCATACTTCTCTGTCTGGTGATTCAGAAATGTTCTTCTGTGGAAAGTCCTAGGCTGGATGCAGCAAAATTACCCGAGGTGCTTATTAAAAATGCAGATTCCCTCTCCTTTCATAGCCCATTCTGATTAAGTAGATATAGGATTAGGTACAGGCAGTTATCTTCTTCTCCTTTTTTTTTTTTTTTTTTTTTTTTTTTGAGACAGAGTCTTGCTCTGTCACTCAGGCCAGAGTGCAGTGGCATGATCTCAGCTCACTGCAACCTCCACCTCTCAAGTTCAAGCGATTCTCCTGCTTCAGCCTCCTGAGTAGCTGGGATTACAGGCTTGTGCCACCCCTCCCACCTAATGTTTTTGTATTTTTAGTAGAGATGGGGTTTCACCATGTTGGCCAGGCTGGTCTCGAACTCCTGATCTCAAGTGATCTGCCCAACTTGGTATCCCAAAGTGCTGAGATGACAGGCGTGAGCCGCCACACCGGCCACAGTTATCTTCTTAACAGGTGTCCCAGTTGATTCTAAGGCACAACCCTGTTTTGACTATCTGCATCTGTATGTTTAATAAACATAAAACCAGTGCTTAGCTATGAATATTTGGCTGTCTCTGCCTTTTACATAGTGGTTCTTTCTAGGTTCTGAACTCGCAAAGCAGTTAAAATGCAGAAAGAGCTACACTTTCCCATATGGTAGCTGCCAGCCACACGTTGCTAGTGGACACTTGAAATATCACTGTTCTGCACTGAGATGTGCTCTCAGTGTTAAATAACACCAGATTTCGCAGACTCCATAGGGGAAAAATAATGTAAAATATTTTCTTCCTAGCTTTTTATACTAATTACATGTTGAAATGATTTTTTAAATGTATTAGGTTAAATAAAAGATTTCTTAAAATTAATTTCACCTGCTTCTTTTCATGTTTTTAGTGTGACTACTAAAAATATTAAATTACATATGTGGCTCACAATATATTTCTATTAGACTGCATTGGTTAGAGGATGTAAACAGCTTTGGCAAGAATGGAGGGGAAAGTGGAAATCAGAGAAGCAGAGCCTAACAGGGCTCAAGGGAAGAAGTCTTGACCGCATGGAATTCTAACCGCATTCCTCCACCCAGGCCTCACATCCTGGCAGCCAGGCCTGGAAGACAAAAGTCCTTCAGCCTGTAGCCACTGCAGTGCTTCAGTAACAGTTTATCCACGGGACAGTTCCAACTTGAGCACATGCTGACTGCGAACACCCACTCTCCAAATAGGTTGAGTTCTGAGACAGACTGGATGTTAGTCACTTGCCGGCACTCAGAGGACATTTCACATAGGAAAAAAACGTGGTTCCTGCAGATGGTTGCTGGTATGTGGAGTGCCCCCCCCCCCCCCGGGGCTTATTGAATCTGTGCAGTAGGTGAAATCTCTACTTTTACACAAAGGAAAGCTTGATGGTTTATCGTTAAACAAAACCGTACTTGTTTGTTTGTTGTTTATTTATATATAAGACTAAGAAAGAGTATGTTAAAATAGCTTCTCTGCAATACTAGTACTGTTTTCCAAGAAAGGCAGGTTTATACTTAGCGGTGGTCCTCAGTGGAGTCCCCAGACCTGCAACATCTGGGAACAGCTAAGAAATTCGAATCTCAGGCTCCAGTACAGACTGAAGAGATCAGAAACTCTATCTAGCGGTGGAGTCCAGCAATCCACCTGGAGACCAGCCCTCCAGGTGATTGTGAGAATGCATCCTAAGATAGAGAACCACAGAGCCAGAGAAAGAAGAGGCCCTGTGAAGGGAGACCTGAGGGTATGGAGAGTTGTTGGCTCCAGTTTGGGCACATTCTCTCTCTCTTTCCATTTCTCTCTTCTCTCTTCCCCCTCCACCTCCCCCTCCTCCTCTTCCCCTCCCCCTCCTCCTCCTCCTCCTGCTCCTTCTTCTCTTCTTCCTCTTCCTTCTCTTCTCCTTCTCCTTCTCCTTCTCCCTCCCTTCCTCCCTCCCTCCTGTCTCTCCCATCTGCTGTCACTGGGAAGCTGTGTGGTCAGCCAGTCAAAAAGAGCAGATTTTGGAGTCAGGAGTTCCAGGGTTCACAGTTGAGCTCCATTCCCTACTGGGTGACTGAGGGCAGTTTCTAAACTTCTCTGATCCTGTTCTGCCATCTGAAGAAGGGGAAAATAATACATAGTGTTACGATTGTTATTGGGAATCATGAGCTAATGTATGGAAAAGGCTGCATGTGGTTCTTCATGCAAAGAAGCTGATTATTGTCAGTTACATGTAGGTGAGGCATCCAAAACGCTAGTAGAAAAAACCTGAGCCTTTGCATGGTATCACTGTGTCCATCGTTACCTTATCTACACCCATAGCATGCTCGCTTTTTTTTTATAGAAATTACCTATTTTCCGTGATTAGTCAGTGGATCCACAACAATTTTATCTAATCTCATTCTTACTTAGGGACTCATTAAAGTGTTATCAATCTTACGGAATTATTTAAAACCCGTGAACTCCCCCAAATAATGCTTGAGGGTTCCAACCTTCCCTGCCCCTTCACAAATCAGCTTCAGAAGCTGATTTGATCAAGTGAAACCAGTGTGCCTCGTACTTCATTCTCCTGGATTTGCTGCTTTTCTAAGTATGGTCTCACAAAATGTATACTGCTTTTTTTTTCTTTTAGTCTTCATGTTGTATATTAGATCCCTAGACTTACTTGTTCTACACATCCGCTGCTCTGTCTTCTGACCTACATCTGCATACTGCTTTAATAGAAGGGATGTTTGCAGACATGACTGTGATATTGGAATATGGAAGGATCCGTCCAGGGTCAGGAAGCAGCAGGCTGGCTTCATTCTCAGTGTTTGTTTCCCGGGTCTTTGAAGGAGAGGTGCTGCAGGGAAAAAGGTCGTGCATCAGGAAGTGTCATTTAAAAAGGACCTGAGTTGGCCTGAGTTATCATCAAATACACGCCATGGCTGTGCTCCCCACACGCCACCGTACACTAACAGGGCAGCAACCCTGATTGTCTAACAAGCAGCAGAGCCGCCCAGCAGCGACCACGTTAGGAAGAAATCGGAAACCAAGACTCCGCTGGCTGTCACCCCTTACCCACTTGCTGTCAGGTAGAGTACTTGTTTGTTATTAACTGTCTACTTTCAGTATCCTGCACCTGGGGGTGAACATCATCGGTGCTAAGACTTTAGCCTATGGGGATCTCTGCTGAGCACTAAAACCATGGGCTTCCCCTTTAGAAGAGGCAGAAAATACACTTCCCAGGTTCTCACTACCAGCTCTGACATGCTGAACTGCAGTTGGAGAAGGAGGGTGAGGACTGGGCTCAGGGCTGGGCTTCTGGTGATGGCAGGAGAGAGAGAAGCAGGTAACTTCCCTGGAGGTGGAGGCTGAGCGGGGCAAGTTCCCTCTTCCAGGGACATTCCAGACATGACAGAGGTGCACAGGCACAGACGCCCTGCTGCTTTGGCAAGCTGGGCTGCTCAGAGCTGTGTCTACCCCTTCCCGGGACATGGACCGTGGGGAGTGTCTATACAGAACCATCTAGAAGAGTTCAGAGCCTTTCAAATTTCTTTTCAAATGCATTCCTGACTGAGGACACAGCTCAAAGCTGCCTCTCAGGCTTAGAAACACTTCTTAATTTTCACTGTCGAGGGCTAGCTTTGAGTCAGATCCTTTCACCTCATCAAAAACGTGTCAGCACACAAGCTCTCCGAAATTACTCGCTTGGCTTTCTGCTCAGGGTGACTGTGGTAAAGAGGTTACAGCCCACAGGCAAACCTCAGTAATTGGCCTTGGCCTGGAGCCACACCTTGGAAGCCATCTCCCAGCAGGAATGAAAGGAGTTTGGGGACAGGGCATCAATGTCTGCCCAAGGCAAAATAGGGCGAACAGTAGCCTGCCTGTGGCACCCTCCCCACCTCTCTTCTAGAGCAGTAACCCTTCATTTTCTCAGCCTCTGCATGGGAAGTCTCATTTAGGCTCCTTAGTTCACCCACACCTTGCTATGACAAACAAAAAATGATCACCATTACAATACATGGAGTCCTTGCTATGTGAGAAGCACTGCATCAGGTGTTTTCCATGTATCATCGTGATCTTCACAACAGCTCCTCAAGGAACACATCATAATGGCCCCTTTGGTGGGAACTACAGGGACCCAATGAGGCTAAGCTACCCTTTAAGGTACAATTGGCCAGACCTGGATTTGAACCCAAGCCAGTCTGACTCAACAGCGACTGCGGTTTCCCCGACACTATACCATCTACCATTCCCAGACTTCTCAGGCTTAGGCTATGTCTGGTTTCTGCGACATCATAAAATAAACATTAATTCATGAAGAAGCAAAGGACGTGAGCCATGGGAGTCATTGGGTAAATGAATATTGAATGACTGAATGGACCGGAGCTTCTATCAGTTCCCTCTCATCCAAAGACTCAGCACCTCCAAGGCTCAGATCCCCAGGGCGCTGCTACCTCAGAGATCTCTCCGGGCTCTGCTCACAGGCACTCACCCACTGCCTGACCTTGCAGGCTCCTGGAGTTAAGCCATGAGTGGTTTCCTGTCTCTTGACAACATCTACCCAGAACTCAGACTTTGGTTTTCCTTTGTCCCTAGACCACAGCCTGAGGCAGCCAAACCCATTTCCTTGGGGATCCAGCCCAAACCAGAGAGTGTGGATAGGCCGATGGAAGAATGTTGGACCAGCTTAAAGAATGGGCTGTTCTAAATCACGAATACTGTAGGAAGCGGCTCTAAGGACCACAGGGCTGGGGGTGCACAGGAAGGGGCCAGTGCATACAGGAGAGTGTTGGTTTTATTTTCAAATTTGTGCATCAAGGCTTTACCTACATTTTTCCATCTGAAATTAGGAAAATGGAAATAAGACACCCCTAGGAGTGCACCATAGCATGGCCTAGCATTTTTTCAAATGATCTTTACATTCAAGGATGATTTGGAGGAAATGGAGATGCTGATTATTTTGTTAAACAAATGCTGCCTGTTTAGAAACCACACACAGACAGCTCATGAAGTGGGAGAATGACTAATTGCTGTGGCTAAAATCAACTCCCTTCAGCACTGGACTCACAGGGGTCTTTCTCACAAGGCCCAATTATGCAAATTGTTAAAGCAGTCCCCCCACCCCGCCCCCCCGGCATGGCAGGAAGAGAAGCTGTTTCTATTCCTTAAAACTGTTTTATCTGGCCTGAGTAGGGCACAGAGGTGACTTTCCCTTGGGGCGTGCCTGTGCTCGTGACTGTGGGCAGCAGACAGACTGAGCTGTTTCTCCTCTGCCTGTCTACACCTGTTCTCCACTTGCTCACACCCGGCTCTCTCCTCCTCTAGCAGTGGCTGCTGCTTCCCAGTCTCCGCAGCTGCCCCTTCCCAGTGTCTTCACACTGCAGGGCCAGCATGCAGTCCTCCACCCTCTTCTTTCTCTTCCTCCCTTGGTGACTTCACTCAGTCTCTTGGCTTTCAATAGCGCCTGCCTCCGAGGACTCCTGCCCAGGCCTCTCTTCTGCACCCCTGCCCACATTTCCAGGTCCCGACGCGTCTTCTTCATCTTCAGGTCCAACAGCCTCCTAACTTCCTAGGTCTAATGTGAAGGGCTGGGTCTTCCCCCAAACGATTCCACAGGAACCTTTCTGTCTCAGTATTCTGTCTCAGATGCAGGGAACAGCATCCCCATCCTCCCAGGTGCTCCAGCCAAACACCATGGAGCAGTCTTTGACCTTGGTACCCCTCCTCTGATGCCCAACCTATCATCTATCGGGACATCTGTTGGCTTCAAAATCTATCCAGAACCAAACTCTTTCTCAATCCCTCCATTACCATTGCTCTCCTCATTTCACTCAAAGTAAAAGCCAAAGTCTCCACAATGGTCTAGAAGGCACTACCAGGCACTTTCCCTCTGACCTCACCTCCTACTCTTCTCCTCCTTCTAACTGCTCCAGCCACACTGGCCCCCTGGCTGTTCCCCAGACACACCAGGCACCTCCCTTCACCTTAGGACCTTGGCGCTGGCTATTCCCACCTCCTCAGGACTTTGGTCAAATATCACCTGCCCGGTGAGCCCTGCCTGGTCACCTCCAGGAACCAGACCCTAGAGTGAGCAAGCCCTAGATCCCCAAGCTTGTACTCTCAATTTCTTGCCTTCCATATGAACTCATAACTCTATATAGAAGGTTATCACCTTCTAACGTACTTGGCAATTTACTTATTTATAATAGTTATTATTTATTGCCTGTCTCATCCACAAGAATGTAAACTCCATGAGAGAAAGGATTTTTTTTCCATTTTGTTCACTATGTATCCCAAAGGACTAGAACAGTTTCTAGGCACACAGTAGGCACTTGATAAATATTTACTGATGAATGAATGAATACTACACAAACACCTTGCTGTTTCATCTGACTGACACCTGGACCCTGAGTAAGGCACAGATGTGGCTTTCACTCGGGGTGTGCCTGTCCCTGTGGAATCTTAATAAGGGAAACACCATCCCAGGATTCCTGCTGGTGGAGGCCACTAGCATCCCGCTGACCTTTTTTTTTTTTTAATGTAATTTAATTTTTATTTTCATGAATACAAAATAGTTGTACAGATTTCCGAGGTGCATGTGATACTTTCATACAAGCATGCAATGTATAATGATCAGATCATGGTGGCTGAGGTATCCAGCACCTCAAGCATTTCTCATTTGCTTGTCTTAGGAGTATTCCAATGCCACTCTTCTCATTATTTTGAAATATACAATAAATTATTGTTAACTATAGTTATCCTATTGTGCCACCAAACACCAGGTCTTATTCCTTCCATCCAGCTATATTTTTGTGCCCATTAACTAATCTCTCCTTATCTCCCCTCCCCGCTACTATTCCCAGCCCCTGATAACCATCATTCTACTCTCTACCTCCATGAGATCAAGATTTTTAGCTCCCACAGTATGAGTGATAATGTGATATCTGTCTAACTGTGCCTGGCTTATTTCACTTAACAGTGTCCTCCAATTCCATTTATATTGCCGCAGATGACAGGATTTCATTTTTTATGGCTGAATAATATTCCATTGTGTATATCTGCCCCATTTTCTTTGCCTATTCATCCATTGATGAACATGTAGGTTGATTCCATATCTTGGCTATTGTGAATAGTGCTGCAATAAACATGGGAATGCAAATATCTCTTTGATATACTTACTTCCCTTCTTTTGGATATATACCCAGCAATGGGATGCCTGGATCATATAGTAACTCTGTTTTTAGTTTTTTGAGAAATCTCCATACTGTTCTCCATAGTGCTTGTACTAATTTCCATTCCCACCAACAGTGGACAAGGGTTCCCTTTCTCTTCATCTTCACCAGCATCTGTTATTTTCTGTCTTTTTGATAACAGCTATTTTAATTGGTGTAAGATGATATCTCATTGTGGTTTTGATTTGCATTTCCTTGATTAGTGATGTTAAGGAATTTTCCACATACCTGTTGGCCATTTGCATGTCTTCCTTTGACATATGTCTATTCAGATCTTTTGCCTATTTGTAAATTGGATTTTTTTGTTGTTATTGAGTTGTTTGAGCTCCTTAGATATTTTAGTTATTAATCTCTTGTCAAATGAATAGTTTGCAAATATTTTCTTATGTTCTGAATGTTATCTCTTGACTTCATTGATTGTTTCCCTTGCTTTGTAGAAGCTTTTTAGCTTGCTATAATCCATTTGTCCATTTCTTGCTTTAGTTGCCTGTGCATTTGAGTCTTATTCAAGAAATCTGTGCCCAGACCAATGTCCTGGAGAGTTTTCCCAATGTTTTCTTCTAGTAGTTTCATAGTTTCAGGTCCTCACTTTAAGTCTTTAATCCACTTTGATTTGATGTGTGTATATGGTGAGAGATAGGGGTCTAGTTTCATTCTTCTGCATGTAGATATCAGTTTTTCCAGCACCATTTATTTAAGAGATTTGTCTTTCAGCAATATATGTTCTTGGTCCCTTTGCTGCTGACCCTTTTTTCAAACACAACCAAAGCCATCTTGTCCATGTGTCCATGAGTTCTATTGTTGTAGAAACAGCCCCATATATCTGAAATGAAGCTGAAAAAAGGTATAAGAAATTCATTTCTGCCAGCTTGAATATCCAGCTCATCACACTCAGCCAACTCTCCTAACCTAGCTTGCCAAGAGCCACACGCCCACTTTGGGGACAAGAGACCCTACCAGAACCCTGGAGATGGGCATATTTGGTCACTGATTCTCCTTGGCCCTCATGGCTATGGACTGACCTCAATTCTCTCCAATTTCACTGCCTTGCAAATGTTTTGTTGTTGTTGCATCTACTTCCCACACTGGTGTGCATACAGTATTCAAACGGATGGCTTGAAACTTTTTTTGAGACAGAGTCTCATTCTGTTGCCCAGACTGAAGTGCAGTGGTGTGATCACAGCTCACTGCAGGATTGACCTTCCCCAGCTCAGGTATCCTCCCATCTCAGCTCCCCAAGGACTTGGGACTACAGGTATGCCACCACACCTAGTAAATTGTTTTTGTTTTTGTTTGTGATAGAAACAGGGTCTTGCCGCGTTTCCCCAGCTGGTCTTGAACTCCAGAGCTCAAGCCATCCACCCGCCTTGACCTCCCAAAGTACTGAGATTACAGGCATGAGCCACTGCTCCTGGCCCATCACAAATCTCTTAATCTCTCTGTGCCTCAGTTTCTTCATCTGTAAAATCAAGATTGTGATAATAGTACCCAGCTCACGGGCTTGTGGTGAAGATTGATTGAGTTGATAGTACAAAGTGCTTAAAACAGTGGAGGGCATACAGTAAGCACTCAGTAAGTATTAACTATTATTAGTAGTATTGTTATTATCATTACTATTAACATTAATTAATATTAATGCTAAACACAGTATCTGATTTGGATTTTTATTCCCAGCACCTAGTACAGTACCTGGGATAGAAAGTGCTCAGGAAAAGTTTGCTGGATGGATGAATAAATAAATAAATAAATAAATAAATAAATAAATAAATAAGGATGAGCGATTTCAATGCAGGGGCTGTATGTCTTCATCTCTGTTTAGTACAAACCTAGTCCCTAATAATTCTTTAAAAATGCATGCTGAATTTTGAATCAATGGCACACGGGAAAGTTTCTGCATTTATCTTCTACAGTACAGAAAGCCTTGGAGGAACATAAAAAAACCAAAATCAGTGATAGCATTGAAGGAGTGGGGGTGGTGCCTAAGAAACTCTGGGAGATGGGGAGACCAAGTTGTGACTTTGGGAACAATTTTTAACTTTTCTAGGTTTCTGTGTTCTCCTCTATCAAATGGGGCTAAGATGAGTCTCTGGATCCTAAGAGGGCTAAACCAGATAATGCTTGCAAAGTGCACAGTTCTAGGCCTGGTACCTGCTAACTGCTCATTCAATAAGTGTTGGCTTTAAAACCATGTGTCAAGTACAGCTGACACATGCCCCTCTGCCCATCAGGCTGCAGGGCTTGACCAGAAGGTGAGGGGCCCTGATTTATGGGACAATAGCCAACTACCCACGGGCCCATCTTTCTACCCCATCTTTCTAAATATCTTAACCAGAGGCTTCTCTTTCTTGTGCCCTCTTACCCATGATCCAGGGACAATCTAAGCAAGTTCCTGCTACTATAACCAGAACTTCTCTAATTGTCATGTGCAAGGTATTTCTCCAAAACCTTTCAAAGAAGTTCAGACAAGTCGTACCCCTTCAGCAGACTTTAAAATGAAACTGGGCATTTTCCACTGGTTTCCTCACCCCCAACTTCCTCCCTTGGACCCTCTCCAAGTCTACGCAGCTGATGGTGTCTTGGGAAGGAGACTCGGAGCGTGATGAATCGAGCATTCAGTCACAGATTATATTCATCTTTATGCTTGCTCAATATAAACCAAACTTTTGCCTTAGTTGGTTTAAATCCAGAAAATACCCAGCAGTTTATAACTTATCTCTGACCATTCTATGAGGGCTGTATGATTAATCTTTTTTGATGTCTTTTTTTTTTTTGAGACAGAATATTGCTCTGTCACCCAGACTTGAGTCCAGTGGTATGATCTCAGCTCACTGCAACCTCTGCCCCCTCAGGTCCAAGCGACTCTCATGCCTCAGTCTCCTGAGCAGCTGGGATTACAGGCACCCATCACCACGTCTGGCTAATTTTTGTATTTTTTAGTAGAGACAGGGTTTCGCCATCTTGGCCAGCCTGTTCTCAAACTCCTGGCCTCAAGTGATCTGCCCACCTCAGCCTCCCAAAGTGCTGGGACTACAGGTATGAGCCACCACATCTGGCCTAAAATGTCATATATTTTGAACTGATTGACTTCTCCAAAAACTTATGGTTATTAGTTGAGAGAGAAAACTTGAGAGAAAGTTTCCCTGCACTTGGATGAGAGGAAATTAGAACAGCCTCCATCTCTGGTGCTGGGGAGTATCAAACAAGGGGAATTGGGAGAAGGATGGGGGCAATGGCATAGCTCTTTGCCTTTCAAAATTAAAAATGGGATGCTGCTTTATATTACAGATCTAAGGAATTAGAAGAGCAGCAAACCAAGCAACTAAGTTTGTTCTCTTTGCATAAACTTTAAAAAGCCAGCTTAAAAGTTCTCAAGCTTAAAATTTGAAAAATGAAAACAAATGCATGACATGTCAGAGGGGATAATTCCTACATTTTTGGAAATGTTCTCATGTTTTCTCCATTTCATCCTATGAATGAGAATGCCATCAAAGGGGAATAATGCTATTCGTAGAGTGCTCATCACCACAGTAACCATTGGGCATCTCTACCCTTTACTATCTTCATTTCAATTGTAATAAATGAGTTACAAATCTATATCTGGGGCCCTAGTTATGTATTTACCATATGTTCACACCACACACACACGCACACACACACACACGCACATATGTGGTGACTAAGACTAAGAGTGAGCCTAAAAGAATGATTTGGAGCGGGAGCTGTTGGAGGTAATGGTAGGAAAATAACAGGGATTCACTCAGTCTCATTTTCTACTAAATTTCAATAAGGAGAAGCATGCTCAGCAAATGTTTGTTGACTATATGAATAAATGAAATGGTGCATTTAACCAGAATTGCATATTTAAATATGGTGGTAGTGTGTACAATATTAGAGGAAGGAAATGCAGGCAACAAGGAGAAGGCTTCTGCGATGATCTATAACACTGTGATATTGCCATTCTGTGCAAAGTTGCTCACATTTTGACATTCGTGCTCATTTTTAATTCCCAAAAACAATCAACTGACCTTTCAACTTCCTTTTATTACCGTAAAATATATGTAATAGATACCCTCACCCCATTCCTCACTCACCCCCCAATTAGCTTTACCTGGTGCCTAATCCACAGTTCATCCCGGACTCACCCTATCCCTCCTTAGACTTCCTCTGTATCCTTTACCCGATCCTTCCAGGTGTCCAAACAGTGTCATCCGGTGTCCTGACATTGGGGCCCCAGTGGATTGACCCACGGTGGAAAGGAAGAGTGAGAAGAAATCAGAAGGAAGAATTCAGGAGTTGTGGCAACAGAGTGGATGTAGCAGAAGGGACACAGAGAGTGCCTAAAGATGACTCTTTGGTCAGCATGTGATGAAAAGAACGAAGACATTGGGGAAGTGGGGAGCAGAAGCGGATGTGGGCCCAGGAGGAAAAGAGTAGGTTTGGACTGGGGTATGCTGAGGTCAGTAGCAACATCAAAGTCCTGAGCACCCTCATGTTGTTGCAGATTCCAGACAGCAGAGAGAGATGGCAAAAGATGCATGGAAGAGAGACACAGCAGGGTCGGGTTCTGGCCTCAGGAGCCAAGGGGGAAGTGCCTGAGAAGGAGATCCCCAAATGAGGTCTGTGTCAATGAGGTCATTAGGGGACTGGCTTCCATGTATGCCAGGCCATACTTCCTGGATTCCCAGCATTGAGAAGACCAAACGCTTCTACACATTTATTATTGAAGCCCCCTGCAAGTTGAAGGCAAAGGAAGTGGCCAATCTCCTAAGCCGTGTGTGACTGAGGCAGTTGTCAGAACTGTGACGAGGGAAATGCTCATTATTGTATCCCTCACTTGGCCAAATAAAGAACTTCTTAGAATTCTTCCCCTATGACAAAACGGGGCTGTGATTTGGAAAGCCGCAGGCAAATTTGCTAGGGCCACGGTAACCCAGCACCACAGACTGGGTGGCTTCAAGACTGGATGGCTTCAACAGAAAGTTACTGTTGCTAAATTCTGGAAGCCAGAAGTCCAAAATCAAGGTACTCGCAGGGTTAGTTCGATCTGAGGGCTGCGAGGGAAGGCTCTGTTCTAGACCTCTCTCCTAGGCTTGCAGGCATTGGTCCTGATGTTCACAGCGCATCCTTCCTGTGCCTTCACATCGTCTTCTCTCTGAATGTATCTCTGGGTCCAAATTTCCCTATTTTAAAATAAGGAAATCAGTCCTATTGGGTTAGCGCCCTCCCCCCCTCCTTCACTTTAACTTGATTACCTCTGTAAAGACCCTACCTCCAAATACGATCACATTCTGGGTACTGAGGGCTAGGACCTCAATATCTGAATTCAGGGTGGGTGGGTGCACAATTCATTCCATAACATTAAGAAGGAAGGAATGAGTGCCCACGGAATCACACGCTCACTTGGGGAGAGTTCAAAGTGTGCAGAGCGGGTGGTCATAGCCTTGCCTCAGGCCTTCGGAAATCCCCTGAATCTGGTTTTCCCAGTTCTCATAATCTCATTTCACCAAAATACGGCATCTCAATACATTCCATGCATTTCTGGTGTCAAACTCATTCTGGTGAATGCTAAGCAATGTCCTAACTACGTCTTAACTGGGTGGTTTAACTGGTTTGGTTAACATAGATCTCTGAGGCATTTCACCCATTCCTTAAGCCTAAACAAATCTCATCCAGGTGTTTAAGATATTGCACAATATTAGACCATTTGAAGCTCCATATCCTTGGGGCAATCTAGGTTGGTGATGCAAGTGGCTGGTAACTGTTCTCAGTCTCATCGCCATAACGGAACCCTGTGTCGTGTTCCTCCGCACTGGTGTGAGGGACACTACTAAGTGAGGCAGAGTTTGCACTCAGGACAGATAAATATGGACTCATGCACAGATTCCAGCTGAGTCCCTCCAGTGTGCTAGGTACTATGTCCAGCCCCCCAGGATTCACCTGTAAGCCGGAGTCTTTTGGATGAGAGAGGGAATTCTCATATATCCACAGGCAGATGGAATTTACAAGTGGAAAGACCTAGAAGTTCAGAGACAGGGGGACTGAACCTTTTGCTTTCAGTCAGAATCTTTGCTTACGGTTGTGCAAATGTTTGCACTGGTGGGTTTCTATGCCATAATGTGCTAAATATTTTTACATTACCCTTGCACATAAGCATACTGTTGGGAGGGAAAATGAAGAGGGTAGAGTTGGTAACAAACTCAAGCTAAAGAAATGGGATTTGGATGGGTACTAAGTCCAAAGAATTAACTTGAGGAAAATGAACCAGGATTCACACAGGAGTTTTGAAACATCTCAATATCAGGACCCCTTTACCCTCTTAAAACTTACTTCGTGAGGACCTTAAAGAGCTTTTGTATGTGTGATTTATGTGTATTAATATTTACTATATTAGAAATTAAAAGTAAGAAATGGCTGTAATATGTGTTCATTCATTTAAAATAACGATAACAAATGATTTTTTAACATTAATAATGTTTTTCATGAAAAGTAACTATATTTCCCCCAAACCCCACAAAATGTAATGATAAGATTGGCATTGTGTTATATTTTTAGAAATTTATTTAATGTCTGGTCTCAGAGAAGATGGCTAAAATCTCATATCTACTTCTGTTACTTATGTTGTTTTGACTGAAGTATAAAAAGAAAATCCAGTCTTACACAGTAAAGTCAAGTCTTAGACAGATATATAGTTGGAAAAGGCAGGATTTGCGATCTCACAAAAAGAACCTAGGGACCCCCAGTGGTCCCCTGGCCACATTTTGAGAATTGTTGGACTAATAGTGGTTTTATAATCTTATTATATCCTGATTGGATTTCTCTTTCTAACTACACCATTAAATGGAAACCCACATTTCCGAATTTTAATCCATAATATGAAATTTTAGATACGGATTAGTGTCATATACATACATGCAAAGTCTTAACTCTTTCTACCTCCACGTTTAAGAAGTCGGTTTTATTATAACAGTCACCTTTTTTTTTTTTTTTTTTTTTTTTTTTTTGAGACAGAGACTTGCTCTGTACTCCAGGTTGAAGTGCAGTGCCATGACCTTGGCTCACTGCAACCTCTGCCTCCCGAGTTCAAGCGATTCTTGTGCGTCAGCCATCCGAGTAGCTGGGACTACAGGCACGCACCACCACACCTGGCTAATATTTGTATTTTGAGTAGAGACAGGGTTTTGTCATGTTGGCCAGGCTGGTCTTGAACTCCTGGCCTCAAGTGATCTGCCTGCCTCAACCTCCCAAAGTGCTGGGATTGTGAGCATGAGCCACTGCACGAGGCCTAAAAGTCACTATCTTTTAGTTTGTTTGCAGTGAAAATAATAGTTTAAAAAATAAATTAGAAACAGACACTATTGCCCAGTATCTATATTTAATCACAGAAATATTTCTTAATGCTTCCAACTCCGAAGTCCCAGACATTCTCAACTATGTACTGTAGTTATAAATAATATGAAGGCTGGAGCACAGTGGCTCATGCGAGTAATCCCAGCACTTTAGGAGGCCGTGACAAGCAGACTGCTTGAGCCCAGGAGTTCAAGACCAGCCTGGGCAACATAGTGAGACCCCTCCCCCGCCTCATCTCTACAGTAAATAAATTAGTCAAGTGCGGTGGCATGTGTCTATAGTCCCAGCTACTCAGGAGGCCGAGGTGGGAGGATCTCTTGAGCCCAGGAGGTCAAGGCTGAAGTGAGTTGTAATTGCACCACTGCATTCCAGCTTGGTTGACACAGCGACAGCCTTTTTCAACAAGAAAAAAAAAAAAGAAAGAAAATATGTATCCCTGCACCATAGGAAATAGGAAGTATTGTGTGACTTTTTCTTGGTCTTTCGAGGAACTATGTCATGTGAATCATGATGACTGCTGAAAATGCATAGGAAGATAAAGAAAAGTGACTTGTTGCTCAACTGTTTCAAGCCCAACTCTGAGTACCAAACTGTGGCTCCCTAAACTAACCCAGAGGGCTTGACTCTGACAAAGCTCTGGCTGTAGCCATAAGATTGACCCTCAAAAATCTTACCTGAGATATCGACGGTCTCACTCTGAAAGCAGACCACAAATTGTGTTTATAATCTAGTGGTTTGCAGGATATGATGTACTACTTAAGACAGTGAATAGGGTGACCAAGTTTGGTGCAACTAGTCTGCAGATGCCAGAAAGGCTGAAGAAGCCTGCATGAAACTAAGTTTCTGGCCAATGGTTCCAGCCTAATCTCAGACCCTGGGAACAGAGAAGCACCGCTTCGTCTCCTCCTGCAGGTAGAGATTCACTGCATTCACCTTCGTAAGCTCCCCTTCCACCAACCTTGGGCACCTTTTGCATCCTATAAAGGTCCTCTCCTTGAGCACCTGCTGCTTTTCCCTGTGCTTGTCCTGTCTCACTCAGGTCTATGATTCCCCTGACGACACTCCCCGCCCCCCCCCATCTCAGCTGTCGTTCTCAGCCTCGCTATCCACTCTCATTCCTCACCTGAGTGTTCCAGCAAGATCACTGTTCTACAGAAGCTCAACCTTCAAACTTGCAATACACATTACCTGGGTCCTGCTTCGTCTCTGTGCTCTGTGCTCAGCCCTGGTGTAAGATCAGTGTTCCTGTCACTCCATCTCCTTTTCCAGGGATATTTGCATCTTTAGTAGTAGGCTTCATTGGTGGTCCTTCAGTAGAGTGTCACAAAGAGAAGGGAAAACACTCAGGTACTATGAGGAGAAATGTTGGGTACTATTGAGAAATCACAAGGACACCTCTCACTCCTACCCCCAAAGCTACCTTAACTTATTCCTGTCAAGACAGGAGGGTTGGCCAGGTGGGGTGGCTCATGCCTGTAATCCCAGCACTTTGGGAGGCCGAGGCAGGTGGATCACCTGAGGTCAGAAGTTTGAGACCAGCCTGGCCAACATGGTGAAACCCGATCTCTACTAAAATTACAAAAAATTAACCAGGCATGGTGGCAGGTGCCTGTAATCCCAGCTACTTGGGAAGCTGAGGCAGGAGAATCACTTGAACCCAGGAGATGGAGGTTGCAGTGAGCCAAGATTGTGCCACCGCACTGCAGCCTGGGAGACACAGCAAGATTCCATCAAAAAAAAAAAAGACGGAAGGGTCATGCCCCAGAAAACTCAACTCGAGGTCTTTGATTTGGTGTGAATTTCCCTACTTTCTTTGCTTGAAAGAAACCTGTCCTACTTTTTCTAGACTTATTTGAAGAAAAACTAATAGTGATTTCCAAGCTTCAACTGAGAATTTGTAAAGCATAGCCTATAATATCTGGCATTGTTTCCTCCAGGGCTGCTAGAGGGGCCAGGGAAAAGCCCAGGAACTTCAGGAAGGGGTTTCTTGCTGAGTGTCAATGTGTTTTTGCAACAATGACAAAATGATATTGTGCTTTTAACACTTGATAGGAAAGGATACATTTCTTTCTGCCTCCTGGCAAATCACTGAATCTAGGGCAGTATCTGTCAGGCTGAACTTTTCCAATACACACTCACCTTTCCTTTGTGTTTGTTTTTTCTTGATAATGATTCCATTCCTAAGTTTTCTTCTTACGTTTATGTCTCTCCTGGATGTTATGCAGCCATCCAATGCTGAGTATGACACTCCACTGAATCACAGTAAGAATAGTGTTGATCTGCGTCTTCATTGCATCCATCAGTAGATTGATGCCCAGACAGATTTCATATGGAGTAGAACTGGCTGTGAGGTTTTCTGAGATGACTGATGGATTAGGCCTCTCACTCATGGAAGGTTTCATAACCCCAGCTTATCTCCAGAGAAGGCCTCATGTGTCAGTCAAAGGTGAAAGAAGATATTCCGTTCTCAATTTTAGTGTCCCATAAAAAAGATTGGGCAAACACAGAGGAAAAGGTACTGTGCTTACTTTTAAAGAAATATTACAGTTTTATAGTTACTGGATTGCATTCATGGATTGAGCTGTGGATTAGGAATAATAGGACCTAATGATATAATGTGGTTTATTTAAAAATGTAAACACACACTCATATTTCATGGAGCAATAGAGGAAAATTTCTTCTGAAAGAGCAAATATGCTGAGGAAAATCAGACTCATGAATTCCTGCACATTCCTAGCTTTATGACCCCATGGTTTTATTTGGTTAATGTTCACTTTCCACAGTTGGCTACCAAAATAGCTTTCCATTCCAAGGTTGTTACTGCAAAGTAAGGAGCTCAAGTGTCCCTCTCACACTTCACCGGATATTAATTGTTCAGAGCTCTTGCCCTCCCTTTCGCAATGTTCCTGATTTTCATACTTCCGATTGAGAAACTACCACACACACTGAGGATATCCTGCTTGGTCAGCAGGCTGGCTATTCTAAGTGGCAACTCTCAGGGGAGATGTCTTCAGTACTTCTCCAGAGTGTTGCTTTGGGGGGCACTCCTGTGCCGTAGTAGTTCTGATGCTTATCAGATCCAGATCATTCTACTAACAATGGTCTTGAGCCAACATTTGTCATTCAAAGGTTGCTCTCTTATTGAATTGCCATGGCTAGGCAATCAAGTTATTTAGAAACAGTGGACACTTTTAGATGTGCTTTCATGGTGATTATATGGTTTTACATGAAGTTATGCAGGAAAATATCTTTTAGGAGCCCCAGATACTCAATGAGGCACCATCACATTGAACAGAAATAATTGCAAGTAGGAAGGTGATTTGAGGAAGTGATAATCCCCCAGTGGAATCTGGTTTTGAACTGTGACGTCTTACAGCATTTCACGATTGTTTTGTTAGTGCCAGGAAATCTGATCTGGGAGAAACATTGGCACTTTTACTAAGGCTCACATCATTAAAGTTTATTTCTTTATTTGAGGGAGAGAGCTTGTTCCAAATTGGAGAAAACCAAGAGAACAGTTAGTAGGACTTAACTTCTGACTCTGTTGATGTCTTAGTTATTTATTGCTGTGTAATAAACGACCCTAAAATTTAGTGGCTGAAAACAAAAACCATTTTATTGTTCTTGATTCCGTGGGTCAGGAATTCAGACAGGGCTCAATAGGGATGGTTCACCTCTGCCCCACATGGTGTTGCCTGGGGCTCAAAGATCTAAGATGACCTCACTCACGGGTTTAGGCATTGGTGCTGGCTGATGGTGGGGGTAGCTCACTTCTCCTCCAAGGGCATCTCTCTTTTTTTCTCTCTCTCTCTCTTTATCTTCCCCCCCCCAACTCCCTCACCCCACCCTTCACTCTTGCTCTCACTCTCTCTCTGTGGTCTCTCATCATTCAGCAGTCGTATTTACACTGAGGTAGCTGGCTCACCAAAGGAACTGGAAATGCTCTCAAGGATCAGGAATCAGTGTCACTTCTCCCACATTCTACTGACCTGACCAAAGTAAATCTCAGGATCAACCTAGAATCATGCAGAGAAGAAAGACTCCGCTTCTTGGCTGAAAGAGCTGCATGGTACACAGGGTTTGTTGGTGGCCATTTTTTGCAGAAAAGCACTACAGTGGCTGACTCCTGGCAAGGTGTTTCTAAGTTCCTTCACTGGACAAATTAATATTAGCCAATTGCCTTAAAGAAATAGAGTTATCTTATTTGGTGGACTCCCAAATGCCATCCACACTGTGTGTAAGATGCACATTGTTTTATGCATTGTTTTAAAAGAAAGCCACCAAAAAAGGGACATGATATCAATTGTTAAGATCAATTTCAGAGATACTAAATGATGAAGGAAATATGCGTATTAGAATTAATAAAAATGGTAGTTATTCACTATATAACTCAACAGAATTTAAAAATGAATGGATAAAAATCTGAGGTGTAAAAATAGGTCACTCTTTTGATCACTGAGTCTATTAATTGAGTATCAACTTACATAGATCTTATCCTGACTAAGGTGCTGATGATCTGGCCTACTGTCTAGTAGAACAGGGCCTTAAGGAACCATTATTTCTCCCCCAACCCCTCATCAAACCATAAGGAAAAGCCTGATGAGGAAAACAAGCAATGAATCAGTAAAATGAACATTTTAAAGAATAAGAGATCCTGCGAGTGTCTGGGGGGAAATAAAGAAGGTGATGAGGGAGAAGAATAAACCACCTCCTTTAGACAGGGGTGGCTACTGAAGGGCATCTGAAGAAAGGATGTTGAAGCAGAGACCTAGGGATTAAAAAGGACCAGCCATGCAAAAAGCAGAGGAAGGTGCTTGTATTAGTCCATTTTCACGCTGCTGATAAAGATATACCTGAGACTGGGTGATGTACAAAAGAAAGAGGTTTAATTGGACTTACAATTCCACATGGCTGGGGAAGCCTCACAATCAAGGTAGAAGGCAAGGAGGAGCAAGTGCCATCTTACATGGATGGCAGCATGCAGAGAGAATGAGGAAGACATAAAAGCAGACAGCCCTGATAAAAACATCAGATCTCATGAGATTTATTCACTACCACAAGAACAGTATGGAGGAAACCGCCCTCATGATTCAATTACCCCCACTGGCTCCCTTCCACAACATGTGGGAATTATGAGAGTACAATTCAAGATGAGATTTGGGTGGGGACATATAGCCAAACCATATCAGTGCTCTAGACCAGGCAGAGGACACAATAAGTACAAAGTTGCTGAGATGGGAAAGAGCTTGGCACATTCTTAGAATTGAAAGTAGATTGGTTTCATTGGAGCACAAAGAGCAAATTCCTCCATTAAACATCTGTTTAAATATCTGCAAAGCAAAACAACCACAACAAAAACCAACTAGATCCAGAATTTTCCAAGTCTATCAACATCTTTGGGAGGAAAAAAATGAGCCCCATAGTAGGTTTTCTAAACTCTCTTACTAGCCAGATGTTGAGAATGTTTCTTGGGTTTATAGGAGGTTATTCATTATGGCACTGTTTCTTAAACATGAGTAATGAAGTAACCCTTTAAATGGAAAAATATTATAAATCATTAGTGTGGACAAATCATTTTAATTATGTTTCTTTAAGATAAATGAAGTGTAAATGCTGAACATGCATAGCTCTTATGCAAATCTAAGAGTAAATCAAATGTATAAATTAAACACAAACTAAACTACAAAACTAACAAAATGAAAATTATCAATATTAATTCAGAGTAATGGTTGATGTTATTTGCTGCCACTAACTTGTTGATGTTTGGTTTTTTTTTTTTTTTTTTTTTTTTTTTGAGACGGAGTCTCACGCTGTTGCCCAGGCTGGAGTGCAGTGGCGCGATCTCGGCTCACTGCAAGCTCCGCCTCCTGGGTTCACGCCATTCTCCTGCCTCAGCCTCCTGAGTAGCTAGGACTACAGGCGCCCGCCACCGCGCCCGGCTAATTTTTTGTATTTTTAGTAGAGACGGGGTTTCACTGTGGTCTCGATCTCCTGACCTTGTGATCCGCCCGCCTCGGCCTCCCAAAGTGCTGGGATTACAGGCTTGAGCCACCGCGCCCGGCCTGATGTTTGGTTTAATAGTAGAAAATAAACTGATGTATTTAGTTTTACTTGTTGCAAATGTTGGCCATTGGAACTATTATTATTATTATTATTATTATTGTTGGCCATTGGAACTATTATTATTATTATTATTGTTGGCCATTGGAACTATTATTATTATTATTATTGTTGGCCATTGGAACTATTATTATTATTATTTTGAGACAGGGTCTCTTTCACCAGGTTGGGTGCAGTGGCCAATCAGGGCTCAATGAAGTCTCTATCTCCTTGGCTCGAGAGATTCTCCCATCTCAGCCTCCTGAGCAGCTGGGACCACAGGGACATGCCACCATGCTGGGCTAAATTTTTAATTTTTTATAGAGACAGAGTCTCACTCTGTTGCTCAGGCTGGTTTTGAACTGCTGGGCTCAAGCAATTCTCTCGCCTCAGCCTCCCAAAGTGCTGGGATTATAGGTGTGAGTCACCACCACACCTGGCCCTGGAACCATTATTGTTACTGTAATTATTGTTTTTCGTTTTAAAAAACAAAGCTTTTTTAAAACAATAGATCCATTATCTTGAAAGGCCAATTAGCCCACTCCAAAATACAATATTGAAATTTAAAAATGCTGTTTAACGAAGGAAAATTCGTGGTTTTTCACTATAGCATTTACTGTTAATTGATCATTGCTAATTTGTATATACGAAGACAGGATTTCACAACAAAACCACTGACTGAATTTGTACCTCCAGCCAGCTCTGCAGTCTTTACAGCTTCATGTAGAGATGTTCTTAGCCATTCGTTCTCCCACTGCCTTTCTCTGTGCAATGACCACAAAACCTCAATATGTGTATTGTAATAGAATGTGGGTTTCTTTGGTATTAACATGGCCATAAGTTTAATGCAAATGCCCTCTAAAACTGTATAGGGGACTTCAGTAAAAGGAGGTGGTCAAGATGTTGCCAGAAAAAGGTGTCCCCATCTAGATGCCAGGAGCGGGTTCTTGGATCTTGCATAGAAAAGAATTCAGGGTGAATCTCAGACCACAGTGAAAGAAGCAAGTTTATTAGGAACTACTCTGTTATTGAGTATGGCATCCTCAGAAAGCAGGAAGAAGAACATGCCGTCCTTTGTTGATGTCTCTACTTATAAGAAACTATAGAGCTATAATTATACTTAGAATGTATAGATGTGCTCACTGAAGGCAGGGGTTATTGGTGCTATCAATGACCATTAATCCTTCAACCTAAGCCTGCCCATTAACATTGTATTTAAGTAAAGTGAGCTGCACTCTTAGGGCATCCGGACATTTTGTAGGCCTGGTGGAAGATGTTCTGTGTGGCCATAATATTCTGCAATTATAAGAGCAGTCAGCTTACAATGTGACTATTTGCAGACCATAAGCATTCACTTTATAGGTGCTTTGTGAGTGCCTAGCTACGAGCTGTAAGATGGAGTCACTCTAGTCATGTTTTGTTAAACTAAAGGCCTAGTAATCAGAGGCCCCTCTAATGCAGGGATTCTAGAATGTATTTTTATTACTTTAATAGTATTATAAATAGGAAAACACATTTTAAATTTTTATAGATTTAATGGGCTCTGAGGATATGTCGGAAGGCTCCAGGTTGAGAAGTGGTGCACACATTAATATTCTGGTCATCTGAACTGATGTACAACCTCAAGAATGATCAACTCAATGTGAATACAGCCAGATTAGTGCATCATGGAGCCCCAGCATGGGACATCTATCTGGTTTAGAAAGAACATGAATGAGGAAATGTAAAACATATATATATAGCGAATAACATATAAAACACATATATATATATAGCTAATAACAATAATCAACACTTGTCTAGAGTAGCTGCTTAACACGAGGCATTGTGTTAAGCAATTGATAAATATTATGTATAATTAAAATATGTAGTTCATTTATCAGCTACCACAGACGTATCCAACAGAATAACATAATTCCAACTCGATCACTTAAAAAAAACACACATATAGGAAGGCATTTTGTTTCTAATTTAACAATATTAGATCTGATGCTCCAAACAGAAATCTCTGAGGAGGAATTTGCTATGGAGCAAATGGGGTTGCTGAGTGCAGAGGCCAATAACTATGGCACTGGCTTTTGAGAAAAGAAAGGCTTTATTGCAAAACCTGCCAGCAAAAAGACAGGGGTTGGGTTCAAAGCTGTTTCCTTGATTTGAGGTCTGGGGCAAGTTTATGGGCCTGAAGGGCAAGGGAAAGGATTTGGGAATGCTGGTTTGGTCTGATTGGAGGACTTCAAATTTGGCCATTTACGGGAAGGTATGTTGAGGCAGACTTTGGCCCCAGATCTTCCAGGCCAATGGACTCCTCCTTCTGAAAGCGTTCCAGTGTTCATGTTCCAGTCATGGGCTGGTCCTCTTGGTTCTTGAGGGGAGAAATCATTGGTTCTGGGTGTTGTTAGAGGTCAAAGCTTTTTCTATAGCACATGCCCAGGTTATATGACTTGCAGGTTTTTGGCTCTGTTATACCTATAACGTAACTCGACACTTTGTTATCAACGAAGTAGGCTCAGTTTGAGCTGGTCCCACAATTACAAAAGTTCCTGCCCAGTTCCCAGACCCAATCTCTCCTTGATTTCCAGACTTAAATATCAAGACGTATTTCAAATTTACAACATCAGTGATAGAGTTTGTCCAAAGATGGTTGTCAACAACTCTTTCCCTCCCTGCTTCTCGCATCAGGTGGTGAAGCCTTTCTCTCGTTCCTTTGAATAGGGTCTGGCCATAGTGACTTGCTTGACCAATAAAACACAGCAGAAGTCGCTTTGTGCACTTGTTAGGCTAGGCCATAGGAATGTTTGGAACTTCCACCTGACTTTCTTGGAATGCAACCGCTTTGGACACTCCCTCTTGGAACTCAGCCACCCCTCTGTAAGAAGGCCAAGCAACATATGTTGGCACTGCCATGGATGGCCCTTGCTCAGCTCCCAGCAGAGAGCCATATAAGTGAGCCCCAGATGTCTCACTGTAACTGCAAGTGAAAAACAGAATCACCCAGCTAAGCCTAGTCAACTTACAGAAAGATGAAAGATAATAAATTGCAGCTTTAAGTCACTCAGTGTTTGGGTGGCCTTTTTACAGAGCAATAGGACACTATAAGAGTGGCCCGACCAAGTCCTTCACTTCCCCTCACAAAACTTGCTGCTCACTCTGTGTTTGCCATCTTAGGAAAAAACTTCAGCTTGATCAGGTCAAAAATCTTGGAGTCATCCTTGATCTTTTCTTTTACTCAAATGTCACATCCACTCCATTAGTAAATTCTGTTGGCCCAATCTCCCAGTCATATCCCAAATTTCTCCATTTATTACTCTTTGTGTGACCCCACCATCTTGGTCCTCCTGGGAACTCATGCAGTGACTGAGGATGTACAACTAACCAGGACAGACCCAGAGAAATGAATGGGAGAGCTCTCAAACTCGATCTGGTACAAGGATTCATGTTCCTTTGAAGTTGGTCCTTTGCTCTGCACACACTTGGACTTTAAGGGTGTGTTACAGGGATGAAGTTTGCAGTAAACATGGATGCACGAACAGAACCTGTCCCCAAGTCTCTGATGAAAGTCAGAGACTCCACACAGGGATGTGCTTCAAATGCATATCCCTTGGCTAGCTTCACATACTAACCAAGATTGCTTTGCGCCCACACCACAAGGACTCTGTGTTGGAGCCAAAGAGCTGTAATTCTGTAGGTATTTCAAAGCATTTCAAAAACCCTAAAGGGCAGTGTATACGTATATTTACCCAGCACAATGAAGGCAAAAACCACACTCGTGAATATTTTTAGCATTTGGGGCTGTCAGAAGAGCGAGGCCCTTGGCTAAATATATCCAGGCAGCTTCCCTACATTACTAGCAGGGTTTGTTTTCAATTCCTATTTCCTTCAAACAGCAGTCATATTGAAGGAAATAAGCACTGTAATAATAAATACCTCTTTCTGCATCATAAGTTATTATGGAAGTTTTTCCTATGTTTATTTTCTCTAGAATTCCTAAGTTCCTATAAATCACACTCCTAATATGAATTTTTATTGGTAGGATCTTCTGTGAAGATTCAGAGATGTGGGCCACCAACTAACATAAGAAGTAGATGCAATTTCTTACAACCATTAACTAAGTCCTCTTTATACTTCATACATATGTTAGCTAATTGACCTCTCTAACTAAACTCTGATCTATCACTATCTTTTTCAAAAAGAATGAGAATCATCTAAGGTATCTCAATGATTAATTACAAATAACAATATCTAACACACATTAAATGCTCAGTGTGATGAGTGCTTTACATGCAATATATCACTGAATTCTCAAAACAACTTTGTCAGGTAAACCCTATTATTTTTATTGTATAGAAAAAATAAACTTTTTCTGTATGTTCACATTCAACACACTTCTGTGACCAGGTATGTGGGTTTTTTCCCCACATACTCAATTCTCCTGCAGGACATCACCTGGATGTCCTATGATTCCATTCAATTCTGATTTTAACCAGAGTTGGCATAGACCTCACCAGTTAATGACTTAATCCCACAAGACAGTCCCCCATTTCAGATGCCAATCACAAGTCCTAGGTGTCAGCTGTACTTCTGATGGACTGGCTATTAATCAGAGTTCCCCCAAGACCCTCCTCAGGTTTGATCATTTGCTAGGAAGGGTCACAGAACGCAGAGGAACAATAACTTACCATTACCAGTTTATTGTGTTAAAAAAGATAGGATAAGGGATATAGGTGAACAGCCAGATGAAGAAATACAGAGGGTGAGGTCCAAAAGGGGCCGGGTGCAGGAGCTTCTGTCCTCATGGAATTGAAATGTGCCATGCTCCCAGCTTCTGTGTATGCTTCCCGATCCGGATGCTCCGTGAAACTCATAGTTGAGGGATTTTTATATAGGAATGACCAATTAGTAACTCAATCTCCAGCCCCGCTTTCCTCCCTGGAGGATACAAAATGGGGCTGAAAATTCCAATCTTCTCATCATAGCTTAATCTTTCTGATGACCAGCCCCTTCTAGGAGTCTAACAAGAGTTGCCTTATTCAAACAAAAGAAGCTCCCATTACCCAGAAAATTCCAAGGAATTAGAATCTTTGTATCAGGAATCAGGATCACAGACTATATGTTAGAACAATAATGTACCTAGCACTTCTATCATTCAGGAAATTACAAAAGTTTAGGAACTCTGTGGTGGTGGCACGTTATATACATATTTGGTGGCAGGGACTATATATATATTTTTATTGTTACCTTATCATGACCATTTTACAGATGAGGAAACTAAGACACAGTATGTTTTAGTAACTAGCCCAAAGTCTCGCAGCAGATAAATGGAGGAATTGGGATTCCAACCAGCATCCATCTGACAGCAAAGCCAATAGTCATAACCACTGTGCTATTCAAACTCGCTTCAGAGGTCTATACCACAATGGAGTGTGGGCACAGTGGTGGTTGGCAAGTAGGGCAGTTTCCAACTTGTTTATCCAACATACTAATAACAAACATATTTGGTCATTGAGGTATTGTGATTTATAATAAGAAATATTATAATATAATCTTAATGTAATCTCAGAAGGGTATCTTTTGTATGCTAAGGTGGAGATGAGTAATGGCTGGGGCCTCCTGGAGAACCTTGAAGGGAGACTAGCTGCTAGGAGAAACAACTATGTAATTAGACGGTTAGAACTTTCAGCACCAGCCTCTCACCTTCAGGGAGGGGCTGAAAGTTGAGTTAATCACTATGACCAATGATTTAAATCAATCATACCCTATATAGTGAAATCTCCATAAAAATCCAACAGGACAGGGCTCAAAGAGCTTTTGGGTTTGTGAACAAGAATCCGTCCATGTGCTCAGAAGCCGACACACTCCAGCTCCACAGGGACCGAAGTTCCCGTGCCCTGCACCATTCCGGACCTCACCCTGTGTATCTCTTCATCTGGCTGTTTATCTGTAGCCTTTGTAATAAACCAGTAAACATAAGTGTTTCCCTGAGTCCTGTGAGCTGTTCTAGTAAATGACTGAACCTGAGAAGGGGGTCATGGGAACCCTTGATTCAGAGTACAGATCACAAGCTGGGACTTGCTGCTGGCACTGAAGTAGGAGGCATTCTTATGGGGTTTGTGCTCTGTATTCATCAGTGCAGCCTGGAATTGGACATCCAGTTGGTGTCTGCAGAGAACTGGAAAATTATTCCCACACAGAATAACCCCTATACATTTGGCAGCTAGAAGTGAAGTGTGAGTGAAAAAAACAGTTTGTTTTTCTCACTCAGCTGCAGAACCTTTCCCTACCCTCAGACCCAATACTGGTAACATTTCTGGAAAGGGAGCCCCTTTCAGCCTGCATTCCTCCCACTAGAGGACTCTGTCCTTCCCTGATTCTGCTCCCTCCACTCTCTCTCTTTCTATCTACCCTCTCTACCCAGTGCAGCTCCTCTCCTGGGCCCCTCTCCTCCCAATCACCTGCACGATTACCAATTACCAGACCTCCAGTTTACTTCCATTAAGGATTCCATCGTCCAGTCTTCAGTCTGCTCTCCAAAGGCATGATTTTCCATAGGAAAAAAAAAGTGTTAGTTTCAAACAACCAGCTTACCAACAGGCTCTATCCATTTGAATGGACTATTCAAGATTATTTTATAGTGAAAATTGCTATCTAGCCACATCTCTCCAAATCTAACAGTGAAAACTATGCTTTTGATATATGTCAGGATGAAGTTAAGTCAAAGTTTCCTGTTTCACTTTTTACTGTACTTATGTAAATCAATCATTAGTGGACTCTTAAGTGGTTTCCTAATGCCAGAAATGATTAGTCACTTCAGTGTGTTAATGGCGCATTTTGTGAAATCTTTTCCAATGCAAAAACCACACAGCATCTGGGCTTCCTGTTCTGTATTTCTTTTCTGGCCTTCACTATCTTGAAATTATCTGCTGCATATTTTTTACTTCTGCTTAGTTATTGGCAGTATTTTCATTCTCTACACTTTTCTTCTCCTTATATTCTTTTAGGCTAGTCTTTGAAATGTCAGTCTCTGTCCATTGAAACTACAATAGGAAAAAAGGAGAAAACGAAATTGATGTCTTTCACGTTGCAATGGTAATACGTTTCGTTTATAAAAATCAATTTTTTTTTACCAGTAAAACATGAACTTTTGAGCTTCATTGATCAGACAAGAAAATTGGATCAGTCTGAAAATGCCTTTCTCAAATAAGTCATACCATCCTTAGAACAGTGATGCAGCAGTTCTCAAGCTTGAGTACACATGGGAATCACCTGGAAAGCTTGTAAAAACACAAGTTGCTGGGTCCCATCCCTAGAGTTTCTGATTTAGTAGGTCTGTGGTGGTTCCCTGAGAACTGACATTCCCAACATGTCCCCAGGTGAAGCTGATGCTGCTGGTCGGCAGACCACACTCTGAGAACAATTGTTGCAATATCAGAACTCATAAAGGTCTTGGAAATAATTTCTGCCTTACTTAGCGCGCTATTGGTTGCAACTTACAAAATCCCACTCAGACTGGCCTGAGTGCAGAAGGGCATTTATTGGAAGCAGTTGGGATATCTGTCAGACTCCAAAATGAAGTTGAAAAATCAGGCGGAATATGGCACCATTAGGGAGCACCAGGAAGGATGCAGTTCTCAGAGAAGAGTGGTATAGGCTCAGCAGAGACTCCAAGCAGCGTTACTGCATTATCTCAGCTCCCGTTTTTCAAAAGAGAACTGCAGTTTGAGCAAATTAAGAGCTTGCTACAGAGCATACAGCTAATAGTGGCAAAGCCAAAGCCCGGAAGTGGTGAGTAGCAATCTGTATCTTAGCCAGTGATATGCTGGAGCTGTGAGTACCAGCCTCAGAGAGCTGGTTGTTAAATATTCAGGAATCTTTTGAGCAGGTCAACCTTGGTAGCCGGAAGTTGGCCACAGTCAGAATACTTACACAGAAATATTAGCTAATACTGCAGACCAGGATCTTTTTTCTTTCTCTCTTTCTTTTCAAAGAACAAGTGTACCAGCACACAATTGCCTAATTCCATGTAGGGAGGATTTAGAATCAAGGCAGATGCCATATATTGGACAAGAGGCAATCCCAGTGTGCAGTTTTTTCCAGTAGTAGCCATCCCCAATCCCACTATTGGCTGATGGCCCTGGTGCTGCCAGCTAGACCTCTTTTCTTTTCTTTTCTTTTCTTTTTTCTTTTCTTTCTTTTTTTCTTTTCTTTCTCTCTCTTGCTCTCTTCCTTTCTTTTTTTTGTTTTTTTTTTAGACAGAGTCTCGCTCTGTTACTCAGGCTGGAGTACAATGGCATGATCTCAGTTCATTGCAACCTCCACCTCACAGTTCAAGCAATTTTCCTGCCTCAGTCTTCCGAGTAGCTGGGATTACAGGCACTCACCACCACACCCGGCTAATTTTTGTATTTTTAGTAGAGATGTGGTTTCACCATGTTGACCAGGCTGGTCTTCAACTCCTGACCTCAGGTGATACACGTGCTCAGCCTCCCAAAGTGGTGGGGTCATTCTTTTCTTCTTGAGACAGAGTCTTGCTGCTCTGTGTGTCCCAGGCTGGAGTGCAGTGGCACAATCTCAGCTCACTACAATCTCTGCCTCCTGGGTTCAAGCAACCCTTCTGCCTCAGCTTCCAGAGTAGCTGGGATTCCAGGTGTGTGCCACCATGCCCGGCTAATTTTTGTATTTTTTTGGTAGAGATAGGGTTTCACCATGTTGGCTAGGCTGGTCTCAAACCCCTCACCTCAGTGATCCACCCACCAGGCCTCCCAAAGTGCTGGGATTACAGGTGTGAGCCACCATGTCTGGCTTAGACTCCACTTTGTATGTCCAATCTTTCAAACCTCTCTTCTATACATGAGTGGTGCTCTCTGTCTAACACACGTCCACAAAACAAGCCCACCATCTATCTCATTGTCTTTGTGCCTGCTCTTGTTTCCAGACTCAAAGCCAGTTCCTTCCTAACTGTTGAACAGTAGAACTTCAGAATTAAAAGAATAAGACAAGCCTGAGCAAGTGTGTGTAAAGCCAAAATAAGTGTCTTTAAGAGACTTGCTTAAAAAAAAAAAAAAAAAGAGTAAGGCAGCCAATAAGCAAATTCTTCCTAGGGATATTGACTTCTTGCGTAGCTATTTAAATAAGGCATTTCATGTGCAAATTGCACTAGACTTCTATCTCCAGGCTCCCTTTGTGTGGCTTGGCTGCCCACTACCTCATTCCCATCAATGGACAATGGCTGGGAGAAAAAGCCTCCGTGACTGTAAGTGATTCCCCAGACCGCTGGCCTCTGCCACCTGTCACCGAGCCCACTGACGCACCTCCACTGTCACGTTGGCAGTGCTCCATGCAGTCTCTTGTCCCATATTTCTTAAGAGGCACAAATTACATTTACTTTACTGACCACAAGCCAGCACTGGGAGCTGGGAGGGTCAGGGTGGAGTGTTTCCTTCCAATAATGCTTCCTGGGGCAGGGAGCCTAAAACAACACAAAACAACGCTCCAGCCTTTCCAGAGGAATGTGGGGGCAGCTATTGCTGTCGCTGCCGCTGCTGCTGTGATTTTCTGGAACATGATGTCGTCATGAGAACTCCTAGGCGCCCTCTCCCATGGCAGACCTGCTCTACTGGCATGCTTATTTGGGATACTGAGAAAATATGAGGATGCCAAGACAAATGAAGTCTTGGCACTCACATTTATGGAGATAAAAGCATTTTTATGAATTTTGATGCTTTTCCTTCTTTTTTTCTTTTTCTTCTTCCTCCTCCTGCCTCCTCATTGCCCCCTCCTCCACCATCACCCCCATCTTATAAATAGTTGTTGAACTTCCACCATGAACTTCCACCAACAAACTGAGATAGGTACTTTGAGAAACACAAAAAATGTGCATTGAGGTAAAAAGAACACAGCACAGGGATCTAGTGACCTGCCTTTCTAAGCCTCATTTTATTCACTGTTTTCTCAACAATTCATGTGGATAATACAATTGTTAATGATGAGGTACAACATGTTCTGCCCTTGTAGTCTCCTGGAGGAGGCAGGTACTTGGAAAACTATTGAGAACCGGGAGAAATGCCTTTAATAAAGTGATGCACACAAAGTGCTAAGATTGCATCTAGTTTATTTATCACCAAGTGTTTTCAGTGGATTAGTGGATTGTGTAATGTAATCTTTACAACAGTCCTGTGCAGTAGGCAGGGGAACAATGTTGTTAGTTGTTGGTTTATCTGTCCCTCCACAGTCCCTGGGGAAGGGAACTTGTTATAGAGTCAGATTTTTATAGTTAAAGGAACTATTTTAAAAAGAAAAGAAAAGAAAAGAAAAGAAAAGAAAAACCACCAGCTTAGCACCTTCCTTATACGGATGAGGAACCCGAGGTTGGAAGTCAGCCTGAGGTAACAGAAAAAGCAGAACATTCCACCTGGTCACCTGGGTTCCTGCTCAGTTCTCAGCCATATGCTGGACACATGATTATGCACATGACTTCTTTATGCCTTGATACCCTCTTCTGTAAAATCGAGTCAACACTATTTTCTCTGACTGTCTTATTAGGCTGTTATGAATATTAAATGAGAGAATGAATGTGAAAACACTTTGTGAAACTTAAATGCTATTATAACTAACGATACCTTTTTGTACCAGGTATCATGGAACAGTCTCCACTCCAGGTTATGGATCCACTGTTGGGCAGTTCTACACTGCTCACATCCAGATGCAGATTCTGCCAGCAAATCCATCTGATTCTATCTCTCTCCGGCCTGTCTAACTCTAGGTTCTGCTTTGTCTAACATATGGTTGTGTGCGTGCCAGGGTGCAAGCTCTTGGGAAGCAGGGGACATGTTTATTGATGTTGTATCACCAACATTTAGTACAATACCTGCTAAAAAGTTGCTGTCAACATATTTGTTAGACAATGATTACTGGATGGGTGGATGAAACATCAATATGGCTTGCCCAAGGGCAGTTATGAATGTCTCCAAAACTATTTCAGGGGTAATTCATGAACACATCCTCTGAAGATTCTTCTTCCATCTCTAACTCAGTTCCTATGATATGACTACCTCAGGGCAAGAAAGTCACTGTGTCCCTGCTACAACAAAAGATCACTCATGTTTCCCGACCACTCATATTGCCCTCTCTCAAGAGGGCATTTCCTTTCTATGATGTGATTTTACACATTGCATGCTTGTATCAAAACATCTAATGTATCCCATAAATATATATATCTACTATGTACCCACAAAAACTAAAAAAAAATTTTTAAAAGAGGGCATTTTGGCTAGGTGCAGTGGCTCACACCTATAATCCCAGCACTTTGGGAGGCCAAGGCGGGTGGATCACTTGCGATCAGGAGTTCAAGACCAGCCTGGTCAACATGGTGAAACCCTGTCTCTACTAAAAAATGCAAAAATTAGCCAGGTGTGGTGGTGGGCACCTGTAATCCCAGCTACTCAGGATGCTGAGGCAGGGAGAAACGCTTGAACCTGGGAGGCAGAAGTTGCAGTGAGCTGAGATTGTGCCACTATGCTCCAGCCTGGGTGACCAAGCAAGACTCCATCGCAAAAAATAAAAGAGGGCATTTCCCATTTCCTTTTATAAACTCTATTCCAGTTATGTTGAGTGTCAGCCAGAGATCTGAGGCTGGTGTCCTGCAGGCAGTACTGCTGGGATAGAGTGACAGTCATGGGAATGTACCAGGTATCATGAAAACAGGCCCTGCCCTAGGTTATGGAGCCACTGTTGGGCAGTCCTACCCTTCTCACATCCAGATGCAGATTCTGCTGGCATTTCCATCTAGTCCTATGAGACATTCCCTGGAAATGATGTGCTCATCCTCATCAGCTATGTGATGAATAAATCCAGGGGTGTTTGTCCGTGAAGTATCTGCTATCTCCTGTGCTTGACTTACTGATGTGGATGTTGTTCTCGAGGTGTGGGTTGAAGCCAGGACAACAAATGTCTTCAAGGAGGGTGTGTGACTAGACTGCAGTATTAGAGGGTACTCACAGTTGGTAAGTAGAGTAGGGAAGAGGAATGAGAAAAGGTAGGAAGGAGAGAGAGAAAGTGAGAGAATGAGAGTGAGGTAGTGACACTAGGAAAGTGACATGTCATGGAAGCAAGAAAAAAAAAAATGAGAGAGAGATGAAATAACAGTGCCACATCCCAATAGAGTCATCAAACTTCTGATGAAAGTCTATTAAATGTGGCAATAAAGAGGTCATTAGAAAGATGTAGGAGAAAAGGTTTAGATATGTGAAGAGTGAGAAGAAAGCCAGGAGACATGTGGCTGCCCAGGAAGGTGAGGAAGTGGTGGTGCCTCATGCATTCATGTATTCAAGTATTTGGATAGGAAAGAACATTGCCCTGTAGTGAAAAGAGCCACCAGGTTCAAATGAAGATCATGTCAATGTGGGCAAATCTCAGTACACAGGACAACAGGAGAAAACGAATCAGAAGAGAGAGGATGTTTCAAAGGGAAAAGTGGCTGGGGGATCCAGATTTTTAGGAAAGGATGGGATTCACATGACTGAGGTTAGAATCCTAGCCTAAAGTTGTGAAATGAGGTCAGTGAAGTTACACTGTCAAACACCACCTCCCCAAATGACCACAGAAAACCCTTAGAACCAAGCAAAACTAAGGGTAGATATTTACAGGGATTTGTGGGTCTGCGTTTACAGGGATTTGTGGGTTTAAGGTGATTTTTTTTCCTATGTACTGCAAATTTTTTATATTTTTTTACTTTAAGTTCTGGCATACATGTGCAGAACATGCTGGTGTGTTACATAGGTATACGTGTGCTATGGTAGTTTGCTGCACCTATCAACCCATCACCTAGGTTTTAAGCCCCCCATGCATTAGCCACTTATCCTGAGGCTCTCCCTCCCCTCACCCACCCCCTGACAGGCCCCAGTATGTGTTATTCCATTCCCTGTGTCCATGTGTTTTCGTTGTTCAACTTCCACTTATGAGTGAGAACATGAGGTGTTTGGTTTTCTGTTCCTGTGTTAGTTTGCTGAGGATGATAGCTTCCAGTCTCATCCATGTCCCTGCAAAGGACATGATACCACATTCCTTTTTGTGACTGCATAGTATTCCATGGTGTATATGTACCATATTTTCTTTATCCAGTCTATCACTGACGGGCATTTGGGTTGGTTCCATGTCTTTGTTACTGTGAATAGTGCTGCAATAAACATATATGTGCATGTATCTTTATAATAGAATGATTTATATTCCTCAGCCATATACCCAGTAATGGGATTGCTGGGTCAAATGGTATTTCTGGTTCTAGATCCTTGAGGAATTGACACACTGTCTTCCACAATAGTTGAACTAATTTACATTTCCATCAACAATATAAAAGCATTCCTATGTCTCCACAGCCTCGCCAGCATCTTTTGTTTCTTGATTTTTTAATAATTGCTATTCTGACTGGTATGAGATGGTATTTAATTGTGGCTTTGATTTGGATTTCTCAAGGTAAATCTTTTAAGTGGGGATCTGACTGGGAATCAACAAAATTCATGACATGTTGTTTAGTCTTCGTGGACAGGGCAAGGTGAAAAATCAAGTTTTGGATAAGCAAACAGTGGTTTGACAAGTGAACTGTTTGCCAAGGTAAATAATCTATTGTCCAGAGAAGACAGCTGTTGTCCCAGGTGAGCAAACTATTTGCCCGGCAAAAACAAATAGGGAAGTTACTTACTGATTTACAGACAATAATTTCCTAGGAAGAATAGTTGTCATGTTGACAGAGATGGTCATAGTGCTTAGTTCTGAGAGGTAAGCGCTATTCACCGATGCAGGTAGTCTCAATTCTCAACACTGAAGTCCTCCCTAAGAATGAGCATGAACCAGAAACACTACAGTGGTGGTTCCAAACTTTGCTGAAGAGCTTCACAAAATACTGATGTCTGGTTCCCATCCTTGAACATTCTGATATAGTTGGTAAGGGGTACAATCTGTGCATTGGGATTTTTAAAAGCTCCCCAGGTGATTCCAAAGGGCGAAGTTTGAGAACCACTTCGTTAGAGTTAAAGGAGAAAGTAGGGATAAAATGACTATTTGGGTGATGATGACATGGCCAGATCCCATCTCTATAACAATTTTTTAAACAATAGCTGGTCATGGTGTTGCATGCCTGTGATCCTCACTACTTGGAAGGTTGAGGCAGAAGGATCACTTGAGCCTGGGAGGTGGAAGCTACAGTGAGCTATGTTTGTGCCACTGCACTCCAGCCTGGATGACAGAGCAAGACTGTATTAGTCTGTTCTCATGCTGTTAATAAAGATATACCTGAGACTGGGTGATTTATAAAAGAAAGAGGTTTAACTCACTCACAGTTCCACATGACTGGGGAGGCCTTACAATCATGGTTGAAGAAGAATCAGGAGCAAAGTCACATCTTACATGGCAGCAAGCAAGAGAACTTGTGCAGGGGAACTCCCATTTATAAAACCATCAGACCTTTTGAGACTTATTCACTACCAGGAGAACAATACGGGGAAACTGCCCCCATGATTCATTTATCTCCACCTGGCCTTGACCTTGACACGTGGGGTGATTACAATCCAAGGTGAGATTTGGGTGGGGACCGAGCCAAACCATACCACAGACCCTGTCTCAAAACAAAAATTAACAGTATGTTAGAGGTTGAAATCAGACAGCAGGACCCCAGAATAGCTTTGTTCTGTAGCTTCCACCATGAGTGGCATAGAGGGGTGATGGTGAAGACATGCTACACGGGCTGCTGGTAGGTGTGGCAGGCTTTGTGGTAGGTCAGACAGAGGGGATTGAGGCACTGGGCAGGTTACTGTGGTAAGCAGAGTGGAGAGAATGGACTTGAGCAAAGGGAAGAGCAGAGAGCTGAGAGCTGTGATCCGACAGACAGAAGCCTGAGGTATGAAATCCAGAAGTGGGAGATCCCCCTAAGGGGCATTGTAGAGGAGAAGGAGAAAGATGTGGCATGATGGAGGATAACCTGCATGGGGAGAAGAAAGAACGAGTGGACGTCACCTCCATGACGACGTGGAGGTGGCCATGAGCAGACACAAGGCTATACTATCACTGATTTGAAGAGGACAGCATGGATAGATGACATGGAGTCCAAAAGATGAATGAGAACAGAAGACACCTGTGTCTTGGGAAATGGCCTAGAAATGGCCCTGCAGGGTGAGGCAATCCTGCCCAACCCCCTTCACTGCTGAGGAGAAGAGGGGGCCTGAGAGGAGGTGAAGACTGCCTGGAAATTCTGCAGGAGGCCCAGGGCCTTCAGGGAGACTGAGAGCCATAGGGCCAACAGAGGCAGGTAAGGGACAAGCACAGGTTAGTGTTAAGGTAAGCTCATCCCTACAAAGCAGGAGTTTCACAGAGCAGGTGGTAAGAAGGACAGGGTAGAGAGGTGTGCGTGAAGTTGGGAAGTGAACTGCTTATGAAAAAGCAGAGAATCAGAATGCAGGTTGCAAAGAGAAAGGAGCCGCTGACAGGACAGCGCTAGTGGGCTGACAATAGCCTTTGCTGAACAAGATAAACAGACAAGACTCTCCTAAGAATTAGATATATATTTTTCATTCCTTAAAAGAGTATTTAATTTTTGGCCAGGCACAATGGCTCACACCTGTAATCCTAGCACTCTGGGAGGCTGAGGCAGGCAGATTGCCTGAGCTCAGGAGTTCAAGACCACCCTGGGCAACATGGTGGGAAACCCCATCTCTACTAAAAATATAAAAATTAGCCAGGCATGGTGGCAGGAGCCTGTAGTCCCAGCTACTCAGGAGACTGAGGTAGGAGAATCGCTTGAACCTAGGAGGCTGAGGTTGCAATGAACCAAGAATGTGCCAGCGCACTCTAGCCTGGGAGACAGAGTGAGACTGCCTCCAAAAAAAAAAAAATAGGACATCCAGTCATTCTACGGTTAAAATATCAAAAGGCTACTAAAAAGAGATATAGTCAAAAGCCTCACTTCTACTTCTGTCCCTATTTAGTCCGGCTCCCACATCTCCAATAGGCAAGCTTTATTAGTAGCATCTCGTGTAACATTCACACAGGAAAGGTTGTGTATACACATGTCAGCATATATGAATACTATGTTCCCCCTTCTATTTACATAGCAATGGCATATTATGAGGGCAGCTGCTGTTGCACAACTCCAGGGGTGCCATTGTGCATAGAATACAATGGAAACAGTGACCCCAAATTTGTTCAACATGGAAGAATTTGACAATATGTGCAGTTTGTTCACATAACAATAAGTCTTGGATATCTTTCTATATCAGTACCTAAAACACATCTTTATCTTTTTACAGCCACTACTACATCTTTTTACAGCCACTACTATGCCATAGTATGGATATGCCATAATTTATTAAATTTCCTACAATGGACGTTTTGTTTATTATAATTATATGCTTTATAAATAATGCTGAGTATTTCATTTTGCACCTGTCCGAGTACATAAAACGAATTACTCAAAGTGTAGTTACTGGTCAAACAATTTCTGCTAAAAGTAGATTGGCAAATGTTTTCTGTAAAGGTCCAGATAGTAAATATTTTAGTTTTGTGGGCCATATGGTCCCTGTCTCAACTCTCGACTCTGCCACAGTAGTGCAAAAGCAGCCATAGACAATATGTAAATGAATGAGCATAGCTGTGTTCCAATAAAACTTTATTTATGAAGACTAAAATTTGAATTTCATATCATTTTCAAGTGTTATGAAATAGTATTCATCTCTTGATTTTTGCTGCCACCATTTAAAAATGCACAAGCCATTCTTACCTCAAGGGCTATACAAGGACAGACAGCAGTCCACAGGCTATAGTTTGCCAACCTCTGGTTTATGTGATAGAAATTTTGATAAGCATTACCAAATTGACCTTTATACAGGTTGTATCACTTCATACTTCCAATAGCAATATATAAGTTGCTATTTTCCTCTAAGCCTTGCCAATAAAGCGTATTATTGAGCTTTTGGATTTTTGTTTAATGGGTGAAAACAGTATTTCAGAGTAGTTTTAATTTGTATTTCTCTGAGAATGGGCTTATTTTCATATGTTTAAAAGCAATTCGTGGTTCTCTGTGAACCATCAGTTTATATACTTTGATACACTTCACTTAAAATATAAAGTTTTTATGGGTAAATCTTTTTCTTTAAAAAATTGAAGTAACTTTTTTGTATTTTTCTGATTCTAAAAGTGATTATTATATGCTCATAGTAAAAATAATTAAATGAAAAAAATTTTTAAGTATTATTTATAATCTCATTCCCAGAAATATCTACTTTTTTGCATTTGTATGTTTATTTTCCAGGCCATTTTCCAGACATTTGTATATAGGCATTTTTAGAAAAACATTATTCATTCCACAAATATTTATTGTGTTATGAGTATTACAAGGGTCATATGACATATACCATTTTGTAATTGTTTTTCACATAATAGTGGATCATGTAAATTTTATTTTTAGCCTGTCAGTACAGAAAATTGAGTCAGAAAAGTACGAAATACAATTCAACAAGCAATAATGTGGCTTCTGTCATTCCCTCTGGGCTGATGTGTCTGCCTGTTCTGATAGAGACACTAGTTGAACTGGTGACATGCATTCACAAAGCAGTGTTAAAAGTCACCTCTTTGCTCAACTAGAGTCTTCATTCAAAAGTACTTACTGAGGACCTACTATATGCCAGACTCTATTCTAAAATACTAGGGCTGTAACAAGATAAAGGTCCCACACATTTCCTGATCTCATGGAGCTCAGTGAAGGAGGCAATAGACAAGAGAATCTCAGCCTGAGGTGTGTGTTATACAGAAAATAACAAAGTGATGTGACAAAGATGGATGAGGGACCTTAGTGGGACCTCCTCTTCTGACCAATCTGCACTAAGGAGGAGACAAATGGGCTCAGACCAGATCGACAGAAAGAAACTGTAACAGCACTGACTCCATGCTAGAGAAACGCTTGCTCACTTAAACATAATTACTACTTTGCTTGAATTTACAGATTATTTACTAAAAACAGCTTCAGGAAAACAAGACCTTCAACAGAGGTAAAAGGAAGTGTGTGCAACCAACAACTCTAGAAACGGGCTGCCAAGCCCGATCAGAATCGGGGACGGATCTGTAGAAGCTGCAGCACATGGACCAGGAAAGCAATGACGAACAGCCTGCCTGAGACTGTGCACATTTCACAAGAATGCTTTGATCATCATTTCCCCTAATTTCCCTTAAAAAACCCTTTTCTGGAGATACAACTTGATGAGGTGGTCTTTGCCTCCCCCAGGTTGCTGGCTTTTCAAATAAAGCTAACTTTCCTCTCATCGAAGCTCGTCTCTTGAGGTTTTGGCTTTCAAGTGACAAGTGGCCTGGACCTGAGTCTGGTTACACAGCCAGCCAGGTAAAGGTGTGGAGAAGAAAACTGCAGGCTGAAGAAATGGCACAACCAACAGACTTGACTGGCCTACCAACAAGAAGATGGCTAATGTGAAGAGGAAGGCAAGGAAAAAGAGAGTAGTATGGCTCAGGCCAGATAGGAAGATGAGGGTCAGTCCATGGAAGACTTGAAAGGCCAGAGCAGGGAGTTTGGCTGTTATTTAGAAGGCAATAGAAAGTCACTGGTGGATTGATGAGATCTGATATACAGTTTTTTGAGACAGGTCTAGTTTTGTTGCCCAGGCTGGAGAACAGTGCCACAATCATGGCTCACTGCAGCCTCAACTTCCCGGGCTCAAGTGATTATCCCACCTCAACCCTGATCTATATTTTTAAAGAGATTATTCTAGTTTAGACTTGTCAAATAAAATACAGGATGTCCAGTTAAATTTGTCAGATAAACAATGAATAAGGTAAGGAGAATAAAAAATATTTTAAATAATATTTTATATACCAAACATTACCCATTGTTTATCCAGAATTCAATATTAGCTAGGTGTGCTGTATTTTTATTTGCTAAGTCTAGCAACACCATTCTGATTATTGTGGAGATCTGGAAAGTGGGTAGATGCAGAATATATTTTGGAGGGAGTCCCAAAAGTACTTGCTGAAAGATTGCCGTGGATAGGAAGAAAGAAGAGGCATCAAGGATGACTCCTAGGTTTTGGACACCTGGGGTGATAATTGCAGAATGCTTGTGGGTTTTCTCTGCTTGTTTGTTCATTCTGCAGTCTGAAGATGTGTGGCTGTAATAATAATAAATAATAATAAATAGTAAATAATAATAAATCAAAAGAAGACACAAAGTGACTTAAAGCAAACTAAGGAATCTCTTTCTCATTAAGAACCGAGAGACCTCCATCCCCGCCTCCCCAAATCAACTGAGATCAATACACTTAAAGCCTGTTTATTCATTTTCTTTGTTTCGTAGAAAGACAACTTTTAAATTATTATTTGGATGAAGAAAAAGAAGGAACATAAAATATTATTCATTAATTAGAACAAGTACTAGTTACATTTTGGCTCCATCCAATGGCCAGTTTCCCATTTTATAGCAAGGAATAAACGACAGTGAAGAGAGAGGGAGTGGGGAGTAGAAAAGACAGATGTAGGGTGGGGAGATGCTATTGGGGACAAGAATACAAAAGAAAAGGTGATTCAATGGGTGTGGCTTTAACCCGCCTAATGAACAATTTTCTTATTCCTTTGGTTACCTTAAAGTATTAAGGCACCAGTTTATATGGGCTAACAATAGCAGTTCACTAGCCTGAGGAGTGGGAAGAGAAGGAATATTTATTGAGCCACCTGCTAGATACCAAGGGCTTTATATAAGTTTGCTCATTTTTTACAACAATCTGTGAGGCCGGTATGTTTATTCCTGCTTTGTAGAAATTAGTGACTTGCCCAATAACACAGAATAAAATGGTTAGATGGACTTGGATTTGAATGCAGGTCTGTCATCTTCCTGAACCTCAAATGTGGATTTTCTGTGACACCATTTTTCTTCACATGGTTTTAAAGAGTTTGAATATCTTCGTGCTTGCTAAATATTTATAGGGAATTTCCTTGTTGGCTCTTGTTTTCTTCACAGATTCTTTAATCTCAGAAACCTTTTTTATTTTTAACTGTACCATTGGATATAAGTAAGGACAAAGCAGCAGAAAAGTAAATATTTCAGAATGACATTGTTGGGGGAACAAAAATCTACTTACAGATTATGGTTGGCTAGGTGGATAGTGGATCAATCTTTAGAGGAAAACACCTCTTTTGTTAGAAAGGCTTTAAACACCTCTTTTGTTAGAAAGGTTTTTTGACTGTCTGAGATAAGGCCTAGGCTACATTGAAATGGGGAAAGTTGTCAGAAAAGGAGGTAAATGTCATCTTAATAAAGTAAAAAGGGATCTTCCTTAAGCAGAGAGTCGTGGATTGGGTTTCTGAGGAAGAGCAGTTTTAGATAGTTTGCTTCAATTAACCTATTTTCATTTTTCTCCGCAGAGGTTGGGACCTGGGAGTTTGGGAGAAAAGCAAAGAATGCCTGGGGTTGAGTGAGGCACAGGGTCCCAGCCACCAGCTAGAACATGCGGAGAAAAGAAGAAAGGACTCACTGAAATGGAATTGCTGAAGAGGACCTTGATATCTGCGGGCTTTACTTTGTGCTTTGTAATTTCTCTTTGCCATCCTCATCTTTTAGGAAACTGATTAACCACTATAATTTAGGTTGTATTAGCAACACCTTAGAGAATGAAGGAAGAACTGTATTTATTCTTGGAGCGTAGCCTGGAGAGAGGCAGAAGGCTTCAGGAGCTGTTACTAGATAGTAGGAAATCACTCTCTCTAGAGTCCTCTGGAAGAGTCTGGAAGAGAATGGATTTCCTGCTGTTGTGCAGGATGAGGATTTGAGTACAGTAATTTAATTTATTTAAAAAACGCTGGAAGATGGGGAGAGAGGATGGGTCAGATTATAATATGTTCATATGTCTAAGGCAGGAAATTAGAATCAAGATGAAATCTAAGAAAGTTTTGTGAATGGCCGGGCGCGGTGGCTCAAGCCTGTAATCCCAGCACTTTGGGAGGCCGAGACGGGCGGATCACGAGGTCAGGAGATCGAGACCATCCTGGCTGACACAGTGAAACCCCGTCTCTACTAAAAAATACAAAAAAACTAGCCGGGCGAGGTGGCGGGCGCCTGTAGTCCCAGCTACTCGGGAGGCTGAGGCAGGAGAATGGCATGAACCCGGGAGGCGGAGCTTGCAGTGAGCCAAGATCACGCCACTGCACTCCAGCCTGGGCGGCAGAGCGAGACTCTGTCTCAAAAAAAAAAAAAAAAAAAAAGAAAGTTTTGTGAATGGGTTTCTCCCACAGAAGGAGGAGAAAATCCCAGCATCTCTGGTTATGCAAATAATATGCAAATTACAGTGATTACGTATTTGCTTAGAAAATTTTGATTACCTCATTTTGACTTCAGGCAGAGTTGGGACACCAAAAGGGAATGTTTGTCAACAGTCCAGAGTTGTTAGATTTCTTCCAGGGGAAATGAAAGGGTAAATTTCTTACCAAACACAAGGGTTTTAAATAAGTTTTTCAAACTCCTTAATGTCTCCCTTCCACAAAGCATACCAAAAAAACAAAAATTACAATATAGTCAAAATGTGATCTGTAGACAAAATGAAGGACAAATGGTTTTCCCCCCTAAATTTTACTACAGGGTACATTTTCTCCTCTTTCTTGGTTGAACAATGTAAAGTAAGGGCTTGGATTTTGTCCTGCAGATGGTTTGTGCAATCATTTCCAGCCATTTCTCTAAGTCTGGGCTTCAAATCTGTCACTTGAGAGTGATACAGTTGCCTGTCTCATGGTGGTGTTAAGCGAGGCTGACAGCATCAAACAAACGGCCCAGCTCCTGCCACAGCTGCATCTTTGACACGTTCCAGTGGTGCCTGAGCAACACTGCAAAGACCCGCTGGGACAGCTGTTGGCAAGAAAAGGTGGAGTCACCGCCCTGGGGGGCTGGGAAGGGAGTTAGAGAACTACTGTCTTAATCTCAAATTTGGGCAGAATCTGCCTTGGATCAAATTTCAAATCTTTTATGAATATTAGCTGACTTGATTAGGAACTAGTCTCTCCCCTTCTCAGCAGAAGACTGTGGAATGTGTCTCCTAGCAACAGAGATGTGTTACTATCTTAGGGTAGAACTGTTTTATAAAGCAGTGGTCTGCAACGTTTTTGACACCAGAGACCGGTTTCATAGAAGACGATTTCTCCACAGACAGGGAAGTCAGCGGATGATTTCAGGATGACTCATGCGCATTACATTTATTGTACACTTTATTTCTATTATTACTACATTGTAATATATAATGAAATAATTATACATCTCACCATAATGTAGAATCAATGGAAGCCCTGAGATTGTTTTCCTGCAACTAGATGGTTCTATCTGGGGGTGATGGGAGACAGTGACAGATGATCAGGCATTAGATTCTCATAAGAAGTGCACAACCTAGATCCCTCACATGCTCAGTTTACAGTAGGGTTCACGTTCTTTTGAGAATCTTGTGCTGCTGCTGATCTGACAGGAGGTGGAAGGTGGAGGTGAAGCTCAGGCAGTAATGTGAGCAATGGGGAGTGGCTGTAAATACAGATGAAGCTTCACTCACTTGCCCGCCACTCACCTTCTGCTGTACGGCCCAGTTCCTAACAGGCCACAGACTGGTACCGTGTAGAAGTACCAATCCGTAGCCTGGCGGTTGGGGACCCCGGTTATAAGGGACACTCATTCTGCTGCCCTCACCTCTCTCAGTAACTACCAGGAAAGGGTCACAGTCAGAATGAATTTTGCCATTCACCTTCAGTACCAATGCATTGTCCTAAAGAGGTAACAGTTCCACTGGCTTCAAATCCTTGGTATCATTTGTGTTTTCCTTCCCTCTCTTCTCTTCCTCTCTCATTCACACTTTTCTCTTCTTTCTCCCCAATCTCTCACTCCTTTCCTTCCTTGCTTCCCTGACCACTATCCTGTCAACATCTGTCTTTTGACCTTTCCCTTTGCCTTCTTTATTCCTATCCCTGCCACCATCCTGTGTAAAGTGCTATCAGTTCTACTCCATTCTTCCCTCTACCTCTGCCCTCAACCCTAGTTCCAAGTCTAGGTAGTTCCTTACCCCACCCTCTGGACAAGGATGCTTCTGGGCTGTAATCCTTTTTCAAAATATTTTATCCTACATGCAGTTGCCAAGTTACTTCCCCTACAACAGCAATCTATTCACAACACAGCCCTGATCAAAAACCTTTAAGGGTTTACATTTCCTATGGAGTAAAAACCAAAGTCGTAAGCCTAATATTCCAGAGCCAAGAGAGTATGCTTCTGTTTATCTTTTGCAGCCTGGGCACACTCTGGTTTTCTTCAGACATGCACTGTTCCTGTCAAAATGACTCTTACCCACCTGGGTCTTTTCTCCAGCTATTTCCTCTGCCTAAAGTTCCCTCACCCCAATTCCTCCATCTCTGCACATCTAAAACCACTAGGGCTACCTCAAGCTTAGCCTGTTCTATGCAGCCTTTCCTGATATCTCTACCTAGTCCTTCTTCTGAACCCCTATAGAACTTATCCCCATAATGAGGTCACCCTAACAACAATCAACCAGGTGCTGCCAGCCCTGTCCTACACATTAATATGACCTTCAGCCCCTGCCTAAGTTCCGTTGTAGAAGTGTCTCTAGAAGTTCCCAGGGTGCCTCACACATACTCCCTGAATAAGGACACTTCTTTCAGGTCTTGCCATTGCTCTGCCATCTTCCCCCAAGCATCTGCTGGGCACCACTGCTCCTGACACAGCTAGGGAGCTCCTACCATGTCAAGGTTTACAGTGTTCTGAAGTAAGATGCAGAATGAACCTGCAACTCCTCCTTACTGAGGAGTCAGAGTCCGCTCTATCAGGGAGGTCTCGAAAGAGTGTTGTTGACACTCTAATGGTCTTTGAGGTACTGTGAAACAATTCTTTCTGCTTATTCCCCCAAGCTCCATCTCCTATGGAGCCATAGGATTCCAATGTTAGGTAAATGTGAGCAGAGCATTGTGCTGTACATGGAATTGACCTTCCTGCCCAAAATGCAGCATTCTTACTGAGTCAAGTATGTTACACCTGCTCTGTTTTCACTCATGGCCTTCGTCAGCCCCTAATGCAAGGAAATGAGGGGCTTCACTGCCTATATATTTTCTAGGAAATGTAGTCTTAATGAGTCACTGTTATGGTTGGAAATACATCCTATCCCTCAGGTATGTTGGGGAAGAAAAATGGTTAAGACATACTAGATTCTATGATACTCCAGAACTGTACTGCTCAACACAGTGGCTACTGGCCACATGAGGCTATAGAGCACTTGAAATTTAGCTAGTCCCAACTGAGAGGTGCTATGAGTATAAAATTCATATCAGGTTTCAAAGACTTACTCCTCCAAAAAAGGGTGTAAATTAAGTCATTAATAACTTTTGTAACATTGACTACATGTTGAAATAATATTTTGTATTAGGTCAAATAACATGCCATTAAAATGGATTTCAGCTCTTCTTGCTTTCTTAGTATGGTTTCTAGGAAGTTTGAAATTACATACACGGTTTGCATTTGTGGCACACCTTCTATTTCTATTGCACAGTGCTGCTGTAGAGCAGCTCTCTCGAGCACTTGTCAGAAATGCAAACCCTCGGGCCCCAGCTCAGACCTACTGAGTCAGCCCAGCAATCTGTGGCTAACAAGTTTTCCAGCTAGTCCTGGCTCACACTGACATTAAGCTCTCCACCAAGGAGGTAAGCTCCAAAGCACTGAAAATAAGATCCAGAGCATAACAGGATCTCAATAAGTTTTGTTAAATGATTTAATCTTGATGGTTCCTCTTAAGCTCAAAATTATTCTGTTCATCAGTCAGTCAGTGAGAGAGAAAGTAAACAACAAACTTCGTTCCCAACCTTGGAAAAACAATTTGCTGGTAACTTCAAAAGCTGCCACTACCAGCCGGGGAGAATTTCAAGTCATTATCAGAACACCTTTAAAAATTCTCAATAGAAATGTATTGAATACAATGGCTGTGCCAGAAGCAAGAGAGAGTCAGACATGAAGAAAGCATAAAGAAAAATAAAAACATGCTAAGTTATAAAACTGGTCTGGGTGCCAAGTCAGGCTGGCTGATGCTTTGCAATGGAGTAGCTCTGAAGCTGCCTCTTCCAGTGCTTGTGCTCTACTGGACAAAGACAGCCACAGCCTCAGTCCCTCTTTTGGTACAGATACCAAAAGCTCTCGATCAACCGGGACTTCACCGATACAGCCCTCAAGAGCCTGCAGTCCTTGCATATCTCAACTTTACCCCTTCAAGCATCCTGAAATTCACCTCAAATTTCCATTCCTTGTAACATGTGCCATTATCAAGATTCATTAGTTCGTGACCATGCTTGAAGAGCACATAACAAAATATGCCACGCACATGACAAAGCATGTCCTCTTTAAGAGTGAGTGAGAAGTGTATGGAACAGAAGCAGAACTGTCAGAGTGGCCTTGCTTTCAGCACTCCGAAAGTGAAATAATGTTCTCCAAACAGCCGTCTCCTGGAAACTGATAACCATGTTTAACATACTTAGTGGTATTAAAACTATCATCCATGTACTTATTTTTTGCCTTTAAAAAAACTGACATATAATATTTTACATATTTATGGGGTACATGTGATATTTTGTTACATGGATCAAATCAGAGTTTTGGGGGTGTCCATCCCTTGAGTATTTATCATCTCTGTGTTGGGAACATTTCAAGTCATAGCTACTTTGAAATATCATGCACTTATTAAAAGTAATTCATGCACATTGTAAAAAAGATTAAACAATGCAGAAGTGGATAAAGTAAAAAAGTTCTCTTCTCTGACTCAGTACCAATCCCTAGATTATTCTAGATTTTAAAAATATAGATATTAATGTTCCCCTTCCTGAGTCCAAGTGATCTCATTGTTCAGTTCCCACCTATGAGTGAGAACATGCGGTGTTTGGTTTTCTGTTCTTGTGATAGTTTGCTAAGAATGATGGTTTCCAGCTGCATCCATGTCCCTACAAAGGACACAAACTCATCCTTTTTGATGGCTGCACGGGGCCTATCATGGGGAGGGGGGAGGGGGGAGGGATTGCATTGGGAGTTATACCTGATGTAAATGACGAGTTGATGGGTGCAGCACACCAACATGGCACAAGTATACATATGTAACAAACCTGCACGTTATGCACATGTACCCTACAACTTAAAGTATAATAATAATAAATAAATTTAAAAAAAATATATAGATATTAATAGAAATACAAATAGATACATTTTTTTTTAAAACAAGATCATATGGGAATTCAATTGTGTAACTTGCCTTTCTCACTTGCTTGTATGTTGTGGACAACTTTCAGTGTTGTTTGTGTAGATTTGCCTCTTTCCATTTGATGTTTGTGCAGTGTTCTACTGCATGGATCGTTTATTTAACCACACATTAATCTAACAGTAGTACCCAAAACATAGAGAGCTCTCAATTTATAATCATAGAAATATTTTTATATTTCCTTATTTATACTTCCTCACTTCTAAAATGTATTATACTTTTTTAAATGTACAAATTCCCAGACATGTATATTTTATAAAGGATAAACACTAGCTTTTATTCTAGCTTTTATTTATCAATTCTATACTTTAGTCTTCTTTCTGTCTTTATCACTATATTATATTTCTTTGAGTTAATTTTATCTTTTTGTTTGTTTTTTTGGAGACGGAGTCTTGCTCTGTCACCCAGGCTGGAGTGCAGTGGCGCAATCTCGGCTCACTGCAACCTCCACTTTCCAGGTTCAAGTGATTCTACTGCCTCAGCCTCCAGAGTAGCTGGAATTATAGGCGTGTGCCATCATGCCCGACTAATTTTTGTATTTTTAGTTGAGACAGGGTTTCACCATGTTGGCCTGGCTGGTCTTGAACTCCTGATTTCAAGTGATCAGCCTGCCTCAGCCTTACAAAGTGCTGGGATTACAGGCATGAGCCACCGCACCCAGCCTAATTTTGATCCTCTTCTTCTAGCTTCTAGAGTTGAATGTGTAATTATGTTTATTTTATTCTCCTGTTTTCTAAAAAGGTATTTTAAAGTCATCTGAGGGAAGTATTTTAACGTGCCTTTGTCTGTACCCCTTTTTAATATATAGTAGTCTTACCATTAATTTACCTAAATAAATCTTAATTTCAGCTGAGTTCCTTTTGACCCAAGAATTATTTAGAATAATGTTTTTACACTTCCAAGTGTTATGAGTAGTTTTATTGTCATTGCTAATTTAAGTCTCATTGCAGTGTGTTGAGGGAACATGCCTCATATGTTTTCTATTTTTAAGAAATCACTGAGTTTTTGTCATAGAAAGGACAAGTTTCCTATCACATGTGTTTTCATAGTGCTGATGAGATGTAATTCAGGCTATTAATTGGAGTACGTGATGCAGTACATGTGTTGTTGTTTATAATAGGTTGCCATCTGGAAGAGGGCTTGTGCCTCTGGGAAACAGACTATTGCTTGCTCCGTGCTGGAATACACACCTACGGTTGCGTGGTGTAGCCTGCTCAGCTAGAATCACAATCTCATGATTACTGTTCATGTTTGTAAACTATGATACAGGCAAATTACAGGATCAGCATCAAAGATGTCAGCTGTGACTAAGAGATTCCTGCTGTGCAAGTCGAAAAACAAATGAGAACATATTATGTTCTTTTTCATTAGTTTTGATAAATAAATTTAATTTTTTCAACGTATTCTTTTTAACTAGCAATGATATTCTCAACTGATGACCCTGCCTTGTACTCTAGAACTGTGCTGCCCAAATTGTATGGTATTTGTATGGTAATTGTATCATGGTAGCCACTAGATACGCATGGCTATTTACATTTAAATTAATTTAAATTAAATAAAATCCAGACTTCAGTCCCTCAGTTGCACCAACCACTGACCATGTTCAATAGCCACATGTGGCTGTTGTACTGGACAATGCAGATATAAAGCATTTCTATTATTACAACATTTTTTATTAGATATTCCAGCTCTAGGGGTGAAAATAGTGTGATTGTTTTTTGATGTATCAACTTGACTAGGTTATAGTCCCCGGTTATTCAATCAAACACTAATCTAGGTGTTGCTGTGAAGGTGTGATTTAGTAGGCGTGATTAAAATGCATAATCAGTTGACCTGTAGTAAGGAAGATTATCCTTGATTATTCAGGTGGGCCAGATTCTATCAGCTGGATGGAACACCTTAAGAACAGAACAGATGAAGAAGAAATTCTGATGAAGAAGAAATTCTGCCTGTGGACATTTCATTTTATGCCTGAGAGTTCCAGCCTGCTCTTCCTCACAGCCTGCCCTGTGAATTTTGGAGGTTTCCCACAATCACACAAGCCAATTCCTTGCAATAAATCTCTCTCTATACATAGAATACAGATATTCAGTAGGAGCTACGTATTCAATTGCTTCTCCAGTTAAATTCTAATACAGAAACTCTCTCATCTATACAACCCCCAAACTACAAACAGACCTGCCCCAAATTCATCTTAATCTGCTCTCCTGTCCACAGGACTCTGGATCCTATCTACTCTCACCTTCCCAAAGGTCTTGCTCCCTTAGTTATCCTTTACCTCTTTTGTGTTTCCATCTTTTCCTTTTCTACTGGATCCTTTCTATCATGCTCTAGTATGAGTCAAACACTTGAATGCAGGTAGGTGGTTTATCTGGAAGTGATCCCAAGGTGGGAAAAAAAGGGGCAAAGTAAAGAATGAAGTGAAGCCAATACACAGATGTATTCTTTTTTTAAATCACCTTTACAGGCACCAATCCCATGGGACCTTCTGAGCAAACTTATGCAATGGGTCTTAAAAACTGTCCACCAAAGAGAGAAAATAGGACAGCATTTATCTATCAGCTTTTATTGCCCTCTAGTCAAGGGTCATCCCTTGGTTGTCAACTCCCCTGGTTTCTGGGTTGCACAAGCATGAATGCTGAAAAGGTTCCCTCAGATGTTCCCAGCCACAAAACAAAGAAGCCCTAGAGTAGTAGGTGAAAGGCAGGGGCTCAAAGCAAGGCATGGCCAAGTTAAGCCTGTGGGGAGCTCAGAACTTAGCAAGGCAGTGGCTAGGCTAAGAGCAGAGCCAACAGGATTTAAAGTAACATAAAAGAGGTGTCCAATACAGTCCCCTCCATATGCTAACTTATTTCCTTATATTCCTTCACAGTCATACTTGCTGAAAGACTTGTGTACATATGCTACCTCCACTTTTCATCTCCCATTCACAACTAATCCAACTGTAAGCTGACTTCTCCTACCTCTACTATCTCCCAAGCTGTTCTTCTCAAGGTCACTAATGATCTCCATCTTGCCAATTCCATTGAACCTTCTCCAGTCTTAGTTTACTCAATATCTCATCACCATTCAAACCAGCAATCACTTTCTTCACATAATACTCTCTTCTCTTGACTTTCATGGCACCACACTTCTAAGTTTTCTCCTGGACTCTCCTTCTTGATGTCCTTTCATGGCTCTTTTCATTTCATTTCATTTCTTTTCTTTTCTTTTTTTTAGAGATGGGGTCTAACTTTGCAAGGTTGCTCACTGCAGCCTTGACCTCTGGGGCTCAAGCAATCCTCTAACCTCAGCCTCGTGAGTAGCTGGGACTTCAGGAATGCACCACTGTGGTTGGCTAATTTTTTTATTGTTTTGTAGAGATGGGGTCTTGCCATCTTGCCCAAGCTGGCCTCAAACTCCTTGGCTAAAGTAATCCTCCCACCTGTCTCCTAAATGCTGGATCACAGGCATGAGCCACTGCGTCTGGCCCTGGATTTTCCTTTTCTAATACTGGATCCCCTCGGGGCTCCACCCTGGGGCCCCTTCTCTTCCCACTATATACTCTCCCTCTTAGCTAACTCATGTATTCTAATGACTTTAAATATGTTTTCCATTCTTTTATATATATATATATATATATATCACTCCCACATTTATTTATATAACCTTGATTGCTCTTTCAACTCTAGACCCAACTGCACATAACTATACAGGAATCTTAACATGTCCAAAATGGATCTCTATATCCTTTCTTGAAAATGTGGTCTTCCTCCAGCCTGTCCCACTCAGTAAATGGTATCAACATTTACCTAATTGCTCAAGCCAGAAATCTAGGAGTTAACCTTGATTCCACCACTCTCACCATCATATCCAATATAACACAAAGTTCTGTTTATTCTATCACTAGAATATCTCTCAAATCCTTCCAACTTCTCTCCATCTCCACTACCATTCACCTTGTCTAAGCTGCTTCTCTCCTGAACTCCTGGGAAACCTCCTAATGGATTTTCCTGCATCCATTTTTGCTCCTATTCCAATCCTTTCTCCTATGGCAAAGACATAATCTTATAGTGTCAAATCATTTGATTCCCCAGCTCAAAACACTTCAACAGATACCAATTGTTTTTTGGTTAACATCTTAGATTAGTAACAAGACTTAGAGGGCATCTCTGCATGTTTCCCCAGCACAATCTTGTATCCCAGCCCCATTCCCTCAAATGTGCACCTATGTCAGCTTCCTTTCAGTTTCTCATGGACACTGGGCCCTTTTATTTTGAAGTCTGTTGTGCTATTCCCACTGGGTGACACGTTCTTCTCCTGCTTCTTCTGAGGAAATCCCATTCTTTAGGTCTCAGCTCAATTGTCACTTCCTTAAAGAGGCCTACCATTGTCTACCTCTCTGTAATTTAGCAAGTTGTCATTTTCCTTCAAGGAATTCATCATCTTGCATAGCCATGTATTTATTTATACAATTATCTGTTATTGCCTGTCCTGCTGCTCCATGAGAGGAGTAACAACACTTATGTCATTCTTTATGGAATCCTTGGAGCCCCGCGCAGTGCCTGGCAATCAAAAAATACTAACTAAATGATTGAAAAGAAGAAGGGAGGAAAGGAGGAAGAAATAAATTATTAAAATTCTTCCAGAGAAATTAAATTGTATTGTGAGTCTAAAATACTCAAACCTGAACTGCATCTTCCTCATTGAAATAACTGTGTAATGAACACAGGTCTCTGTTAATAAGACCCATCCCTGTTGCTATCTGACATCTAACTTGTTCCTTCTAGCTTCTGTGTCCAACACAAAGTCTTCCCACTTTTGATACTGAACACTCAGATTGCCTCAAACTCTCCCATCATCGTAAGCAATAGCCAGTGTTTAAAATGCTACTTTTGAAATGTCTGAAGATGTTTTTAATAAAATTCTGTTAGCGTGAGTCATAAACTACCAGAGTTTTGAAGGATATTTTTCATGACTTAAGAACCTAAATTTGGTATTTCCTTCAGTCCCCAAAATAATATTTACAGGCCTTTAGAAAAAAAAAATGCAAGCACAAAAATGTACAGTCTCCAATTTGGTGGATGACAAGGGAAATCTATTATATATGTAGGCTGAGTTAGGAACTTGATCAGCTGAAGAAAAGGCATAACCAAGATGGCTGCTTCCCAGTGGCTAACCTACTCTTGAAGAGAAATAAAGGAGACAGCTTAGGCAGTCACAACAAACATTTACCCAATGGCTCAAACCAAAAACCTAGGAATTATCCTGGACTTACTCTTGACATCATTGTTTCATCATCTGGGGCAGATCTTAGCCACTTAACATTTCTGTCTTGACGTCATTGCTATTTTATTCACATAATCTCGAACTATAATGATTGGCAGGTTCAAAAATGAAAATGGCCATAAAATTATCAGAAAATTTTGACTTTCTGCTAACTCTATGAATATACAGACATTTCACAATAGTTGTTTGCAGATTTTACTCAATGTGTCTTCTACTCTGCCTATATCCTCTCTCAATTCCTTTCAACTTATTGTCTACACAACAGCCAGAATGATCATTTCAGAGCTTGCATTTGATCCCCTTTTGCTGCAGCTTAAAAGCCTCTCTGTGGCTCCTCAGCCAAAACTGTAACCTGCTCTCAAAGGCTGGCCCTTTCTGCTGTGTCTTCTGCCTCCCACCCTGCTCCTCTCAACTCTACTTTCTAATTGCACACCGGATTCCCAGTTCCTCAAATGTACAGGGCTCCTGTGGTCTCCAGAGCCCACGCACACCCTGCTCTGTCTGCCTGAAAGACTCCTCTCAATTTCTCCTCCCTGACACCCCCACTCCCAGCCTTCTCATCTCAGACCAAGCATCAGTTCCTCAGGGAAGACTCCCCGGACTTCCCATTAAATGTGGTCATAGACCCCCATACCTCTCCCTAGAGCACTTAAAACAGTTGTAAGTTACACACGGTTCCATGAGACTCTTAGTTTCTGATCATCCCTGCTAGACCAGAAGATCCAAGATCAGGGACTTGCCTAATGTTGCTCACCATTGTTCCCATGGCCCCGAGTAGAAATCAGCGCAAAGTCAGGACTCAGAAAATGTTTTAAATGGATAAATAAACAAATAGATAGCAATTCATATTACTAAGTATATTGTTCTATTTACTATGATTCAAGATCAATTACAGTTGAAAAATCTTTGTAAATTATTTTTAATTATCCCCTGAGCTTTCTTTTTTCTGACTAGTTTGGTTCTCTCTTTTCTCACACACAGATTTGGGCTTGTGTGACTGTTTACTTGTACAGTGTGAGATGAGGATGGTGAGGGACTGGTGATAACAGCCAGGCTGGAGCACCAGGCAAGACTATTATCTTAGTAACAGTGAATCCTACTGAAAAGCAGTGGATATTAGAGGGAAGATGAAAATTGCAGTCATTACTATGGTTCATCTAAGTAGATCTATGGTACAACTAAGACTGGATTGACATTTCGGTACACAACCATTTGGGTTGCTGCCTAGGTTATGAATGCTGGGAACAGCCTACTAGACATGGGCAGACCAAAAGTAGTCTTGTCTCACAACACAATCCTGCACCTCTATTCATACAGGTGATCCAGGAATAGATATGAGTTGGTCAGATTCTCTCTCCCAGGAATTTGAAACCAGCAATGAAAAAAAGGAGATTGGGAGATTAGGAATTCCTGGCATTAAGTTCAGGTAATAGCAGTGGACTCCAAAGACACTTCTCATGATTGTTCAACTTTTGGTTCTGTGAGATGTCTCTGTAGCCTTCAAATAAATTTCTCCTTTTTTGCAACCAGTCAGAGTTGGTTTCTGTTATTAGCAACTCGAAGAGCTCCACAATTGCAAATATAGAGATGGTACCTCTGTGCATGTATGAGGAGTGAAAAGTGGGGGAGGAGAGGAACAGAGAGAGAGAGACAAAAAGAGAGAGAGAGAGACAGAAAGAGAGAGAGAGAGGAGGAGGAGGATTTGGAGAGAAAGAGAGAGGAGATCAGATGATTAGAATAAGAGAAAGGTACTGGGATTTGGGGCTACCTAGCAAGGGTATGGACTGAAAAACGAAGTTCTGCTGGAGCTAAAGTTCCATAAAGGCCCAAACTAGGGAATAAGTCAGGCTCATGAAAAAAAAAATAGATAAAAGAAATCATTTAGTAGAAAAAAAATCACTTTAAAAATGAAGGGAAAAATTAGCCTGCAGTTATTCTGACAGAGCTATCAACCACACTGGAGGAATTAAGGACTGGAATGTACTTCCTGAGGGGTTGGTATATATTTTTTTCTGATTTTTAATGTTTGTTCCACTTTCTACACAATCTAGTTTATGATGAGACTTGTGAAAAATCTGCAAAACAACAACAGCAACAAAATACACAGGTGAGGAGGAATCACTGTTGTGACCACAGATTACAATAAATTTATTTGGTGACTAAGATGACAGAGTCTGTAAATCCTGAGACTTCATGAGGCACAGATGGCACAGAAGTACTCATTTGTTCATTTGCAGACAGAGATGATGTCTGTTCTAGTGATTTCCTCACTGGAAAAATCTACTGGATTTACAGTAACAGATGGCTTTGCTCAAGTTTATAAAATAGATTTATTGGGCCACTTTGGACCTTCCAAGCCAGATTAAATATTCATAGCAGCTTTATGCAAAGAAAGTATTTTTATTTTATTACTCATCATATATTTTAGAATGTCATAGGTCATACAATAAGAAAATCCTACTTGCTTACTTAGGCAGGATAGATCAGCAACAACTTACAAGGCTGACTGATATACAGGAGAAATGAGCAAAGCAGGCTTCAGTACTGCACTATTTACAGAATGACAGAAGGTATCTTCTTCCCTGCAAGGTCCTGTTCACCTGCCCAGCTCCTTCTTGAACTTGGTCTCATCTTACACTGAGTACCTGCCACAATGGGGCTCTTCCATCTCCTCAAGCTGAACTGTAGTCCTCCGGTAATTTGTCACCCATCCTCAGCCTGGAATGTTATGTTCCAGACACCCATCCCTTCCTTCCCCAGCTTCCTTTATTACATGTCTTCACTGGAGGGGTGGAGGGGTTCATTTCCTTCATTGGAGGGAGTTATTTGAGTGACACTGTCTCACCGCTGGACTAAAGGCTCTGTGAGGGCAAGAACTGTGTACTTTTCTCTTAAATCAAGTGTCCCCAGGATCTAGAAAAATGTCTGGTACACAGTAGGTATTCAATAAATCCTTGTTAGTAAATGGATAAAACTAAGTTATTGTTCAACCTTAATATGCCACTTCTAAAAAGACCAGATGGGTACTTCTTGATTCTGGCCTAGGAACACTGAGGGGTAGGGTGGGCAGAGGGGAGTGGAGTCTTTAGCACTGTTGCCAGCTCTTCCACTTTCTTCCTGCTTCTTCTATTCAGGATCCAAGTCACCAAGTGTTGAGTACTGCTTCTCACATCTGTCCTCACCTTCCCTTCTAGGGTCACTGTCCCAGGTAACACCACTACATGGATGACTGCAATACTTGTTCACTTGTTTTGTTGGCTTCCCTTATAATCTCACCTGCACATGGAGTTATCCTCTCAAATTCAGCCTGAATTTCAGTTGGACATGGTACCCCAGAGTCCCTCCTGCAACTTCTTCCAATTGCTGACCAAAACAGTGGTTCCCTACCTTATATGCCTTGGAATCACCTGTGGAGCTTTGTAGATTTACACTAACTATAAACGAGGCACAGATAGATTGAGAATAGCCTACCCAGTTTTCACCATAACTTATTTTATTTATTTGAATGAGGATAGGAAGGGACTTCAAGTCTGCCCCTTTGATAGACCACTAACTCAGAGAGTCAGTCTTGCATCCTCAAAGTGGCAAATCAGCTACTCCCTAGCCCACTGATGCCACTCTCTGAAGTGGCTATTGTTCCTCAGTCCATGTCACCAGCTGGCAGACATGGAAAACCCCAGAAAACAACTGGACAGGAAGTAAGGTGGGAGGTGTGTCCTGGCTTTAGTGAGTTGCTTCCTGAGAAGAAAGGCCTCAACAAGAAAAGCACTGTGGGTGGATGATGGGGAAGAACACGTGGTAAGAGCAAATGCTAGAGAAAGGCTTCATACGAATGAACCAAATGAACTCAATGAACCCAATGAACCCAGTTGGAGAATCACAGGGACAGGCAAGTAGAGGTAGAAAATGATTCCTCACAACAGGAAACAACATGAAGAAAAAGCCTTCGTGACTTCTGGAATTTGAGTGGGAGATGGGAATGTTTATAACTGCACTACAGAAAGAGATTTGAGAAAATGAATCACCTATCTCCACATCGCCTGAAATTGGCGCCAGTGAGATTAGCTTTACCTTATTTGAGATGAGGAAAAAGAAAAAAACACATACAAACCCAAACCATAGTAGCAGCAATAAAAACAGAAGTCTAACAAAAAACAAACAAACACCGTGAAAAAAGGAGAGCATCATTCTGGAGATACAGAAGAAAAGCAAAACCCCCAAAATTATCTCCTGCAAAATACAGATGACAATCTCAGAAAACTGTTTTATAAAATGTTAAATGACTCACCTCCATAGAGAAAGCAGAGAAAAGCTAAAACAAGAGAATCAGGTGGCATGAAAAACTAAGATAAGAGGAAAGAGGAGATGACAGGAAAGAAAAAGTTACAAAGAATCTAAAAATGTAAAAGCAAAATTTTAATCCACATTGATGGCAATGAAAACCAGTACTGACACTGCAGGAAACTGACAGTATGGCTGGCAAACTTGGGAATTTTTCACACAAAATAGAAAGAGTGTATTGATCCCCAAGGCCCTCACCCAGAAACTCTGATTTAATTGACCTACAGTGGGGCCTTAGAGCATTTTTTGTTGATGTTGTTTGTTTTTAATCTTTATATCCATGCCACATCTCAGACAAATTAAAAGAGAATTGCTGGGGATGGAATCCAGGCATCAGTAACTTTTAAACCTCCCCAGGAGATTCCAATGTGTGGTCAAGGCTCTAGAGTTTTGGGGGCAAACTTCTGTAATCTAAGGATTTCTAGGTTATTTTTCATTTATGAAGACAACAGGCATCCAAGTACTTATGAACTACTAATATATCTTCTAGAAGAAATAACTTGAAGATACTCTTCAACTGACTAAAACTTGAGATAAAACAAAGAAACAAAAACGAGTAAAGTTATGCTATAAAAGGTGTGGTTCTGGTTCAAAATGCATATATTAATATTGAAAAACTATATATATACATATACACACACATAATGAAAAAACATAATTTAATAAAAACTAATAAATCTCTATATTATATTAGCAATGACTGAAAATAGAAAGTAGAGCAAAATATATATATACACACATACATATTTAATATATACATTTATATATATACACACACATGTGTATGTGTGTGTGTATATAGGGAAAAAAGGACAATATAAGCAAAATAAACTTAAGGTACTCATAAAGCTTCATATTCAAAGTACCATACCTCTGAATCAATTTTGTACTCAGTTGCCTGGTCATACCTGTAAGAATAACAGTACAACAGGTATTCTGAAACATAGAGTAAAAATTTATTCAATTTTCAGAATCAAATTTAATTTAATTTAAACACCACCCATAAAAATATGGAAGGACACCTCTCTTATCTTTCAATCATATTTGAATTTATATCTAGGAAAATGGAGGGACTCAGTCATTTTATCAGTTTTCATTGCCACTAACTATAATTGTTACTGCAAGGTTACATGGTTCATTCAAAACCTCCCATTCATTCTGACAGCTTTCCTTCCTGCATCAAGTCTAGTAATATCTCCTGAAGCCATATGACTTATTTTTTCAGAGCCTCTGCAATTAAGGGCCCAAGTCTGGACCACCAATGTAACTTCACTCCTCCAGGAATCCAAGTACTGAAGGCAGGCCATAGCCTTTCTCGATCTTTGAAGTTGTACCCATTTTAGTGGACTTTTACTCTTAAAACATAAGGATCAGGGGAATTCTGTTCCTGAATAAAATGTAGTAAGTTCGTAGCAGACTAGAATTCCCATTGCAACAATTATAAAGAACCAGATAAATTAAGAAAGTCACATTTTTAAGAATCTCAGAAAATGAGGAAGCAATGAAGGCTACATAAATCACCAATTGTTTTCTTCCTTGGGGACATTTTACAATTCTGGGCATGGACTGAGAATTTGACTTGACTTATAAAGAAGGAATCTACTTGGGGAAAGAGAAACCAGAGAGGTTTTTGGTAGACACGTGGGGCCGGTGGGAGAAACCAGAAACTTGGTAAGTGCTAAACACATAGCTGGTTTTCCCCCGGGACATCTTCTGGGTTCAGGGGCTATGCAAAGAAGGCTGGGGCATTTGTTTAAAGACTTCAAAAAGTCATAATAAAATCTCCTCTAGTTTCATGGTGCTAAGGGGAAAAAGTCTAATTAAAGGAAGAAGTCTTGCCATTCAAACACACAGCCAGCCACCCTGCTTAGGACATCTTCCAGATTTTGAAGCTGTAATGGGACAAGGGGTGCAAGGCTAAAGAGCTAAGTTCAAGACCTCTAATGTACAGCACTAAATTCCCCACAATCTTTCAGAACTGAGAAGACAGAATTCCTGCAGGCTGTAATCAAAAGTCCAAAATAGCTATGTTTGAGGAACAGAGAAAAACCAGAAGCAGACTAAGTCTTACTAAAGCTGCAACTTAGCCCCTATTCAGCTCGAAGATAAAACCTTCATCCTAAGAGTGTTTCCAAAGAGGAATGTGGAAGCTCTTTCTAGTATAGGGCATCAACTGGAGCCTCTGCAGTGCTTCTATTTATAATGTCTGGTTTATAATAAAAAAATTACTAGACATGCAGAGAAGCAGAAAAATGTGACTGATCATTATAATCAAGAGAAAAGATAAACAATAGAAGCAGACCCACAGATAATCCAAATATTGAAGCTGGCAGACGAGAACTTTATTAAAAAACTCAATATACTACATGAAATGGAAGAAAATAGGGGAAATGGATGAAATGATAATGAATATAAAAATATTTAAATTTTTGTAAAATAATCAAATGGACATTCTCTGACAAATATAACATCTGAGTAAAACACATTAGGTACATTTAACAGCAGACTGGACAGAGAAGTAGATAAAATTATTAGACTTTAAGATAGGATTATAAAATATATACAAATCCAAGAACAGATGAAAAGAATGTGTAAAAAGAAAACTGAGCATACAAGATAGTTAAAAGGTATACCATATTCATTTAAAATTCTGGAATAAAAGGAGAAATAAATGGGAGCAGAAGCAATATTTGTGGAAATAACAGCCAAAACGTTTCCAAAGTTAATAAGACATTATTCAACAGATTCAAGAAGCACATCAAATTCTAAGCAAGATAAATAAAAGGAAAACAACAGACATATTTTTGTCAAACTTCTAATAATGAAAAATTAAAAGAAGTCTTAAAAGCATCCAGAGGGAAAAAATACATTAACTTCAAAGGAGCAACAATAAAATGAATGGCTGACTTTTCAACATAAATTATGAAAGCCAGGAGATAATGGGATAATATCTCAGAGTCCTGGAATAAAAGACTGTCAATTTAGAATTCTATGCTTATTTAAAATATCATTCAAAAATGAAGGAAAAGTAAAGAAATTTTCACCCAAATGAAAATGAATTTTTAACCAACAGATCTTCACTACAAAATTAATTAAAGAAAAAATTTAAAGTGATCATATAAAGGCATAAAACTTAAAGAAGAAATAAAGAGCATCAGAAAGTGTAAATATGTGGGTAAAAATAAAATATTATTGATTGTTTCATGTAACAAGAATAATGTCTTGTTGAAATTATAACATATAAACAAAATATGTGACAATAGCACAAAGGCTGGAGGAAAAGTATTGTCAAGAATCCATATTGAGACGACGGACAGAGAACAGAGAGGGCCGAGAGACGTCGGGATATGATGGCCAGCTGCAGAGAGGAGTACCCTCTCAGCCTAGAGCTGCAGAGAGGATGCACCAGTAGAGTGGAACTACCCTCTTTGCTGAGAGCTTCAGAAATATGCAGAGAGTTGTCTGTGTACCTCATTCTTCCCGGATGCAGAACAAGAATTTGGGCAAAGGCACCATGTCCACAGAAGTTTCTGGCCAGAAAAATCGACACCCCAGAGATTCAGTAATAAAAACATTGAAGAGGCTTATCTCAAACTCCTGGATTCAAGGGGTCCTCCTGCCTCAGCCTCCCAAAATGCTGGGATTACAGGAAAACTCATTGATTTACAAAATTGAACAGTGGACATCATATATGGGACAACTGAGACTCTCAGATTACATTGTAACAGATCCTCTCAAGCATGCAAGGGTCATGTCAGCTTCCTTTTCAGAGTTACAAACTACTAATGAATGGTGTATCCTTCTAGATAAAGCGCACAGACACCGCCACACTCCAATACACGCCTAAATTTCATTTTAAAATAAAGACAGAGTTTCACTCTTGTTGCCCAGGCTGGAGTGCAATGGTGCAGTCTCAGCTCACTGCATCCTCTACATCCCTGGCTCAAGTGATCCTCCTGCCTCAGCCTCCCCAGGTACTTGGGATTATAGGTGCTGGCCACCACGCCTGGCTAATTTTTGTGTTTTTAGTAGAGACAGGGTTTCACTATGTTGACCCGGCTGGTCTCGAACTCCTGACCTCAGGTGATCTGCCAGCCTTGGTCTCCCAATGTGCTGGGATTACAGGCATAAGGCACAATGCCCGGGCTTATAAACAGAAGTAAAGAGGACATACCATGTAAAAAAACAAAAAGAATGCATATTATGGTCTCCAGAGAAATCATAAAATAATAACACAATTTATTACTAACCATATAGTAAGTAGAGAAATGAAATAATAAAATATGCTTGATTAATTCAAAGGAAGACTAGAAAAGAAGAATAAATAAGCAAAGAACAGATGAACTGAAATAAAATAAATAGCAAGATAGTGGACTTAAACCCAACTATATCAGTAATTCCATTCCATATGAATGAGCCAAACAATAAAATTCTTTTAAAGATTGTTAGATTAAATTTTTAAAACTTGACTATATGCTACAGACAATAATTACTATACACATAGAGATACAGAAAGGGTGAGAATGAAAAGATGGTAAATGATATATCATCTTGACACTAACCAAAAGAGAGCTGATGTCATTGTACTAATAGCAGACATACCCAAACACACTGTATGTTAGCCTAAGAGGAAGTCTTAATTTTTTTTTCAAAGGATTCAAATTATATGTAATATGTTCTCTGACTACAATAGAATTAAAATATAAATAAATCAGAGAAAGATAATTAGAAAATCCCCCAAATATTTGGAAATCATGCAATATACTTCTAAATAGCTCAAGGATTAATAAACCAAATACAATTAGAAAATACGAGCAAAATGATAATAAAAGTGATTTATTAAACAGTGATGCCAAAAAGGAAATTTACAGTTCCAAATGCAAATGAATATTTGAGATGAGAAAAAAAAGAAAGACTGAAAATCAATAGCCTTATTCAGACAAATTTAATCCAAGGAAAATACAAGAAAGAAAATATTAATGAGCAGAATTAATAGGTTAAAAAACATATTATAGGGAAAGCAAACAGCCAAAAGTTAGTTCTTTGAAAATAGTAATACAATTGATAAGTCCTTATTAATGCTGATCAAGAAAAAGAGGGAGAGAAAACACAAATTACCAATATCAGGAATAAAGGAAAATTATCACTACAGACATTTAATAAATATAAACAATCGTGTGTCACTTAATTTTAAAAATTGAGATAAAACAGATAAAATATTGTTTAAAAATAAACTCCAAAATGGACACAAGAAGAAATAGAAAATCTCAACAGTTCTGTATCTATTAAAGAAATTGAATCTATATATTGAATTGTTCTATGTCTATGAAGTTGAATAGTTTATATCTATTAAAGGAATTGAAAGAAATTAAAACTCTTTTCACAAGGGCTTCAATGGTGAATCTTTACACATATTTAAGAAATAAATAATATCAGTCTTACACAAACTCTTCCTCTTCACTTTACTGTGTTTTTAAATCTTTGGCTAGGTAAATCAGGAATTTAGTCTAAAAGGGGGTAAAAAAAGAAGACAAGTGTTCTTAGAGTTGTCTCCAAAGTGGCCTACAACCTCCCAGCAAATTTGCTTTCTTGACCAGAAACACTACATTTTAAAAAGAGTTTACTCCCCAAGGGGGCAAGAGAGTTTACACCTTTAGAAACATAATCCTAGTTTTTCTTATTGTGGGTTGGGGATAATGGATGTGAATTTCTACATTGTAAATCTACAGGGAAGAAAAGGCTACAAGCAAACTTTTTCAATAAGTCTATCAGCTCAGTGGTAATATAAAGTGCTTAGGACAGTGCCTAGTTTATAGCAGTCACTCGAGGTTTTTTTGTTCCATCCTCACTTTAACTTTCAAATCTGTAGCTTGTAGTAGACACTTGTTTATTGCCCCAGCTTCCACTTATCTTCTTGGGCAATAGTCCTCAAATTCTCCTGTATAGGGACTATTTTACCTCTTTTCACAACCCATATATAGATGACCCTATATTTGGGCTTTAGAGGTCAAAAAGCACCATGGACCAATGAGGTCCAGTGAAACCATGATGGTTAATTTTATGTATCAATTTGACTGGGCCACAGGATGGTCAAACATTATTCTGAGTGTTTCAGTGACAATGTTTTTGGATGAGATTGTCATTTGAATCAGTAGGCTGAGTAAAGCAGATTGTCCCCCTCATGTGGGTGGGCCTCACCCTTCAGCTGAAGTCCTGATTAGAACAAAATGGTTGACGCTCTCCCAAGTATGATGGAATTCCTCCTGTGTGAGTACCTTCAAACTGAAACAGTGGCTCTTCCTGGGTCCTTTGGACTGGAATTACACCATCAGTTCTCTGGCCTTCAGACTTGGACTTTGGACTTGCACCACCAGCTCTCCTGGGTCTTTAGATTTCTGACTCACTCTGCAGATCTTGACATTTGTCAGCCTCCATAATCATGGGAGCCAATTCTTTATAATAAATTTCTTTATATATGTATATATGTGTGTATATATGTATATATTTATATATATAAACATATTTACATATTTTATATATGAGGAGTCAATAGAGCTAAAAGTGGAGCTGCTCAGAGGATGGGGAGCAGAGAGAAGGATCCTGGGGACATTGGCTAAGCCCTCATTTAAGTTGCTCCTGAAGCTCCCCTGGATCTTTCAACTTTTCAGCATCTATCAGCCAATACATTCTTTTCTTTTATGAGAATTTGGGCTGATTTTTCTGTCACAGGCAAAGGAAGTGTTTTCCTTAATGAACACACACACGCACGTACACACAGACATATGCACACACATACACATGTACACATAGACACATGCACACACTTATGTACACACAGACATACACATATACACACACACATACACAAATGTACACACGTATACACACACACATACAGATGTCCCTGATTTTGCTTTATTTTTATTGATTCTGATTCAAGTATGCTTTACTTAATAGGGCATTTTGTCTTCTTTTTTTACACCAGCACTGAACAATCAAACTTTCTGCATGGATGGAAATATTTTATATCTGCACTGTCCAATGAAGTCCCTGGACCGGGTAAAAGTGCCTAAAAGAGAATGTTGACCAAGAAGAGAAGAGGCCAAGGATGGGGTCTGATGAAGGAGGAAGAGCTAGCAGATGAGAAATGGCCAGTAGAGTTGAAGGAGTCCAGATAAATGTGCAGCACAGAAGCCTAGAGAAGAACATGTCTCAAGAAGAGGGTACCAACCATTCCTACGGTGTGCAGCTGAGAAATCAAAGATGTGGGTAGAGAACTGCTGTTACTGATAAATGCCCATTCAGGGGTGTGGCAGAGATGAAAGCCCATTGGAGTGGGCTTAGGATGAGAATGAATGATGAGGAAACATAGACCCTGAGGTTGGATGGCTCCCTCCAGAAATTTTTCAGTGAAAGGAAACAGGGAACTGCGCAATAGCTAAAGGGAGGATGGGATCACTTTTTTTGAGAGAGATGATGCTAAGTCATTTTTATATTATATGCTAGTAGGAAAGATCCAGTAGTGAAGGAGAAGTCAGTGGTGCACAAGAGGAAGGAGACAACTTCAGGATTGCCACCCTTGAGAAGGTGAGAGGGGCCAGATCCAGAACATATACATGCTTCTCTGCAAGCAGGACCCTGTGTGTTTAATACAGCACTGACTCAGTGAATAAACTGAAACTTGAAAAGGTAGAAACAGAAAGCCAATGTTCTTTCCCACCACCATGCCACAGAACTACCTCTCTCTGTACTTTCCTGCTCCTGGACAAAAGTTCTAGAACATCTCATGGCTTTTTCAATTACTCTCAGTTACTCTCAGGTAACAATAACAAAAAAATTCATTGTTCATATTTAGCACCCTGTGTATTATCAATGCTCCAAAATTTAATTTTAAGTTTCTCCCCTCCTCTAGCTCTGGCCTTTGCCACACCAGGAAATCACCAGTGAGGGAAGGGTAGCAGAAGTTGCTTCTCTTTTCCTGCTTGCTTCACCTCATCCACGGTCAGTCTGACCTGCTGGTTTTTGTTTTGTTTTGTTTTGTTTGGAATTCCATGGTTGGAATCCAGTAGGTAAGAAAGGTAAGAGAAAGGCCTTATTCAGTTAGTGTGTTATAATTCAGCATACATGCCCTTTCAGGATGCAGAATTTAAATACTAATTTTCTCTCTTCTGAAGCATTTTTATAGATTCTTCAAAGACTTACAATGGATAAGAATCTCCCAAAGAGATCAGCTGGACTCCAGCCCCATGGTTTCTGACAGTTCATCTCCATCTGTTGAGGTCACCTTTTCTCAAGGCCCTCTTGGTGTCTCTCACAAAATGACCCAATCTAGTCCCTTCCATGGGGTTCTCATCTGACTGAGGGGAAACAGCTTTGCCTCACCAAACCCTGAAAGTACAACTTATGACCTTTGAAACTCTCTATTCCATGACTCCAGAGCAGCAAACTAGAGACAGTTTCCCCTCTTCAGACTCCTCATGTTTTCCTTCATACTCCAGGGGACACATGTCAACTTCTCTGAGAGTTTATCTTCCAACTCTCCTTAGTTGGTTTGAAATGGCAGATGCATTCCCTCCCCTCCCTCCCCAGTGCCCCCACACACTGACAACTCTCTCCAAAGATGCTCTCCAACCTGGTATCTCTGATCCTCTCTATTATGTCACCTGGATCTGGCCAATGGACTAATGCCAGCAACACAGATGTCACTGTCTCCAAGCATATCCTGCCTAGATGGTTCAATACCTCCCTTTGGAATACTAGCATATTTGGTTCTCAAATTTGGGGTACCTGCCAAAACTCTGAGAGCAAATGAATCTCATTTTAATATTCTACAGAAATCCATAAACAGAGGGGTGAGTGCATAAACAGTCAGTGTCGCTGCTGTGGCCAGAGTTGGCCTGATATTGCATTTGACTTTCATAAATTATTCCTTCCAGCATCCTTCTTCCTAACCATTTCTCTTATACTCTAGAGCAGAAGTAGGAAGGGGCAGGGAGACCACATGCCATTACAAAGGTTGTTAACTGCACAAGGCACCTGGCTGAAGAGGTGAATGGTAAATGAAATATAAAGTACTGTTTGTTTTAGGTCCCCAGCTTGGGGCTGCACAGTCCTTGAGGGGAACCTGTTTTATTTCATTCTCAAAAAGGTGTCTCATGATTTAGCAGAGGCCCTGGAAAGAAGCTACAGAAACACAGGAGGAATCACTGGTCCAAACAGAATGATAATGCCTCTGTGGTAGAAGAGAGAGTGCTATAATAGTAGTATGAGATTTACTTTTGTCCAAAAGGATGGTGTAACTTAATACAGAAAATCCAGGAGGCACACTGATTGGGGCTGGCGAGAAGGGATAAGCAAAGATACACTCAAACCAGGAAGAATGGGCAGAATTTGAACTGGGTTAAAAAGTTAGTAGAGCCAATTAAATTCAAATGGAGAAGACAACTCATCTAAAATTACTTTCTCTCATTTTGAAATATTATTTGGTATTGGTTCATTGTTTTAATTATTCAACTATGTTACAGAAATGCTTCTACACTTCTTTGCACTAACAGGATTCCAGACCCTGCCCATGGGGTTAACAGTGTGATCTGAGTACACCTCCCACCCCTTTCCTCGCCTGGAACATTTGACCCTCTGAAGTCATCCAAAAGATCTGGATCAGGGGGGCTAAGAGACTACGTATGTCTATGAGTGGTAGAGGTAATGGCTGTTTGCATCTCCCTTAGGTTAATACTCAGAAATAAATATAAATTCCAGGAAGGAAGCTTCTGATTGTGTAGTTACGGTAAATTACTTTGGTTTAAACTACCAACTGTAGCTGGACTTGTGAGAGAGTGAGTGAGAGTGAGCAAGTAAGGCAAAAGAGAGAGAGATTGATTATGGTTGTTAAGTTTCTCGAAAACTCTTAGCTACATTTTGGCTTCTTCTTGATATAACACAAAACAAACTATTCTCATAAGTAAACAGAGGATATTAAAAACTTCCTTTTTTTTTTTTTTTTGAGTCAGGGTCTCACTCTTTTGCCCAGGCTGGAATGCAATGATGTAATCACGGCTCATTGCATCCTTGACTTCCCAGGCTCAAGTGATCTTTCCACCACAGGCTCCCAAGTAGCTGGGACTACAGGCACAAGCCATCACGCTCAGCTAATTTTTATTTTTTAAAATTTTTTTGTAGAGATGGTTTCTCATTATGTTGTCCAGGCTGGTCTTGAACTTCTGGCCTCACACAATCCTCCCACCTCAGCCTTCCAAAGTACTATTACAGGTGTGAGCCACCGTACCTGGTCAAAAAATTCTAATCCATAAGAGAGTAACACAAAGCCCCAAGGTAAATTACCTTGTTTATTAAAGAATAAAGGTAGACCTAAAGGCAGGTACTTTCCTCTCCTAGCTCGCACTGCATTTAGTATTCAGTATAACCTGCTATTTATAAAGTTATCCAAAGACATCTTGGCATGAACCAAACCACACAGACAAGATAACATCACTTCCCTGGGAATTGCTAAGCTTCCTTCAGTCTCTCCCCTGTCAGCAGAGGCAGAGAGGTGCTGCCTCAATCCTAGCATACTGGAGACATGATTTTTCCACTGCAAGTTGCATCCTATTTCATATCCACATGGGATCCTGACAACTGAGGACTAAGGTAGATAGTGAGCCTCTGAGCAAGTTCACTGTTGATGGGCTTGTCACTAAAAATTCACTTCAGTTGTATAGAACCCAAACTAAGTATTACAGGAGAAGGGATCTGCCTTACAACCAGAAAAGAGACGTTACTCTCCATACTAGCCATAGAGATTTTCAGCAGTGCAGGACAATAAACATGAGCAGGTTGGACTCCTTGCCTGATGTGAGAATTCCTCTGCAGCATCCTTGTCAAATTCTCATCTATTGGTAGAAGCAGAATTGCTGGGTAGAAGAAAAGCACATTATTACTTTTATAGGCACTAAGAAATCACACTCCGAAAAGGTTATAACAAGTTATACTCCCTTCAATTAGGTTTTACGTTGTCTCCTATTCTCACTAGCACCAGACATTCAACATTATCAGATTATTTAGTTTTGTCAAATCCAATTTACCAAATAGTATATCTGTATATATGCATATCTATATTCATATAGAGTGGGTATTTTAATTTTTTTTTTATTTTTGAGATGGAGTCTTACTCTGTCGCAGAGGCTGGAGTGCCACTGTGCCATCTCAGCTCACTGCAACCTCGGTCTCCTGGGTTCAAGTGATTCTCCTGCCTCAGCCTCCCAAGAAGCTGGGATTACAGATGCACGCCACCAAACCCAGGTAATTTTCGTATTTTTGTAGAGACAGGTTTCACCACGTTGATCAGGCTGGTCTCAAACTCCTGACCTCAAGTAATCCACCAGCCTCGGGCTCCCACAGTGCTGGGATTACAGGCATGAGCCACGGCACCCAGCCTAATTTGTATTATTGATATTAGCAGGTTTATTGCTAATTAGCGTTTCTTCTTTAATTGAGTTTTTCTTTTTCCTTATTTTTTTCTGTATAAGCCTTTCATCTGCTATGTATGTTTCAAATTTTTCCCCATCTTTCTCACTTGTTCTTTAACTTTGTTCAGAGTATATTCTGTCATGTAAATATTTTACATTTTCAATGTGGTCAAATATGTTGGTCTTTTAGGATTTCTTGGTTTTACACTATGCTTAGAAAGGTCTTTCCTATTTCGCAATGATGAAAATACTCATTCTTCTGGAGTTTTGTTGTCAACTTTTTGCAAATCATTTATTCATCTAGATAGAGCCTGAATATAAAGATCTTTTTTCTTTCCAAATAGTTTAAAAGACCTCTTATACTTCCATTCTCCAATCTGAATAGCTGAATGAATGAGAAAGTGAAAAATAGTACTGGCAATTAGTTAAATGGGCTCTTACTGTTTTTTACCACTGCTTCAGATCCAGGACAAAGGGAAGGGACTGAATTCCCGTTCTGCAGAGGTTACACCTGCCTCCTTATTTTGTCATATCTTCCCTGAGTCTACATAATAATTAGTTAGCAAAATAACATAATTGGAAAAATAGCTTCTCTGAGATGTGTAGATACTTTCTCAAATGTGCACTGACTAAGGTCTCATCATAATTTTCTTAAGGAACAACTCTCTTTCCATCCTAAATGCCAGACCAATGATATGATCTTTGGCAATCTACTCTGGAAGAAATAAAGCAGCATCTCATTCATTCCTTGCTGTGTTCAGATGACAGTCTATGAAGTATGCGTGTATTTGTAGGGGTGAAAGTGACAAAAAAGAAGGCAAGCCATATGAAGATTATATCTACTTAAAATTGACACATTTAAATGTCTGCAAAGATTCCAGACACTGTTTTAAGACAGCTGAAAAATCACAAAACTATTCTGCCCACATGCCCCAAATACTCTATCTCACCGTAGTCCTCTTGGATTTACACATACCAAAATGCTCAAGGGCCATTTCCTGAATTCCTGCCAAATGTTGCGATAACACTTCAGCTTAGATTACTTCAAATTCCAAGGAAAACACCAAAGTGATTTACGACAAGGAAAAAGAGATATTTGAACTAAAAACATAATCAACAGTAATTTACAAACTGAAGATAATTTTATGTCACTACTCAATTTTGGAAAAGCAACTCTTGTAGGAATTTCCCTTCTCTCCCCCAGATACAAATAGCCAGGCTTTTCATATGGACATCACTATTTACAGTAAATGGAAGACCTTGCATCTCACTTCTAAAAATAGGTAAGATACTCTATAAAATGATCTGTCTCACTTCAAATAATCCCTTTTACTTATTAAAATAGGTATTTATATTTTATCTTATAGAGATCATTTCCTTATGGAGTTAAAAAATGGATGGCCAGGTGCAGTGGCTCACGCCTATAATCCCAGCACTTTGGGAGGCCGAGGCAGGAGGATCACTTGAGCCCAGGAGTTTGAGATCAGCCTGGGCAACATAATAGAACCCCATCTCTACAAAATACATTTTTTTTAAAAAAGATGGATGTGTCACTTAACTTTGTTGAAACTGATCTAGAGTTACAGGTTGGGCTGAAAATTATAAAATTCTAATTTATTTGAAAAATGTTAAAGTATCAAGTTAGCTTTCATCTTTGTAAGGATATTACTGCATCCTTTGTTATACTGAAAAAATTTAAGTTCCTATATTATTTTACTCATGATAAAAAAATGGCTACATCAAAACAATTGGCAAATATACATACTTTGATAGATTTTATTAAGCAGTGGTCTTTCACCAATGATTATACAGTTATGCATCACTTAACAACAATGGGGATACATTCTGGGAAATGCATTGTTAGATGATTTTGTCATTGTGCAAACATCATAGAGTGTGCTTACACAAACCTAAAGGGTATATAGCCTACTACACACCTAGGTTATATGGTATAGCCTATTGCTCCTAAGCTACGAACCCATTCAGCATGTGACTGTACTGAATACTATAGGCAATTATAACACCATGGTAAGTATTTATGTATCACAACATAGAAAAGGTACAGTAAAAATATGGTATTACAAACTTTTGGGGCTACTGTCATATATGCAGCCTATCGTTGACCAAAACATCATTATGCAGCGTATAACTATTTTTTAAAATTCTCACTCTTATTTCATCCAAGTAGTTAAATTCTTAATGAATTTTGTCCCCAAAATTTGTAAAAAAGAAAAATACAGGAAAACAGGTCCATTTATAATAGGGGCAGCAGAGGAGAGGGTTATAGCTTAGAAACTGGAAAGAACAGTTCTGTTAAAACAAGCAAAAGCAAAAGACATTTAAAGTTACCAAGCAACTATGACAGGAAGATGGTGAGGCTGAGTGAAAATGATTGTTTAGGCTATAGCTTTAAAAATCAGCTGGACTTATCGCCATTTAAAAATAGATTTCAAGCAAAATAATAAAAACCCGTATTCTACAGTTATTATTTAGTCTAAACATTAGTTGTGATGGGCAGAATAACAGCCCCCAAAGATGTTCAGTCCCTACTTGCTGGAACTTATGAATATATTACTTAATGTGGCAGAAGGGACTGTGCAGATGTGATTGAGGATCTTGAGATGGTGAGATTACAATTGATAATAAATTATAATATTATCTGTATTATCTAGGCAGGCCAAATGTAATTGGAAGGGTCCTTCTAAGAGGGAGGCAAAAGAGTCCAAGTGAGAGATGTGATGCTAGAAGCAGAGAGTCACAGAGAGATTTGAAGGTGTTACATTATTAGCTTAGAAAATGGAGGGAAGGGCTTTGAGCCAAGGAATACAAGTGGTCTCTAAAAGCCAGAAAGCGAGGAAATGGATTCTCCCCTGGAGCCTCCAGAGGGAATACAGCCCTGCCAACACCTTGACTTTAGCCCAGTGAAACTGATTTTGGACTTTTCACCTCCAGAACCATAAGACAATACATCTGTTTTGTTAATGCTGCTATATTTGTACTAATTTGTTACAGTGGCAATAGGATACTAATATATTAGTGTAGCCCAAGCCATCTGTGAAATGCATACATTTGCACTCATTTGAACAAGAGACCTCCATATGGGTCTCACATCTCTCTATGTGAAGAGCTTTGTGGAACAATATTCTGGACAGGTAAATGCACAGGGCTAGCAGCCTAGAGGAAGTAAGTGTGGAAGGAAAAGAGTTGGAGAAGAACTGATGGGTACAAGAGACCACATTTGCAGTAGAAAAGACCCAAGGTAAGGGGATGAAGGTCACTGTCGGATACCAGTGCCTCTGCAATGAAGGTTTCCAGGTGAAGACCAACTCCAGTAAAGAGCTTGGTGGAGATCCTGGTCCCTATACTCATTTTTAATTTTTTTTCTCTTTCTTAACTAGCCAATCACAAAACATTTAAATGTATTTGCTGCACTTACAAATATCTCTAGAAATATGTAATACATGATTTCAAAATGGGCCTGAACAGTTGTCTGAGTGGGAGGCAAATTCAATTAGTCTGCGTCCTATTGCCTGGTGAGGTGGCCTGCTGGGGATCCATGGGGCAGGCTGGTAGAGAACTGAGCTCTTCTTTCTGGCAGTCATTTAACACTCAGTGAGGTCAAATACTATCACCCCTGGCTCAGACAGGACCCAGGGCTATTAGGGGAGAACAGAATGGCAGGTGCCTGAGGCTTTGAGTAAGGAAGGAGGCGCTCATTCACCTGCATACTGTGTCTGAGTCAGGCTGCCCCAGAGTGCAGGAATCAAGGGCAACAGATCTCTGCTGCTCCTGCCATCATGTGTTCATCCCCTCTGCGGCTGAAGTCACACAGGCCTCTAGGTGACCCAATCCTGGCCTCCCAGGCTCAGTTCTGTGTGGAGTCCACAGATGCTGCTCCCCAGACCAAGTGCACAGGGTGCTACCAGTCAAGCCTCCTGTTCTGCTTGACTGGTTCTTCCTGAAATTCCCTTGTTTCACCACACAGAACGTGGTAAAGCTTGCTAATGATTGTAAACTGGAATCCTCTGGCATATATGTGTGGTCTACTCTGCTAAGTGGTTTAAAAAATTACTTATAAAATGCTTCAAACATACAAAAAATATAAGAAATAGTACAATAAACATATATGTACCTGGTATCTAGATTCAATCATTGGTAACATTTTACTGTGTGTGTTTTTGTGGAGAGAGAAAGAGTAAGGGAGAGAAAGGAATTCTGAAATAAATTACAGACATTATCACACTTCAACACTTCACAACTTAGTTTCTTTTAATCTTTCTAATCTACAACAGTCTCCCCGCCCTGGTCTGCTTTTGTTGTTCTTGTATTTTAATGACTTTGACTTATTGAAGAGACCAGGGCAGTGTGTCTTATAAGACAGCTCATATTCTGAACATGTCTGATTGTTTCCTTGTGGTACACATGACGCTTTAAAAATATATATGTTTTTTGAATAAATAGCCTACATTTAGAATTTGGGCAATTTTGTGTAAAATTCTGGATTTCTGGCTTTAAAAACTTTTTAAAAAATCAAAAGACCTGGCAGTGCCTGGCGTGTATTCCTGGCTGGTTGCAATTTGTGGCCCAGTGTATGAGCTGCTGCCTTTGAGAGGGCATCATGTTGTAGCTGAGCGTCAAGTGCTATTCCTTACTGTGTCAAATCAACTGCCAACACACCTCATCTATGTGTGTAGTCCCCAAGGGCGACTGAGTTTATAACTGTATCAGTCCAGGTTCTCCACAAAAACTGGACCAACACACTGTCCATGAAGGCATTTGTTTTAAGGAATTGGCTCACAGGATTATGGGGGCTGGCACGTCCAAAATCCACAGGGCAGGCTGGCATGCTGGTAACTCAAGCAGGATTTTGATGTTACAGTCTCTCAGAATTCCTTCTTCTCTGGGAAACTTCAGTTTTGGCTCTTAAAACCAGCACTGATTGGTGAAGCCCACCCACATTATGGAGGGTAATCACCCCTGCTTAAAGTGAATTCATTGTAGATGTTGACGACATCTACAAAACACCTTCACAGCAATATCTAGACTAGGGTTTGACCAAATGACTGGGCATCACAGCCTAGCCAAGTTGACACACAAAATTGGCCATCACAGTGACTCTGTTTTAGAACCAAACATGAGAATGTTGTTTTTACATAGCTTTCTTCTCCCAAAACCTTTCTCCTGCTTCATATTGGTTTTCCATCGCTGTGTCACAAATTACCACAAACTTAGTGACTTAAAACACAAATTTACTATCTCGTAATTTTCATAGCTCAGAAGTCTGGATATAGTGTAGCTGAATTCCCTTCTCAGGGTCTTCCCTGACTGAAATCAAGGTGGGGCTGCATTCTCCTCTAGGGTTTGAGGTCCTTTTCCATGCTCTCTGGCTGTTGGCAGAATTCATTTCCTTACAGTTGTAGGACTGAACTCTGCCAGCTGGGAACCACTTTCAGCCTTTAGAGGTTATCTACATTCCTTACCACGTGGCCCTTTCTATTCTTAGGCCAATAAAAATATGTCAAATTCTCTGTGTCAAATTTCTGCCTTCCTTGTCAACCACCAGCTGGAGAAAACTCTCTGGTTTTAAAGGGCTTATGTTATTCAGTCAGGCCACCAGATCATCCCCCTTTCTTAAGTAAACTGTGCCATATAACATGACCTAATCACAGGAGTAAACTCTATTACACTCACGGTCCTGCATCATATCCATTATGCAGGAGACGTGTACATGGAGGAGGGTCCAGAATCTTGGGGCCCTCTTAGAATTCTGCCTACCACATGCTTCTTCAAGTTATTTGCAGAAGGTTTTACCCTCTATATTCAAGAAAATAACAGAATTAAAGTGAAATGCTCAAAACTCAATGACTGAGCAAACCCATTTTCCTAATGAGTATAAGAAGTAGCTAGTGGCTGAGCAATACCTTCCCACATAAAGAATCAGGAGAACTATCAAATAGAGCCTCGCTAAATAATGCATTCTCATAAAGTGTAAAAGGGATCTCCCTTTCATCTGTCATACAAACTCTGCCTTCAGAGTAAGAGTTTACTCATCCTTTCCCATTCTGAGGTTTATTGGTAGCTTCTTGTAAAACCAGCCTCAGTTGCACCCAGCCACACAGACATAAAAGACCTATGAAAGCAAAACCAGAGACCAAACAAAGAGCTGCCCTAACTCTTTTAGGGTTGTATTTTTAAGTGATCACAAAAGGGGGAAGAAGAAAAAAAATCCCAAGCAGAAGCCCACAAATAGAGAGAGTTTATAGTAGTAATTCAAGTTTCTTACATTCAGTTCCTTGTAGATTGTTATTTGGTGTTTTTTGTTTTTTGTTTTTTGTTTTTGAGACGGAGTCTTCAGCCCGGGCTGAAGTGCAGTGGCCGGATCTCAGCTCACTGCAAACTCCGCCTCCCGGGTTTAGGCCATTCTCCTGCCTCAGCCTCCCGAGTAGCTGGGACTACAGGCGCCCACCACCTCGCCCGGCTAGTTTTTTGTATTTTTTAGTAGAGACGGGGTTTCACCATGTTAGCCAGGATGGTCTCGATCTCCTGACCTCGTGATCCGCCCATCTCGGCCTCCCAAAGTGCTGGGATTACAGGCCTGAGCCATGTTATTTGGTGTTTTTAAGGAAACAGGATGGTGTTTTAAGGAAAAGGCAACCTTAAAGAAGCATGCAAAAACAAAATTCCAGACTTACAGAAATGATGACTGGACCACAAAATGTGTAGTCACATTTACGGGTGTTATCTTTTCATAACTCCTTCCTGTGTTTCTTCTGGGCCATTTTACCAAGAGATGTCATGCATTCATCTGCCAAAAAATACAGTGGCAGCAAATGAGCCCCCCTTATTCATCACATTTCTGTTATACATAGAGCGGTACACTGGTTATACCACAGTCACTCAGTCCTTGCCCCAGAATATTTTCCCAAAAAACCTTTACAGGAAAGTGAAAAAAAAAAAAAAATACAAAAAAGAGGTGGTTCAATTCTTTTACTTTTCTGTTACTGGAAAAACTGAAAAAGGAATCCAGATATCACTGACTGAGAATAACTCATTTTTCTATGATCCAATCTATAATCCTGTGCAACAGAGAAGAATCCAAGCCATTAAAAACTGTTTTGAGTAATGCTTGTATACCTATTTCAGCCTGTTATATGATGCACTGCATTTGACCATCGACTCAGAGATCTGCTGAAATGAACTGTTGGAAGTCCCCCTCGGGAGAACTTTTCCTCATTGAGAAGCCACAAATAATACCTCGCTTGAAGTGTGATTAGAAAAGTTTACAAGGAACTGAAATATTCTCATGAATTTCAATGTTTAATTTAAGCATGTCTTCCCCAAAAGAAATCTAAACAAAAACCTTGCCAAATACCTCTGGTAGCAAGGAGAACTAATAATGGAATCTCCTGCCAAGTGTTCTGAGAGGTTGAGAATAATGATATCCATCTTAAGAGAATTTCTAGGTCGTGGATTTTCCCTCCAATCCCAACGTTTTCAGGAGCTATTTTTTATGCCTAGGATATTTCTTATTATATTTATTAAATGATGAAGAGGAGAGGGGATGGGGGACAAAGAAATAATTAATTGGTTTTCTTGCATGTTGTAACTTAAGGAGAAAGACAGACATGACATGATGAGGAAGAACATTGGAAGCACAGCCAAGGCAGAGGCTGGGAGTAGTCACTGAAAGCAATTAGTCATCCATCATCCCCATCCCCAAAAATCCTGAGTAGGGAACTGGAAAAAGAGCCTTTTGGAGGGGTCAGTGTTCAGAGCTCTTCCAACCAATTTCCTTGCCTCATTTGTAAATTAAAGACACTTTTCATCACCCAGACTTTATTTCAAAGGGAGGTAAGAATAAGGATCTTCTAAACACAGGTCTTCTTGACAACATAAATTATCATTCCCAGAACTTTCCTTCATGTATTCCAATGTTATTACCACTGTTTACCACAATCACGAGATATTCCCCTAGAGATATCTAAAAGATGAGCCATTTAAGTCAACACCTCCTACAAAGTAAATAACTTCTCAGCTCTCAGCTTTCATCCATCCAACATTTTCTTCTTTACAGTACTCCCTACTCTCCCTCTTGACTAAGGAAAATTAGATTCTCTTCTCTGACTTAGCTTTTGTTTTGCATGAGTGCTCACTTGCTTTTCTTCATTCCCCTGACAGCTCCGTATCCAACAGCATCCCTTCTATGAGGATAATTCTCTTTGACTGAAAGACAAAATTATTTGTTCAGTGTCTATTATATGTTCATGGTGTTGGCCTAGAGACTAAGGCAGAATCTCTCAAGTTTGCCATTATAGACACTTTGAGCAGGAAAACCCCCTTTTTGTAGGGGGCCATCTTGTGCGTTGTAGAATGTTTAGCATTATCCCTGGCCTCTGTTCACTAGATTTCAGAAGCACCTCCCTCCCCAGCTGTGACAACCAAGAATATCTCCAAACATTGTTAAATGTCCCTAAGGAGTAAATTTGTCCCCATTGAGAACAAGTAGACTAAGGGAATTTCAACAGAAATAGAAGAAAGAGTCCCTTTCCTTGAGGAGTTTAAAATCTTATGGAGACATAGATTGTTATAGAGAAGCATCTTTAGAAATGATTTACGAACTCTTCCTTTTTTATTAGTGAATACATTGAGTGAGGCACAGAGACATTAAGTGATTCGCTCAGTCGTACAACAGAAATATTCCAGAAAACAAAGGTAGCATATAATCAAGCCTAAATTGCATTCGCGTAGACCGCAGATGCTATGAAAACCTAAAGAAGGAGAGAATAATGCTAGCTGATAGTGGCATGAAAGAGGTAGTACTACACCTCCAAGGATGAGCACTTGAAGGGTGAGATTAGCAGGGAGAAGAAGGAAGGGGATGCCTGGCATGATCATGCATGACCACAGCATATGTAAAGGCTTAAAGGTAAGAGTAGAGCATGGAGCTTTAGAGGAATGAGGCAGGGACTAACTCAGAATGGCCAAAGATAAGGTTGGAGAGGTTAAATGGGTCCAAATTCTGGAGGCTGCTGACCTCCTGGATTAAGTCCAAGATCTGATTGAGAGACCTTCAAAAAATGATTTCTGGCCTCCTCTTGGGGAAGGCAGAAAAACTGAAACCACGCTAATTGGGAGTCAAGAGATTTGGGTTCTAGTCCTAGCAATTCACTGACAGCTGCGTGACTTGGACAATCTCATTTATTTCCCTTGGCCCCACTTCCTGCATCTGTAAAATGGGGGTCGAACTGGATGATCCCTGAGCTCCTTTCCAGCTGTTGCTTGTTCTGATTCACACTTGCTGTCACTTGCACTGATGGCCAAAGAGCTGTTTGCCGCTTGCCCTGATGTGTCTCAGCAGGTACCCTAAGGGGCCCTTGAGGGGAGGGTGCTGTATCTTCTGGCCCAACCACAGGACATCAAATCCACATGTGAGCAGCCTGAATGCAAGGAAATGTGCTGGAGTACCAAATGTTCCTTATTAGTTGCAGTGTTTTCTGTTATTGAATAAGGCCTGCCATTTCCTGACTTTTACTAAACCCAAGATTGCACAGTTTACTGGGTTCAGAAAAAAATAATGTACAACAGCTGAAGGGTAAGTGAAAGAAGAACAAGGTATCTAACATGACATTGTCATATCATTTAGTAAATTCCAACAGATAGTAAAAGGTGTTAGTATAATTTGACATGGATGAGGGCAATCAAAGAAATAAATTAAGGACTTCTTTTCAATTAAGGACACTATCAACAAGATTAAAGGACAGCTGAAAAATAGAGAAAGAAGGCCACGCACAGTGGCTCACTCCTGTAATCCCAGCACTTTGGGAGGCCAAGGTGGATGGTCACTGGAGGTCAGGAGTTTGAGACCATCCTGACCAACATGGTGAAACCCCGTCTCTACAAAAAACACAAAAATTAGCTGGGCGTGGTGGCATGCCTGTAGTCCCAGCTACTCGGGAGACCAAGGCAGGAGAATCACTTGAACCCAGGAAGCAGAGGTTGCAGTGAGCCGAGATCGCGCCACTGCACTCCAGCCTGGGCGACGAAGCAAGACTACGTCTCAAAAAAAAAAAAAAAAAAAAAATTAAAAAAATCTAGAAAGATATTTGTAATGTCTAAAACCAATGAGAGACGGCAGAGGGCAACTGGAATACATATGGAATTCCTGAAGGTCAAAAAAAGAAAGCAGTCCCAACAGGAAAATCAGCAAAGGCTATAAATGGACAATTTCCAAAACAGAAAACCAAAAAAAACTATCAAGTATACCATTAAATACTCAAAGTAAAAGATAATCAGTAAAATGGAAAATTAAAGAAATGGTGATATTTTGATTTGTACCTGTTAGACTAGTAGGAAATTAGAAAGCTGTGTAATGGAAAGTGTTAGCAGAATTGTTGGAACTTATGTGCACTGTTGGTGGGACTGTAAACTGGTACAACCAACGTGGAGACAAACCTGCCAGATACTTAGTTTAACAAAGTCTATTCATACCTATGACCTTTGTTTGTTGCATGAATATCTGTATTGGTTTCCTTTTTAAGTTTGTTTTTTAAATTTTATTGTAAATTAATAATTTATAACTATATTTATGGAGTACAAAGTGATGCTATGATTTATGAATACAATAGGAAATAATTAAATCAAGCTAATTAACATATTCATTACCTCAAATACTTTGATTCATATCAAATATTTTTATCATTTTTTGTGGTCAGAGCATTTGAAATGTATTCCTTTAGCCATTCTGAAATATGCAGTACACTATTATTAAATATATTCACCACACTGTGCAATAAAGCTCAATGAAAAAACACTCATTCCTCCTGTCTAATGGAGACTTCATGCCCTTTGACTATCATGTCTCCATTTCCTGCCCCTGCTCAGTCTCAGTAACCACCACTCTACCCTTTGCTCTATGAATTCGAGTGTTTCAGAATCCACATATATGTGAGAACATGAGGTAATTGTCTTTCTGTGCCTGGTTCATTTTACTCAGCACGTTTTCCAATTCTATCTATGTTGCTGCAAATGACAGAACTGCATGTTTTTGTTTTTGTTTTTTTTTGTTTTTTTTGAGATAGAGTCTCACTGTGTCACCCAGGCTTGAGTGCAGTGGCATGGCCACTGCAACCTCCGTCTCCTGAGTCCAAGCAATGGCGCGCCAGGCTAATTTTTGTATTTTTAGTAGAGACAGGGTTTCACCATGTTGGCCAGGCTAGTCTCAAACTCCTGGCCTCAAGTGATCTGCCCACCTTGACCTCCCAAAGTGCTGGAATTACAGGTGTGTGCCACCATGCCAGGCTAATTTTTCTATTTTTAGTACAGACGGGGTTTTGCCATGTTGGCCAGGCTGATCTCAATATCCTGGCCTCAAGTGACCAGCCTGCCTCAGTCTCCTGAAGTGCTGAATTAAACACTCCCTGCCTGTTTTTTGTTTCTTGAAATAGGGTCTAGCTCTGTCACCTAGGCTGGAGCGATGCAATCACAGCTCACTGCAGCCTCAAACTCCTGGGCTCAAGGGGGCCTCCCACCTCAGTCTCCCAAGTAGCTGGGACTACATGTGTGCCCCACCATGTCTAATTTTTAGAGAAAAATTTTGTAGAGATGGCACCTTGCTATGTTGCCCAGGCTGGTCTCAAACTCCTGGCCTCAAGAGATCCTCCCACCTTTACCTCTCAAACTGTTGGGATTACAGACGTGAGCCACTGCACCCAGTTTTTAAAGGTTGAGTAGTATTCAGTTCCATATTTTCTTTATCCATTTGTCTGTTGATGGACACATAGTTGATTCATAACTTGACGATTGCATATGGTGCTGCCGTGAACATGGGAGTACAAGGTAATTTCAAATCTCTTGGGTAAATGCCCAGAAATGAAATTGCTGAATTATATGGTAATTCTATTTTTTTTTTTTTTGAGGAACCTCCATACAGTTTTCTATAATGGTTGGACTAATTTACATTTCTATCAACAGTTTACAAGGATTCCCTTTTCTCCACATCCTTGCCAAGACTTATCTTTCATCTTTTTGATAATAGCCATTCTGACAGGTATTAAACAGTATTTCATTGTGGATTTAATTTGCATTTCCCTAATGATTAGCAATGTTGAGCATTTTTTCTTATATCTGTTGGCCATTTGTATACCTTCTTTTGAGAAATGCTTATTCAGGTCACTTGCCCATTTTTAAATTGGTTTATTTATTTTATTTTTTAATTTTAAAAATACTCTAACTTATATTTTGTAAGTGGTTTCACTAATGATAACAGTACTAAGATTTATTAAACATTTTTATATACCAGACACTGTTCTTAACACTTGATATAAACCATTTCATCCAATACTCCATATAAACCTATTAAGGAGGCACTACTATTACCACCATTTTCAAAATGAAGAGTATGAGGCACAGAGAGGTTAAGAAACTTTCCCAAGATCACACAGGTAGGAAGTGCAGGGCAAGGATTTAAACTCAGGCAGTCTGACTTTAGAGTTTATAATCACAATACCATATGGCCTCCCCTATGTATAAAAGATGGTTGGTTTTAATATTTTGATACATAAATATAAAATTATGGTGTTTGGGCTGGGCACGGTGGCTCAGGCCTGTAATCCCAGCACTTTGGGAGGCCGAGTCGGGCAGATCACGAGGTCAGGAGATTGAGACCATCCTGGCTAACATGGCAAAACCCCATCTCTACTAAAAATACAAAAAATATATATATACACACACACACATATATATTTATATATATACACATATATATTTTTATATATACATATACACACACACACATATATACATATATATTAGCTGGGCATGGTGGCGGGCGCCTGTAGTCCCAGCTACTCGGGAGGCTGAGGCAGGGAAATAGCGTGAACCCGGGAGGCAGAGCTTGCAGTGAGCCAGATAGCACCACTGCATTCCAGCCTGGGCGACAGAGCAAGACTCCATCTCAAAAAAAAAAAAAAATTATGGTGTTTAAGGCCTATGATCAAGTCACTATAGTGAGGGATTATCAAACTGCCACTCATACAGCAGTCTCTGCTTCATTGTCCTGGAACAACATGCTAAATTAACTTTTAACATAGGTATCTGAAAAGCATTGCACCAGGTTTCCCATAGAGCCAAGCAATCTCTGAAGGCCACTGAGAAATTGTCTAGAATCTCCACTGGTAATATAAAGTATCTCCCAATCCAATGTCTCACCAGAGTTCTAGGCCTCTGTTTCCCACTCCCTACAGCTCAGCACCTACATATTCTATAATCTCATGTGGCAACACTCTCCTCCTTGTACACCAAGCTCCACTTCACTGTCATATTTTCAATGCCTTGAAGTAATTAAGCTCTTTCCTGCTTTACTTTCCTTATTTATGTTTTCCCTCTGCCTAAAATGCTGTCATTTGACTGAATAAAATAAATAAACGAGTGAATGAATAAATGTATTAATAATGCCAAATTCATTATCATTTTATCCAAACAACTCCTCTTCTGTACCTTTCTCTCTCAAGCACTCACGTCATGCTGGACCTCACTTTCTCCCTCTCCCTGGATATGTGATTAGTCACTATACACAATAGATTCTCCCATGTGAAGTCTCCCACATGTAGCCATTCCTTTCCTTTACTACCCTAGCCTCAACTCATAACACTGGGTGTTTTGTGCAACAGCCTTCTTACTGAACTTTGCCAATACTTCTTTCATTTATTGTTTCACGAATTATCTCCTTTGACTTGAACCTCATGCCAGGCACTGAATTAAGTGCTTTGGAGACAATGATGGATAAGACAGATACATTATCTATTCTCCCAAAGTTTCCCATAGCTTATGTATTTACATGTTATACTACTGAAAGATTAATTTTCCTTAAATGCCACAGTTTCCATCCCTTTAAAAGTCTTCTATAGCTTCTTGCTGTCTAGAGAAAATAGTTCAAAATTCTTAGTCTAATATTTTCATTCCTACAAATTCATCTTCCATTGCTCACTTGAGTATCCCCACTACGCCAGCTATAGATTTCCTGCTTGTAAATGTGCCATACTATCTCCTGCCTTGGTTCTTCTGCTTGAGCCAGTCCCCCTACCTAAAATGCCTTCTCCCTAACTTTTATTTAGGTCTCACTTTTTCCCCCTCCAGCTTTACTGAGGTACAGTTGACAAATAAAGATTTTATAAATTTAAGTTGTAAACATGACATTTTGTTATATAAACATTATGAAGTGATTACCACAGTCACACTAATAAACACAGCTACCACCTCACATAGTTACCTGGTTTTCTTGTTGCTATTGCCGCTTTTTGGTTTTGGTAATAAGAACGCTTAAGATCTACTCTTAGCAGATTTCAAACATACAATACCTTATTGTTAACTATAGTCACCATGCTGTACAGTACATCTCCAGAACTTATTCATTTTATAACTGAAAGTTTCTACCCTTTGACCAAAATCCCCCATTCTCCCCCTCCACCCAACTACTGGCAACCACCGTTTTACTCTCAGTTTCTGAGTTCAACTTGCTTAGATTCTACACGTAAGTGAGATGATTCAGTACATATCTTTCCGTGTCTAGCTTATTTCACTTAGCATAATGTCCTCCAGGTTCATCCATGTTGTCACAAATGATAAGATTTCCTTCTTTTTTTAAACATTGAATAATATTTCATTGCAAATACATATAAATATAATAAATATATAAATCACATTTTCTTTATCAATTTATCTGTTAAAGGACACTTATGATGTTTCCATATCTTGCCTATGGTGAATGATGTTTCAGTGAACATGGGAGTGCAGATATCTCTTTGAAATACTGATTTTATTTCCTTTGGGTACATATTGAGAAAAGCGATGGATGGGTCATAATTTTTTGAGAAACCTCCAAACTGCTTTCCATAATGGCTGTACAAATTTATAATCTCACCAACAGTGTACAGGAGTTCCCTTTTCTCCAAATCCTCACCAACACTTATTATCTTTTACTTTTTGAAAATAGTCCTAACAGGCATGAAGTGATATCTCATTGTGCTTTTGATTTGCATTTCCCTGATGATTTGTGATGTTGAGCACTTTTCCATGTACCTGTTTGTCATTTGTATGTTGTCTTTGAAAAAACAGACATTCAGGTCTTTTGCCCATTTTTAAATTGTGTTTTGTTTTGTTTTGTTTTGTTTTCTGCTATTGAGGTTGAGGTTATATGACTTCCTTATATATTTTGGTCATTAACCTTTCATTAAATATATAGTTTGCAAATATTTTCTTCCATCCCATAGGTTGCCTTTTAATTTTGTTGTTCCCTTTGTGGCACAAAATATTTTTGGTTTGATGTAGCTCCCCTTGTTTATTTTTGCTTTTGTTGACATGTTTTTAGTGTTATATTTACTAAATCATTATGAAGACCAATATCAAGGTGTTTTTCCCCTATGTTTTCTTCTAGAATTTTGGTTTCAGGTCTTATGTGTTTAGTTCATTTAGTTTGTTTCTTCATAAGATAAAAGGGTCCAATTTCATTCTTTTGCATATGGATATTCCATTTTCCCAATACCACTTATAAAAGAGACTATGCTTCCCCGCATTGTGTCTTCTTGGACACTCTGTACAAGATTAGTTGACCATATTTGCTTGAGTTTATTTCTGGGCTCTCTATTTTGTTCCACTGGTTTGTGACTGTTTTTATGCCAGTACCATACTGTTTTGATTACTATAGTTTTATAACAAAATTTGAAATCAGATAGTGTGATTCCTCTAGCTTTGTTTTTATTTCTCAGGATTCCTTTGGCTATTCAGGGTCTTGTGGTGCCATACAAATTTAAAAAAAATTTTTCTTTTTCTGTAAAATATGTCACTGTAATGTTTGTAGGAATTGCATTGAATCTGAAGATTGCTTTGAGTAGTATAGATACTTTAACAAACACTGTTTCTTCTAATCCATGGACCCAGGATATCTTTTTATTTATTTCGGTCTTCTTTAATTTCTTTCATTAATCTTTTATAATTTTCAGTGCACAGATCTTTCACCTACTTAAATTTATTCCTAGGTATTTTCTTCTTTTTGATTCTACAATAAATGCAATTGTTTTCCTAATTTCTTATTTAATTATTGATTTTTCAGATAGTCTATTGTTAGTGTCAGAGGCACCAGTGATTTTTATATGTTAATTTTGTATCCTGCATCTTTACTGAATTCCTTTGTTAGTTCTACCAGTTTTTTGGTGAAATCTTTAGGGTTTTCTATGCACAAGATCATGTTATCTACAAACAGAAACTATTTAATTTCTTTCCTAGTTTGGATCTTTTTATCTCTTTTTCTTGCCTAATTACTATGGCTAGAACTTCTAGCACTATGTTGAATAGAAATGATGAGAATGAGCATCCTTGTCTTGTTTCTGATTTTGGAAGAAAAGCTGTCAACTTTTCACCATTGAGTAGGATAGTAGCTGTGGGCTTGTTCTATATGGCCTTTATTATGTTGAGGTACTTTCCTTTTATACCCTTTTTGATGAGAATTTTTATCATGAAGTGAGGCTGATTTTACAGAGTACTTTTTCTGTATCTATTGAGATGATCATATAATTTTTATCCTTCATTCCTCAATGTGGTGTATCACATTTACTGATTTGCCTAAGCTGAACCATCCTTGCATCCCAAGGATAAATCCACTTGACTGGGGTGAATGATCTTTTTAATGTGCTGTTGAATTCCATTTGGTAGTATTTTGTTTAGGATTTTTGCATCTATGTTTATCAGGAATACTGATACATGTTTTTTTTTTTTCTTTTAATGTCCTTGGCTAGCTTTAATATCAGGGTAATGCTGGCCTCATAAAAGGAATTTGGAAGTGTTCCCTCTTCTTCAATATTTTAGAAAAGGTTGAGAAGAATTCATACTAATTCTTTTTTAATGTTTGATAGAATTCACCCATGAATACATTTGTTTCTAGGCTTTTCATTATTGGGAGATTTTTGTTAATGGTTCAATCTCATTACTCATTATTGGGCTGCTCAGATTTTCTGTTTCTTCATGATTTAGTCTTGGTAGGATGTAGTTTCTAAGGATTTATTCATTTCTTTTAGGTTACCCAATTTGTTGGCATACAATTATGCATCCTATTCTCTTATGATTCTTTGTATATATGTGGGATCAGTTGTAATGTCCCCTCTTTTATTTCTGATTTCATTTGAGTATTCTTTTTTTCTCAGTCTAACTTTGTCTATTTTGGCTGTCAAACCAACATTTTTTAGTTTGTCAATTGTCAGTGTAGGTTTGTCAATCTTGTCTTTTAAAAAACTTTAGTTTTGTTGATCTTTCCTATTATTCTTGTAGTCTCTATTTTATTTATTTTTTGCTCTGATCTTTGTTATTTCCTTCCTTCTGCTAACTGTGAGCTCAGTTTGCTCCTTTTCTAGTTCCTTGAGGTATAGAGTTAGGTTGTTTTCTGAGATCTTTCTCTTTTCCTAAAATAGGTGTTTATTGTTACAAGTGTCTTTCTCAGAACTACTTTTGCAGCATCCCATAAGTTTAGGTAGGTTGAGGTTTCATTTTAATTTGTCTCAATGTTTTTAATTTCCCTTTGGTTTCTCTTTCGACCCATTGATTTCTCAAAATTATATTGTTTAATTTCCACATATTTGTGAGTTTTCCAGTTTTCTTTTTATTATTTACTCTAGTTTTATACCATCATGGTTGGAAAAGGTACTTGATATGATTTCAATATTCTTGAATTTATTAAGACTTGTTTTAACATAATATATGATCCATCCTGGAGAATGTTCCACGCACACTTGAGAAGAATATATATTCTGCTACTGTTGGATGGAATGTTCTGTATATGTCTGTTGGTTCCATTTGGTTTATAGGATTGTTTAAACCTACTGTTTCCATATTGATTTTCTGTCTGGATGATCTATCCATTGTTGACAGTTGAGTATTAAAGTCCTCTACTATTGTTGTATCATTTACCAGTTCTGTTAATATTTGATTTGTACTAATAATACCAGTTAATTCTGTATTAATGACAGTGTATTGGCATTATCAGTTTATATTAATATTTTCGGTTCTGTTAATGTTTGTTTTTTATACTTAGTTGCTCCAATGTTGGGTGAATAAATCTTTACTATTGCTATATCTTCTTGATGAAGTGATTCTTTTATCATTAAACAATTATCTTGTTTCTTTTATTGTGACAGTTTTTTTACTTCAAGGCTATTTTGTCACTTATAAGTATAACCCCTCCTGCTCTCTTCTGGTTACCATTTTCATGAAATATCTCTTTCCACCCTCTGCTTTCAGCCTATGTGTATCCTCAAAGCTAAAGTGAATCTCTCATAGGAAGCATATAATTGCCTTGTTTTTAACTCATTCAACCACTCTATTTTTTAAGGGGAGAATTTAATCTATTTAAAGTCACTTTTGATGGTAAGGACTTATCATTTTATTTTATTTTATTTTTTAAAGACAGAGTCTTGCTCTGTCACTGAGGCTGGAGTGCAGTGGCACAATCACAGAATCATAGCTCACTATAACTTTGAACTTCTGAAACTCCTGGGCTCAAGTGATCCTCCCACCTCAGCCTCCAGAGTAGCAAGGGCTACAGGTGTGTACTCCCATGCCTAGCTAATTCTTTAAAATTTTTTGTAGAGACAGAGTCTTGCTATGTTGCTCAGGGTAGTCTCAAACTCCTGGCCCCAAGTGATCCTCCTGCCTCAGCCATCCAAAGTGCTGGGATTACAGGTATGAGTCACTGTGCCAGCCTGCCATTTTGTTAATTGTTACTGACTATGTAGTAATTTTTTTGTACCTTTTGTCCTCTGTTGCAGTCTTTCTCTGTGGTTTGATATATTTTTTTTCCAGTGGTATGTTTGATCCTGTTCTCTTTATCATTTTGTATACGCTATAGATTTTTGCTTTGTAGTTACCATGAGGCATACATAAAACATCTTATAGTTATAGCAGTCTGTTTTAAGCTGATAACAGCTTCACTTCAGTTGCATACAAATACCATACTTTTGCCTCTCTTGACCCCACATTTTATGGGTTTTTTTAGTCACAATTTACATCTTTTATATTATGTATCCACTAATGAAATAATGTAGTTATACTTTTAGTACTTTTATCTTTTAACCTTTATAGTTAAAAGTGACTTACATACCACCATTTCATATGAGAATATCATGAATATGCTACATTTATCAAATATAAAATATCAAATATTATGCTATAATACTATAAATATTGTAAATATTATAGTATAATATTATACTACATATTTACCTTTACTCGCAAACTGTGTCCTTTTATTGCAACTTGAAGAACTCCATTTAGCATATCTTATAAGACAGGTCTAGTGGTGATAAACTCCCTCAGCTTTTGTTTATCTGGGAAAGTCTTTATCTCTCCTTCATTTCTGAAGGTCAGCTTTTCTGGAGAAAGTATTGTTGACTGACAGTTTTTTCTTTCAGCATTTTGAATATATTATCCTATTCTTTCTTAGTCTGTAAAGTTTCTGCTGATAAATCTACTGACAGCCTTATGAAGATTCTCTTGTGTGTGGTGTGTCACTTTTGTCTTGCTGCTTTTGAAATTCTTTTTTTTTTTTTTTACTTTTGACAATTTCATTATATATATATATATATATATATATATATGTCTCTGTCATGACTTACTTGGGTTGAGAATGGGAACTTTTGAGCTTCATGAATCTGAATGTCCATATCTCCCAAGGTTTAATAAGTTTTCAGCCTTATTTCTTAAATAAGCTTTCTTCCCTTTTCTCTCTCTTCTATATCTGAGGCCCCTGTAATGCATACAGTGTGCCACTTAATGGTGTCTTATAAATCCCGTAGCTTTTTTTTCTACTTTTTCTTTCTTTTTTTCTCCACCAACTAGATAATTTCAAAAGGCTTGTAATTAAGTTCACAGATTCTTTCTTCAGCTTGATTGACTCTGCTGTTGAAGCCCTCTACTGCATTTTTCATTTCATTCATTGTATTCTTCAGCTCCAAGATTTCTTTTTGGTTCTTTTCATGATTTCTATCTCTTTGTTGAATATCTAGTTTTGTTCAGGCATTATGTTCCTGATTTTGTGGAGTTATCTACCTGTGTTCTCTTGTATCTCACTGAGCTTTTTAAAAATAATTATTCTGAATTCATTTTCAAGCAATTCATAGACCTCCATTTATTTGGGGTCAGTTACTAGAAAATTATTGTGCTCCTTTGGTAGTGCCATGTTTCCTTGACTTTTTGTATTTCTTGGGGCTTTGCATTGATATCTGCACACTTGAGGGAGCAGTCACCTATTCCAGACATTATAGATTAGCCTCAGTGGGGGAAATACTTTCACCTGAAGGAGAGTGTGAGAATGCCAGTTGGGTAGGGTACAGCGGCTCTAGTTTCAGAATGTGTGCTGTGGTGTACTCTTCATGCAGCTCTATCATTGAGGTCAGCATTGGGGACAACTCTAGGAGTCCTACACAGCCAAGGCTATAGATATCTGAGGTTATGGCAGCAGCAGCAAAGGCTGTTGGGATCCTTGGTGGCAAAGACTTCTGGGATCTCCCTGTTCTCTTTTTCCCCTAGGGAGAGAAGTCCTAACCAAGGGGATCCTTCTTGGTGCCAGGTCTGGTATGGCCTGCAGGCAGTTGCAGCAGCACTGGGTTCTGGCATACAAGTACTCAGAGCAGCAGCAGAGATGGGGCCCAGAACTCTGGGGTGTTCCCCAGTGGCATGGGCTCTGGTGAGACGATGAAGTACAGTGGTGGCTTGGGCCACAAAAGGCAGGGCACAGCAGCAGCATGGCCCCAGGCCAACATTTTCAAAAGTTTTAACCCATTCCAGCATCAACTTTAAGTTCCAAATGTCATCTAAACATCACCAACTCAAAAAGTTACAAATTGCATCATCTGAATCAGGTGTTGCTGAAATCTGTATGGTCTATCCTGGGCAAAATTCCTCTCCATCTCTGGACCTATGAAACTAGGAAACAAGTTATCTAAGTACAAATATCTAAAATACAAAGGTGGGCTAGGCATAGGATAGACATTTCCATTCCAAAAAATATTAAATGGAAGGAATAAAGGGGTCACCAATCCCAAAGGAGTCAAAACTGAGCAGGGCAAATTTCGTTAGGTTTCAAGGCTTGAGAAGAATCCTCTGTCATTCAACACACCCTTGGGGCCCATGGCAGTTCTGCCTTTTGGGTTTGTGGTAGCCCTATCCTCTGAGCCCACAGTGGTCTATTCTTTGGACCTATGGTGGGCCTCAGGATCATTCTTTCATTTTCTTAAATGGTAGCAAATATTTACAGCTGACTAGCTCTATTGGCCCACTTTCTGTCTGTAGAAGTTTGGAAGTCTGATAGCATTCTCATATTTCATCCTGCTTCTATCCTTTTAAAAGTTCAAGCTGGCAGTCTGCAGATACAACATGCGCAAAACCCTTGTGGTTCTCCTGTGGGGGTCCAGGGATTCATGCCATTAGACAAAAGGGTTCTCCACAGATTTTCCATGAGTAACTCATTTCTATTTTTGGTGTCTGGTGAGATGCTTGAGTGTATCCCTGAGTCATGCTTTATCTCTTCAGCAAAAGGTTGTCCAGCCACATCCTTGGCCTTCTCTCTACAGCATACTTCCTAACAGAATTTCCTAACTTTAGCATCCTTTGCAATCTGGGTAGACTGGTAACTTCCAAAATAAAAGTGCTTGTTCATTTTTATCTAACAGTTCCTTTCTTATCTTATCTTTCTGCTTGTATTTATCTGACTATAGGCAGCCAGGGAAAACCAGCCTGCATCTTTAATACTTTTCTCGGAAGTCTGCTTTTATTTCTACTCAGAAATATTCAAGCTATTGCTTACAAATTAGGCTTTCCATACAACAAAGAAAACATGATTCAGCCAACTTTTCTGCCTGTATATAAAAGATGACCTTTCCTTTAGCTTTCAGTAACACATTCTTCATTTCCTTCTAGCAACATTCTGTTTACAGCAAAATTTGTATTCTCTTAGATAATAGAAGTTTTCTCTACCATGTACCCTACTTCCTTCTGAGCCCTTACCAGAATCCAGAAGTTTTCTATCCTCTGCCTCAAAATTCTTCCAGCCTTGGGTAATTACACATTACCTAATTCCACAGTCACTTCCATAGTTTTAGGTATTTGTTACAGTAGCACCTCACTTCTAGTCACCAAACTATGTATTCATTTCCTAGGGCTACCTTAATAAAGTGCCACAAAATTGGTGTCTTAAAAAATAGAAATGTATTCTCTCACAGTTCTGGAGGCCAGAAATCTGAAAAAAAATTTGCATTCCCTCTGAAGGCCCTACGGGAGAATTCTTCCTTATCTTTTCCAGCTTCTGGCAGCTCCAGGTGCTCCTTGACTATGACTGCACCACTCCACTTTCTGCCTCTGCCTTCTCTTTGTGTTTTCTCTTCTGTCTCTTAGAAGGACATTTGTTATTAGATTTGGGACCTACCTGGATAACCCAGGGTGATCTCTTTTCAAGATCCTTAATTACATTTTCAAAGATGCTTTCTCCCAGTAAAGTCATATTCATAGGTTCTAGGGGTTGGGATGTGAATCTACCTTTTTGAGAACCATTTAACCTACTACAACTTCCCAAAAAGATTCTCACTTAGGTTCATGAGATTCTAGGCCAAAGATACTCACTGCAACATTGTTTGTGTCGGTGGGGAGTTGTATGTCTACCACTTGGACAGTATGTAGATAAAATATGGTGGATACTCACCATATCAGAGACATTTATGGCTCACTGGCTGCCAATGCACTTCTCACATTTCCCAGCCCCTCCCACAGTTGGTCGGGGCCATTCAACAGTTTTGGTCAATGTGCCGTGAATAGCAGTGATATGTGTCACTTCAAGTCTGAAGAATGTAAGAATGGATATGAATTCCCTACATTTTTTTCTTCTCTCCTTTAACAACCCTGAAAGTCATAATTTCCTGGTGACATAGCTATGAAATGGAAGTAGAAGGGATCTCTGAGTTGTGGCTTAAAAGAGAGCTTCCCTGGCCAGGCATGGTGGCTCACACCTGTAATCCTAGCACTTCGGGAAGCCTAGGTGGGCAGATTGCCTGAGCCCAGAAGTTCCAAACCAGCCTGGGCAATGTGAGGAAACCCTATCTCTACATAAAATACAAAAATTAGCTGGGTGTGATGGCTCACGCCTATAGTCCCAGCTGAGATGGGTGGATCACTTGAACTTTAGAGGTGGAGGTTGCAGTGAGCTGAGATTATACTACTGTACTCCAATCTGGGTGACAGAACGAGACCCTGTTTCAAAAACACACAAACAAAAAAATAGAGCTTCCATGACCTATGGAGGGAACAGCCAGACTTACAGAGGATTCTACAGGAATAAACAATAAACAGGGCCAGGCACAGTGGCTCATGTTTGTAACCCCAGAACTTTGGGAGGCCAAGGAGGGTGGATCACCTGAGGTCAGGAGTTCAAAACCAGCAGGGCCAACATGATGAAACCCCATCTCTACTAAAATATAAAGATTAGCCAGGCATGGTGGTGCATACCTGTAGTCTCAGCTACTAAGGAGGCCAAGGCAGGAGAATTGCTTGAACCCAGGAGGCGGACGTTGCAGTGAGCCAAGATTGTACCACTTCCCTCTATCCTGGGTGACAGAGCAAGACTCCATATCAAAAAAAAAAAAAAAAAAATTATATATTAAGCCACTATGATTTGGGGGTTTTTACTTCGGCATAGCCTGGGCTACCTTGATTAATGTGCACACCATGAAATACTATCATTTGTTAGGAGCAACAGATTAGAAATATACATAGCCTCATGGATAGATCTTAAAACCATAGTGCTTAATGAAAAAGTAGGAAAGAGACTAGAAGGGATACCATAATATCATTTACAGAATTTAAAATAAGTGCATTCAAAGAAAATGGACATTCCACAAGAACTCATCCAAATGAAAAGATACACATTCAAATGGGGGTAGAGGAGAGGAATTAGGGTTAAAAAGGAAATCAGTTCCTCCATCAAATAAGGGATTTGCCAGTTCTAATAATGTGCTAAGACCTAACATGTGTGTGATAATGTGCTAAAACCCAAGGAAGATGACTAACCAGATGTTTGGCCCTTCTAGGCCGAAGGAGAATCTGAGGCAGGCTGGTCTAGGGTAGCACTCTTGGGAGAGATAGGAGAGAAGTCTGAGGCCTGCTGAGAGATAGGGGTTAAAGAGGAGAAAGAGAAGAGCCAGCAAAGATGCCTGAGGAAGAGGAGTTGGAAAAGTTGAGAAGGTAAATAGTCAAGAGAAATGTAATAGTTTCTTGATAAACAATGTGGCTGGCAGCCTGGAAAGGAAGGTGTGGATAAAAGAGATACACTAAGATAAAGTGCAGTTAAATCCATCATTTTTACCACATTGTACAAGTCCAACGTGATTTGACCAAGTTCATCTCTGCTCAGCCCACACTCCAGACACTGGTCTCTCAGATGTTTTTTTAACTGTCTCAGGGCCCAGGTACTTGCAGTTTCCTTTATCATCCCCCTTCTTTTAATGGCCCTTCTCATCATTCAAGTGGTCTCTCTGAGAGGCCCTCTCTGGCTACATTTTCTAAAGTAGCTTCCACTATCACTCTCTCTCCCACTGCTTTATTTCCAGCACTACTCACTACCTGAAAGTATGTCTTTACTTTCTGTTATCTTTCTCCCCACAAGACTGCAAGCTCCATGAGCAAGCCCTTTTCTTAGTTATTCACCATCATATGGACAGTGGTTGGCACAGTGGGTGGCACACAGTAGATACTCAATAAATATTTCCTCCATGAATGGCTGAAAGCTAAGTGGACTCTGATTTGTTCCACCCAAGTGATGGAGTATATGGAGCTGCTGTTAACTGACAGGAATGGTGAGAAAGGGAAGAAGTTTTGAGGATGTTCAGTTTTATAAATGTTGGGTTTTGAGGAAACCCATGACATATCCAGGTGGAGGTTGTCAACAGGTCATGACTCAAAAATTGGGTGAAACCTGTAGATTTGGGAGCTGTTGGCAGGTCACCGTTGAAACCTTGAGGAGAAATGAGGTAGTAGAAAGAGAGTAAACACTGCCAATTGAAGGAGGTCATTATACGAAATGCTAAAGCTCCACTGTGGAGCCTAATCTTAGATCTATGAGATCTGGCTCTGAATTCCACTTCCATGTAAAAAATACAGAAGCAAGATTCCACCACATTTGCCCATTGTCTGACAAATTGAGACAGACACAATCCCTGTCATCCAGGGAGCTTATGTTTAGCTAAAACATTCCATATATGCTGAAGTTAGGAACACCAATTTCCTAGCCCCTACTACCTAAGAAGCATTGTTCAGGCTTGGAGTCGCCCACCAGAGCCATCTCAGGCTACAAAAGCTGAAAGATTACAAGAGCCAAACACATCAGTTTTGAAGAGAAAGTTATCCTAACAGTTCTGTTCAGATCAAGATGAACTTTAAATAATCCATATCCACCACAGGCTTCTTACTAAGCAGTTTAGGACTCTGGTCAAATTGCCCACAGTCAGATTGAAAAGAGAAGGGAAATGATGAACCTAAGCACTAAAATAACTCTTGTCTCTGGTTGCACATTAGAATCACCTGGGAAACTTGAAAAACAAACAAATACTGCCTGATTCCTACCCCATGCCAATTAAGTCAGAACCTCTGGGGGTGGGCCTTGGACATCAGTATTTTCTTAAAGTACTACAGGTGATTTTCATGTACAGCTAGTTTCAAACTAAAAATGTGTCACTGGAAAATGTTCCTTTCTTTTTCCCCCTCTTTCTTTCCTGGAAATAATGAGAAGACATAAAAGTCATCTCAGCGTGTATGCTTACCCATTGGTCAGACTTTGGTCATTAGCTCCTCTTGAGCTCTGCCCAAGAGTGGCAGCGGGATGAGTCAGTTATCTCCCTGTTCTCAAGGAGCCACTGGAACCTTGGGAACCCACTGGGGAAATAAGCGGGAAGGAGGGTGAGTAGATCAGACCCCAAGAACAGTGGGATAATTTTGCTCTAACTGCTGACTCATTTAGCTGGCATTTCCCTTTTCCTCTTCCTTTGCCGTAACAATAGTCAAATCCTAGAACATCAGACCTGTGAGAGGTCTAAGTCCTTGCCTCATCCAAGAATCCTGTTAGTAGTGATGGTGGTTATGGGGACATTGCAGAGCAATGAAGTGACCCATCCAGATCACCTGTGTATTCCATGCCTCATCCTGTCCCCCCACCATTTACCTGCCTCCTGGAGACATTCAGAGAATATGTACACTAATACACCTAAGGGATGAACCTCAAGTATTCTAGGTACCACTTAGTGAGGGGTCAGGTCTAGAATTAATTTTCAGACTTCTTCAGAAGAACAAGTGTGTCACATTCCAGGAGTGGGAAACATAATGGCCTTAAATACCATGTTGAATGATAATTGAATGAAAGTATTTGACACAACCCACCATTGCCTAATTTTTTTTTTTTTTTTTTTGAGATGGAGTTTTGCTCTTGTTGCCAAGGCTGGAGTGCAATGGGGCGATCTCAGCTCACCGCAACCTCCGCCTCCCGGGTTCAAGTGATTCTCCTGTCTCAGCCTCCTGAGTAGCTGGGATTACAGGCTCATGCTACCATGCCCAGCTAATTTTTGTGTTTTCAGTAAAGACAGGGCTTCATCATATTGGTCAGGCTGGTCTTGAACTCCCGACCTCAGGTGATCCACCCACCTCGACCTCCCAAAGTGCTGGGATTACAGGCATGAGCCACAGCGCCCAGCCCATTGCATCATTCTTAAAACCATCTTCTTAGTGACAGGACATGTTCCTGGTTGTCCTCCTACCTTTCTAAAGAATAGTTCCTTCTCCATTGCCTTCTCTGCTCCTCTTCCTCCTCACACTAGCCTCACACTTTTCTTGGGGTGAGGGGTGGGGTCCTGAGGCATCTCTGCAGAGTTAGAGGTCTCTTCAGGACAGCTTGAAACATGATCCAGCCCCAGTCCCTTATTTGACAGGACTGGAAACTGAGGTCCAAAAAGGATAGTAATCTACATAAAGTCATGGGGATAATTTAGTCACACAGTTGGGACTAGAACCCAGGTCTCCAGACCTCCAACTGTATTCACCGCTCCGTTCACCTTACCACTGACTTGAACACAGGAGGAAGAACACCAAACGGTGTTGCTGATCTATATGAAGCTCTTTCTTTTTCATCTTCTAAGTCCTTGTTATTCAAAGTGTAGTCCATAAACAGCAGGCACTATCTAGATGCTTATTGAAAATGCAGAATCTCAGGCCTCACCCAGACCTACTGAAAGAATCAGAATCTGCATTTTAACAAGATGCTCAGGTGATTCTAATACACATTAAAATTTGAGAAGCACTTTTCTAAATCACCATTTAGGTATTCATTCATGCAAGTAATTACTCAACATAAACTGTGTAAAACAAAATGATAGGCACTGAGAAGGTTATACTACCAGAAAAATAATACCAATAGAACTTGTTTTAACACTAAAAATTTTAGAAACAATGGCAAATTAAGGTATTTAGTTGGATAACACTGATACATGTGGATATGATAGTCAATTTCTACATCAAAATAATTTTAGATTTAAATACTGTAATAACATGATAAAAATTAAAATCCAAACACCCATCATCCTAGTATCAAGTGCATGTGTCAATTTCCAAAGCTCTCAAATCATTCTCCATTGCTATCCAAAACTTTGCTTGAATCAAAACCGTAATGAACAACTGACTCTGGTTTTGTGTCAAAGCAAAGGACAGAGTACCAATTCCTTTCTCTTTATTGCAAAATTCCTGGCACAGAATAACTTTACTACCCTAGCAATTGTTGCACCTTTCCCAATTTCCTTGATCTTCATGTTGTCAAACAATGATTTCTGGCATGGAATTAAGCAAACCCAGAGCACACCTGATGTCTGCCAACTTTCCTTCTCCTTTCTCTTATTAACACTGAATTTCAAATCAAGAGCCTTGGCCTTTCCTTGTTTCTTGGCAACAGAGCTTCCAGAGGAAGTGCAAGAGCGAAGACACACACAAAGACTGCAACAGAACAAAGGCAGAGTAGACAAACATATGCACAGGAAAACACAAAACCTGTGAAGGTGGGAACAATCAGGCCCCTGTTGATATAATGACATTATTTATCAAACCCCAGGTGTCACAGCTCCTCTGTCCTCTGCTCTAGTGCTGTCTTTGTGTGTTCATGCAACAAACAGTATTTGTAACATTCTGGATGATGATTCCAATAAGCAGCTGACTATAAATAAGATCAAATCTGAACTCACAGAAACAAAAACCTTTGGAGTAAATATAATTGAGAAGAAAAGCAATACATGTACAAGACAGTTGTATCAATACAAGCTCTGATGTGACAAAGTAACCACATGAGGAACAAACATGATAAGCACACAGATTCTCAAAGAAGATGCCCAGACTAGAGGCAAGGGGAGAATTGTCCTTCTTCTCTCTCTCTGAAGACGGGCCTTTTTTACTTATCCATTTTCATGGCAGGCAGAAGATGGCCACTCTACAACTCCCAAGCTTACACCTTACAGCCAGGACTATGGAGAAGAACCATCTTTCACAGTCACAACTCTGAGTTCCCAATACAGGAAATGATTTGTCAGGTGTCTGTCCCTGCACCACTCAGCAGTAGCCAAAATCTGTCAGCAATGCCTGACTGCTAGGAGTCCATGCCTGTGGACCATATAGAGGAGAGGGATCAATTCTTCAAATAGAAAATTTGTTGGCTTATGACCTGGCAGATAAACCAATAGGTGTCCACCTGGGAGACAAAAAGATGCAGTGACAAACATGAGCATCAGCCAGCAGCAGCACCAAATCCAGAACTATCTGCCTGAGCCAGGGGCCTGGCTGGAACCTCACTGTCAGAGTTGTGTGTAGGCAGAACAGCAGCATTTCACAAAAGTTTAGAGGGAATAGTCACTCAAGGCTAAAATGTTGGAATCTTCTCAAACTCACCTTCCTTCACTTTTTAAGTCTGTTAGATATTCCATATCTGGTTGTTCATTGGTTTGTTTTATTATTTTAGTGCCTTCTTCTCCTGAAACTCACTTTGTCCCACCCTCTCCACTGGGGCTACTACTCTTATAATGCAGATACTCATCTTCTAGTACAAATACATCCAGACCAGAGTCAGGAACGAGAAGCCTCTGGTCAGTCTTCAATTTTCCCACTATGGTCCCTTCTTCGGGTTTATTTTCTGAAGAATGAACAAACATGGGATTATTCAACTATGGGCTGAATGTTAAAATACAAGTTTCATTGTGGCTCTAGAAAGTTGAGGCCTGAAGTGAATGTGGATCATGTTCTGGACCAATTCTGATGTGTTGATAAAGCCATCATACAATACACCTGCTAATTTATGCAAATTATATGCTGACTGCAGATAATGATATTGACAAGTTATCACCTCACACACTATGCTTTAACAGCCCTATCAATCAGCAAATATTGTCCCAGTTACAATAGGGTGCTTTTGACTGCAGATAACAGAAAACAACCCAAACTAGCTTAAGTAATAAGTCATTTTATCAAATAACAAATGGTGAAGGTATGGTGGTCTAGGATTTAGTAGCTGAAAAATATCATTGAGGACCAGAATCTTTTCTTCTTTCCCTTCTGCCATCCTCAGTGTATTAGTTAAACCTGTTATCTGGCTTCCCTCATGATCCCAGGATGACTGCCATAGTCCTAGATGCCAAGAGTACAAAGGATGATTCCTCAGAAAAATTTGTTTTTAAGCAATGAGGAAAATATTTCCCAGAAGTCTCCAAAAGACTTCCCCTTCTCTCATTGGCCAGAATTCTGTCACATGTCCATGCTTAAACCAATCATTGGCAAGAGGAACAAGACCACTATGTTTGGCTTAGGCCAATTAGAATTCACCAGGGACGAGGAGGGGCCCGTCTCGCCTAAAGCATCTGGCTATCTGATACCCAAAATTTGGGAGTTCTATTAGTAAGGGCTATAAGTAGGCAACCAATGGTCTCTTCCACAGCTCCCACTTCTAGGAAGGCATTTCTGGCACTAAAACGAAGATGCTTTTTTTTTGTTTTTGGAAACAGAGTCTTGCACTGTCACCCAGGCTAGAGTGCAATAGCGCGATCTCGGCTCACTGCAACCTCCTCCTCCCCGGTTCACGGGATTCTCCTGTCTCAGCCTCCCTAGTAGCTGGGATTACAGGCGCACAACACTACACCCGAATAATTTTTTGTATTTTTAGTAGAGTTGGGGTTTCACTATGGTCTCGAACTCCTGACCTCGTGATCCACCCGCCTCTGCCTCCCAAAGTGCTGGGATTACAGGCATGAGCCACCACACCCAGTTCGAAGATAACTATTTTATCAAAGATAGAACCAGGATTAAAAAGCTGCTTTCACACTGCCAGCTGTCCTATTCCAGTTATGTGGGAAACTCAACTGTGCCTAACTGTATAGCAATAATAAAAGCAATAATGAAACAATAACAATTACTGAGCACTCATCATATGCCACGCCCTGGGTTAAGTGCCTTACACACTAGAAGGGATGCTGTGCAGGGTAAGGCAAGAGAGGTGCAAAATTTAAAAAGGTACTTGCTGTCAGGGTTGTTCATGTCCATGTTGGCACCTGAGAGTGGATGCCTCCTTAAATGTCACACTCTAGGGCACCCCTTGCTTCCCCCTAGTCTCAGCCCCAATGCTGCAATGTGCCACCCAGATCTATCACAACATTCAGAATCAAAGTACTCATTCCCAGTGTTGGGAGTGTAGGGCTGAGCGCTGTCAACTGAGTCCCTCACAGGGAATTTCTTTCAGCTGAAGATAATTGCCTTGCCCAGGCTCATCCCCTTCCTGGGGGCAGCCCTCATCCAATGACTGCTGAATGTAGAAGTATGAAGTTCCAGCACTTTTGCATCAACTCAGGTAAACTCTGATATGTCATCCCATACTCAGAGGAGCCCACAGTATTGGCTCAGGGCTTTCATGTAACTGCACTGCAGTTCATCTCCTTCTGACCCATCTTATTTTCCTCACTCACAAAAGCAGTCCCCAGTTACCTTTCAGCATGCAAATCTCCATCTCAGAGCCCATTTCTTAATAAGTATGTCTAGCAAAAGTTGGTGCAGGATTTTTATTTTTATTTTTTTTATTTTTTATTTTTTTTGAGACGGAGTCTCACGCTGTTGCCCAGGCTGGAGTGCAGTGGCGCGATCTTGGCTCACTGCAAGCTCCGCCTCCCGGGTTCCCGCCATTCTCCTGCCTCAGCCTCCTGAGTAGCTGGGACTACAGGCGCCCGCCACCGCGCCCGGCTAATTTTTTGTATTTTTAGTAGAGACAGGGTTTCACTGTGGTCTCGATCTCCTGACCTTGTGATCCGCCCGCCTCGGCCTCCCAAAGTGCTGGGATTACAGGCTAGGATTTTTAATTTAATGTTGCTAAAGAAGCAACATTAAAATGGGCTACAACGAGGACCTCAGCCCCAGTGATAAGATGAAGCACTGAGACACCCTGATTTGTAACCACAGTGAATTTTTTAAAATTTGCACTAGGATGAACTAGGATGGGAAACAGTAGAAGGGAATGCACTGTCAGGTGCAATGTATTAAGTAGTTGAGCTATGGGTTGGGTAATAATTACAAGGGTTATGGAATTTGATGGCTGTTGTCAGGGAGAGAGATGTATTGAGTAAAAACAGTGAAAGACTGAGTGTGATTAATCACTATTTAACGCTAAATGTGACTACCAGAGGCCTTATTGGAAACACATAGAGAAACTCTCATATCCTGCAGCCAGAGGGCAGAAAACGCTGAGTATCAGACCCAGGACTTCATTATAAAAATTCCCGAACCACAGAGGAAATTGAATTCTCAATCCAGAAGGTATTCCACATCAGAGTCTCGTCTCTAATTATGAAGGGGTAAGACCCTGAGACTTGGAATGGGGAAATTTATGTTGATACACTCATAAATCTCAAATCCCCAGATTCTCCACCCCTCCCCCAAACCTTCTGAGCCTAAAGAATTGGCTCACTCCTTTCTAATAAATTCTATCACTACCTCTTACCTGAAGACAGGTAAGGCCTCTTCTAAAATAACACTTGCCTGTGCTGGGCAGTCTTTAAAATAGCCCCAGTGATTCCTGCCTTCTGATAGTCCCACCCTTATGTAGTCCCCTTCTACTTTGAATAGAGATGACCTTTGTAACCAATAGGATATTTGAGAAATAACAGTGTGTGACTTCTGAAGCTAGGCCACAAAAGGAATTGTGGCTTCTTTCTTTCCATTTTCAGATTATCAACTCTGGGGGAAGCTACCTCCTATGTTATGAGTGTACTCAAGCAGCATGATGGAACAAGCCATGTGTTAACAAACCGAGGGTTCCTGACAATAGCCAGTGAGTAACTGAGACTTCATGCCAACAGCCATGTTATGAACAATCTTGGAAGTAGATCCTCCATCCCCAGTCAGGCCTTCAAATGGCCACAGCCCTAGCCAACATTTTGACTGAAATCCCATGGGAGACACTGAGCCAGAAATCCTGAGATAATAAATTTTGTTATTTTAAGTTGCTAGATTTTGGGGGTAATTTGTTACACAGCAATAGATAAAATAATACACCCTCTCAGAATCTACTCCTATGTCCCATCTTGGCCATCAGACCACTAACTAGAATTAAATCACAACATAACCCAATTGAGGAAGTTCTGGGTCTTATAAGGAAAAAAAAAAAAAAAAAAAAAAGATCATATTCTCAAATAAACTGCAGTACTTAGCTAGCATATGCCAGCAGGAACTAGAATAATATGCCTGGACAGGATTTAATGCCCCAGAAGACAGTGCTAAGACACATGTAGGATGGATCAGGTACGTTTGGAGAAAACAGTAAAGTAGAAGTGCCAGAACTGCCACAGCAAACAGTGGAAGAAAATATCAAAAGGCTCAGAAAAGTAGGCATGCTAGAGTGGACACACTAAACAAGATGAGAAAATACACCAGATGGCTTTGTTCCATGAGAGGGGCGAAAAGATATTCTGATTATCAAAGTGACAAGGAATGCCCTGGTGAGAGGGCCAGCAATGTCACTGAGAATTTCAGTAGAAAACATTCTCTACTGAAATTCTCAGTAGAATTCTCAGTGGCCATAGAACCAGGCTGATGGTAGTACTTGTTATAACAGAGCTGAACTCACGGATAGCAATAGTGGATCCTAAAAAGGATCCTAAAATCCTTTTTAGGGAGAATCCTAAAAAGAGGCCAGGTAGCCACCTTTAACCACTAAAAGCAAGGTGGTCACAACTGTCATAATCCATGGAGATAGTTAATAGAACACAGGATTTCTAGGGCAAGTCAGTGAGAGTAATGTTCAATCTATAGACCCCCACCTCCCTGCAATCCCCAAAAAAATCAAGGATTGGTGGTCAAGAGGCTAAGGGCAGCCCAACGAAAAGTCATTATCCCTGGCCCAGTTTCTGGATCTGAGCCAGTGTTCTGACCCAGAATCTACTGACTAAAGGAGGGGCAAGTTCTCTAGGAGGGAGGATCCTGTAACACCATGGTAAGTATATATAGTAACGATTATCTCAATCATTCCCTAAAAGAATCTAGGGTCCTTTACTCAAGTAATTGTACACGTTGAAAGGGGGAAATCCCAAGAATTTCGAGAATGGCTGGACACAGAACACAAGTTTGCACTGCAAACCCAGGGATCCAAAGTAACATCATGCTCCACACCCACCCCCGCCATTAGAGTGGAGGCTTAAGGGGGCCAATTAAAAAATGGAGTTCTGGCTCAATTCTGGCTCGCAGTGGGTACACTGGTTCCCTGGACTCACTTAGTCATTTTTCCTGTTCCTGTATTCATAACTAGAATCAACATACTTGGTTGTTGGCAGAGCCTCCACATATCACAGTGGGAAAGCTAAGTAGAAGCCACTGAAATTGCCTTTCCCACCCAGCCATGAGAGTATAATAAATCAAAAACAGTATCACATCCCAAGGGGAACAACAGATCTAAGGATGCAGCGTGGTGATCCCCTTCACATTCCTACTTAATTCACGAGTCTGACCTTTACCAAAGTCATTTGTGGATCCTGGAAGATGGCCGTGGGCCAGCGCAAACTCAACTAAGCACTATCACCAACTGCAAATGCTTTGCCAGTTGTGATATCTTGACTAGAGCAGATTAGTGTTGCCTCTAGTACATAGTTTGCAGCCATGGATCTGACAAATGCATTCTTTTCCATCTCTATCAGAAAGGAAGATCAGAAACAGTTCTCCTTCGCTTGGGACAGACAATAGTATATATTGTCTTACAGTCTTGCCCCTGGGCTGTGTTAACTCCTCCACCCTCCATCAAAATATAGTCAAAAGAAAGCTGGGTCACCTGCTATCCTGCAAAACATCCTATCAGTCCATACTACTGATGACATTATGCTACTGGGACCCAGGGAGAAAGAAGTAGCAAGTATGTTGGGGGTCTTAATAAGTCACATGCCCTTCAGATGATGGGAGATATACTCTACAAAGATTCAGTGGCTTGCACCATTGTTGGTTGCTTGCTTTCACCAGAGGACACAGTAAGTTTCCCATTAAATGATAAGATGTGGCTGCCACCCAGTTGCTTCACATTCCTCATACCAAGAGAACAGCAGACAAGAAAAGGAGTCAGCCTCCTGGCATGAGTAATTGATTCTGATCCCCAGGGAGTGAGAGGGCTGCTTTTACAGACTGGGAGCAGGGAAAACTATGTGTGGCACCCAGGTAACCTGCTGGGTGTCTCTTAATGGAAAATAGGTAAATACAGCTGTCACAACCTAGTTTTATAACTGCCAGGTAAACCACTTGGACCAGATGGGACGGGGAAACTAGAATAGGTAGTAAAGGAGGAAGACAATAAGTGTCAGTTGTAGCCACCAGAGCAGCTGCTGTGGTGAGAGCACTAGGTCATTCCATTTACCTTACTCTTGTATGTTTCCCCAGAAAAAGAAGACCACCAGAATCTAGAAGAGCTGCTGTCAGAACTTATGATAGGAAGCAAGTGACTCTGAGGTGCAGAGTAGACTGCAGTGAACCTGCAGTGTATCACCCAGGTTTATCGCCCCCTTCAGGGCTCAAGCACTAATTTCCCCACCTGCAGGGAATGTTGGTGGCTAACAGCTATCAGCTCTTGCTCTTCAGGCATTGCCCTTTGCTGAACAGTTTCTTTGCCCAAGATCACATCCCCATCCCAGGGACATCTGATATCCAATGACTAACTTATGTAGGGCCATAAGACCGACCTCAATTCAAAATAACATTGAAGGGTTATTGCAGCTACACAGCCACTGGTGGGATTAGTGAAGTTTTCTTACAACTGCATCAGAATTCTCCTTCTCCCTGTGCCCAATAATGCTATCTTCACTTTCCCAAAAGTACCGATCTCAAAAGGACTCCTCAGTAACGTTCCTGCATGCAAATCTCCATCTCATAATCTGTGTCCCAAGGAACCCAACCTGCAATGCATGCATTGTCTCATTTGATCCTCACCACAAGATCAGTACTACTGTTATCCCTATTTTACAGAGGAAATTAAAGCCCCAAGAGCTTCAGTAAACTTGCACACTCCCTGATTTTAGAGTCTGTGCTCTTAACCAACCTGGATCAGCAAACTGCAATCCCTGTGCTATAATTAGGCAAACATTTCCCTGGGTGAGATGCTCTAGGTGCAGCCAGCCAAGCACTAACTCGCCACATGTTTCTTTTCATCATGTGTTCCCTGGGACCTACCTAGAAATTTCAAAGGAAGGTAAGAGAGAACTTCTGCAACCTAGCTCCTCTCTCCAGGCTCTTTAAGCCTCCTCACCTTATTGCTCTGGGTTCCAGGGGTCTTCTGTGAGCTCCCAATCAAGTTTAGCATTCTCTCCTGTGCTTGTGATGCTGTGCAGAGGAGTCCTCCTGACATGATCGGCTGCCACCCCAGCCCCACGGGTCCCAGATCTCAAGATAACTGGAGTGACCCAAATGCAGATCTTGGTCTTCTGAATCCAGTTCTTTGATAAGTGATTTGTGGCTGGACAGTTACATAACTGTAGAGATCACCCATGGGGTCTCACTTCCCTCTCCACCCCAGACTGTCTATCTCTCCCTAGAGTAAAGCTACGTCACATAGTCTCCCTCAAGTTCCAATGTGTTAGTGCTAGATATATGGAATGCTTGTTGGGAATGTGGCTTAAACTGCCTCTACTGTGACAGAAGGACAGACTGTCATCAACTGCTGCAGGTAACATAGAAACCCTTTGTCTTTCACAACAACTTTTTCTTATTTTATTCTCTGAGCCATCTCTTAGACAATGTCTGGATTCCCATCAACTTCTGCACATAAACATATTTATAAGTAACCAGGCAGAGCAATGGAGTGTGTTTAGTCATTTTGCATAAGAACTTCCCTTGCACAAGTTCTATATATAACTCAGTTGGCAACCCCCTTTTCTATTGAGGCACCAGTGCAGAACATGTTCTTAGGAGCACTCACAGCCCCTCCACTGTGGGTTTCTTGAGGTAGTGGAAAGAAAATTCCAGGTGTTACTCTTCCCCCACCCCTTACATACACAGCCCCCAGTGTCTCCTACACTTAGCCCCCATTACTCCCAATCATGGTTCCTCTGCTTATGAAGGTCTGCCTCCTTCCTCTGCCCCACGTGTCAACCTCATTTCTGTCCTTGTTCTCTTCCCATGGCACTTTCCATCCTTCTCCCCACAGCAGGATCTCCTTTGACTCTCTTCAATAATCTGCATACACTGTGTGCTTCCCCAAGATACCATCCCTGAAGAGCCGCATTTCACTCTGACTATTCACAACGCCTCATTACCATGTTCTTGTACAGTACTCACCACCTTTGATGCCCTTTTAGAGTCAGAATACTAAGTTCAGACTCTGCCATTTACAGGAATGTAATCTGGGGGAAGTTCCTTAACTTCTCCAAGCTTCACTGTCTTCACTTGTAAAATGGCAATAGTAAAGCTTACCCAATGTGCTTGCAGAGAGAACAAACAAGGTAAAGCAGTAAAAAGCAACCTTTAAATTTTAAAGTTCTATATGAATGTGAGTTATCATTATTGTATTGTTTCTCCCCTCTGAGCTCTCTGAGGTCACATCTTTTACTTCCTTTCTCTCCCTGGGTTACACACAGTGACAGTAACACTGTAAGCTAATATTAGATGCAGAATTAAGAATGAATAAAAGAAAACCACTCACCAATCAGAATTAGGCAAAATCCTAACCATATTAAATCTATTGTAGACTGTTCCACAAAGTGAATCTAGAAACTGCTCTATAGGGAAACATCCTGAAAAGACATGAAAATTCATTTACAGTCCATGCTTGCAAATTTATGCTGAGAGGAAAAGGAATTGCAACAAAACACATCCACTCTTCCTTCTAACATAGGGCCAACATTGCTAACAAGAGACAGGCTGGCCTCAGGAACACTTGTTAGCTTTTCCCAAAGAGACTGCTACCTTTAAATGACCAGTTATCTCCCTTAGAGAATCATTTTTTATCCTATAATATCAGTTCCTCTTCAACATCTGATGCAACTCTTAGTGTTTTCCATTGCTTTCTAGCTGTGTCAGATTTCCCTAGAAGACAGAAATGAAAGTGATGACTAAGAAGATTGCACTGAAATTTCAAATGTTTGGTCTACACATTGATTCCCCCACCCACCCCTCCTATTCCGGTCTCCTTGCCCTCCACGGGGGAAATCACTATTTTTGTACAGTGTAAAACCTTCAGCTTTCACCATTACATGTAGACTTACAATCTTTAAACACAAATTTAGTTCATTTAGTTGGAACCACACAAAATAGAACCTACTCAGAGATTTCAGACTTTTTTTCTATTTCCCTGACGATCTTCTAAAGATATAGAAAGTTACATGTCATAAGTGTACCAGTCGTGATCAGTTTCCCCTGTCACTTAGAAGCGACAAAGCATTTACTTATCTCCTCCACGGTGGCCCATTTTCTATATTGCAATCTTGCCTGCAAGTCAAATTGTTCGAACCACCATGTCTGGAATGAAGAAAGGCACCGGGGAAAAAAGGAAAACAGCAAGAAGGAGGAAATAATCATACGGAGTATTTCTTCAGGCCATCTCAACATACTTCACATTTCCTTCACAGGAACAAGATAAGATTTCTCAGCGGGGTATTTCTTTTAAAGGTCTAAACTTGAGTAATACAGGCAGTACTTTAATGAATATCTAAGATAATTAAATGATTATGGTGACGTATTAATATAGGTCATTGGACAGGCGCGGTGGCTCACGTCTGTAATCCCAGCACTTTGGGAGGCCGAGGTGGGCGGATCACTTGAGGTCACGGGTTCGAGACCAGCATGGCCAGCATGGTGAAACTCCATCTCCACTAAAAATACAAAAAAAAAATAGCCGGGCGTGATGGGACATGCCTGCAGTCCCAGCTACCTGGGAGACCGAGGCAGGAGAATGACGTGAACCCAGAGGCGGAGGTTGCAGTGAGCCGAGATCCTGCCATTGCACTCTAGCCTGGGTGACAGAGCAAGACTCCGTCTCAAAACAAACAAAAAAAAAGGATATTTTCCAGTACACCCTGTTCCATATATGCTCACTCAAGTCAAAATTACTGAGTGTAGTGGACATTTTAGCCCTACTCTCAAGGAAAAGGCAGATTTTCATAGGTCCATTTCTATCATTATTTCACTAGGTCTCCCAAGCTTCCAAAAGGTAGATCATGTGCTCGCTTCAGCATCACGTATACTAAAATTGCAACAATACAGAGAACATTAGCAATTTTAAAAAATAAAAATAAAGCAGATCATTAGACGACCAAAACTGTGGTGGAGGGATCTTTCACCCGGACAAATGGTACCCCCGGTGTAGTTCAGAGCATCCCACAGGAACTCTACACCGTCTCAATGTAGTGATTGAAAGCCAGGCACTGGAAGGACAAAGTTGAGCAAAACCACCCCGAAACATAAGAAGTTCCTGGTCCTAGGCTGACTCCCTAGCAGGTCATTTTACACCAGTCAGGCAAAGACAGACAGAGGGGCAGGGGTTGAGGTGGAAGTGGGGGCTCAGGGAAGGAGTTCCCTGATCAAGTCTCAAAGGATAAATAGGAAACTGGACAGGAAAAGGAGGAGAAAGTGGCCAATCCGGGAAAAGACGGTAGCTTGAACAAAAAATCAGGACGAACAATAGAATGCCCTGTGCCGCCATCAGCAAACGTTTGCCCCACGTGTGTTTGTGTGCAGCTGCCAGGTGTGGCGGCATGGCTGCCATTTTGTTCCTCTCTGGTTGGCTCTTTGGGCGCCTACAGCCTGTGAAGCGCTGCCTGACGCCTACCGCTCTCCCACCTCCCCGGTCTCCCACCTCCCCGCCTCCAGGCCCTGCAGCCTCCAGGGATCCCTCCGCCCCCACCCCCGGGAAACCTGGAGGTGGCCCGGTGGTCCGAGGTGTGCGCAGGAAGGTGCTTTACCGTCCTCGTGGCCCGCAGTGATGAGGCCACTCTTCGTCTTCCAGAAGAGTCAGAGAAACAGCCCTAGCTTGCTTCACCTCAGCCGCCTGGGTCCCTCCAAACCAGAGGGCTCAGAAATGCCTAAGTGTGAGGGGCTGGGTGTGCTCGGCCTGGGGAGTCTTGAAAGTCGCCAAGGCTACCTCAGAATCCCCCGCCCTGCGGCCAAGCCCCGGGCTTTGTGGTGGGGCCAAGCTGCTCTCCCCGGGGCGCTGCCGTGCGCTCCTCGCCGCCCTCCCCCCTCTGGCTGGGGACCGGCGAGCTTGCCGCCGCCCAGACGCACCTGGATCCTCGCCGCAGCGCTCCCTGCCCTCGGCACCCCTACCCCCGGTGGCCCAGACGCGCCCAGGTCCTCGCCTGAGGAATCTCTGTGGACACCCGACCCTCGGCTCTCTCTGAAACCGCCCCCGCTCGCCCCCCCGCGTCGTTTCTTTCTACTGGAAGCACAGCCCAGAAAGTAGCTCTCCAAATGGCTTTTCCACACCAGAAACTGAACAGCAAGCGCGGCTGGAGCATCTGGGGACAGGGTGGAGGGGGACTGACAGTTTTACACTCTTCAGTAGTTGTGAGTGGTGTACTGTGCGTGAGGATTGCTTATTCCCGAAGTGTAATTTGTTTGGAAAATTACTTACGAAAGAAAAGTCGTTTTTTTGATCCCCAGAGTTTTCAGAATGTTTTGCACAATGCCATACTGATGCTAGCCTTCCCTTTGTACTCAAAAGGCTTCATTGAAACGAATCACACAAGTCAAAAGTCAGTTTGGTGTGGTGTCTTGGTAGTGGTGGTGGTGAATGAGTCACATAGCTTAAAAACTCAAGTTTGTGGTGGTAGATCTCAGATACTAAACCCACTGTGAGAGCTTAATCAAGTGTCTTTACCGCTCTGTGCCTCAGTTTCCACATGTGTAAAATGGAAATAATTATAGTACCCATGTCACAGATTTATGGTGAGATGAAATGAACTCACGTATATGAAGCACTTGGTGTCTGCCACAGAGTGGATGCTGGAGAATCGCTCACTGTCATTATCCTTGTAGGTTGCCGCTCACTGTGTCACCTTTTGCTCCAGTCTGTAGTGAGAAGTTTCAGGGAAGTAAAGCATGCCTCTGAGAAGGATGACACATGGATTGAGTAGAAAAATGGAATTCCATGTTGGTCAAAGGGTAAAAATTTTCAGTAATAAAATGAGTAAGTTCTGGGAGTCTAACGTATAGCATAGTGACTATAAATAATACTGTATTGTTTACTTGAAATTTCCTAAGAGACTAGATCTTAAGTGTTCACACATACACACACACACACAATGGTAGTTATGTGATATGATGGATGTGTTAACTTGATTGTGGTAATCATTACTCTGTGTATGTGTATATATGTGTGTATATATATGTGTGTGTATATATATATAAAGATACAAAGTCATCACTTTGTATACCTTCAATATATCAAATTTTTATTTGTCAATTTACCTCAATAAAACTGGAGAGAATGAAATTTGAGAGTTTTCAAAACCTTAATCTCCATCCTGCAGGAGAAACATTTCCTTTCCCCCGTGGCACACAGGACAAAGTATAGGAGCTGAGTCAGGGACCAGGGCCCAAGCCCCTGCTCCTCCACTAGCCTGTGGGTTGATTCTTGGGCAAAATGCCAATGTCTCTAAGCCTCAATTTCTTCACATGGGGTCAAGTAAGCCCCATGTGTATGAAAGGGCTCTGTACCCACTAAAAGCCTGAAAATTGGAGGTGCAGTTATTTTGAAAATACACAATTGATGGCCTATAAATAGAACAAGTGAGTTAAATGGCACATTGACAACCATATGGAAGTTTCTACAGTGCCATGAGAAAAGCTTGATTTTTTTTGTTAAAGCTCAGCAGTGGTTAAATCAACTACTAAAAGAAGAGCTCCTTCCCAGAATGTTTTCTTTTTTTGAGACAGGGTCTCGCTCTGTCACCCAGGCTGGAGTGCAGGGGCATGTTCCCAGCTCACTGCAACCTCTGCCTCCCAGGCTCAAGTGATTCTTCTTCTTCTTTTTTTTTTTCTGAAGTGATTCTTCTGCTTCAGCCTCCCAAGTAGCCGGGATTACAGCCACATGCCACCACACCTGGCTAATTTTTGTATTTTTAGTAGAGATGGGTTTCGCCATGTTGGCCAGGCTGGTCTCAAACTCCTGACCTCAAGTGATCCACCCGCCTTGGCCTCCCAGCATGCTGGGATTAGAGGCATGAGCCACCGCACCCGACCCCTCAGAATGTTTTCTTGATGGAGTTGCTGGCACTTCCTTTTCCACCACTGAGGTAGGGTAGAAAAGCCCTGTGACTCCAAGGGGTTCCCTTTCTTTCTCTCCCAGATGTTTCCTCTGTGATCCACACTCTGGGTCCTTTCATATCTCTAGAAATAAATTGTCCCCTTCAAATTCAAAGCACCAAAACATACTGCAAGTTCCTACAGTTCAGGCTGCAACTACTTTTAATCAATTCTAAGAAATCTCAGGGAACCAAGTCCATCAGTTCCGTGACTTCAAAATAAGTCACCTAATCTCTCTTGGCTGCAGCGTCCTTACAAGGAAAACGATATACCTCAAATTCTAAGAGTCACATGAGCTTGGCAGAAATGTAAACAGTATCCACTGTTTTCTATCTCTCTATCCTTTCTAGTTAGTTTCATGAACTTCCACCCCTAGACACAGGCTGAAATCCACCTCACCCTCAGCAACCTTGGGTTTTGAAGAAGGTGGGGCCTGAGTTGTTTTGAGTTCTCAGTTGCAAAGGGTTGTTCTCCTGCCAGCCCTGGCCTACCTGCCTAGAGCTATTGTTAGTAAATTCTTGCTTAGTGAAGAGACAAAGGAAAAATGCATGTCTGAATGGATTAGCTTTATCACTCATTCAACAAATATTTACTGAGTGTGTCTGTTATTTACCATGGCTTATAGTTCTCTAAGGAGGTGATCCACCTGTTAAGTGGAGGTGGAGGGGGCAGGGGAGGCTTCCCTGAGGAAGTGAGACCTGAAGGAAGAAGGGAAGCAGTCAAGAAAGCCAGTGCAAAGCCCTACAGTGGGAAAGAAGGAAGCGATGAATGGATGAATGAATGAATGAATGAATGAATGAATGAAGAAATGAATGATTGACCAAACGAAAGGACAAACCAATGAATAAGCGGTTCGGCCTCCCCCGTGGTTACTGGCACACTATCCTCATTGGGTTTCTGTCTCAATTCAATCTGTCTATAAAGCAGGTATGAGTCCTGGACACCTACCACTGTGATGAGAAGAGACTTCTGCAGCACTTACACAAACATTTCCCGGGTTCTTACTGGTTGGAAAGCACTCATTATCCAAATGAAGAGTGGAGCAATCTCAGACTTTTACTACTTCGGAGGAGCCATTCCTTTCAGCTTTTCACTAATTCACCACCATTTTTTCTAGTTAATAGCTTTCATTTCAGCTCTTCAACATCATTGAAACATCTCATATGGGCTATAGAATTTTCATTTTTGGGGTTTGGTTTTGGGTTCTGGGTGTGTGTGTGTGTGGTGGTGGTTTTTGTTTGTGTGTGTGTGTGTGTGTTTTGCAATAAAATCCAGTAAATACCATATAGACTTCAACCGTGTCTTTCTTTCAGGGTAAAAAATTCTCAAGGGAGATAAGTTTACTCCGTAGAAAGAAGAAAAACTTTTGCTATTCCTGAGAAGGGGAGAAGGAGGGAAAAAAACAAAAAACAAAACCCCCTGTAAATGTCACTAGTGACTAACTCCATCTATTTTTGGAAGGCCCTAGGGGGTTTTAGGGCTTTCCATGCAGTAGATTAAATAGTAACATTCCTCTGAAAAGGAATGCTCAGGCTTTGCTCCCTGGAGTGCTCACCTGCAACAGCTGTCATGAAGGGCCAGAAAGGCAAGTGGAGATGCTGGGGCCCAGTGCACAAAGCTTCCATCTTCACCTCCACCAGCTCTCAGGGACAACAGAGCATTGGCATCTTTTAAGCCTGTAAGTCAAGTGTGTCCGTTGTCTGTTAGGTTTCCCCAGGCCACTGGGGACATGTGACTGTGATTTTGTAGCACCTGCTTCTTCTGCCATGAATTCCCTCTACACCCGATTTAAGACAGCGGACCCCGCAGGTCAGATGCCCAGGTTCATTCCCATGAGCTTGCCCTGAGCTCTATCAAATCAATGTGTCTCCAAAGAAATATATCGCTGTCAAAATTTAGAAAGCTCTTTATTGTTTAAAACAAAAAAAAATCACATTTGTTTTATGCTGGTATTTGCTGGAGGACAAGTGGACAAAGCAGCAAAGAAATATGACCTGGCTATGGTGTTTAAGTACTGCCATGTTTAAAAGGACGTACTTGGAACTTTGTTTTTTTCCCATACCAGGTTGAAGGTGTTAGGTTAAAAACAAGTTTTTACAATGGTGGTTCATTATATGAATCTCTCTACTTTTGTGTAATTTCATGCTTGAAATTTTCCATGATAAATGATTACAAAAAGAAAAGTAAGTAACAGCATTTCACATGCCATAAGATCCTTGCTGCTTTACTTCCCGTCTTCGGCTCCACTAAGACTCCACCACTAGCAACCTCTGAAAGATGAGCTTCCAGCTGTGTTATGCCTGAACGCCTGGAATCCCAGATGTTGCCACCCGGAATCCCAACTCATTTCATTTCAGTTGCTTAGAAGCAGGACTCAATTTTTTTATTTATTTATTTATTTTTTTTGAGATGGAGTCTTGCTCATCACCCATGCTGGAGTGCACTGGCACGATCTCGGCTCACTGCAAGCTCCACCTCCCAGGTTCACGCCATTCTCCGTCTCAGCCTCCCGAGTAGCTGGGACTACAGGCCCCCGCCACCACGCCCGGCTAATTTTTTGTATTTTTAGCAGAGACGGGGTTTCACCGTGCTAGCCGGGATGGTCTTGATCTCCTGACCTCGTGATCTGCCTGCCTCGGCCTCCCAAAGTGCTGGGATTACAGGCGTGAGCCACCGCGCCTGGTGCAGGGCTCAATTTTTTACATCTTACATTTTACCAATACTTCCATAAAGGAACTCTGTTCTCATCATGATAGAAATTAAAGGTTCTATTAAAGTTTTTGTGTAAGAAGAAAATTACATATTAACAGGCATTCTGGTGTTATTTTTACCCTTTATTTAAAAGGTTAAGGTTCTAAGGACATTAAAAAATTGCAATAGTATTATTGGGAGTAAATTTCATTCCTATGTCCAGGAAACATAAATTAGCAAATGATGATGTCATAGTTGAATTTTGCAATACAATTAAGGATTTTATAACTCCCTTAAGTCTAAATCACAATACATATAAGGCACGGAAAATGAATTCTATAAATGTCATTGTCACAAATAAAAAATCCATTGAACATTTACAAAGTTAATAATAATTCATTACATGCTTACGAATAATCATGACGGTGAAGTATATTAGCTAAGGAACGTCTTAAGAATTGTTATAAAAATTCAACATTCCATCTACACCACTTCTGGTTAACAGGGGTATTCTACTCCTAATTGAAAACCCTTCTCTTAGCAGATGTTTTCTACCCAAGGCCAGGACAAGTTGGCTTCCCCTTCCCTCCTGCCCTGTAGATGGAGACTGGCAAACACATGGATGGGACAGACAGCTGAGGACTGAATGCCAACCTTAACCAGAGCACTATCCCACCCCACTCCACAGCTTGGCCCTGACACCAAACCAGCTTCCCAGGCTCCAGATTAGAACAGCAAGCAAATTCCTAATGTTCCATTAAAGCACCCGCAGATAATTCAAAAGAAAACCTTAGAATCTGCTTGAAAATATGGGTCATTTTGAACTAATAGGATAACAGCCAGTCTGAATTTGTGAAAACCCACTTTATACTTTTATTTATTTTTATTTTGTTCATAAAAAGTGCTGTTACATCCCTGGGCCCATCTGCAGACAAGCTGCCCTGCCCAAGCCTTTGGGGAAGCAGCCCCCTTTATACTTCAATGTAATTTATAGAAGTTTTTAAAAGTATTTTTATTACTTTCAAAATCATGATGTAATTTAGGATAAGCTGGCAAAGTACTGTTTTATGGGTATTTCTTGCTTAGTGGCTAGGTAAGAAAGACTTTCAGTGCAACCATTCATTAAGTTCTAAATTTTCTAAATACAACCTGGAAATCATTCATTCTTTGAGCTTTTTTGTTTTTAAGCTTTTTAATAAAATTATGTTCCCACTCAAACATAATACCAATGGCTCCTGCCAGTTAGAATGGAGATTTACCACTGGCCACACTATCTTAATTAGGCTATGACCTCTTGTCAGAGCAGGAGTCGCAGGCAAGCCTTCAAAAAGGCCATGCTGCACCACCTGGACTTTCTCAAGAAGCTCTGCTCAGGAGAAGAAGACCTGGCAATCTGAATATGCAAATGCAGAGCAAAGCGTGAATCAAGGGCATCAGTGCGGCTTCTCAGAGGTGCCCAAGCAGTGCAGGGGCGCCATGTTGAGGATGAGTGCATGCTGTGTTATTTCAGCATACAAGTCAGTTCGGGTCCCACCACATCCATGTCCCTCTCTCGCCCTCACACACACAGCAAGTGCACTTGCTCCGTGTATCAGCCTTCTTTCTCTTGCCCATAGCTGTCCTGCAGAAGTTGATATATTGAGCCACATTCCAGAATCTTGAGGAAGCCTAGCCCAACTTCTTGAAAGCCAGCACCAAAATACTCTCATTTGTATATTAAATGACAGAATCAAAATTCCAGTGTGCTTTGTCTGATGAAAAAGATGCAGGGAAGTGAAGTTCCACGTAAACAATTACACAAGTTCAGAAAGGCATGATTTGGCCAAGCAGATAGGAATCATTATAAACGCAACACTTCTAGTTTTACTTGAAGAGTTAAATATGTGTGTTTATTTCCTCCAAATCTACTTAAAGGACATACAAAAACAAATTTTACAAAAAAAAAAAAAAAAAAAAAAAAAACACGGAGCAGCCAAGGCAGTCTGCCTATAGGACTCCAGCCACCAGAGTGGGTAGAGTGAAATACCAGCAAAAACCAGGATTAGGGGATAGGGTCAAACTGGAATGAGGAAACGCGTCCACACACATCGACACCAACATGGCCCATGTTGTCAACCTTTTTGAGGCTCAGCTTCAGAATGCTTGGAAGGCAAGTTTATGTCCTTTAGGCAAGAGATTGGACAACTCCCCTCATGGGAAACTAAATATCAGAGGGAAACCTGTCCCCACCCCTTACACATTTAAAGTTCTTCCAATGGAAAAAAATAGGACACCTGCCAGATCACCCTTAGAGAAGCCCAGCAGCTAATGAAATCCCCCTAAAAAAGCTTCCAATCAACATTTTAGTGCCTCTCCCTTAAAAATAAGTGACCAGTGCTCGGTGGGGTGGCACAAGCTGGTAATCCCAGCTACTAGGGAGGCTGAGGTGGGAACATTCCTTGAGCCCAGGAGTTTAAGTCTAGCCTGGGCAACATCGTGAGACTCCCATCTCTAAAAAATAACTAAAAAACAAAAATAAATAAATAAGTGACCAAGACATTTGTGAAAAGCAACTCTCTTGAAGGAAACTAACAGAAATAAGAAATTCAGAAGAAATAAGGAGATAAAAAAAGTTTTCAGGTAATATTAATGTCCTCAGAGAGATAAAAGATATATTTATGAAACAGACATTATTTTTAAAAAGAGAACTCTTGGCAATTCTAAATGTAATAGCAGAGATTAAAAGCTCAATGAAAGGGTTAAATAATAAACTTGAAGAAATCTCACAGGAAGTATAAGATAAAGACAAAGATATTGAAAAGGGAAAGAAGATTTTTTAAAACACAGGATCCATCCAGGAAGGCCAATACCCGAAAGGAGAGAATAAAGAAAACAGAATTAGAGAAAAAGAGAGAGAGAAATATAATCCTGATACACAATGCAGCTCAAATGCAGTTAGGGCTGACATAATTTAGCACACCATAGAATGTCAGGTCTCAGCCAACAGTGGCAAAAACAGAAAACCAACAAAATTTACCATGCAGAGTCCTCAAAAGGCTCAGGAACTGGCAGTTTCAGATAGTGCTTCTGAAACTGAAGGTTACGCTGAAAAAACCAATCTAGGACGAGCTGGGTAAAGGCTGTGTGAGAAGCAATCAGAGCCTTCATTCCCCTCTCTGCTCCACATCACTGAGCATGTCCTTTTCCCCTCCCCCACACAAGATAGCAGGTTTATTCTTTGAAGGAATCCTTCCTGACCGGAGGTCAGTTGGCACAGTGGTTGATTTGAGAACAGTAACACAAACCAGGGTTTCGGTGACCATAAAATGGTGAGACCCACAGCCCTTCTTCCCCAGCTCTGTTTCCCCAATAGGCCACCAAAACAGTGACAGTATACTTGTAACCTTGGCAGGAGATAAGAAAGGTTTCTTTCTGAGGAATCTGACTAGTCCATGAAAAAAATGTCAGAAAAGACTGAAGAAGAAAAGTTTCCTAAAACAAACAGTGCCTCCGGCTCACCCTACAGTGAAGCTCAAAGTCAACAAGCCGTGTCTGCAAGTTGAGAGCATCCAATCCATGTTTTAGTCCTCTAATCCTGAACAAACATTCAAGGGTGCCAGATGCCTAAGGAAAGCCCAGGACAAGAAAACTGGAGAATAAAACAAATAAGTAAAAGCGATTTGGAGGAAATAAAATACACAGTGACTAAAACTTTAAAAGTATCATGGATACCCTCGGGGAAATAAGAGACAATGACACCCCTTTGAAACAAGAGTAGGAAACTATAAAAAGGAACATAGGACCAGAGAATAGAATTGAGGCATTCTAGAAAGGTGAGTAAAATGACAGAGGGGAAAACAAAAGCAAGAAAATGAAGATATTAGAGAACCAATCCAGGAGTTTGAATATCTGATTAACAAGAGTTTCAAAATGAGGGAAAAGAAAGCCAACGAGAGGAAATAATCAGTAAAATTATTCAAGCAAATTTCTCAGAAGTGAAAGACATAAGTTTCCAGATTTCCTAAAGGGGCCACTGAAGGCCCAGAACAATCCAGGCAGATTATTGTGAAATTTCACAACACTGGGGACTAAGGGAAGATCCTTTTTAACCTGATTCCTGGAGAATGTTCTCCCCCAAAATAAGAGAGTAAACCAAAAAAGGAGAGATGAGGAATCCAACTTGGGAGAAAAATCTAGAGAATTCCAAGGTCCACAGTGAAGGAAAGTCTCAGGATAGATGACAGCTCTGCAACAGCCTGGAGAGCATTCAACTCGGAAGAGGAAAGGGATGGGGGGTGGGGTGGGGAGTGGGCTCTCCTAAGAAAAAAAGAGAAAGTGATAAACCATCCAATGTTGGTGTCTATTAGAAAGTGTGTCTGCTAGAAGAACTACAAAGAAAATCAGGCAAATAGGAAAAAAGGCAACAATTTCAGGAAAAACTAGAAAAGGCAACCATAGTTCACAGTACTCAACTGGAAATTGAATTTGCATAAAATGTTAGGCAAACACAGAAGTTTATTTAATCAAAAATTGCATTATCTTGGGAGGGTAGGGCATGGGAACAAAAAGGAAGGATTTGTATTACCTGTCATAATAGATGATTATGTCTAAAAGTCACAATTGCAAACAGTTTATCTAGGCATATATTTAGAAGTACTGAAATGTGTATGCCAGAAGAAATGGCTAGAAGAGTCAAAAGTAGTTGCCTCTTGGAAGAAGCAATGAAAGAGTGTGAAGAGTGATACAGGGAATCATTGTAATTTCTTTAATACTATTTAACAATATTTTTATTTTTATTTATTTATTATTTTTATAGAAACAAGGTCTTGCCATCTTGCCCAGGCTGCTCTCAAACTCCTGGGCTCAAACAAGTCTCTCACCTCAGCCTCCCAAAGTGCTGGGGTTACAGGCATGAGCCACTATGCCTGGCTTAACTTTTTCAAAAACTAAAATTTAAAAAAAAAATTCTTTTAGAGACAAAGTCTCACTCTGTTGCCCAGGCTGAAGTACAGTGGTGTGATCACGGCTCACTGTGCCTTGAACTCCTGGGCTCAAGCAATCCTTTTACCTCAGCCTCCCAAGTAGGTAGGCCTGCAGGCATAAGCTACCAAGCCCAGCTAATATATTTTTTATTTTTAGGGATGAGATCTCACTATGTTGCCCAGGTTGGTCACTAACTCCTGGCCTCAAGTAATCCTCCCACCTTAGCCTCCAGAGTCACGGGAATAACAGACATGAAGCACTGTGCCTTTTTAAATGATGTGCATGTATACCTTTGATTAAAATGATTTTTTTCAAAATTAGAAAATAAAACAAATATAAAAGATGTTAGTTCTTAACTAACTCAACTTATCAACTCCTCCAGATAAGGGGTCTTATTCCCTTTCTCAGCATCTGGCGCAGAGAGGCACTCAACAAATGTTTGCTGTTTGATTGATTGCTTTATTGATTAATTGAAACAAGCAGTCAAAAATATTAATAGGTTTCTTGAGCTACATGGATAGAAAATTCTAGGAAAAAAATTAATAGCTAACACTCTTTAAACACATACTATTTGACATCCTCTGTTCTAAGTGCTGGGTGTTTATCATATTGCTGAATCCTCACAACAATCTCATAAGGAAGATACTGACATTGTCCCCATTTTATCAACAAAGAAACTGAAGGACAATGAGGTTGTATAACTCATTCCAAGTCACACAGCTAGGAAGTATCAAAGCTGGGTCTAGGCCAGGCGCGGTGGCTCACGCTTGTAATCCCAGCACTTTGGGAAGCCAAGGTGGATGGATTGCCTAAGCTCAGGGGTTTGAGACCAGCCTGGGCAATATGGTGACATCTCATCTCTACTAAATTAGCCGGTCATGGTGGTAGGTGCCTGTAATCTCAGCTACTCAGGAGGTTGAGGCAGGAGAATTGCTTGTACCCAGGAGGCAGAGGTTGCAGTGAGCCGAGAACATGCCACTGCCCTCCAGCCTGGACAACAGAGCAAGACTCTGTCTCACAAAAAACAAAACAAAACAAAACAAAAAAACCAGCTAGGTCTAAATCCAGGCTGACTGACTCTGAAGTCTCTGCTCTTGACTGATGAGCTTTATAATCAAGAAGGAGGTGTCCTGTGGTCAGGCTACAACTGGAATATTATGTTCTGTTTTGAACACATGCACACATGCACACATGCACACACACACTTCAGAGTGGAATGTAATCACAGGAAGTTGAACAGGAAGTGAGTAGATCAAAAACCATAACAGTGAGTGTGAGGAATGGTTTTTAGATGAAGACAGTCTAATCATGCTTGAAGAGGGCAGATAAAGAACAGGGATTGGATTTGTTTTTTATGTCCCAAGTAGTAAGACCAGAATCAACAGTAGAGATTATTTGGGGTTATATTTCAGTTTAAGGAAGAATTTTTCCACCGTTCCATAGGACATCAACTGCTTTGGAAATAGTTTCATTACTGAAAATCATAAGCTCATCAAACTCAAACTCCAGGCTTGAAAGAAACTAAGGAATTTCATCCAGTCATCCTCAGGATGCCTGGATCACCTTTACAGCACACTTCTAAAAGGTCTTCCCAAACATCCCAGGGGCAAAGAACACACCAGAGGTGGCACACTCTTTTCTTTTTTAATCAGAATTACCTGTACATATAGTTAAAAGAGTCGAATAGTTCTATAAGATTAAGAAAAGCAGAAGTCCTTCCCTAGAGGCACCCACTTTCAATTTTCTTTGGTAATTCTTTTAGAAAGATTTACCTCTATATTTCTAAATAACATGCTTGTATTGCTATTTCTTTATTTTTCAGTATTAGGTATTCTCCACTAACCACCCACAATGCTGGATGAAGATTTCATTCTTTCATTCCCCATCCACAATACACACACCCTCTCCATGTTCTTATTATTCCAGTGTAGTTTATGTACTGATTTGGGTTAGATTGGTATTTAGTGTTCACATTATTATAACTACATAAACATTATTCAGAGCTGAGTCATGGGGTAAATCATAATTATTTCTCCTCTTCTATACAACTCTTGTGTTTCCCCTGAAATTAATTTAAGAATCTTACTTTTTGCCTTCACTTAGTTTTCTATGTATTTATCAGTAATTCATACCCTCAATTTTCTGCCAAATGTCTGAATTTCCTCTCAAGACATTCAGACAGGTTGGATATTCGAGCCATTTCACCTCTTTGAAGAAGCCTCTCTCAGAGCCTCTGGCCTATTCTAACGTGAACCGATTACCTCCAAGTCTGGTGCAGAGTTACCATCTGGGAATTTTCCTTTACCATTACTGGAGAGTCCCTTTACCCTTCTCCCATTTTCTGTATCTCCAATCTTTCTCTCCTTTGATGTTCTCCATTGTTTTAGTGGTGTTAAAGAGTGGCTTCCTGAGAAAGGCCACATGGGAGGTAAACTTTTTGAATCTTTTCAAGGCTAGCTATGTCTTTATTCTACCTATAACTTGATTCAAAATTGTATTCCAGCTTCTCTTGTGGCTATTGAGAAATCTAGAGTCATTCTGGTAGCTGGTTCTTTGTATATGACCTGTCTTGTCTTCCTTGAAGCTTTTTTTGAAACCGAGTTTCGCTCTTGTTGCCCAAGCTGGAGTGTAATGGTGTGATATCAGCTCACTGCAACCTCTGCCTCTCGGGTTCAAGTGATTCTCCTGTCTCAGCCTCCCGAGTAGCTGGGATTACAGGTGCCTGCCACCACACCCAGCTAATTTTTGTATTTTTAGTAGGGATGGGGTTTCATCATATTGGTCAGGCTGGCCTCGAACTCCTGACCTCAGGTGATCTGCCCACCTCAGCCTCCCAAAGTGCTGGGATGACAGGCATTAGCCACCACGCCCAGCCTCCTTGAAGATTTTAATATCTCTCTGAGTGTCCTGAAATTTCACAATGCTATCTTGGGTGTGGGTCTATTTTCTTGCATTGTGGTCGGCATTCAGTACCACATTCAGTTTCCAATTTCAGTCAGGAAACTTATGTCTTCCAGTTCTGGGAAATGTGCTTGAATTACTTTGTTGATGATTTCCTCCTTTCAGTTTTCTGTTTCCTCTTTTGAATGCTCGTATTCAAATACTGTACTTCCTGAACTGATCCTCTAATTATTTTATCTTACTTATTTTCCCCTGTTTTCTGTCTCTTTTCTTTCTCTTCTAATTTCTGAGATGTTTCTTCAACATTACCTTCCAGCCATTCTATTGAAATATTCATTTTTGATGTCATTATTAATTTCCAAGAGTTTATTTTTCTTTTGTTAATTATGTTTTCTAGCATCCTATTTTCATTTTGCAGTTAAAATATTTTATTTTCCACCTGTAAAAATATTAACAATTTTTTTCCTTGAAGGTTTCTTCTGCTTGCATAATCCTTTTTCTCCGCTCTGAGTTAGCTTTCTCCAGTTGTTTATTTGAATGTTTTGGTCTTTATCTTTCATGTGAGGCTATTCTCAGTGGTCTGCTATTCCTTGATTGTCTCCTCTTTAATAGAGGGAATAAAAAGCCTATTGGAAGCTCTGATCTTTGAATATGGCTGTACAATTTAGGCTTCACGGGAGGGTAATCTGAGCTGTTTGTTGGGGAACCTCCAACCTCAGAAACATCAACTATTTCTTCTTGGGCTGGTAAGATATGGAAGAGTATGCTCTTCTGTTCTTCTGTTTGGAAACTGGAGTCGCACATGACAGAGTCTAAGAGCTCAGGGTGTTTTGAGATAATAGCTCGGCCACTGCCTTCACCTATGCTTGAATTCACAGTCCAAAGACTGTGTTTTATCATTTCTAGAGAAAAAAACCTCCAGGCTTCTGTTAAGGTTGAAGCGGGGATGCAGCAATGATCTAGCATCGCTGAATTTTTGGAGGGAGGGGCCCAGCACTCCAACTACTTCTCAACTTCTCTTTACTCTGTTTCCATAGATAGGTAGCTGGTGCCACCAATTCCAAAGTTTTTGAGAGATTCAAAGTTAAAATCAAGGATTTCACAACGTTTCCCACTACCAGCTTAACATTCACCTTGCCCAGATGTGTTAAGTCAGTTACCACTTGTCCATCACTTGCTCCCTTCAAAATATTTTTGCTTGACCTCCTGTCTCATTCTCCTATCCTTGTGGGTCTGTGCCTCTTAAAAACAATCTTTATTTTAGTTTGAGTGGTTTGGGGAGAGAGAAAGAACTAGAAAGGTATGTTCAATCTGCCACCTTTACCCCAAATCTCCCCCATTCCACTTGTGGGCAGCTATAAAAGAAAATTTCTTCATATTGGAGTAACCTCTTTGTGGGAAAACTGACCATTCTATCAAAATTTTAAATGTGAATAACTTTTAGTCCAGTAATTTCACTGCTAGAAATTATTCTGAAGATATATTCATAAAAGTGAAGAAATGTTCATTACAACATAAATACATAATATATAAATATATAATAAATGAAGTACATCAATATTTGAAGAAACAAACAGGAAATAGTCTGTGTCTATCAGGAGGAACATGAATAAATAAATTACAGTACAGTTGCCCCTTGGTATCTGTGGGAGCTTGATTCCTGGACCCTGTCAGATGCCAAAATCCATGGATGCTCAAGCCCCCAATATAAAATGATGTAGGATTTGCATATAACCTATACGTATCCTCCCATATACTTTGAATCATCTCTATATTACTTATAATACCTAATACAATGTAAATGCTATGTAAATAGTTGTTATACTACATTTTCAGGGACTAATAACAAGATTAAAAGGTCTGTATATGTTCAGTACAGGTGAAACCACTCCATTTTTTCCAGAGATTATTTTCAATATGCAGTTGGTTGAAGGCTCATAAAGTCTAAGTAACTTTTCCAAAATTATTCTGTGATCAAAGACAAGTCATTTAACCCCTCTAGTTCTCAATTACTACTTTTTCTTTTTTTAACAGAGTTTCACTCTGTTGCCCAGGCTACAGTGCAGTGGCACAATCTCAGCTCACTGCAACCTCCGCCTCCTGGGTTCAAGTGATTCTCCTGCCTCAGCCTCCCGAGTAGCTGGGATTACATCGTGGCGCACACCACGATTTCTGGCTAATTTTTTGTATTTTTAGTAGAGACGGGGTTTCCCCATGTTGGCCAGACTGATCTCGAACTACTGACCTCAAGTGATCTGCCCGCCTCCGCCTCCCAAAGTGCTGAGGTTACAGGCGTGAGCCACCGTGCCCGGCCCGCAATTACTTCTTTTACAAGGAGCTAATAATGCCATCAGGAAATTTGCTAACTTTGTGTTTTATATAGCTGAGCACACATATGTTTGAAGATGTGTGTGCACTTACACATTAATCTGATTCTACCCCAGAAGAGAATAATGAAAACCTTACAGATGATATCAAATGACCTCTCCCAATATGGTCTCAAAAACTGTTACCTACATTCCTTCCCAGTTGAAATACCATGAGCTTGTGAATGATCGTGTGTGTGTGTGTGTGTGTGTGTGTGTGTGTGCACATATTCAGCTTTCCCTGACTTAATTTCTGTCTCAGCGGTGCTGGGGAAAGAAATCAGTTAGCTGACAATTCCGATAGGTCAGTCCTTAAGATAAGACAAATGAATTAGATGTGATCCCCAAGGGTGGAATATCTGAGCACACTTGAAGGGAACTCAGTCCAAGCAATGTGGGCTGTGCTTCTCAGTCAGTGAGCCCTGAATTATCTCACCATCTCACTGCTTATCTCACTCCTCTCCTGACAACCTTGTCACTGCATGGGCAAATCTGCCGTAAGCGCCTTCCTAGCAACATTCTACTCATGCACAGGAGTCTTCCAAAAACACACCCAAATTCCTGGAAGAACCATCCCCACCCTATTAACAGTCATCCTCACTACCACCCTGGCCCCAGTACCTGAAGCCCCAGCCCCACCAGTGGTCATAGCTCCACCAATTAATCAGAAAGAGAAGGTAGTTTCCTGGAATCATACCCTACCACACATTCAGTGGAGGCAAGTATTCCCAAAGAGTAGCTGTTTACTGCTAGTCTCTTACCTTGCTGGCTTTCATCATTCTTTCCACAGATAAATCTAAAGAGGGTAAAAATGGTGTCCTACTTTTGGGAAGTACCCAGCACGATGCTACATTCTTTCCATTTATTCATTCATCCATTTAACAAATGATACTGAGCATCTCTCTGTGCAAGGCTAAATGAGACACTCTGACCTCTGGGAACTTAAGCTGAGAAAGAGATAGCGAATGCAGGCAATTACAGTACAGGAAGACACTTGCTCCTTGGAGCTGCTTTTAAACACACTCATGTTGTTTGCAGAATTCATTACCTTGTGTCTGTAGGACTGAGGAGCCGATGCTTAAGGGAGAGGGAGGTAGGGAAGACTCACAAAGGAGGTAGCATTGAGGCTATTCCACTCTTCCCAGGTGGATAGGAAGAGGGCATTTCAGGAAAAGTAAACATTAGCACAAGGGCATAGCATACAGCATATTAGCATCAGACATACGAATGTCTGATAGTTCAGCATTACTAACACTCAAAGTTTCAAGACACAGTGGCCAGGTGGTAAGTCTGATCAGGTAGGCAGAGGCCAGATTATGAAAGGATTGCATGCCAGATTAACAGCTTGAAATGGGGAACCACTGAAGCAATTTGAGGTTTTTGTTTCATTTTGTTCAATTAATTTCTTCTTAATTGACAAAATGTATATATATTTATTATGTACAATATGATGCTTTGAAATATATATACACTGTGGAATGGCTAAATTGAGTTAATTAACATATGCATTAACTCACATGTTTTTTGTGGGGAGAACACTTAAAATCGACTCTCTTAGAGATTTTTAAGAATCTATGTTAATGACTACAGCCACCACGTTGTACAAGAGATTTCTTGAACTTATTCCTCCTAACTGAAATTTTGTACCCTCTGACCAACATCTTCCCCGCCCCTCAAACCCACTGAAGTATTATGACTCAGAGAATGATATGAACAAATCTTGTGTCAGAAAGATCTCCTTTCCTACCCCCACCCCCAACAACGGGAGCAGAACAGATGGAGGGGAATAAACAGGAAGGATTTAAGGCAAGATCTGGCAGTCTTCATGAGGGTATGAACTAGGGCAGTGACCATGCAAGTGGCGGGAAAGGAACAGATCAAGGAGAATTAGGCAGAACTCACTGGCAAGGGTGAGGAGAGACATCACCTCATCAATACACAGACTACGGAGGGTGAGCAGAGTCTGAGTCCAGTTTGGGACCTGTTGACTTGGAGATGCCTATAGGACATGCAAGTGGGGAGATCCAGGAAGGGTGGACTAAGGTCAAGGGCTCAGTCCAAGGTTGGGTTGAGATAAACATATTTGGAAGTCACACCCGTGGAGAATACAAAGTAATGGCTGAAACCACAGCAGATGTTGATGCAATTCCCCAGGGAGAGTGAGGGGAGGGAGGAGAAGAGAGGACCCAGGATGGATTTCTGGGAACACAAAAGCAAGTCATCTGGAAACTACAAAGAGGTTGAAACAAACAATAAATGTGGTTGGCTCTGCCTTTGGATCCTGACATTGTTCCTTCTCTTTCATACAACACAGGTATGGACAAACTAGATTAATAATACCCTGTACATTATTGTACTGGAAGGCTTAAAGGAGTATGCAAAGTAAAAAAAATTATAGCAAACTGTGCTTCCTTCTATGCTCAAATCAAGGTAGAGCATGGTTGCCCTACAGCCATGTGGTGTTGTTTTCACAGTGGCTGTTTGCATAGTTGTCTTTGCTTGAGCCCAGATACATTACTCTGTGAGTAAGGGTAGAGTCAGAGAAAGACACAGAAGGAATATTTCCCTTTTCTGGAGCTGCATGGCAAGGAGGTGGGGGTGGGAGTGGGTGCAAGGGGAGGCAAGGAGGATATGAGCGTGAAGACTTTGAGCTAAATAGCACAAGATATCAAGAGGGATAGAGGTGAGGCTCCAGGGACTCACAACTCTGAGAAAAGGACAAAGATCTCAGTGACATGGGGAAAGGGATTTCCTCCCCTTTATTATAATAGCCATGTGTGAGTGCAAGTGTAGCTAATGAACACATTTCAAACCCCAATTCCCACCATGTGATGAGCAGTAACATGGAATTTCTTCACATCTTGATTTCTATGGAGCAGAGATTTCTCAATTCATAGGAAACTCAAGAATAGGCAAAATCTAATACCTGCTATTAGAAATTATGACAGGGGTTACATCTGGAGGGCAGTTATTGACTGGAAATGAGCTAGGCAGAGTTGGATGGGGTAATGGAAATGTTCTAGACCTTGATTTGGGTAGTGGTTACATACGTGATAAATATGTAAAACTTCTTCAGGCTGTACATCTAACAGTTGTGCATTTTAAGGTGTATACATTCCTTATCAATAAAAAAAAAGTAATCTAAAACAAATTAAATATAGCACACATCCCTACACACAAACACACACACACACACACACACACACACACACACACACCTCAGATGGCTATCAAATAAGGTCTATGTATGCCCAGGAAAGAAAATGAAATCAAAAGAGGATTAATCCATTTGAAATCCAGGGAAGTGGAAGGAACTGGAGAACCCAGGGAGATCCAAGAGTGATGTAATGAAAAAGGGAGTAACAAAGCTGTGATCAGGGTGAAGTATCAGCAGGGTGAAGAACCCCTGCTAGATGGCAAAGTCCAAGGTGGGGCTGTTAGTGTGAAAGGCAGCAATGAAAAGGAGGATCATTAGAATTGAAGAGGTCTCCAAGGGAATGGAACAATAGAAGCCTCTGCTGCGTGGTCACTAAGGCTCCTCAAGAAGACAGCAGGAGAAGCAGAAGACCCCAAAGCATCTGGGGAAGTGGCCAAGTAAATGAAATGGTAGATTGAGATAGTAACAAACCACTCAAGTGATTCATGAAGTTTTTTTATGAGAGTGAAGGGGGGAATGGAGCACCTGGTGTAGGGTATGATACTCTTTGAGAAATGGGGCTTTTAGGTGAAAATAACAAGTTAAAGGTTAGCGTTACACTCTTGAGAAGGAAGAGAGAATTGTTGGTGTTGGGTCACCTCTACTTTGCTTCCACAGCCTTCTATGCTATTCAATCAATCCTAACAAACCAGTTAGACTCCCTCCCAATATCCCCACCTCAACTAGGAGTTTCTTAAGGAAAGTGCCTGTAGTTCAGTGAGTGCTAGGGAATGAGAGGAAGAAAGGAATGAAGAAAGGAAGGAAAATGCCAGGGAAGGGCTTAAATTCTAAGGAAAACATGAGATTACAATTTTTTTTGACAGAGTCCGGCTCTGTTACCTAGCCTGGAGTACAGTGGTGCAACCTCTGCTCACTGCAACCTCTACCTCCTGGGCTCAAGTCATCCTCCCACCTCAGCCTGCCAACTAGCTAGGACTACAGGTGTGCACCACCACACCCAGCTAAATTTTGTATTTTTTTTTGCAGAGACGGGGTTTCGCCATGTGGCCCAGGTTGGTCTTAAACTCCTGGCCTCAAGCAATCGCCTACCTTGGCCTCCCAAGGTGCTGGGATTACAGGCATGAGCCACGGTGCCTGGCATCCTGTTGGTTTTAAACTTGTAAATAACTTTCAGATTTATCTACTTCTCTCTGACTCCACCACCAAGTCTCCATCACCTCCCATGTGGACAATAACTTTCTATCTGGTTTCAGGACAAACTTACAATTAAACTATACTGTAGTAGGGTAAGTGGAGTCCAAATATTTTAATGCTGTAAAGTGCAGAAGTATAATACTGTAAGGCTATTGAAAAATAATATTTTAAAATGTAAAACATTTGTACTTAATAGATGTTTAGGCAATTAACTTACAAATGAATTGACCAAGTGTCAAATGATCAGAAAGAAGTCACTTCCCAGGACCTACCAAAAAAGTAGAGTTGAAATGAGGGTGGGGGCCAATTGACCATGGCATTATATTCAATGTTGTCATCGTGGGTGGAGTGTCCCCAAGTTTTATTACTGTATCAAACGGAGTGTGATTCAAAAAGCAGCATCATCACCATCATCATCATCATCATCATCACACCCGATTTCCTGCACAGAATGTTCCTCAAAGTTTCCAAGTGACCCAGATGAAAACGAGAACCTGCACATGCCCAGAGAGGAAGCGGAAGCTTAATCAATCTGTGAAAAATTCTTCTAGGAATTCAGAAAACCTTTCGTAAATGACCATCTGGTTCAGGAGACACAGAATAGCAGAGTCAAGTGACACAAGAGGAGGAGACAGAAACTCCTAAAAGTCTGGCTGGGAGAAACTCGTCAAGCCCCGCATGGTCTTCTCATACTTTTAGGGGCTCTTTCTTCTCTTCAACTCTTCATCTTTCACTACCTTTCTCCTTGTTGGTTTCATCTGGGCAGAAATCCTTCTGATAAAACAAGGAATTAGAGACTAATTAAACTATCTCTTGAGAGAATTGTAAAACAGGTCCATGTAATGAGGAAAAATCTTCTCTAAGGGTAAATTTTAGGCTCTAAGACACTTGACCTGAGAATTACTTGGGAACCTGGAATGGCACCCACTTGTTATAGTATCTGAATCAATTCATCCATATCAGTCTCAATCGTTCCAGTCCCTCTACAACTGGGCACTATGCTAGTGGTTGATTTCACAGCTTCTTCTATATCCTGCTTTCCAACTTGTATGAATTAAGGTACATTGTATTTGGAGATTTTTTAAAGATGTCTTTTGAAGTAAATGAAATTCCCTTTCATGAGGCTCCACCAGGGTAAAAAACTTCTGCTGCCAGCATGTACTTGGGGCTGCTTTCCAAAAACTACAATAAAATCCATAATCTTAGAAATGGTGATAATTTTTATTTGATGTTTGAAAATATGGGATATGTATAGGGAAGATAAACCCAACCTACCATATATGAAAAGATCAGTTCTCTAATAAGAAAATTGTAGTCTAATATAGCACAGAGGTAAGACTAAGTAATTAATTAAAACCATGTAGTCAATCATTTTCATATGTACTCAGTTCATGTCTACTTAATGCCACTAGAATAAATATGTCCTAGATATAAATGCAAAGTGTGTCTTCTCAACTAAACTGAAGATATAGTGATGTATATACTTTATAATATAACCTGATAATAAGAAATACTTAATTTCCTTTAAAACTACCCAAATTTGTAGGCTTAAATCATGTAGAAAAGAGAGAATTTCAGATAAGAACTTAGTTGAAGCACCAATAAACAAAGAACAAAACATCAGAGAAACTATTTAATTACTTTTGAATAAAATGTGGGTCCTAGCAAAAGACCAAACAAATTTATTTCCTCAACGTCATAGATGCTGACAGCAAAATCTAATTCAATAAAAGATTTGCTTTTCCAACTCAGCCAGAACACCAGTTTCTTCCTCAATTTAAACAAACTAAATAGGCTTGGTGAATAATCTCGGAGAACTGTTCTGTGTAAGAATAGTATCTTAGAACAACTAACAGGAGTGCCTTGTTGTATTAGCTCTGAGCAGAATTTCTATATTCCAAATAGTTATGAGATATGGTTGACTGATGTAATAACCACTATTTATACAGTTAAACTGTTGTTCTAACTGTATGGTGATTTGTGGATCTCTTCTTTCTAAACTATAAATCTCTGGACCCCATTTCACCCTCTTTGAATAGGAATTTCTGAAAGTAGTACCCAAGAATCTGTATTTTTAAAAGCATTCTAGGTGATTCTTGTGAACATTAAAATTTGAGCGCTAATGAATTAAGACTATATATGTGTATAGTCTTCATATTCCTCTTGGATTTCATAGAGTAATGAAATTTATAACTTCTGTAGATATTGTAATCCTTATTTTCAAAAGAGGAAGTCAAATTCAGAATAATAGACAATTTGCCTAATCCCCAGTAACACAGCTGCCACATGACAGCAGTAAGATTTGACATTTTACTGATTTTTTTCTTGTGTTTATGCACTGATAGAGGCTAAGTAACGTACCCAGGGTCACACCTCTTAAGGGTATAGTAGGATTTGGGCCCAGGTAGTGTGGGTCCAGGCTGATAACCACTTCTGCCATGTTGCCAGGGAGTTAGTGGAGTTTATCTATCAACACAACAAAATAAGAAAAAGACAAACAAAATAGACAAAGCACAACAACTTAAAGAAGCAAATCACCAAAAAGTATATCTGACCATGAAACGCATGTAGATATATTCAGACTCATAAGCAAAGAAATGCCATATTAAACTCTGAGATACTACTTAATACCTATCAAATTGACAAAAATTTTTAAAAGTTAAGTGCCCAGTCTTGGCCATAATACTGAGAAATGGACCCTTGATTGCTGATGGGAAAGCAATCTGGTACCACCTTCAAGAAGGGCATTGTGGCAATGTCATCGAAAGTCTTAAAATGTGCACACCCTTTGACCGTATGATTTCACTTCTAGGAATTTATACTGAAGAAATGTCAAATGAGTGCAACGGTGTCTGTACAATCATACTCACTGCAATATTATATGATAGAAAAATAAAAATAATCTACATTTATAAAACTGAGCTAATAAAATCTATTAAGCTTAATAAAATAGTGTTGCAGAAAATGTTCTTGACATCAAAATATGGAAAGATGAACTTAACATATTGCCAAATTTGAAAATGTATACAACATGCTGGGCACGGTGGCTCACACCTGTAATTCCAGCACTTTGGGAGGCCAAGGTTGGCGCATCACCTGAGGTCAGGAGTTCAAGACCAGCCTGGCCAACATGGTGAAACCTCATCTCTACTAAAAAATACAAAAATTAGCTGGGCGTGGTGGCACACACCTGCAATCCCTGGGAGGCTGAGGCCAGAGAATCGTTTGAACCCCCGAGGCAGAGGTTGCAGTGAGCTGAGATTGCACCACTACACTCCAGCCTGGGCAACAGAGTGAGATTCCGTCTCCAAAAAAAAAAAAAAAAGTATAGAATAGGAAGCATGGTATGATAGCTCTTTCATAAAATAAATTTTAAAATGCCTAGAAAGATTAGATAGGTAAATGAATAGATAAATACAAACATACTAAAATAATAATAGTGGTGACTTCCGGGTACTAAGATTATGAATAGTTTTTCCCTTGTGCTTTTTGGTGTTTTCCAAATTTTCTCTGTTGAGCATGTTCTATAAATAGGGGGCCAACATTCATTCTTAAGAAAAAGGGGGGAAAAAACCAGGAAGCATTTTTCCAGCCAAGGAATAGACAAAACACAGCATCAGACTACTGGAGGGAAAGAGAACAGAACAGAACAAGCATGTAAATAAAAAGAGAAGGAGGAGTCCTTTCTCAGTAACAAGGGACAAACATTTGGCTTACTGCACACTCCTTTGATGAGAGGCTGTCTCTTTAGCAATGCAGTTGGCAAAAACTCTAAAAAAACTTCGAAAGGGTGAGAATGAGATTCTTCATTCAAGAACTTGGCTGCCCCAACCCTGACTAGCACAGCACAAGAGCAGGGCAGCATAAACACAGAATTGCAAGAAGAGATTTGAGCCAGGAGGAGAAGCAGGCAATTCTCATAACTATCTTTGAGCAAGAATTTGGTTCACCAGTGCCACAGTCAAGGAAGAATAGGAACTTGATATCAGTACCCTACTGCAAATCATTAATAATGTGTTATACATAATTATGTGGAAGTTAACTGCAGAGCAAATTATAGCAAGCTCTAATTCCATGGTATATGCTTCTTCAATCTCCCATGATCTTTCATGTTGCCTTCAGAGATTAGGAATAGTGGCTCCTCTGCAAGTCTGGATGAGTTCTACCTGACATCACATCAATATTCTGGTGGCTGGATTTGCAGACCTTCACAGAATGCTGTTTTAACAATGGAATGTTCTGGCCAGGTGCGGTGGCTCACGCCTGTAATCCCAGCACTTTGGGACCCCGAGGCGGGTGGATCACAAGGTCAGGAGATTGAGACCATCCTGGCTAACACGGTGAAACCCCGTCTGTACTAAAAATACAAAAAATTAGCTGGGCGTGGTGGCAGGCGCCTGTAGTCCCAGATACTCGGGAGGCTGAGGCAGGAGAATGGCGTGAACCTGGGTGGCAGAGCTTGCAGTGAGCCGAGATTGAGCCACTGCACTCCAGCCTGGGGGACAGAGCAAGACTCTGTCTCAAAAAAACAAAAACAAAAACAAAAAAAAAACAGTGGAATGTTCTATCTCTGAGGGTTCTATAAGAAAAAAGATTCTGGCACAATGCCAGCACTCACTCATAAATTTTGTGTTTTGTTTGTTTTTGGGATGGAGTCTCACTGTGTCACCCAGGCTGGAGTGCAGTGGTGCGATTCTGGCTCATCACAACCTCTGCCTTCCAGATTCAAGCAATTCTCCTGTCTCAGCCTCCCAAGTAGCTGGGATTACAGGCATCTGTGACCACACCAGGCTAATTTTTGTATTTTTAGTAGAGACAGGGGTTCACCATGTTGGCCAGGCTGGTCTTGAACTCCTGACCTCAAGTAATCTGCCCGCCTCGGCCCCCCAAAGTGCTGGGATTACAAGTGTTAGACACCGCACCTGCCCCCACTGATAAATTTTGTTGAATTTATAGTGTAAGGCCTTTAAACAGGTGGTACTTTTATCCTAATGGCTGGAGCTGGAGATTGGAGGTTGGAAGCAGCAGAGACAAAAAATAAAGTTTTGTAGTTATGACAGAACAACACCATCACCATCCATTTCTACCACCAATTATGTTAAAATAATTGAACGTTCCAATGCTAATTTTAACACCAAAGGAGAATAATTTGGGTGTCATATGAAGAGATAAGTCAGAACAGAGCTTCGACATTATTCATGAGTGTAGAGGGGAAAAAATGCATCACAGAGGAGGATTATTTTAGTTTGAAGAAACAGCATAGAAGTGATAAAAGAAGCCAGTGGAAGATGATTAGGTTATGGATAGTGGTCGGGTCTCTTTCCATGTTCATAAGAGGATACAAGAGCAAATAACCTCAACTAAATGAAACAAGAACCTTCCCACTTGCAGGAGAGTTTAGCACCCAAGCGGTTTTCTGAAGATGGTGATGGAGCCCTTCCTCCCCTAGAGATATTTAAGAGCAGGAGGATGTCTGGGGTAGTGGAGGGGAAACCTCCCTAGTGATAAAGATATGTACTCTAGGACATTATATGCGGCTTTCTGGTCCTGTATTTCTACAAACAATGGAGAGAGGTTTATTTTTGGATTCTTAGTTATTGCCTATCTGTGTTGATAGCTGTAAGTCACAGACATCCATCACATATCTTTACACCCTATGGCACATTTGTCTTCTTTACTTTTATGCTGTTATCTTACTACTAACATAGGGGAAAGATAAGGTATTTAGGTAAGTTATCCCCACCTACTGCTATATCAGAAACCACTCTTTCCCTTGGCAGAATGCTAATGACTACTAACACCTGCACGCATCCTCAGCAGACCAGGAATACCTTCAACTGCCCAAACCCTGTCTTGGAAGCAGCTGCTGCTCCTGAAGACTACCAGGGAGTAAAGGGAAAGAATAACATGGAGTGGGAAAACCATTTCTTAGTTTTTTATAAAAATAGGGATGCATGTGTGTAAATTTTCAAACTGGAAGAGATAGTACTTTTATAAGGTTGGGGTTGAAGACAAATTATGGAAACTGAGAATGAAATTAAACAGTGGGTCAGGAAAGAGGTAACAGATCTAAAAATTAAAAATCAATTTGCTTCTTGCCACAAAATTACTTTCTCCCTCAAAACAATTTTTATCACCCTAATAATTTGCTGGGGTTTTAGCAGGATTGGTTGGTTGTTTTTATTTCTGAGACACATGTAGTCCGATGTATTTCAATGGCTTTTTTTTTTTTTTTTTTTTTGCCAAATGTGTAATGTGGCCAACATTAGCATTCTCAGCTATGTCCTCATCAGACACTCCTGGATTTGTCTTTCTTTAGGAGAACAAACATTTTTGACATTTACAACAGCCCTCAGGATTCACTAAGAAATTATCTATCCACTCTTACAAATCATTTAGAAAGGCAGCAGGCCAAAGAAAAACAAAGGACATCAACATATAGGGGACACTATACACTTGATGCTCAATATCCACAAATAACAGCAAAAGGATGAGGACTAAAAAACGGATAATAGTCAATGTTGACCAAAGTGTGGAGAAGCAGCTATTGTTTGTGGGAGTATAAACCAGTGCAATTTCTCAGAAGAGAAATTTGATAGACCTATCAAAACAGTAAATGCACATACCCTTTGTCCCAGAAAGCTCACTTCTGGATATTTATCTTGCAGATATAATATGGCATATTCAGAGATATTCATTTAAGCAATATTTGAAATAGCAAAAAAATCTGGAAGCAATTTAAGTATCCATCAAAAAGAGAGACTAATTACAGCAATTATGGTAACTTCATATCATAAAGTATTATGTAGTTCCTTAAAAAGATCAGGAAACCAGTCATAAATATATTTTAATTAAATTGTATTTCATAGTCATATATGGGAACTATTTTAAAAGTCAAATGACATTAATAGTCTTAAAACAAAATATCATAATTCCCTGTTCTCCTCCCAGTTCCCCAGTTCCTTCCCCAGAAACACTCACATCTCACTATCTTAGCTGTGATATCTTCTGGTATTTACTCATCACCTTACTTCTAAACCAGTGCTGTTGTTTCTGGGACACATGTGATTTTATTTATTTAAATGAATTTTTTGGCAAATACAAAATATAGAAGTATAATGCAAGCCACATACGTAATTTTAAATTTCCTAGTAGCCACATTTAAAATAATTAACAGAAATAGGTCCAGGAATGGTCGCTCACGTCTGTAATCCCAGAACTTTGGGAGGCAGAGCCCAGCAGATCAACTGAGGCCAGGAGTTTGAGACCACCCTGGCCATCATGGCGAAACCCCGTCTCTACAGAAAATACAAAAATTAGCCAAGCGTGGTGGTGCACGCCTGTAATCTCAGCTACTCAGGTGGCTAAGGCACAAGAGTAGTTTGAACCCAGGAGGCAGAGATCGCAGTGAGCCAGGATTGTGCCACTGTACTCTAGCCTGGGTGACAGAGTGAGTCTCTGTCTCAAAGAAAAAAAAAGAAAAGAAAAGAAAAGAAAAAAAGAAAAAGGAAACAGGTAAAGTGAACTTTAATATTATCTTTTATTCAATGTAATACATTCAAAATACATCACTGCAACATGTAATCGATACTTTTTTTTTTTTTTTTTTTTTTTTTTTTGAGTCAAGGTTTCACTCTGCTGCCCAGGCTAGAGTGCAGTGGCATGAACATGGCTCACTGCAGCTTCCTGGGCTCAAGCAATCCTCCAGCCTCAGCCTCCCACGTGGCTGAGACTATAGGCACATGCCACGAGGCCCTGCTAGTTTTTTTTACTTTTTGTAGATACAGGATCTCACTTGGTTGCCCAGGATGGTCTCAAAATCTTAGGCTTAAACAATCCTTCTGCCTCAGCCTCTCAAAGTGCTGGGATTACAGGCATGAGCCACTGGGCCCAGGTAAAAATTCTTAATGAAATATTTTATGTTCTTTTTTTTTTCTTCTTTACTAAATCTTCAAAATCCTGTGAGTAGTACACATGAACAACATATCTCAATTTGGACCAGCCACATTTCTAGTGCTCAATAGTCACATATGGCTATTGAAGCTACTGACACTCATATTGAATAGCACAGCTCTAAACAGAGAATTCTGCTATCTTTTGATTCATTATTGACTTCCTACAATGGGTAAATGAAGGTCTAGCTCTCCTAGGACTGTACTTTCTCTCTTATGACTTTATAATACATTACATTTTTTTATTAAATATTCAGTATTTGCATTATATTCCCATGCAAATATTAATCACAGCAAGTATTGTAGTGTGCTATGAAAATATTTATTCTTGTTTTATTTTCCCTGAATTTAATAATTGCCCTGTTTTTTAAGCTTATTTTGAGAATCTTTATACCTATTATACTAACTCTTCCACACCAGCAAATAGCCTTTCAGTGCAGTGTTCCATTAGTCAGTCCCATCAATTTATCAATTTCCAGTGGTCTCCTCTCTTCTACTTGTTTGCTTTTTACCCTCTTGTTTTTCGTTTGTCTGTTTGTCTGTTTGTTTGTTTGTTTGAGATAGAGTCTCACTCTGTTGCCCAGGCTGGAGTGCAGTGGCGCAATCTCAGCTCCCTGCAACCTCTGCCTCCCAGGTTCAGACAATGCTTCTGCCTCAGTCTCCTGAGCAGCTGGGATTACAGGTGTGTGCCACCACAGCTGACTAATGTATTTTTAGTACAGATGGGGCTTCACCATGTTTGCCAGGCTGGTCTCGAACTACTGACTTCAAGTGATCTGATTCACTGGCCTCAGCCTGAAAGTGCTGGGATTACAGACATGAGCCACTGCACCTGGCCTGTAACCTCATTCCAATCAAACTAATCTTCTAGTAGTATATGTCTGTACTACCCAAAGTGCTCCACAGATTAAATGCATCCTATCAAAATTCCTATTGAATTTTTGGCAGAATTAGAAAAACACATCCTAAAAATCATATAAAACCTCAAGAGACCCCTAAATAGCAAAAACAATTTTGAAAAAAAAAAAAAAAAAAAAAGAATAAATTTGCAGGACTCACGACTCCTGATTTTAAAACATATTACAAATCAACAATAATCAAAATAGTATGGCACTGACATAAAGACAGATATACAGACCAATGGAATAGAATAGAGACCCCAGAAATAAACTCTCACATATATGGTCAAATGATCTTTGACAAGGGTACCAAGACCACTCAATGGAAAAGGTCAGTCTCTTCAACAAATGGTGCTGTGGAAACAAGATATCTGCCTGCAAAAGAATGAAGTTGGATCTGTATCTTACACTATCTACAAAAATTAACTCAAAATGGATTAAAGATTAAAAATAATAAGACCCAAAACAATAAAACTCCTAGAAGAAAGGATATGGAAAACAAATTTTAAAAAACCCCACAAAATTAAAAGAAAGAAAATAAACAACAAAAAGAGAAAATTTGGAAAAAAGCTTCAAGACACTGGATTTGGCGATGATTTATTGAATGTAACACCAAAAGCACAGGCAACCAAAGCAAAAATAGGCAAATGGGACTACAACAAAGTTTACAGCTTTGCGCATTGATGGACACAATCAGCATCATGGAAAGGTAGCATACAAAATGAAAGAAAATATTTGCAAATATCTGATAAGGGATTACTATCTAAAATGTATAAAGAACTCTTACAACATCAAAAAAATCAAATAACTCAATTTTTAAAATGACCAAAGAACTCAAATAGACATTTACCAAAGATGATATACAAGTGGCCAACAGTCATGGTGGTCAACATCACTAATCAACAGAGGAATGGAGATCAAAACCACAATGTGATATCACTTTACACCGATTAGAATGGCTACTATAAAAAAAAAAAAGTGTTGCCTAAAATGTGGAGAAATTAGAACGCTTGTACACTGTTGCTGGGATTATAAATGGTGCAACCACTAAGGAAAACAGTATGGTGGTTTCTCACAAAATTAAAAATAGTAGTACCATATGATCCAGCAATCCCACTTCAGAGTATAGATTCAAAATAATTGAAAGCAGAATCTCAAATTGATATTTGCATATCCATATTCATAGCAAGAGTATTCACAATAGCCAAGAGGTGGAAGCAACCTAAATGTCCATCAGTAAATAAAGAGATAATCAAAATATGGTATGTACATACAATGGAATATTATTCAGCCTTCACATGGAAGAAAATCTGTCACATGCTGCAAAATGGATTAACCTTGAGGACTTTACGCTAAGTGAAATAAGTCAGTCACCAAAAGCAAATACTGTCTGGATGCACTAACATGAGGTATCTAAAGTAGTCAAATTCATAGAAACAGAAAGTAGAATTGTGGTTACCATGCTAAAGGGAGGGGGACTAGGAGGTTATCATTCAATGGGTATAGACTTTCAGTTTTGCAAGATAAAAAAGTTCTAAAGATCTGTTCCACAACAATGTGAATATATTTACCACTACTGAACAGTACAACTTAAAATTTGGGGGATATTAAATTTTATGTTATGTGCTTCTTACCAGTTTTTTAAAAAGACAAGTACAATGGCAGAAGGTTTGGCAATGACAGTACTCAAGCAACTTCCTGAGTCACGATGTTCCAATCTGTACTGACTGCCCTCTTCAATTAATGTGTAATCGTCATCCTGGGATCTCCCTTCACCACTCTCCAGGAGATTCCCTTTCCCTTCTCCACAGTGATGGATCTTCTGCTTTCTGTATTCCATGCCTTCCCCTTTCTTGGCTTATTTACTCATCTATATGAAATGTATCCTCCAGGAGCTTCCTAAGAAGACTAAATTTTTTTTTAGAGTTGCCTGCCTGAAATTATCTTTTTGTTTTGTGTTGTTTTGTTTTGCCTTCTCACTTGATCCATAGTTTGGCTTGCAATAGAAATCTAGGTTGGAAATCAATGTCCTTCACTGTTTGAAAGCATTGTCCGTTGTCTTCTGGCTTTCAGTGCTGCTGGTGAGAAGTTGCTGATCTCTTGTGCGTGACCTGTTTATTTTTGTTGTTGTTGTTGTTGTTATTTTCTTTCTGTGAGCTTATCAAATCTTCCTTATTCCTAATGTGATAAAATTTCACATTATGCTGGAGGTATTTTTTCATCCACTGCACTGAAAATCATTGGGACCCTTTAATCTCAAAATCCATGCTCATCAGTTCTGAAAAATGTTCTCTCTCCCATGTTCTCTGTTCTCTCCTTCTTTCTGGGAATTTATTATTGAATTGTTGAAGCTTTATGTGTTTCCTCTAGCACAGGTCAGATTTTCTAGGGTGTAGTCTTGTGCATGAAGAAATATTTTCCCTGAGGATATTAATATCATGTTTCTTCTACCTGCACAAATTGCTTTTCTGTTTATTTTGGACTTTCCTGTGTTAGATGCTGTCCTTACATAGCTGGTTGTCTATGTTAATTGGAAGCTTTAAGCTTGAGGATGGGGCTCACTGTTTGACCTTCACTGTAGACTGATCTGGGTGGCACAGGGTCCATATCTTTGTGTGTTTCTGCTTAAGCAATCCTCCCGCCTCAGCCTTCTGAGTAGCTGAGAATACAGACATGCACCACCACGCCCGGAAAATTTTGTATTTTTTGTAGAAACAAGGTTTTGACATGTTGCCCAGGCTGGTCTTGAACTCCTGGGCTCAAGTGATCTGCCCACCTCAGCCTCCCAAAGTGCCAGAATTACAGGTATTAGCCACTGTGCCCAGCCTCCATTCTGTAGTTTTATTGGAGTTTTTGGAATACAACAAGATTATGTGTTCAAGCTACCATAACTCAGCAGTCCCCTCAAATTTTTAAAAAAGAAAAAAATTCAGGACAGAAATCACAGTATGTTCCCATTTATGTGAAAACAATGTGAGACTATACAGTGGTTGATATGTACAAAAAAGACATCTGGAAAAATAAATGAGGATGGGTTTTTTTTTTTATTATTATTTCACTTTGTATCCTTCTGTACTGGTTGGTTTCTTTTTCAAAAGCTATAAGCATGAATAATTGTAAAGACCTAGTTTAAAAAAAAAAAACCTTAAAGACCTAGTTTAAAAAATAAAATCATATTTAAGAAAGAGAGCATATCACAAGTCAGCGTGAATCTCCCTGAACCTACTCTAGATTGTCAATGGTATCAGAGAGGGTTAGAACCACTTACACAGTTGGAAAGCACACAAGCTCTTACATCTGGCTTCATGAACCTTGAAAATACATTCAAGGTTTCTCCCACGCCTGAATTTTAACTTCTGATCCAGACAAAAAGAAATAGACTAGGCCAGACCTCCTTGGCTTCTGAAGTACCTCTGACAAGACTTGTCTGCTCCACTTACCACACCCTCCCCAGTCCCCCATCTAATACCCGCTAGCTCAGGCACACACCATAATCAGGACCTCCCAGCTCACCGAAATATGTCTGATTCATACATCGCACAGCCAGGGCTACTCCAAATGTGCCCCCATGGAGCCTTCATTCTTTTAACAAATGTTTATTTGTGGCAGAAGAGTGTAATGATTATCTATCCAAACTGTTAGGTTCAAATCCTGGCTCCACTAGTGACTAGCAAATTATTAACCTCTCTGTGCTCAGCTTCCTCATTTATAAAATGGAGATGATCATGATGACTGCCTTCAGGCTGCAGCGAGGACTCAGTGGTTGACACTTGTGAATGCTTACTGAGCATCTCCCTGTACAAACATGGTTCTAGGTCAAACAGACACAGAAATCATCAAAATAGAGATTCCTGCTCCCGTGGAATTTAAGGTCTAGTAGAAAAGACAAAATTCAGTTCTCTTAATACAAACTAACAAACAAAAAGACACCAATAACAAATTATTACACATTGTAATGAGGTCCATAAAGGAAGAGTAAAAGTGTAGTGAAGGTTACAATGGGGAATGTGCTTATATTTAAATTCTGGATCGTGATTTCCCAGCTCTAATACTGAAGTAACTAGAAGCAGTAGCCCAACAGAGTTGGTGGGTTCAATCAATTTTTTGTCTTTTCTCATGTCACAAACTTGTTAGGGTTCAAAAGGCAGGAATTCAATGGTTTTGCAACAAAAGGTACTCAGAAAAAGCTCCCTCTCTTTGCCAACAGTGAGTGCATGTTATAGAATCTTCTACTCAGGATTGCGTTTTTAAAGAAATGTCCCTTGGCCAGGTGCAGTGGCTCATGCCTATAATCCCAGCACCTTGGGAGGCCGAGGCTGGTGGATCACTTGAGCTCAGGAACTCAAGACCAGCCTGGGCAACATAGTGAGACCCTTGTCTAAAAAAATATATAGAAATAAAATAAAATAAATGTCCCCTTTTCTAAAGGTGTGACAGACCTTTGGAATATCTTAATAAACAAGTAGGCAGATTCCAATGTGCCTATGCTTTGGAGAAAGGGAGAGCTATGCAGGTTATTTCTTTCCCAAACTAAAACATAAGTGCCTATTTGCTCTCTAGAAGAACTGTCAGCACATTCTAAGCATGAAGTGCAAAGGCACCACATACCTTATCTCGGATAGTCCCTAATATCACAATGCCAACTTTCTGGTTCTCTGGGACACTCCCAGCTGCCCCAGGGAAGATCTCAGAGCCTCCCCACCCCATCTCTCTCTCAGGCCAATAGTTTGTCTGGCCTAATTTAACCATCTACTAATTTTAGAGTCTGTCTAGGCATAGATTATAGCTTAAAGCAATTTGCAATTATGATTTACTTTAGTATGAAATTCGTGAGATGATCAATCCAGACATCTGAGAGAGCACCCTAGTGCTATGATTCTCACAGGCAAAGGAATTCAGTGGATTATGAAGAGCTATAGATTTCCATTTTCTTTTCCCCATTATCTAGGGCTCAAGCTTTGAAGCAAACCATGACAGTCTGTGGCCTCCAGCCTGACTCTGTTTCTGGTTTTAACGATCAAAGGGATTTCCCCAGCAGTTCAGTAAAAGAGAGAGAGGAAGGGTAACTTACTAAGTACTTCCCTTCCTCACAGTCACGAGGTCCCTGCTATTTCCTATCTGAGACACTCAGATTAGAAAGTATCAGTAAAGATGGCCAAGAAGGATATATTAAATAGAAGTTACCTTATAATAAAGAGAAGATAAAAGATATACATGTATTAACATGGCTAAACTAAGTGTAAATGTATGAAAAATGAGCCTTGGGTGACTGGGGCCAGATAGGATATATCAAGGGACATTTAGGGAAGAGTTGGATATAAACATCATTCATTCATTAAACAAATTTTTTTATTGAGGATCTACTATGTGCCAGGCACTGTTCTAGACGCTAGGGGAACAATAGTGAGTCATACATCAAGGACTGAGCAAAATCAGTCCCATTATCTGCTTTTATAGAATATATAATATGATGGGAAAGACCGAAATTAATCAAGTAGTTACACAAATGAGTGTATTAATTACAGACTGTGATGAGCATACATAATAGAAGAAGTGGGGGAAGGTGCCTGTAACGGGAACCCAACAAACTGGAAGCATTTTAAAAAGGTTTTCTTAAGAAAGGGAGCCTTGAGGTAAGAACTGAAGGATGAGTAGGAGCTGACTGGGCAAAGGAGGAGGAAGAGAAAAAGAAGTGTTCCAGCAAGCGGGTGTCATGCACAGAGGCCCTGTGGCAGGGAGGAGCTGACACATTCAGAGAACTGGAAGAAGACGCACAGAGGGGAGAATAATGGAGAATGGGATGAGGTTAAGACTGAAGAGCAGGGCCTTGCAGGACATGGGAGGCCATGTCATGTTGTATTTCCAAACTAACAGCTATAGGGAACCATTGAAGGTTTTAATTAATTAATTAATTAATTTATTTATTATTTTGAGACAGAGTTTCGCTCTTGTCGCCCAGGCTGGAGTGCAATGGCGAGATCTCGGCTCACTGCAACCTCTGCCTCCTGGGTTCAAACAGTTTTCCTGCCTCAGCCTCCTGAGTAGCTGGAATTAAGGCGCCCGCCTCCATGCCCAGCTAATTTTTGTATTTTTAGTAGAGACAGGGTTTCATCATATTGGCCAGGCTGGTCTCGAACTCCTGACCTTAGGTGACCCACCCACCATGGCCTCCCAAAGTGCTGGGATTACAGGTGTGAGCCACTACACCCAGCCTGACAGTTTCAAAACAGGTGATGGAGAGAGAGCAGATTCACATCGTGAAAAGTTTGCCCTGAGACCAGATAGAAAGTTATCATCCACATGGGAGGTGATGGAGACTTGGTGGTGGAGTCAGAGAGAAGTAGATAAATCTGAAAGTTATTTACAAGTTTAAAACCAACAGGACACCAGGCGCAGTGGCTCATGCCTATAATCCCAGCACTTTGGGAGGCCAAGGCAGGTGGATCACAAGGTCAGGAGTTCAAGATCAGCCTGACCAACATGGTGAAACCCCGTCTCTACTAAAACACAAAAACAAAAAATTAGCTGGGCATCTGGCCAACACAGTGAAACACCGTCTCTACTAAATATACAAAAATTAGCTGGGCGTGGTGGCAGGCGCCTGTAATCCCAGCTACTCGGGAGGCTGAGGCAGGAGAATCACTTGAAACTGGGAGGTGGAGGTTGCAATGAACCAAGACTGCACCATCGCACTCCAGCCTGTGCGACAGAGAGAGATTCTATCTCAAAAAAACAAACAAACAAAAAGAAAAAAAAACCAACAGGACTTCCAGAAGATTACATATGGGGTACTGGAGAAGGAATCCATGGAATCCATGACTCCCAGGTGTTTACTGGGGCTTAAGGAAGAAGAGAGTAGCATTAGCAAAAACTGGGAAGGAGGACAGGCAGGTGAGCTGGTGCACCTTTGAGCTGATTGGTGGGTCTGTCTAGGGTGTTTCTTTCTGAAGAACTTTTGAACTCTTATAGTAGGAGACAACATTAGAGGATCAATAGAGAAAGTCGGAAAACTCTGGATCGACTTGCACCTGGAAACTGATGAGCTCTGTGGTGTTAGGCAAGTCAGTTCACCTCTGCGAATTTCAGTTCCCTGAAAGGTCCCTCACACCTTCCTCCCAAATCAGAATCTCCTGAAGTGCTTGTGAACATGCACATATATGGACAATTGTCTGCACTGGAGGATAATGAAAAGGCTTAGATTTAAAAGAGTTGCCTAAGATCGTACAGGTAGAGCCAGAATGAGGGCTCCAATCCAGGTCTGACTCACTCTAAAACTGTAAGATATGAGTAAGAGGAGTGAATGGAGAAGGTCCCAAACAGAATTTCCATAGCATCGCCAGTGATACTTCAGGATGTAAGTGGGCCAGGCTTGGGAAAAAGCTGTAGCTGTCCCCTTATCTCCTAGTTGGAGAGTGCTACAGTTAAGTTTCATTATTTCATCATTTCCTCTACTGACCCAGGGCAGGCACCACCACATCCTCAACCAGGGACACACACAGGACTCTCACATTTTACCAAACAAAAAATCCTACAGACAAGCCGAAAATTTCCCTTTAAAGCCCAATGGGAGAACCAAATCTACCTCAACTTTACTCTAAAGCTGTTTTTTAACACATATACTGATAATATTTTTAAAACAGTTTCAGGACATCAACTCTCTAGAAACCATGACAAACATATAATTGAGTTTTTAAAAAATAAGGTTGACATATCAACCTGTCATATGACCTATGAAATGCTTTCAAGAAACCCAAGCAAAATTAAAGAGAGCTCTTCAAGACATCAAACACACAAAAAGAAGTTATTTGGGGCTGGGTGCGGTGGCTCACACCTGTAATCCCAGCACTTTGGGAGGCCGCAAAGGGCAAATCACTTGAGGTCAGGCATTACAGACCAGCTTGGCCAAAATGGTGAAACCCTGTCTACACTAAAAATACAAAAAATTAGCCAGGCATGGTGGCGTGTGCCTGTAATTCCAGCTACTTGGGTGTCTGAGGCAGGAGAATCACTGAAACCCGGGAGGCGGGGGTTGCAGTGAGCCGAGATCACGCCACGGCACTCCAGCCTGGGTGACACAGAAAGACTGCCTCAAAAAAAGAAAAAATAAGAAGTTATTTTGTTGGAATTGATTTTTTAAAAAATTATCCACCTAAATAATCCACATAAATTAGCCACACAAAAATAATCCAAAGTAGACCCGGATTTGTAGAGCACTTAGAGCTTTGGGTCTTTGTTGTTTCCTGATAGTTTCTAATGGGCTTGCTGTGTTTTCCCAACTAGTCTAGAATAAAGTCTAGTACTCCCTTTTTCATTCCCATCAGTGCCAAGGACATGTTAAATTACTTAGCATAGTACTAGGTGCATAATCAAAGTACTAAGAGCAAGCAGTTATGGAATTCTAAATACATTATATGCATTAAGTGATTTATCTTCACAGCGGCCCATATAAGTGGGAAAACTGAGGTCACACAGCTAATAAATGGCAGAGTCAGAATTCCCACCCCGTCTATAGGATTCTCAACACCCATGAATCTCATCTGTCACAATGCATTGGTAATCATGCCTATTTCTCCTTCCTTCCTATTTCTTCCCCTCTTTCTTCCAAATGTGTTCTCATGTTCTATTAATCACTGGCATAGTTATAAAAACCATTCCCTTTTTGGGCACAGTGGCTCATGCCTATCATCTCAACAGTTTGGGAGGTTGAGACTGAGATGGAAGGACCACTTGAGGCCAGGAGTTCCAGACCAGCTTGGGAAACACAGTGAGACCCTGTCTCTACAAAAACTTTTAAAACATTCTAAAACAACAACAAAAACCCATTATCTTAAGGGAAAAGCATAACTTCATATCAGTAGATGAGACAAAGTGCTAAAACCTTTTTAGTTAATCTTTTTGTTTTTGTTTTTTTGAGACATAGTCTCACTCTGTTGCCCAGGCTGGAGTACAGTGGCATAATCTCTGCTCACTGCAACCTCCACCTCCCGGGTTCAAGTGATTCTCCTGCCTCAGCTGACTGAGTAGCTGGGATTACAGGTTCATGCCACCACACTCAGCTAATTTTTGTATTTCTTCAGTGGAGACAGGGTTTCACCATATTGACCAAGCTGATCTGGACCTCCTGACCTCAGATGATCCTCCTGCCTCGGCCTCCCAAAGTGCTGGGATTACAGGTGTGAGCCACCATGTCTGGTCCTTTTTAGTCAATCTTAAATGCATATACCACTTGGTCAAGCAATCTCATTGCTAGAGATGTAGCCAAAGGATATACTCACACAAATATGCAAAACACCACAAAGCTGTATTTAGTAATGTTCACTAGAGCATTGTTTGTACAGAAAACTGGATATGACCTAAATATCCATCAGTAGGAGACCCACTAAATAAATGACTTTGTATGGAATTCTATGCTGCTCTTAAAAAAGAATAAGGTAGATATGTGTACATGAATATAGAAAAATCTTCAAGAAATATTAAATGGAAGCAGAAGTAACAGAGCATTATATGTAATATGATCTCACTTTTGATTTTTAAACTAAATGAAAATAGATCGCTGTAGGTCATTTTTGAAGTATTTCCCAATTTATGTTTCTGTATCGGCAAGGTTATTTCTCTCCCTGAACTTGTACTTGGCATTTAGACTAAGACATTGCACTAGAGTTGGGACAAAAGATAAGCCCTGGAGAAGTCTCTAGCAGAGAGGAAGGAGAAATGACATAGAAGTCTAACCTTCAGGCTGGATGGGCTCTGGAGAGAAGAGGAAACCGAGAGGGCTTGCAGAGGGTCAGATATGTGGGTTATGGAAATCCTGCCTCCCAAGTCAAAATTCCAGAGGGGAGGTGTAGGGTTGAGGGGAAAGTCGAAAGCAGAGGGGCTCTTGCTCCTTTCATTTCACTGGTCAGGAAGATACTGCCCCTCATAGTGCCCAGCCATTGCATCAGGAGGAGAAATCCTCTGAGGTGTGATAAGGCAGGAAAAGGGCCTGGATTATAGGGGCTGAGGACACTTTAAGCTACCTGGTGGCATGGGAGTATACACAAGTTCCTTTGTTCCCTGGGGAGAGGCACAAAAGAGGTCTGGTAGTGTTGGCTGATCAGTTTACAAAGGAGGTCTCCAGGGAAAGGGCATGGGGCAGTGACACTGAGACCACTTTGCTGAGAGCTCCCAGGCCTGACACCCGGGGAATCACAGGTGGACCCAGTCAGAGCAGGCTGAGGGAGTACAGGTCTCAAGGCCACTCGCTGAAGACAGTAAGAGCGGATGCCAGCAGGCTGACCACAGGACAAAGTGTGATCTGCGTTCCGCCACAGATATCAATAAGTGTCCAGGTAACTTCCCCAAAGGGCCAGCTTTGGAAAGAGAAGGTGGAGGAGCGGAGGGCTGAAAGATGCAGCATTTCCTCGAAAGGAGCTGTGCCAAAGCGAAAGGAGATAGTGAAGCAGAAGGGACTGGGCTCCCGTTAGCGAGCAAGGATGGACTTCCCTGCTGCCCAAAAGGAAGGACTTAAAAGAATAAAGATAATCTATCAGTTAGAGCAAAACAGAGGTGCTGCCCTTTGTGTATCCACGTGCAGGAAGTGAATTAATCCGTGACCCACTATGCAAAAACATATTACATAAAACTCCCAGAGCTCTTAGGAGAGGTTGCCTCTGAGAAGCGGAACTGGGGTCAGTGGATGTGCAGGCAGTAAACCTTATTACTTTTGTAATAGAAAATGTGAAAATGTTTTAAATAGACATCCCCAGACGCACTCGTAATACAAAATTAAATAGTCTCACTTCTCATTATACCCTATTTCTACATAAAAATCTAAATGATACTTTGCTGGAAACCAGTGATTTCTTCTATTTTATTTATCATTGATGAACTCTACAGTTCCACATCCAAACCAAAAAGGACTCAAATGTTTCAAGTTTATCACATTTAAATCTCACTGAAACAGCAGTACCAGATTAACTCTTGCACAACACGTATCAGAACTGATTCCCTACATAAGGGGCTTAGAGTTAAAGATTCATCTGTCCATTCATTCATTCCATAAATATTTTTGAGGGCTTATTATGTACTGGGAACATTTATAAGGACAGGATACAGTGGTGAATAAAACAAAGTCCCTATTCTCAAGAAGCTTCTATACTAGTGGGAGAGATAGACAATGAACATGCATGCAAATGGATAAATAATGTAACCTTAGCTAGTGGTAAATGCTATGATAAAAGTAAACCAGGGTAAGGGAAAACAGAATGAAGAGGGGTAAGGATTATCTTGAACTGAATTGTTACTGGAATCTTCTTTTTTTAATTAATTTATTTATTTTTCTTTTGAAATAGAGTCTCGCTCTGTCCCCCAGGCTGGAGTGCAATGCCCTGATCTCGGCTCACTGCAAGCTCCGCCTCCCAAGTTCATGCCTTTCTCCTGCCTCAGCTGGGACTACAGGCGCCTGCCGCCACGCCCGGCTAATTTTTTGTATTTTTAGTAGAGATGGGGTTTCACAGTGTCAACCAGGATGGTCTCAAGCTCCTGGCCTTGTGACCCGCCTGCCTCGGCCTCCCACTGTGCCCTACCTGGACTCAGTAATTATTTTCACTCTAAAATGCCTTTAGAGTGCCAGGCGCAGTGGTCCATGCCTGTAATCTCAGTGCTTTGGGAGTCCGAGGCAGGCAAATCACTTGATGTCAGGAGTTCGAGACCAGCCTGGCCAACACGGTGAAACCCCGTCTCTGCTAAAATTACAAAAATTAGCCAGATGTGGTGGTGTGCGCCTGGGATCCCAGCTACTTGGGAGGTTGAGGCACGAGAATTGCTTGAGTACAGGAGGTAGAGGTTGCAGTGAGCTAAGATTGTGCCACTGCACTCCAGCCTTGGTGATGCAGTGAGATTCCATCTCAAAAGAAAAATACATAAATAAAATAAAATACCTTTAGAGAGTAAAATGACTCCACTTTCAGTACTCTCTCTTTTAAGGTTTTTTTTTTTTTTTTTTTTTAGATGGCGTTTCGCTGTTGTTGCCTAGGCTGGAGTGCAATGGCGCGATCTTGGTTCACCACAACCTGCACCTTCCAGGTTCAAGCAATTCTCCTGCCTCAGCCCCCCGAGTAGCTGGGATTACAGGCATGTACCACCACGCCTGGCTAATTTTGTGTTTTTAGTAGAGACGGGGTTTTGCCATGTTGAGGCTGGTCTCGAACTCCTGACCTCAGGTGATCTGCCCACCTCAGCCTCCCAAAGTGCTGGGATTACAGGTGTGAGCCACCGTGCCCGGCCTTCTTCTAAGGTTTTTTTAAACAACATAAAATAGCAACATAGAAGCAACACCAGCATAAGATTAACAGAAAGTACAAATTATAAATGCATGAGGAATGTCGGGTATTTATCTGAAGTTCTATTGGAATTTTGAGCTCAGTTAGAACTTTGTGGTCTACCCCAAATTACAGGGAAGTGGGTCTTCTTATAGTTGGTGTTATTTTATAAGATAAGGAAAGGGAGACTCAGTGAGGTGCAGCAATAGGCCTAGGGCATGGGAGTTGGACCTCAAACTCAATTTCAAACTCCATTTTTTAGAGCACTCTGTAGCTATGTAAGTTACGAAAGTAGGGGTTTTGTTTAAATTCAGATATATTAAGTGAGGAAAGAGAGATGCTGTGACAGAGACCTGAATGTACTTTGGGTTGGCTAGGACTGGTTTTTCTTGCTTTTTTGTTTTGTTTTAAAGTCCATACCTGGGAGATGTCGAATCATAAAGATCTGCCTATTTTTCACTACCGGTTCCCCAAACACAAAGAGAGGCCCCAGGCAGATGCACCCTGGGCATTCCAGACATGGTGTGCTAAAGAGGCTGATAGGATTCTTGTGTCTCCAAGATTGAATTCATTTCCTATGGGTGAACTCCTTATGTCCCAGATCAGACCTGGGAATATCAACTTGTAGAACGTTTCCTCAAAGTGTGTGTTTTGGAATCTGATAGATTGGAGTGTGAATCGGCTTTATTACCTTCTAGCTGTGAGATCACAGGTAAGTTAATTGACCTCTCTGAACTTTGGTGTCCCCATCTATAAAATGTAGATTGTTGATTTGTGTGAATGGATTTGTTCAACAGATATTTCTTCATCGTTTACTATATGCCAAACACTGTGCCAGATACTGGAGACAGGAAGATAAAACACCTTAACCTCACAAAGCATCCACTCTGGTGGGGAAGACACACATAAGTCATCATTCTAATGCCATATAACAATTCTAATAGACATAGAGAGAGTGGTAGCATCTCACCTGTGGTAGAGGCTTCTAGTGCTCACTTATGTCCAATCTCCTTTCCTTCCAGCCTCATGAAAGGATTACACTTCTGCCCCTTGGAGTTAGGCAGAGCCACAGAACAGGGCTGGCCAGTGGGCTGAGAATGGGACTAACATGGTCACTTCTGGGCCAATACACTTCATTGCTAGCACAATACCCTCTCTTCTCCTGCCACAGCAACCAAGGAAGCTGAGTGTTCTGGATGGTACAATTACAGAATGATAGAGCTTCCATCAGTTCCATCAAGCAGGTCTCTGAAGGGAGCTGCCCAAGTGAATGAGCCAGCCCTGCAGCAGACTTTGACTGGCCAAGCAAAAAATTGTATTAAGCCATCAAGATTTCTGTATTTTAAGTCACTACAGCATGATATAGCCTCAGGAATTCATAAGCCAACCTGCAAAGGGCATTCTGAAAGAGAAGACTGAGTGGGTATTGACTGATGAGTGATAGAAGAGCTAGGGTATGAGGTGGGGAAGGACCATTAGAACAGAGAGGGAGGCAGAACAAAGGCCCAGAGGGCTGAAATGGCTGGGTAAGGTGGGTAATTGCAAGCAGTTCAGGTGTACTGGAATGTAAAGAGAAAGGGAGAGGGACAAGAGACAGAGGGAAGAGGTGGACAAGACCAAACTCTGGAAGGCCTTGTGGGCCATATTAGTAGCTTGGCCTTTACCATAAAGATCATGTGAACTACGCAGGGTTTTGAGCAGACTGATATACTTATCTGTGCTTATGTAGAGGAGAGATTTGGGCAGAACTAGAGGCAGGAGACCAAGATGAAACTAAACAACTTATGGAAAGTACCTACTGTAGTACCTGGCAGACAGAAGTACGTGACTTCCCTTTTCCCTTCCTCAGCTCATATATTAATGTAGTTTCAGAAATTAGCCAAGTCTGGACCTCAGCAATCTTACTTTTAGGACTTGTTAGAAACAGATGCTTTATTATATAAAAATATATGTACAGGAATGTCTCTTGCAGCTTCGCCAGCAGAGGTAGAAAATAAAAAATGACCTGGATGTCCATCAAGAGAAAATTGGCTAAATAAGTCATGAAACTTCCTATGTTACACGCTGTTTAAAAGAATAAAGCTATGTTAACTGACCTGGATGGAGTATCCATGGTCTAGAGCTAGGTGAGAAAAAAAAAAAACTTGTAGAATAATAAGTATTGTATGATCTTGCTACTATAAAATAAATAAACCAACCTCGACTCTACATACATAATTTGGATGTCTGTTGATATCCTACTGTGTGAGCCCATGCAGGGTGCCAAAGTTGGTACAAGCTGTTAACAGTGGTCAGCTCACTCAAGGGGCTGGCAATCTTGCCATTGTTACACTTAGCAGGTGTTACTTTTATCATTTTTTTTTTAATTAATAGGAAAGCTAAAAAGAAAAACACTATCCTGGAGAATTGGAATTGCTAATGCTTTTCTCATAGAGATTGTTCTCAATTGCAAAGGCATAAAAACCAATCCTTAAGCCAGAAGATTGCTTGTCCAGTTAAGTTTCCTCTTCTTGCTGGAACGCAATTGTTTTTAAATCTAATGTCCCATCTTGAGTGTTCTGTGATTATTAATTACAATGGATTGAACCATAAAAATCTCAGGGGATTTAAACGGATTCAGAATTTCAATGCTAATTGCTCTCTGAGCATAAGCCACGTTCACTTTTAGGAAATGAATGGGCCTTCCCATCAGGATAAGCAAATGACTTTGTGCTGTGGGAAAAAGGTAACCAATCTTCCAAAAGGATTTATTGGTCTTAAAAGAACAAGGATATGCAAATCACGCTGAATCATTAAAAACTCCTTGAGGTCAGGGATTAAGGCCTGTAATAGGCTGATGAATTGAATCTAACTTAATTATAAAGCAAAGCACTAACCTCATAGAATACCTGAGTTCAAGTCCCCTGTGTTCTCATTTTCCAGACTCTTCTACTGGAAACTATGAAAAATAACAGCCCCATCTCTCCAGAAAATCTTAGGAGATATAGGCATGCTGAATTTAAGGTATCTGTGGCACATGGAAGTGGATCAGCCACTGGGCTGTCCAGAATGCAAGACAGAAATCAGAGGCGGGGCCATAAACTTGGGAGTAGTCTGCGTAAAAGAGAAAAGGTAGGTAAAGTCCCACAAGGATGGGTTGGCCCACAGAAGGCACAGAGAGAAGAGTGCCTGGTTTAGCATGGGCTATGATCAGAGTCCCTGGGTTCAAATCTTGGCTCTACCCATTTCTATCTGGTTGCTCTTGGGCATGTTCTTGTAATGCTCCATTTTCTCATCTAAAAACCCAGTTGATAGCCATAGTTCCCTTAGAAATATTGTGATGAGAGGCTGGGCATGATGGTTCACGCCTGTAATCCCAGCACTTTGGGAAGCCGAGGTGGGCAGATCACAAAGTCAGGAGTTCAAGACCTGCCTGGCCAATATGGTGAAACACCATCTCTACCAAAAATATAAAAATTAGCCAGGCATAGTGGTGGGCACCTGTAGTCCCAGCTACCAGAGAGGCAGAGGTTGCAGTGAGCCGAGATCTCACCACTGTACTCCAACCTGGGCAACAGAGTGAGACTCCGTCTCAAAAAAAAAAAAAGAAAAAAGACAAGAAAAGATAAAAGAAATATTGTGATGAGGGCTAAATGAGATAATATACACAGACTTAGAGCACCTGGCTCACAGTGAACCGTCTGAAATGTCCCCTATTACTGTACAGGGCTCAGCTAGAGCAACAGCCCAGGGAATATTCACCAGAAGGAGGAGCAGCAGGGAGAGAGGAGGGAGGCAGGCCAAGCAGGAAGGGGTGGTCAGTAGCTTCAGATGGGCTACAGGTAAGTCAAGCTTAGGGCTAGGATGATTCATTGGATTTAGCCAATGACCAAGAGGTCATTTGGAGTGAGTCAAAGCTATTCTGGGTAGAAGCCAAACAGACAGTTTCCAAAGCAACACTAGCATACGAAGAGATCCAGGAACCAAGGATCTTAAAGAAAGGTTTAAAATGGGCAAAATAAACTTGCATTTAATTAACATTTTTATGAGTACTAAAGTAATACATAATCAATGCCGAAAACCTGGAAAACAAAGAAAACTACAAGAGGAAAAGAAGTGTTTCTCATTCTACCTTCCAGAGGTACCTACATTTCTTCCCGTGTACGTGTATTTATATCAGGTGTAACAAGAATAGTTAATCTTGTCATGTGACAAGCATAGTCTGAATTTGCCCAACATTTCAAAACCTATTATTTAAAGAAACTTGAAGAAAACCTGGAAGAATATTTTTATTGTGTCAAAGTAGACTAAATAGGCCATTTTAAGTATGTCACAAAATCTAGATGCATACAAGAAAGGATATATATAGTATGCTTCATATAAATCAAAAACTTTCTGCATGGCAAAAGCACTATAAACTAAGCAGAAAGATGAATGATAAATTTTAAAAGACATGTGAAAAATAAACGTTTGCCTCTTGGAATATATTAAGAAGGGCTTTCAATCAATGGAAAAGGATCAATAACCAATAACCAGAAAGATAGACAACAGATATGAACATGGAATTCATGGAAAACAAAATAAAAATGGTTCTTGAATACCTGACTAAGTGCTCAATCCTACTTATACAAGAGAGATGCAAATTAAAACTACGCTGAGGTATGTTTTTCCCTCTGCAATCTGGCAAAGATCAAGAAAACTGATAGTATCATGCTGACAAACATATGAGGAACAGCTGTTCCCATACATCACTGGAAGGAGTATTAAATTTGTACAACCTCTGTCTGTCTCTATCTCAAAACTGCCCATATCCTTTGAGTCAGCAATTCAAATTCTAGGAAACTATCTCACTAATACACTCACATGTGTGAAATCGCACATGGACAAGATTATTCACTGTCGCTTTGGCTGTAATAACAAAAGATTGGAAACAACCTAAAATCCCATTAATGGTGGACTGGTTAAATACATGGAATACAAAAGCTAAAAAGGAAGAAGCAATTCTGCATCTCCTGATAAGAAATGATTGCTAAAACACATTCAATAAAGAAAGCAAAATGTAGAACAGTGTAACTGATGTGCCATCACTTATGTAGAAGAATAAAAATAAATCCTAGGAAATATGAATATTTTGCTTATACATGCATGGAGTATTTCTAGAAGGAATCACAAGAACCCAGTAGTTACCCCTAATGGCTCACGCATGGTGGAAGTGTAATTTTTTTTTTTTTGGTAATTTTTTTACTAAGTACCCTTTGTTATCTTTTTAATTTTGTGCCATGGGTATGTGTTACCTATGTAAAAACTAGAAACTTAACATATAACATTTTAAAACAATGGCTGGGTGTGGTGGCTCATGCCTGTAATTCTTGTGCTTTAGGAGGCCAGGAATTCACAATCAGCCTGGGCAATATAGTGAGACCCTGTCTCTACAAAAAACAATTTTAAAACATTTCAAAACCAAATGAAATCTATGAGCCACTTTATTTGCCTTTATTTTTTGGTGGCCATTTTGGGTTTTGCTTTTTTTTTTTTTTTTCCAGCTGTCTTTCCCCTTCTTGTTTTGTCTATGTTGATGCTTTTCTCTCTTTTTCCCTTCTCCTCTCTGTTTCCCTTGCCCCACCTCTGTCTAATACATCAACAACAAAACAACAACAATTAGCATCTACCACCAATTTAGCGTATACCAATAACTGTCTTTAATGGATAGGATTTCATTTAATTCCCACAACCACCCCCAGATGGTTAAGTATTATTTGCCACAGTTTACAAATGAGGAAACGCAGGCACAGGGAATTGAAGTGCCTTGCCCAAAGCCACACAAGCTGTAAATGATGGAGCTGGGATTTAAACCAAGTCTGTCTCTGCAATGCATGTTTTTTCTAGTAAACCATACTGCCTGTGATATGGAATAAGTACATGTATTTTTTCCTTAACTTTTGAATAAAGTATGATGACCTTTGTTTCTAATTTGTAAATCAAATAAGCTTAATATTTTATATGGCTTTTAAAAAGCACACATACAAAGAACATTTTATAAATTAAACTGTTCTTTACTTCTAAATCTTTGATGATTATTTCCAACACATAAATTCCAAGGAAATCCCACCTTTCACTCATTTACCATCCTGTGCACCAACCAAATACTTGAATTCATGCTATTCCTTAGCACAAGAAAGATGGAGCCCTCAAGAAACTCTCAATCAGTTGGGGAGAAAATAATAACAGTATTAATAGCTCATGTTTACTGGGCCCCTACAATGTGCCAGGCAGATGCCAAGCACTTTACATAGGTTCTGACAACTCTGTGACGTAAGGTGCAACTGCTACTTCCATTTTTAAAATGAGAACAATTAAGCCCAGATGTTAAATAACTTCCCAGTGGACCTCAGCTTAGAAAATACAGAACAAGGATTTGAACCTGGGCAGCTTGGCTCCAGAGCCTGTGCCATCACAACACTGCCCGGAAACAGATTAGTACAGTACGTGGCCCTGCGGGAGAGCCCAGAAGAGAACCCGCACTATTCCTGGAAATGGATCAGCAGAGGCTTCCGGGAGGATCGAGGCATGATCTGAGTCTTGACAGAAGTTTAGAACATAGAGACGTCACGGCATTCTACCCTGCACTGAAACTGTTCTAAAAAGACTGGCATGCTTTGGAGAGAGAAAAAAAAATTGTAGCATAGAGTCTCATGTGACCTGCCTGGGAGCTGTGCCATGCAATGGAACCAAATTTCTACCAGGGAGTTTTACATTTTACTCAATATTCTGAAGTTTAGCTATCACACAGTAAAGTACCAGTCAGGTTCCTGTCATCAGTGGGTACTGGTAGAAGAGGACAGGGAATTGGATTTAAGGACACTGTTTGTTCTTCTAATGCAACATCGCAGAAATATGTAACAGAACTGTAACGGAGATGAATCATAAGGAGGACACAGCAAAGATGCTATGCCAAGAATAATATTAGGAGAAGTGACGTTCTGTCATTCTGGTACAGTTAAGAGTAAACTTATGATCTAAGAAGCAGCAATCCTTTAGAGACCCTAAGAACTCTTCAGGGCTCTCCTCATCCTGTCCACTCAGGGCCCCAAAGCCAGCCTCTTCATCGTCAGCTCTGGATGGGACAGACAGTGACAAAGCAGAAATCCCTAGGCCACTGGGCTGCTGCTCTGCAGCAGCAAACTCCCTCACTGTGACTAATTTTCTGCCTCTAATTTATCCCATGGCTCAAAAGAGCTGGGCTCAGCCTCTGCCTTGATCCATCAAGCCATGATCCAGCATGTGGCTGGGGGAAGTCTGAGTGCATATAATTCTGTAGGACAAGGTGTGTCCTGCACACATCCTAACTCTCCCTCATTCAGGTGGCAGCCTGTGCCTATCTGTTTATAAAAGTGGCAGCCTTCATTCTGAGGTATAGAAGCAGCATACTTTGACCAGAACAATCTCTTTCCTTAAAAAGCTTTGTGTTCAATTGTCTTTGAAATGAGAGAAGATCAAATAATCCTTAATGGCTTTGATACATCCTTTTCTTATACTCCCCAAATAGTACTCATACAATATAACTAATCTCTGGATTGGATTGATTTTGCCTTCAAAATATCCTTTCATTTCCTTGGGCCCACTTATGTGCTGGAAGATATTTAACAACTAACTGAGGAACAGAGGGAAGGGAGGGCTCTGATTGTAGCATTTGCCAATTTCCATGGTGTAATGTTTCCACCTTAATTTCAAGTTACCATCAGGAGTCATTTAATGTAGAGTTGGGAAGAGATCAGTACAGTTGGCTCTCTTGAACCAGAGCCAGCCAGCTCCTGCACAACCATGCCTGGGCTTCTCCATCTGGTCTCACGCTGAGATGTTTGCAACAACCTCTGAGCCCACCTCCCAGACTACAACCCCCTGGGGTCTTCTTCATGCTCACTCAGATGAAATACTTTTATCATGTCACTTCTTCTAACAACCCTACCCCCAATTTACCGACCCCATTTTACCTCTTCTCCCAAAGACTAATGAACTTTTTCATGATTCTGGGATCATGCATCATCTCAGGGAAATCATTTAACCTCTCTGAACTTCAGTTTCTTATCCATAAAGTGAGAATAAAATAGTCACTTCCATAGAGTGAAGTTTAAATGAATTAATGTGTGTAAAGCATCTAGCCCAGCACCTGGCATCCACTAAATACCTGATTAATCCTACATGTCAATTACTCAAAATACCTTAGAAGGAAAACAATGGTGTGGTTATAGAATTCAAGGGCCACAAATCCTCACAGGACTTCACTCAGTACCTCAAAACTATTCCACATTGGTGCTTACTATTATATTTTTGATGAGCCCTAGAGAGAGAAGAAATGCTAAAAAAAACCCAATGGTAGCCCATTTTAGCTTCTCAGAATCCTCAAGCAAGACCATGGCCAAACACTCAAACTCCTTCCCTGACCATTATCAAGAGAAGCTCTTTGCGTCATGGTGGGTCTTCCTTCTGCTTCCACAGGAAATGTAGTTTCTCTTGCACAAGAACACAATCACAATAAGTGAAAGGTCACCTGAGGGAGATACAACCAGACCTGGAGATGGAAAGGAGAGAAATGTTGCAAGACTACAAAGTCCTTATCAAGGTGTCCATTTTTTTGCTTTGCAAAACAGACCTCGATAAGAAATGACAATGTATTAAAGGTAACGGACCACACAAGATGAGAAGAGATGATGATGCCATCATTCATGACCACTCTCCATACGTCCTGCCACCAAGGAAGAGCAATGAGCTACTGATGCCCATCGTGGGGTCCAACCAAAGCATGGCTATGTCCCAGAACCAGCTGAAAAGCAAAGTTCAGCTGAACTGCAAACTCATTTTCATGATGCCAAACAATTTGCACAGCTTGATTTAGGGATTACACTGCTCCATGAACAACTGGTAAGTTAACCCCTCCAGGAAACCCAGTGATTATGTTAAATGCATCTTATCCCCATTAAGATATAAACTCTTTCCCCGTGCCTTAACAAGTGAATCGTGTGCATATGCAGGAGTCATCTGTAACCTCACTTGATGTTTCCCCTCTGAACTCTGACTGGTATACCTATAGCCATTATTCACCTCGCCTCTACTCAGAGTTATCCAGAACATTATGCATACAAAGGAGTATAAATAGGGAAAGCAGATTGTCAAATGCCATAGATGACATTTTCCCATTACACCTAGATACATATGAAAAAATGTAAAAATGACTAGAATGATTATACCATAGTGATAACAATGATTACTACTGGGTACTAAGATTATGTATTTTATATTTTTTTTCTTTTTGTTTATCTCTCTTTTCTGCTTTCTACATTGAAAATGTATTACTTGCTTTTAAATTAAAAACACTTAATTTGAATGCCTCATATGAGTGTGGCCTTACAGGCCTGGGTACCCAGGAAGCCTGGGCCGGCCTGTATAATAATTAAGAAATAATTAATTGCATAATAATTGAGCTTGTATAATAATTAAGAAATTGGCTACCTCCTTTCAGGTGGCAACCCTTACCAGGGCTCTAGCATCTCCTGAATCAGTTTAGTCTCCCTGAGGCCACCAAGATGTGGGCATGTCAAAATGGGTGGCACCCTGCCCAGTCAAAGCACTTCCACTAACAGGCCCTTGGGTGGGAACTAGAAGACAGCATCAGGCTTTGGGCTTTCAAAAAGTATTTCTTAATTTAGAGACTCCTGTTCCTATAGTCCCATTAAGAGTAGGTTCTTGATTAATAAGCATGGCTCATGAAGATCCACAGAACCACAGAATCCTGGAGCTAGGAAGGAATTCAGCAAACCCCTAAGGTGGGAGAGTACTTTGCCCCAAATCCGCAGTTCATCGTCATCTGAGCAGTCTCATCTGCCAACAGCTACACTCCCCAAACACAAAAAGTCAAGGATTTGGCAATGCAGTAAAAAGACAAGCCTAATTCAGGGAAACCCTACATTCAGCCAAAATTTTTTGCTGGCAGTATAAAACCCCCACTTCCTTCTGAATTCTGCAATCTAAATGAAGTCAAGAAGGGCAACAGGGCTTTTACAAGCCTGGCCAACTGAGTGCCCACACAATGTCAGACAGAAACAGCCCAGGACCCAAATTTCCGTCTGACACCTGCCCTGCCCCTGACTGCATAACTGGTGTCTTCGGTAGTTTTACTGGGCCCATGGTGAACAAACTTAACACAGAGAAGAAGTGGGCATGACAGCCTCTCTATTGGTTGTCCTAAAGAGATAGGAGGATCTGAGGCTTGATGGCAACTGCTTAGGCAGCAAGCCCCCAAACAAGCCTTTGGCAATAGGAAGCCATTTCCACACATCCAGATCACTTTCCAAGCTGATGGGTGACTTCCCTTCTGTCCCCACCTCTCCCCAACCCCTGTCTCACCCACAGAAAAGTAGCACATAGAAAATATGGCTTCCAGGGTGAGAAATACAGGGAATCCCACAGTGCCCTTGGGGGACACAGTAATGTGGCTCCAACATAGACCACTGTACAGATCCAGTAGCACAGGAAGAGCTGCAGGCCTGGGAGAAAAGTGACAGCAGATGGCCGGTCCAGGCTTCCTGGGTACCCAGGCCTGTAAGGCCACACTCATATGAGGTGGGCAGCGCCCTTTGGAACCATATCTATGGTAGGTCTATAGACCAAGGGCTCCACTCTGTGCCACACACATCCACACACATACATAGGTACACACAACATAGAATTCAATAGCTTGAAGAAATTGCCTTTGATTCTTTGACTTGCTTACCTGGATCTGAATTCTTCCGTAACATTTTAAATCAATCCAGGTGTACCCATCTTCAGAAATGATGGATCCCAATGTCTCAGAATTACAGAGTCCTCAACATGTCCAAAGCATGTCGTGGAAATTATTCCACCATGAAGACTAGAATAGCCTAACCCTCTTCATGGATTCAGCTTGCTAGTTCAGAGGGACTAAGACACTCTCTAGCAAATAACTAACCAAAAGGGCAGGGAAGGGAGGTAAAAGACGTCATAACCAGGCCAGTAGAATCCCCTGGTCTGGCCATTACATGTGATGATTTCAAATGGGTTCTTAGTACCTTAATTTTGAGGGAAAAGAGTAGAGGAAACCAGCCAATGCTTTGCATGCTTAGTTTCTGCCTATGACACTGAACTCAGAGAACTGAGATCTTTGGAGAAACCAAAGATGGCTCAAATGACTCGTGATAATAAATGAACGTATTACTGCTAGCTGACAAATGGAAGTTTCCTAATTATAAAGCAGAACCAGCAGCCACCACCATAGAAAGCCTATCCCACAGATGGAGAAGAGGCAAAGCACTGAAACTCAGTCTGAGGGACCTACCCAGCCATGGGGGCAGGGCCAAATGGGGCTTCTTCAGAATCAGCAAAGCAATTTTTCTCATCAGCAAACCAGCTTCAGAAAAGTCTGCAATCAGGGCACTCTCTTCCAGGCCTAGAGACCCAGGGAAAGGGGTATAGGGGTATCCCAAGGCAAAGAGAGTCTACACTTCTTGCCCGGGAAAGGCTACTTCCCTCCCAAGATGCCTGGGATTTTCCACTTCAGCAGGGGGAAGGTAAGTCACACAGCAAAATAATGAGGGCACAGAACAGATGACCTCCCTATAGAGTTTTGAATCAGAAACACAGCAGGGCAGATGTGTCCGTTCCCTAGTCTAGGAGGAGCTAGGTCCAGCCCCTGCACATCCTCCCCATCAGAAAAGCTGAGGCCAGACCAAGAATTCATCAGACCAAGGAGCTACAACAGGACATCAGAGCTGAGGCTGCAAAGCCAGGACTGAGACCAGACCAGGCAGGAAACTGTCAACAGCTTTGGTCACCAGGCCTGGCTGCCCTCCAACATGAGCTGGCGCTTTCCAAATTGACATACCACATGTCCCTAATATTCTCTCTTCAAGTAATACCACCATCAAAGCAGGACATTTCCCAGAGCCTTCTTCAAGCCTGGTGTCTGCTCAGTGGGACTCAATCCCAGAAGAAGCTGTTAAGTCACCCACTGTTTCAGTTTACAAACTTCTTACGACTTGGTGACAAGCAAAACTACATTCTGACAGCAACTGCAAGTTCCCTAGTACCCCGGACTTCCCGTTTTTTCTTGCTGTACCCCCTCCTGTTAAATCACAGACTCATCCATCTCCAACCCCCAGAATATAGAGAAAGAGCACAACACTACATCTTAACTCCTGAAACGTGGAGAACACTTCTCCTTCTGAGAGCTTAAGTACCAAATGGAAACTACTTTTCCCCCTTGGTCTTAAATGTATTACTAGATTCTGAACTGGACTCTACTACTATGTAGGAAAGCAGTCATGGGTGGTAATTCTGGGAGATCCAGATAGGACATGCCAGTCCTACACGGGTGGCATAGGAAGCCAAGTTGCTGCTTCCTCCCTGTGCACTCCCATTTGTCCGAACTCTCTTGATCTCAGCTGGTGCTTGCTTCAAATCAGCTATGATGCAATCCAGCAACTAAAGTATTTAGTTTATAAATGCTGACAGCACAGCCTCTTCTGGTCACGTATGCATACTAAAATACAGGGGAGAGTTGCGGGGAGGAGGGATATATGGGAAATCTCTGTACCTTCCTCTCGATTTTGCTGTGACCTAAAACTGCCCTTTACAAACAACGAGGGGTTGGGCACGGTGGTTCACGCTTGTAATCCTAGCTCTTTGGGAGGCCGAGGCAGGTGGATCACCTAAGGTCAGGAGTTCAAGACCCGCCTGGCCAACATGGCAAAACCCCGTTTCTACTAAAAATACAAAAAGTAGCCAGGCATGCATCTGTAGTCCCAGCTACTCAGGAGGTTGAGGCAAGAGATTTGCTTGAACCCGGGAGGGGACGGTTGAAGTGAGCCAAGATCATGCCATTGCACTCCAGCCTGGGCGACAGAGCAAGACTCCTTCTCAAGAGAAAAAAACAAAACAAAACAAGAAAAAACAAGGAATGAGCTCTCCAAGCAAAAAATCCATTGAGATGCAAAGGAAGGAAACTATCATTGCGGAATTGCGCATGTTACATTAACGTTTTTGGAGCAAGGGAGAGCTCATCTCTCCCACAAGCAAATTCCAGCCCAAGGCATTGATACTAACAAAGTGCCATGCTGTGATGTGCAGGGGCAGACAGCGTCCCCAGGCTCCCTACATGCATGCATTCCCACAGTTTGCCCTTTCTTGACCCCAGAAGCAACAGGCCCCTTCACCCTCGAGGGCCACTCTCAGAAGTTTGAATTAATGGCGATCACCATGCACAGGGAAGGCTGTGGACTTCTGACATAAAAACACTTAGCGGAAGGCTTGGAAAAAATCTAGTAGGAGCAAGACACAAGCTGGACTAATTATCTAAAACAAGAGACCTGGTTTGGGGATCTTAATGTTCTCAAAAAAGAGAGAAAATTATTATTATTTTTCATTTTGCACTTTGTGCCATAAGGCATTTTCAACAAAACACAGAATCTCATTTCTTTCTAGGGAAAATGATTGGGAGACCAGCTCATTGCTGGTACAGAAGCCTGGCTCAGTCCTAATTCCTTCATAGGCAAGACACCAGGTGAACTGATAGAGCCGAGCTGGAAGAGTTCTCCAAGGCAGAGACTCTGAGCCAAGGAATGTTCAAAGAGCTAGCATGTATTGTGGGATTACTATGCGCCAGGATTTTTTTTATATTCCATCATGTTCCATGTTCACAACAGCCCTAGAAGGGAAGAACTATTATTACCCCCGTTTTATAGGTGAACAAACAAGGGCACAGATCCCTGATGTAACAGCCAGGATCAAACAGCTGGGAAGACGAGAAAATCTTTCCCAGGCTAGGATAACAGAGGGTTTGGTTGAAAATACAGGCGATTAGGTGCTACCTCTGAAAAAAGGAGCCAGGATAGGAAGGAGACACTTTTCCCTGTATGCCCTGATGTCCTATTTGAACATTTTATCATGAACACGAACTTCCTATTTTAAAAAACACTTTTTATTGAAAAGATAAATCTGTGTGTTGTATTATGTCACTCAGTTCAAGTACTTGAAATTTATTGAATTGTATTTTCTAAAAAATAGATATTTGAGCAAAAGCAATCTCACATTACATAGACAGAACACAACGCACGGCTGCGGAGCTGAGAGCAGTGACTTCGTTTCATGCAGGAAAGAGAACTTGGTTCAGGAGCGTCTACGTTGCTTAAGACCAGAGAGCACTAAAAGTGAAACCATCCAGCCATCCTCCCCCATTTTCATTTTCACACCAAAAAATCCCACCGCGGCAGAAGACCACTGTCTCTCTGTTTAGACAATCGGTGAAGAATGGATGACCTCACTTTCCCCAACAGGCGGGTCCTGAAATGTTATGCACAAAACAAAACTTGAGTAAATGCCCAACAGAGGTCACTGTTTTATCGATCTTGAAGAGATCTCCTCTTAGCAAAGCAAAGAAACCGACTGTGAAGTTAACACCATGTTTGGTAAATAAGTGTTTTGGTTTTGTGCAAGGGTCTGGTTTCAGCCTGAAGCTATCTCAGAGTTGTCTGGGTCTCTGGAGACTGCAGGGATAGCCTAGTCTAGAGCCCATTTGCATGAGACCAAGGATCCTCCTGCAAGAGACACCTTCTGAGGGAAGACGGCTTCTGAACAAGCTTGACCCAATAAGAAATCTTTGGGTGCCAGTGGGGAAGCAGGTTCAGAGCCCAGAGCCGTGCCTACGTCCGTACTTTGCTTGTAGCTTCTTCTGATTTCAAATCAAGACTTACAGGGAGAGGGAGCTATAAACACAAGCTCTAGAAGATGCCACAAGGTCCTCCTTTGACATCCCCAACAAAGAGGTGAGTTGTATTCTCCGCCTTTCTGCCCTGAACCAAGTGGGCTTTAGTAATTTCAGGGCTGCAGGAGACCCAGTGGAACAGTGGTGAAGAGACTCAGGTGGCAATGGGGAGAGCACTGGCAGCACAAGGCAAGCCTCTGGCACAGAGAGCAAAGTCCTCACTGGCAGGATTCCCAAGGGGTCACTTGGGAGAGGGCAGGGTAGCAGCCAACCTCCTCTAAGTGGGTTGAAGCAGGTGAAGAGGAAAGTGGCAGAAGCCATGCGGTGGCAAAAAGGAGTCACACACTCCACCTGGAGACGCCTTGAAGTAACTGCACGAAATTTGAGGGTGGCCAGGCAGTTGTACAACAGCTGCTCACAGGGAGAGCCAGAACACAGAAGAACTCAGACGACTGGTAGCATTACCTTCTTCCTAACTCCAGGCTGGGGGGCTGCGATGGAGTCAGAGGAAACTCAGTTCAGAACATCTTCGGTTTTTACAAATACAAATTAACTGGAATGCCAAATTCTAGCCTGTTAATCTGGTCACTTTTTTTTTTCAAAAAACATAGCTTTAGCTTATTTTTTTTCTCTTTGTAAAACTTCGTGCATGACTTCAGCTTTACTCTGTCAAGACATGCCAAAGTGCTGAGTCACTAATAAAAGAAAAAAAGAAAGTAAAGGAAGAGTGATTCTGCTTCTTAGCGCTAGCCTCAGTGACGACCTAAGCTGCACTTTTCCCCCTAGTTGAGTCTTGCGATGCTAAAGGACGTCACATTGCACAATCTTAATGTTTCCAATCAGCCCCACCCGCTCTGGCCCCACCCTAACCCTCCAACAAAGATTTATCAAATGTGGGATTTTCCCATGAGTCTCAATATTAGAGTCTCAACCCCCAATAAATATGAGACTGGAGATGTCTGAGGCTCATTCTGCCCTCGAGCCCACCAGGAACGAAAGAGAAGCTCTATCTGCCCTCCAGGAACCCAGATATGAACTCCGTCTCCACAAGTAAGTGCAGGAAATCCCTAGCCCTGGAACGGCCAGCGGCGGTCGAGCCCTGTGTGAGGGAGGGGTGTGTGGCCCAGGGAGGGCTGGCGGGCGGCCAGCAGCAGAGGCAGGCTCCCAGCTGTGCTGTCAGCTCACCCCGCCGCTCGCTCCCCTCCGGCACAGGCGCCTTCGGTCCAGTTGCCTTCTCCCTGGGGCTGCTCCTGGTGTTGCCTGCTGCCTTCCCCGCCCCAGTACTCCCAGGAGAAGATTCCAAAGATGTAGCCGCCCCACACAGCCAGCCACTGACCTCTTCAGAACGAATTGACAAACACATTCGGTACATCCTCGACGGCATCTCAGCCCTGAGAAAGGAGGTGGGTAGGCTTGGCAAAGGGGCTGAATGGCCCGTGTGCGCATGCGTTCCCCTTGCCCCTGTCTGTGGACTGGGGCTGCCCGCATTAGGAGGTCTTTGCTGGGTTCTAGGGCACTGTAGATTTGAGGCCAATGGGGCCGACTAGACTGACTTCTGTATTTATCCTTTGCTGGTCTCAGGAGGTTCCTTTCCTTTCTGGAAAATGCAGAATGGGTCTGAAACCCATGCCCACCCTTGGCATGAGCTGAGGGTCATTGCTTCTCAGGGCTTCCTTTTCCCTTTCCAAAAATTAAGGTCTGTTAAGCTCCTTTTTGTCCCTTGGGCTTTGGAAGGACTAGAAAAGTGCCACCTGAAAGGTATGTTCAGCTTCTCAGAGCAGTTGCAGTACTTTTTGCTTATGTAAACTCAATGGTTAGGATTCCTCAAAGCCATTCCAGCTAAGATTCATACCTCAGAGCCCACCAAAGTGGCAAATCATAAATAGGTTAAAGCACCTCCCCACTTTCAATGCAAGGTATTTTGGTCCTGTTTGGTAGAAAGAAAAGAACACAGGAGAGGAGATTGGGAGCCCACACTCGAATTCTGGTTCTGCCAAACCAGCCTCGTGATCTTGGGTAAATTCCCTACCACCTCTGGACTCCATCAGTAAAACTGGGGGTGGACTAGGTGATCTCATAGGTCCTTGCAGCTGGAACATTCTATGGTTTGAATTATATTCACCTAACTATTGTCAAAATTGCTGTTATTAAATATCTACTGTGTGCCAGGCACTTTAAATAAGTATTGTGTCTAATCTTCAACATTTGCAAGGAAGGTTTTTGGAGATAAGGAAACTGAGACTCAGGATTAAGTAACACACCTGAAGTCACAGGTGAGCTTGGAACTGAACCCAAGTGTGCCCCCACTCCACTGGAATTTGCTTGCCAGGATGCCAATGAGTTGTGGCTTCATTTTTCTTAGAGACTTTCCTGGCTGTGGTTGAACAATGCAAAGGCCCTCTAGTGGTGTTTGTTATAGGGGCACTTAGGTGATAACGATTCTGGTATTCTTTCCCAGACATGTAACAGGAGTAACATGTGTGAAAGCAGCAAAGAGGCACTGGCAGAAAACAACCTGAACCTTCCAAAGATGGCTGAAAAAGATGGATGCTTCCAATCTGGATTCAATGAGGTACCAACTTGTCACACTCACTTTTCACTATTCCTTAGGCAAAACTTCACCCTCTTGCTTGCAGTGCCTGTATACATATAGATCCAGGCAGCAATAAAAAGGGGGTAAATGTAAAGAATGTTATGTAAATTTCATGAGGAGGCCAACTTCAAGCTTTTTTAAAGGTAGTTTATTCTTGGACAGGTATGGCCAGAGATGGTCCCACCGTGTTGAGATTTTAACAACTGTCAAATGTTTAAAACTCCCACAGGTTTAATTAGTTCATCCTGGGTAAGGTGATCTCAGGGCCTTTTCCCTTTCTGGCTGCCCCTGGCAGGGTTCAGGTCTGCCCTCCCTCCATGCCCAGCTCATTCTCCACAGTGAGATAATCTGCACTGACTTCTGATTATTTTATAAAAGGAGGTTCCAGCCGAGCATTGACAAGGGCAAGAGTGTAGGAAGAACATCAAGGGGGAGAATCAGAGAAGGATCCCCACTGCCACATTCTAGCATCTGTTGGGCTTTGGGTAAAACTAATTACATGGAGCCTCTGATTGTCTGGTTATTTAAAATGATGCTGTCCAATGTCCCAAAACATGCTGCCTAAGAGGTACTTGAAGTTCTCTAGATGAGCAGAGGGAAAATATGTCAAATTGTGGCAGTTTTAACTTTTCAAATTGATTCTATCTCCTGGCGATAACCAATTTTCCCACCATCTTTCCTCTTAGGACACTTGCCTGGTGAAAATCATCACTGGTCTTTTGGAGTTTGAGGTATACCTAGAGTACCTCCAGAACAGGTTTGAGAGTAGTGAGGAGCAAGCCAGAGCTGTGCAAATGAGTACAAAAGTCCTGATCCAGTTCCTGCAGAAAAAGGTGGGTGTGTCCTCCTTCCCTCACCTTGGTGTGGGAGAAGACAGGCTCAAAGACAGTGTCCTGGACAACTCAGGGATGCATTGCCACTTCCAAAAGAGAAGGCTACATGTAAACAAAAAAGTCTGAGAAATAGTTTCTGATAGTTACCGTTAAATCTATTTTTGTTTGGTTGGCTCTCTTCTGCAAAGGACATCAATAACTGTACTTTAAACTATATTAACTGAGGTGGATTTTAACATCAATTTTTAATAGTGCAAGAGATTAAAAAAAAAAGGGGGGGGGGCAGAAAGAAGTACATCCATCCCCACCCAGTGATCCACAGAAACAAAAACCAAGGGGCATAAAATGATTTTAAGATTTTAGTTATTGTCAAGTGGCATTCTTCTCATTGTAGTTGTTTCAACTCTTTTTCCTACCTTTTACCAGAGAGTTAGTTCAGAGAAACGGTCAGGGACTCAAGGCTGGAAAGAGGTACCAAGGGCTTTGGCCACCAGTAGCTGGCTATTCAAACAGCAGGGAGTAAAGAGTTGCTGGCTAGCATGTGGAGGAGCCAAAGCTCAATAAGTAGGGGCCTAGAAGGAAACCCTTGGTGCTGATCCTGCCTCTGCCATTTCTACTTGTTTGCCTTAAGCCAGGGTTTCTCCTATGTGAACGTGCATGGGAATTCCCTGGGCATCTTGCTGTGGTGTAGAGTCTGACTTGGCAGGCCTTGGGTGGGTTTGAGGGTCATATTTCTAGCAGGCTTATATCCCTGGTGATGCTGCAGAATTCCAGGACCACACTTGGAGGTTTAAGGCCTTCCACAAGTTACTTATCCCATCTGGTGGGTCTATGGAAAGATGTTTCCCAGTCCTCTTTACACCACCAGATCACTGGTCTTTCGACAGATCCTAAAGGGATGGTGAGAGGGAAACTAGAGAAAAGTATTAGATTTAGAGGCCACTGAAGAACTCATATTAAAATGCCTTTAAGTATGGGTTCTTCATTCATATACTAAATATGAACTATGTGCCAGGCATTATTTCATATGACAGAATACAAACAAATAAGATAGTGATGCTGGTCAGGCTTGGTGGTTCATGCCTGTATTCCCTAAACTTTGGGAGCCTAAGGTGAGAACTCCTTGAACTCCTAAGGCCAGGAGTTCAAGACCAGCCTGGACAACATAGCGAGACCCCATTGCTACAAAAACAAAAAACCAAACAAACAAAAAGATAGTGGTGCTTCCCTCAGGATGTTTGTGGTCTAATGGGAGACAGAACAGCAAAGGGATGATTAGAAGTTAGTTGCTGTGAGCCAGGCACAGTGCTGATATAATCCCAGCACTTTGGGAGGCTGAGGTGGGTGGATCACTTGAGGCCAGGAGTTTAAGACCAGCCTGGCCAACAATGTAAAACCCCATCTCTACTTAAAAATACAAAAAAATTACCCAGGCATGGTGGCGCACACCTGTAACCCAGCTACTCAGGAGGCTGAGGCACGTGAATCGCTTGAACCCAGGACACGGAGGTTGCTGTGCACCACTGCACTCCAGCCTGGGTGACAGAGTGAGCCCTGCCTCAAAAAAAAAAAAAAAAAGAAGAAGTTCATTGCTATGGAAGGATCCTACTCAGAGCAGGCACCCCAGTTAATCTCATTCACCCCACATTTCACATTTGAACATCATCCCATAGCCCAGAGTATCCCTCCACTGCAAAGGATTTATTCAATATTTAAACAATCCTTTTTGCTTTCATTTTCCTTCAGGCAAAGAATCTAGATGCAATAACCACCCCTGAACCAACCACAAATGCCAGCCTGCTGACGAAGCTGCAGGCACAGAACCAGTGGCTGCAGGACATGACGACGCATCTCATCCTGCGCAGCTTTAAGGAGTTCCTGCAGTCCAGCCTGAGGGCTCTTCGGCAAATGTAACATGGGCACCTCAGAGTGTTGTTGTTCATGGACATTCCTTCTTCTGGTCAGAAACCTGTCCACTGGGCACAGAACTTATGTTGTTCTCTATGGAGAACTAAAAGTATGAGCGTTAGGACACTATTTTAATTATTTTTAATTTATTAATATTTAAATATGTGAAGCTGAGTTAATTTATGTAAGTGATATTTATATTTTTATGAAGTACCACTTGAAATATTTTATGTATTAGTTTTGAAATAATAATGGAAAGTGGCTATGTAGTTTGAATATCCTTTGTTTCAGAGCCAGATCATTTCTTGGAAAGTGTAGGCTTACCTCAAATAAATGGCTAACTTATACATATTTTTTAAAGAAATATTTATATTGTATTTATATAATGTATAAATGGTTTTTATACTAATAAATCACATTTTTAAAAATTCAGCAACTTAGTCTGTGTGTGTCACGTGAAGCTTAATAAAAACAAGTTTCATGTCACTGCCACCACCACCACCAAAAAAAAGCTATAATCAATCACATTTTATATATATATATATAAGCGCCTACTACATGCCAGGCATCATTAAAGGTGTTGCATCCATCACGTCATTTAACCCCAGCACTTGCACACTGCTTTCTGGTTGTGGAAGTCTAAGTGATTTATCTCAGTCACCCAGCTGGAAGGTCAGGCAGGGGCCCAGATTTGAAATCCAAGTCTACCTACCTACAGGTCCCCTACTCTTAACTTGTAAGTCCCATTGCCTCCCAAGAACTGAGGGATGATGTAGAAAATTCCAAAACATGTTAATATAGGGAATATCTATAAACATGCGATCAAAGTCTTTGGGACTATACAACCACTGTATAAGGCATAACAATGTACAAGCTTCCAAATAATAACTAGAAGTTCTGCCTCCCTCTTCTGGGTTCCTAAAGCACTGCACCTATCTACCTGTCAAAGCATTTACCACATTGTACCACACCTTAAAATCAACGGTTTTTTTCTTCTCAGCCAGCATGTGGATGCCTCAAGAGAACAGACTCCTTTCATGACTTAAAACTAATTTCAGGGGAAAAAAAAAGGCAAGACAGGCACAGTGGCTCACGCCTATAATCCCAGCACTTTGGGAGGCTGAGGCAGGAGGATCACTTGAGGTCAGAAGACCAGCCTGGCCAACATGGCAAAATCCCATCTCTACTAAAAACACAAAAATTAGCTGGGCGTGGTGGCACACCTATAATCCCAGCTACTTAGGAAGCTGAGACATGACAATCACTTGAGCCCGGGAGGTAGACCCTGGGGCTGCACTCCATCCTGGGCAACAGAGGGAGATTCTGTCTCAAAATAATAATAATAATAATAATAATAATAATAATAATCAATAATTTTTTTTTAAAAAGACTCTTTCCTATATTAATCTTTGCATCCTGTACCCATGGCCCCAAACCTGACCAATGAAGGCCCCAGTAAATATTTTTTGAGCAAAAAAAATATATATAGATGATCAAAGATAAGAAAGATAGGAAGACACCTCAATTCTTGTAGTCATATAGTGTTAGGGGAAATCACTCATTCTGTGTTTTTATGTATCTTCATCTTAAGGAAAAATAGCAATTAGAAAGAAACATTCAAAGGACTTCCAGAGAAGGCAATGAATAGCCAGTGCATGTACACCTACCTCCATTTCCTTTGCCACTGGCAGTAATCTTCATCTGCCCTCTCCCCTCCCCCACCTAGAGTGGTAGTGAGAGAGGCAATCTGGACAATTCAACATGGCCTCGCTTATCCATCTCAACACGACACTGGGAATTTGGTGCAGATTTCCCCTTTCTAACCCCTGCAGTATAAAAGTTCTGTCTCCTTATAAAGCTTTTCCCCACCCTACCCGCTACAGACTTCTTCCTCCAGGGGAGGAGTTCTTCTGGGTAAGGGAAAGTCCACAGAGGTCAAAAACCGAGAGGAGCTGAGCCAGAAAAGAGCCACATACTCTGATTTCTAGAAACCACGCATCACAAGTGGGCTTCCCAAAACTAGGGTCAAGTCAAAGAACAAAGAGAAATTGCAGTCAACTGATGCCTTCGTTCTTCAAACAAAAATGGGTTGAGTATCATAGATAAGTCAGGGAAAGCTTGTGAGAAAGAAGTGAAAGGATAGATATGATCCCTGCCCTCTTGTGCAGTACACTATGGAAGGGAAAACAGATATTAAATAAAGAATGTAAGTGTGATGAGGTTTCCAAAAAGAAATATGGGCTGTGCTGAGAACCCATACTAGGGGCACCCATAATGTAAGTGAGCCCTGGTTTGGCTGCTCACCACTCAAAAGCCAGACATGAAAGACAAGGGTGGTGGGAAGAAAAGTCAGTTCATCAAAAAGCCAGTAAACCAATAAGATGGTGAGCTAGCATTTGAAGGTACCATCTTGAATTTTAAAATTTATCACAGTAGTTTTTAAAGAGAAACTTGGTATGGGAGACATGTGGGAGTGGTGTGTGGTGTACGGTCTGTGTGTCTTGTTCTGATGGCTATCTCAGGTAACCGCCTGTCCGGAGGTCTGTTTGGCGTCATCTTAACTTCAGCTAGATGATGGATTCGTTGTTCATGATTCCTTCTAACCAGGAGGATTCTGCAATGGGGGCTCCCTGCCTCATTTGTTTAAAGATCAGCCTCTGGGATTTTTAAAGCAAGAGTATAATTAGATAAGCATGCATTGCCAGAGGGGAGTATCTAGAGAGGGAAGGAATGAAGAGGTTAGAGGAAAGAAAAGGAAGAAAAAGAAAGTGGGTGAGAGGCAGAGCAAGATGGCAGAATAGAAAGCTCCTCCAATGGTCCCCCTGGCAAGTTAACAACTTTTTCCCTCTGCTTTTCTCAAGCAGGAGTTTTGCCCCATAGCCACCACAAATGCCAAGTTAACAACTATCTGCACAGAAAAGAAAAAACAAAAAATACCTTCATAAGAATCAAAACTCAGGTGAGCACACATAGTACCTGGTTTTAACTTCATATCACTGAAAGAGGCACTGAAGAAATTAAAAATCAGTCCTGAATCATGATGCTACCCCTCCCCTATCCACAGCAGCAGTGGTGTCGCGCAGAGAATGTCTCTGGGCACTGGGAGAAGGAGAACGCATCAATTGTGGGGCATTGAACTCAGTACGGTCCTGTTAGAGGAGAAAGAAAAACCAGACTAAACTCAGCTGATGCCCACTCATAGAGGGAGCATTTAAACCAGCCCTAGCCCAAGGGGAATTGTCAATCCCAGCAGTCCAAACTTGAGTGGCCACAAACCTCACCACCGAGGGCCAAACTTGAAAGGCAGTCTAGGCCTCAAGGACTGCAACTCTTAGGCAAGTCCTAGGGCTGAACAAGGCCCAGGGACCTAGTGGACTGAGGGGACATGTGACATACTGAGATACCATCTGAGGCAGCCAAGGGAGTATTGGCTTCGCCCCTCTCCTAATCCTAGGCTGCACAAGTCATAGCTTCAAAAGAGATTTTTTCTTTCTGCTTGAGGAGAGAAGACAGAAGAGTGGGGAGGACTTTGCCTTACATCTTGGATACCAGTTCAGCTACAGCAGGATAGGGCACTAGTCAGAGTCATAAGGTCCCCATTCCAGGCCCAAGCTCCAAGACAACATTTCTAGACACATCCTAGGCTAGAAGGGAACCCATTGCCTTGAGTGAAAGGACCAGTCCTGGCAGCATTCATCACATGCTAACTGAAAAGCCCTTGGGCCCTGAATAACCAGTAGTGATATCCAGGTACTATGTCAAGGGCCTTGGGTGAGCCTCTGAGACTTGCTGGCTTCAGGTGAGACTCAGCACATTACCAGCTATGGTGGCTATGGGGCAAAACTCCTGCTTGAGAAAAGCAGAGGGAAAAGTAAACAGGGCTGTATCTTGTTGCACCTTAGGTACCAACACTGCCACAAGGGGGTAGAGCACCAAGTGGGATCTTGGGTTCCCTGATTCTAAGACTTAACTCATAAGTGGCATTTTTGGACCTGCCATGGGCCAGAGAGAGGCCTATTGCCCTGAAGGGTGAGTCTCAGGCCAGACAGCATTCACCACAAGCTGACTTAAGAGACCTAGGGCCTTAAGGGAACATCCATGGTGGTCTGGTAGCACTCCTTAAGGCTACTGGGGAGCAGGGTGGGCAGTAGTTACAGGGTGAGGATTCTCTGCTTTTGAAAAGGGGAGGGAAGAATGAGAAGGACCACATCTTGTAGGTTGAGTGTCTGCTCAGTCACAAGACAATAGACTACAAGGTAGACTTCTAGGTTTTTCACTCTGATCCCTAACTCCCAGATGGCACTTCTGGACCTACCCTGGGGACCTCACCACCCTGAAAGAAAGGACACAGGCCTGGCTGGCTTTGCCATCTGCTGATTGTTGAGCCCCAGGGCCTTCAGCAAACATAGGCAGTAGCCAGGGAGTGGTTACAGCAGGCCTTGGGTAAGACCCAGTGCTGTGCTGGCTTCAGGTCTGACCCAGTGCAGTCATAGTGGTGGTGGCCACAGGGGTGCTTGTGTCACTCCACTCCCAGCTTTAGGTGACTCAGAACAGAAAGAGAGATTCTGTATGTTTGGGAGAAAGTAAAAGAAGAGAACAAGAGGCTCTGCCTGGTAATCCAGAGAATTCTCCCAGATCCTGTCCGAGGCTATCAAGGCAGTACCTCTATGATTCTGCAAGAAACAGCATTACTGGGTGGGGGGTGCCCCCTAAAGAACAAACAGCTTACATTACAACACCTAAATCCTTTCAAATACCTGGAAATCCTTCCCAATAGGATAGCTACAAATAAGCCCAGACAATGAAGACTACAATAATACCTAACTCTTCAATGCCCAGACATCAAAGAACATCTGCTAGCATCAACACCATCCAGGAAAACGTGACCTCACCAAATGAACTAAATAAGTTACCAGAAACCAATCCTAGAGAAACAGAGATATGTGACCTTTCAAACAGAGAATTCAAAATAGCTATTCGAGGATACTCAAAGAATTCAAGATAACACAGAGAAGGAATTCAGAATTCTGTCAGATAAATTTAGCAAACAGATTGAAATAATTTTAAGAAATCAAGCAGAAGTTATGGAGCTTAAAAATGCAATTGGCATACTGAAGAATACATCAGAGTCCTTTAATAGCAGAATTGATCAACAGAAGAAAGAATTAGTGAGCTTTAAGACAAGCTATTTGAAAATACATAGTCAGAGGAGACAAAAGAAAATGAAAAACTATGGAGCACAACTATAGGATCTAGAAAACAGCCTCAAATGGATAGGTTTAAGAGTTATTGGACTTAAAGAGGAGGCAGAGAAAGAGATGGGGTAGAAAGCTTATTCAAAGGGAAAATAACAGAGAACTTCCCAAACATAAAGATATTAATATCCAAGCACAAGAAGGTTATAGAACACCAAGCAGATTTAACCCAAAAAAGACTACCTCAGGGCATTTCATAATCAAACTCCCAAAGGTCAAGAATAAAGAAAGGACCCTAAAAGCAGCAAGAGAAAATAAGTAAATAGCATACAATGGCACTCCAATACTTCCAGCCGCAGACTATTCAGTGGAAACCTTACAGGCCAGGAGAGAGTGGCATGACATATTTAAAGTGCTGGAAAACAAAACAAAAAACCTTTCACCCTAGAATAGTATATCCAGCAAAAATATCCTTCAAACATATAGAAGAAATAGACTTTTTCAGATAAACAAAAGCTGACAGATTTCATAAATAACAGATCTGTCCTACAAGAAATGCTAAATGGAGTACTACAATCAGAAAGAAAAGGACATTAATGAGCAATAAATAGTCACCTGAAGGTATAAAGCTTACTGGTAATAGTAAGTGCATAGAAAAACACAGAATCTGATAACACAGTAACTGTTGTATGTAAACCACTCTTACCCTAAGTAGAGAGACTAAATGATGAACCAATCAAAAATAATAAGTACAATTTTTCAAGACATAGCACTATATGATATAAATAGAAACCACAAAAGGTTAAAAAGCTGGGGACAAAGTCAAGAGTTTTTATTAGTTTTCTTTTTGCTTCTTTGTTTATGCAAATAGTGTTGTTGTTATCACGTTAAAATAATGAATTTTAAGATAGTATTTGCAAGCCTCATGGCAACCTCAAACCAAAAAACATACAATTGATACAAAAAAAAAAATAAGAAGCAAGAAACTAAATCATATCACCAGAGAAAATTATCTTTAATAGAGGCAGACAGGAATGAAAGAAGGAAGAGAAGACCACAAAACAACCAGAAAACAAATAACAAAATGGCAGTAGTAAGTTCTTACTTATCAATAATAACATTGAATATAAATGAACTAAACTCTTCAATCTAAAGACACAGACTGGCTGAACGGATGAAAAAAAACCATTGATCCGTTGCCTACAAGAAACACACTTCACCTATAAAGACACACCTAGACTGAAAATAAAGGAGTGGAAAAAGATATTCCATGCCAATGGAAACAAAAAAAAGCAGCAGTTGTTATACTTATATCAGACAAAATAGACTTCAACACAAAAACTATAAGAAGAGACAAATAAGGTCACTATATAATGTTAAAATGATATATTTGACAAAAAGATGTAACAATTTTAAATATATATGCACCCAACACTGGAGCACCCAGATATATAAAGGAAATATTATTAGAGCTAAAGAGAGAGATAGGTCCTAACACAATAATAGCTGGAAACATCAATACCCCACTTTCAGCATTGGGCAGATCTTCCAGACAGAAAATCAATAAAGAAACATCAGATTTAATCTGCACTATTGACCAAAATGTATCTAACAGATATTTACAGAACATTTCATTCAAGAACTGCAGAAAACACATATTTCCTCAGTACATGGATCATTCTCAAGGATAGATCACATGTTAGGTCACAAAACAAGTCTTAAAATATTTTTTTAAAATTGAAATAATATCAAGCATCTTCTCTGACCACAACGGAATAAAACTAGAAAGTAATAACTAGAGAAATTTTGGAAACTACACAAACACATAGAAATTAAACAATAAGCTCCTGAATGACCAGTGGGTCAATGAAGACATTAAGAAGGGAATTTAAAAATTTCGTGATAATGGAAACACAACATACCCAAACCCATGGGATACAGCAAAAGCAGTACTAAGAGGGAAGTTTATAGCTATAAGTGCCTACATCACAAAAAAGGAAAAACTTCAAATAAACAATCTAATGATGTATCTTAAAGAACTAAAAAAGCAAGAGCAAACCAAACCCAAAATTTATATCAAAATAAATAAAGATCAGAATGGAAATAAATGAAACTAGAATTTAAAAAACCCAAAGATCAAAGAAACAAAAGTTGGTTTAAAAAAAAAAAAAGTTAAAAATTGACAAATCTTTAGCCAAACTAAGGAAAAAGGGAGAAGATCCAAATAAATAAAATCAGAAATATAAAAGGAGACATTACAACTGATACTGCAGAAATTCAAAGGCTCATTACTGGCTACTATGACTGACTATAAGCCAATAAATTAAAAAACCTAGAGGAAATGGACAAATGCTGAGATACATACAACCTACCAAGATTGAACCAGTAATAAATTGAAAATCTGAACAGATTAAATACAAGTAATGAGATTGAAGTCCTAATAAAAAGTCACCCAGTAAGGAAAAGCCCAAGATCTAATGGCTTCACTGCTGAATTCTATGAAACATTTAGAAAAGAAGTAATACCAATCCTACTCATACTATTCCAAAAAATACAGGAGGAAGAAATACTTTCAAATTCATTCTACAAAGCCAGCATTACCCTGATACCAAAATCAGGCAACAACACATCAAAAAAAGAAAACTACAGGCCAATATATCTGATGAATGTTGATGCAAAAATCCTCAAAAAATACTAGCAAAAATACTAGCATTCTAATTCAACAATACATTAGAAAGGTCATTCCTCATGACCAAATGGGATTTATCCCTGGGATGCAAGGATGGTTCAACATATGTAAATCAATCAACATGATACATCATATCAACAGAATGAAGGATAAAAACCACAGGATCATTTCACTTAATGCTAAAAAAAGCATTTGATAAAATTCAACATTCCTTCATGATAAAAACTCTTAAAAAACTGAGGATAGAAGAAACATATCCAAGCATAATAAAAGCCATATATGACAGACCCATAGCTAATATCATACTGAATGGGGAGAAACGGAATGCATTTCCTCTGAGATCTGGAACATGATAAGGATGCCCACTACCACCACTGTTATTCAACATAGTACTGAAAGTCCTAGCTAGAGCAATCAGACAAAAGAAAGTTATGAAGGGCATCCAAGTTATGAAGGGCATTCCTGGAAAGGAAGAAGTCAGATTATCCTTGTTTGCAGAAGATATGATCTTATCTGTGGTAAAACTTAAAGACTCTACACACAAAAAACTATTAGAACTAATAAACAAATTCAGTAAAGTTGCAAGATACAAAATCAACATACAAAAATTAGCAGCATTTCTATATTCCAACAGGGAACAATGTGAAAAAGAAATTTTAAAAAGTAATCCCATTTACAATAGTCACACATAAAATTAAATACCTAGAAATTAACTTAACCAAAGAAGTGAAAGATCTCTATAATGAAAACTATAAAATACTGATGAAAGAAATTGAAGAGAACACCAAAAAATGGAAAAATATTCCATATTCATAGATTGGAAGAATTAATATTGTTAAAATATCCATAATACCCAAAGCAATCCACAGATTCAATGCAATCCTTATCAAAATACCAATGACATTCTTCACAGAAGTAGAAAAAAAATCCTAAAATTTATATGGAACCATGAAAGACCTAGAATAGGCAAAGTTATCCTAAGTAAAAAGAACAAAACTGGAGGAATCATATTACCTGACTTTAAATTATACTACAGAGCTATAGTAACCAAAAGAACATGGTACTGGCACAAAAACAGACACATAGAACAGAATAGAAAACTCAGAAACAAACCCACACACCTACAGTGAACTCAGTTTTGACAAAGGTGCCAAGAACATACTCTGGGGGAAAAGACGGTCTCTTCAATAAGTGGTGTCTGGAAAACTGGACATCCATACACAGAAGAATGGAGCTAGACCCTATCTCTCACCATATAAAAAAACAAATCAAAATGGACTAAAGATTTAAATCTAAGACCTCAAACTGCGAAACTACTACAAGAAAACATTGGAGGAAAACTCCAGGATATTGGTCTGGGCAAAGATTTCTTGAGCAACACCCCACAAGCACAGGCAATCAAAGCAAAAATGGACAAATGGGATCACATCAAGTTAAAAAGCTTCTGCATGGCAAAGGATACAATCAACAAAGTGAAGAGACAACCCACAGAATGGGAGAAAATATTTGCAAACTAACCATCTGACAAGGGATTAGTAACAAGAATATACAAGAAGCTCAAACAACCCTGTAGGAAAAAAAAAAAAAAATCTAATAAATCAATCAAAATATGGGCAAAAGATTTGAATAGACATTTCTCAAAAGAAGGCATACAAATGGCAAACAGGCATATGAAAAGGTGCTCAAAATCACTTATCATCAGAGAAATTGTCTCACCCCAGTCAAAACTGCTTATATCCAAAAGACGCGATAACAAATGCTGGCGAAAATGTAGAGAAAAGGGAACTGTTGTATGCTGTTGGTGGGAATGTAAATTAGTACAACCACTATGGAGAACAAACAGTTTGGAAGTTCCTCAAACAACTAAAAGTAGAGCTACCATAGGATCCAACAATCCCACTGTTGGGTATATACCCAAAAGAAAGGAAATCAGTATATCGAAGAGATACCTGCATTCCTATGTTTGCTGCAGCACTATCCACAATAGCTAAGATTTGGAAGCAACCTGGTCCATCAACACATGAATGAATAAAGAAAATGTGGAACATATACACAACACAGTACTATTCAGCCATAAAAAAGGAATGAGATCCAGTCATTTGCAGCAACATGGATGGAACTGGAGATCGTTGTTCAGTGAAATAAACCAGGCACAAAAAGACAAACATCACATGTTCCCACCTATTTGAAGGATCTAAAAATGAAAACAATTGAACTCATAAACATAGAGAATAGAAGGATGCTTATCAAAGGCTGGGAAGGGTATTGTGGGGACGGGGGGCAGAAAAGGATGGTTAATAGATACAAAAAAGTAGAAAGAATGAATAAGAATTACTATTTGGTAGTACAACAGGGTGACTATAGTAATAATAACATAATTGTACATGTTTAAAATAACTTAAAAAGTGTAATTCGATCATTTGCAACTCAAAGGATAAATGTTTGAGGGGATAGATACCTCATTCTCCATGATGTGCTAATTTCACATGGCATGCCTGTACCAAAACATCTCATATACCCCAGAAATATATATATATATATACTAGGAACCCATAAAAGTTAAAAATAATAAATAAGTAAATAAATAAAGTCAGTGATTAAAATATATTTTTTAAACTGAAGTACCTGATTATAAACTCCCCTCTGTTAAGATTTATTTATTTATTTATTTATTTAGAGACAGAGTTTCACTCTGTTGCCCAGGATGGAGTGCAGTGGCACAATCTCGGCTCACTGCAACTCTGCTTCCCAGGTTTAAGCAATTTTTATGCCTCAGCCTCCCAAGTAACTGGGATTCCAGGCACGCACCACCACACCTGGCTAGTTTTTGTGTTTTTAGTAGAGACAGGGTTTTGCCATGTTGGCCAGGCTAGTTTTGAACTCCTGGCTTCAAGTGATCCACCCACCTCAGCATCCCAAAGTGCTGGGATTACAGGCGTGAGCCACCACCCCCAACCTAAGTTTTATTTTATTTTTATGGAAAATGAGTAATATATTTATTTTGGCTACTTTTTGCTGAAAAGTGGTGTAGTTGTGGGGGCATGGAATGGAACCTGGAGTTGAACCCTGAGTGGAAAGTATTTGTGAGTCCTTAGGCTTACAGAAGAGATTACGGGAGCATTATGGTGAGTGTGTAATAGCAATATAGTTCACAATGGAGGACTAAACCTATCTCTAGAATCATGGCTAAAATTATGAGTAATTTTTTTTTATCAGGAGAAGCCTGATCTAAATCATGAGGAAAGCCATTGATTTTAGGGCATGGTGGGATAAGACATAGTATTAATTTTCTTGCGTATGTCTTATATGCTGAGGATATGTTTTTGGAGTTACCCAGGATGTACACACAGCATTTATTCTTAATTATAGTGCATGTTTTTCACTGTCAATTGTATCCAGAGCTTCTGTTGGGAGATGACAAGTTAGCTAAATACACGTATTTAATAGGCTACAGGAGGAGCTATGCATATTTATGAAGGTGGTCCCAACAAAAGCACATTGAACAAATCTGTATGTAACATATAGTCCATGTCTATTTTGTGTTGGAGACTTAATATTTAAATGTATTATAATTAGGCCGTATATATCAAAAGGTCTTTTCAGGTCACAAAGCCATGAACGTGTATAATTTCTGTAAACTGACCAGAACTAGTCCACGGTTGGTGGTCTTTTTATCAAGAGAAATTTACTGAAATCAATCTCTTGTCTAATTAAAGTTGTAGCTATGGCTGGTGGAACAGGAGCTGAGAGTCAGTCAGTCAGCTTATGTAGAGACTAGTGTGTGTTTGGCTGCTGGTGAAAAAGAAAAATCTTGTGGCAATTAGAATATAGTGTACTTTTAAAGTGTGGGAGTATGTGACTTAACCTTTGCCTGGCATGGTCTTAGGTCGTGTTTATAACTTGGTATTTTATTGTTATAAAGGGTTTGTTTTGTCAGTCCAATGATCTGTATTTTATTTTTTATTTATTTTAGAATTTTTAAATGTATTTAATATATATATAGTTGTTTTGTTTTGAGTCAGAGTCTCACTCTGTTGCCCAGGCTGGAGTGCAATGGGGCAATCTTGGCTCACCACAACCTCTGACTCCTGGGTTCAAGTAATTCTCGTGCTTCAGCCTCCTGAGTAGCTGGACTACAGGTGTGCGCCACCACACCCAGCTAATTTTTGTATTTTTAGTAGAGACAAAGTTTCACCTTGCTGACCGGGCTGGTCTCGAACTCCTGGCCTCAGCTGATCCACTGGCCTCAGCCTCCCAAAGTCCTAGGATTACAGGCGTGAGCCACCACAACTGGCCTAATTAGTCATATTTTAAAAAGCATTTTGTTAAAACTATTTAAGCTAAGGAATTTAGAGACTTTTATTATACCACCATGCATTTTGAGGTCTTTTTAGTAATCTGTCCTAAGGTGGTTGATGAAAAAAAAATTTTATATCTGAAGCAGGAAATTCTTTATGGTTGAAATGGATGGAAAGGGGCCACATAATGGCCCACGAGGCAAAATTCCAGCTGTTCAGGCATCTATGTGCCCGTTCTTAATTTGGAGAATCTAAACTAATTTTATCGCTCAAAATCAGCCCTTACAATCTTACACACCTACCTATTCCGCAATAGTCCCTGGGCCTAGAGGGAAGGTGTTTACACAGTTTGAGCAGCAGGGCATTAGCAGTGAAAATAGATTAGGCCCAGTGGGATTCTAAATGTTTTTAAATTTTGGAGATAGTAGGTAGAATCGTTGTTGTTTTATCTAATTTCGTAAACTATGTATAAAATTAGCAACATTTTAAACAAAAAGGACGTTAAGTATTGCTTAGCTCTGACAATGATAGGAGAAACTCACAGGTAACTAAATATTTAAATTATCTAGTATGAAGACATAGAATAAATATATTAATTTAGATAGAGACAAAAATATTAAAGGGATATTATGCCTTTGTATTACTATACAGTCTTGATCTAGTGTCACACGAAAGCAGTTTATTTTGATTGGTGCCTTTTCCTGGGTCTAAAGATGAGACTTTGGTTAACTTGACTTTGGTGTCAGATACTAGCACTGATGTTTAAGATTCAGATTCAGTAGGAGCCGGTGCTCCCTAGAGGAGATAGGGATTCCCAGGAGTCAAAACCCTGCAACTTAACAGCGCAAGGGTTAGTTAACAATATTTGATAAAGGCCTTTTTATTAATGGGGCTGGAGGAATTATCTCAACTGATATCTAATCATTAGGCTGGAGGTGATATTAGAGTTTATGACTTAGAAGCTGTAGAAAGATTCTACAACCTTGAAGTGATGAATATTTATATTTTTGATAATCCTCCAGCAGTAAGTCTAAGTCAGAGATAATTAAGGATTCGATTTTTTGAGAAGGTTTGTCAAAAGATGTTGAAAGCCTCAAAACATTTTATTAAAATATAATTATAGGTCATTAGAAAAGAATATTTATTTAACCAGAGTGACAATTAAAAGATGTTAAAAGCAAGATAGAAAGTTATATGGATATAAAAACCTTAACCCGTTTAAAGTTTTATTTTTAAGTAATTTTTCCTAATAAACACAACACAGGACTTATCTTCATACAATGTAAAATCTTTGTTTCTTAGGCTAGTTGTCAAAAAGGTTAAAAAAAAAAAAGGAATTAAAAAACCTTCGCCAGTGATTGTTTTTCCTTATGGGAAGCGCATTTGGATAACCTGAAAGTCAAACATGGGAAAAACCATCAGGAGGGGGGTTGTGGAGTTAATCAGGAATATTTTGGGGGGAAGCATGTGTAGGCATGCATAAACATGCATAAACATGTCTTTTATTATCATTATGTCCATTAAGCATGAGTGAACTAGCACCTTGTGGTTGTAAATGCTCTCTTATGATGTTCAATTTCTCTCATGCTGGATCATAGCATCCCCAAATTTAAAAAAATACCAAGTGCATGGCAGTGCTCCCATGAGTTATCATGAGTTGATTAGTCACTAATCCATGGAGATGTCTTATTTAAGGAGAACGTATGGGCATTCTCAATGAACATGGCCCTAAAGTAAGAACCAGATGCCAGGTATCATTTCAGTACAGTCACCGCCAAGTGTGAATGGGTCCAGAACGAGAAGGGTAGTACTTCCCGAGTGGGTTGCTGGTTTCTCAAAGTTTGGTAGTCAAGAAATTAGGTTGGAGATGATAAGCATGTTGACAAGAAATTACTTGACTTGGATGCACTATGTATGATACATGACTAAATGTACTGTGCAATATTAAGGAGTTATTGAACTGGACAATAGATATACACATGAGTTCTGTTTCATGGGAGGTTAATAGAATAGATGATAGGTCGATATAAAGTTGTTATATAAAGTTATACTTGCTTAATATTCATGGGGACAGGAGTTTAATGTGTGATAATGCATAGATGTATAACATATAGTTAAGCATATATAGTACTGCTACATAAATTTATGTGGTCAGGCAGGAATGCATGGTGTACATAGTAATACCATTGTCATAACATTAATTTTGTGGGTTTCTTTGATACTGACATAGCAGTTAAAATAAAATTATTGCACCTTAAGTAAAGAATTCAGGGAATAATTTAAGTAGAATTTCAGATTTGGGTGCTGGCAGTGGAGCGGGAAGCTTCTTTCCAGAAATTGTCCTGGGAAGGTAGAGGCCCTCCATTTTGGGTTTACAAGACCCAAATGTATAATGTACAACAAGAACTTCTTCATTTAAGTAACTTGTTTTCAGTTAGACTAGTAAGTGGTATTAAAAAAAAAAAAAAAAAAAAAAAAAGGATGAGGGAGAAGAATGCAGTGCATGCTGTTTGACCAATGATTATAAAGGGGTGTTCAATGCGTAGGCCTCTGATTCATGTGAGTGTGAGAAGATCTACTAGCAGGATTCAAAATAGGCATTGACTTAATGGTCAAAATATTATACTTTCTTGTTTGGACATGTGAAGTATTGGGACAATGGCTATGATAAGAATGGAGAGAATGACGGCTAGTAGGCCCATAGTTTGTTGGGAATAGAGCATAAGATTGTACAGGCAAAAAAGAAAAGAATCACTCTGGTTTAATATGGGGCGGTATGTTGAGGGGCTTTGCTGGGGTATCGTTATCTGGATCACCTAACAGGTCAGGTGAAAATAGAACTAATATAATTAATAGCAGTAGTAGAATTAGGGCTAAGATGTCTTCGATTGTAAAATAAGGATGAAAAGGGATTTTATCAGAATCTGATGAAATAATCGAGGGGTTATTAGACACTGTTACATGGAGAAATCAAAGGTGGATGGCTTCTAGGGCTGCAATGATTAAGGGTAAAATGAAGTAGAAGGCAAAGAAGCATCTGAGGGTAGTTTTATCAACAGAAAACGCACCTCGGATTCATTTACTAGGTCAGTGTCAATGTATGGAATAGCTGATAGCAGATTGGTGATTACTGTTGCAACTCAAAAGATATTTGTCCTCATGGCAAGATGTAACCTATAAATGCTGTTGTTATTAGCACAAATAATAGGAAAATACCAATATGTCAGGTTTCTAGAAGAGTACAAGATCCATAGTATAGGCCTCATCATACATGTCAGAATAAACAGATAAAGAATATTGGGGGTGGCGCCCAAGATGGCCAAATAGGAACAGCTCCAGCCTCCAGCTCCCAGCCTGAGTGATACAGAAGAGGGTGATTTCTGCATTTTCAACTGAGGTACCCGGTTCGTCTCACTGGGGCAGGCCAGACAGTTGGTGCTGGTCAGCGAGTGCAGCCCAAACACCGAGAGCTGAAGCAGGGCAAGGCATCGCCTCACCTGGGAAGCACAAGGGGGAAGGGAATTCCTTTTCCTAGCCAAGGGAAACTGAGACACACAACACCTGGAAAATCGGGTAACTCCCACCCTAATACTGCACTTTACCAAGGGTCTTAGCAAATGGCACACCAGAAGATTGTATCCCACACCTGGCCTGGAGGGTCCCATGCTCATGGAGCCTCCCTCATTGCTAGCACAGCAGTCTGAGATCTAACTGCAAGGCAGCAGCGAGGCTGGGGGAGGGGCGCCCGCCCTTGCTGAAGCTTAAGTAGGTAAACAAAGCCACCAGGAAGCTTGAATTGGGTGAAGCCTACCTCAGCTCAAGGCGGCCTGCCTGCCTCTGTAGACTCCACCTCTGGAGACAGAGCATAGCTAAACAAAAAGCAGCAGAAACCTCTGCAGATGTAAATGTCCCTGTCTGACAGCTTTGAAGAGAGCAGTGGTTCTCCCAGCACGGAGGTTGAGATCTGAGAACAGACAGACTGCGTGCTCAAGTGGGTTCCTGATCCCTGAGTAGCCTAACGGGGAGACACCCCCCACTAGGTGCAGACTGACACCTCACACCTCACATGGCTGGGTACACCCCTGAGACGAAGCTTCCAGAGCAAGAATCAGACAGCAACACTCGCTGTTCAGCAATATTCTATCCTCTGCAGCCTCTGCTGCTGATACCCAGGTAAACAGCGTCTGGAGTGGACCTCAAGCCCAAACTCCAACAGACCTGCAGCTGAGGGTCCTGACTGTTAGAAGGAAAACTAACAAACAGAAAGGACACCCACACTAAAGCCCCATCAGTACGTCACCATCATCAAAGACCACAGCAGATAAAACCACAAAGATGGGGAAAAAGCAGTGTAGAAAAGCTGGAAAATCAAAAAATCAGAGCGCATCTCCCCCTCCAAAGGAACACAGCTCATTGCCAGCAATGGAACAAAGTTGGACGGAGAATGACTTTGATGAGTTGAGAGAAGAAGGCTTCAGTTGATTAAACTTCTCAGAGCTAAAGGAGGAACTACGTAACCTGAGCAAAGAAACTAAAAACCTTGAAAAAAGATTTGACGAATGGCTGGCTAGAATAACCAATGTAGAGAAATCCTTAAAAGAACTGATAGAGATGAAAACCATAACATGAGAACTACGTGACAAATGCACAAGCTTCAGTAACCAATTCGATTATCTGGAAGAAAGAGTATCAGCGACTGAAGATCAAATGAATGAAATGAAGTGAGAAGAGAAGTGTGGAGGAAAAAGAGTAAAAAGAAATGAACAAAGCCTCCAAGAAATGTGGGATTATGTGAAAAGACCAAATCTATGTCTGATTGGTGTGCCTGAAAGTGACAGGGAAAATGGAACCAAGTTGGAAAACACTCTGCAGGATATCATCCAGGAGAACTTCCCCAACCTAGTAAGGCAGGCCAACATTCAAATTCAGGAAATACAGAGAACACCACAAAGATACTCCTCGAGAAGAGCAACTCCAAGACACATAATTGTCAGATTCACCAAAGTTGAAATGAAGGAAAAAATGTTAAGGGCAGTCAGAGAGAAAGATTGGGTTACACACAAAGGGAAGCCCATCAGACTAACAGCAGATCTCTCGGCAGAAACTCTCCAAGCCAGAAGAGAGTGGGGGCCAATATTCAACATTCTTAAAGAAAAGAATTTTCAACCCAGAATTTCATATCCAGTCAAACTAAGTTTCATAAGTGAAGGAGATATAAAATCCTTTACAGACAAGCAAATGCTTAGAGATTTTTGTCACCACCAGGCCTGCCCTACAAGAGATCCTGAAGGAAGCACTAAACATGGAAAGGAACAACAGGTACCAGCCATTGCAAAAACATGTCAAAATGTAAAGTCCATCGACGCTAGGAAGAAACCGCATCAACTAGCGAGCAAAATAACCAGCTAATATCATAATGACAGGATCAAGTTCACACATAACAATATTAACCTTAAATGTAAATGGACTAAATGGTCCAGTTAAAAGACACAGACTGGCAACTTGGATAAAGAGTCAAGACCCATCAGTTTGCTGTATTCAGGAGACCCATCTCACATGCAGAGATACACATAGGCTCAAAATAAAGGGATGGAGGAAGATCTACCAAGCAAATGGAAAACAAAAAAAAAGCACGGGTTGCAATCCTAGTCTCTGATAAAACAGACTTTAAACCATCAAAGATCAAAAGAGACAAAGAAGGTCATTACATAATGGTAAAGGAATCAATTCATCAGGAAGAGCTAACTATCCTAAATATATATGCACCCGATACAGGAGCACCCAGATTCATAAAGAAAGTCCTTAGAGACTTACAAAGAGACTTAGACTCCCATACAATAATAATGGGAGACTTTAACACCCCACTGTCAATATTAGACAGATCAACAAGACAGAAAGTCAACAAGAATATCCAGGAATTGAACTCAACTCTGCACCAAGAGGACCTAATAGACATCTACAGAACTCTCCACCCCAAAGCAACAGAATGTACATTCTTCTCAGCACCACATCACACTTATTCCAAAATTGACCACATAGTTGGAAGTAAAGCACTCCTCAGTAAATGTAAAAGAACAGAAATTATAACAAACTGTCTCTCAGACCACAGTGCAATCAAACTAGCACTCAGGACTAAGAAACTCAATCAAAACCGCTCAACTACTTGGAAACTGAACAACCTGCTCCTGAATGACTACTGGGTACATAACGAAATGAAGGCAGAAATAAAGATGTTCTTTGAAACCAATGAGAACAAAGATACAACATACCAGAATCTCTGGGACACATTTAAAGCACTGTGTAGAGGGAAATTTATAGCACTAAATGCCCACAAGAGAAAACAGGAAAGATCTAAAATTGACACTCTAACATCACAATTAAAAGAACTAGAGAAGCAAGAGCAAACACATTCAAAAGCTAGCAGAAGGCAAGAAATAACTAAGATCGGAGCAGAACTGAAGGAGATAGAGACACAAAAAACCCTCCAAAAAATCAATGAATCCAGGAGCTGGATTTTTAAAAGATCAAAAAATTGATAGACCACTAGCAAGACTAATAAAGAAGAAAAGAGAGAAGAATCAAATAGACACGATAAAAAATGATAAAGGGGATATCACCACTGACCCCACAGAAATACAAACTACCATCAGAGAATACTATAAACATCTCTACGCAAATAAACTAGAAAATCTAGAAGAAATGGATACTTTCCTGGACACTTACACTCTCCCAAGACTAAACCAGGAAGAATTTGAATCCCTGAATAGACCAATAGCAGGCTCTGAAATTGAGGCAATAATTAATAGCCTACCAACCAAAAAAAGTCCAGGACCAGATGGACTCACAGCTGAATTCTACCAGAGGTACAAAGAGGAGTTGGTACCATTCCTTTTGAAACTATTCCAATCAACAGAAAAAGAGGGAATCCTCCCTAACTCATTTTACGAGGCCAACATCATCCAGATACCAAAGCCTGACAGAGATACAACAAAAAAAGAGAATTTTAGACCAATATCCCTGGTGAACATCAATGAAAAAACCCTCAGTAAAATACTGGCAAACCGAATCCAGCAGCACATCAAAAAGCTTATCCACCATGATCAAGTGAGCTTCATCCCTGGGATGCAAGGCTGGTTCAACATACAAAAATCAATAAACATAATCCAGCATATAAGCAGAACTAAAGACAAAAACCACATGATTATCTCAATAGATGCAGAAAAGGCCTTTGACAAAATTCAACAGCCCTTCATGCTAAAAACTCTCAATAAACTAGGTATTGATAGAACATATCTCAAAATAGTAAGAGCTATTTATGACAAACCCACAGCCAATATCATACTGAATGGGTAAAAACTGGAAGCATTCCCTTTGAAAACTGGCACAAGACAGGGATGTCCTCTTTCACCACTCCTATTCAACATAGTGTTGGAAGTTCTGGCTAGGGCAATCAGGCAAGAGAAAGAAATAAAGGGTATTCAGTTAGGAAAAGAAGAAATCAAATTGTCCCTGTTTGCAGATGGCATGATTGTATATTGAGAAAACCCCATCGACTCAGCCCAAAATCTCCTTAAGCTGATAAGCAACTTCAGCAAAGTCTCAGGATACAAAATCAATGTGCAAAAATCACAAGCATTCTTATACACCAGTAACAGACAAACAGAGAGCCAAATCATGAATGAACTCCCATTCACAATAGCTTCAAAGAGAATAAAATACCTAGGAATCCAACTTACAAGGGATGTAAAGGACCTCTTCAAGGAGAACTACAAATCACTGCTCAGTGACATAAAAGAGGACACAAACAAATGGAAGAACATACCGTGCTCATGGATAGGAAGAATCAATATTGTGAAAATGGCCATACTGCCCACGGTAATTTATAGATTCAATGCCATCCCCATCAAGCTACCAATGGCTTTCTTCACAGAATTGGAAAAAAATGCTTTAAAGTTCATATGGAACCAAAAAAGACCCTGCATTGCCAAGACAATCCTAAGCAAAAAGAACAAAGCTGGAGGCATCACACTACCTGACTTCAAACTATACTACAAGGCTACAGTAACCAAAAGAGCATAGTACTGGTACCAAAACAGAGATACAGACCAATGGAACAGAACAGAGTTCTCAGAAATAATACCACACATCTACAGCCATCTGATCTTTGAGAAACCTGAGAGAAACAAGAAATGGGGAAAGGATTCCCTATTTAATAAATGGTGCTGGGAAAATTGGCTAGCCATAAGTAGAAAGCTGAAACTGGATCCTTTCCTTACTCCTTATATAAAAATTAATTCAAGATGGATTAGAGACTTAAATGTTAGACCTAAAACCATAAAAACCCTAGAAGAAAACCTAGGTAATACCATTCAGGACATAGGCATGGGCAAGGACTTCATGTCTAAAACACCAAAACCAACGGCAACAAAAGCCAAAATTGACAAATGGGATCTAATTAAACTAAAGAGCTTCGGCACAGTAAAAGAAATTACCATCAGAGTGAACAGGCAACCTACAGAATGGGAGAAAATTTTTGCAATCTACTCATCTGACAAAGGGCTAATATCCAGAACCTACAAAGAACTCAATCAAGTTTACAAGAAAAAAAACAAACAACCCCATCAAAAAGTGGTCAAAGGATATGAACAGACACTTCTCTAAAGAAGACATTCATACCGCCAACAGACATGTGAAAAAATGCTCATCATCACTCGCCATCAGAGAAATGCAAATCAAAACCACAATGAGATACCATCTCACACCAGTTAGAATGGCAATCATTAAAAAATCAGGAAACAACAGGTGCTGGAGAGGATGTGGAGAAATAGGAATACTTTTACACTGTTGGTGGGACTGTAAACTAGTTCAACCATTGTGGAAAACAGTGTGGCAATTCCTCAAGGATCTAGAACTAGAAATACCATTTGACCCAGCCATCCCATTACTGGGGATATACTCAAAGGATTATAAGTCATGATGCTATAAAGACACATGCACACGTAGGTTTACTGCAGCACTATTCACAATAGCAAAGACTTGGAATCAACCCAAATGTCCATCAGTGACAGACTGGATTAAGAAAATGTGGCACATATACACCATGGAATACTATGCAGCCATAAAAAAGGACGAGTTTGTGTCCTTTGTAGGGACATGGATGCAGCTGGAAACCATCATTCTCAGCAAACTATCACAAGAACAGAAAACCAAATACCACATGTTCTCACTCATAGGTAGGAATTGAACAGTGAGATCACTTGGACACAGGAAGGGGAACATCACACACTGGGTCCTATTGTGGGGAGGGGGGAGGGGGGAGGGATAGCATCAGGAGATATACCTAATGTAAATGACGAGTTAAGGGGTGCAGCACACCAACATGGCTCATGTATACATATGTAACAAACCTGCACGTTGTGCACATGTACCCTAGAACTTAAAGTATAATAATAAAAAAAAAAAGAATATTGAGGCTCCATTGGCATATAGATACCGAATAATTCAGCCAGAATTCACATCCCAACAGATGTGTGTGATGGAGGAGACAGCAGTTATCGTGTCTGATATGTAATGTGTGGCTAGGAATAGTCCTGTTATGATTTTTCAGGACAGGCAAACACCTAGAACTGAGCCAAAATTTCACCATGTGGAAATATTTGATGGTGCCATCAATGAATGAGTGGTTAATGATTTTTATTAAGGGGTTTCTCAGATGTTGGGTTCTTACAATTGAAATACAATGATGATTTTTCATGATTTTTCATGGTTGGGGGATTGTGGAGTTAATCAAGAATATGTTTAAGGAAAGTGTGTGTAGACACGCATACAGAAGGAATTACTCAGAAATAGGGTTGAGTGGACATTATATTATAAATACCCTGAACAGGGAAACATGTGACTCAGCAACAGTAGGGGAAATTGCCTGATTGTATTGAACACTTTAGACATATATTGGTGCTCTGAAAAATAATACCCCAAAATGGAAGTCTCAGGAGCAGCCTCAGAAGTAAAAGTTTTTCTTTGGCTTTCTCTTGCCATTCCATCTCTCAGTTCCATTTTCCCTCAAGGCTGGTCATAGCAACTAGAATCTCTCTTCTCTAAAGTGGGTCCTAGAAACCAGAACTCATTTTCCTCAAAACCAGCCATAAAACCTAAAAACTATTACTCTAACTTTTCTTTGCCTTTCTGTGTAAGAATGTGGCCATAAAGAAATAATCTAACTTTTCTAGTTGGACTGTAGGTCATAAGATCACATACCCAGAAGGAAGGAAATGCATGAACAGGGAAGTTAGGAAGAGTTTCTGTGTAAGAATGTGGCCATAAAGAAATAATCTAACTTTTCTAGTTGGACTGTAGGTCATAAGATCACATACCCAGAAGGAAGGAAATGCATGAACAGGGAAGTTAGGAAGAGTTTAGACAGACAGGCCTTGCTAGGTAGTCTACTAGCATTAAATTATACCCTTTTGTTTAATTATACTTTTATATGGCTGTCCATATCTTGTTGAACCTAAGCATAAAAATGAACAATTTCCTCTGTATCTAAGGCTTTTATTCTGAAAACTCCCACATATATACCCTAAACAAATTTGTATATCTTTTTCTCCATCAATCTATCTTTTGTGATTTTATTTTTTTGGCAAAACTTCAAAGGGCCTCTGGTCCTTAAAACACATTAAGAAAACCAAGAACATAGATTTAAGTTACATTGGAGTAAAACATTGCCTTTTTAAAACCTTCAAGATAAAACATTTCAGCATCAAGCCATAACAACAGATTTAGAACTAGAGTAGGGGAAGAAACGTAACAGGAGCCAATAAAAGTTGAAGGAGAGAGTTAACATCCCAGGCCTTTTCAAACGGAGGCAGGCTGAAAGCAGCAGGGTACAGCAGAAGTTGAACTTCTGAGATATCAATTTGAGAAATTTGAAAAGAAACAGGTAACAGAAAGGAAACTTCTTGCAATTTCATTAAGAAGATAAATACTTTAAGAAAACCTTATTGTTTTCGTCAGTTCTTTGGTTTTGTACTAGTATATTTTTAATATCAAAACCCAATCTCTAGAAAGACACATTTTCTTTTGATTAAAGCCAACTTAATCACATATAAAATTTATTTTATACATTCTCTTTTTATAAACTTTATGACAATTTACACAGACCATTTATGGCATGCTTGGACTTTGCGTTTTGTCCTAAACATGCCCCTTTCTTAAATAATCAGTCATTTTACTTTAGGACAAAACTTTACCATATAAGATTTTTTCTGTGTGTGTGTGTGTGTGTGTGTGTGTGTGTGTGTGATGGAGTCTCACTCTGTTGCCAGGCTGGAGTGCAATGGCACAAACTCGGCTCACTGTAAGCTCTGGCTGCTGGGTTCAAGTGATTCACCTGCCTTAGCCTCCCAAGTAGCTGGAATTACAGGCATGTGCCACCACACCCAGCTAATTTTTATATTTTTAGTAGACAAAGGGTTTCACCAAGTTGGCCAGTCTGGCCTTGAACTCCTGAGCTCAAGTGATCCTCCTGACTTGGCCTCTCAAAGTGCTGGGATTATAGGTGTGAGCCACCACACCCAGCCTAAGACTTTTTCTCATATAAAATTATTTTTATTTTTCTTTATTAAAAATATATCTTACATCTATAACTTTCTTCACATCTCTCTCACTTACTGGTTCCTTTACTTACTGGTTTCATAAAAAATCTTTAACTTTTGAATTAGACAAAAATTATTTCCCTTTTAATAAGAACACATTTTTATGTCTTTCTCATAATTTTTTTATTTAAAACGCATTTCATTTTGGCACATTTTATATGCAGAATTGTGCATTAACTAGAATTTTTATTTTTAGTAATGTTAAATCTTTGTGAATACCTAGGAAGTAAGAAATAGTGAATTGTCTGTTACATTAGCATTTTATAGATAAGAATCATTTTATAATTAATTTTTATAGAAAAAAGTTTTTCTATAATTTTAATTGGAAATGACCAAGACATTTAATGAATATGCATTATGTAATTTAATATAACTTTAAGATGTTAAATTATATGACACATTTATTTATATGCATTTTATTCTACTTATTTTATTTTTCATAGTTTACATAGGTTATTTATGAAAACTGGGATATTAGACAAAGCTAGTCATTATTTAAAGTTATTCCCCTGTTAACCATTTTAATAGCCTATGGATATCATAGATTTACCCAAGTCAGAATCTTAAGGTTAAATAAATGGGTAATTTTCTTTTTTTTTTTTTTTTTTTTTTTTGGCCAATAACTTAGGATTTAGCTGTTCTTATTAAGCCAACAATATTAAATGTTTTATTTATCAAAACTTACATGAACAAAGATTGGGGCTGGGTTTGTAGTTTCATAACTTTTGTGCCAAACCTTGACACCTTATACTTCATAGCAGAGATAAATATGAAGCCACTTGACTAATAAATCTAGACAAAAATGTATACAATACAAAAATGACAATTTTGAAGACAAAAACAAGGTTTTCAAAATCATCACCCAGATTGAAGTGCAGTGTCATGAACACAGCTGACCGCAGCTTTGACCTTGTGGGCTCAAGTGATCCTCCTGCCTCAGCCACTTGAGTAGCTGGGACCACAGGCATGTACCACCATGCCTGGCTAAACAATAATTTTAAGGCTAGCTTATTTATTAAATATTTGTCATGTGAACTTGAAAATTTTTGGACTTGCTTAATCTATGAGTACTCGTTTATATATGAGCAAATTTGGTAGCATGCGAGACACAATACATAACGTATATATACACATATATAGAAACACATTTAAACAAGTATACACACATACAAAAGTAAGGATTCATTCGCTTTACCTCAGAACTCTAGCCATGAGACAGCATCACAAACTCATCAGCCTATAAAAGATAGCCGGATCTAAATTATTTCTGACAAAATTGGGGACTGTCTACACGGCTAAATTTCATTTGCCCCTGGTAACCCAATGAAGGCTGTGGACCAAAATTTGGGGCAACAGCATTTGTTATTTCCTGACTTTTTTAAATGATTGCCATTCTAACTGGAATAAGATGGTATCCCATTATGGTTTTGATTTGCATTTATCTAATGACTAGAGACGATGAGCTTTTTTTATGTTTGTTGGCTGCATAAATGTCTTCTTTTGAGAAGTGTTCATATCCTTCACTCCCTTTTTAATGGGGTTGTTTTTCTTGTGAATTTGTTTAAGTTATTTGTAGATTCTGTGTATTAGCCCTTTGTCAGATGGATTGCAAAAATTTTCTCCCATTCTGTAGGTTGCCTGTTCACTCTGATGATAGTTTCTTTTCCTGTGCAGATGCTCCTTAGTTTAACTAGACCCTATTTGTCAATTTTGGCTTTTGTTACCATTGCTTTTGTGCTTTAGTCATGAAGTCTTTGCCCATGCCTATGTCCCGAATGTTATTGCGTAGGTTTTCTTCTAGGGTTTTTATAGTTTTATGTCTCATGTGTAAGTCTTTAATCCATCTTGAATTAATTTTTGTATAAGGTGTAAGGAAGGGATCCAGTTTCGGTTTTCTGCATATGGCTAGACATTTTTCCCAACACCGTTTATTAAATAGGGGATGGCTTCCCCATTGCTTGTTTTTGTCAGGTTTATCAAAGATAAGATGATTGTAGATGTGTGGTGTTATTTCTTAGGCCTCTGTTCTGTTCCATTGGTCTATATATCTATTTGGGTACCAGTACCATGCTGTTTTGGTTACTGTAGCCTTGTAGTATAGCTTGAAGTCAGGTAGCATGATGCCTCCAGCTTTGTTCTTTTTGCTTAGGATTGTCTTGGCTATATGGGCTCTTTTTGGGTTCCATATGAATTTTAAAGTAGTTTTTTCTAATTCTGTGAAGGAAGTCAATGGTAGCTTCATGGGGATAGCACTGAATCTATAAATTACTTTGGGTAGTATGGCCATTTTCACAACATTGATTCTTCCTATCCATGAGCATGGAATATGTTTCCATTTATTTATGTCCTCTCTTATTTCCTTGAGCAGTGGTTTGTAGTTTTCCTTGAAGAGGTCCTTCACATCCCTTGTAAGTTGTATTCCTAGGTATTTTATTCTCTTAGTAGCAATTGTGAATGGGAGTTCACTCATGATTTGGCTCTCTGTTTATCTATTATTGATATATAGAAATGCTTGTGATTTTTGCACATTTATTTTGTATCCTGAGACTTGGCTGAAGTTGCTTATCAGTTTAAGGAGATCTGGGGCTGAGACAATGGGGTTTTCTAAAACTATAATCATGTTATCTGCAAACAGAGACAATTGGACTTCCTCTCTTCCTATTTGAATACCCTTCATTTCTTTCTCTTGCCTGATTGCCCTGGCCAGAACTTCCAATACTATGTTGAATAGGAGCGGTGAGAGAGGGCATCTTTGTCTTGTGCCGGTTTTCAAAGGGAATGCTTCCAGCTTTTGCCCATTCAGTATGATATCGGGTGTGGGTTTGTCATAAATAGGTCTTATTATTTTGAGATACGTTCCATCAACACCTAATTTATGGAGAGTTTTTAGCATGAAGGGGTGTTGAATTTTATCAAAGGCCTTTTCTGCATCTATTGAGATAATCATGTGGTTTTTGTCATTGGTTCTGTTTATGTTTTACTTTTATGGATTACATTATGGATATGTTTATGGATTACGTTTATTGATTTGCGTATGTTGAACCAGCATTGCATCCCAGGAATGAAGCTGACTTGATCATGGTGGATAACCTTTTTGATGTGCTGCTGGATTTGGTTTGCCAGTATTTTATTGAGGATTTTTGCATTGATGTTCATCAGGGATATTGGTCTGAAATTTTCTCTTTTTTGTGTATGTGTGTCTCTGCCAGGTTTTGGTATCAGGATGCTGCTGGCCTCATAAAACAAGTTAGGGAGGAGTCCCTCTTTTTCTATTGTTTGGAATAGTTTCAGAAGGAATGGTACCAGCTCCTCTTTGTACCTCTGGTAGAATTCGGCTGTGAATCCGTCTTGTCCTGGGCTTTTTTTGGTTGGTAGGCTATTAATTACTGCCTCAATTTCAGAACTTGTTATTGGTCTATTCAGGGATTCAACTTCTTTCTGGTTTAGTCTTGGGAAGGTGTATGTGTTCAGGAATTTGTCCATTTCTTCTAGATTTTCTAGTTTATTTGCATAGAAGTGTGTATAGCATTCTCTGATGGTAGTTTTTATTTCTGTGGGATCAGTGGTGATATCCCCTTTATCATTTTTTATTTTGTCTATTTGATTCTTCTTTCTTTTCTTCTTTATTAGTATGGCTAGTGGTCTATCTATTTTGTGAATCTTTTCAAAAAACCAGCTCCTGGATTCATTGATTTTTGAAGGGTTTTTCATGTCTCTAACTCCTTCAGTTCTGCTCTGATCTTAGTTATTTCTTGTCTTCTACTAGTTTTTGAATTTGTTTGCTCTTGCTTCTCTAGTTTTTTTAATTGTGATGTTAGGGTGTCAATTTTAGATCTTTCCTGCTTTCTCTTGTGGGCATTTAGTGCTATAAATTTCCCTCTAAACACTGCGTTAGCTGTGTCCCAGAGATTCTGGTACATTGTGTCTTTGTTCTCATTGGTTTCAAATAACTTATTTATTTCTGCCTTAATTTTGTTGATTACCCAATAGTCATTTAGGAGCAGGTTGTTCAGTTTCCATGTAGTTGTGCGGTTTTGAGTTAGTTTTTTAATCCTGAGGGCTAATTTGATTGCCCTGTGGTTTGAGAGACTGTTTGTTATGACTTTAATTCTTTTACATTTGCTGAGGAGTATTTTACTTCCAATTATGTGGTCAATTTTAGAATAAGTGTGATGTGGTGCTGAGAAGAATGTATATTCTATTGATTTGTGGTGGAGAGTTCTGTAGATGTCTATTAGATCCACTTGGTCCAGAGCTAAGTTCAAGTCCTGAATATCCTTGTTAATTTTCTGTCTCATTGATCTAATATTGACAGTGGGGTGTTAAAGTCTCCCACTATTATTGTGTGGTAGTCTAAGTCTCTTTGTAGGTCTCTACCATGTACAATCTTCTCTATTTGGCCCTGAGGATACAACAGTGAATAAGACAGACAAGATTTCTGCTCTCAAGGAACTCACAGTCTAGGGAAATAAATGTAAAGAAATGACTTCTATGCCATATGCAAGTATGCATGCTACTGTTATGAGTTGAATTGTGTCTCCCAAAAAGCTTGGTTGAAATCCTAATCCTCAGCGAATGTGAGCTTATTTGGAAATAGGGTCTTTGCCAATGTAATCAAGATAAGATGAGGTCATTAGGGTGGGCTTTACAAGAAAAGAGAAGGCTCAGAAAGACACAGGAGAGATTTTTCTATGAAGCCTGGCCAACATTGGAGAGAAGCATCTATAAGCCAAGGAATACCAAGGGTTGCTAACAACTAGTGGAAGGTAGGGAGAGGCAAAGAAGGATCCCTCCTTATAGGTTTCAGAGGGAGCGTGGCCTTGCTGACACTTTGATTCCAAACTTCCAGACTCCAGAACTGTGCAAGATTAAATTCCTGCTGTTTTAAGCCATCCTGATTGTGGTCATTAGTCATAGCAGTCCTAGGAAACTAATACAGCTACTATGGCGGTGTACAGGAGGAGAGTTGAATGTAAAGCAGAGGGTTGACAAAGGATTCCCAGCAGAAATGACATTTAAACTTATAGCAAAAGAATGTGTAGGATGTAGCCATTGGAGGCAGGAGAGGTGCTCCACTTGGGTAGCTCAGCAGGTCTGAAGGCTCGAGGCAAGAGAGAACACATTGGAGAAATTGAAGAAATCCTAAATGGCTAAATTACAAAAATGGAAGTATTATAAATGAAGCTGAAGTAGCCATGAAAGAGCACAGTGAACAGATTAAATAAAATTGTTCATATAACAGAAAGACAAAGAGCAACTTTCTTGGAAAGCGCTTTTAATTGGGGTATTTTTTTTAAAAATTATTCACCTGTTTTCACTTTTATTTCTTCTTATTTTATTTTTTTGAGACTGGGTCTCACTCTGACACCCAGGCTGCAGTGCAATGGTGCCAACTCTGATAACTGCAGCCAGCCTTGACTTCCTGGGCTCAAGCGATTCTCCCATCTCAGCCTCCCGGGTAGCTGGGACCTACTTCAAGCCCTGCCAATTTTGGGGTTTTTGTTTGTTTGTTTTGTAGAGATGGGGTTTTGTCATGTTGCCCAGGTTAGTCTCAACTCCTGAGCTCAAATGATCCACCCACTTTGGTCTCCCAAAGTGTTGGGATTACAGGCATGAGCCACCACGCCTGGCCATTGCTTTTTATTATTTTTAAATTTTATTTTATATTTTATTTAAGACAGGATCTTTCTTCCTCTGTCACCCATACTGGAATGTAGTGGCACGACAGTAGCTCACTGCAGCCTCCAACTCCTAGGCTTAAGCGATCCTTCTGACTCAGTCTTCCATAGCTAGGACTACAGGGGCACATGCTGCCTTGGCCTTCCAAAGTGCTAGGATTGCAGGCTTGAGTCACTGCACCCAGTCCTGCTTTCATTTTTAATGTTAAGGGATTTTTCAGTTTCTTCTGGTAGAATAGGGTCAGGAGATTGGGCTCCAGAGGTAGGGAGGAGAAGATCTAGAAGAGGTCCAGCTTTCTGCAGCATGTTCCAGCAACAGGGCACACAGCACCAAGAAGGCGAGACACACACACACACACACACACACACACACACACAAAGGAGATGACAATAAGGAGCTCCTTGTAGCAGATGTTCCCTAGTAACTTCAGATACTGTGAGGTCTAGTAGCCAATTTTAATTTCTCTTTCCCCTTACTCACAGAACTTGCAAAAGCTTTGTTCACCAGCACAAAGCAAGTCTGTCAGCCAGGTGCTAACCCACATCCGAAAAATAAAAGGATGTTCATGTCAATGTTTGGAGGTAAAATTGATGAGGGATGGTTAAAATCACAGAAAGATTCAAAGACTTCAAAAAGTGATCAAGGATAAGCCAAAGGTAAGAGTTCAAGGTGAGAAGGGACAGGCAACAACCAGGAAGTGTGAAATTCTTGTAGTCAGCTTCAGATAGAGACATTGAATGCTCTATTTGGATGCTAGAGGCTTGACAACACTTAAGTTACACTATGAATACGACCCAAAAATTTGCAACTGAGAAAGCCAGTAGGGAGGCAGCATTACAGACTTCATTTATGATAACAACTGCAGAGTTTCTGGTGGGTTAAGGATGGGAAGAAAGAGATAAACCAAAGTCCAAATATGTCCATGTGCTGTAATAAAATATTAATAATAATGATAACGATGATATAGCTGTTACTGAGCACTGACTGTGTGCCAGGCACAGTTCAGTGTATGTTGTTTCAGGGGCACATGTATTAATGAAAGGAGCAGAGAGGCTAAGCAACTTGTGCAAAGTCACAAAGTTTGAAAATTCCATAGCAGACTGCTAGCTATCCTTTCAGCTTTATTCCTCACCACTTCTATGGTAATAATAGACATGTGGCTGCCCATCTAGAGGCTACATTTCTCGTACTCCTTTGCAATTAGGTGTGGCTATGCTAAAAAGAGAACACAGAAGGCTTAACATTGCAATTCTTAGGAAGACCTGCTTACAAGCTTGGCCCTTGCCTGGTGTCTGGGAATTTGAATAATAAACGGTTACCTACGTCAAAATAAAACTTTCCCCAAATGATAAAAGCACCTAAATGATTTGTACAAACAATCTATACTAACCACCTGCGTTGCTCCTGGGACTCTGAAATTTTAATACATGCAAAGTAGAGGGTGTCCAAATAAAAGTCTTGGGCACTGAGTTGCTAATAACTTCCCTGGTGGACACATGTTTTCACAACTCATTGCTGGAGGATTTAAATGCATCCTGTGTCATTCCACTGGAAGAGGACTCTTGGATGCCTGTGCCTGGTTTCCTCCTGAATTCACCCACGTGTGCTTTTGCTGAGTTTCTTTTTTATCATTTTGCTGCAGTAAATCATAGCCATGAGTATAACTATATGCTGAGTCATGTGAGCCCCCCCAGTAAATCCCCAATTCTGAGGGTCTTGGGAACCCCTTACACAGTGCCTAAGTTTTCACCAATGAAATGTGAGTGGAAGTGATGCAAATTTACTTTCACTGGCCTAAAAAGAAATTGCTTACCCTCCATTATGAGTCTTTTACGTTACTATAGATTAGAACATGATTGAAGCAGCAAACCAGCTACAATCACGTGGAAGAAAGCAACACCCATAGTTGCAATGTCCACATGGCACACAGTAGCTTCATGTATTATTTAATTTAAAATTTAAATTGGTTAAAATTAAATAAAGGTTAAAATTAAGAACCCCAATTTCACATGTTGCTAGTGGCTATCATATTGAACAGTGAAGATCCAATATACTTCCATCACTGCAGAAATTTATATTGGATGGCCCTGCCCTAGAGGCTAGTGGAGCAAAAAGATGAATGGAACCTTGGTCACTAAATGATCTCATGGAGCTGAATAGACTTACCAGCCTAGAGCACTAACAATCACTGGACTGTTAGATGATAAATATATTTATATCTTATTTAAACAACTGTATTTGAGGATGCCTTTGTTACAGCACCTTAGCCTATACTTTAACTAACATAGCTTATAATTTATTCTTAATAAGAAACATGCAGAAAGTACAATAGTCATGCAGGACAGGAGCAGACAGTATGTCTGTGCACAGCTTCCCTTGATGCCCAGGTCTTTTTAATCAGGGCACAAGCCTATTGGTAACAGTATCCACATGACATACGGTCTCCCAGAATCTGAAAAGCTGAATTCTTCCACCAATACTGCCCTTTTTATACTAAGAGCTTGCATCATTATTCAGGAAGAACTTTAAACAATCTATATGCTTCCTTTTGATTGAGATATTTAATGCCATAAATATCCCTCTCATTACTGCTTTAGCTTTGTCCCGCAAAGTTTGTATGCTACATTTTCATTTAGTTTGATGCATTTTTTGTTATTCTCTTGAGACTTCCCCTTTGACACATGTATTAGACATGTGCTGCTTATAGTTTCTCAGTGTTTGAAGATTTTAAAATTTTCTTTCTGATATTCATTTCTAGTTTCATTCCACTGTGGTCAGACAGCATAATCTATATGTAATTTCAATATTTTTAACTTTGTTGACATTTGTTTTATGACCCAGGATATGGTTGATGTTGGTGTGTATTCCAAGGGTACTTGAAAAAAACATGTATTCTACTATTGTTAAATGAAGTGTTTTATCGTCAATTAGATCCTGTTGGTTGATGGTCATGTTGAGTTCTCTATATCCTTGATGCTGTTTCTCTCTAGTTGTTCTATCAACAACTAGTTCTAGTTGAGAGAGGAGAGTGGAAGTCACCAACTAGAACTGTGGATTCATCCATAACTCTTTTTCATTCTATCAGTTTTTGCTTCATATATTTTGCAGTTCTGTTGTTTGGTGAACACACACTAGGGATTGCTATGTTTTCTTGGTGAATTGATCCTTTTATCATTGTGTAATGTCCTTCTCTCTTTTTGATATTTTTCTTTTATCTAAACTCTACTTTATCTGATAATAACAGAGCCACATCTGCTTTCTTTTGATTAAAGTTTGTATATTTTCCATCCTTTATTTTTATTTTTATTTTTATTTTTTCTGTTTTCCCCCGGTTTCATTTATTTATATGTGTTTTCTTTAAATTTCTTCATACAACAAATATTCAATTATACAGAATCATTTAAACAAGCACACACTAATACACACACACACACTTTGAGAAGTCACAATTACAAAGTGAAAATTTATAAGAATCACACCAAATCTCACCTCTTCCCAACTACACCACTAGTAATAACTTTTCAATGGGACTTAAGAATTTTAAATTCAGTCATAACTTTCTTGCTGTTACTGAAACTTGGATTCCTCCTGAAGAAAACGTTTCCCTGAGAATCTCCCTTTAATAATTTTTTTTTCTTTTTTTTATTATTATACTTTAAGTTCTAGGGTGCATGTGCACAACGTGCAGGTTTGTTACATATGTATACTTGTGCCATGTTGGTGTGCTGCACCCATCAACTCGTCAGCACCCATCAACTCGTCATTCACATCAGGTGTAACTCCCAGTGCAATCCCTCCGCCGTCTCCCCTCCTCATAATAGGCCCCAGTGTGTGATGTTCCCCTTCCCGAGTCCAAGTGATCTCATTGTTCAGTTCCCACCTATGAGTGAGAACATGTGGTGTTTGGTTTTCTGTTCTTGCGATAGTTTGCTGAGAATGATGGTTTCCAGCTGCATCCATGTCCCTACAAAAGACACAAACTCATCCTTTTTTATGGCTGCATAGTATTCCATGGTGTATATGTGCCACATTTTCTTAATCCAGTCTGTCACTGATGGACATTGGGGTTGATTCCAAGTCTTTACTGTTGTGAATAGCGCCACAATGAACATATGTGTGCATGTGTCTTTATAGCAGCATGATTTACAATCCTTTGAGTATATACCCAGTAATGGGATGGCTGGGTCATATGGTACTTCTAGTTCTAGATCCTTGAGGAATCGCCATACCGTTTTCCATAATGGTTGAACTAGTTTACAATCCCACCAACAGTGTAAAAGTGTTCCCTATTTCTTCACATCCTCTCCAGCACCTGTTGTTTCCTGACTTTTTAATGATTGCCGTTCTAACTGGTGCGAGATGGTATCTCATTGTGGTTTTGATTTCTTAAGTCCACTATGCTGATTTGTCTTTTAATTGTTATGTTTAAACTATTTACGTTTAATGTAATTGCTGATCTGTTAAGGCTTAAATATGCCATTTTATTTTTTACTTTATCTTTGATCTCTTTGTATTTTTGTTTCTCTACTTTTATTTTTCTGCCTTCTAGTAGATTACTCAAACATTTTTTAAAATGCCATTTTGATATGCCTATAGTGCTTTTGAGTGATTTTCTTTGTGATCTCTTTTAGTGATTTCTCTAAGTATTATATTACAGACATTTAATTTATCTGAGTCCACTTGTGTCAACATTTTACCAGTTAGAATGAAGTATAGAGACCTTATGCCTCTTTATATCACTTCACTCCCTCTTTTTAGAATATAATTGTCTTATTTCCTCTCCATGCACTGAGAGCCACATTAGACAGTTACACTTTTTGCTTCAATAATCAAACAGAATTTTAAAACTCAAGAAAAGGAAAGTCTTGTTTTTACTAATTGTTTTGCTCATCCCATGTTCTTTCTTCCTTCCTACTGTTCCAAGACTTCTTATTTTACCATTTCTTTTTTGTCTAGAGAACTTCCTTTAGCCATTCTTTTAGAATAGGTCTGCTGGTGGCTGGGCGCGGTGGCTCACAACTGTAATCCCAGCATTTTGGGAGGCCGAGGCGGGCGGATCACCTGAGGTCTGGAGTTCGAGACCAGCCTGACCAACATGGAGAAACTCCGTCTCTACTAAAAATACAAAATTAGCCAGGCATGGTGGCGCATGCCTGTAATCCCAGCTACTTTGGAGGCTGAGGTAGGAGAATGGCTTGAACCCGGGAGGCAGAGGTTGCTGTGAGCCTAGATCACACCATTGCACTCCAGCCTGGGCAAAAAGAGTGAAACTCCGTCTCAAAAAAAAAAGAATAGGTCTGCTGGCAACAATTTCTTTTTTCTTTTAGTTTTCCATCATCTGAGAATGTCTTTATTTCCCCTTCATTCTTGAAGGATATTTTCACTGGACATAGAATTCTGGGCTGACTGTTCTTTTCTCTCAGCAGTTGAAGAGTGTTGTGTCATTCCCTCTGGCCTGCATGGTTTCTGATGAGAAATCTGCTTGTCATTCAAACTTTTTATTTCTATGGGTAATAGGTAATGTGTTATTTCTCTCTAGCTGCTTTTAAGAGTTTTTCTTTGTCTTTAGTCTTCAGGTAGAAAAGAAAGTCTAGATTCTCTACTTGCCCTGTTGACACCCAGGGTGAGAGGGGCCTCTAGTCACTACTAGGCAGGGGTGGGAGTTCAGATTCCCCACTGGGTCTCCACTGATACTACCTTGCCTGGAGAGCAATGCCTGCTTCCCATCTGGATACATCTGACACAGCTGGGAGGTGGTAGGTGGTGGCCTTGTTGCTGCTGCGTGTTGGTGAAGGTACTGACTCTCCACTAGGCCATAACTGACATCCTACTGGGGAGGGGAAAGACCACTTCCTTAAGGATAGAAGGAGTGGAAGCCCAGGCTCTCCACATGGTCTCTCCTAGCACCACAGTGGCAAAGAAGGAAGGGGACTCATTGCTTCCTGGCAGAGATAAAAGTCCCAGCTCTTCACTAAGCATTGCCTGACACTTCCCCAGTGGGGTGTTGGGTGCCTCCTTATAGCCTCATGGGGATGGAAGGCTGGGCTTCTCACTTGGCCTCCAATGTGGGGGGAAGTAATGGGGCCATAGTTTTTTTTCTGTATATTTGGCTGGAGTCTGGTGGTTATTATCTCAAAGTTTTCTATTTTTCCAGGCTATCCCTTCTCTGGTCCTTTGGCTAAAGAAATCAAGCTTTTTCTTAGGACATTTTATTTGTTTGCATCCATTTGTGTTTCTGGATTCTCCAGAAACTATTTGGATACTGTCACCTCTAGTATCAAGTCTGAAATATATGAAACAAAAAGAAAAGCCTGGGAACTCATGACTGTGTCATTCCACAGGTTCTGAGGTCTCCAGCTGGTGTGCCTCTTCACTTTTCAGTCTTTTTAGGTTTGTTTTATTTATCACGTCCAGGACTGTAGTTGTTCTTAGTGGGGGAAATAGGGGGATATGTGAATATTCCATCTTCCTGGAAGAAGACATGCTTCCTTTTAAGACAATGTGTACGAAATCAGGTACTCCCAATTTTTAACCCCAAATCAGATTTGCAAGGTCACATCATCGTCACAGGGAGTCCATGCCAGTGATCCATCTCTCACCACCACTGGCTTTCCATTTCCCCATAGGGACAGATGGAAATAATATTCATATAGGAAAAACAGAGCATCAAACTAAAATTAAGAATCCACGGCCAGGTACCATGGCTCACGCCTGTAATCCCAGCACTTTGAGAGGCTGAGGCGGGCGGATCACAAGGTCAGAAGATCAAGACCATCCTGGCTAATACGGTGAAACCCTGTCTCTACTAAAAATACAAAAAATTAGCTGGGTGTGGTGGCAGGCGCCAGTAATCCCAGCTACTTGGGAGGGTGAGGCAGGGGAATCACTTGAGCCCAGGAGGCGGAGGTTGCAGTGAGCCGAGATTACCACTGCGCCACTGTACTCCAGCCTGGGTGATAGAGTGAGACTCTGTCTCAAAAAAAAAAAAAAAAAAAAAATCCATAAGTCACAATAGATACCAATCATATATTTCAAGTTCCATTGTAATTTTCCGTGAGTAATATTTTCATACATTAACCTTTCTCCCATTTAGAAAAAACAAAGTGCAGCTTACTGCCAGCTCCCATTTAGTTTTACATAAGCACACTCTTTGAGGCTGAAGCAAATGTGACCAATTTTCAATGTGAAAATGAAACATAAAAACTGTTCTTGGATTTATTTCTAAACAGAACTAACATCAGAATCATCTGAATCATGAGAATCATCTATTTCCAAAAAATTGGATTCATCGAATGAATCTTCGGCCAACAACTGTTCGAGAACGATGTTAATAACACACATGGGAATGCTATGTTTTCTAGTATTTGACATCTACACAATCGAGAATTACTATATTTTGTAAATGGAAATACCACTACTAAAAATAGAGAGCTATAAATAGAATGATGTCTTTTGTTTCCAAAGTCAATATACTAGAGTGATGCAAAAATAATAATAAAAGCGAGATATTTAGTGACAAAGATATTTTGGGGTAAACACTGCAGCCTCAAGTGCCACTGGTGAGTATTCTCAAGGCAAATGGTTAAACAGATATTCTTTTTATTTCTAGTCATTTCTTTTTTGCCCTGTGATTCTTCCTCCATTCAAACTGTACTCTAAGTCTCCCTCCAGGGAGAGATGCTTCCTTCCACAAGACAGCAGATTGTTTTCTCAGTTATAACAGCCTAATATTGTGAATATATGGCAAAACGTATATATTATCAAATGATTGGAGAGATTGCATAATTATATAAAATTCAAATTTTGCTCTCCCAGAGGAAATACAGATTATCTTAGCTGTGGGAGATAAGGAGTCATAAAATAGAAAAACAGGAGTGTTACTTGTTGATAAATATCTCTCAGAATGGCAGCCACGTGTTTTGTACGTGTGAGGATCCAAGTAAGAACAGCCTGGAGAGGTCTTAGAACAGGACAAGGCAGACACAAGAGCCAGTCATGTTGTGTCTGATGAGTGGAAGCCTGATTTACATTCCATAGCTTGGGGACAAATGACAACCATGTGAGGACAGATCCCAAGTGCGCTTGCTCTCACCCCCACCCTGGGAAATTTCAGCACTCCTGGGACTGACGCTCATTACTGAAGGTGTGAGGGCCATGCCAGAAGCTGGAGTGTGAATTGACACGGGAAACCCCATTTAGCTTCTATGAAACAGGGGTTTAATATACAAATTATATTCCATTTTAAAAATATATATGTCTTACATACCTGTGATGAAAGTGTAAGATTCATGCCTACTACAGAAATAATGAAATAAACGTTGGCAAGTGACCAGAATTATTCAAATAAGGGATCTTGGTTTTGAAGTAGAATTGGTAGACTAAGTATGTATTGAGAAATAAATTCATTGAACTTTTGTTTAACATATCCACAAACATTTAAATTCTTAATGAGGTTTTATTCTAGTACAGTAATAATTAACTATGAAATGCCACAATGACTAACAGCTATAATAGGTAGTTCTATACACAGTAGATAGGCCGAGCACGGTGGCTTATACCTGTAATCCCAGCACTTTGGGAGGCTGAGGCAGGTGGATCACAAGGTCAGGAGATCGAGACCATCCTGGCTAACACAGTGAAACCCTGTCTCTACTAAAAATACAAAAAATTAGCCAGGCGTGGTGGCAGGCGCCTGTAGTCCCAGCCGCTCGGGAGGCTGAGGCAGGAGAATGGCATGAACCTGGGAAGCAGAGCTTGGAGTGAGCCAAGATCATGCCACTACACTCCAGCCTGGGCAACAGAGCAAGACTCCATCTCAAAACAAAACAAAACAAAACAAAAAAACACAGTAGATAATTCAGGCTTTAGAGGTCTCTACCCTTTGAAAAAGAGGCACAAGGAAAATGAAAATTGAGTGTTTCATAGAGTCAAATATTGTTTGGAAACACAAAAGCAGTATATGAACAGGAAGAATAATTGTCAGTAAAATGGCCATACTGCCCAAAGCAATTTATAGATTCAGTACTACTCCTATCAAACTACCAATGACATTCTTCACAGAATTAGAAAAATCTGTTTTAAAATTCATATAGAACCAAAAAAGAACCAAAGCAAACCTAAGCAAAAAGAACAAAGCTGGAGGCATCACATACTCAACTTCAAACTACACTACACGGCTACAGTAACCAAAACAACATGGTACTGGTACACATAGACCAATGGAACAGAATGAACAGTCCAGAAATAATGCTGCACCACCTACAACCATCTGATCTTCGACAAAGCTGACAAAAACAAGCAATGGGGAAAGGATTCCCTATTCAATAAATGGAGCTGGGATAACTGGCTAGCCCTATGCTGCAGATTGAAACTGGACCTTATGCCATATACAAAAATCAACTCAAGATGGATTGAAGACTTGAAGGTAAAACTTCAAACTATAAAAACTCTGAAAGGTAACCTAAGAAATACTATTGGAACTTAGGACTTGGCAAAGATTTCATGATGAAGACACCAAAAGCAACTGCAACAAAAACAAAAATTTACAAATGGGATCTAATTAAACTATAGAGCTTCTACACAGTAAAAGAAACTATCAGCAGAGTAAACAACCTACATAATGGGAGAAAATATTTTTAAAGTATGAATCCATTAAAGATCTAATATCCAGCATCTTAAGTAACTTAAAAAAACTTACAAGCAAAAAACAAACAACTCCATTTAAAAAGTGGGCAAAGGACATTAACAGACACTTTTCAAAAGACGACATATATGCAGCCAGCAAGCAAATGAAAAAAATGCTTAATACCACTAATTACCAGGGAAATGCAAGTCAACACCACAATGAGATACCATCTCACACCAGTCAGAATAGCTATTATTAAAAAGTAAAAAAAAAATAGCAGATGCTGGTGAAGTCGCAGAGAAAAGAGAATGCTTATATACTGGTGGGAGTGTAAATTAGTTTAGCCATTGTGGAAAATGGTGTGGCAGTTTGTCAAAGAACTTAAGACGGAATTGCCATTTGACCCAGCACTCTCATTATTGGATATATACCCAAAGGATAAATCATTTTACCATAAAGACTCATGCACATGTATGTTTACTGCAGCAGCATTCCCAACAGCAAGGACATGGAGTCAACCTAAATACCCATCAACAGCAGACTGGGTTACAGAAAATATGGTACATACACACCATGGAATACTATGCAGCCAAAAAAAAAAATGAGATGATGTCCTTTTAAGCAACATAGATGGAGCTGGAGATTCTGATGATCCCAAAGGTAGAGATAAACGGAGTACTACAAAACGCAAAATCAAGCTCAATTAAATTAGATCAATAACCATAGCCTCTGTTGTTTCCACAAAGGCTTCTTCCATGCTCTCCCTCCCTCCAACTCCTCACAGCTTCTCTTTCCTCCAGGTCTCCAGTGTTGACTCCTCTCTGGGGCCAAAGCAAACCTGTAAAATGTGAGCTAATCTGGAGTTCCGCTTCCTCAAGGACTACTGTTCCTGGGGGCTTCTGGATAAAGATGGTGGGTAATGATATTTTACTCCACTGCCCTCTCTCAAATTTTTCTGAAAACAATAAGGATGAAAATTTGAGGGAAAAAAGAAACACAACATCATCATCAGTGAAACGGGAACCAATCACAGCACCAGTGCACAAGCACACAGCCCAGAACCTGGGGAGTCTGGCCAGAAGTGTAGGAGCAACAAAGCTCCCGCACAATGCAGGAATTGTCTATGTTCTGAGGGCTACCTGGGAATCTTTAGAGCATCTAGTCCTGAGGGCAGGAATGGGCCACAGAAGCGAGGCGCATGGTCTGTTCAGACACAACACATGTTCCTTTAATGAAAATGGATTCAAATACATTTGGTCATTAGATGATACCAGTATAATGGGGAAATTGTGTAGGCTCCTAGGTGACCTTTTCATCATTTTGATGCTACCAGAGGCAAAATTTCTCACAATTGAAAAGAAAATCTTAACAATATGTGAAATCCTGAAGGGGGAAAAAAGAGGCTGAAAATCCTTTAGTACAAGTATTGACTGGTTTGGTGACTTCAAGAACCCCTACATTTTCTACAACCATAACCATTGCAGGGAAGTGACAGTACAGACGAAAAACTGCAAAGGCATTTCCCCCATGATGAAAAAAATCAATGAAGAAACACTTAACACCTGGATCAGGTCACTCTTTCATTTTTAGACCAACCTTTGTTAAAAGCAAATGCCCTCGAGGACCTACACCTCAGTTTAAGGCTGCAAAGGACCTACTGAATGATGCTGGACACAAATATATGTGGAGATTTAACTGTGCTACTGGGGTTTGTTTTAAATAGACTTATTTTTTAGAGCAGTTTAGGTTCACAGCAAAATTGAGCAGAATGTATATCCTCTGGCCCCACATATGCACAACCTCCTCTATTATCAATGTCCCCCACCACAGTGGTACATTTGTTACAGCTGATGAACCTACATTGATAGGTCATTATCACCTATAGTCTATAGTTTACATTAGGGTTCACTCTTGGTGGTTTACAGTCTATGGGTTTGGACAAATGTATAACGACATGTCTCCACCCTTATAATATCATACAGAGTAGTTTTGCTGCCCTAGAAATCCTGTGGCCTGCCTGTTGATCCTTTCCTTCCCCTAACTCCTGACAACCCCTCATCTTTTACTGCCCTATAGTTTTGCCTTCTCCAGAATGTCATTTAGTTGGAATCATAGAGCATATAGCCTTTTCAGTTTGGCTTCTTTTACTTAATAATATGCATTTGAGTTTTTTCCATGTCTTTTCACAGCTTGATAGCTCATTCTTTTTAGCACTGCATAATATTCCATTGTATGGATATACTGCAGTTTATCTGTTCATCTACTAAAGGTCACTTTCAAGTTTTGGCAATTATTAATAAAGTTGATATAAACATTCATGTGCAAGTTTTGGTGTGGATGTAAGTTTTCAGCTCCTCTGAGTAAACACCAAGGAGCACAATTGCTAAATCATATGGTAAAAGTATGTTTAGTTTGGTAAGAAATCACCAACTGTCCTCCAAAGTGACTATACCATTTTGCATTTCCACCAACAATGAAGGAGAGTTCTTGTTGCTCCACATCCTTGCCAGCATTTGATGTTGTCAGTGTTCTGGGTTTTGCCCATTCTAACAGTGTAGTGGTATCTTATTGTTGTTTTAATTTGCATTTCCCTGATGACATAGGCTGTGAAACATCTTTTCATATGTTTATTTGCCATCTGTATATCTTCTTTGGTGAGGTGTTTGTTAAGGTCTTTGGCCCATTTTTAAATTGGGTTGTTTGTTTCCTTATTGTTAAGTTTTAAGAGTTCTTTGTATATTTTGGATAAAGTCCTTTACCTGATATGTCTTTTGCAAATATTTTCTCCCAGTCTGTGGTTTGTGTTTTCATTCTCTTGACATTGTCCTTAACACAGCAGAAATTTTTAATTTTGATGAAATCTGGCCTATCAATTCTTTCTTTCATGGATTGTGCCTTTGATGTTGTATCTAAAATATCTTCACCAAACCCAAAGTCATTTAGATTCAAAAATATTATCAATATTCTCAGAGAGATAAAAGAAGACATTGTAGCCATAAAACAAGAACAGAAGGCTATTAAAAAGGGAATATTTCAAGAACAAAAAGCAAGTTAAACATTAAAAACTTTTCAAGGTGACAGGTCAAGATGGTGCAACATCTAAAAGAAACAAACCAGAATTACAGAAAGATAGAACAGAGAAAATGGAAGGATGGAAATCAACAAAACAATTCAAGAAAATTTTCCAGGATAGAAATATATGAGTTTCCAGAGTGAAATGGCTATTGAATGCACAGCACAATTAATAAAAAGACTCCCCACACCAAGCATATTCTTGTCAAATCTCAGAACTCTGGGGACAAATAGAAGATTCTGCATGCTTCAAAGAGGAAAAAACAAACAGGTCACATGGAAAGAAAAAAGCAGGAATCAAATGGCCTTAGACTTCTCAAAACAGCATTAGAAGCAAGAATACTAGAAGAATGAGAAACAATGGAGCAGACAGTGATTTCTTAAATATAATACCAAAGATATAGGCAGCAAAAGAAAAAAACAGAAAAAGTGAACTTCATGAAAATTTAAAGATTTTATGCATAAAAAGATACTACCAAGAAAGAAAAATGGCAATCTACGGAATAGGAGGAAACATTTGCAAATTATATATCTGATAAAGGCTTCATATTCAGAATACATAGAGAACCCCTCAAACTGAATAACAAAAAACAAGCGGATTCAAAAATGGGCAAAGGATTTGAACAGACATTTCTCCAAATAAGACATACGAATGGCTAGTAAGTACATGAAAAGGTGCTCAACGTCACCGATCAATAGGGAAATGCAAATCAAAATTACAATGAGATTCTACCTCATGCCCATTAGAATGGCTACTATTAAATAAAAAATAAAAACAGGCCAGGCATGGTGGCTCATGCCTGAAATCCTAGCACTTTGGGAGGCCAAGGCAGGCAAATCACTTGAGGTCAGGAGTTCAAGATCAGCCTGGCCAACATGGTGAAACCCCATCTCTACTAAAAATACAAAAATTAGCAGGACATGGTGGTGCATGCCTGTAGTGCCAGCTACTGCAGAGGCTGAGGCATGAGAATCACTTGAAGCCACACGGCAGAGGTTCCAGTGAGCTAAGATGGTGCCACTGCACTCCAGCATGGGCAAGAGAGAGAGAGACTTCATCTCAAAAAAAACAAAAAACAAACAAAGAAAAAAAACAAGTGTTGGTAAAGATGTAGAGAAATTGGAACCCCTGTGTGCTATTGGCAAGACTGTAAAATGGTACAGCTGCTGTGGAAGACACTGTGGTAGTTCCTCAAAATTAAAAGCAGAATTACCTTGATCCAACAATTTCACTTCACAGTATATAGTCAAAAAAATATGATCTGGTTTGGCCCTGTGTTCCCACCCAAATCTCATCTGGAATTGTAATCCCCTCGAGGGAGGGACCTGGTGGGAGGTGATTGGATCATGGGGGCGGTTTCCCAAGATCACATCTTTCTCATGATAGTGAATTCTCACGAGATCTGATAGTTTTAAAAGTGACAGTTTTTCCTGAGCTCCCTCTCTGTCTCCTACTGCCATGTAAGACATACTTTGCCTCCCCTTCACCTTCTGCCAATAACTGTGTTTCCTGAGGCCTTCCCAGCCATGTGGAACTGTGAGTCAAGTAAACCTCTTTTATTTATAAATTACCCGATCTTAGGTAGTATATTTACAGCAGTGTGAAAACAGAACAATACAGGATGAAAAACAAGATTATAAAAAAGACAAGAAATAATAAATGCTGGCAAGGGTGTATAGAAAAGGAAACCCTAGTACTCTGGTGGAAATGTAGACTGGTGTAGCCATTATGGAAAACAGTATGGAGAGTCCTTAAAAATTAAAAACAGAGCTACCATATGGCCCAGCAATTCCTCTTCTGGGTATGTACCCAAAGGAGGTGAAGTCACCACCTCCTGAAGATTTCTGCACTCCCATGTTCATTGCAGCACTATTCACAATAGCAAAGATATGGAATCACTTAGTGTTCATCAATGAATGAATGAGTAAAGAAAATGTGAGAGCTATATAGATATATTTACAATGGGATATTATTCAGCCTTGAAACATGAGATCCCGTCATTTGCCACAATAGGAGGTGGACCTAGAGGACATTATGCTAAGCAAAATTAGCCAGTCACAGAAAGAAAAATATTGCTTCATCTCACTTATGTGTAGAATCTTAAATTTTTTTTAAAAAAGGTCAAACGTACAGAGAAAGAGAATAAAACAGAAAATAGTAGCTACTAGAGCAGGGGGTGTGTGGGGAATGGGAAGCAGTAAGTCAAAGGCTACAAAGTGGCAATCACAGATGAAGAAGTGTAGAGATCTAATGTACAACATGAGGACTCTAATAAAATCATATTAGGAATTTTTGTTTAATAAGTAGACTTTAGCTGTGCTTGCTCCAAAAAAGTAACTGTGTGACATTAGATATGTCAATTTGCCTCTCTATAATAACCATTTTACTATCTATATGTACCCCATAACATCAAGTTGTCAACCTCAAATATACACAATAAAGTTTATTTGAAAGAAAGAAAACTTTATTACAAAAATAAAAACTGAAACAGGTCTTTGAGGAGGTGGAGAAGTGGTTGCAATTTTATTTTTTAAATTGTTTAAGTAATATTATTTTAATTGACAAACCATAATTGTATTATATTTATGGAGTATAATGTGATGTTTTGACATATATATACAATGGGGAATGATTACATCAAGCTAATTAACACATCCATCACCTCATTTACTTAACATTTTTTGTGGTGATACAATTGAAACTTACTCTTTTAGTTATTGTGAAATATACGTTATTATTGACTACAGTCACCCTGCTGTGCAACAGATCTCAAAACTTACTCTTCCTGTGCAACCAAAACTTTGTACTTTTTGACAAAACTCCCCATTCCATTGCTCCCCAATGCTGTCCCAAGCCTCTGGTAATCATCATTTCTACTCTCTACATCTATGAATTCAACTTTTTTAGATTTCACATGTAAGTGAGATCATGTGGTATTTGTCTTTCTGTGCATGAAGATATCCCTCCAACATATTGATTTCAATTCCTTTGAATATATCCCAGAACTGGGATTGTTAGATCATATGGCAGTTCTGTTTTTAGTTTTTTAAGGATGAAAACAGAGTCTTGAACATTTGTACACAGATGTTCATCGTAGCATTATTCACATAGCTAAAACATGGAAGCAACCCAAGTGTCCACTGAAGGACGAATAAGCAAAATGCAGCATACACATACAATGGAACATTATTCATCCTTAAAAGGAAGGAAATTCTGACCTATGCTATAACATGGATGAAACTTGATGACATTATGCTAAGTGAAATAAGCCAAATATTGACATATAAGCAAAAAAAAAAAAAAAAAAAAAAAAGACAAATATTACATGATTGCAATTCTTTTTTTTTTTTAAGATGTAGTCTCACTCTCTCTTGCCCAGGTTGGAGTGCAGTGGCATGATCTTGGCTCACTGCAACCTCCTGAGTTCAAGCGTTTCTCCTGCCTCAGCCTCCCGAGTAGCTGCAATTACAGGTGCATACCACCACGCCCTGCTAATTTTTGTATTTTTAGTAGAGATAGGATTTCACCATATTGGCCAGGCTGGTCTCGAACTCCTGACCTCATGATCCGCCCACCTTGGCCTCCCAAAGTGCTGGGATTACAGGCATGAGCTACCGCACCCAGCCTATGATTGCAATTCTATGAGGTAGAGTAGTGAAAATGATAGCAACAGAAAGTAGAATGGTGGGGGTGGGAGCAGTGGCTCACACCTGTAACCCTGGCACTTTGGGAGGCCAAGGCAGGAGCAACATTGCTTGAGTCCAGGAGTTGGAGACCAGCCTGGGCAACATAGAGATTCCATCTCTACAAAAAATAAAAATAAAAATAAATTAGACAGGTGTGGTGGCATGCACCTCTGTATTCCTAGCTATTTGAGAGGCTGAGGTGAGAGAACTGCTTGAGCCTGAGAGGTTGAGGCTACAGTGAGCCGTGATCACACCACTGCACTCCTGCCTGGGCAACAGAGCAAGATCCCATCAGGAAGAAGAAAAGGAAAGGAAAGGAAAATGGAAAGGAAAAGTAGAATGATGGTTGCCAGGGGCTGGGGAGAAAAGGGAATGAGGGGTAGTTGTTTAATGTGTACAGAGTTTCAGTTTTACAAGATTAAAAGAGTTATGGAGATGGACGGTGGTGATAGTTGAGCATTATGAATGTAGGTAATACCACACTGAACTATACACTTAAAATCATTTAGATACTAAATTTATGTGATGTATTTTATCACAATAAAAAAATTGGGGGAAAATTTTGAAGGAATGGAGCAACGGCGTGTCAACAATTCTCAATTCATCCAAACAATTAATCAAGTGTGAAGATACAATGAACACATTTTTACATATTCCAGGACTCCAAAAATGTACATCTCATGCATTCTTTTGGAAGTAAGTACTGCATATGGGCTTCACCGAAACAAGAGAATTAGCCGAGGAAAAGGAAGACATGGAGTAGAGGAAAGAGGAGAGATTTGAAGGTAATCTCAAGGTGGAACAATGAGAGGGGTTTCTGGTTAATACCAGTGTACCAGGTTTAGAAGAAAACAGTCCAGACTGAAGCAGCGTGACCAAAAGGCAGCTGTGCTGGGGAGCTATTATCCCTTGGACACCTAGTGTCTTTGAAACAGAGGACAGAACGCCCAGATGAGCCAGCTTATCTTGTAATCTATACTCAGCCTAACTTGACCATAGGCTGGTTAACTGCGCTCCTGCCTTCCTCTTCATGCCCTACAACCTAGAAAAACTGAGGATAAGAAGAATGTACGCTTTCACCCAATATTTCTCAATAATTAGTATGCATCAAAATCACTGGAAGGTGCCCCAACCTAAGAGGAAATCACACCTTCTAGACAAGTGTCCTTAGTTACACAATGAAAATATTCTGAGACTTGGTGAACCACTCAATCCAATTTGCTTGTTTTTATATATTTTATCTTTACTATGAATATTTTGTTTTCATTATGCGAGTGGAATAAATTAACTCCACTTTATAATTTACAATAGTGTACAGTATAACTAGATGAATAATCAGTTTTCAGATGTTAAGATGTATTGATATATTCACATGACTCACAAATTAACCATAACTAAATAATAAGTCGCAAGTCAACAGTTGGCAGAGTAATCCTTAGTAATTCAGCATTTGAGAAGTTTAGATGTCTTGATCTAAGAAACGCATTCTCCAAGCCCTGGAGTCTCCAGTCTTCACTGACCAGGGATTAAGAGACTTGTGTACATTAAAACCCCCACTCCACCCCCTCACACCCATTTAAATATTGGTCAAGCCCTTTTAGAAAACAGATGGCAAAATAAGCTTCACTGGACATTTTTGCTCAAAGAAGACACACTTTTTCTGAGTGTAGTGATAGTAGTTGACTAAATGATGACAATGGGAATGATTCCAAAGAGAAAAAGGTTAAAAGAGTTTGTACCTGTTTTTCTCAAAATATGATCCCTCAAATGCTGGGTTTGTCTGATTTTGTAGATGTAAGTTATGGTCAAGTGCTAAACCCTGGGTGTTATTTGTAGAAGTTAAGGAAGTAATGGAACCACCTAAACGCTGAAACCTAAGTGGTGTTTGAATTAAAAAAACAAATTCAAAACTACAAATCATTATTTCCCTTATAACTGTGTTTAGTTATGATGGCAAAGAACAGGATTTGCATGTACAGTAATTTCCATATTAATCAAATGTGTGTATACATATTGAGTATGTGCAGTTTTTATCTCTTTTTTCCTATATGAGGTTGTTCTGATTATTTTTATTAAAATATAATTTTATGTCTATACTAATCTAATAAAATAAATGGGCTTTTATTTTGTATGTTTTCATTTAATTTTTCTAGCAATTTATTTTTATTGTCTTTTGCAAAAGAATTAGACTGTGATGGAATGGAAATTACCAAAAAAAAAAAAAAAAACCTGACCACAGTAAATTGCAAAACACTAATCTAGCTCACTCATGCATGGTATATATATATTAGGTTTAACCAGATGAAACTGCCAATAATCTACCATTTTGACCTTCAAATGGCAGATGTAATATATGGATATTTATTTTACTATTAGTCTTTAAAGACCAGTTTCAAATAGTGGATGTAACAAAGCCTCTGTTCTGACACGTATACACTTTGATCCTAGATAAGCCCCTACACTCTTATTCTGGACCTATTTACTCTTGTGTTACATACAACTCGCTAAGGCTTGGTTTGTTTTCTCCAGTATTCAACACAATTTGAAATGGGAACAAGAGTTGCTACAGGTAAACTCACTGGCAACAGTATGAAATATCAACTAGAGGAGAGACAGAAAAACTACAAAAAGTTGAAAATGGCTATTTGGGGCTATTTAGTGATGGGGCAAATACCTTGCTATTTCTCAATAGACCCTAGAAACATCACTGTACCCACTTATATTTAAAGTCCTGAGTAATCAATAAAACAACAATTTACACTGGTTACATTGATGGGGGGGTTTATAACACATTTCTGATTCAAAATGCCAAATACACAGTTTTCGAGTTTAAAGATTTAAATCCTCAGTTCTCCAAAGAATTCATCCATTTGGACAATTTTAGTCCCAAGTGAATAATTTCTACATGACAACAGAACAGAAATTGATAGAATTCAGATATTATCATTAGACAGACTAAGCATTAAGACATACACACAAACACATACACACACACACATGTTTTTCCACAAAAAACCTTGGGTATAACATTAATCACAATCAGCAGTTTTCCTTCTATTCAAATTCAGCTTCCAGGAAGATCAAAGCTGTTAAAATAACAAGGCTCTGAATGATTGCCTTGCTAGAACCTAGTTAAACCTGATTGAGATGGTCAGACCCAAGCTGTCATGTGTCCATTCATTTGTAACCTCCTTAGTATGTACTTGATATGAGAAAAAATGATGCTATCGTTTATTACAATGTAAAATAATATTACAATGGGTTGGGGAAATCAATTACACCCAAGCCCCCTATAACTGTCCATACAATATCAACCTTGGATGGCCAATTGAGAGCAGCTCCTCTACCCATGTCCCAGCTGGGTGGACAAGTGCTATTGGCCTGGAGCCAGGTCATTCTGGATGCTACATAAGGAAGAATGGGATAGGTCAGGGGACAAGATTGGAGGGGTAGATTGCAGTTAGGTAACTGCTGTAAACTCAGAGAAGAGACCATAGTTGACTCAAATAACACAGGTTTGAACTGCAAAGTTCTGCTTACATGTGGATTTTTTTCAACAAATATATTAGAAAAGTTTTTGGAGATTTACAATAATTTGAAAAAAACAAACCCACAGCTGAGAAATACTTTAAAAATTAAGAAAAACGTATGTCATGAAGGCATAAAATATGTAGTTATTAGTCTATTTTACCATTTACTACCATAAAATATACACAAATCTATCACAAAAAGTTAAAATTCATCAAAACACATGCAAACACTTATTCACAGTCAAGACAAATGTAACCAAATATAAGGATGCAGTATTAAATCATAACCATATAAAATTAACTGTAGTAATACTATACTATTGTAATAATTTTGTAGACACCTCCTGCTGCTACTGCAGTGAGCTGAAGTGTCACAAGTATGTGCTTCACACCATGTAACACTAATTATCTCCAAGTGAACATTTCATCATTCTAGTATATTGTGTGTCACAGTAAAAAGTGACCTCTTTTGGTTCATCATGCTTAAGTGTAACACCATTAACCTTAAATAACACCATGAGCACCATACAAAGTGCCACTAGTAAGTAATGCTGGAAATGTTCCCAGAAAGCAGAAAAAAAATCATAACATTACAAGAAAAAGTTGAATTGCTTGATATGCACCATAGATTGAGATCTGCATCTCCAGTTGTCTGCCTATTCAAGATAAATAAATCCAGTGTAAGGACCACTGTAAAATAAGAAAAAGAAATTCGTGAAGCTGTCAATTCAGCTATGCCAGTAGGTGCAAAAATTTTGCACTTTTTCCAAAACACCTTTCTGTCTCATATTGAAAATGCAACTTTTACCAGGCACGGTGGCCCACGCCTGTAATCCCAGCACTTTAGGAGGCTGAGTCAGGTGAGACCATCCTGGACAATATGGTGAAACCCTGTCTCTACTAAAAATACAAAACATTAGCTGGGTGTGGTGGTACACACCTGTAGTCCCAGCTACTCAGGAGGTTGAGGCAGAAGAATTGCTTGAACCCAGGAGGCGGCAGTTGCAGTGAGCTGAGATCGCACCACTGCACTCCGGTCTGGCAACAGAGTGAGACTCTGTCTTTAAAAGAAAGAAAATGCAGCTTTTATGCAGAGCAGGATTGCTATAAGAAAGGCATATCTATGGGCTTGAATATAATTAGAGAAAAAGTAAAGTCATTAAATAACAACTTAAAAAAAAAGGTAGATGAAGGATATAAAACTGGAGAATTTAATGTCAGCAAAGGATGGTTTGATAATTTTAGAAAGAGGTTTTGCTTTAAAAATGTCAAGATAACAGGAGAAGCAACTTCTGCTGACCAAGAGGTGAGTTCCCTGATGCCATTAAGAAAATCATAGAGGAGGAAGGTTATCCATCTGAACAGATTTTTAATGTAGATGAAAGTGCCCTGTTCTAGAGAAAAAAAGAAATGCCACAAAGGATATTTATTAGTAAAGAAGAGAAGCGAGTTCCAGGATTTAAGACAGAAAGAGAGAGACTAACTACCATTTTGTGCAAATGCAGTCAGGTTTATGATCAGGATTGTTCTTATCTAAAAAACTGCTAACCCCTGAGCCTTGATGAGAAAATATAAATACCAACTATAAGTATTTTGTTTATACAACAAAAAGGCCTGAACAACAAGAACACTTTTTCTGGATTCGTTCTATTGATGTTTTGTCTCTGAAGTCAGGAAGTACTTTGCCAATAAGGGGTTGCCTTTTAAAGTTCTTTTGATATTGGACAATGCCCCTGGCCACCCAGAACCCCAGGAGTTCAACATCGAAGGCACTGAGATGGTCTACTTGCCCCCAAACACAAGGTCTCTAATTCAGCCTCTAGATCAGGGGATCATAAAGACCTTGAAGCTCATTGCACAGTATACTCTCTAGAAAAAATTGTCAACATTAGGGAAGTGAACCCTAATAGAACATTATGAAAGCCTGGAAGGACTACACCACTGAAGATGCCATCATTGTTATAGAAAAAGCCATGAAAGCCATCAAGCCCAAAACAATACCTTCCTACTGGAGAAAACCATCCAGAAGTTGTACATGACTTCACAGGATTAACAACAGAGCCAATCAAGGAAATCATGAAAGAAACTGGGTATGGCAAAAACATTGGGGTGGAGGGGGTGGGCGGTGAAGAGCTTCAAGATAGAGACTATGGAAATATTTAAGAGCAAATAGACACCACACTAGAGAAATTAACAGAAGATAGTTTGATGGAGACGAGTGCTTCCAAACCCGTGCCAGAAGATGAGGAAGATGTAGAAGCAGTGCCGGGAAACAAACTGACATTAGACAATCTGGCAGAAGCGTTCTGATCATTCAAGACTGCTTTGGACTTCTTTTAAGACATGGACTCTTCTATGTTACAGGCACTAAAACAAAAGGAAACAGTGGAAGAAGGATCGGTACCATATAGAAACATTTTTAAATAAATGTAAAGCACAAAAGTCTAACAGAAATTATGATGTATTTCCATAAAGTCACCCTGAAGGTGCCTGCCTCTCCTGCTCCCTCTACCTCTTCTGCCTCTAGCACCCCCAAGACAGCAAGACCAACCCCTCCATTTCCTCCTCAGCCTACTCAGCATGAAGACAACGAGGATGAAGGCCTTTAGGATGATCCACTTCCACTTAATAAATAGTAAATATATTTTCTCTTCCTTATGATTTTCTTAATATTATCTCTTCTCTAGCTTACTTTATTGTAAGAAAACAGTACACAATATATACATAACAGACAAAAGATGTGTTAATCTACTGTCTATGTTATTAGTAAGGCTTCTGGTTAATAGAAGACTATTAGTAGTTAAGTTTGGGGGAAGTAAAAAGTTTTATGAGGGTTTTTAGACTGTGCACCCCTAGCCCTCACTTTGTTGCAGGGTCAACTCCATACTGTAATAGTCTAAACTAAGGAAAGGCATAAGAGTGTTCTCAGGAGATAAAACCACAGAGCTTGAGGGTTGAATGAAAGAGCAAAGGAGCTAAGGATGACTCCCAAGTTTCTGGCTTAAGCAAATGGAAAGACGGTGGGGCATTCACTGACATTTTGAGAAAATAGATTTAGGGAGAAAAATAAGTTTCATTTTTGACATGTTTCTTAAGATAATTTGTGAGATACCAAAATTAAGATATCCAGAATGGATATTATTTTCTTACTTAGAAAAGACATAAAAGTTTGAGGAGTATTTAGAATCTCAGTGTTTCACACCTCATTCCTAAGTTATTTTTATATGATGGAAAGAGCTGATATATACATAGCCCATATTTTGGTACCAAATCTGCTACAAACTAGCTGTATGACTAGAGAGATCACCGAACCTTTCTCAGCTTCTGTTTCCATAGGAGATAGAAAAACTTGCCCTCACTTATTCACAGGGTAGGTAATTCAACTATGAGCATTTTGAAAATGAAAGGGGGAAACCAATGTCTGGAGTTACTATTGTCTCTTTTAAATTAAAAAAAAAACAAAAAAACAAAAAAAAAAAAAACAAGCTATTTATTTTCTGTGCTTTCATGAGGATATCATTCCTAAAACAGAAGAAGGCAAGATTAGAAGAGTTTTACACTTTCAAAACAGAGTTTTACACACACCAAAAAAGTTTTAAAGGAGCCATTTTACTGCAATTATTTTTAAAGAGCTCAGTATCAATTTTAAGAAATCCAGCAACTCACAGGTTTTAAATGAAAAGAATAAACCCTCCTGAGTTCTCATTTTCTGAGAGCTTTTCACATTTTAAGAATTAAACCACTCAGCACAGATCTTTCTGTTACCATTTTGAAGATGTTGGAAGTATTAAACATAAAAGCTGTGATTGTTAAAGAAAATACTTTGTAACACAAAAAGAGATGATAGCATAAATGTTTTGTGTATATGCTTTTAAATCAGAAGTTCTGAGTTCTAATTCTGTCTCCATCAGTTCATAGCTATCTGAATTTAAACATTAAAATTAAACATTATTTAAATATTCTGACCCCCCATGTTTTTCTATTCTGTGAAATATAAATAATAATCATATTATCCTCAGGGAGTAGTTAGGATTAAATGAGACAGTATATGCAAAGCACTTAGCACTGTGCAAAAGAGTTTGAGAGTTATTAGATATGTCATAAAACCAGAATGAAAAATGGTTAAGAAATACATGTAAAGCTGATTGGCCTCCATAGTAATCAAATTAACAGAGTTTTCATTTTGTTGCTAATAACATTCAGTGATGGCAAGGTCAGAGAGAGAGGCATTCTATTCATAAGCGTAAATGGATACAACTTTTCAGGAAAAAAATTTTGAAATATGCTGGCAAAAGCCTTAAAAATGTTTACACCAGATGCAGTGGCTTGTACCTATAATCTCAGCTACTCAGGAGGCTGGGGCAGGAGAATTGCTTGAGCCTAGGAGGTTGAGGTTACATGCACTCCTGTCTGGGTGACACAGCCAGATCTTGTCTCTTAAAAAAAAAAAAGTTATATTCTTTGACTCATTCCATTTTTAAGAATCACTTCTTAGAAAATAATCAAATATAGGCTGGGTGTGGTGACTCACTCCTGTAATCCCAGCACTTTGGGAGCTCAAGGCAGTTCGATCACTTGAGGTCAGGAGTTCAAGACCAGCCTAGGGAACATGGTGAAACCCATCTCTACTAAAAATATAAAAATTAGCCGGGTGTGGTGGTGTGTATTTGTAATCCCAACTATTCAGGGGGCTGAGAGGCACAAGAATCACTTGAATCCAGGAGGTGGAGGTTGCAGTGGGCTGAGATTGTACCACCACACTCCAGCCTGGGTGACAGAGCAAGACTCTGTCAAAAAAAAAAAAAAGAAAAAGAAAGAAAAGAAAAGAATCAGATATAAAGATGCAGAGTTACATTAAAAAAACAGAAACTACCTAAATGCTTAAGTCCAGAAAAATGTCTTAATAAATTATAGTACATCACCTTCTGTACTGATGCACTGAGATTCAGAGAAGGGCACGTCATCTCTGCGGTATCCTTACCAAAAATGCATAACCTGAACTGAATCACGAGAAAATGTCAAACAAACTCAAATTGAAGAACATTCTACAAAATAAACTGAGGTAACAAAAGACAAAAATGAAGGAACTATCCCCAAATAGAGAAAACTAAGGAGACACTACAACTGAATGCATGACATGGTCCTAGATATTAGTGGAACAATTCATGAAATGTGGGTAAGATCTGGAGATTAAAATATTGTATCATAGTTAATTTTCTGGTTTTGATTATTGTATATGATTATACAAGATATTAACATTTGCAAAAGCTGGCTGAAAAGTATACTAAAAATCTTTGTGCTATTTTTGCAACTTTGGGTGAGACAAATTATTTCAAGATGAAAATTTCTAAAATTAAAAAATTAAATAATGGCACATTCACACAGTGATTATGCAGCCATTTAAAAGGTTTGTAATTAATCTGAATGACATTGGAAAATGCTCACTACATAGCATTATCGGGAGGAAAAAAAAAAAGCCAGTTCACACAACTGAAAACTAAAGCCCAGAATGAATTCACTAAAATCTTGAGTGGTCATTTCTAAGTAGAAGATTACAGATGTTATATTCTTAATTTTTTAGTTTCATATTTCCCAACTTTTTCTACCATGAGCATTCACCACTTTTAAAATTGGGGGGAGGATGTTATTTTTAAACACACATCATGATTTTGCATCACAAAAATTCATTTAGACATATTTCTTCTCCTTGGTTTTAATAAAGAACATTTTTTCAATACTTTGAGTTTTCAAAACTATGATTTTGATAAGCCAACAATGAGCCTTGGCTTAAGTGAGTCTCTTAATTTGGCATCAGTAACCAAAAGTGCTTAATAGTTTCCCTAACCACTTGGAAATGAATTCTTGGCACTATGTCTTCTTAAGTTCTGTGGATCTCATGTTGAAACAGTTGCTTCATTTCCACTAAATAATTAGAACTATTCCCTAGGTCATCAGAGAAGCTCAAACCTATGCCCATCTGAATCCCAGTCAACAACAGAAGGAACAGAAACCTAATGATTTCTCCTCCTACTGTCACAAATCAAGAGAATGCGTTTGTGCTGAAGACTGGGAAATTAAAAAGAAAGGTTTTGCTGGGAGACAAGTCAAGGTGGCCACCAGGAATCTTGGACCCCTCGGCTTCAGATGACAATCTTCTGAGTAATCAGGATGTTTAGCAAGGCACACTTGAGGGGGCGTAAAGCATGGTTCCTATCTCAAAATACCTCCTCTGTGAGGTAATGTACATGACACTGTTGTGCACTTGTGTCTGTTCCTTCCACCCAGGCACTGGCCAAAAAAGCTGTATTTCCTTGGTTCTGGAAGAAGTTTTAATTCTAAAATTTACTGCCCCCACCCCCACTGGATTCAGAAAAGCACTACAGATGGGTACCTTGAAAAGAGAGGTGCAGGACTCCTGCAGCAAGTTCTGCCAAGCCATGGCAGTGCCATCTCTAGTGCCATCCTCCTTAGGCGTTCACCACTACCTGCTTGCCAGCATCAGCCTGACTTCTCAGGGTTATGAGTACATCCCCTCCTCCATGCCACAAGCACTCCCCTAACCCCATGCTGACAAGCTCAATGCCAGGCCCCACTTCAACTTTCCAGACTTCCAGCTCCTGCCACAAAGCCCAATTCCAGCCACAGTTCTGAGCTTTGTACATTGTTGCATCCTTACCCAGCTAGTCTTAGCTTTCAGTCACAACTGTATCCCTGCCATCTCTGCTTCAACGTCATCTCTGCAGGCCAAACATAACCCACCAGCTCCCAAGGCATGCAGTACCACTTGTTTAGTCACTCAGCCCATCGCTACCCGCCTGGACCCCCAGGGCCTCACCACTTGCCTCCTTAGCCTTCCGTGCCCCTCCCCTGGCCCACCTCCACCATCTGCCTTCCTACACTCTGCCTGTCAGGGGCCCAGTCTCCCCACTAGTTTATACCGTCCCCCATGTTCTGTTTTTATTTATGCCTGCCCTTGTTCCAGAAAAGACAAGACAAAACATACTATAGTCCTACCATGTTTTCTCAGGTGGGCTTCTTAAGCCATGTGGCTTCTTATTCTATTTGCCCTGTGAAGCACAGGGAACCAAAGACAACGTTTCTCTGTGACATCAATTCCTGCACCATCTAAGACAGGTCAACAGTAACGGCAGAGGCCATCCTCGTAGCTAAGGGAAAACAACGGCAAACCACTGATGTTGAACTACCAGCCAGAAGCCAGGTGAGATATTAAGACAGCAAAGCCACCAGCACCAGGACAGGAGCTCAGACCTCTTACCAGACAGATGCTGAGCTCCCGCTCCCCCTGCTGGACACCGAGGTCCTGGGGAGATGCTTCCAAAGTCCACAGTCCCGAGATGATCAGACACCCATGTTTGCCCCAAGAGGTACAGACTAAACATTAAAGAGAAGCCACACTTGCTAATCATATTTAATTATCTTCAGTGCCAAATTAGAGAAATAGAGTACCCCTCAATGGAAAAAGGTAGGTGCCATCTGTTAGGCAGACTGGCTCTGAGCCCCCATTCTGTCACATTCTAGTTAAGGTATTAGGAAAGTTATTCTGAGTGTCCCTGGGCCTTAGTTTCCCCAACTGTAAAACATAGATGACAATACCCACCCCATACAGTTAATATGAAGATTAAATGAGATAAATTGCAGGCATCCAGTTGTTATTGTCCCCACCAATTGGCACCTAAGTTCTCGGCACCCCAGTGGCTTCATCTATGTAATTCCAATAATACCTGCCCAGCCTACCTGTGAGAGTTGGTGGGGACAGATGAGAGAACAGACATTTGTCAAAGCACTCTGAAATCATTAAGTGCTATGCTAATTAAATTCATCAATGACAACAACACCTGTCTGGCACTTTGAAGAGACAGAGATGACAATGGTAGTTTTGATCTTTGTGGAGACTTGGAAATTTGTGGATGAAATAAGCATGCATGAGAATAACTGTACTTCAGATAGGAGACTGACTGGCATATTGGTAATAAATAAGAAGAATAAGAGGAATGAAGAGAAAAGAAAATTTGATTTGCCTGAGGTGGAGGGTCGAGCAAGAATCACAGATGACCTCATGAGTGTGTCATGCTGCAGCAGGTCATAAAGACAAGTAAGATTTCAGTAAGAGAGATGAGGAGAGGGCCTCCCAGACTCAGGAAAGAGTGAGGGCCATGATGCAGAGGAATGATGGTTCTGGGGATATGAAGAACTCCAGCTTGACCGCAGCCTGCAATGAGGTGCCACAGTGGAGAATGGGGTTATGATGACAGGTTGGGACACCATAGCGTTCTGTGGGATTGACCGTGACAGCCAGGCAGTGTGGAGCCATCTAGCTTTGTGAATAGCATGTCTGAGGAAGTTTACCAAAGACAATGTGAAGGCTGGCGTGAGATGGGGAGAACAGAGGCAAATACAGGAAGGAATCATGATTGCCAAAGAGAAATGGGGGCCTGAAGTGATTCAGCATGCACAGAGGAAAGAAGAGATCAAAGGAAGGGACAAATATAAATGGAAGGTATTACAACCATAGTGCTCATGACAAAGAACTACATTTATCACTCAGTTCCACATATACCAAAGGAAAATATCAGAAAGATGTCATAAGCTCAAATTAACAGTGATCTTTAGTAATTTACAAAAAGATAGAAGCAGTGAGATGAAGTAACACAAAGCACGTCTCTTACAGACTTCTAGAATTAACAGGGCACTAGTAGGAGGTGTGGTGCAATTACTTATCATCTGGGTAGGTAAATTTCAGGGGAAAATATTTCAGCAATATGTGTTTAATCAACATATAATTTGATATCTGCTTTTGACCAGGAAGTTCAATAATGTCTTACAAATTGTGTTATGTTTCAGCATATCAAGTTCTGCTTGTAGCTCACTCACAATCATCCAGCACAATGGGGAATTTATCTTGCTGGTATTTCCAGGGAGATTGGGAAACAGCCAGTACAGATCAAACCTTTTCACATCATCATGCTATTCACTCCACTGATTAGAGATAACAAAGACAAACACAATAGGGAATGGTCAATTTATAACAACAAGGACGAGGCTCATGTTTCTTCAGCATACTTCCTAACTTGTTAGCAATAATTACCACATATTAAAATAAGCCAGGCTGGGCACAGTGGCTCATGCCTATAATTCCAACATTTTGGGAGGCCAAGGCAGGAGGATCGCTTGAGACCAGGTGTCCAAGAACAGCCTTGGCAACATAGTGAGACTCCATGTCTACTAAATAAATAAATAAATAAAAACAAATAGCTGGGTGTGGTGGCATGTACCCATAGTCCCAGCTACTCTGGAGGCTGAGGCCAGAGGATCACTGGAGGCCAGAATCATAGCCTGTGAGCTATGATTACACAACTGCACTCCAGCCTGGGTGACACAGTGAGACCCTGCCTCTAAAAACCAATAAATAAAATAAAATAAGCCATTTCATTAAGCATATGCTCCCAAATTAAGATGCCTGGTTCCTTATTCCATGACAACTTCAGGGGAAAACATATTTTTCCATTTTTTGGAAGTTTTAAGTCATATATGCTCAATGTAGAAAACAAAACCAAAAATAACAGCATCCTTTGTATGTTTTATTATTTGTAAAAAAAATTTAAAAAAAGAAAGAAGAGCTAATATCCTCCAGTATACCAAGATTAAGATCAATATTTACTCATTGTTAATCTTTGAGAATACTTCCTTCTAGTTTTATTTCTGTGCTTTTTAAAGAAACATGTTAAGATTCGATTACATTTGAAGCTCTGAATTCAGGGCTAAAAAAAATTAAATTACAAATATAAATATGTTGCATTCTTGTGTTTTGTTTTGCTCATCATAACAAATATTTCTCCCATTGTTGAAAGCTGGAAGAGTCCACTCAGAATCCATATTTCTTTAACAAGATAAAGAAGCTAATGTGTATTAATTTAGTAGTGTAATGGGGACTTCCAGTTTCCAGTCCAACATTTAAAGAGCTTGGAAGTCATTGTTCTCATCTTCATGAGAAAATGACCTTGTGTAATTCCCTGTTTCTGAGTGTGGGATGGATCTAGTCATTTGCTTCTAATGAATCAAATAGGGCAAAAGTGATATACCACTTTTGATATTAGGTTACAAAAGACTGTAACTGACTTCTGTCTTGCTAAATCTCTCCCTCTCTTTCTCTCTGGTTCTTTTTGCTGGCTTGTTCTGATGCAAGCAAGCTGCCACGCTGTGAATTATCCTATGCAGAGGCCCACATGGCAAGGATAGAGTTTAAAATAAGCAAAGGAATTCCCTAAACCTGAGGTTTGATGTCTTTCATTAATCCTGAAAAAAAATCTCAGTCATTATTAACAAAGGGCACAGACCAGGTATAAGATTCCAGTTGTCCTCTCCCAACAGAGTTGCACAGACAGTGCTAAATTCTCCCAGCAATGATGTGTGACAATAGATGTGAAGTGTCACCTACTAGAAAAGCTCACGCAAAGGTTGGTATCCAGGGCTTTTATGGAGCAACCACATGACTAAACTTAACAAGTAAGTCTCTAGTTGCCCTCAGAGGTCAAATTGATAAGGCAATGGCCTAGGCCCTCAGGCAAAAAGCAACAACAAAAACAGGTGTTCATCTTAAATTACATTGTTAATATATAATATCCAGAATGGCCCATGGCCTCAGGTATACAAATAAACTCTTATGGTGGGATTTTGCAAGGGCTTAGAGCTTATCAGGAGGTGGTCAAGGTCCAGTCCTAAAGACATTTGGAATGTGTGGTGTTTGGACAACCCAGGCCTGCTGCATTAACTCTTTACTGCCATCTGCCATCCTGCCTGCCTTTACTGACAGGAAGTCATCAAGGAAATAGTTGCCTAGATAGCAAAGAGCTCACCAGATGATATTGGAACTGGGTGCAGTGCTCCCTGGTGCTGTGTGCCCCTTCCCTACGCAGGCAATATGCCCTCAGTAGAACATGTGCTAGAATATGGCCATTCAAGCAGGAAGGGTATCAGTGTTCCTAGCAACGTGGCTGAAGAGTCCATCAGTGAGAAGATCTTGCAGGAGGTTCAAGCCCAGGTAAGGTGTTAGGTAGATTGTGAGTTTACTGCCCTAGAGTGGCAGTGTGATGCAGATAAATGAATTGTAGGCTTAGAATGAGGACACCTGAGCCTGTCATTTTGTCCAACTGACTTTAGGGTCCTCATCTGAAGTATTTTCCTATTTATAGATGGGAGGCAATATTGCATAGCAAGCAAGAGTGCTGGCAGGGCAAGTTCAGTGGGCAACCAACTTGTGCAGACACAGAGAGCCCTGTACTCAAAATAACCCTAACTGTGGTTTAATGCTCTGCTGTCACCATCTTGAAATTCTTAACAACATCCAAACAAGGAGCCCCATATTTTTTTCACAGAGCCCCATAAATTATGTAGACTCTCCTGGTGCCAGGTCTGGAGTCAGTCTATGGGTTCAAATCCCTGATCTATCATTTTCAGATGTATGAACTAGGGCATAACAGCTGATACCTTTTAGACTTGTTTCCTTGTCTGTAAACAGGATTTTAAAAGACTGTTGTGAAGATTAAGGAAATAATATGTGGAAAAATATAGCATTGTACTATACATAAATATAGTCATTCCTCAGTATCCACGGGGGATTAGTCCTAGGACCCTCTCAAGTGCCAAAATCCATGGACACTCAAGTTCCTTATATAAAATATTTATACATAACCTATGTACTATCCTCCCATGTACTTGAAATCATCTCTGGATTACTTATAATACCAAATACAATGTAAATGCTATATAATATTTGTTATACTGTATTTTTTAATTTGTTGAGTTTTTTTTTAAATTTTACCAAGGAGGCCTGAGAGCCTAGAAAATTTTGTATTATTTTTCATCATTGTATTTTTTTTTATTGTTGAGGGTGGTTTTTGTTGTAGTTTTCAATGCATGGTTGGTTGAATCCATGGATGTGGAACCCATGGATACAAAGGACCAACTTTAGTCATAAGTGGTAACTATTATTTGTTCTCAACAATAATAAATAACAGTAAAATAATATAAATAATAACAATAAACAATAATAACAGCTATCTATTGCTGTGTAACAAATTACCCCAAAACTCAGTGGCTTAAAACAACAACATTTATTATTTCATGGTTTCTGTGGGTCAGAAATGCCAGTGCAGTTTAGCTGGATCCTCTGGCTCAAAGTCTCTCACCAGACTGCAACCAAGATGTCAGCCAAGGCTATAGTCATCTTAAGGTTTAACTGCAGAAGAATCTGATGCCAAGCTCATGCACGTGGCTGTTGGCAGGATTCCTAGTAGGCTGTCAGAATGAGGGCCTCAGTTCCTTGCTGCCAGTTGGCTAAAGGACACCCTCTGTTCCTTGCTATGTGGCTTTCTCCTTAGGACAATTCACAACATAGCAGCTTGCTGGCATCAGAACAAGCAAGTAAGAAGAGCCAGGGAGAAAGATTGAATCAGACAGAAGTCACAGTCTTTTGTAACCTAATATCAAAAGTGGCATAGCATCACTTTTGCTATATTTGATTCGTTAAAAGCAAGTGACTAGATCCATCCCACACTCGAGGGGATTACACAAGATCATTGTTACAAACTGAACAGAATCATCCTAAAACTTATGTGTTGAAGTTCTAACCCCCAGTACCTTAGAATGTGACTATAATTGAAGATAAGGTCTTAAAAAGGGTAATAGGGCTAATGAAGGTACATAGGTGTGCCTAATTCCAATATGACTGGTGTCCTTATAAGAAGAGGAAGGGGCTGGGTGCAGTGGCTCATACCTGTAATCCCACTTTGGGAGACTGAGGTGGGATGATAGCTTGAGCCTGGGAGGTTGAGGCTGCAGTGAGCCAAGATCACGCCACTGCACTCCAGCCTAGGCAACAGAGCAAGACCCTGTCTCAAAAAAAAGAAAAATAGAAAAGGATACCAAGGATGCATGTGCCAGTGGAGAAGCCAGGTAAGGACACAGTGAGAAGATGGCCACCTACAAGCCATGGAAAGACACTTCAAGAGAAACTAAAACTGTCAACAGGTCTGGTTGGACTGGTTTGATCTTGGACCTCTAGCCTCCAGAACTGTGAGAAAATACATTTCTTATTTAAGCCACCCAGTCTGTAGTATTTTGTTGTAGCAGTGCTGATGAAAAGAGCCAAACACTGTAAAATATTGTAAGAGATTTATTCTGAGCCAAGTATGAGTGACCATAGCCAGTGACGCAGTCCTCAGGAGGTCCTGAGAACATGTGCCCAAGGTGGTCCAGGTACAGCTTGGTTTTATATATTTTAGGGAGGCATGAAACAGCAATCAAGTACATTTAAGAAATGCATTGATTTGGGCCAGGCGTGATAGCTCACGCCTGTAATCCCAGCACTTTGGGAGGCCGAGGCAGGCAGATCACAAGGACAGGAGTTCAAGACCAGCCTGACCAACATGGTGAAACCTTATCTCTACTAAAAATATAAAAATTAGCCAGGTGTGATGGCACGTGCCTGTAATCCCAGCTACTCAGAAAGCTGAGGCAGAAGAATTGGTTGAATCCAGAAGGCAGCCATTGCAATGAGCCAAGATCACACCACTACAGTCCAGCCTGGGCAACAGAGCGAGAAAGAGAGACAGGAAGGGGGAGGGGGAGGGGGAGGGGGATGGGAAGAGGGAGGGGGAAGGGAGGGAGGGGGAAGGGAGGGAGGGGGAAGGGAGGGAGGGGGAAGGGAGGGGAGGGGGAGGGGAGAGGAGAGGAGGGGGAGGGGAGAGGAGGGGGAGGGGAGAGGAGGGGGGGAGAGGAGGGGGAGGGGAGAGGAGGGGGAGGGGAGAGGAGGGGGAGGGGAGAGGAGGGGGAGGGAAGAGGAGGGGGAGGGGAGAGGAGGGGGAGGGGAAGGGAAGAGAAGGGAAAAAGAAAGGAAGAAGGAAGAAAGGAAGGAAAAAGAAAAAAGAAAAGAAAAGAAAGAAAAGAGAGAGGGGAAAGAAGGAAGGAAGGAAGGAAGCGAGCGAGGGAGGGAGGGAGGGAAGGAAGGAAGGAAGGAAATAAAAGAAAACAAAAGAATAAAAGAAAAGAAAAGAAAAGAATGAATTTGTCTCCAACTTCCCATTCCAGCCATGACAGAGTAAGTGGTATTAGACTTAGCTTTCCTACCATAAACTGGCCAAAATAGAAAAAACAATTTTCAGGGATTGGACACCAGTTAAAACAGTTATGATGTTTGAAAGAAACCAAACGAAGTGAGCTTCACATCCTCCCCTGCTTGAGAAGTTAAGTCCAAGTGGAAAGTTGCATTTGTATAGGGCAGAGGAAAGAGAAACCAGAATTTGTGCCTGCCACAGTGGCTGGGATTTGGAAGCCAGGTGCTGCAGAGCAGGGAATCACACAGAAGAGGACTTCAGAGATCAAACCCTGAAAGTTTATAGACATTCTTCTCAGGTCCTTGAGCCCAGACCATATGACCTGACTGTAGGGTAAGACACATAGGGTCCAGCAGAGAATAGCTGCTGCTAGGAAGCTGGAGAGCTAAACATATCTCAGAGGTCACACAGTGCTGGGAATGTAGTGGAGTTCTAATCCAGCCAGGGTAAAGAGATATTGGTGAATTCCCAGACTTCCAGATGAGTCACAAAGTGAAAAAGGTCATGTCCTAAGAATATAAATTACCCTCTAAGAGTAAGGATTACACCTGAGGAATAAGGTCAAAACTGAAGTAAATCCACCATAACAAAGCCTAAATCCAATTTTCGTCAGAATCAAAATTATCTGTCAGTAACTTAATTGCCAGCCAGAACAAAATTCAACATTCTTTGGAGGAAGTTAACATAATCCAGAGTTTCTATAAAATATCATTCATAATATCTAGCATGAAAAGTTTACCAGGTAAGAAACTGGTTAAAGTTACTAATAGCCAGCCAGGCACAGTGGCTCATACATGTAATCCCAGTGCTTTGGGAGGCTGAGATGGAGCATTGCTTGGGGACAAGAGTTTCAGACTAGCCTGGGCAACATAGCAAGTCCCTACCTTTACAAAAAACAAAAATAAAAAAATTAGCCGGCATGGTGGCACACAGCTGTAGTCCCAGCTACCCAGGAGGCTGAGGCAGGAGGATCACTTGAGCTGGGAGTTCAAGGCTGCAGTGAGCTATGATTGTGCCACTGTACTCCAGCCTGGATCACAGAGCAAGACCCTATCTCTAAAAAAAAAAAAAATGTTTTAATTTTATTTTTTTAAGTGACTAGTAGCCAAGAGACGGAAGCAGGTAGAAATGATCCAGATATTGAAGTTAGCTAGAAAGACTTCAAAATAACTATAATTAATATGTTAAAGAGGAGTAAAGATTGACAATGAAAATGAAAAGATGAAGTATAAAATCAGAGAATTAGAATCTTTTTTAAGAGAATTAAGTAGACATTCAATACTTGTAAAATACAATATCAGAAATTAAGAATTGATCAGCTGGATTCACAGTACAAAAGAAAACAAGATTAATTAATTTGAAGACAGGTCAAAGGAATATATCCAAAATAAAACACAGAGAGAAAAAATGACAGTCACCTTAAATATATTATTTGGGAGATACTCCCCTCATTCACTTCCCTTTTTATTCTCCTTTCTCCCAGGCAACTTATTTTTTCTAATAAGAAAAAGTAGGTGGGAGTGGGATGTAAAATAATACTTGGCTATGGCCGGGCACGGTGGCTCATGCCTGTAATCCCAGCACTTTGGTAGGCCAAGGCGGGCAGATCACCTGAGGTCGAGTTCGAGACCAGCCTGACCAACATGGAGAAACTCCATCTCTACTAAAAATACAAAAAAATTAGCTGGGCATGGTGGGACATGCCTGTTATCCCAGCTACTTGGGAGGCTGAGGCAGGAGAATCACTTGAACATGGGAGGTGGAGGTTGTAGTGAGCTAAGATCACGCCATTGCACTCCAGCCTGGGCAACAAAACCAAAACTCTGTTTGGGGAAAAAAAAAAAAAAAACTTGGTTGGGCACAGTGGCTCACACCTGTAATCCTAATACTTTGGAAGGCCAAGGTGGGAGAATCCCTTGAGCCCAGGAATTCAAGACCAGCCTGGGCAACATAGGGAAACTCCATCTCTACAAAAAACACAAAAATTTAGTTGTGTGAAGTGGCATGTGCCTGTAATCCTAGTTACTCAGGAGGCTGAAATGAGAGGATCCCTTGAGCCTGGGCATTCTAGCCTGGGCAATAGAGTAAGACTCTGTCTTAAAAATAAAATAAAATAAAAATTTAAAACAAAATATACCAAGAGAAGCTTGGGAAAAAAATTTTCTCTAATCAAAGCCAAAAGACAAACTGGAAAAATACCAACCACTCATATCAGGTATAATTTCTGTAAAACATAAAAGGATCTACATGCTGGGTGTGGTGGCTCACACCTGTAATCCCAGAACTTTGGGAGGCTGAGGTGGGAGGATTGCCAGAGTCCAGCAGTTCAAGATCAGCCTGGGCAACATGGTAAGACCCTATCTCTATTATTTAAAAAATAAATAAATAAAAGGACCTGTACATCAATATGAAAAAGGCCAACATGCCAACAGAAAATGCAATAAAGGAAACACAATGGTTCTCAAATATATGAAAAGATTATCCATCTCACTCAAAGAAAAATAGTAACTAAATCTATAAAACACCATATTTCATCAGTTTGGAATGACCATTAAGTTTGATAACACATGAGTCTGCAAAGGTATGGATAAAAGGGCCTCTCACTAGAGTTTTCAGAGATCTACACTCCCAAACATACATCACTCTGCCATTCCTAGAGTCTGCCTTTTCTCCTCCTGATCCAAGACAGCTATCACCCAGTCATTTCACATCCATTTCAAGAAACATACTTCCCTTTCAGGAAGACTTACCCAAAGTACCACACAACTGATTACATCTCAATTATCAAATATTAGTCATAGAGCTATATCTAACAGCAAGCCTGGGAACCTTGTAGCTTGGTTGCCACATAACCAGCTAAAAGTGACACTTTGCAAGACAGCAACAGAAATGGATTTAGCAATTAACACTCTCTGCCATGTCTACTTCTTTGATTGCCAAATATTGATACACACTTTCTCATATACAGAACACAATGAATCTCTCCTAGGGATACAATTCTCAAATTTCATCCAGATACTGCATCTAGGTCAAAGTTCAGGAACTCTGGGAAATGTGTACCTTCCGTGTGGTACAGACAGCACCTCATGGTCCAGCAATCAAAAAACTTAAAAATGAGTTAACTGCCCCCAAATTACCCAACATACAAAGGTGGAGTAGGAGCAAGATTAAAACATTGAGGCCAGGCACGGTGGCTCATGCCTGTAATCCTAGCATTTTGGGAGGCCGAGGCAGGTGGATCAGCTGAGGTCAGGAGTTCCAGACCAGCCTGACCAACATGGAGAAACCTCGTCTCTACTAAAAATACAAAATTAGCTGAGTGCAGTGGCACATGCCTGTAATCCCAGCTACTTGGGAGGCTGAGGCAGGAGAATCACTTAAACCTGGGAGGCAGAGGCTGCAGTGAGCCGAGATCGAGCCATTGCACTCCAGCCTGGGCAACAAGAGCAAAACTCTGTCTCAGAAAAAAAAAAAAAAAAAGTAAAACATTGAAACTGCCCACCAGGAAAGGGGAGAAAGGAAAGCCTGCTATAGTCACTGATCTGCAGCAATATTAAATCTTATAGGGCAGGAAGAGTGACTTCCTTCCCAGGCAGTATCTGGGGACTTCAGTTGTGCTCTCTGGGAAACTCCTTTGGAGGCTTCTTCTTTTGCTCTCTGAGGTTGTTTCTTGTCCACTATCTTCTGTGGCCTCATCTTAAATAGGCATTAGGGAGTGCCAGGGAGCTGCTGACCTTCCATAGCTCACTCTTTTTTTTTTTTTTTTGAGACGGAGTCTCGCTCTGTAGCCCGGGCTGGAGTGCAGTGGCCGGATCTCAGCTCACTGCAAGCTCCGCCTCCCGGGTTTACGCCATTCTCCTGCCTCAGCCTCCCGAGTAGCTGGGACTACAGGCGCCCGCCACCTCGCCCGGCTAGTTTTTTGTATTTTTTAGTAGAGATGGGGTTTCACGGTGTTCACCAGGATGGTCTCGATCTCCTGACCTCGTGATCTGCCCATCTCGGCCTCCCAAAGTGCTGGGATTACAGGCTTGAGCCACCGCGCCTGGCAGCTCACTCTTTATTAGTGGTTGTATTAGTCGGTTTTCTCACTGCAGATAAAGACATACCTGAGACTGGGCAATTTACAAAAGAAAGAGGTTTAACTGGACTTACAGTGAGACATGACTGGGGAGGCCTCATAATCATGGTGGAAGGCAAGAAGAAGCAAGTCATGTCTTACATGAATGGCAGAAGGCAGAAAGAGAACTTGTATAGGGAAACTCCCATTTTTAAAACCATCGATCTCATTAGACTCATTCACTATTATGAGAACAGCACATGATAGACCTGACCCCATAATTCAATCACCTCTCACCGGGTTCCTCCCACAACACATGGGAATTGTGGGAGTTACAATTCAAGATGAGATTTGGGTGGGGACAGAGCCAAACCATGTCATTCCACCCCTGGCCCGTCACAAATCTCATGTCCTCACATTTGAAAACCAATCACGCTTTCCCAATAGTCCCCGAAAGTCTTAACTCATTTCAGCATTAACTCAAAAGTCCACAGTCCAAAGTCTCATCTGAGACAAGGCAAGTCCCTTTCGCCTATGAGCCTGTAAAATCAAAAGCAAGTTAGTTACTTCCTAGATATAATAGGGGTACAGGCATTGGGTAAATACAGTCATTCCAAGTGGGAGAGATTGGCTGAAAAAAAGGGGCTACAGGTCCCACACAAGTCTGAAATCCAGCAGGGCAGTCAAATCTTAAAGGTCCAAAATGATCTCCTTTGACTCCATGTCTCACATCCAGGTTATGCTGATGCAAGAGGTGGGTTGCCATGGTCTTGGGTAGCTCCGCCTCTGTGGCTTTGCAGGATACAGCCTCCCTCCCGACTGCTTTCATGTACTGGCATTGAGTGTCTGTGGCTTTTCCAGGTACATGGTACAAGCTGCCAATGGATCTATCATTCTGGGGTCTGGAGGATAGTGGCCCTCTTCTCACAGCCCCACTAGGTGGTGCCCCAGTAGGGACTCTGTGTGGGGGCTCCCACCCCACATTTCCCTTCTGCACTGCCCTAGCAGAGGTTCTCCATGAGGACCCCACCCGTACAACAAACTTTTGCCTGGGCATCCAGGCATTTCCATAGATCTTCTGAAATCTAGGCAGAGGTTCTTAAACCTCAGTTCTTAACTTGCGTGTGCTCACAGGATCAACGCCACATGAAAGCTGCCAAGGCTTGAGGCTTCCACCCTCTCAAGCCATGGCCTGAGCTCTATGTTGGCCCGTTTCAGCCATGGCTGGAGCAGATGGAATACCGGGCACCAAGTCCCTAGGCTGCACACAGCACGGGGACCCTGGGCCCAGCCCATGAAACCACTTTTTTCTCCTATGCCTCTGGGCCTGTGATGGGAGGGGCTGCAGCAAAGGTCTCTGACATGCCCTGGAGACATTTTCCCCATTGTCTTGGTGATTAATATTTGGCTCCTTGTTGCTTATGCAAATTTCTGCAGCCAGCTTGAATTTGTTCTCAGAAAATGGGATTTTCTTTCTATTGCCTTGTCAGCCTACAAATTTTTTGAACTTTTACGCTGTTTCCCTTTTAAAACTGAATGCCTTTGACAGCACCCAAGTCACATCTTGAATGCTTTGCTGCTTAGAGATTTCTTCTGCCAGACACCCTAAATCATCTCTCTCAAGTTCAAAGTTCCACAAATCTCTAGGGCAGGGGCAAAATACCACCAGTCTCTTTGCTAAAACATAACAAGAGTCATCTGTGCTCTGGTTCCCAACAAGTTTCTCATTTCCCTCTGAGACCACCTCAGTCTGGACGTTATTGTCTATATCATTATCTGTGTTTTGGTCAAAGACATTCAACAAGTCTCTAGGAACTTCCAAACTTTCCCACATCTTCCTGTCTTCTTCTGAACCTTCCAAATTGTTCTAGCCTCTGCCTGTTACACAGTTCCAGAGTCACTTCCACATTTTGGGGTATTTTTTTCAGCAGTGCCCTACTCTACTGGTACCAATTTACTGTATATGTCTGTTTTCACGCTACTGATGAAGACATACCTGAGACTGGGCAATTTACAAAAGATAGAAGTTTAATTGGAATTACAGTTCCACATGGCTGGGGAAGCCTCACAATCATGGTGGAAGGCAAGGAGTAGCAAGTCATGTCTCACATAGATGGCAGCAGGCAAAAAGAGAGCTTGTGGGCCGGCACGGTGGCTCATGCCTGTAACTCCAGCACTTTGGGAGGCCAAAGTGGTTAGTAGTTTGAAATCAGCCTGGCCAACATGGTGAAACCCCATCTCTACTAAAAATACAAAAAATTAGCTGGGCATGATGATGCATGCCTGTAATCCCAGCTACTTGGAGGCTGAGACAGGAGAATCACGTGAACTCGGGAGGTAGAGGTTGCAATGAGCCAAGATGGTGCCACTGCACTCCAGCCTAGGCAACAGACTGAGACTCCATCTCAGAAAAAAAAAAGAGAGAGAGAGAGAGAGAACTTGTGTAGAGAATCTCCCATTTTTAAAACCATCAGTTCTCATGAGACTCATTCACTATCATGAGAAGAGTGAATAAAAGAGCCACTCCCATAATTCAACCACCTCCCACTGAGTTCCTCCCATGACACATGGGAATTGTGGGAGTTACAATTAAAGATGGGATTTGGGTGGGGACACAGACAAACCATATTAACGGTGCAAGTTTAAGTTTTCTTGAGAAGAAAAGTGTTTTTTCTCACCCTGTTTCCATGCCCCTTTCCTTATTTTCTCATCTGGGCTATCCTTGAGGCAGGAGGAAAAAGAAGAGAAAGTGCTGCTGCGTACTTTTTTTTAACTCAGTTTTGAGTAAAACTCCAAGATTATTATTCACCTTTTAATATCCTTATAACTTTGCTTCTGACAGAAAAGGAGAGCATCAGCTAAAATTTCCCATATTAGTTTATCTATGTCAACATCAATATTTTTAATATTTAATTTAAAAATCCCCCTGGACTGTTCAGCAGAGAAAAACCAAAATTACACATTTATTGAGCATCTACCATGTATGGTACACTAAGGATACGAGGTTCAAGAGATCCTGGTCCCTATCTTGGTGTGGTGGTTACAGGATATACTCAATTGGCAACACTTAACAAATTGCATGTGCATTTAAGATCTGTTCATTGTGGCTGAGTACGGTGGCTCATGCCTATAATCTTAGCACTTTGGGAGGCTAAAGTGGGTGGATCACCTGAGGTCAGGAGTTTGAGACCAGCCTGAGCAACATGGTGAAACCCTGTCTCTACTAAAAATACAAAAATTAGCTGGGCGTGGTGGTGGACACCTGTAATCCCAGCTACTCAGGAGGCTGAGGCAAGAGAAACACTTGAACCCAGGAGGTGGAGGTTCCAGTGAGCTGAGATCACTCCATTGCACTCCAGCCGGGATGACAGAGCGAGACTCCGTCTCAAAAAACAAAAAAAGATCTGTTCATTGTTTTGCATGTAATAGACACAATAAAAATGTAGGCTATTTAAGGAAAGATCAGAAAAATAAATGTTTAGTGTTTACTATTGTTAACACATTAATTTCAAAGAAGTTAAATTTACGGCCAGGCACAGTGGCTTACACCAGTAATCCCAAAATGTTGGGAGGCTGAGGCGGGTAGATCACTTAGTTCAGGAGTTCAAGACCAGCCTGGGCAACATGGTGAAACTCGGTCTCTACAAAAAATATAAAAAATTAGCTAGGCATAGTAGCATACCCGGGATGCTTAGGTAGACAGATCACCTGAGCCCAGGAGGTCGAGGCTGCACTGAGCCATGTTCATGCCACCACACTCCAGCCTGGGTGACAGAGTAAGACCCTGTCTCAGAAAAAAGAGAAAGAGAAAGAAGTTAAATTTATGATACAAATTTGACTATTCTATGTGTATAATGTAAGGCACTGACTGTTGGGTAAGGTACATGGGCCCTCTCTATGGAACTTGAAATTTAGTTTTTGTAATTGTCTGTATACCATTTCATCCATTGTATAATTTTTTTTTTTTTTTTTTTTTTTTTGAGCCGGAGTCTTGCTCTGTCACCCAGGCTGGAGTGCAGGTAATCTCGGTTCACTGCAACCTCCGCCTGCCAGGTTCAAGCAATTCTTCTGCCTCAGCCTCCTGAGTAGCTGGGATTAAAGGTGACTGCCACCACACACAGCTAATTTTTGTAATTTTTAGAGACAGGGTTTCACCATGTTGGCCAGGCTGGTCTCAAACTCCTGGGCTCAAGTGATCCACCCGCCTTGCCCTCCTAAAGTGCTGGGATTACAGGCCCAAGCCACTGCACCCAGCCTTCATCCATTGTATAAATTATTTTGAAAAGTAGCGCATACCAGTAATAGGACCATAAGCATCTGGTTAGCAGACTGGGTCCAAATCCGTTTTTCCTGTGCTTTGGAGAAAATTACCCATGGCTGTTTCATTTGCAAAATAGAGATAATGCCCAGGGTTGTTGTGGGGACTAAATGAATAAACTGCCAAGTCACAGTAAACATTCTCTCTCCCATGTCACCTCCTCCCAGCATCCTCTGATGTCAAGTCCTTGGCCAGGACTGCAGTTACCCATTATGACTAACATAGTGAAAAATATTAGCCCTTTATGATTCACATTATGCCAGTATCCAGTTCACAAAGCATTTTATACTTAATATGTATAATTCTATAATCCATCCGTTCATTTTCATTGAACACCTACCATGTGCCAGGACCTGTGCTAGGCTCCAAAATTACAGCAGAAGACACTGTCCTGTATTTATGGTGCTTACATTCTACAGGCAGGAGACAAGAAATATATATGTATGTATATATACATATACACACATATACATATGTTAAATTATAACTTTACATGTATATATCAGGTGGGTAAAACTTCTTTGAAGAAAAAGTGAGATTAAAGGAGAGAATGATGGGGAGGCAATGATAGAGACAGGAGACAGTCAAGGGTCCCCGGCAAAACCACACCTTCAAATCTAAAACAACCTGAAGGCTGAGGGACCGGACTGCTGGTCCCAGATGAAACCCACGACCCTGAGGGAGAACCGCCCCTGTTTGCCTGCCCTTTCCTGACTGGTTCTTTCGGAATAATGCCTACATGCACGCTGGGAAAATGGGGCGGGGCCATGGGAAGTTCACGCCTTATGCCAGGGGAGGAGGCTGGTCTTTTCAGCTTCTGTGTGTGGTGGCCTAGTGTTCAACCTGGGAGGTAGGGGCCTATTAGCAGAATGCCCTGTCACTTTGCTGAGGTTTTTTTTTCTTTTTTCCTTTTCGCCAATGAATCCAGCCCTCCTCTCCCTTCAATGTGTCCATGTGCCTAATTTCTCCTGGTCGTGACACAAAAACCTGGATTTAGCTAAACTAAGGAGCAAAACTTCTGCATCATTCTGGTGGCCCATATGGGGATCAAGGAAGGGTGAGTAAGATGTGAACAAAAAAATATTTTTCCCTTTCGCTTCTAAGCCTTTTCATTCTAGGACTTCTGAGGGTAGAGGAAACTGCATTCCCCCTGCCCCTCAATAGCCACAGGTATGCATGAGATGGATGGGCAAATGGCAGCTCCCCAGCACCCTTCTCCTCCCCGCTGGGGCTGAGGTGCATGGCCCAAGGGTGCCAGGAGACAGGCTGGGGCTGAGGCACATGGCCCAAGGGTGCCAGGAGGCAGAATGGCCAGCATTCGCCATCACACATCCACAGTGTCTTCCCCTCCCCTGACCAGGGGGTCCAGCTCTGTCAGACAGCAATTAAGTTAGTCTCCCTGTTGGAGGAACCTATTTGCATAAGAGGTTCTTCTCCATACTTCTTTTTTCTTTTCTCCACCCTTTCAGCAGTTAACACAGCCCTGCATTTAAGCTGTTTTTTTTTCTTTTCTCCACGAGGTCAGGAGTTAACTTTAATGCAAGAGGCTTTTCTTCTTTTTAGAAGACATTTTACTAGGCCAAGCCCCTAACTTAACAGTTTATATTATCTGTAAAGTTTTAATTATGAAAAAGGATTTGTGAGGTTGGTCTTAAGCTGTATCCAATCTGGTGTGCTTTGCATGTCTTTCTATATGGTCAGTAGCAAACTTTGCTGCAGGCCTCCATCTTGTTTTACATCCTTGCAAGTGTGACCTGTAGCCACCTGGCATTGCTTTGTTTTAGCTTTTGCCATTTTACAGTGGTGGCCCAGGTTCAATCCTGGCTGAGGGAATGAGTCTTTTCTAGTTTTATATCTGCATTACCTTTATCATTTGTTGATTCTCTTTCTCTCCATGAATCACCTTGGATTTTCCTTTCTCTGAGCACCTGGGAGGTCACCTTTAGTAAAGTTTGAAAGCCAGAAATATTGGCCACTTGGCCCAGCTAAAATTGGGTAACAAGGGATTTAAAAGGATTTTCTTAAAGAGTACTCAGCTTAATTAAAAGTGGATATCCAAGTTATAGGTATATTAAAAAGGCCTTTATATTTTTCTCTTCTTGGTTCTTGTTTTGCTGGAAAGGGGTTTTAGGGTTTTATCTCAGCCAACTGAATTATTTCTATTTTGCCTTGCCACTCTTAATACACACGAAGAGACAGACCTCTGTTTTCCTCATGGATCCCTCTCAAAATCTGTTTTTGCCTTCTAGCTGTACCTGTTTATTAGATCCTAAAAACTGCATGTTTTCCTAGCCTTGCTCTTGAAGGGCTCCACCCAGAGGCAAATAATCCAATTAGGAGGTTGCAAATGAAAAGTCTTATGGGCACTGGATTTTCTTTGCCTGTCTGTGTAGTTATATATGTTGTGTGTGATGTCTATTAAAAAGAGCTCTAATTAATTGACTGAAAGAAGGATTAGTGCTTGGATCAAATATTTTTTAAAGGGAAGATAAAAGCAGTGGTAACTTTTAGTTCACATGACTTTAGTCTCTGAGAAATAAAAATAGCCTTAAAGATTATTGGTAAAATGCAAATGCCATCAAAATGTAAATAGGTGGACAAAATTATTCAGATCAGATACTAGGTTTACAAAATGCTTTAAGGCTATAAACTGCTTTGTGGTTTTTGAGAACTGTTCGATTTGCCTGCTTCAAAACTGGTAAGGTCTGGGGACATGTGGAATTAACCACACCCTTAATTATGCCAGAAGTCAAAACTTGGCTGTACCTAGTACATAATTAAAACAACTTGCCAGGCGCGGTGGCTCACGCCTGTAATCCCAGCACTTTGGGAGGCCAAGATGGGCGGATCACGAGGTCAGGAGATCGAGACCATCCTGGCTAACACGGTGAAACCCCAACTCTACTAAAAATACAAAAAATTAGCTGGGCGTGGTGGCGGGCGCCTGTAGTCCCAGCTACTCGGGAGGTTGAGTCAGAAGCTCACTGCGGGGCTTGCAGTGAGCCGAGATCGTGCCCCTGCACTCCAGCCTGGGCGACAGAGTAAGACTCTGTCTCAAAATAACAACAACAACAACAACAACTTACCAGGTTTTACATTAAAGTTAAAAAATGCTAGGAGTTACCATTGTAACATGTAATTGAGACTACTGGAAATAGATTTGTGAGAAATACATGTGAGTTGTATAAGAACAGTAAAATGTGTTTTTAATAAAAGATTATAGGAAGGTGTGGAAATGTAAAATTCTTGCCTAAGGTTAAAGAATTGTTTTGAATTAGATAAAATAAAGCTAAAAGTTCAAACAAGTTGTGAAAGGAATGTAAAAATTAATCTTGCAAAAGAAATTCTGTGTGTGAACATATTGGCTAAATTCAAATATGGCTTTTCTGTAAATTAAACACTGAAATAAAAGCACAAGCTACTCAGCACCAATCTGCTCTTTAGCAAAATTTGTAAAAAGTTACAAAAGGTTTCTGCTTTCAAATTTCTTTCTTTTTTTTTTTCTTTTTGAGATGGAGTCTCACTTTGTCACTCAGGCTGGAGTACAGTGGTACAATCTCGGCTCACTGCAGCCTCTGCCTCCTGCGTTCAAGCAATTCTCCCGCCTCAGCCTCCTGAGTAGCTGGGATTATAGGCACCCACCACCATGCCTGGCTAATTTTGTATTTTTAGTAGAGACTGGGGTCTCATCATGTTGGCCAGGCTGGTCTCGATCTCCTGACCTCAAGGGATCCACCTGTCTTGGCCTCCCAAAATGCTGAAATTACAGGCTTCAGCCACCGTGCCCTCCCTGCATTTACATTTCTGAGTCATCATTTTGGCAAAATAAATAAGTTATGGTAATCTGGAATTTTATTTCATAGCATCAAGTGTTTTAAACCTCTAACATTTAACAGGCTTCCCAAAATCAAACTTCTATTTCAAAACTGTCTTTCCTGACACCTGGCTTTTGAATGCTATAGAGGGCCCCTGGAACATCCAGAAGAGAGGTAAACAGAATTACCAAACATGTCTAGGTACACGGGATTGCCAAAATGTTGTTTAATCTTCTTTAGGTTAGTGAATATTGATATATTAATGTTGATATTATTAATATTATATTAATATATTAATGTTGATATTACTATTATATTAATGTTGATATTATTACTATTAATATATTAATGTTGATGTTATGTTAATATATTAATGTTCATATTTTGGTAATATATTAATGATGATATATTAATATATTAATGTTGATATTACAATGTTAATATGTTAATGTTGATATTATGGTGTTATATATTAATGTTGATATTATTATGATAATATTACTGATATCAATATTATTGATATCAATATTGATTAATATTTATATTTATTAACATTAATTTTAATATTCACTAACCTGTATTGCCTATATTAATATAGGTAATTAACAGCTTCTTAATATTAAATACCTATATTAATATAGGTTTAGTGAATATTAATATATGTTCCAAAATTATATGGGATTTCTAAAATTCTAATGCCTGAGTATATGCTATCAATCACAATTAAGGTGGTTAAGTTATTGTAAACCACAGAAATAAACCAAATTTCTTTGTCAATCATGTTTCTGACTGTAACTACCCTGGACATTTTGTTACTTACAGACAATTGTTGTCTTGTTTTGATCTTCAGAAGATGGTGTTTAATCAACTATAGAACTTTAACAGGTGCTCTCAAATGCAGGTTTCTGATACCTTTGAAGATTGTGACACTGGAATAAAGGAAAAACATACAGGACTCATGAAGAGCTAACATGTTCATGAATATCAAGCAAAACAAGAATTAATGGAAAGGACTGAACTAATAGAAAACTGAAGTAATCCTTTTTACTTTTGCCTGGAACACTGCTGATTCTTGTTTTGTTTTTCAGACTCAAGGAAGCTTATTTTGAACTATTTGCAGCCTTTAATAATTGAGTAAGGTAAACTCCTGTGAACAAAATTTGGAGCATATTTCTCTCTCTCTCTTTCTGCCTGGCTTCTCCAGAATTTGGAAACTAGTTGTGTGTATTCTTAACTTGAAATGGCAATATAGTTATTTGCATCAGTGCAGTAAGAATCCATTTTCTTTTGCAACATGACACAATTGTAGAAACTGGTTGTCTTACCAAGGTTTTGACTGGAAGGGTGTGTTTCCCTTTAAGGAGTCAAGCTTAACTTGTAGAGCCAATAAAAGCACCTTGGGAAAACTGGCCTCACACCTTGTCTACACAGTCCCTGTACAGAGTTCCTGACCTGTGATAAGTAAAGAATGTCACTTTCTGACAGGCCCAAGAGCTCCAACTTTATCTCAGGACCTTAAGAGGAGAGGATCACCCAACTTACAAGTATTTGATGGTACAAACTAATGGCTAGGCTCAGTTTTAGAAAGTCCTGAGATTTATTGTGGATCAGAGTTCCATCAAAGCCAATCTACAAGGCCTATGTAAAAATAATTATTCTTGCTGTACTTTATGCAAACAATCAAGCCAAATATAAGACTAGTCTATTCTGCAAACAACTCAGTCTTATCATGGTTTGTTTTTAACAGAAATGAGTATGGGAAAGACAAATTATTTTTCAAAACTTATCATACATTTGTCATTAAGTTCTAGATTCATTAGTTGTTTTTAAGTTTTTGCCTACATTTTAGACTGACCCTGCTAATTCCTGTGAATCATCCAGCGATCTCTAACTATAGCTCAGAAGGAACAAAATGGGATGGATAATGTAAAAATCTGGATCAATATTTTAATGCTGAGCAATTATCCTACAGACCCTGCCAGGTGACGGGAATAAATAGGGTGCCCATCACTCGGAGGTTTCCTTTTGGAGAAAGACCAAGGGAGCTAACCAAAGACAAGCCACATGCACCCAAATCTTAGCAAGCATAACTACAGCCACCAGTTATCTGGGTATGTCACAATACATCCTTTTCTCTCCCTCGTTAGAGGAGGACTCAATTCCACAGCTTCACCTTAGTATTCAGCTTATGATAAGGAGTCCATGCAATGCCCCTAAGACACATTTTTGTTCCAAACTTAATTCCAAGCTTCAGGTCAATGTCCTAAGAAAGAAAACTGGATCTGAGGGATCCAGAGGCACACAACAAAAGTTAAAAGACACAATGCAGGTTAGCGTGACTGATTCCTGCCAATTAAGCCAAGCTTCCCATTTCATGGATAAAGTTCATGCTAGTATCCATGGCATAAATGACGTCTAAGGAATTCAAAGGCTACTGACAGCACAGGAGATAGGGCATACATGGGTAAGAGTGAATATTCCCAGTCCCTAGGCCCCCCTGTTAACATGAGTAAAAGCCATTTTAGCATCCATGGGCAACACACTGTCACAGTCACCGGGACTCGGGGATACGAGATTGGAGGAAAGGAAGAAGAGAGGAACACCTCACTTTCTCTCCCTCACGTACCATGGGTATTTACTAGGAAGAGAAGGGAACCTGGGATGCCTCGGTCCCTCCTTTCTAAATAAGTAGCCATTCATCTTCAGTCTGTACCCCTTTCAAATGCATACTGAACCCCTGGGACTCCTTTGAAAGAAACACTTTTTTTCCTTTTTCCTCCTCTCTTCTTACTTCACAGATGCGTAATTGTGTCACCGTACTATGGGACGCTTCCCTTAGATACATCCTCTAAACTGTGAAGAGTTAATTTACCAAACCTTAAACTGGTTGACTTAGGATTGGGCTTAGGGAAGGGAACCCAGAAGCCTCACATGCCAGCAAAAGGGTAAAGTTTTTTTGTTTGTTTGTCTTTTTAACCAGACAGATTTTGGCTTCCCTATCCCTATGCAAACTGATAAAAGGCCTCAGGATTTTTGAGCTGTCCTTACACTCCCCTTGTTTTGTTTTGATACATGTGTTCTAATAACCCAGTTTGTCTCGTCTTGCCTTCAGGACATCAAACTTCAAATGGTCATACAACCAGAGCCTCAGATAATGGCCCCTTTCGCCAGAGACCCTTAGATTGGCCTCTACAGGAGTTCTGACTGCTGTCTTCCCAAAACAGCGCCCCCTGCCAGAAGGAAGCAGTTAAGATTGATCTTTGTCCTCATCCTTATCCTTATCTAACGGCAATTAGATGTACTTCTTTAGAGAAGAGAATGATAGAGACAGGAGACAGTCAACAGTCCCTGGCAAACCCCACCGTCAAGCCTAAAACAGCCCGAAGTCTGAGGGACTGGACTGCTGGTCCCAGATGAAATCCTTGACCCTCAGGGAGAACTGCCCATTTGCCTGCCCTTTCCCAACTGACTCTTTCTGAATAATGTCCACATGTACACTGGGGGAACGGGGTGGAGCCACGGGAAGTTCTCACCCTGTGCAGTGGGGAGGAGCCTGGTGTCTTCAGCCAATGTGTGTGGTGGCCTGCTATTCAATCTAGGAGGTGGTAGGGGGTTCCCTCTGTTAGCAGGACCCCCTCTCACTTTGCTGAGAGTTTTTTTTTCCTTTTTTCCTTCTCACCCAATAAATTCAGCTCTCCTCACCCTTTAATGTGTCTGCGTGCCTGATTTCTCCTGGTCATGATACAAGAACCTGGATTTAGCTAACTAAGGAGCAAAAATTCTGCATCCGCAACACAGGTTTAGGGTCTTCTGTTTTAAAGGATCAGGGAAGCCCTCTAACAAGATGACATTTAGGCAGACTGAAATAGAGGAAGCCAACCATATAGATATCTGGGAGGAGAGAGTTCCAGCAGGGAATAGGTAGTACAGACTACAAGGTGAGACTATACTTGGCCTTTCTCTGGATAGGAACAAAACAGCAAGAGTGCAAGCAAATGTGGGTGATGAATCATAGGCAACAAAGAGACCAAAGATGCAGAAGGTCAGATGATATAGGGTCTTGCAGGTCACGGAAAGTAAGTACTTGGGATTTCATTCCCAGTGAGATGGGAAATCACTGGAAAACTTTGATCAGGATGTGATGTGATCTTATTTTTAAAAGGATCACTCTGGATGTTCCATTGAGAGCACACTGTAATACATAGGAGAGAGCAAGAAGGCTTCTGCAAGTCTGGGGAAGTTCTCAAACCTGACTTGCATCAGAAGCACCTGTGATTTGTTAAATCACAGATTAATCAAACAAAAACCTGTACATGAATGCTCATAGCAGTTTTGCTCGTAACAGCTAAAAATTGGGAGCCCAGATGTCATCCTTGTACATCCATTCCATGGAATACTACTCAGCAATAAAAAAGAAGAAACTATTTTGATAAATCTACAGAGAATTATGCTGACTGAAAAAAGCCAAACCCAAAGGCTGTCTGATTCCATTTATATAACTTGCTTGACATGACAAAATTATGAAAGTAGTTAACAGATTTCCTGGTTGCCAGGGGTTAGGGGTAGGGGCAGGGTAGGAGGAGAAAGGTTGACTATATCCCACCACACAAGGGATCCTTGTGGTGACAGATGTTCTTTCTTGACTTCATCAATGTCAATATCCTGATGCTGACCACAGCTTTGCAAGTGTGAAAGGAAAATAAGTCTTGGGACACTAAAATCACTAAGCTAAAGGGAAAAGTCAAGCTGGGAACTGCTTGGGACAAACCTGCCATCCATTCTATTCAAAGTCATGCTTCTGTCCACTGAGATAAACATATATCTGATTGACTCATTTGGAAAGGCTAATCAGAAACTCAAAACAATACAACCATTTGTCTCTTATCTACCTGTGACCTGGAAGCCCCCTACCTCATTTCGAATTGTCCCACCTTCCTGGACCAAACCAATATTTATCTTACATATACTGATTGAAGTCTTGTGTCTCCCTAAAATGTATAAAAACAAGCTATGCCCCAACCACCTTGGGCACATGCTGTGAGGACCTCCTGAGGCTGTGTCACAGGTGCGTGCACATCCTTAACTTTGGCAAAATAAACTTCCTAATTGAGATTCGTCTCCGATAATTGGGGTTCACACAAGATATTACCACTAGGGGAAACTGTAAAGGATACAGGGATCTTTCTGTATCATTTCTTACACTGTATACAACTCTACAATTTTCTCAAAATATGGTTAAAATAATGTTTGAGGAAATGAAACACGCACAGACATACCCACATTGCTGGGCCTCATCACCAGTTTCTGATTCAGGTCTGGAGTAAGACTTGAAAATGTGCATTTTAACAAGTTTCCAGGTGAAGCTAGTCTGGGACCAGCTATGAAAACCATTAGTTTAGAAAATAATATCCTGGGGCAGGTATTGTTGTTCCTATCTTGTGGAAGGAATCTAAAGATTAAGTGACTTCAGCCAGGCGCGGTGGCTCACACCTATAATCCCAGCACTTTGGGAGGCAGAGGCAGGATAGCTTGAGCCCAGAAGTTTGAGACCTGCCTGGGCAACACAGAGGCCTTGTTCTCCCAATAAAAAAACCAAAAGTGATTTCACCAAAGGTTCTAGAACTGACAGGGCCAGGACTCAAATCAGGTCCTACCAGCTCAGTGTTTTTCCATAAGCTAATCAAGGTCAGGAATAATCTCAGTCATAACGACTCTCTAGTGTCTAACACAGAACAGAAATCAATAAATGCTTGAATTGTACTGTCCTAAAAACTAAAACTCATAAAATGTGGGAGCTTAAACATTTCACAAACTTTACAATATATATATATATATACACATTAAACTGTGTAGTAGTCTCAGCTCTTAGGCTGTACCCTGAAGAAGTGCTTAAACTCTGTTCCTTAGCTTCCTTAGATGTGAGATCAGGGAGCTGGTTCCTTCCTAATTCTGGATGCCTTATTTTAAAATTTCTGAGGTTTTATAGACAGCTATAAGGTATGAAAGGAAAATAAATCTCAGGACCCCTCAAATCACTAAGCCAAAAGAAAAGTCAAGCTGGGAACTGTCAGGCCAACCTGTCTCCCACTTTATTCCTAAATGAGACAGCCACAAAGAAAAGAAGCTACATACCTCCCTCACAATTTGCCCACAGGAAATTCCTTGTGGACAAAGGATAGACAGAACTCAAAGTCATCCCTCTGAGACTCACCTGAGACACATGCATTATGATTGCTTCCTCTGCGCTATTTATGTAAAAAATGCAGACTCACTGAGCCAGACTAAATTGTGTATTCAGGCTGATCAAGGACTCAAAAGAATGCAACCTTTTGTCTAGGAAGCCCCCACTTCGAGTTGTCCCGCCTTACCAGACCAAACCAATGTACATCTTAGACATATTTATGTCTCATGTCTCCCTAAAATGTATAAAAGCAAACTACATACCCTGACCACCTTGGGCACACCGCCTCAGGACTTCCTGAGGCTGTGTCATGGGAGCATCCTTAACCTTGGCAAAATAAACTTTATAAATTGACTGAAACCTGTCTCAGACATTTGGTGTTCACAAAGGTCATCCTTAAAAGAACACAACCAGACCAGGCGTGGTGCCTCACACCCGTAATCCCAGCACTTTGGGAGGCCGAGGCGGGCAGATCACAAGGTCAGGAGATCGAGACCATCCTGGCCAACACGGTGAAACCCCATCTCTACTAAAATACAAAATATTGGCCAGGTATAGTGGCATGCGCCTATAGTCCCAGCTACTCGGGAGACTGAGGCAGGGGAATCACTTGAACCAGGGAGGCGGAGGTTGCAGTGAACCGAAATCACATCACTGTACTCCAGCCTGGCTACAGAGCGGGACTCCATCTCAAAAAAAAAAAAAAAAAAAAAAAACCACAACCAGTTATGTTTACCATTCACATTACTATTTAAACAAAACAGATACCTGACACAGCTTTCTCAATTTCTGAAAATCCCAAGTGAGAAACAGAAGAAAAATGTCTAAACAAAATACTAAACAAAAGTTCCCTGACAATGCACTTGGCAAAAAGGATTGGGGGGAACCACAAACTTAAGCAATTCCATGGAATTTTAATACTGTGCTCAATTTTCAGCAAAATTACACACGCCTAGATTCACAGAGATGCTGAAGCAATTACATTAAGTACTTACCAAACTGATTTCCTGCAGTTAGCTCTCAAGAATTCCACTTTAAAATCCCCTTATGCAACAAGACACCACAATAGTCTTCTACGTCTCCATGGCAAAAGTAACAAGCCTTGAGGAAATAGGCTTAAATAGCTAAGAGGGTTTTACATTAGAAATAAGAACTTTCTGGTGATGGCAGCTCCCAGCACCTGAGAGGGATTATAGTCATGATCATGCCTAAATACTGGATGCTTAAAATACTCAACCCAATAGGCTCTTTCCAAACTGTTTGTTTCAGGTTCTGCTTTCTTGTATTAGTAACAATGGCCAAACGTAGTAAATAATGCTATTTTGTTAGAAGAATGGAAAAAACTAAATAAAAGTAGGATTTAAATAGAGGTGAAAGTCCCAGGAAACCAGTATCTAGAACTGAAAACTAGTTTCCATTCATTAGCTGCCTTTCTTTCTACCCGAAAACAGTGCTACTATTCCATGTAGCTCTCCACGGGCTCTTGCCCAGCCAGCTCTAGTTTCCTAATATAACTGAGGGAAACTTTAGACTCACATTTAACCTACAAATAAATCACACAACTCTCCAGTGCCATTCCCATCCCCTAGCAACAGAGCCACCAGGACCTTTATTTCTTGCACTCAGAACTTTAATGCAGAGGAGGAAGTGACAGTTTGGTTTGTCACAAACTGAGAACTATCTGTATTCTTACTACCTCGGAATACCCTAGGAGTTATTAATTCACTGTAAAGGGAAACTGTAATCCATATGTTAGGTCAATGGGCAGGAATTAACATGGAAAATTTTTTTTATGTCATGATCCACCCACCTTTGTCTCCCAAAGTGCTAGGATTTACAAGTGTAAACAGCACCTAGGTACATACACAAATTCCCTGTTTTAAAAAAGTACCAAAAGGCTTAATTTTTACCTGATAATCCTAGCATGTTCAATTCAAAAAAGACTCAAGCATAACATTGTTAAAAACATTTATTCTGATACATTCTATCATAAGTTAGTACAAGTTCCACTCTGCTACAGATGCATCTGTGAAGAGCCTTGTGCCATCCAACTAGTGACTGAACGATGTCCCATCTCTTATCCAAGCCAGAGCACACATCTTCCATGCTGTCCGCTGATTGCCTCCAAATCCAGAAGACCAATTAATCCTTTATCCCCAAAGTAGGCTAAAATGTTTGTGAAGAGGAGAAATAAATTAAATTCCAAAATAAAAATCTTCTACACATAACCTAAGACCTAGAAAATTTTATACATTTATGTTTGTTTCCTCATCTATCAAATTCAGAGTTATGAAAAGACAAGGATCAATCGCACCAAACAAACAAATTAAACATACAGAACTGTATTAAAATACACTTTAGTTACTTCTGAGTGCAGTTACCTATCATAAACAAAAACAAAAATGTGAGCAGACACAAAATGAAGTCAATCAAAAGGAAAACGATTACTGATTTCCATTAACAGGTAAGCCTGATAAACCCAGAAAACAAAGCTATCTCATTATTAGATGCAACATCAGTAATACTAAAATAACATTTATTGAATGGTTTCTGTGCATTAGACACTGAGGAAAGTTCATAACTCCCAACTACGATCCCTATTTTAATGTGGAAATTGAGGATCTGAGATAGTTATATCATTTAAGAGGGCAGAGTGGGATGTGGCCTAAGTGCTCTTACAACCATTAGGTTCCTAGGGAGCAATTAGCCTCCACTTCCACCTCAACTAACTCTTACCCCAAACATTCCAGTCACTAAGAAGCCCAACTCCCAAATCATTTGCTGACTCCAATAGAGTCTAAGAAGGAGCAAAGAGATGGTTTCAGGAGCAAAGAGATGGTTTCATTTCTAAATCCGGCTGCTTAAAAATGTGGCCCATTGAATAAAATTGCATTATTAAATGACAATGACAGTTTTGTAGTTTATTTTTAAAAAATATTTTCAGCCAAACTGAAAAGTGCAGTGAAAGGCGCAGTGGCTCACGCCTGTAATCCCAGCACTTTGGGAGGCCAAGGCGGGTGGATCACGAAGCCAGGAGATCAAGACCATCCTGGCTAACACTGTGAAATCCCGTCTCTACTAAAAATACAAAAAAAAAAAAATTAGCCAGGCATGGTGGTGGGCGCCTGTAATCCCAGCTACTCGGGAGGCTGAGGCAGGAGAACAGCATGAACCCAGGAGGCGGAGCTTGCAGTGAGCCAAGATCACGCCACTGCACTCCAGCCTGGGTGACAGGGCGACATTCCGTCGCAAAAAAAAAAAAACAAAAAAAGAAATTTCCCTGTGCCTAAGAAGAAAACACACATCTATTTCCAATTTTCATTGTGTATTAAAATCTCCCCTTAAACTCTTAAGTATTTTTGCACACAGTGAAAATATAAAAATAAATTACTGACCAGGCATGATAGCTCATGCCTGTAATCCCAGCACTTTGGAGGCTGAGGCGGGTGGATCGCCTGAGCCCACGAGTACGAAACCAGCCTTGGAAACATGGTGAAACCCTGTCTCTTAAAAAAAATAAAAAAGGCTGGGCGCAGTGGCTCACGCCTGTAATCCCAGCACTTTGGGAGGCCAAGGCGAGTGGATCACGAGGTCAGGAGATCGAGACCATCCTGGCTAACATGGTGAAACCCCATCTCTACCAAAAACACACACACAAAAATTAGCTGGGCATTATGGCAGGCACCTGTAGTCCCAGCTACTCGGCAGGAGAATGCAGTGAACCCGGGTGGCGGAGGTTGCAGTGAGTCAAGATCGCACCACTGCACTCCAGCCTGGGCAACATAGATCGAGACTCCATCTCAAAAAAAAAAAAAAAAAAACCAGCCTGACCAACATGGTGAAATCCTGTCTCCACTAAAAAAAAAAAATTAGCCAGGCTTCATGGTGCATGCCTGTAATCCCAGCTACTCAGGAGGCTGATGCAGGAAAATCGCTTGAATCTGGGAGGTAGAGGCTGCAGTGTGCCGAGATTGGGCCATTGCACTCCAGCCTGGGCGACAGAGCAAGACTCCAAATCCAAAAAAAAAAAAGCCAGGCGTGGTAACGCGTGCCTGCTGTCCCGGCTACTCGGGAGGCTGAGGTGGGAGGACAACCTGAGCTCAGGAGGTCAAGGGTGCAGTAAGCCATGACTGTGCCACTGCACTCCAGCCTGGGTGACAGAAGAAAACACACAAAAAAAGATCTGTAAAGGTCTCTTCTTCAATGGTAATGGGCAGCAAAAATATAAAAAGGAAATTTTGCTCAGCCTTATGCAGATAATGGAAATGATTCTCTTAACCTTGATATGCACATATTTTGCCTAAATATTTTACTAAAACACTGCCCCTCATATATTAAAGGACTTTTGAATAAGGCATTCATGTCAACCAACATTTGCTGACCACATACAATGAGCCATCCTGGGTGAAAGAGGATACTAAGATGAAAGTGGTCCTAATCTCAAAGAACCCAACAACTTGGCAAGGGAAACAAACTAGTAGATCCTTAACTGTATTATTTACATAAGTATTATATACACAATAAATATATATAGAAACAATAGACTTTATATTAATAAACAAATTTTATGTTAATAAAAACCATAGCAGGTATAATTCTGTTCCTTTCATAGTACAGATCAGGCAGCTCAGATCTCTCTAATTACTCTTCCCAGTGCAGGGAGCACAGTACATGAAATTCCTTAACTGAGTAACCCTTTGCAGGCAGTCACTCAATTCTTTCCTAAAACACAAATGCCTCTGGAAGGAAACCAGAAGATGTTCTTAATGACAGAAAAGATCAAGAGGGTTAGCACCAGGAAGGAGAGAAGCCTCAAAAAAGGACAACAGAAAGACACATTCTCTCCCCACTTCTGTATCCTAAATCACCTAGGACACAAAAAAATGTTACTTCCCAGCATGCTGGTCCAGCCTAAAATTTGTACAAGATGTGATGCTTTGTCAATTCCTGTCCAAAGGACCACCAAGATGGCCAGGTGCTGTGGCTCATGCTTGTAATCCTAGCACCTTGGGAGGCCAGGTGGGAGGATTGTTTTTTGAGCCCAGAAGTTCAAGACCAGACTGGGCAACACAGTGAGACCCTGTCTCTACAAAAAAAAAACTAAAATAAAATATAAAAAACCCACAGAAGACCATCAAGAGATGAGTGTCATTAAGTTAATTCAATACTTGTTGAGCAATTACTTTAGGTGCTTATGAGACAAAATATATTATAGCTACAAGGCAGAGAATGACAGATACAAAAGGATACTAAGGGGCTGGATGCAGTGGCCCATGCCTATAATCTCAGCACTTGATCCCAGGAGTTTGAGACCAGACTAGGCAATATGGTGAGATCCTGCCTCTATAAAAATTAAAAAGAAAAAAAGAAAACTATGGAAACACAAAAAACAGAATAGTTTTAGCTAGGAGGAAAGAAGGAAGAGATTTACGGAAGGGGCAACATTTGAGATTGGGCTTTTCTAGAAGCAGATTTCCATCCAGTGGAAACTAAGGGGAAAAAGCATTCCAGGCTGACGGAGCACAAGCATAGGGGCAAAGGCATAAAAATATATATAGTTTATTCTGGGACTTAGCATGCAGTATCATATAGCTAGAGCACTGTTTTCATAGGATAAGGAAATGGGGATAAAAAAGATGACACTGAAAAGATTAAAAATTATTATTAATAGTTTACTGGTCACATATTACTTGACAAGTACTAATACTTTATATATAATATTCTTATTCAATGCTCATGGCTACCTTATTATGTAGGTATTATTATCCCCAACTGATAAAAAGGGGAAATGAAGCTTAGAAAGGTTAATGGTTTCTTGGAGAAAGGTATTTGATGATAATTTCCAGTACTTGGAAAATGCCACACAGCTTGACTCAGTAGTTCTCTCTCATGCTTCCCAAGGTAATGTTTCTCTAAGGAAATAACCGGTCTAAGGCCAAGGCCACTCAACTAGTAGGCAGCAGATATATTGCCTCAATCCCTATTTTACAGAAAAGGAAACGATAGATCAAAGAATAAGGGCTAAGAAAAAAGGACTTAGTGGGGAATCTCTGAAAGCAGTTTCTAAAAGTCATGCCATAAACAGTTAAAGGAAGAGAGGGAGGAGAGGAAGGTAGTGCATGAAGATCATTTGTTGAAAAACTTTATCCGGGAAAAGAGAATAACTGCAGAAGTGAACAATTTGAAGGCACATATTGTAGCACCCTTTGAGAATAAAAAAGACCTTCCTCTGAAAAAGAAAAGAGCAGCAAGGCAGATGTGGTGGAGCAAATTCATATCAGATGGCATTGTGCTAAGTAAAGGAAGAGGTAAAATTACTTGGGGAAGGCCACATGGACCTAGTGGAAAGAATGTGAGCTTTGGAAATAGAACATATTCCACCACCTACTGACTGTATAACCTGCTCTGAAGTGACAACTAGACACATTGTGTAAAAAGCACCTAAAGCAGTGGCTGACACATTGTAGGTGATAGTGAATAATGTATTTTCTGCCCACTCTAGAAAAACGTGGCTTACAGTAAAAGTTCGAAGAAAATGAATGAAGCCCTAGAATAGTCAGTGAAAAGTCTGTGAGGGCAACCCACAAGAGATGTCTGAGACAGGATCAAGCAGAAATCCGATTCACTAGTGTGCAGTAGTCATGATCATCATAGTGCCACAAGTATCAGTCCTTCCTCCAGAGCAACCTGCCAGTTTGAGATTATACGTATACATACAATTTTCACAAGTATGCACATATATGCATACATGTGTATATGAGTATGTATACCGTGTGGGTGAAGTTTTCACGAGTGCTTACACATACCAGCAAGATCATTTCCGAGAAAGGAATTTGACAGTCAAGAGCCATAAATGTTCATATACTTTATTAATCCCATGACAATTTATAAGGAAATCAAAATCTATAAAAGCTATGTATACACAAATGTTAATTATTTACTTTTTTTCTCTTTTTGGTAGAGTTGGGTCTCGCTATGTTGCCCAGGCTGGTCTTGAACTCCTAGCCTCAAGCAATCCTCCCACGATCTTCCCACCTTGGCTTTCCAAAGTGCTGAGATTGCAGGTGTGAGCCACCACACCCTGCCCAAATGTTAATTATATTGTTGTATAAAATACTTAAAAATTGAAAAAACTAGGTAAACCACAACTGGAAAATACATGGGATAGCAACTCAAATTTTAAGTGAAAACAAAATCCTGCATACCCTTGTCAGAATGATATAAAAGGTTGTATTCATCTGAATGAGGATAAGATGCGAATATGGGAAATTTAAAACAGGTTGCATTTTAAAGTGGTAGGATAATAAATTCTTTTTCTGTTAAAATGTGCTTCATTGTAGTTATAACATGGTACAGTAAATACAAATTAGGAAGGGGAAGAGAAAGTAGTTGCAGTTTTCCAATAACCCAAAACTATACTGACTGATAAAGCTCCATTTAAAGGCCTGCCACTATTACTCTTTTACATCTTAGTGATTCAATACTACTGTATGAACATTTGCCCTGAAATGTTTAGTTTTAAGAGCAGTACCTCAAAACAGTTGGCTCAGGCATTCCAGGATCTGCACCCCTCTTAAATCCTGAATCAAGGAAGACAGAAGAGAAAAAAGTATTAATTAAACCCCCAGCAGACAAAACATTTACAATCAAGACTTTTTCTTCTTTGTAATCCAACCTAGGATAGCTAGAATGATATCTACACCAACCAGCACTATCTAAATTTATCTGCACTACAGAAGTCTCCAATCTTCATTAGAGTATGAAATTGTGTCCAGGACTAATCAGTAGGAAGAACAAGCTATCTTACTCCTTTCTTTTTGAGATAGAGTCTCACTCTGTCACCCAGGCTGGAGTGTTGTGGCATGATCTCGACTCACTGCAACCTCTGTCACCTCTGCCTCCCAGGCTCAACCTATTCTCCTGTCTCAGCCTCCTGAGTAGCTAGGATTACAGGCACGCGCTGCCACGCTCAGCTAAATTTTTTTGTATTTTTAGTAGAGACAGGATCTCACTATGTTGGCCAGGCTGGTCTCAAACTCCTGACCTCAAATGATCCACCTGCCTCAGCTTTCCAAAGTGCTGGGATTACAGGTGTGAACCACCACGCCCAGACAAAAACAAACAACTTTCTCAGTGAGCCACTGCACATGGTCATTATATACACAATTGGCACAGTTGCCCTTAGCATGTTCTATCTTTCATTATTAGTCATTTACCCAGAAATAAGATACCACAACTCCAAAATTACACTGGATGAAAGACTATGAAGAGCAAAATGATTTTTGGAAAAACACATAACCAAGGTTTTAAATTTTTTTAGAGACAAGGTTTCACTATATTGCCGAGGCTGGTCTTGAACTCCTGGGCTCAAGTGTTCAGCCTCCTCAGCCTCCCAAAGTGCTGGGATTACAGGCGTGAACCACCATGCCTGGAGGAAAAACTACTGAACTTTTAAAAAAACACAACTGAGGATATTTTATCCCTCATAAACCTCTTTTATAAAACAAAGACCAATGATAGAAAAGGGACAGGGTGGGGGGCGGGGGACGGCAGGGGATGGATCATCCAATACTTATTATTTAACAACCTAATTAAATCAACTCTTTACAAGTATGGTTATCTTTTACCATTTAAAATATATTTATAAATTAACCTGATGACATATATGCTCACTTGCTGAAGTAACTGATTAAGTTAGGGAGGTTTCAAGAACTATGAGGGGTCTGCAATTTTATCTTATTTAAAAGATAACAAAAAATAGTATGTGTAATAGGGAATAAAAGTTAATATTTTTTAAAAAATCTTCTGTGATTTAGACCATTAAAATAAATAAATAAAAGATAACAAACTGGCCTGCCAGTTTCACAGATGTTGGTATAAACACTTTTTTTTTTTTTTTTTTGAGAAGGAGTCTCGCTCTGTCGTCAGTCTGGAGTGTAATGGTACAATCTCAGCTCACTGCAACCTCCGCCTCCTCCCGGGTTCAAGCTATTCTCCTGCCTCAGCCTTCCGAGTAGCTTTGGATTACAGGCATGCACTACTATGCCCAGCTAATTTTTGTATTTTCAGTAGAGACGGGGTTTATGCATGTTGGTCAGGCTGGTCTCAAACTCCTGACCTCTGGTGATCCACCCGCCTCAGCCTCCCAAAGTGCTGGGATGACAGGCGTGAGCCACTGCACCCAGCTGGTATAGACAATATTCTAAGTCAGAAACAAAGAACACTTTATTACTTCCAGCAATAGATTGTGAGAGTATCATCATTTTTGCTTCAGTTCCTCAACTCCCAATTTCCATGCAAAGAGGTCCGGATGACACCTGCACATGTGGTGGACTGCACTGCAGGATATTAACTGGAGTTTAGGGAACCAGAATCTTTTATAATGGGCTGCAAGCGCATCTCCCTTTGCTCTGTCTGGAGGTACTATTTTCCAAGGCTGTTTGTTCTACAAACGCCCTCAAAAGATAACATGAAACAAAGGGTCATCAGAGCCTCTGCTTATAAGATGTGCAGAAATGCAAGAGACCATGGAGAATTGCCTTCCAACAAGTGGCTCATTAAAACCTTGTTAGTAGATGTCCAGACAGATTCTCTATTATCGTGTCACTGCTTGTCATATTTTACAGCACTATACTACCCAAAGCACTGAAAGTTATGACTGAACCTAAATTACATACAAAGTTAAATCTGCAATTGCTGGTTTTAGTGAGAGTTGAGGTGGAGGAAGCAAAAGAACAACCTGGAGCCAGGTGTGGTGGCTCATTCCTATAATCCCAGCACTTTGGGAGGCCAAGATCGGAAGATTACTTGAAGCCAGAAGTTCAAGACCAGCCTAGGTAACACAGCAAGCCCCTGTCTCTATTTCAACGTGGGAACTGGTTTAGACATAAAATTAAATATACAGCATAAGGGAAAAGACAATGATAAACAAGTACTGGAAACACAACCTTAACACCATCTCATAGAACTTGAATTGAATGTTGGGGTGAAAATCACCATAATGGTAGTCCTAGGAAGGGAATATAGCCAGTGTGCATAAAAAGAAAAATAAACTGTAGTATGGGAAAGGAATGCATTATCAACTCTTAGACGAAAGCCCCTGGCATGTAGATTGCAGCAACCAGCTATAGCTTTCTAGCAATAGAAATGGAATCTCAAAACAGGGAGGAGGAGGGAACAGTAGATGAAAAGACTTACAGAGAAGCAAAGAACCACAGGAACACAAAAAGCAAGAGCATGCTAAAATAGGACCTCGCATACACAATGAAAACAGAAGGTGGCACAAAGAAGGGGAAGAATCAAGCTTCCACACCTCTCTTAGCTAAAAGGAGAGCTAGTCCCAGTGTTTGACCAGCCAGAGTAGGCCCTTCTATCAGTAACTGAAAGAAGTGGGTGGGGGGAGGTGCTGCAAGAATAGTGGGGATAACACAACTGTCATATTTAATCCTTGGTACCCACACAAAGTCACTAAAATCTAGAAAAGCAGTTTTTTTAAAAAAAATTGCACCCAGAATAAGGTGCAATCTTTTTAAGTTCTATAATCCCAGGTTATAGCTGGCTTGCAACTCATGGAGAAATAAAAACCACAGCTGCTTAATCAGAGTGTACTTTATCTTATACAATGCATGACACCTAAATTAAATAGGAAGCAGCACCTTGTTAAAATCACAGCATTTTAAAATGTGAAACTGAGTTTTAGAATTGTCAAACTATATGATCAAACTGACACAGCTGGGATGAAAAACCTGCTCTTTCCCTTTCACGGTACTGCCTGAGTGGGGCAGTAAAATTAAAAAAAAAAAAAACTACTGGCTGGACGCGGTGATTCACACTTGTAATCCCAGCCCTTTGGGAGGCCGCGCGCAGGGCGGGGGCCGGCGAGAGGGGCGATAGCTAACTGGAGGCCAGAAGTTTGAGACCAGACTGGCCAACATAGCAAAACCCCGTCTCTACTAAAATTATAAAAATTAGTCGCGAGAGGTGGCTGCAAGTCTGTAATCCCAGCTACTCGGGAGGCTAATGGTGGAAGGATCGCTTGATCCCAAGAGGCAGAGATTGCGGTGGGCAGAGATCGCGCCACTACACTCCAGCCTGGGCACAGAGCGAGACTACGTCTCAAAAAAAAAAAAAAAGGAAAAAAAGAAAAGAGAAAAGAAAAAACTACAGAATAGGTCCCAGTCTGCAGCCCTAACTGAAAAATATTAACAAATCTTTGCAGTAAGTGATGGAGCCTGGTGGCACGAGCCTATAGTCCCAGCTACTTGAGAGACTGAGCTCCGTGGGAGGATCGCTAGAGCACAGTGGGCGGAGGTTGCAATAAGCCGTGATAGCGCCACTGCACTCCAGTCTGGGTGACAGAGCGAGACTCTGTCTCAAAAACAAATACAAAAACAAACAAACAAAAAAAACCCAAATCCTTTAAGTACCCTATAGTGGTTAAGACTATGGGCTCTGATGCCCCACTGCCTGAGCCCGTAACTCCCTCAGTCAGCATAGCTGCGCGACCTTGGCAAAAGTTTCTCTACGGCTGTTTCCTCACCTGTAAAATGGGGGCAGTAATAGAAATCATCCAAACCCTTCATTGTACAGGTAAGAAAGCAGAGGCATCCAACGATTATTATTATAATCATGCTTTCATGGCAGTGGTACTTTCACGAGGGGGTCTAGATTCCCAGAACAGGCCTCTTTCCACTTAGGACCACATGGAGAGGTGAGGACAAACACCCCGAGAACCCACCTACTGCTAAAGAGTGCATTAGTCGCTTTCACATCCACTGGGGTCATCCAACCCTCCCAACAATCCCGAGAAGTATGACCTCCACTTTAAGGATGCAAAAATAGAAAAGGAGGGATTGCAAGACTGGTTAAAGACCATGCAACTATAAAGCGACGGAACGGGAACTTGAACTCAGGTTAGATCGCCCCACTTGACCAGACAGCCTCAGGGGCCGTGCACGGCGGTGTCCCCTGTTTTTCTCTCCCTCCTTCGATGGCCAAAAATGGGACAGCAGTCTCCGCCACCCTCTTCCCTCCAGTCACTTTCCCGGTTCTTCTCCTACTGACCCAGGTAAATCACAAGAGGGATAAAGCCCCAGCGGATGGCAAACTGGCCCCCCTTGAAGAGCTGCTGCAGTCTCTGCTTGGCCTCCTTGCTCAGCTTCACCATAGCGACGGCCGCGCGGCGTAGGGAGAATCCCTTACTGCAACCACCTCGTCGGGAATCCGCAAGGGAAAGGAAGTGCGCAGGCGCCACACATGGCCTTTACGGCAGGAGTCGTGAGCGTCGCCAGTAGAAGTCGTAATTCATCACCTTTAACCTTCGCTGCTCTTCCGCCGCGCTACCAGTAGTAGGCGCATGCGTGGTTGCCATCATGGCCGGTTGTAACTTTGCGTTTCTGTTACCCATGCTTAAAGCGCATCTTCAGGTTTTTCTTCCTTGACATAGAAAGAACATTAATTAAATTCAGAGGGACTGGATTTTAGTCCCAACTCTTATTCTGACTGGCTGTGTAACCGTGAACAAGTTATTTAACTTCTCAGAATCAGGTTGTTTGTTCAAACCTGAGGTTGAACTGCAAGAAAGGTTACGAAGTGACACTCAGTAGGCCCCGAATCCATGTTTTCTTTGATCCCAATCTTTTTATAAAAATTTTTTTTAATTACTTGCCAACATTTTAGAATTTGGGAAATCTCACATGAAATTCTGGACTTTTGAAGCTGAGAAATTCCATTGCAACAATCAAGGAGACTACATAGGAAATGACACTTCTGTTTGGCCATCTTGCCCTCATTGGTTTAGAATGGCAGCGGTTCTCAACCCTGGCTGCACATTAGAATCAGTTTAGGAGAGGTAAAATCATACTCATGCTGGAACTAGAACTCCTAGAAATTCTGATGAGTTTGGGGCTGGGAACTGGCCATTGATCTGCCTTTGAAGTTCCCCAAGTGATTCCCAACCTCTGATGTAATAAATTTCTGGCTGCTGTCATAGTTGAGGTTTGACCCCCCCCAGGTCTAAGACTTAATTGATTTTTAAGGCTGAACAACATTTCTTTTTTTTTTTTTTTTTTTTTTTTGAGACGGAGTCTCGCTCTGTCGCCCAGGCTGGAGTGCAGTGGCCGGATCTCAGCTCACTGCAAGCTCCGCCTCCCGGGTTCACGCCATTCTCCTGCCTCAGCCTCCTGAGTAGCTGGGACTACAGGCGCCCACAACCACGCCCGGCTAATTTTTTGTATTTTTAGTAGAGACGGGGTTTCACCGTGGTCTCGATCTCCTGACCTTGTGATCCGCCCGCCTCGGCCTCCCAAAGTGCTGGGATTACAGGCATGAGCCACCAAGCCCGGCCAGGCTGAACAACATTTCTAAGGCTTTGACTTTTAAGACTTTCCTGCCTCACTCTGAAGGTACATAGTAGTTTTCTGTGCCCAGTGGCTGTGCTCCTAAAATTTCCCCTTGCTAACCTCTGTGGCTTGCGCCTGTAATTCTGGCTGTTTGGGAGGCTGAGGCCGGGGGACCGCTTCAGTTTGATGCTGCAGTGAGCTGTGATTGGGTCACTCAATGTAACCTCCCAACGGGTTCACCTTGCCCGCTGCCTGGACAGAGCCGATTCATCAACACAGGGGAATTACAATAAAGAGTAATTCATGCATAGCTGGCTGTGCGGGAGACCAGAGTTTTGTTATTATTCAAATCAGTATCCCATAGCATTCGGGGATCAGAGTTTTTAAGGACAATTTGGTGAGTGGGGAGACAGCCAGTAAGTCGGAAGTGCTGATTGGTTGGGTCAGAGATGAACTCACAGGGAGTGGTAGCTGTCTTGTGCTGGATCAATTCCTGGGTTGGGGCCACGAGATCAGATGAGCCAGTTTGCCAATCTGGGTGGTGCCAGCTGATCCATTTTGCAGGCTCTACAAAATATCTCAAGCACTGATGGTAGGCTTTACAGTAGTGTTATTTCCAGGAGCAATTTGGGAAGGGTCAGAATCTTAGTTCCTGGGTTGGGACCACAAGATCAGATGTGCCAGTTTACCGATCTGGGTGGTGCCAGCTGATCCATTTTGCAGGGTCTGCAAAATATCTCAAACACTGCGTTAGACTTTACAATAGTGTTGTTATCCCCAGGAGCAATTTGGGGAGGGTCAGAATCTTGTAGCCTCCAGCTGCATGACTCCTAAACCATAATGTCTAATCTTTTGGCTACTCTGTTAGCCTATATACCAAAACCTGCAATGCACCCCCTGAAACTAAAGTAAAAGTTGGAAAGAAAAAAAGAAGAAATAGTTTCTGTTTTGGTGGAGCTCAGATAACAGCAAGGGACAACATAATGACTAAAAGCACAAACCAACTGTGTGATCTTTCATCAATTATTTAATATCTCTGAATCTCAGTTTCCTTATCTGTAAAATGAAGCCTACTGTATATATTTAAATCCTTGCAAGAATTAATAAAATAAGCTATAATGCAATGCAATCTTACAAGTTCCTGTAAGGATTAAAAGAATATTTTTTAGGCAAGAAGGGGATTTGTTTTAGGAAAGGGCTGTTATCATCTTTGTTTTAAGCTAAAAACTAAAAGTTCCTTCCAAAGTTAGTTCAGCCTATGCCCAGGAGTGAACAAGAACAGTTTGGAGGTTAGAAGCAAGATGGAGTTGGTGAGGTCAGATGTCTTTTGCCATCTCAGTTATAATTTTACAGTGGCAGTTTCATCACTACAATCCAGCCTGGGAAAAAAGAGTGAGACCATGTCTTTAAAAACAAGAAAAAAAAATCCCCTCGCATTATGGTATTCTTCTGCTAGGCTCATCATCATTAATAATAACAACCTGTGTCTACTATGTCTGTCATTGTGTTAAGTGCTGAAAAATAGTTCTTTTAATCCTTACAGGAATTTGTAAGATTGCACTGCATTATAGCTTATTTTACTAATTCTTAGTAAGGATATATATAGCTTCATTCTACAGATAAGAAAACTGAGATTCAGAGATATTAAATAATTGATCAAAGATCACACAGTTGGTTGCTGTTAGTCATTATATTGTCCCTTGCTGTTACCCGAGCTCCTCCAAAACAGAAGCTATTTCTTTTTTCTTTTTTTTTTTTTTTTTTCTTTCCAACTTTTACTTTAGTTTCAGGGAGTGCATGTGCAGGTTTGGTATATGAGTAAATTGCATGTTGCAGGGGTTTGGTGCACAGATTATTTTTTCACCCAGGCAATAAGCATAGTACCTGATAGGTAGTTTTTGGATCCTCACCCTCTTCCCACCCTCAAGTAGGCCGCCATGTTCATTGCTCCCTTCTTAGTGTCCATGTATTCAATGCAGAAACTGTTTCTTTCTCATCTTTTAAATTCAAATACCTGATACACAGTAAGAATGCAGTGAATGTGGCACTATCCTGCCAGTTGGGCTAAAAATACCAGTCATTTGCCTTTCTCAAACATTCATTGAGCCTTGTTATATGCCAGGCACTAGAGATATAAGTTTTTTTTTAAACTGCCCTTAAGAATATCATGGTTGAATGGAGAAACATGAGTAAACAGATAATTCCAATGTAATGTGAATATATCTACTAAGTCCCACAATAAAGTTATGCTCAAAATTTGACAGAAAGGCAGAAGAAAGACAACTAACACTGCCTAGAGGAGTCAGGGAACTTTTGAGGAACCCCACGCAGTTAAAACTAGAGAGAGGAGTAAATTTGAAAACCATTAAGAAGGTGAACTCAGCAGGACTTGTTGGCCAAATGAATATGAAGGGCAACATTGAAAGAGGTAGTCAAGGATGACTGTCAAGTTTTGAGCTTGTGTAACACACTGAGTTAATCTTACTCCTTGACCTCCACAAAGTCTAAATTATGTAGATTTGATCCAGGACAGGTGAGCCCCAAAGTGGGTCTTAGCCTGTGGGTTCTTGGCTTTACCCAGGGAAGAATTCAAGGCCAAGCTGGTGGTAAAAGAAAACAGCTTTATTAAAGAGGTGTTACAGCTCCACGACTGCTCCTGCAGAAATAGCAGCTCAGGGCAGTTTTACAGTCATATTTATACCTACTTTTAATTACATGTAGATTAAGGGACAGTTTATGCAGTAATTTCTAGGGAAAGGGTACTAACTTTTGGGTTGTCAGGTCACTGCCATGGAAAGGGGTGGTAGCTCCCCAGTGTTACCAGGGCAATGGTAAACTGACATGGCACATGGCACACTGGGAGGCATGACTTATGGAAAACTGCTTCCACCCTGTCCCTGTTTTACCTGGTCCTCAATTTTGTCCAGTGTCCGAGCCCTGCCTCTGGAGCTCAGTCCTGCCTCCTACCTCACAATAGAGATTCACCTCTACAGTAATTCCCACACATAGAGTTGGAAATGGAGACAACATCATAATGGCCAAAGGTATGTTATATTCCTTGGATACATTTCTTATTGAAGGAAAAAAGGTTGAGAACCTCTCTTCTATTCTTGATGTGCCCTCCTAGTTCAGGCCCTTATAGCCTAAACTATAATAGCTGGAAGCTATCTGGTGTACCAGCCTCTAGTCTCCACCTCTGCTATATACTGTATACACTATAGTTAAGATCAGGCTTAAATCATTGCTCTGCTCATGTCACTCCCCTTTTCAAACACCTCCAGTGAGCTACCAAGGGCTACCTCCCTAAATCTGTTTATCTTCTGAAAATAAGTGTACTTTAAAGATCTTTGCAAATTTTAGAGTATTAGATACATAGTAAGTAATATCATAGTCAATGATAAAAGATAGTACCCAGAAAATGCTAAATGAGTGGAATCAACAAAAAAACATTAAATGTATTAAGAGGAGAGAGCTAACCTTGTGAGCTGAAATATTCAGGAAAAACTTCACAGAGAGCATAGTTGGTCCTGATGAGTGTTTACAGGTCCAGAAACTCACCTTTATCTGATTGAGACAAGATTGAGGTAGGAGGCAGGACTTGATTCCAGAGGTGGGGCTTGAACTCTAGACCAGATTGAAGACTAACTTGAAACAGGGAAGAGGCAAAATCTCCTCTCCATAAGACATGCCCACAAGTACCATGTCAGTTTACCACTGCTATAGCAACACCTGGAAGTCACCTCCCCTTTCTGTAGCAATAACCCAGAAGTACCACCTTCTTTTCTAGAAACTTCTGAATATCCACCCCTTAATTTTGCATATAATTAAAACTGGGTATAAATATTACTGTGAAACTGCTCCTGAGCTGCTACTCTGGGCATGCTGCCTGTGGATTGGCCCTTCTGTGGAAGGAGCAATACCTCTGCTGCTCCTGTACACTGCTGCTTCAGTGGTAGTTGCTGTCTAAAACCACCAGCTCACTCTTGACTTCTTTACTGTGTGAAGCCAAAAACCCTCTTGGGCTAAGCTCCAATTTGGGGGCTTGTGTGCCCTACATCAAGATGGTCTCCTTTCCTTCAGCCTTGACCCTCCAGTTTCCAGTTTTCCCTCTAAACTTAATGTCCCGGAAAAAGAAAAAGAAAAAGAAAGAAAGAGAAAGGGAAGGAAGGGAGGAACAGAGGGAGGGAGGGAGGGAAGAAGGAAGGAAGGAAGGAAGGAAGGAAGGAAGGAAGGAAGGAAGGAAGGAAGGAAGGAAGGAAGGAAGGAAGGAAGGAAAAGAAAAGAAAACCTCCAGTACTAAATCATTAAAAGATATTTAAAAAAAAAAAAAAAAAAAAAAAAAAAAAAAAAAAAAACACGTGCATGGCCAGGTGCAGTGGCTCACGCCTGTAATCCCAGCACTTTGGAAGGCCAAGTTGGGTGGATCACCTGAGGTCAGGAGTTCGAGACCAGCCTGGCCAACATGGCAAAACCCCATCTCTACTAAAAATACAAAAATTAGCTGGGTGTGGTGGCATGTGCCCCAGCTACTCAGGAGGCTGAGGCAGGAGAATCGCTGGAACTCGTGAGGCAGGGGCTGCAGTGAGCCAAGATCGCACCACTGCACTCCAGCCTGCGCAACAGAGCAAGACTCCGTCTCAAAAAACAAACAAACAAAAAATACTTATAAGCAATTCCTATATTAGAAATAACAATAATGAAATTATGATATATTTGTTGTTAATATGTGCATAGAAAGAAATCTAGAAAAAATGTACTCTAAACTGTCAGTAGGAGTAATTATCTCAGGAGATGAGGAAGGGAATTACTGGAGATCTTTATATATGTATATATACTTTATATATACACATACATATACACACATACCCACACACATATGTATCTAGATAAATGAATATATTTATAATGTGTTCATTGCTTTTTATAATGAGCATATATGATTTGTCATCAGAAATAAGAAACAATAAAGGTAGATACATCTTTAAACCAAATAAAACCTTCCGAGGGCTCTTTATTGTCTTTAGGACAGAAGATTAAAATCCGTTTACAAACTACATGGTCCCTGAAGGCACCATGCAGTCTCATCTCTGCTGTTACCTCTGCCAGAAATGCCTTCCCATACCCCTTGCTTTTTATGATTCACTCAAGTATCTCCTCCAAGATGTCATCCCTGACCTGCCCCTAACCCTGCACCCCAGCCTAGAGCAAATTGACCACTTCCTCCATGGTGACTCCTACTCTATATTATTCTCGCTACCATCTCAAGCTAACTTAGATACTTGACTATCTCCCCCAAGTAAACTACAGATAGAGACTCTGTCTCACTCATTTCATATCCCCGTTGACTGTGTATGTAACATTTGTGGAACTGGTGAATGAATTTCATCAGAAACTAACAGTCTTAGTTTACCATGCTACTTAATCTTCCATAAAGTGGGTATCTAAAATGCTTATTTGTAACTGTACCCTTAGAGATATCCTGAGAATAAAACTGGCATTCTTCATTCTGGTGGGCAAGAACACTCAGGCAACCAATTATAATGTTAACTTCCTGGGTGTTTACTAGTAGTATATGATGCACTGTGTTAAGGCCTCACATGCATTAACTCATGGAATCTTCACAGCCCTGTGAGGCAGGGGCTGTATTATCATTCTCATTTTATAGATGAGGAACTGAGGCATGGGAAGGTGAAGTAAATTTGTTTTGTCCAAGGTCATGTAGCTAGCTAGTAAGTGGTAAAGACAGAATGGAAACTCCGGCGGTCTTACTGCAGAACCTCAATGTTAACCATAACACTATTTTGCCTATAGGTGAGAAATAAGCATAGAAATAGAAGACAAACCTTTGTATGTTCTCAAAGAATATTTTCCTTTAGCTGCGATAGATAAGAGACCTGTTTTTCACAGTACTATAGTGGCACATATGATTAGACCAAAAGCTGGCTGGGAACCTAAGGGGTGGGTTCTGACTACCTGAACCAATCAGATCCACTCTAAGTGAGATTTGTACTCAAGATAGAAAGAAATACGTTTGACTGAAGCTAGTTCGACAGATAGACGAGAAGACGTGAAGCGATAGAATCCACCGTGGGTAGAGAATACTGAGTTATAGTGACATCAAAGCACAAGGATAGAGAATAATGTGCTTTCTGGGCAGCAAGATAATTCCACCCTAGAATTTGCTATATGCTGAGCAACCTTTCATTCCCCGGCTATGTTCCAAAGTTGGTAAGTCTGGCTGTGACATCATTCTTGGGAGTTTTTTTGGTTTTGTTTTTTGTTTTTTGTTTTTGAGACAGAATCTCACCCAGGCTGGAGTGCAGTGGTGCGATCTGGGCTCACTGCAACCTCCACCTCCCAGGTTCTAGCTATTCTCCTGCCTCAGCCTCCCGAGCATCTGGGATTAAGGCACACACCACCACGCCTGGCTAATTTTTGTATTTTTAGTAGAGATGGGGTTTCACCATGTTGGCAAGGCTAGTCTTGAACTCCTGACCACAGGTGATCTGCCCACCTCGGCCTCCCAAAGTGCTGGGATTACAGGTGTGAGCCACCATGCCCAGCCAATTCCTGTTTGTTTTGATGTAGAGAAAAGTAGAATTTCTCTACTAGTACATCAAGTATTGAATATGTAATTAAGTACATTATAACCCCATGGTCTCTGCTAATTATAAAATAACAGAAGAGAGGTGAAGGCATCAAGGTGAGAAACCCAGGTGGGGAATCAACTGTCAGGATTTCACTAGCACTATCCAAGGAAATGATGCTACCAGTTCTGTTGTATTGTTGTAAAAAATACGGCTGGGCACGGAGGCTCCCACCTGCAATTCCAGCACTTTGGGAGGCCAAGGCAGGTGGATCACCTGAGGTCAGGAGTTCAAGACCAACCTGGCCAACACAGCAAAACCCCATCTTTACTACAAAAAATAAATAAATAAATAAATAAATAAATAAATAAATAAATAAATACAAAAATTAGCCAGGCATAGTGGCAGGTGCCTGTAATCCCAGCTACTCAGGAGGCTGAGGCAGGGAGAACTGCTTGAACCCAGGAGGCAGAGGTTGCAGTGAGCCAAGATCGTGCCATTGCACTCCAGTCTTGGCGACAAAGTGAGACTGTCTCAAAAAAACAAAACAAAACAAACAAAAATAACAACAACAACAAAAAAAAATAACACTTCTAGAGAGGATAAAATAGTTGAACTCTTTAGGTGGTAAGGAAAAAAGAAACCTGGAAAAATATGGCTGGATATTTCTGACTGCACAGACAGGCTTCACAGAAGAAAAGAAACCACTCCTTTGAATATCTGTTTCCACATCTGCAAAATGGGAAGAGTAACTACCTGTTATAGACTGAATTGTATCCCTCCAAAATTTATATATTGAAGCTCTAACACCCACCCCAACAATGTGACAGTATTTGGAGCTAAGGGCTTTAAATAGGTAATTTCAGTTAAATGAGGTCATGAGAGTAGGGCCCTAATCCAATAGGAAAATATTTCTCTTTCCACACGTGCACAGAGAAAAGGCCATGTGAGGACACAATGAGAAGGCAGCCATCTACAAGCCAGCAAGAGAGTCCTCACCAGAAACCAGCTCTGCTGGTACCTTGAACTTGGACTTCACGCCTCCAGAACAGTGAGAAAATAAATTTCTGCTGTTTCAGCCACCCAGTCTGTGGTATTCTGTTATGGCAGCCCAAGCTGACTAATATACTACCTAATAGGATTATGAATGAGAAGAATTAAATCAGAAAATATAAATGCATTAATAAACAGTCCATGTATTGAGCACCTCCCTGTGCCAGGACCATCATCTCTAGTCCCCCAAAACACATGCTGTTTGTACCACATCATGCTGCCTGGCACATAGTTGGCTTGTTGTGTGTGTGTGTGTGTGTGTGTGTGAGAGAGAGAGAGAGAGAGAGAGATAAGATCACTCTGTCGCCCAGGCTGAAGTGCACTGGCATGATTACACTCATTGCAACCTCCAACTCCTGGGCTCAACAGATCCTCCTTCCTCAGTCTCTTGAGCAGCTATGACAATGGGCATGCACCACCACATCTGGCTAATTTTTTAAATGTTTTTGTAGAGACAGGGTCTCACTGTGTTATCCAAGCTAGTCTCAAACGCCTGACCTTAAGCAATCTCCCCACCTCAACCTCCCAAAGTGCTGGGATTATAGGAGTGAGCCACAGCACCCAACCGGCTTGTTGAATTTGGGATATGAATATCATAGACTTATTAACACCATGTTTATAAGCCATAATTGTCTTTATGAATTTATTTATTTTGGAAAAGTAAGTACTAAGGATGTTCAGCTTTCTGTGCTATGGATTATTATGTGTGGAGAAACAAGAAAATGAGTCACAGTCCTCATTTAAATATTTTACCATCTAGTTAGAGATGAAGACAAGTATATTAAGAAGTTACTGGCCCATATGACTAATCTTTGGAAAAACAATCACATAAAGTCAAGATTCAGCACAGGGACCCAGGGTCCAAATTATTTGCATTTGACTCCCAGCTCTATAACTTAGCTGTGTGATCACAGTCAAATTGCTTAGCCTCTCCCTTTTCTCATCTGCAAAACAGGGAAATCATAGCGCCCACCTCCATCATTTATTATATACAAAGAGATAATATGCCTGAAATATATCTAGCTAAGTAAAGACCTAATCAAATGTAAGCTATGACTGTTACTGTTTGTTGTTTGCTTCCTGCTTTTTACTATTGCAATTTTCTTTTTTTTTTTTTTTTTGAGACGGAGTCTCGCTCTGTCGCCCAGGCTGGAGTGCAGTGGCGCGATCTCGGCTCACTGCAAGCTCCGCCTCCCGGGTTCACGCCACTCTCCTGCCTCAGCCTCCCGAGTAGCTGGGACTACAGGCGCCCACAACCGCGCCCGGCTAATTTTTTGTATTTTTAGTAGAGACGGGGTTTCACCGTGGTCTCGATCTCCTGACCTTGTGATCTGCCCGCCTCGGCCTCCCAAAGCGCTGGCATTACAGGCGTGAGCCACCGCGCCCGGCCTACTATTGCAATTTTCAAGATCAGTCTTTTTCAAAAGATTTTTCTCTCATCTTAAGGCTACCTGGGAACTGACTGCACCTGCTACATACACCATAACATGTATGTACTACATACAGCCATAATATGGGGCAAGGAAAGAAAATGGAATATGCAATATAAGAATAATGGCATATAGTGCTCAAAGACTGTATTTTATATTTGATCTCCATTAGATATTAACACAGTGCTATGTAGTGGAGGAAACCCAACAAATATTTTTTGCCTTGAAGAAAAGAACACAAACTCAGAAGTCACATGGATCTAAGATAAGACCTGCAAAGATTTCAATTCAATTCTGCCATTTACTTCACATGAAGACCTTGAGAACCAGTTGATAACATTTCAGAAAAGCTAATTAATTTGCCATGGTTACCAGGAAAACAGGACCTAGTCTCCAAAATGCAGCCAAATAGAGGAGCCAAATAAAAAAGAGGGAAAATTTTTATCATGCATCTTGTTTTTCTGAAGTGTTAGATTTTAAAATATATCAATATTCAAAACACCATGTGCTTTATTGAGTTTTAACTCTTAACTGTGTCCTCTTTTTTCTGCCAGGGTGTTTTTGAGCAGACAAACAATTTCTTATTGCCAGGATACAGCCTGGAACTCTTAAGCACACTAGGCAAGCATATGTATGAAATAAAATTTCTATAAAGATTCGTCAAAAAGGTTCACTGGGACATCAACCAAGTGTAAGTCTCTGTGAGGAAAAGGGAATTTCAGAAAACTGTCACACCCAGCCACCGCCGGTGAGGATATGGTAATCTTCTTTGGGGACAGAGCGCACATTCCCCTGATAAGTCTAGAAAGCATAGGATTAGGGCCCAGTGTCAGGCAGACAATACATATTACAGGAATTTAGGAGAGAGGCAAGTCACAAAAGGCTGAAGAGTTCAGGGAAAACTTCACAGAGGTGAGCCAGGGATGATTTCTGATGGCTAGAGAAGAGGAAGAGAAGAAATGTCACAAAGTGAACCATTATGAGAAAAAAGACAGAGAGTCAAACACTTTAAGTGGAACAGAAAGCTCCAGTCAGGAAATAATGAGATCGAATTATAAAAAGAAACAAAATGTCAAGTTAAGAAATTTGGAACTGAGCCAGAGAGTAGCTGGAAAGCTGCTGAATATTTTAGAGGGAAAAAAATGACAAAGTGAAAGCATTTTTTGGATTTAATTTTTTCAGTTTTCTTTATTTTGCTGAAAAGGAAATAAGTTCACATAGCCTAAATTGAAAAAGTACAATAAATAGTGAAAGGTCTCCCTCCCACTTCGGTCCCCTGCTGCCTATTTTTCTCCCTGGAGGCAAACCAATGTTAACAGTTTCTTACATATCCTTCCAGAGATAACTATGCCTATGGAAATAAAGATGCACATAAATTCTTCCCTCCTCCTTTGTAAGTGAGATGAATAGACACTTATTTACCTTGCATTTTTCACTCAAAAATATAACTTACAGATTATTTTGCATGAATACGTGAAAAGTGTCCTCATTCACTTTTTTAAATTATGCTATGAAAATTCAACATTCACTTTTTTAAAAATAGATGGATTGGTACAAAAGAATATACAGGCAAAATTCTCTCTACCTTTCTGCAACTTGCTGCACTGTTCTCCCTGGAGGCAAAGTGTCTAGTTTCTTATATATCCCTCCAGAGATATTCTAGGCATATGGAAATAAATACACACACATCCTTCCCCTCTCTTTTAAAATAAACAAATAGGATGCAAACTATACACTCAGTATAACACCTTTCCTTTTTATTTAAAAATATTTTGAGAAACCCAAATAAAGTCTTTATTTGAATTAATAGTAGTGCACCATGTTAATTTCCTGGCTTGGACAATGTATCATGGTTATGTATAATGTTATCATTTGGGGAAGCAGAGTGAAGGACACACAAGGACTCTCTGTACTATTTTTGAAATTTCCTGAGTCTTGAAGTATCAAAATAAAATGTATTATAAATATTTCTTGGTGATTATTCCATATCAACACATAGCTTCCTTTTTTTATAGACACACAGTACTGTTGCACCTTTAATAAATAATTTTTTAAATTTATCCTCTAACAAGGCAAACTATTTCAGATTTTCTTAGCACTGAAAATTGATGACAGTGTCCATCATTGTATGTCCCATCTTTGACTCCATAGTTAAGAGTTGTCTGTGGACCCAATTATGTAACCACAATAAAAATTCTAACAAGAGCAGTGGCCAGGGAATCAAGGGCACCCAATTTTCCTCCTAGTCCAGCTGCTTGCTACTTGTTTGACATTGACCATGTCACTTAGCCTCCTAGTCTTGGTTCCCTCACCTACGACACTGGGATTAACCACCTGGTTACTTCCCAATTAGGTTGAGTGTTCAATGAGATGATACCTATAACAGTTGTTTATTTGAGTTGAATCCACTGTGCAAATAAAAAATTTGGCAAGTATCATTTTCACCTAGAGGTTGTATCATAATCCTGTGTGTAGAATCACAGAAGTCACAGGATTTATCTCATGACAGATTCTATTTCAGTTTAAGGAGCATCAAAAAGAGCTGCACGCTAGTCCATATTATTTTCGTTTTACAAATAATATGGCTTTCTGGGCCCTTCGGTTTTCTAATCCAGTCACTAATGACTATCAGAAGGTATGAATAATGGTAAATAAAATACTTGCATGTGGTAGCCATTCTGCCTTAAAAGGATAATAACAATAGTAATAATAACGAACCCATCCAACAAGTTGACCCCTTTGTGGTAGTTCATTTAGTAGGAAAATCATTCTGCTGGACACATCAGGAAGCAATTTTAGGCCTGTAATCCAACACTTTGGGAGCCGAGGCGGGCGGATTACCTGAGGTCAGGAGTTTGAGACCAGGCTAACTAATATGATGAAAACCTGTCTCTACGAAAAATACGAAAATGACCCAGGCATAGTAATGCATGCCTGTAATCACAGCTACTCAGGAGGCTGGGGCAGGAGAATCACTTGAACCCAGGAGGCAGAGGTTGCAGTGAGCAGAGATCATGCAACTGCACTCCAGCCTGGGTGACAAACTGAGATTTCATCTCAAAAAAAAAAGGCTGGGCGCTGAGGGTGGGCAGATCACCTGAGGTCAGGAGTTTGAGACCAGCCTACCAACATGGAGAAACCCATCTCTACTAAAAATACAAAATTAGCCAGATGTGGTGGCACACGCCTGTAATCCCAGCTGCTCGAGAGGCTGAAGCAGGAGAATCACTTGAACCCAGGAGGCAGAGGTTGTGGTGAGCTGAGATTGTGCATTGTACTCCAGCCTGGGCAACAAGAGCGAAACTCCATCTCAAAAAAAAAAAAAAAAAAAAAAAAAAAACAGATAAAGAAAAAGTAACTTTGTAATTTCACTTCAGCCTCTGATTGGTTGCTTTCCACAATCAGATGCTTGCATAGGGTGTAACCTTTGTAACTTCACTTCAGTCTCTGACTGGTTGCTCTGATTGCGAGCCATTACTTCATTTACATAGGGTGTACACCAAGTAACCAATGGGAAACTTCTAGAGGGTATTTAAACCCAAGAAAATGCTGTAAAGGGGCTCTTGAGCCCCTATGCTCAGTTCCACTCCCACCCTCTGGAGTGTACTTCAGTTTTTCAATAAGTCTCTGCTTTTGTTGCTTCATTTTTTCCTTGCTTTGTTTGTGCATTTTGTCCAATTCTTTGTTCAAAACACCAAGAACCTGGGTACCCTCCACCGGTAACAGTAGTTAGTTCCTGGAAGCACTATGTGGCCACAGTGCCAGGTTCTGCAGATAAATTATTTAAGATGAGTACTGAGAACAAAACCACTGCTTTTGGAAATTGGGAAGTCACAAGTCATAATACTGGAAGACAATTTTGTGGGATTGAAAGTATATAAGAGCAGATCTCCAGGGACTAAGTGGGTGGAGGGTGAAAAACCAACGTAGTAAGCTCTTTTCTTTATTTCTTCCCCCACCCAGCTGCCTTGTATGTGACTACAGTCAGGTGGAGACATCTGCTTTGCTTCCAACAGAAGCAAAATTATTATCACTGAAATGAAAAGAAGTGGAAACAGTCCACTTAAGCTTTTTAAAAATTTTTCATAAGTGGTTTATGAATTAAAATATGAGGCCCAGGGAGGAAGTCGTGAGCAGGGCACAGAGCTAACACCAAAGGACTGGAGCCTGGGATAGGAAAGAAGAGAAAGAGGTGACCTCATCCCCTGCTTCTAGGAGACCTGGGGAAGGGATGAGGGAGGGGCAGGAGGAGGTCAGAGGTGGTGCCAGGAATGCAGGCCATGCACATCAAAGGGCCTGCTGAGAAGCATCAGCCTGTGGGGTTCATGCCAAGAGGTCATGTTCCCACCTTCCTGATGACCCCAAAACTCAGGCTCCCACCTCGGGCCTTTTGCATTTTCTTTCTTTTTTTTTCTTTTTTTTTTTTTTTTGAGATGGAGTCTCACTCTGTCGCCCAGGCTAGAGTGCAGTGGCGCAGTCTCAGCTCACTGCAACCTCTGCCTCCCGGGTTCAAGTGATTCTCCTGCTTCGGCCTCCCAAGTAGCTGGGACTATAGGCGCATGCCACCACACCCGGCTAATTTTTTATTTTTAGTAGAGACCCAGTTTCACCATGTTCGCCAGGCTGATCTTGAACTCCTGACCTCAGATGATCCACCGGCCTCAGCCTCCCAAAGTGCTGGGATTTACAGGCATGAGCCACCACGCCTGGCCGGGGCTTTTGCATCTTCATTCCCTGTCTGGAATGCTCTTCCCATGGCTCAGTCCCTCATCTCCTTCAGGTTTCCTCATAAATATCAGCCTCTCAGAGGGGCCTCCCCAACCACCCTGTGTAAAATAAGACTTCTTTCCCCCGTTGCTCTCAGTTTTATTTCCCTGGTTTTATTGACCTTTCCAACACCTACAATACACATCAAGGGGTACGTTGCCACCTGAGTTCCTATCTCTAACAAAACATAACAAAATACAAACACTAACAAAAATATAAAATGTTTTGCAATGTCACTTACACATTTCTCTCTACTCTAAGGAATTTTGCAAAAAAAACAACTGAACCAAGTGATTAATAATAAAAGGTCTGGCAAGGAGAAGAGGGATTTTCCTTTCTGGCCAGATAGACCTAAACACGAAGTCAACATCCGCAGAGCAGTGTACACCACTGGGAGCACTTGGGTGGACAATTGATTTAACCATTTCTTTGCTGTGGGGGAAGGGTTTTCTGTCAATAGGGGCTTGCATGGTGCCTGTGGTTTCTCCAGCAAAAAGAAACACAGCCACACCCCAAGACTTTGCTGAGCCCATTCAAATTGTCATATATGAACTCATCTTTGGGTACCCCAGCATCCCTGAACACTAAGGGCCTTAATGCCCAAAGGGATGGAGCCCTAACACTTCACTTGGGTGTGGTTAAACAATAGTCAATCCCTCTCCTGCTACATGCCCGACTCACTTCCTTGCCCTGGGGGCTGATTATAACTCTCTATATTCAAACTAAGTAGCCAAATCTTGAATGCAAATTTTTCTGTTTTGTTTTGTTGTTTGTTTGTTTTTGTTTTTGTTTTGAGACAGAGTCTGGCTCTGTCAAAACGGGAATACAGTGGCACAATCTTGGCTCACTGCAACCTCCACCTCCTGGGTTCAAGAGATTCTCCTGCCTCAGCCTCCCAAGTAACTGGGATTACAGGTGCGTGCCACCACACCTGGCTAATTTTGTATTTTTAGTAGAGACAGGTTTTCACCATATTGGCCAGGCTGGTCTGGAACTCCTGACCTCAAGTGATGCACCCGCCTCAGCCTTCCGAAGTGCCGGGATTACAGTCGTGAGCCACCGCACCTGGTCAGGTCTTGAATCTAATCCTGCAAGTGGGGTGCTGTGCTGAGGCAGAGAGAGGAAAGTCAGAAGAAGAAAGATGGAGGAAAGGCCATACTAGAATTCATCATGCTTCGAGTCTGATTCAAACTCAAAGCGATTGCTTTGAATTCAGAGCCTCTTATCAAGGGGGAAGCTCATTTCCATGAGCAGTGACTCCTGCCACTAGTGGGGTGACCTGGGACATATTTGGGCAGATAAATTAGAATGAAAGCCTCCAGCTAATAGCAGCCGCTAGTGTGGCAGAAGAGGACAGTCATGAGCGCCACAGCGCGGTGGGGAGAGCTAGCACAGGACAGCTCTCTCTCAAGTCATACAGAATGTGGGAAACTGGCTGCTTTTAAACGGTGAGAGCTGCTCATTATCATCTGCCTTCCCTAACTACACACACACACACACACGCACACACACACACACACACACACGCGCACGCGCGCGCGCGAAAGCAAGACTTCTTTAAGTCTTTCCCTCCGGCAATAGAAGATGTACCCCATGGGCGGGAAGCGGTGGCTCACGACTGTAATCCCAGCACTTTGGGAGGCCAAGGCAGGTGGATCACCTGAGGTCGGGAGTTCGAGACAAGCCTGACCAACATGGAGAAACCCCGTCTCTACTAAAAATACAAAATTAGCTGGGTATGGTGGTGCATGCCTGTAATCCCAGCTACTCGGGAGGCTGAGGCAGGAGAATCGCTAGAACCCAGGAGGTGGAGGTTGCAGTGAGTCGAGATTGTGCCATTGCACTCCAGCCTGGGCAACAAGAGCGAAATTCCATCTCAAAAAAAAAAAAAAAAAAAGATTTAACCCGTCGACCGTCCACATGCTGGGTCCTCAGAGCAGGAGAAGGAATTCTTGAGAGGTAACAGAAGGAAAAGGAAGGAACTTCTGAGAGTTAGGAGGTGAGGCTTTCCCCAGGACCAGGTCACCCAACGGGCTTGGTGGTCCTACAGTGGGGTAGTTTGAGGGTAGAAAAAAATCCCTTAAAGCCTAAGACCTAGTTCTCACTAGTTTAGGGATAGGAGAGCCCTAAGCAGAAGTAAAGAACCTTGAGAGGAACATGAACTTTTACTAGAGGGAGTGTGAAAGCGTGGTCATCTTTTTTGCAACATACTGTGTTTTTCTTTTTGTTTGTTTGTTTCTCAACACACTCATTTATTTATTCACTCAACCAATACAGTAGTTATTAAGTGCCTGCTCTGTGTTAGGCATGGCTTAAAGACTAGAAAATATAACAATAAAAAAAGATAAAGTTTCTGCTTCCGTGGACTTTGTATTCTAATTGCGGATAATAGTAACAGTAAGCAGTCAATCATAATACCAGCAGCAAATACTTACATGGTGCTTTCCATGAGCCAGCCCCTTTCCTAAACTCTTTCTACACATTTACTCATTTTATCTTTATCACAACCTATACAACAGGTACTGCTATTATCCTTATTTTACAAATAAGGACATTAAGGCATAGGCAAACTAAGCAACTTGTTCAAGTATACAGAGCTAAAAAGTAACAGAATGGGGATTTGAATCCAGGCAGTTAAATTTTAGAGTTCATGTTTTTGATTAATATAGATACATACAGACATAGATATTGATACATATAGGTGTAGATGGGGGGGGGGAGAAAGACAGGGAGAGAGAGAGAGAAGGAAATAACTCCCCCACTGTTCTAGAGTATAGAAGACCTCTAAACAGAAATGATAATCTTCAAAGGTACTTAAGTTTTTAGCAGAAGTTAACTGAGAGACAAATAGATGGAGAGAGATAAGTGTAATAAAGAAAGCAGGGTAAGGAAATAGAAAGTAATGGAGGGGGCCGGGTGCGGTGGCTTATGCCTGTAATCCCAGCACTTTGGGAGACCGAGGTGGGCAGATCACTTGAGGTCAGGAGTTCAAGACCAGCCTGGCCAACGTGGTGAAACCCCATCTCTACTAAAAATACAAAAGTTAGCAGGGCGTAGTAGCACACACCTGTAGTCCCAGCTACTTGGGGAACTGAGTCAAAAGAATCACTTGAACCCAAGAAGTGGAGGTTGCAGTGAGCCAAGATCACTCCACTGCACTCCAGCCTGGGTCACTCCATCTAAAAGAGAGAGAGAGAGAGAGAGAAGGAAGGGAGGGAGGGAGGAAGGAGAAGGGAAGGGAGGGGAAGGGAAGGGAAGGGAAGGGAAGGGAAGGGAAGAAGGAAGTAGAGAGAAGGAAGGAAGGAAAAAGAAAGAAGAAAAGAAGGAAGGAAGGAAGGAAAGAAAGGAAAGAGAGAAGAAAGAAAGAAAGAACGAAAGAAAGAGAGAAAGAGAAAGAGAAAAAGAAAGAAAGAAAGAAGGAAAGAAAGAAAGAAAGAAAGAAAGAAGGAAAGAAAGAAAAGAAAGAAAGAAAGAAAGAAAGAAAGAAAGAAAGAAAGAAAGAAAGAAAGAAAGAAAGAAAGAAAGAAAGAAAGAAAGAAAGATGGAGGGAGTTTTTGTTTGTTTTTGAGGCAGAGTCTCGGCTTACTGCAACCTCCGCCTCCGGGGTTCAAGCGATTCTTGTGCCTTGCGAATAGCTCGGATTACAGGTGCCTGCTACCAGGCCCAGCTAAATTTTGTATCTTTAGTAGAGACTGGGTTTCACCACGTTGGCCAGGCTAGTTTCGAACTCCCGACCTCAAGTGATCTGCCGGCCTTGGCCTCCCAAAGTGATGGGATCACAGGCCTGAGCCACTGCACCCGGCCAGAGGGAGCTTTTTTAAAGATAGAGTGGCCACAGCAGGCAACACTGGGGTTGTCCAGGGCAGATTCCCGAGGCCTGCCCAACCCAAGAGCCTGTGATCATGTCTCAGGTTTCAGCAGCAACCTCCGGAGAAGACTTAAGACTGGGAACAGTTGCATCTCAGTGGTCACTGTCCCAAGGGCAGTTCAGACCCCAGCAGAGGCCAGTGAGGATGTGCATCAACCCTGTAACCCTGTTTCCCTTCCTCTGCCGTAAGCACCTCCCTCCCCCTCCCACACACATGCACCAGATGCCATCTGGAGAGGTGAAGGGAAGGGAAGCAGAAATCCGAAAGACTAAGCCTTTAACATTTACCTCAAACGCCTGTTTAAATGATTGAATCTGAATAAATTACTTGACTGGACTAAAGTGTGAGACCTGCAAGGCACCTCAAGCCCTATCCAGCAGAACACGGGCTCAATAGGAAATGCAGACCAGCAACAGAAAAATACAGAGTAACTCTGCTCTCAAGCCAGCATTTGTGACGCTGCTGCCTCAACTTGAAGACTACATTCGGCAAGGAGAGGAGAAAGGACACAGGATGGAAGAAAAAGGAACCTAAACAGGCCCTGTTGCTTTTCTGGAAGGCAGGAAGTCATGCTCACACAGATGCTTAGGAATGTCACGGGTTAGGAACTAAATACACATTGTGTACTTCTCTGGAGAGAACAAAAGGATTATTCACTTTTCATTATAATTTCTCTAAAGCAAAAAGCATAGTTTAGGAGACGCCATTTGTGGCACTTCTGCATTCAATTACCCAGCACAGATCTGGATGGGCCTGGCAGCTATTTTCAGTCTCCCACATGTGGATCATAAATATGTGTTAATCAGAAAGGACAAAGCAACCAAGCGGCTTCACGTCATTTATTATCATTTCTGTGAGGGGCAATTGTTAGTAACTGCCTGCATGTGGCTCAGGCAGCCTGGGCTTTCTTTCTATGCAGAAATTAAGCAGTCACAATTCCTACCCTCTTCAAATCTAAACTTGGCAATGTTGATGTGAACAATTATGTAAAAAAAGGAACCAAACAAAGCTTCACCTGCAATTATTCTCCCACACACCCACTCTGAGATCCAGCCACAGGGAAGCTCTTTCTCATGTCCACTCAGAAATTCTGTACACACTGTTCTCACTACCTGCAACTCCATCCAGATTACAGTAGATATTTGGAACGTGGTGCTGGCTTATACTCTTCCAGGAACTGAAAAGTGGGGAAATTGCTTTTCCTGTAAAACAGGAAGAGGCCCACACTGTTGGACACCTAGCCAATTGTTCATACTCCACGGTGTCTTTTCTACAAAAGTACTCTGTGTTTATTTAGAGTGGTAACATGCCTAGCGTTTTGTTGTTGTTTTGAGACTGAGTTTCGCTCTTGTTGCCCAGGCTGGAATACTTACTGCAACCTCGTCTCCTGGGTTCAAGCAATTCTTCTGCTTCAGCCTCCCAAGTAGCAAGGATTACAGGTATGCGCCACCACGCCCAGCTAATATTTGTATTTTTAGTAGAGATGGGGTTTCATCATGTTGGCCAGGCTGGTCTTGAACTTTTGACCTCAGGTGATCCGCTCACCTCGAGCTTCCCAAAGTGCTGAAATTGTAGTCGTGAGCCACCGCACCAGGCACTGTTTTTTTTTTTTTTTTTTTAATGTGTTTCTCAGTATCACTTTCAGCTAGAGGAGAACATGTAACACAGTTCTGGCCAATGAGATGTGAAGGGAATCACCAAATAGGGCTTCTAGGAAAACAGTTTTTAAAAGGGCTACCTCAGTTGACATTCACCTTTGCCCTTTGCCCTTCGCCCTTCTTGGTCTTCTTGAGAGTACAGATGAGAATGCAGGATGTGTGACCACGAGGAGTTAATTAGAATGGCTAAAGCTATATCTTAAGGGTGGCTGAACAGGAGGAAAGATTCTGGGTCCCTTTGCACCAATTCTGAACTCTTGTGTGAGAAAAATGAGATCTCTATTTGGTTAAGCCCCTGTAGTCAGATTTTTATTATGTGTAGCCAAATGCAATCCTGAATTGGTTCTAGGAATGATAAAAGTGAGACTATATAAATTAGGTGGCCACTGTGGCTGGTGCTCACTTTTGGACAGTGCTTTCTTCCTCTTGGGCACCTATAGTTGTCTGCAGAATTTGGAGCAATGGTAGCACAGTGGAGTTTTCCCCAGTTCAATCATGGGCACTTAACCATTTAAGTGGGGGCATAAGCTGCACCAGACGCAGTGCTAGGTGCTGTGAGTACAAGCCTCTGCCCTCATGGCACTGATGTTCTACTCAGGGAAGAGGAACAAAAACAAACATACAAACAAGAAAAGGAAGTTAGGGCACTGTGAAGAGAAAAGCAGATTAAGGGGGACAGGCATGTTGGGTGAGATGAGGGGAGTTGGCACTTTATACGAGGCAGTTCTAACATGGTGTCTTAGTCGACTTGGGCTGTCATAACAAAGGACAACAGACTGGGGGCTTACATAACAGAAACTCTCTCACAGTTGTGAAAGCTCAAAGTCCAAGATCAAGGTACCAGCAGGGATGGTTGCTGGTGAGGCCTCTCTTCCTGGAGTACAGGCAGCTGCCTTCTCTCACTGCCTCACATGGTCTTTCCTCTGTTCATGTGTGCACGGGGAGAGAGAAAGACCTCTGGTATCTCTTCCTCTTCTTATAAGGACACCAGTCCTGTTGCATTAGGGCCCCACTCTCAAAACCTCATCTAACCTCCCTAAAGGCCGAATCTCCAAATACCGTCTAGTCAGTCACATGGAGGGTTAGGGTTTCAACCTATGCATTTTGGGGGAACACAATTCAGCCATAATAGGTGGCTTATGACTGGAGACCTCAAGGAAGAGACAATGCAGGCCAAAATGAAACCTGGAGGAAGAGCATTCTGGGCAGAGGAACAACAAGTGCTAAGACCTAGAGGCAGGCATGTTTGCTACATTCAAAATATAACAAGGAGGCCAGTGTAGAGGGAGCACATGTGAAAAGGACAGAGTGTCAGGAGGTAGGACAGACAGCAGATGGAGTCCACATCATGTGCAGCCATGTAAGCCGCTGAAAGGGCTTTGACTTTACACTGAAAGAAATGAGAGGCCACTCAAGAATTCTAGGCAGAGAAACAACATGATCACACTTATGTTTTAAGAGTTCACTCTGTCTGTTGTGTGGAGAATAACCTGCAGGTGCAAAGATGGAAGCAAAGCACCAGCTAGAGAGCTGTTAAAATCATCAGGAAGGGAGACCATGGAAAGTTGGACTAAGGTGGTTGAGAAGAGGTCAGATTTGGGGTTTAGAGGTAGAACTAGGACTGCTGCACTGGACAGATATAAGGTGTAAGAGCAGGAGGGGAGTCTGGGATGCTGCCCAGGTTTCTGCCACAGTCATCTAAAGAATGAAATAGCTATTTAATTCAGTGGGGTTACTGGTGGCAAGATCAGTTTTTGAGGGTGAAAAATCAAAAATTCAGTTTTGGATAAGTTAATTCTGAGATGCCTTTTAGAAACCCAAGTGCAAATGTTGAGTGGGCAGTTGGAGAGATGAGTCGGCAAGTCAGGAAATAGTCTAGGCCTGTGACAGAAATGGAAGATTCATCAAATAAAAATGTCATTTCACACCGTATGACTAAACGAAGTCATCACCTAGACAGGAGTAGATCAAGGAGAGCAGAGATCTGAGGACTGAGCCCTGAAGAGCTCTGCAGTAAAAGGTGGGCAAAATGAAAAGGATCCAGTCATAGAGGCAGAAAAGAGGCAGGCAGGAGGTTGGATAAAGACAGAGAAGGTGTGGAGACCAGGAAGCCAAATGAAGAGTGTTTCAAGGAGAGGGTGATCACACAACTGAGATGAAGGTTCACTAAGGCAAAGACCAAAATCACTACTGCCCTCAAAAAGAGCTGTTCTTATGGAGTAGTGAACTGGTGTATTACTTAGCTACTGCTGTGTAACAAGTTACCCCAAACTAACAGCTGAAAGCAATAAACTTTCATTATCTTCCAGCTTCTATTGGTCAGGAATCTGGGTGTGGCTTGGCTCATGGTCTTCCACAAGGATAGGATCCTCACGTTGGCTGGGGTGAGAGTGGTCTCAAGCTCGACAGGAAGGATCTGCTTCCAAGTTGCTCATGTGGCTTTTGGCAGGGCTCAGATCCCTGTTGGCTGCTGGCCTGAGACACCTATTCCATGCCAAGTGGGTCTCCCCATAAGGCAGCTCACAACGGGGCAGCTTGCTTCCCCTAGAGCAGTGGTACCCAAACTTTTTTTGCACCAGGGACCAGTTTCTTGGAAGACAATTTTTCACAGACCCGCGGGGGTTCGGCATGGGGTGGGGTGGGGTGGGGTGGGGAGGTAGTGAAGAAACTGTCCCACTTCATATTATTAGGCATTAGATTATCATAAGGAGTGTGCAACCTAGATCCCTCACATGTGCAGTTCATCATAGGGTTAGCACTCCTGTGAAAATCGAATGCCACGGCTGATCTGACAGGAGGCAGAGCTCAGGTGGTAACGCTCACTCACCCACCGTTCGCCTCCTGCCGTGCTGCCCGGTTCCTAACAGGCCTTGGACTGATATCAGTCCGCAGCCTGGGCGTTGGGGACCCCTGCCCTAGAGCAAGGAATCTACAAGAGAAAGAGAGGCAGCTCACAGTGGAAGCTATAGTCTTTTTCAACCTAATCTTGGAAGTGACATCACATCACCACTTTTTTTTTTTTTTTTTGAGACAGGGTCTTGCTCTATTGTCCAGACTGGAGTGCAGTGCTACAATCACATCTCACTGCAACCTCCAGCTTCTGGCTCAAGTGATCCTCCTGCCTCAGCCTCCTGAGTAGCTAAGACTACAGGTGTGTACCACCACACCTGGCTAATTTTCTAATTTTTTGTAGAGTTCTCACTATGTTGCCCAGGCTGGTCTTGAACTCCTGGCCTCAAGCAATCCTACTGCCTCAGCCTCTCAGGGATTACAGGTATGAGACACCACACCCAGCCCACATCATTTTTTTTTTTAAAGACTTCATTTTTTAGAGCAGTTTTAGGCTCACAGCAAAATTGAGCAGAAAATGGGGAATTCCCACATGCCCTCATCCCTCCTCCACACAGCCTCCCCTACCATGATATCCCACACCAGCATGGTGCATTTGTTACAGTTGGTGAAACACTGACACATCACTGATAACCCAAATCCATAGTTTACATCAGGGTTCACTCTGTGTTACACATTCTACAGGTTTTGACAACTATATAATGACATGTATCTACCCTTATAGTGTCACACAGAATAGTTTTACTGCTCTAAAAATTCTCTCTTCAGCTAGGTGTGCTGGCTTGCACCTGTAATCTCAGCTACTTGAGAGGCTGAGGTAGGAGGATCCTTGAGCCCAGGAGTCTGAGGCTGTGTGAGCTATGATCTCATCACTGCACTACAGCCTAGGTGACAGGACAAGACCTCATCTCTAAAAATAAAATAAAAAAATAAAAATCCCCCTTTCCACTTATTCATCCCTCCCTATCCCCAGCTCCTGGCAACTACTGATCTTTTCACCATCTCCATAGCTTTGCCTTTTCCAAAATGTTAGTTGGAATTACATAATACGTAGCCTTTCCAGATTGGCTTGTTTCACTTAGTAGTAGGCTTTTTTTTTTTTTTTCTTTTTCTCCTTTGGAGACACAGTTACACTCTGTCACCCAGGTTGGAGTGCAGTGGTGTAGTCTCAGCTCACTGCAACCTCTGCCTCCCTGGTTCAAGTTATTCTCGTGCCTCAGCCTCCCTAATTAGCTGGGATTACAGACATGCAGCACCACACCCAGCTAATTTTTGTATTATTAGTAGAGGCAGGGTTTCATCATGTTGGCCAGGCTGGTCTTGAACTCCTGACCTCAAGTGATCCACCTACCTCGGCCCTCCAAAGTGCTGGGATTACAGGTGTGAGCCACCGCACCAGACCTTTTTGGGTTTTTTTTGTTTTTGTTTTTGGAGACAGGATCTCACTCTGTTGCCCAGGCTGGAATGCAGTGGTGCAATTTTGGTTCACTGCAGCCTCAACCTCCTGGGCTCAAGTGATCCTCCTGTCTCAGTCTCCTAAGTCGCTGGTACCACAGGCACTCACCACTATGCTGGGCTAATTTTTAAATTTTTTATAGAAATGGAGTCTCGCCATGCTGCCTAGGCTGGTCTTGGACTCCTGGGCTTGAGTGATCCTCCTGCCTCAGCCTCCCAAAGTGCTGATATTACAGGTGTGAGCCACGATATCTGGCAAGTAATAGGGCTTTAAGGCTCCTGCATGTCTTTTTGTGATTTGATAGAGCATTTGTTTTTAGCACTCAATAATATTCCATTGTCTGGATGTACCAGAGTTTATCCATTCACCTACTCAAGGACATTTTGGTTGCTTCCAAGTTTTGGCAATTATGAATAAAGCTAATACAAACATTCACATGCAAGACCTTGTGTCAACATAAGTTTTCAACTCCTTTGAGTAAATACCAAGGACCACAATTGCTGGATCTTATGGTAAGAGTTTGTTTAGTTTTCTAAGAAACCACCATACTGTCTTCCAAAGTGCCTGTACCATTTTGCATTCCCAGCAATGAATGAGGGTTCCTGTTGCTCCACATCCTCACTTACATTGGAACAGTTGGTGTTTTGAATTTCAGCCATTCTAGAAGGTATGTAGTGTTATCTGACTGTTGTTTCAGTTTGCAATTCCCTAATAACTTACAATGCTTAGCATCTTTTCTAAGATGCCACCCCATCGCTTCTGCTCTGCAGCCTGGACTCAAGGAGAAGGGATTCTACAAGAGCCTGAATAGCAGGAGATGGGGATTTTTAGGAACCATCTCAGAGGCTGCCCACCACAACCGGATTCAGATGAGAATGGAAGAGAGGCATTAGAGACAAATATAGACAACTCTTTTGAGGAGTTTTGCTGTAAGGAGAAACAAAGAAATAAGTGGTTCATTGCAGAAGGATATGGAGTTAAAAATGTTTGTATTTTATTGGTTTTACAACAAATGTCATCATTCTTATCAATTAAGGTGATATATTTGATATATTTAAATATCTAACTTATTCTGTTTTATACTCTATTCATGTATTTTCTAGAAGTATTGTGAACAACAGTGCTCAGGTTTGGAAATAACGAGTATGTCGGGATTTTGTTAAACAGGCTATTTTGTACCTATATGAGGATCAGAAACAAAAGGCTATTTTGTACCCACGTGGGGATCAGAGCACTCATATCCCAAGGCTTCCAGGATACTCACATGGGTACCTTCTAATTGCTGAAATCAGCCACATGGGTTTATTGAAGCAGATGAAACCAATATGCTTCAGCAAGGGCAGACATTCTCTCTTGGCTTGAAAACAAGCCTACAGCTGCTTGGAAAAGGCAAGCTGTTGGGCAGAGACCTGCTCATGGCAAACAGCCCAATGACCCCAGTTAAAATGTTACCCAACTGGAGTGATCATTTAAATCATAAATAATGTCTGTAGTTGCTTTATATTCTGACTCTACACTGCAACAACACACTAAAATCTGCACTACACACAGACACAAGAGTAAATGAATGGGCCAATTCGTTCATGAAAGCAAATGTCTGAAGTTAGTCTATCGATAATATGTGAGTCTTAGATCCTCCTGGGGATGAGGATCAGGCAACTGTAGGATATGGGGAGGGTGAAAAATAATGCACTTTCCCTTCCTTTCACATTCAGAACCAACCCAAACATAAGACATGGAATGGAAATTAAGGTGCTAGCTTTATTACTGTTCAGATTGTGTCTTCAGAGCTGAGACACGCTACTCCCCATCCCAGTCTAGACCTTGGGCCATCATTGCCTTATGCTGGTTTTGGGCAGTGAGGGAAGAAAAGGGGAGTGAATCATCATAGCTGCAGCCTTCAAATAGATGTGTTTCTTTTTTAAGAAAGATGAGCCAGTGGATGTCACCTGCCAACAAAAGTGACGGCCAAAAATTTAAACTGGGTAAAATGTAGGATTATGTTATTGCAGGGTTAATGAGAGACTTTTTTCTTTTCTTTTCTTGAGACAGTCTCACTCTGTCACCCAGGCTGTGCAGTGGCACGATCTTGGTTCACTGCACCATCCACCTCCCGGGTTCAAGTGATTCTCCTGCCTCAGCCTCTCAAGTAGCTGGAATTACGGGCACCCGCCACCATGCCTGGCTAATTTTTTTGTACTTATAGTAGAGATGAGGTTTCACTATGTTGGCCAGCCTGGTTTTGAACTCTTCCCCTCATGTGATCCACCTACCTCGATCTCCCAAAGTGCTAAGATTACAGACGTAAGCCACTGTCCTAACCGAGAGACACTATTTTTAATACCGTTTTGACCATCAAAAAGCACAAAAGTGGAAGGCCATGTTGGCTCACACATGTAATCTCAGTGTTTTGGGGGGCCAAGGCAGGAAGACTGCTTGAACCCAGGAGTCAAGACTAGCTTGGGCAACATAGTGAGACCACGTCTCTACAAAAAACGAAAAATAAACAAAATCAGCCAGGCATGGTGTCACGCCACCTGTAGTCCCAGCTACTTAGAAGGCTTAGGCAGGAGGATTGCTTGAGCCCAGGAGGTCAAGGCTGCAGTGAGTTATGATTGTGCCATTGCACTCCAGCCTGGGCAACAGAGCAAGACCCTATCTCAAGAAAAAAAGAACAGCACAAAAGTTAAGGCAGTGACACTTATAATGTCCCCAATTGACTGAGTATACACTGAGCTGAGAAAACCCTCAGTGGCTTCCAGGATTATGTTATTGCAGGGTTAATGAGAGAGACTTTTTTTTTTTTTTTTTTTGAGACAGAGTTTCACTTTTGTAGCCCAGGCTGGAGTGCAATGGCGCGATCTCGGCTCACCACAACCTCCGCTTCCCGGGTTCAAGTGATTATCCTGCCTCAGCCTCCCGAGTAGCTGGGACTACAGGCATAGGTCACCACACCCAGCTAATTTTATATTTTTAGTAGAGATGGGGTTTCTCCATGTTGGTCAGGCTGGTCTCAAACTCCCAACCTCAGGTAATCCACCCGCCTCAGCCTCCCAAAGTGCTGGGAGAGACACTATTTTTAATTCCACTTTGACCATCGAAAAAGCACAAAAATGGCAGGGCATAGTTCACCCCACCCATTTCCCCTAGTCCCATCAGAGAAAATAATAGTCTGCACCTGTTCACATTGAAAACAGGGGACAGGCAGAGGATGGAAGCCAACAGGACAGTTTGCATGATTTCAGCATTCACATTAGCACAGAATTGTACTGAAATTCCTTCCTTCTCTGGAAAGGAATGAGGAAAGAATAAGTAAAAGGCCCAGGCCATTGTCTGGGAGAAGCTCCTCTACAGAAAAGCATGACACTGGGGGAAAAGACTCCCCACCAACAGCAGCAAAACAAGCCAGGGAAGTGCACAACGCTTCCCAATGCCCTGGGATTCCTACTCTCCAAGCACAGATGCTCCTCAGCTTATAATGGACCTACATTCTGATAACCCCACTGTGAGTTTAAAATATGGTAAGTTCAAAGTGCATTTAATACACTTACCTACCAAACATCCCAGTCTACTATTATCCCATTAGCCTAGTCTACTTCACATGTGCTCAGGACACCTACATTACACTGCTGTTAGACAAAGCAATTGAACACAAATCCTATTTTAGAATAAAGTTTTGAATATCTCATGTAATTTATTGAACACTGTACTGAAAGTGAAAAACAGAATGGTTGTATGGATACTTGAAGCACACTTTCTACTGAGCTACATATTGCTTTTGCACCATCACAAAGTAAAAAAAAACAAAAACAAAAACAAAAAACCATAAATCAAACCATTGTAAGTCAGAGATGTCTGTAGTTCACCACATATGTGAAAGACAAGTCAAATGGACAGCAAAAAAAAGGAAATTCAGTAGGTTTTATCAAGCATTTAAAATGTGCAAAGCCCTAGGCCAGGTACTGGGAATACAGGAATAAATTCACACTCAAGGTGACCCAAGGAAGCCACAGCTTGGGATAAAACCCCACTACTGTCCCATTATCAGCCTTGAAGAGTTTTATGGTATGAATATTGAACTACTTTGGGAGAATAATCTCTTTCTCTGATAAGGATACTTAGATAAGGAGTTTTTTCCCCCTTATCTAAATATATTCTAGGCATTTACACTGAATTCAGGGGATTCAGTAGAGAAGGAAACAGAGTTGTCATGGAGCCTACATTGCATCATCATGACAACTCTGCATGACAACACCCTAAGACCAGCTCCACCTACCAGAGAAAAGTCCTAGATGACCTATTAAAGTCCCCTGCACTCTATTATCCTGTGATTTTTCTGCAACTTTCTTGGCCTCTTTGCTTCTTTGCTCTCCTAAATTTCATACAGTATATGAGTTTCCTGCTGGTCATGCTACACTCATTGTACTATTAGGTACCTCTTCCTTCTGGAAGCCTTTCCTGTGGCCTTAGCAGGCTGGGCTTTGTGGCTTTATGCTGTGCCCTTGGCACTCTTCATGGGCTTCTATCGGTGGGTAAATCTCATTTTATATTCCTTGATCTAGGGCAGGGGCAATTTCTCATTGAACTTCACACCCTCCAACACCAATCACAGTACCTGGCATAGAATAGGTACTCCACAAGTATTTGCTGCACTGAGCAATCTGTAGGAGCCAACATGGAAAGTTTTCCCTTTGCCCTCTTAAGGTTCACTAAAAAATCAACTTGCAAAAGGCAGATTAATTGGAGAAAAAGCATATAAATGTATTTAATGTGCATACCCGGGAGCCTTCAAATAAAGACCCAAAGATACAGGAGAAATTGTCCATTTTTATGCCTAGGTTCAACAAAGTATGGGCAGTGATGTAGAAATGTGATTGAACAAAAAGGGTATGATCTAAGACTAATAGACAGAGGGAGAAAACCCAGCAAGGCCTGTCTGTCTAGATTCTTCTTGGCCTCTCTGAGCATGCACTCTTTCCTTCTGGGTATGGGACAGGACTCCCTCTGGAATGGGGGTCTTATGACCTACAGTCAAATAAGGGAAGTCAAATAATGTCTTTATGGCCAGATTTTACACAGAACGGCAGAGGGAAAGTCCCCACAGTCATTGTATTAATTCCCTAGGGATGCCTTAACAAAGCACTCGGTGACTTGAAACAACAGAAACGTTTTATCTCACATTTCTGGTGGCTGGAAGTCCAAAATCAAAGTGTCAGCAGAAGCAAACACCAAGCTCCCTCTGAAATCTGCAGGGGAGGGTTCTTCCTTGTCTCTTCCTAGCTTCTCTCTGGTGGTGGCCGGCAATCCACTGCATTCCCGGGCTTACAGCTGCATCACTCTGATCTGCCCCTGTCTCGCCACATATTCGTGTACTTCTGTCTGTGTGATAAGGATATCACTCATGCTGAATTAGGAGGGTCCACCCCAGTGACCTCTTCTTGACTACATCTCTAAAGACGCAGTTCCCACGTTAGGTCGCATTCACAGGTGCTGGAGGTTAGGTCTTCAATATGTCTTTGGGAGTGGGGACACAATTCAGTCCACAACACTCATGTTCTGTATGTAGTGTGGCTTAGGCATCCAGCCAATAGACCTGTTTATTTTACTGCAGTCAAAATACCTTCTCCCCTTTCTCCTCACAGTCCAATGACACAGACGTGCTTTGGGGGCAAGACATTTGCAGGCCGTGGATATCATTCTAAGCATGCAGCACTCCAGGCACCAGGAGTCCTCCCCGTGCTTCAACCCCTCTTCAATGAGTTTGCACCCCCGACCTCCGCTAATGTCCAGATCTTTTAACGGGAGCCAGTCTTCTGCTACATAATTAGACGAGTCTTGAAATAAGCACCCAGGGGCGTGGCTGAAGACTTTAAGAAACACCAGGCACGGGAGGGGAGGGGGTACCAGAGACACCGAACATTATTTGAGTGGCAGGAGCTTCCTCTGACCTTCAACGAGGTAAAGAGACATCACAGCCAGCGACAGTTTGGGGCAGATTCCTCAGACTCGGAGGTCGGGGCAAAGTGGGAGCCGGGGCCGTGTAGGGTGGGGGGACCCAAGGCGGGGAAGCCCCGGGCCGCCGGCAGGGGGCGCGCGAGGGCCTCCGGGCGCCGCGGGCGGGGCGCGTGCTGGGCCGGGAGGGGCCTTCCGGCAACTTTTTGGTTGGTGCCGCCCCGCCCAGGCCCCTTTTAAACTTGATCTCCGGGGTGCTCTCCCTTTTCGGCCGCGACGCGTGACTGGGTAAGTGGGTTCCGACCTTCTGGACTCGGGAACCGGCCACGTGGCTCCGGGGCTACACCGTGCCCTTCCTAGGCGCGCATATAAATGTATTTAATGTGCATACCCCTCGCTGCCCCGGTGCCCGCCTCGGCCTCGGCTCGGCGCCGCGGGGAAACCTCCGTTAGGGCCCCTCGGGGGTGGGGGCGTCCTCGTGGCGCCTGGGCCCTGCGTCCCGGGTTAGGACGGCCCGTGTCCTTGTGCGCTTGAAGGGGCCGCCCCCTTTCCTCGAGGATCCCACCCCCACTCAGCAGAAGCTGCCAGGCGCCGGTCGCCTGCAGTGCCTGAGTCCCTGCAGTCCACGGATCCGGCCTACAGGCAGCTTTTAGTCCTTTTTCAATTAAATGATTGCATTTTGAGGATCAAATTACGACCGCAGGCGGAGGCGCCGAGCCCCGGACGGTCTCTGGGTTTTTGGCGCACTCGGGGCTTCCGCCTGCCCAGTGGCTGTGGCCGCGCGGACGTAAGCCTATTTAGGAAGTGAGTGACATCTGATGTCTGAAGTGCTTTAAGTTTCCAAGCGGGGCAATATAATAGCGGGGTTAGCAAACACACGGAGGCCACTTCACTCGCTCAGCCATCCCCCTCTGCCACCAGTGCCGTTCAGTTGCCACTGGCCCGCAGTCGGGTAATTTAAAGGCATGAACGGACGAGTCTTGCTGGAGCCGACGCCTGCAGCGAGTTTACAGTAGAATGCTGTGAGCCCTCAGAAGAGAGCCTGCCGTTTCCTCCCCAAGATCCACTTTTTCAGGAGTGGCCAGAGCGTTGTTACAGCACAGGGTCCGCTTCCAGCGTTTAATCAGGGTGTGAGGAGGCCCTTCTTGGTTTTCTGTCCTGGGAAAAGTCTGAACTACTGGGCTCTGACTCGGACCAGGACAAGGTGTTGAACTTATGTCTACTGAGGTGTAGAAATACGCAAGGCTGCCCCTAGACAACGTTTGTCTGGGGGACAATGTAAGTTTTTGGAGCGGCTCTCTTGAGCATCGGTGAGCATACTAATTGTTCATTACTGGTACAAATTGCCATATAAAAGGGTACTTTGCGAATTTAGTAAAATTGATAAAGATCTAAAGTTACATTTGAGTCAACATATGAATCTTTGTGGCTATCACAGGTACCACAGTTCTGTTGAAATGTGAAGCTCATGGTTCACGTGTTTTCCTCAGTTGTGAAAGATTTGCTGCCTTTTTGATGAAACCAAATGGGACCCATTTTACCATGCTTTAATGAGGAAAGCTTGTACATTTGCAGCCTAGGTTCTAGGTACCTTTTTTCCAGATAGACCCAGAGTATGGACAATTTTCCCTCCCTGGAATACCTCCAGCTCTGGCGAAGAGCCCTACAGACAGCACAGGAAGATAGCAGTGCTAAGGCTTTGTTTTACAATTGCTTTAGGTGTTGAGATTCTTACTGAGCCCATTTTATTTTTATTTTTTTGAGTCAGAGTCTCGCTCTGTCACCCAGGCTGGTGTGCAATGGTGCAATCTCGTCTCACTGCAACCTTGGCCTCCTCAGTGGCTGGGATTACAGGCGTCCACTACCACGCCCAACCTTTTTTTTTTTTTTTTTTTTTTTTTTAGTAGAGACCGGGTTTCACCATGTTGGCCAGGCTGGTCTCGAACTCCTAAACTGGTGATCCGCCCATCTCGGCCTCTCAAAGTCCTGGGATACAGGCATGAGCCAGCGCACCCGGCCCGCCAATTTTTTAACTATTCCGTTTAAACTGTGAGAGAGATGTCAAGGAAGCAGTGTGAGCTAGCGTCTAAGGATTGTGAAAACTGAGCAAGTGCCCAGGACTAGAAACTTCTCAGCCCCCTGAAGTCAGCCTCAGGGTAAGCGAGTTTAGTAGTGCTTCCTTTGATTTTTAAATCTGGAAGGTTTCAGTTCTTCCTAGACAAATATTGTTGGGATAGTGTTTCTTTTCAAACATGGATAGCATTCAATGCTCATCAATGGGAAGATAGTGACTCCTGACCATTTTCCTCCTAGCTGGAAACTACAGAAGACTCCCAAGTATCAGGAAATTTGGAGGTTGTAGCTTTGTACAGGAATTATATACAGAGATAGCAATTTATTTACTCATTAAAGGTAGCTAGTGGATAGCCACGATAAAGACCGCTCCTTAAAAAACAAAATTGCATGATATTCTTAACATTGTCTTTCACTTTTTTTTAACCAGGCTTGGTGGAGTTTCAAGATGCTGATGAACTTAAGGTATGGGCCAAGTGGAAAGAATTTGGTTTAAGTTATTAATAGTTGAATTGAAATCCTGGCCAAGGATGAGAACTCTAATCTGATTTCATATGCTTCTGCTGTGATGGATTAAAGGATTTACCTGAGGCCAACTTGGTATGCAGGAATTTATTAAATGGAATCATACCACCCCCCCCTTTTAAAATCATACTTTTGGTAAAAAGGGGAAAAAGCTCTTGGTAAATGGATACTACTACTAAGCCAAGAGAAAAACAGGAGTTTGAGTAAAAACATAAATTTAGATGTCACAACATTACTAAAGCAACAATGTGTAAGATATTGGGGGATTTTATTTATTTACCTGTAGTTTTTGTAAACATAGTCTAGACAGTACTGTGTTTTGCTATTTAGTAATACCTACTGTGATACTTCTTTTACAGGTCTGGCACTTGAAAGAATCAGTGAAGCTTTTCAAGTAGATGATACATATTTGAATATGTCACCTTTAGTATCTACAGAACACAGGTTGCTTTTTTTTTTTGGTCCCTTTCATAGTGGTAGCAAGGGTGAATTTTGAGATGGCCCCAATCTATAGGAATATTATCTGACAGTTTGGAGGCACAAAACTGCCTTATCGCTGAGTGGATCCTGTAGAAAATTTCTATGCAATTCAATTCTTTTTTTTTTTTTTTGAGACGGAGTCTCGCTTTGACACCCAGGCTGGAGTGCAGTGGTGCGACCTGGCTCACTGCAAGCTCCACCTCCCGGGTTCACACCATTCTTCTGCCTCAGCCTCCCAAGTAGCTGGGACTACAGGCGTCCGCAACCATGCCCGGCTACTTTTTTGGTATTTTTAGTAGAGACTGGGTTTCACCTTGTTAGCCAGGTTGGTCTCAGTCTCCTGACCTCGTGATCCGCCCACCTCGGCCCCTGCAAAGACAATTCTATTATTTAAAGTAGTTTTTCTATGAAACAGCTGTGGTTTGTCATTTGACAGTGTTAATAAAACAAATAGCAATACCTTCATCATGCTTAATCATGGTTCACATACTCTACAATGATATGACTTAACTGTAAAGATTTTAAACACAATTTCACTCTTGTTGCCCAGGCTGGAGTGCAATGGTGCAATCTTGGCTTACTGCACCCCACCCCCGCTTCCTAGATTCAAGCGATTCTCCTGCCTTAGCCACCGGAGTAGCTGGGATTACAGGCATGTGTCACCACACCCAGCTAATTTTGTATTTTTACACATTTTTGTTTGAGGTCGAGTCCCGCTGTTGCCCAGTCTGGAGTGCAGTGGCACAATCTCAGCTCACCGCAACCTCCACCTCCTGGGTTCAGACGATTCTCCCACCTCAGCCTCCCAGGTAGCTGGGATTACAGGCTAATTTTTGTGGAGATGGCCATGTTGGCCAAGCTGGTCTCGAACTCTTGACCTCAGGCAATCTGCCTGCCTCAACCTCCCAAAGTGCTGGAATTATGGGGGTGAGCCACCATGCCCACCCAGTATATTCTTAAATATTACTGTTGAGCCATATATACGACAGTGGTGGACTTTGAATGTCTGCACATCTGTAGTAAAATGCAATGCTACCTTCATTTTTTGTTGGTACGCTAAAGAAATTTTAAAGTATCTCACTTTTTTAAAAATTGGTTTGTGTATTTTATGTGTTTACACATTTTTCTATAGTACTGTAGATCATTTTAGTGATGAAATTTGATACTTTCGACAGAAAAACAGGTCAATGAGTTTTGGGATCAAAAAGGGGTTGATTACAAAAGGGCAGGAGGGAATTGTTAGAGTGATTCTGCAGTTCTGCATCTTGATAATGGTATGACTACGCATTTGTTGAACCTTAACAGGATGAATTTTACTGAATGTAAAATCATACTTCAATAAACATGACTTTAGCCCTCCTTGGCATTTCAATGGTGTTTCCAGTGAAATCTATGGCAAGATGGTTTGGGGTCACTATTTACATGAACTGCCAAGTTGGAAGAGCAAAAATACATCGAAATCACTCTTGGGACATAAGTCACAGAAGTGACTCATGCACACAATACCTGAGAAGCAGGACCAGACGGCAGTTGTGTATTGGCACGCTCATCAGTGCTGCAAGTTTCCCTTCTGGATAGCAACAACACTGATGTATCCACTTCACAGCAGCATTTTAAATCTCACCTGTGATGTGTCCATTGTAGTGGGCATGAGATAGCAGAAAGTGGGATATGGAAAATCTGTTGCCATGTGCCACTCCAAATACTACTGTGGCTTCCCTGCAGCATTGCTTTCCATATTGACTTTTCCATTTCAAGAAAGCTTAAGATGTCCTTAGCAAATACTGGCTAACCAAGAAATTTGAGAAATGAAAGGAGGCTGAGTATTGGTCTTGGGTTGAAACGGGTTGATGCTGCATAAGCCACATGGTTGACTGAAAAGCTGGCTAAAAAGAGCCAGTCTGCATTCCTTGTCCTCATTCCCTTGGAGTAATCAAGGGTGCTTCTTAAAAGGGATAGATTCAAGTATAGCTTGTGAGTCATTGTTCTTTTCTCTATTTGGTAGGTCTAACCACAGGGCCTGTTGAACCCTGCCCTGGTGACCAAGAGCATTTTCTGACATGAACAGAGTTGTGCCATCTTGCCCATATGAGCAAAGTTCTTCAGACGTCCCTTATGATTCTAGGTTTGATACCTTCCCTGCCACTCCCCCACTACCAAATCCCCTTACCCTATACCCTAGCAATGTAGAGTTGTCCAATATAGAACCTCGGTTAAACATAGCATCACCCAGGAAAATGGGATGAGTGGTTGCAGTCGTACCACAGTTCTGTAGTGCCTGCCTTAGTACATTGCATGTCTACGTGTTTAGCAGAGCTAAAAGCAGGAATGGACTATTGAACTACCATTCTTTTGTGCTCAAGTGCCATGAAGAGAAGCAAACCTGGAGTTGAATGAAATGTTTTCAAAGAGGGCTTCCAAGTGAGGAACTTGGGCATGTGAATCTTTAATTATGACTATAAAAGAAATTGTGATTGGAAACATAATGTTTATGCTAATGGTTATTTCACTGAAAATAGAAAGTCTTATTTAAGAACTGGTCACCAAACCTCCCCGGATAGTGATGTAAAACCCAGTGTAACAATTGTGGCATTGACATGTCAGTTCATGTAGATTGAGTCACAATTTGATTTCGAAAATGGCCATATCCCATTTTGTCTTACTCTGTGGTGTTCCTAAGCACTTGAATACAAATAGATTGTTTCCTTAAAGTAGCCAAATCTTTGTAGTTCAAGTGAATATTCCAGACTAAAATATGTGTCTTTTTGGAGGTCCTTAAGCCTTAGATATTTAATTGTGTAATTTGGCAAATATTTGCTGTTTTGTTGTGTCAAGTCCCATGATACAGACAGTTCTTACCTTTCTGGAGCTTTCACAGTGTGACTCATTTCAGTATGTAAGTCAGAGCCAGTTTTAATAGAATGTTCCTTGGTTGACTTCTGCTGTTGTAAGGAATCATTTCATTTCGTGTCTGGGTCAATATCTGAAAGATTAAATTATTAGGGCAAGCTGAAAAATCTAGCGCCCCCCCCCCAACATTCCCAAAATAATTTAGGGTGGTTTATAACAAATATCAAGCAACAATAATTAGAAGCAGATAAAAGCTCAGCAAGTAGAGGGCAAGAATAAAAAACTAAGCTGTTAGATCTCATGCTGTAGGCTGCAGCCAAGTTGACTCTGAGCTTCCTAAGAGCAAAGAGCCAGAACTGGCAAGTTAGTAATCAGGCAATTGCCATTATTTTCTAAGGGAGGAGGGGAGGGGTTATGTGCATTCCAAGCTCCTTAAAGCCGAGGAGGCGGCTTTCTTTCCTTCATGATCTCAAATACTGCACTCTGAAGGAAGGAATGGAACACAGAACACGTTTGCATAACTAAATGGGGATCTACCGAAAGTGGAGACTGCCTCTGGAGCAGGGAGGTGAGTTCACAGATCAGATTCTGTGAACAGATAGCCAGAGATGTGTTTGAAAGGCTTACTTTTATTTTGTAGTAGAAAAGATTGTCTTTCCAAAATTTACCTTGTATTCATAAACTGGAAAGTTCTGATGGCAATATTTTGTTATAAAATTGTCATTAATCACAATCCAGGATTATGCCACCATGACTAGAAGACCCCCTAATGGAGTTTATCTGCACTGCAAGGGGCCAGTTGTCTCGGAATCATCCTCTGTTGATATCTGCATCTCCAGGACAGCTCCACACCAATCTGTTTCAAAGACAAAATCCGGTCAAATCAGTGTGATGTATGTTTCCGGGAACAGAGCCGAATGTTGTAGCTGATGGAATGGAGTCTCATACCATTGATTTTTGCAGCTGGACAAGTGCCCTGCCCTGTTACTGCCACTCTTTAAGGCAGAATAGAGCACACTGTATAATTTATAGGCCTCTCAGTGAGAAATACATGGAACTATGGGAATCAGAATCTAAAACTGCAGTCCAATGGGGTAGCCACAATTCACATGTGCTACTGAGCACCCAAAATGTGGCTAGACCAAGTTGACATGTGCTGAAGGGTGAAAAACATCAGGAGTGTAAACTATCTCAATTTTACATTAATTACAAATTAAATGTTTTGAATATATTGAGTTAAATGAAATACATTTTTAAATGATACCTGATGTGTATTATATTTCTGTTGGACAGTACTGATCTAAAACAGTTGATTCACCATCCAGTAGATACAAAGGTATTGCTGTTTTACCATATATGACCTTCAGGGAAAAGAATAAAATTAGCACTTGAAAATGCAAAAGTTACAGGTAAGCAGCTATTTTTTGAAGGGCAGAAAGTGCAGGGGTAGTCAGCACTACTTAGATTTGACATAAATGCTACACTCAAGCTGCTAGGACTTCTGGAGATTTTAAATGAAAGACTTCAGAGCGTATTTAGCAAACACTCTGCTATGCCCACTCTGCAAGCATCTGTGTGTTCATTAAAATAATCAAGAGCAGGCCAGGTGCAGTGGTTCACACAGTGGCTCCCACCCAGCACTTTGGGAGGCCAAAGCGGGCAGATTGCTTGAACTCAGGAGTTTCAGACCAACCTGGGCAACATGGCAAGACCCCATCTCTAAATAAATGTAAATTTTTTTTTTTTTTTTTTTTTTTTGAGATAGAGTCTTGCTCTGTCACCCAGGCTGGAGTGTAGTGTGGGTCTCAGCTCACTCCAACCTCCACCTCCTGGGTCCAAGCAATTTTTCTGGCTTCCGATAGCTGGGATTACAGATGTGCACCACCATGTCTGGCTAATTTTTGTACTTTTAGTAGAGACGGGGTTTCACCATGTTGGTCAGGCTGGTCTCAAACTCCTGACCTCAAGTGATCCACCCGCCTCGGCCTCCCGAACTGCTGGGATTCCAGGTATGAACCACCATGCCTGACCCCAAATTTTTTTAGGTAAGAAAAAAATGAAGAGCAAAAGGATTTGGTATGCTACATTTCGTCAAAATGCAACTTCCTTAATGAAAAACCATATGAAGGATAGTTCTAGTTTCTTGATCCCCGATCTAGTTGTGTGTGTACTAAAGTGTCTTTCAGGGTTTTGGTTTTATTATTTTTATTTTTTCTTAATGGAAGGGGAGAGACTGTGGGAAGTGGCACCATAAATATTACCTTATATAAAGCACTCTTTTTAAAGATTACCTTATGTTAAGCAAAATGTTCCATAAAATTCTCCTTTTCCTGTCTTCACTTTGTGATCTAAAAAACAGGTCTGTGTAAATTCTCCTTTTGTAGTTTCCTTGCTACTAACAATGACATTTTGTCTTTTTGTGTTTAACAGTAATTGAATTATTCCCTTAGTTTTCACATTTCTCTTAAGTAGTTGTTCTTCTATGAGATTACTTGGACTCTGGAAGGGGAACATCATACACCAGGGCCTATTATGGGGAGGGGGGAGGGGGAGGGATGGCATTGGGAGTTGTAGCTGATGTAAATGATGAGTTGATGGGTGCTGACGAGTTGATGGGTGCAGCACACCAACATGGCACAAGTATACATATGTAAGAAACTTGCACGTTGTTTGCATGTACCCTAGAACTTAAAGTATAATTAAAAAAAAAAAAAGAGAGAGAGAAAGAAAAAGAAATGAAATAAACAGTGGTAAGGCAATAGGTTCAAAAGAGCATACTATGTTATAATCAGTCACAAAACATATTTTAAAAATCAGTATGATCTGTGGTGACTCAGCTAAAATTCACTGAAAGCAACTGAAAAGGAATAAAATTAGTTAAAACTGAAGAAATAGGCCGGGCGCGGTGGCTCAAGCCTGTAATCCCAGCACTTTGGGAGGCCGAGACAGGTGGATCACGAGGTCAGGAGATCGAGACCATCCTGGCTAACACGGTGAAACCCCGTTTCTACTAAAAAATACAAAAAAAAAACTAGCCGGGCGAGGTGGCGGGCGCCCATAGTCCCAGCTACTCAGGAGGCTGAGGCAGGAGAATGGCGTAAACCCGGGAGGCGGAGCTTGCAGTGAGCTGAGAAGATCCGGCCACTGCACTCCAGCCTGGGCGACAGAGCGAGATTCCGTCTCAAAAAAAAAAAAAAAAACAAAAAAAACTGAAGAAATAAAGAGAAAAGAGACTGCATTTTAGGAAAGACCAAAAAAAAAAAGCAGTTGTTCTTAATAGTGACTGGGGCCGGGGGAAAAATATGTCCCCCTCAGGGTGGACAAACTGGGAAAAGAACCAAAATCCCACACCCAATGAATATTCTGACTAATTTTATTTATTTAATTATTTATCTAATTTTTTCAGAGATAAGATCTCACTCTGTTCCCCAGGCTGGAGTGCAGTGGCACCATCGTAGCTCACTGCAGCCTTAAACTTCTGAGCACAGGCAATCCTTTTGCTTCAGCCTCCTGAGTAGCTCAGACTACAGGCACGTGCCAACATGCCCAACTGATTTTTAAAAAATTTGTAGAGATGGGTTCTTGCTATGTTGTTCAGGCTTGTCTCAAACTCCTGGCCTAAAGTGAATTTCCGACCTGGGTCTACCAAAGTGTTAGGATTACAGGCGTGAGCATAGCACCCAGCCAATACTGACTAATTTTAAAACCTGAAGAACAATAAGAACCTGAAAACATTGAGTTATTATATTGGCAAAAGCAAAACAAGCCCCTTCAAGATGTCTGGGGTGGAATCTCTGACTTTGGCTAATGAGTATGCCAGGAGTCGGACCCCTTTCAAACTCTGGATAGCGCCACCACTCCCAAGATACATTTAATGCAGTTGATGCTTTTGGCAAAAGGCAATGACACAATTGCTCTCAAATGTAGCAAAGCACCAGGTAGACACACAGCAGCAACACAGGAAAATCACTGAAAACAGTATGAGATGGTGCCAGTGTTACCTGAGCTCTGAGAAGCCAGAGGTGCTGCCTACTTCTTAGGTTAAAGGCATCCAAATGCCTTTCATTGTCTTATTTGCATGGACATTTTTAATCTTATACTTTCTTGCATAAAAATAAAAAAAGTACATCTCATGCCCTATGGTTCCAAACAGTTTGGAGATGAGACCAGCATGCCAAACTGCTGGGGCTGTGGGGCCAGCATGATGAGGATGAAGTGGATGTGGTCTGATACGATCTGGTTCTGTGTCCCCACCTGAATCTCATCTTGAATTACAATCCGAATTGTAATCCCCATGTGTTGGAGGGGGGACCTTGTGGGAGGTGATTAGATCATGGGGGCAGTTTCCCCCATACTGTTCTCATGATAGTGAGTTCTCACGAGACCTGATGGTTTTATAAGTGTCTGGCATTTCCCCTGCTGGCACTTATTCTCTCTTCTGCAGCCCTGTGAAGAGGTGCCTGCCACCATGATTGTAAGTTTCCTGAGGCTTCCCCAGCCATACAGAACTGGGAGTCTACTAAACCTCTTTTCTTTATAAATTACAGGTATGGCTTTCTTAGCGTGAGAATAGACTAATACAAGGTCCATAGATTGTTCAGGGAGCACTGCACACCATCCACAGCCCCTCACTCCACTTCTGAAACATTGTCCCAAAGAAACTGAGTCACAGTGAGGGCAAAGGCCCAGAGGCCAGCAGGGCAGCAGTGTAGGCTACGAATGAATCTGAATAGAAATCAGAAGACCTTGGTGACAATTCTGGCTCTGGCATTGACTAGCCCTGTTGCCTTGGGCGCCTTTTTGTTGCTGTTTCCTCATCTGTGAAATGCGAATATTTCAGGTGCGATCTCATTGGAAGATTCTATGACAGTATTATTAAAATGTGTAGCCCTGTACCTGGACATCTGTACATGGTAGTAACTGTCATAATTTGTGACATTATATTTATCTTTTATGAATCACCATCACCATTATCTCAGATGCACTCTAACTTCATTTAGAGGTATTTATTTATGCCCCCACTTCATTACAAAAATGTTTAAGACACGTTTAAGACAAAGAGAAAAGATTGAGCTTCCAATCTGGTTCCAATTCTAGATGTTTCCTCTTCCTTTCCTGGTTTAGCAGAGGAAAAACTGGCCTCCTTTTTTCCCCATGCCCCCAACCCCCTTCAACCACATGAAGAGGTGCTATTTGATTACACTTCAGAGGCAGGCTCCAAACCTACTGTGCAGGCATCAAATAGGACAGAAGTGAGCTGTGGCAATGACCAAGTCCTCACATGACAACATCTCCCCTGGGGCTCTCGTGCCTGCTCCCAAGGGACCCACTCCCAGCTTCTGCCTGCCTGATTGGTTTCTCAGCCAGCTGAGCTTCTAGATTCTCCCTGACATCCACCTCCGGCCCTGCCAAGGCCTCCTGGTTGCCTCTGTCCTGATCCCTGCACTTAGCTCTGAAGAATAATTTGGAGATAATGTGCTGTGTCCTCCAGTGTCTGCCTTTGCAGAGTACCAGACAGTCCCTTTGTCCTCCCGGGCTGCTCCAGCCACCCTGCTGGGGCTACCATATGGAGGTCTAGATCAGGTCCCCCATCCTTCATCCTCCTCGGCTGTCCTGACCACTCTGGCTGGCCTCCATGTCTCTCGGGGCTTGGCCTGCAAAGGACCTCGATTCACTCTGGACTCTGACCCAGAGTTCACCTGTAAAATTCCCACTTGATCTTAGCAAGCAGTGCTTACAAAGTTAGGAAGTATTTGTAAAATGCTGCCATGGTATAATGTGAAGCGCTCAAAGAAGTCAGGGTTAATGATGCACTGAGAATTATTTCTAAACTGAGGGCATAAAGAGTTACAGTTCAATTTTAAAATGCAAAGTGACTCAATGCATCAAATCTTACTGTAGCCAAAGTACTGTAACTTAGTTTCCATCAGAATGGAAATAAGTAGTTACTGAGCAAGCAGCTAGATGAGCCCCCTGCTTGGTGATACACACTGAACACCAAGGTAGGCCTCAAGCCACCTCTCCCAGGGAGAGGATCCATCATCACAGCCACCAGGCCCAATAGTGTTAGCCATGCTAACAAATGAAATGATTCATCGTTTACAGCACTGGTGCCTTTTTTTTTTTTGAGAAGGAGTTTTGCTCTTGTCGCCCAGACTGGAGTGCAATGGCGTGATCTTGGCTCACTGCATCCTCCACCTCCCAGGTTCAAACCATTCTCCTGCCTCAGCCTCCCGAGTAGCTACACTTACAGGTGCCACCACTATGCCTGGCTTTTTTTTTGGGGGAGGGGGGGGACAAAGTCTCGCTCTGTCAGGGTGCAGTGGCATTATCCTGGTGTATTTACAAACCTTGAGCTAGACACAGGGTGCTGATTGGTGTATTTACAATCCCTTAGCTAGACATAAAGGTTCTCCAAGTCCCAATAGATTCAGGAGCCCAGCTGCCTTCACCTAGTGGATCCGACACCGGGGCTGCAGGCAGAGCTGCCCTCCAGTCCCATGCTGTGCGCCCGCACTCCTTAGCCCTTGGGCAGTCGATGGCTGGGGCGCCACGGAGCAGGGAGCGGCGTCCCCATTCGGCGGCGGGGGAGCCCACGGCGGAGAGGAGGGCTGGGACATGGCGGGCTGCAGGTCCCGAACCCTGCCCCGCGGGGAGGCGGCTGAGGCCCGGCGAGAGAGCGGTGCATGGGGGTCAGCAGTGCTGGGAGACCCGGCGCAACCTCCGCAGCTGCTGGCCCGGGTGCTAAGCTCCTCACTGCCTTGGGCCGGCGGCGCCGGCTGGCTGCTCCGAGTGCTGGGCCCGCTGAGCCCGCGCCCGCCAGAACTGGCGCTAGACTGTGAGCGCTGCACGCAGCGCCGGTTGCCCTCCGCGCCTCTTCTTCCACACCTCCCGGCAAGTAGAGGGAGCCCGCTCCGGCCTAGGCCAGCCCAGAGAGGTGCTCCCACAGTGCAGTGGCGGGTTGAAGGGCTCCTCAAGCGCCGCCACAGTGGATGTCGAGGCCGAAGAGGCAGCGAGAGTGAGGGATGTTAACACATTATCACCTCTCATTACTACCCACCCTGCACCCCAGACCTCACACAGCAACACTTGTGAAAGCCACCAAAATTGTAACAAAAATATGATGACAATGAGGACAAGTCTTTCCTCTGAGAAAGTTCTGTGCTAAACATGTTACCTATGGAAATTGTTTCAGTGTATCCTCTGATTTCCCTGAGAAGTAACTACCATTATTATTCTTATACCCATCTTATGGAAAAGGAAATAGTGACCTGGAGTTTCGGTAACTTGCCAACATCATCAGACAGTATGGCCCCGGGGCCTGAGCTTTATCCCTCATGAGTGTTGAGAGTGTACTGTGTTTCTGCTGGGCACTGTGCACATGCCTGTAGTCCCAGCCACCAGGGAGGCTGAGGTGGGAGGATTGCTTGAGCCCAGGAGTTTGAGAAGAGTCTGAGCAACACAGCAAGAAGCCATCTCAAAAAAAAAAAAAAATTAATCCAAATATCTTGCAGAGTAAAACCATAAAACAAAAAATTAAAAGATTTCTATGACTCTGGAATCCTCATTCTGGATACAAAAAGAAAGATTACTTACTGCAATAGAGAAAACGCCAAGTGTCTCTTATACTGAATGTTTTTCCGGATCGCAGGCACTGCAGTGAGCTTTGGTGTTTTCCAAATGTGATCATTTCCTTTGTGTCAGTAAGAGCCAAATTATCCTAGTAAACGGGAGTTGCTAGTGGACTTTTATTTTTTCGTTTTGAACTAAATACTTTAATGTAATATAATGTGAATTGCACAAATTTTAAATGGCTAATCTGTTCTTCAGTTTTGTGCAATTAAAGACTAGAAGTGCAAGTCAAATACCCCAATAAAGGATAATCTACCCATCAGGTACCCAACTTAAAGTATTTTAGAGGCTAGATAATCTCTAGATGAAAGAATAGGTTTTTAAATCATTTGGAATTAGGAGCACAGTTTTTTTCTCATACATGCATATTCCATCAAAGGAAGGAGACTCCCAGGCTAGCTCATGGTTTTCTAACCTCATTAATTGAGGCTACAACATTCTTATTTCCTCTCTCCCAGTATTTCAAAGCTTCTGTAGACCAAGGGGTTCTGGGTCGCCACAGCAGAAGTCAGGAACACCTTCCCCAACCCCATGGTCCCACCCCACTGTGGCCTCAGAGATTAGAAGGTGCAGCTCTGAGTCCTAGGAGGGCAGGGACCTTGCTTCAACTCAGTGCCTGGGGTAGAGAATGTGGTGCATGGAAGAGGTGTGGGAAGGGCTGGTGAATGAGGGGGGTTTTGATCTACAACTTCCACCACTCACTGCCACAGTTTCCACTCTCCCCACCCTGTTTCTAGCCTGGGGGTGAGGAATCCCTGGCTCTGAGCTGTGGCCTCAGAGAGGGGCTTTGCAGGTGGTGACTTTGAATTGAGGAGGAAGGAAAAGGCTCAAAGAAATGATGTTTTCTTGGCAGAAACCTGATTGTGGGGATTCCATGTCAAACAGCATGGCCCAGTCTCTTCACAGGTTGGGAATCTGCAGGTCTAATCACTAGGGCCAGTGTGCTATTAAGTGGTTTCTATCACCATCACCATTGATCCCAAACATGTCACTTTTGGAGTTGGCAGGCATCACATGACCAACATTTTTTAAATATTTGTTTTTAATATACGCACTTGCAAAACCAGATATGTCCTTGCTGCCAAGTATGAACGACACATACTTGATGGCAGAGTTCAGACAACAAGTATTTGGAGCAGACCAGGAGCAAAGACAGGTACTTGGGGTAGGCGGTACAAGCTTTAACGCAAGGTAGGGTTAGGAGGTACAAGGTTTAAAATCCAGATAAGCTTTAAGTCAGTGCCTGTCCATCTCCCCTCAACCCATCCCCAGTCTCATCTGCTTTGTTGGACAATTCCTGTGTACACTGATGGCCTCCTAACCCAAGTACCTTGTAGACTCTCAAGGCTAGACACACTGTTCTTGGGGAAGAATTGCGCTACCCTCCCCCAGGCAGCTAAGGAAAGACTTGCCATTCCCCCCCGCAAGCTGCTCTCTTTCCTCTCTCCTTATCCCAGTTCTGCAGAAAAGGACTCAGGTCAATATAGTTCTTTAATGTAGACATCATCTGTAGCATTTACATGCTTGACACCCAGGAAATAACTATTTTCACTTCCCCACATCTCCCAGTGTTCACCTTTGCACCACTGCTTCTGGCTTGCCTGGAACAGTCTGCCCCGTCACCTGCCTAGCTTGCTCTTTAGGGATTTCTTAATTGTGCCTCTTTCTAGGAAGGCTTCCCTAACCCACAAGGCCACATTTGGTATCCCTCCCATGTGTCCCCAGTGCTTTGCTCTTCCCTATCAAAGCTCCTGTCACTCTGTGTTGTTGACTGTTGTTAACTACTTACTTATTGGTCAGACTGTAAACTCCATAGCGCTAACACTCTGTGTGATCAAATAACTCTTGTATCCCCACTGTCTAACACAGTTCCGGTCACATAACAGGCTCTGCATGAATGAATGATGAAGACACAATAGTACAGTGGTGAGGCCATCAAATGCTTCTAAGATTGCACTTAGCAACATCGCAAGCTGCAGAATCCCTTGCCACATATGATCTGCTGTTCACCGATTCTTGCCAGGATCACAGCTGAGAAGAGGAAGATAATGGAGATGGAAGACTCAGAATGCTCAGGGTCCTGCTGGCCTTCAAACAGCAGGACTCTGAGTGTCCCAAGTCTTACCATGAGTTGCTAAAAGAGAACCAGACACATGTTTATCCCTTTGAAAGAAACGTGAACCAAGCCACTCCTCTGGACCGTTCTTCCATCCACTGGACCAACAACTCATGGTTTGAAGGATTTTTGCTTAATGGAAGTGACAAAGCAGCCAGATCAAAAGGATTTCCAGGAGCAAAGACAGAAAACATGCACAGCGTTAGACAACCTAAATGGAACTGGCTAGATATGACTCCGGTTGTGACTAAGCCATAGTGCCCCCTAAGTTGGGTGAAGAGAATGGTGCCCATCAGGCCAGAGAGAGTTGAAAGGGCCATGAGGATGCTAAGCAGGGAGTCTCCAACCTCTTGGGTGCAGGCATAGCCAGTGATGATACAGCCAGACCCCAGAACTGTCATGTAGAGGAAGACTAAGCCCAAGCCAGCTAAGAAGACCATCTGCCTGCAGTAGGCTTCCCATCCCTCATGGCACATGCAGAGAAGGTGAAAAGGAAAACCTGAGGTTGTGGTCTGTTCTTCAAGGTTAAACCTGTGTTCCTTTGGCTTTTCCAAAGTCCTGGGCTTGTAGATGAATCCATCATTGATTACCCAACAGTCCATTTCACCCAAAATAAAATCCAAACAAGCTTTAAGTCAGTTCCTGTTGATCTCCCCTCAACCCATCCCCAGTGTTATCTGCTTCTTTGTTGGACAATTCCTGTGTACACTGATGGCCTCCTACCCTAAGCACCTGTGTCTCTTTGCCTGAAGATCCCTCTCCAGCCACAGGAACATGAGGGGTGAGCTGTAAGTTGCCCTGAGAACAACTCTCAACCAAAAACAGACAAGAGTTGGTCGATAAACATCCTAGTTTCCTTGGGCCTTGGTGGGACAGTTCTGAGGTGTATCCTACACGGTTTCTCAAAAGGTCACCAAAAGGATTGAGCCCAGTGGCCATCAGCAGTAACCTATACATTAACACACCTTTTATTGGCTTTTCTCCCTTCTCTGTCTCACTTCCCATTCCCTCACCATGCTTCCTGGAATCACCTTCCAAATATTAATAGATTAATTTTCACCCCAAATCTTTGTCTCTGGGATTACTCTTGAGAGAACCCAAACTAACACACAGTCAAGCCAGGAAGATGGCACTGAAAGAAGGAGGAAGAGGAGGACACATTTTGTAGAAGACAAAATGCTACATGCTTGGAACTCAGTCATGAGCTCCAGGAAATAGTGATAGATATTTCCTTTAGTTATTTTTCTGAAGAAACAGACACTTATGTGAAAAAAGCTAAATACCTTTCAGTCTTCCAAGATAGAATAAACAACAATTATAAGCAGATTAAAAATATATAACCGCCGAGTGTGGTGACTCATGCCTGTAATCCCAGCACTTTGGGAGGCCGAGGCGGGTGGATCACAAGGTTAGGAGTTCGAGATCAGCCTGACCAACACGGTGAAACCACGTCTCTACTAAAAATACAAAAGTTACCAGGCATGGTGGCACATGCCTGTAATCCCAGCTACTTGGGAGGCTGAGGCAGGAGAATCACTTGAACCCAGGAGGCGGAGGTTGCAGTGAGCCGAGATCACGCCACTGTACTGCAGCCTGGGTGACAGAGTGAGACTCCGTCTCAAAACATATATATATATATATATATATATATATATATATATATATACACACACGTATATTATATATATGTATATTATATATATGTATAATATATATACACACACACACATATACACACACACCATTGTGAGGGGTATTTAGTGCAAATTAAGACAAATCCTGCAAAGGACTAGAGGAACCAAATAGAACTGTGGAGGAAGGAGAAAGGGGCAGGTGGGCCAGATCCATTCTAGACCAAGAAGTGTGGGAAGGATTAAGCTCTTAATTGCAGAAATGAATGTATTGCCAGAACAATTTTTAAAAAGATCACAATGACAACAACAATGAAAAAAAAATAGCTAACATTGGCTTAAGTTTTACTATATGCCAGGGAGTAAAATTGGGCTTTACATAAACTATCTTATTTAATTGTCATAACATCTGTATGATATCACTTCCTTTGTGGTCCTTAATTTACAGATAGTAAGACAGAATGTGAATAAACTAACTTTGCATAGTCACACAGGTAATAGCCGCAGAGGGGAAGAATACAGCTTACTCTATCTATTCATCTATCTGCTTACATATCTATCTATTCATCCCTCATCTAAATATGTATCTCTGTTTATCTGTCTCTGCAAATACATATATTTTATTTGTGTAATGAGATCTGGTGGACTTTAACTGCAAAATAACTTGAGAGAAAAGAGAATGAATTATAAGAAGTACAGAAAAAGAAACTGAGAGCAGAAGCAATTCCTGGACTGTGCTGTACCAGGCAGATGGGCAACACAGCCAGTATGCAGTGCTGGCTCTTTCTTTGGGAGATTGAGGTCATATCTACTGGCAAAGCCCCCTTTCTTTTATTCCCACCATACTGTTTGGGAATTTCTGATTTAAAAAAAAATACTGTTGATAACAGGAATGACCAATTCATCATATTGTCTTGACCAAAGAGCAGCCCATACTCTGACACAGTTGCCTCTCTAGTATCTTTGGGGAGGATGTTCGTAAGTGAGATTGGAGGAGTAATTGCCCCCAGGACTGTGGGACAGGTTGTGCACGTTGTATACTGCACAGTCCCATGGTGGTGTCAGTCTCTCTGAATGGAGTCCCCAGACAGGGCACAACCTGTGTATAAGGCAGCCCTGCCTGCCCCACCAATAAGATCAGCCCTATGAACTGCATGACCAATGGCACAGCTGGAGCCCTCTCATTTGTCACTGTTTCTAGGCACATTTGCAGATAAAATGTTGAGATTATGATCAGATTATGATCAGAACTTTCAAGAGTTCTGGAAAGAAGAGTTCTGGAAAAAAAACACTGACATAAAGGAGAGGAAAAGAACAGGAACTCCCTCGGAGTTTGCATTACCTTGAATGTTCACAGCCTCCTGTTGCCTTTCTAGGAAGTGCCCCTCTGTGTGTTGCTGGGGTTTTATAGCCAATCAGTGAACTAGCTGATAAACCCTGGACAGAAATAGAAACTACAAGAAGTGAAACAAAGTTCCATCCAAGAATGAAACAACAACTGATCACATGAGATGTATATGTCATCACTTGACCCACAGACAGGGGAGCAAATATATTGATGATCTGGTCCTTCTGCTGGACTGTTGCATTCATCCCTGTAAGTGAGAGGAAGGAAACATTGCAACTTAGTGGGTGAGTCCTTCCTTCTGGTGAATTTAACATCATGCATTTACTAGATTTGCTAGCCATGTAATTATGGTGAAAACAAGAAAGATCCCTTTGGATTTAACTATAGATTAGCTGTAGGATTTGCAACCAGGAAAAGACCTTCAAGATCAATTCTATTGGAACTTGGACAATTAACAGATAAATAAACTGAGAAACAGAGAGACTGTGTTACTTGTAGCTAATTATTTTAACTCCCATCTCAGCACTCTTTCCCAACACAACCCATTATCTTAACAACTATAGTAGTATTAACGCCATTATTATAACCAACATGTTTGTCAGGGGAGCAAGGTGACAAGAGGAGGGTAGAGGACAGAATTAGTTGAACACTTACTCTGTGCCAGGCAATAGTTCTAAGCTTTCTACATCTATTCATCTTAATCCTCGCAACAACTCTTACAGGTCAATAGTGTTTCCTTTTTACAAGTTAGGAAACTGGGGCACAGAGAGGTGATTTTACTTGTTCAAAGTCACAGAGAGGGCACATGGCTGAGCTGAGAATCCAACCCAAGCAGTGTGACTATGAAGCTTATTAGCTTCACTATTCCATCATCATCGAAGGATATATTTACAATATTATTTTTTTAATTGTAATAAATTCTGTGCTTTATCTTTTTTTTTTTAAATTTAATTAACAAAGAATAGGAAGACTTTCTTCACCCAGAGACAGAGGACACCATGTTACTTGGCTTTTATCCACATAGCTGTTTTATTTTAGGTGCTGTTATTTAAGCCAGAGTACATCCAAATAAGTGTAGTTTAAAAGAAAACATGATTATAAAGGGTTCCTAGTCTTTGCAAGGCATGATTTCTATAGACTCCTCTTTAATAGCTTCCTTTATCTTGGCCATCCATGATCACACACCTTTTCTAGCAGAGTACCACCCACACAAATAGAGAGTAGGATGAGATCTTCAGCTTTAAGTTGGCAATGTGTATATATCTCAATGTGAATGATCCAAGTTTTGCAAATGGGAGAAAAAGCAAAAATGCCAGATTCTTTCGTTTAGCTCCATTATTTAAAAAAAAAATTTTTTTACCTTTATTATCAATGACAATTCACAGTTACACTTGAAGATTTTTTTTTTTTTTTGAAAGTGGAAGCTTATCACTGGCCCGAATTAAGAAATATATATATATATATATATATTTTTTTTTTTTTAGATAGAGTTTTGCTCTTGTTGCCTAGGCTGGAGTGCAATGGTGCGATCTTGGCTCACCACAACCTCTACCTCCCAGGTTCAAGCAATTCTTCTACCTCAGCCTCCCGAGTAGCTGGGGTAACAGGCACGTGCCACCACACCTGGCTAATTTTGTATTCTTAGTAGAAATGGGGTTTCTGCATGTGGTCAGGCTATTCTCAAACTCCTGACCTCAGATGATCCACCTGCCTCAGCCTCCCAAAGTGCTCGGATTACAGATGTGAGCCACCACACACGGCCTTCTTTTTTCTTTTGTAGAGACAGTGTATCCCTATGTTGCCAGGCTGGCCTTGAACTCCTGGCCTCAAGCCATCCTCCCACCTTGGCCTCCCAAAATTCCAGGATTACAGCCATGAACCACCAAGCCTGGCCAATAAATCTTTTAATTTACTTATTTTCTAGGCCTAAAATTGCCAAGGTACCTCTGTGATACATTTTGAGAGCCTTCTCTCCTAAAAATACAGTCTATATATTCTTTTTCTTTTCCTTTTTTTTTTTTTTTTTTGAGACAGTCTTGCTCTGTTGGCCAGGCTGGAGTGCAGTGGCGCGATCTCGGCTCACTGCAACCTCCACCTCCTGAGTTCAAGCAATTCTCTTGCCTCAGCCTCCCACGTGGCTGGGACTACAGGTGCGTGCCCACGCCCCATTAATTTTTGTATTTTTAGTAGAGACAGGGTTTCACCATGTTGGCCAGGATGATCTTGATCTCCTGATCTCATGGTCTGCCCGTCTTGGCCTCCCAAAGCGTTGGGATTAGAGGCGTGAGCCACCGCGCCCAGCCTATATATTCTTTAGATAATACAGTACCAATCATTTCTTAGGTGATTCCTACATGCAGATATAGTGTTAAGTGCTTTCCAGATCCTGTATCTCTTAGAATCCTTCCCACAGCTGAGCTCTGTGTGTGTGTGTGTGTGTGTGTGTGTGTGTGTGTGTGTATGTGACTTTATTTCCCTCATTCTACAGTTGAGGAAAATCACGTAACTTGCCCTGGAGTATGCATCTAGTAAGAGGCACAGCTGGTTTTAGCTGAATTCAAACTCAAACCTAGGTCTCGTTGACTCCAAATAACATGTTCTTAAAACCTGTTGTCAGCCTCTCTCAGAGCCCTGATTGCCTTGTCAGCTCTCTACTTCTCAGCTGATCAGAGGATCAGTACCCAGGGTGGTACCACTCACCAACCAGCCGGCCTCTGTTGTCACCCGTCAGCTCACGATCCAGTCCCTCTGAATGGTGATGGTCAGTGCCATGCCAGCCAGGTTTGCCAAGGCCACTAGGGTGGTCACCAGTGCACAGTAGGCCACCTACTGAAGGAGGGGAAAGGAAGTTTGGAACCCGAGAATAGATTTTCCCGCCCCACTGCAGTGCATACAGTTATTTATCTGACAGCTCAAGGAACATCTAAATGAACACAAAGACCTTAGAGAGAAAAAGATTCAATATAGGTTTGGAGCCCAGTGCTATTGTGTTAATGCTAAGCATTTTCTTCCTCCCACCCCATCAGAGCCAGAGCCGACGCTAATTTGTACCTTGCAGACACAGATTCTGCTGTTCTATTGCCTTCACGTCAGTGGGATTTCAGCTCAGACTCACAAATTAGGGGAGAGGAGGACACTGAGGAAAGATTAGCCTGATCCGAAATCAGTGAGCAGGGCCACAAAGAAAACATTAACTGGTGGACATTCAGGGTGTCTGTGACACAGGGACATGGGAGACACTCACAGTGAGCCAGCCATCCCAGATTTGTTCCATCTGCCTCTTGAAGGGGAGCACAAGCATCAGGACAGCGCAACAGGTGGTGACGGAGGCGTTCTGCGTGAAGAGCGAGGCATAAGCAACTGTGAATGGAAACACCCAGCCCAATCTTTACTCTCGGTTTTAACAGGCAGCTCACAGCTATATCATCATTTAATGCAGAGCAGGCTGGGTGCGGTGGCTCACAACTGTAATCCCAGCACTTTGGGAGGCCAAGGCGGGCCGATCACTTGAGGTCAGGAGTTCCAGACAAGCCTGGCCAACATGGCGAAACCCTGTCTCTCCTAAAAATACAAAAATTAGCCAGGCGCGGTGGCACACACCTGTAATTCCAGCTACTCGTGAGGCTGAAGCACAAGAATCACTCGAACCTGGAAAGTAGAGGTTGCAGTGAGCCAAGATCGTGCCACTGCACTCCAGCCTGGGCGACAGATCGAGACCCTGTCTCAAAAAAATAAAATAGAATAAAAAAAAATGCAGAGTAGTTGCATTTGACCAAATCCCTGTGCAACCAGGGTTAGCATTTCCATCGGTGATCACAGGCTTAAGAGGCAAAGAGCAGACTCTTGAACTCACTAAAGACAAAGCCTTTGCAACCAAAAGAGAAAAAAGCTGGACTTCGCAAGTGAATGAAAACATATTTGAGAGACGGATTCTCAAATATATGAAAAGCTGGATTCTAGGTAAGTCAAGAAACTTAAAATGTTCTAGTGCTACATTACATTCTTCTGGATTTAATTTGTAACCGAAGGTACCAATTTAGCCTAAAGACCAGCACACCAGATTTTCAATCAGCTAGTCTTTTCAATGGTATGGCTTCAGAGAAGCCTACATTTATATAGCCTACATTCTTATTGGACAAAGAAGCTTAAAGAGACAGTATGGCCAAAAGCTAAAAGTAGATCTACATTTAAACAAATAAGTCTCCAGATATTAATGAATAGTTTAGACAGATCACCCAGTACCAAAAAAAAAAATCATTTACACAAATAAATTGCTTCTAATAAAAACAACACAAGCATATTATGCATAAGTAATGCCAAAATATTAAAAAGAAAGCATTTTTCAGGAATTTGATATTAAAAACCTATACTTAGCAAAAATCTAAAACATCTTACATGTAGAATCAGAGAATGATGACACAAAGCTGTATAACTTTGTCTAGAGTTTTTAACTTATGCTCTTTTGCTATTCAGTTCATAGCAATTTATGAATTTTATTTCACTAAATAAACCAAAAAAGCCAGTGAAGTCATAATGTACCACATAAATATGTCACAGGTAAGAGTATTACCTTTATTTCTTGGTTTCTTTTCAATCCAATCACCAATTAAGACCCCAAATATTAATACATATCCAGCCACCACTAAGCCAAACACTGCTGATAAAAGCAGATTATGTCCATATAATTCTATCAGGAAGATAGACATGGCAAAGTGCCACATTTGGTCTCCCTGCAAAGTAGTAGTGCAGGCAAAGCATGTTTTCATCATTGACCTAAAAGATGGATCCAAGTTAAAATCCACAAAGATGCATTTATCCCCAGGGACATGTAATATGCAGGATTACAAGACAGAATGTAAAATTACACTTTTATGCAGTACATCTAAAACTTTATTTTTATGCAATATAGTTATAAATTTTAAAAGCTAGAGAGAATATATGTTAAAATCTTAAAAGCTCCAAAGAGTCAACAAGCTAATGAAAAAATATCAGACAAACACTTGGAAGAACATGAGACCTCCAAGAACAAAGCCCACAGTGCCCTGAGGACATCTGCTGATTCTGAAGCAACAGCTGTGAAATACAACAGCAGGTTCGTTGTCCTCAGAAAGACAGACTATGGAAGTCCATGCTACCAAAGATGGGGACTAAGATAAACCAGTTCCCCTTTTAAGCTGAGATCCCATGTAATTACATCTTAAATGTAAGTAAGGGTAAACCTGAAGTAAACTGATGCTCACGTGGACTTGTAGTCCAGTTCTACCTCATCCGAATGGGCAGGGAATCTCAAACCTTGAACATGGATTAAAGTGTTACAAAATGACTAGTGTCCACTATGCATCTGGTGGGAGCTAGTTAAAATTATCTCTAAAGGAAGATGCCACCATCTTAGGCTTCAAAGTATTCCTACAATAATAATAATAAAATAAAAATTTTATAAAATAATATACAAATTATTATCATTATTATGTTGAGACTGGATCTCACTCTGTCTCCCAGGCTGAGTGCAACGGTGCAATCATAGCTCACTGCAGCCTCAACTTCCCAGGCTCAAGACATCCTCCCACCTCAGCCTCCCAAGTAGCCGGGACTACAGGCACGCACCATGATGCCTAGCTAGTTTTTTTTTTTTTTTTAATTTGTAAAGATTGGGTCTCACTATGTTGCCCAGGGTGGTCTCCTGGGCTCAAGCAATACTCCCACCTCAGCCTCCCAAAGTGTTGGGATTACAAGTGTGAGCAACCACACTCAGCCTTTATAATTATTTATTACATTTATTCCAACACATATGTTTTTATGTGCCTGCCTTTTTTTTTTTTTTTTTTTTTTTTTTTAAGATGGAGTACTCTGTTGCCCAGGCTGGAGGGCAATGGCACGATCTCAGCTTGCTGCAACCTCCACCTCCTGGGTTCAAATGATTCTCCTGCCTCAGATTCCTAAATAACTGGGATTACAGGCATGTGCCACCATGCCCAGCTAATTTTTGTATTTTTAATACAGATGGGGTTGGCCAGGTGTGCTGGCTCACACCTGTAGTCCCAGCACTTTGAGAGGCTGAGGCAGGCGGATCATGAGGTCAGGACACCGAGGCCATCCTGGCTAATACGGTGAAACCCGTCTCTACTAAAAATGTAAAACATTAGCCAGCTTTGTTGGCACGCACCTATAGTCCCAGCTATTCCGGAGGCTGAGGCAGGAAAATTGCTTGAGGCAGAGGTTGCAGTGAGCTGAGATAGTGCCACTTGCACTCTAACCTGGGTAACAGAGCGAGACTCCATCTCAAACAAAAAAAAAGAAAAAATAGAGACGGGGTTTCACCATGTTGGCCAGGCTGGTCTTGAACTCCTGACCTCAAGTGATCCGCCCACCTTGGCCTCCCAAAGTGCTGGGATTACAGGAATGAGCCACCAGACCCAGCCATCTTCCTCTATTTGTTCTATATTTGATAATTCACACATATTTTTAAAAAATACACATTTTTGCATCTAATATTTTGAGACATCCTAATGTCCTTAATATTGCAGTTCTCTTAACCATCCAAAGACAAAACATTAATTTCCTTTTGATTCCTCTCTTACCCATATTCATAAGGCACAACTTACAAAATTAAAAAACTTGGACTCATGAGGTAGATCAAAGTTGCTCCTAAAACACATGTATTTAAACCATAAGCATTGTTAAATAATAAATATATATACATATTTATTTGGAGCAAATTTTGCCAGCTAACCAGAAAGACTAAAATGCTGTTTAGCATGAATTTGCTTTTAGAGAGTACACCAGTGCTGGATAAAAATACAAGCACGAAGTTAGGGGATACTCAGGGATTTTGTTTTCTTTTGACAAAGTTGTCTTCATTCATTTGTCACTGAGGGACCGCTGGGGAAATATCCATCTCTTTCCCTTTCCTTAAGTCTAGAAATAGAGAAATAAGGCATTTCTGTCGACATATGTGCCATAAGGGAAGTAGCCCAGAATGCAATGGAAGAATATAGAAATGGCAGGAAGTTGCCCCAGGGCAAAATCTGAGGACCAAGAAGGAACTGAACTAGCAAGTGAGGATCGGGGTGGAAACAACTCTCCAGGTTGGGAGAACAGTGGGTACAGAGGCCTGTTGAAAAAAGAAAGGATAACTGCAGACAAAATCCAGAGGTTGGGGTGTAAGGTGCAAAAGTCGCAGAGGGATAAGAAAGGGAAGGGATGAAGCAAGTCTGAAGAGAGACTCCCCTTTACCTGGGAGGAGCAGGAAGGAGCGGTGGATCACCAAAGCTGCTGTGCCCTGATATGATTTGGCTGTGTCCCCATCCGAATCTCGAATTGTATCTCCCAGAATTTCCACATGTTGTGGTAGGGACCCAGGTGGAGGTAATTGAATCATGGAGGGGCCAGTCTTTCCCATGCTATTCTCATGGTAGTGAATAAGTCTCACAAGATCTCATGGGTTTATTAGGGGTTTCTGCTTTTGCTTCTTCCTCATTTTTCTCTTGCTGCCACCATGTAAGACGTGCCTTTCACCTCCCACCGTGATTCTGAGGCCTCCCCAGTCATGTGGAACAGTAAGTCCAATTAAACCTCTTTTTCTTCCCAGTCTCAGGTATGTCTTTATTAGCAGTGTGAAAACGGACTAATACAGCCTTGTGTGGATTCCCAGCTGCAGGGGGCCTCCTCTCCAACCTTTCAACACACCTACCCCGCACCTTCCCCACAGAGCTGGGGGCCAGGGCCTGTCTCAGCTACTCGCCAGGACTCCTTTCCTGCTTCCTCTTGCCCATCCGGACCATCACTCCTTATTTTCACCTTTCTGATGCCCATCAGAATGGGGGTCAGAAATGGGGTTCTGATTTAGATCTTTAGTGCCACAGGAAACGCAGTCATCAGTGCAGAGTGAGTGTGGCAAAGTTTTCAGGAGAGAAGAGAAGTCATTTAGGAGAGTGGATCAGACCCCCATCTGGCCAGGCACTGGCATCCCAGTCTTCCTGGTTATGCCCTACAATCTCACATGTGTCTTCCTGGTTTTAGAGAGCCCTGTTGAAAGCCCTCTTTATGGCACTCACTACCTTCTACCCTACCTCATCGCTACATCCTCTATGGAGGCTACCACTGATTCAGATCCATGATTGCAATCCTCATTGGAATAGCCCTACTATAGTGGCAGGGATTCCATGTCTGCTCCTTCCTTCCTTCCTCCCCTCGTCCCTTCCTTTCTCCCCTCCTCCTTTCCTTTCTTTCTTTCCTTTCCCTTCTTTTTTCCTTCCTTCCCTCTTCCTTCCTCCCATCCTTCCTTCCTACCTGCCCTCTTGTATGTATTCATGTATTCAGGTATTTTGCCAGGCACTGGGGATAAAGTGGTAAGAAAGTTGGAGAGGGTTCTTACACTTACAGCCCAGGGATAACAGACAATAGACCATGAAATACAACCCAGTGTGATGAGTTTCAACTTAGACAGGGTGAGGTGCCACCCCATCACCCCAGAAGCTAGTCATGGAGAAACCATGGCAGGTCACTCAAAAGGCCCTCTGGAACCTGAAGGTTGGCATATGGCACTGAGGAAGGACATCAACACTGGACACGTCAACCGCTGACACAGGAGCATTACCTAGCCACCCACTCTAACACTGAAACAAGTGCCTGGGGTCATTCACACCCGCAGAGGTCACCAACACTGTGGCCTCTCCCCAGGTGCACCCTGTGTGCTTCAGCACTTCAGCCATCCCTGAGGCATCAGGGTTTTGCTCTCACTCCACATCCCAGTACTGGACAAATCCTCCAGTGACAGAAACTGCATTAAAGTGCTGGAACCACAGTCTGTTCAAGCCAACGCCACTGGCCCATCGCTGGTGGAAAGAGCTTCTTGGGAGCTAGCCTGCCACATCAGGAATTCTCTGGAATGTGTCAGGATCTTCCATCTCACCCAGCCTTGGGAGAGGGTCTGGCCAGGAGAAGATCTCCCCTCACTGACTAGTCTCCCTTCAAAGTCTCAGCACCAAGTTGGTCTTTGGGCTGGGCTGCCATTGGACAGCATTTCTCTTGTCCATTGACATTCCCACTTCCCTAAAATACCTCTCTTCTCTCCTAAAAATTTTCCCACACTCACTCTGCACTGATGACTGTGTTTCCTGTATCACTAACGATCTAAAAACTATGGGAGAGGACTTCCTTGAGTTCTCATCCCCACACCTGCTCCTCTGCCTGCACCCAGGCCCTGGGCTCTGCCTCCCCTCCTGTCTCCAGGCTCCTGGCACATGCCAGTTCCTCCCCATATCTCTCTTCCCTCCAGTCTTTCTTCTCCTCTGCTCGTGTGTCCTCAAACTTTCTCTTTACTAGGTCTTACAAACAAGTTATTAATCCAAGCATCTCTTCAAAAAACAGCAACAAGGCTTTCGGCTTTCAGCTGGGAGGAGGCCAAGGTGCAACTTTCTTCGGTCATCCTGAATCTAGCCGCCTCTGCCATGCTGCCAAAGTTTTACCCCAACGAGATCAAAGTCATATACCTGAGGTGCACCGGGGGTGAAGTGGGTGCCACGTCTGTGTTGGCCCCCAAGATCGGCCCCCCTGGGTCTGTTTCCAAAAAAGGTTGGTGATAACATTGCTAAAGCAACCAGTGACTGAAAGGATCTGAGGATTACAGTGAAACTGACCATTCAGAACAGACAGGCCCAGATTGAGGTGGTGCCTTCTGCCTCTGCCCTGATCATCAAAGCCCTCAAGGAACCGCCAAGAGACAGAAACAGAAAAATATTAAACACAGTGGAAATGTCACTTTTGATGAGATCGTCAACATTGCTCGACACATGTGGCACTGATCTTTAGCCAGAGAACTCTCTGGAATCATTAAAGAGATACTGGGGACTCTCGAGTCTGTGGGCTGCAATGTTGATGGCCGCCACCCTCATGACATCATAGGTGACATCAACGGTGGTGCTGTGGAATGCCCAACTAGTTAAGACGCACAATGGAAAATATTTCAATAAGGATCATTTGAAAAACAAAAAAAACAAAAACAGCAACAACAACTTTCTCTTGGTCTTGCTGTTCTTCTCTTGGCTACTACACCAGCTCTCTACTCACCTTTATATCTTGAAAGGATCATTTGTTCTTGCTTCAATTCTCCCTTGAACCCACTGTGAACAACTTTCACCCCCATCTCTCAACATATCTACTCCTCACAAGGTCATCAATTACCCACCACGGGGTTCAATCCAGCTGTCAGTTCTGAGTGCTCATGTCTGCATGGGACACCTTGCTCCCTTCCTCCTTTGTGAACCCTGCCTCACTAGGCTTCATGCACCCCCTTCTCCTGGCTTTTCTAACACTGGCTGCTCCTTCTATTGCCTCCTTTACCAACCTCCTATCTGGTCTTGGACCCCCTCCTCTCCCCTCTCCTCCCCTTCCCTTTCTGGATAGCATCTCACTCTGGTTGCTGAGGCTGAGGTACAGTGGTGCAATCTCAGCTCACTGCAGCCTTGAGCTCCCGGGCTCAGGTGATTCTCCCACCTCAACCTCCTGAGTAGCTGGGATTACAGGCACGCACTGCCATGTCTGGCTATTTTTTTATTTTTATTTTTATTTTTAGTAGAGACAGGGTTTCACCATGTTGCCCAGGTTGGTCTCAAGCTCCTGGACTCAAGCAATCCACCTGCCTCGGCCTCCCGGAGTGCTGGGATTACAGGCATGAGCCCAACCACGTCTTCTATTTTATATTTAAACCCACTCCTTTAAGGATATCACCAGCCTCATGATTTAAAATACCACAAGGCTGACAAGTCCCAAATTTCTAAGTCCAGCAACCACCACTTGCTGAACATCCATGGGATGCTGAGCAGGCATATCACATTTAACATGTCCAAAAAGGAACTCCTGATCTTATTCTATTCAAACTGGTTCCACCCCCAGTCTTCCCCATCTTAGTGAGTGAAAACTCCATCCTTCCTATTGCTCAGACCAGAAAACCTTCGTCTGTTCTCTCTTTTAAACCCTACACCCCAGACAGGCATCATGTTGCCTGAGCCTTCAAAAGAATAACCTGAATCTGATTACTTTTCACCACCACCACCACTGCTACCAGCCTAGACACCGTCACCTCTTTCCAGGGTTATTGCAATATCCCCTCACTTATCCCCTACCTCTGCCTTGGCCCACTTTAAATCTATCCTCATCATAGCAGCCAGAGGGGTTCTATTAAAATCTAAGTCAGATCATGAAACTCCTCTGCACAAAACCTCTAATGGTTCTCATCTCACTTAGGGTAGAATACAAAGTCCTTACAAAGGCCCACAAGGGCCTCAGGATCTGTTCCCTCCATTCACTTCTCTGACCTCCTCTTTTACTACTCTACCCCATCCACTATGCTCCAGCCACATGGACTTCACTCCCATCTCCTGAACCTCTGCATTTGCCATTCCCTCTGTCTGGAATACTCTTCCTCTAGACAGGCTCATGAGTCAGCCCATCAGCCCATCAACCCCATCAACTCCATTGGGTCTTTATTTAAAAGTTATATTGCAGTAGGACCTTCACTACCCACCCCACCTAAATATTGCACCCTTTATAAAAGCACTGACCAACAGAACTTTCTGCATGATGAAACTTTATCTTCACTGTCCAATAGGATGGCCACTATGAGGCTTTTGAGCACTGGAAATGTGGCTTGTATCACATGGAAGCAGAATTTTTAACTTTAATTTAAATATCATCAGCCACACAAGGCTAGTGGCTACTGTGTTGTAAGCACAGTATCTTTACACTCCTTTATCTCCTTTTGCTGCTTTCTGTTTCTGCTTACTATTTACCACTAACATACTACATAATTTACTTATAATTTATGTGTAGATCTTGTTTATAATTTGTTTTCCTCATTAGAATGTAAGTGGAAAAAACAAGTTATAACTACAAGGAGAATGAGAGGCAGGGATCTTTGTCTGTTTTGTTCACTACTATATTCCTGGTACCTAGAACAGTTTCTGGCACATAGTACACACTAAACAAAATCTTTGTTAAGTGAAGGAAATGCAGTAGGAAACTCTACAAATTGCACCCAGGTGTTGCTCTGCTCTCTGTCTATGTCTACTCTCTGCTAATTTGCCAGACGTTGATCTAACTTTCATCTCCTGACCTGGATGTTCATACGTACCTCTGGCCCTTCTCCTTCTGAATGGTTTCTTCCTTCCAAAACCAGTATCTAGTTTCCCAATGGTGTAACCACTACCTTCACCTCAACCCACCAGTCTATAGCCTCTTGGTCCTTTCTGCCAGCTTTGGCTCTGTTGAGCTTCTCTTCAACTAGGCTTACCTGAGACAACAAATGACCAAGAGCCATGGGGTAGCCCAAGAGTGCTGTCAGCCTATACTTCTCTTTGCTAAGACTCCAGAAAACAACACAGCACTTCACAGCATCTGTTGGCAGTCAACCAGAGTTAGAAGGTGGACCTCAGTCATCCACACCACATGCTAAATCATCACCAAATGGCCTGAAGGTGAGGGACTTCTGCACACTCAGAGACCTTCTGGGCATAGGTCATGTCTTCTATGCCTTTCCAGGACACATGACTGTGGCCCCCAGTGATGGTTAGGTGGCTATTACTGAGCTAAGACTCTATAATGAGTGTCTTGCTTCCTTTCTAAAAGAAACCCTACCCTTGGACCAAGGGATAGGGAAGGGAACAGAAGGGAATTCTAGTTGTGACTGTTCTTTGTTTTAACCAATAAATGGGTTTCCATTTTAAGAGCCCAGATGTCAAGAGTATCTTATTATAGTGGCCTCACACAGGCTGGGAATGAAGTAGAAATTAGAATGGTTGTTGAAAACTTTCCGTTTTCTTCTTCTTTATTAAGTCTGATGACTCAGACTTGATCTAGGGCTTTTTGTAACAGCTGGGCATATCCTCTTACATAAATGAGAGAAGATGTAACCACCTATTATAATGCCTTGCATATAAGGGACACTCAACAAATGGTAGCTAATAATATGATGAGTAGAAATATATATTGGGTTCTGCCTCACAATGTCTATCACAATGAAAACAATTGTTGGAAGCAAACTGTATATTGAAATGTATTACCAAAATCAAAAGTTAAGCAAAAAATAGCTTCCACGGATGGCTAAAAACTTTCTATTTTTACTGAGCTAAAGAAAAACAAGAAACCTAAAAGCTCCTTTCGGGCACCATTTATCTTTCTGTTAAACATCAATCTGATGTCATGTGGAAGGAGTTTTAGTTTCATTTAAAAATCATTTCTGTTATCTAGTGAAACAGAACAATTTCCCTTCCAGAGAAAAAGGGTATTTATTTAGCCAATGACAAACAGCTGCCATTTTCTCCTTTTTTTTTTTTTTTTTTTTTTTTTTTTTTTGTTAACAGAACACCACTTTTGTTCAGGGTGACAGTGCACCTGTAACCCAAGGGGATGAATCACAGTAGATATAAATTCCATATGGTGATTTCCTTCCCTAGACTCCCCTGTAGCTAGGATTGGCATAGGACCATTCTGGCCACTGAGGTATAAGTAGAAGTCTCCTGGGGCCTTCAGGGAACGACTCTGCTTTCTGATAAATGGTGCAAGTGCAAGAGGAGAGTTTGCTTTTGCTCTTCCCCACCCACATCCTGTCTGTGAGTGTGACAGTGCCTACAGCTGCGGCAGCTGTCATGCAATCATGAATTGGCAGTGTCAGAAGCCAATCTGCTGAAAATGACAAGACAGATGGATAGATCAATATAGGGTCTCAATGGCATCACTGAGTGGCTGCACCAACACTAAATGGACAACTGATGCAATTCTTGTTTAGCCAAGGTTGAAGGTTCTTAAAATTGAAACCTTTGTCAGTTGAGTTTTATTTGTAGCCAGAAGCAATTCCAACTGATTCACAGACCTTTAATTACTAGCTCAATGACTACCCATACACCCAGTATCTAAATTCAACAACTTCTAATATTTACCACATTTGCTTTTTTCTCTGTGTGTGTAAGTTTTCAATATATGTGGAAGATAAACTGTAGACATAACACTTTAGCCCTTCAGCACGTATCTCCTAAAAAGAAGAACATTTTCCTTCATAATGACAATTCTATTATCCCTCCTAAGAATATTAATGATTCTCTGATATCATCTGAGCACTAGTCCATATTCAGTTTCCTTTATCACAAAATGTATTTAACACAAAAATGTGTTTTTGTGGTTGGATAAAATTTTCATATAAATGTTCATACAAATGGGACTTGGGATTTTGTTTTACTTTTTCTTTTCATTTTTTAAAAAAAATTTCATTAATTTTTATTTTATTTTTTGAGATGGAGGCTCGCTCTGTTGCCAGGCTGGAATGCAGTGGTGCCATTTTGGCTCACTACAACCTCTGCCTTCCGGGTTCAAGCGATTCTCCTGCCTCAGCCTCCCAAGTAGCTGGAGCTACAGGCATGCACCACCACACCCAGCTAATTTTTGTATTTTTAGTAAAGATGGGGTTTCACCATATTGGCCAGGATGGTCTCGATCTCTTGATGTTGTGATCCGCCCACCTCGGCCTCCCAAAGTGCTGGTATTACAGACATGAACCTTAATTTAGCTTAATTTATTTTTGTTTATTTATTTTTTGAGATGGAGTCTTGCTGTGTCATCCAAACTGAAGTGCAATGTGCATAATCTCGGCTCACTGCAACCTCTGCCTCCCGAGTTCAAGCGATCCTCCTGCCTCAGCCTCCTGAGTAGCTGGGATTGCAGGTGCCCGCCACCATGCCCAGCTAATTTTGTATTTTTAGTAGAGACAGGGTTTCACCATGTTGACCAGTCTAGTCTTGAACTCCTGACCTCAAGTGATCCACCTGCCTTGGCCTCCCAAAGTGCTAGGATTACAGGGGTGAGCCACCACTACTGGCCTTCTTCTCCTTTTAATAAAAAAGAAACATTCTCCACTCTCTCTGCCTGTGGCTACAAAGTTTCACTTTCTAGCCCATGCTGGCTCTGGGCCCATAGTGCCTCTGGGAAAATTGAAATAAAGTTTTGGAGTTAAGACTAACAAATCCAGCCAGGCACAATTTAAAGTTAATTGCTGATTAAAGTTAAATGCATAAAGCTGATTTACTTTGGAAGGCCCAGGCAGGTGGATCACTTGAGGTCAGGAGTTTGAGGCCAGCCTGGTCAACATAGTGAAACCCCATCTCTACTGAAAATACAAATTAGCCGGGCGTGGTGGCGTGCACCTGTAGTCCCATATTCAGGAGGCTGGGGCAGGAGAATCACTTGAACCCGGGAAGTGGAGGTTGCAGTGAGCCGAGAACACATCACTGCACTCCAGCCTGAGTGACAGAGTGAGACTCTGTCTCAAGAAAAAAAAAAAAGACTAACAAGTCACCTAAAAGCCTCATCCACGTATCTTCCAAAAGTGTTGTAAGACTTCCCATTTTTTTTTGTTTTTTTTTTGTTTTTTTTTTGAGACGGAGTCTCGCTCTGTCGCCCAGGCTGGAGTGCAGTGGCCGGATCTCAGCTTACTGCAAGCTCCGCCTCCCGGGTTCACGCCATTCTCCTGCCTCAGCCTCCCGAGTAGCTGGGACTACAGGTGCCCGCCAACTCGCCCGGCTAGTTTTTTGTATTTTTTAGTAGAGACGGGGTTTCACCGTGTTAGCCAGGATGGTCTCGATCTCCTGACCTCGTGATCCGCCCGTCTCGGCCTCCCAAAGTGCTGGGATTACAGGCTTGAGCCACCGCGCCCGGCAAGACTTCCCATTTTTAAATTTACTTGGGATTGAGCGCCTGATGTACTAATATTCTTCTCAATTAGACAGTGAGCAAAGGACTGTGAACATTTAATGTGGAGTAAGGCGCCCTCTCTATGAGGCAGGCTTCTTGACTAGGGGTCCTACCTGTATTCCACCTCCCAGAACAGCTCTACACATCACACTCCACAATTCACAAGTAACCGTGGGAGAAGATAAACAAGAGATGACATTTTTATCCACAGTTCTGGTAATTTCAATACTAATTGTGTATATGAAATAGTCAACACTTTTTATAACTATAAGAAAAATTAGGATGCACCCACACTCAGCAGAGATGGAAAAACAAAGTTAATTGTGTTGTGACATTTAAATTAATGAAATCCATTAAGATTTTTCTAGAACATTGCTACATAAAAGGACAAATGCTTTGTTAATTTTGCTTATTTTGTTTAACCTCCCATCCTAATTAAGACCACTATGCTCAGAGGAAGCATGCAATTTTAGGGTGACATGAATGAAGCCATAGTACCCCAGGAGAGGCCATGTGCCCCCTTTCTCAAGTAGAGCTTATTAAAGTTAGGTCTAACCAGAGGCTTACCTAAAGCACTCTTCTCTCTCTTCATTCATCTGCTGCCTGTGGCTTTAGTCTGTTTCTCCTCATTTCCAGAATTTTCAGGGTCATTTAGTTCTCCCACCATTACTACATGCTAGAAGAAAAAGGTTTCAAATAATGAAAAATGCATTCAAAACTATTACATGGTCCTAAACTGGAAGAAGTCAATGTGCTTTAACTTAATTCCAACTGGATCCCTCTAAAACCATTTATATTTCACTTTTTCAACTGTAGAAAGTTAATTGTATAATCTATTATAAGAGCTTTATTGCACATGAATAAAGTCATAACAATTGTCATCGACATAGAGGCCTATTATTAATGCTCAAAACCAATTATTTTGGGGGAAATATTCAACCAGCTATAATCAGAGACTCACAGATTAATCACACACACAAAAAGGTTAAAGATAGGTTTTAACTAAATTATCTGTGTTGTCATTCTACCAGGAACAATGATGTAAGTAACTTGTCCTTTAATTTCTTTTTTACTTTTTTTTTCTTTTTTATGGAGACAGGGTCGCGCTATGTTTCCCGGGCCAGGGAGGATCGAACTCCTGGCCTCAAGCAATCCTTCCTCCTCAGTTTCCCAAAGTGCTGGGATTACAGGTGTAAGCCATATCACCCATCCCAGTTTGTCCTTCTTTAACATGTTAGTCTCTCAACTCTAATTTCTCAACAGGGTAAATTGATTATGTTTGGCAACTTATAACTAATGCAAGTTATAAATAAAAGCTTCATTACATTTTCACTAATATATATCCCTAAGAAGCAAATGCTTCCTCCTGCTAATGACTATTTGAATTCTAAATATAGTTCAAATAAGGAATTCTAAACGTTTAAGTTTGCTTACCGAACATAAACAGCAGTAGAGTTTTTGTCTTTCACTGGACTCCCAGAGGTCAGAGAGAAAGATGAGTTATAAAGCAGCGTAGCCACAGCTCTGCACCACACGCAGGTGTTGCTACCATGGAGCACTTTGAGTGGAACGTGCTGGAGGTGCAAACGTTTCCTGTGGGTTGTCAAAAGAGAGGCCAGCGGTTTCTGCCACCCGTGACCGCCCAGCACAGTATGCTCTGGCAGGGGCCATTCTTAGCCCAGAAGTCGCTGCACTGAGAGAAGGGCACACAGGGTGCAGCCAGTTCTGGGGGCTTGGACATGTCCAAAACATCCTTGTCTTATAAAAACCTAGGACACATACAGGAACATTCATTAATATTCTCAAAGAAGAACGTTTTATTTTGCACTTGGAAATATGTCAGAAATCACTTGGAGGCAGATAAGAGCTGACCCTCTGCAGAGGTAAGTGGCTAACATACGCTAGATCTCCATGCTTAGAGGCTGCCCCTTTGGTACCCATAGTTCTCCAGGCCTTCCCAGGGCAACACTGTCCAGCACCTCTCTCTCTTTTCCTCCTGTCTTCCTTCAAAAGTTTGACTTTCATGTGTGGTGCCCCAATCCCTAGGCCACCGGTGCCAGCCAGTCCCTAAACAGATAAATCCTACTAAAAGTTAATCCCAAGCACAAGCTTTGGGCTGGTCCTCCTGGATTGATTGGCTTATTTTCTTCTCTCTCTCTTTCTTTCTTCTCTTTCTTCTTCCTTTCTTCTTTCTTTCCTTTCTTTTTCTTTCTTTTTCTTTCTTTCTTTCTTTCTTTTTCTTCTTTCTTTCTCTCTTTCTTTCTCTTTCTTTCTCTCTTTCTCTCTCTCTTTCTTTTTTTGAAATGGAGTCTCCTTCTGTCACCCAGTCTGGAGTGCAGCAGCACAATCTTGGCTCACTGCAACTTCTGCCTCCCAGGTTCAAGCAATTCTCCTGCCTCAGTCTCCCAAGTAGCTGGGATTACAGGTGCCCGCCACTGCTTCTGGCTAATTTTTGTATTTTTAGAAGAGATGGGGTTTCACCATGTTGGCCATGGTTGGCCAGGCTGGTCTCAAACTTCTGACCTCAGGTGATCTGCTTGCCTCGGCCTCCCAAAGTGCTGGGATTACAGGTGTGAGCCACCGCTCCTGGCCTGATTGGCCTTTCCTCCAAGAGCCATGCCAACCCAGCCAAAAAGATTCCATTTTTAATGAGAATTTCAGGAACCAGTATTTTCTTTTGGGTGAAGGGGAGAGGAATTGGGGATAGTTTTCCAGGTCTCTGGCTCATCACATAATAGATACCACTTAGTGGCAACTGTGGCCCAACAAAAACATTTTTGCTGTCCCAAGAACTTAGAGCATTGAGAAAGGACCCTCAGGGCAATGATTCCCTTCAGTGATGACCTAAAATATTTCTCCCAGATGGGTTCAGGTTGCTGAGACAGCCTCCACAGTTAGTCCATACATCTTGTTTGCAGTTAATGGCAAAGCTAAGAAATCTAAGATAACAAGGCTTTTACTTTATAAATGTGCAGCCTAAGAAATCAATCCGAAAATATGTAATGAAAGCATTCCATTTGACACATTCTAGATATATTATCTACATTTTGCTACAAATGCTTTGGCCTAAAATAAATGGCTTTGTTTGCAGAAATGCGTACCAGACATTTATCAAAACTCCTCACCCGTTGGAAAGTGCTGTAGTCGTGGTAACTGGAGGGCTTAGCAGCACCCGAGTCCTGCAGGCTGGCAAGGCTCCTCTTGCTATTCCACCACCGCATCTCAGGGCAGGCACGGGGCGGACACAGCCAGGCACTTGAGAAACTCACTCCCCATTTCCTGTATTTACCAGGTCCTGAGCTAGGGGGTTAAGAGGAAAGAGGACATGTCCCAGCTTCACCTTTGATGTACACATGTGGAAAAAAGAAGCAGGTGGAGTTACTCTTTCCAAAAGGAAATATTCAAAAAGTGCATGGAAATATTAATGCAACTTTGAAACGACAAGTGGTTTCTCTAGGCAGGATTCAGCAGAACTCGAGTCAGTACATTGCTCTAGGCAAAAACTTGACAGTACTGGGGCATGAGAGAAGAATTTTAAAGTGCTTCATCCAATGCAAATTTTCCCAATTAAAGCTATACTTTTTACATATCTGTACATAATATAGAATAGACATGTTATAGATATATATACACACATAGGCATACATATATAATGTATACATAAGTATGTATATACATATTTAAACAAAGATTTCTATGATCTAATTCAAACTTTCAGTGTTGAATCAGAGAGGCCTCGCTCATTATTAAAGAAATAATAAGGCCAGGTGTGGTGGCTCACGCCTGTAATTTCAGCACTTTGGGAGGCTGAGGCGGGCAGATTGCTTGAGGTCAGGAGTTCGAGACCAGCCTGGCCAACATGATGAAAACCTGTCTCTACTAAAAACACACAAAAAAGTAGCCAAGCATGGCAGCACGTGCCTGTAATCCCAGCTACTCAGGAGGTTGAGACAGGAGAATTGCTTGAACCTGGGAGGTGGAGGTTGCAGCGAGCTGAGATTGCCCCATTTCACTCCAGCCTGGGCGACAGAGCGAGACTCCATCTCAAAAAAGTAAAAAGAAGAAAGAAAGAAAGAGAGAGAGAGAGAGAGAAAGAAAATAACAGCTTCCTGAAAAGTACCTTTCTCTAACATAAAATGCAAAAATCATTTCAAAACTTACCACTTTATGCTGTCCACACCTTTAAGGGCCCAAACTGACATATCCAAAGTAAATAGTAACCCAAGAAAAAAGGGATTATTCCCTGGCTCCAGGCAGATCAGCCCTTATCTCCTTCAAAGAAAGTTTCTTGCTGTTTTTATTGACTGTTGTTTTAAATAAAATGAACAGGTAATTGAGCAATTGTTGCTGAGCTTGTACATAATAGTAGATGGGTTTTTACTCTCCAAATAAGAATATTTTCCCCTCACTGTACACTGCGTGATAGAATTATGCACTCGACTTAGTGACCCAGGGGCATTTGAATCCATAGGTAAAAAGACTCAAAGGAACTCGAAGAGAAAGCAATGGGGAAGCAGATTAGACAGAAGGTCTATCTGGAGGCAGCATTTTCCGCTGTGGATGAAATCATGTTTTCTAGCATGATATACTCCTCCTACAGACACTGGTCAGCATTTCTCCAGGCTCAAGAAGTGCCAATGCCTGTGTCCCACCACAGACTCTGGAGTGAAACTGCCTGGTTCAGATCCCAGCAGCCCTGTGGCCAAGGTCAGGTTCATTGATATATTTAAGCCTCAGATTTTCATCTCTAAAATGGGAATAATAATAGTACTTACCTCTCAGAGTGGTTATGAAGACTAAAAGAGAATGCATGAAGGTGCTTAGGAGAGTGCCTGGGGTAGAGTTAGAGCTCAAAAGAGCATAGCTATTGTCATTTATTATTAGTAGCATTTACATATTCAATTATTATTATTGTCATTATTATTATATTCAAGGTGTGAAATGGAAATCAATGTGAAGAAGTGGGCAATAAACACTTTTTGGGAAGATAACCTCACAAACATACTCTCTCCTCTCCCTGTGGTAGAACATGAACCCTAAAGTTTTGGGATGAATCTAGACTATCCATTGGAATTAAGGTAAAAGGCTGAGTCCCCCAGAGCATGATCCATAGTGTTAGGAACAAAGCCATCAGAGTGACATAGAACACAACGATAAATACAGTTTTACTCTTTTATTTTTGTTTAATTTTATTTTAGAGACAAGACCTGGCTCTGTCATCCAGGCTGGAGTGTAGTGGCATGATCATAGCCAGTGAGCAGTACAACAGTACAACCTCGAATTCCTGGACTCAAGCAATCCTCCTGCCTCTCAGCCTCCTTACTAGCTGGGACTACAGGCATGTGCCAACACACTCAATTAAACTTTTTTTTTTTTTTTTTTTTTTTTAACAGATGGCATCCCACTATGTGGACCAAACTGGTCTCAAACTCCTGGCCTCAAGTTATCCTTCTACCTCAGCCTCCGAAAGTGCGGAGATTATAGGCATGACCCACCATGCCCGGCCAGTTTTACCCTTTTAAATTAGTTCTTAAACAATTCATGCATAGATAGATCCTCCTTATAAAAATCCAGACAATTGCAGGTAAGGACAAATTGACCTTTGACCACCATCCTTGATCCTAGAGCCCTCTTCAGAGGGAAGCACTGCTGTCAGAGTGGAATCCATCCTTCCACACCTTGTCCATGGAAAAGTTTACACTGTTCATTTTGGTTCACATAAATGGACTCATACCCTATGCATTATTTTGCAACTGCTTTTTTCACTCAATAATGTCTGGAGCTATTTCCATGTTAGTATTCATTTTTTTTTTAAATAGTGCCTATTCCCAGTAACCACAATGGATTGCTTCAATAGGCCTGATGAATGTCTCTCCCTTGCTGCTTCTGTCTATTGCAGAAGTCATTGCTTTGTGGGGGAAATGGCTTACTCGCCTGAGACACTAGACATTTGTTCTTTCGCTCTAGCAATTCTAACTAGAAGTGAGATCTTGCGTTAATCATTAGACCACTCTGAAATTCGGTTCCCTTATCTATTAAGTGAGCGTTTTGGACTATATGGTTTCTAAGTTTCCAAACAGCAATGATAATCAGTGTTTTGGGTATTGAGACAGAGAAAAATGATCTCTTTCAAATGTCAGAGTGAAAAGTCACGTGAATGGGAAAAGCTGATGATCTCTGAGGAGGTTATTCCTACCAATGTTTCCCACAAAGTCAGGTCTGTTCCTCACCTATACTCTGGCTTACCTTGTTCTTTTAATGCATGTCTAGTATTTAATAGTATATGAGCTTTATTTGACATCACCAGAGTCAAGATATTTTTGCATAGTCACAGATACACAAATTCCTCTGAAGGAACTTGGTTGAAAATAATTACAGCTAGACCATTTATTGGGGATAAAATTAGGATGTCAGAAGACAGGTTTGGGGAAGTCAGTGCTAAAAGGGAGGGATTTGAGTATCCTAAAAAGTGTGTTCAATCATTTATTTCTTCAACACTTATTGCGTGCCTACTATGTCCTGTGGCCAGGATATTAAAATGAAGAATGAAGACCATTAGCCTTGGTGCTTCCAAAATCTCAGCCATTGCTTGTTTTCTACCCACAGGGTGTTTGTGTTATGGGGCAGTTCTTTCGCTCCCCTGTATCACCAATGTACTTTGCTGTAAGAGAGATCAGATGAAGCCTTGGAGAACTGCTTGTTAGAGTAGATTTGTTTTTAATGAGAGTTTCCTTTAACCCCACTATTAATGTTTAATCAGTGCAGAAGGAGGGTGGTTGGCAAAGCTCATTTTATCACTCTTATTGTTGCTGGAACATAAAAAAATTATCATTACTGATACCAAAAAGGAAATGTTGTTTCACCAGGAGATGGCAAACTGGGACCTACTGTGGTGTGGATGAGCAGTGATGTCATCGAGGGTGGAGAGTGTGGAGGTGGATTGTGAAGGCTGCAGTGTTGAATGAGGGTGAGAGGGGACCTGGCAAACATTCTCCTACCTTCTTCCCTTTTCCTCTGAATGGCACTAGGTTGTAAAGACCTAGAGAGTTCGTAGCGTAACCTGCCAGTGTGTACCCTGGGGTTGAGCCCTTGGGGAAGCTAAGTTCCAGTCTTTTGCCCCACATCCCACATTCTACTGGACTTGTTCACAACCCCAACCACATTCCCACTCACTTAGATGTGGTCTTAGAGCTCCAAGATTGAAGGGCGCCCACACTTCTTTTTTTTTTTTTAATTAAAACATTTTTTTGTAGAGACAGAATCTCCCAGGTTGCCTAGGTTGGTCTTGAACTCTTGGCCTCAAGCAATCCTCCTGCCTTAGCCTCCTGAAGCACTGGGATTATAGGTGTGAGCAACCATGCCCAACCCCAACTCGTTATTTTGCTCCCAGGTTCAGCCTTGTCTGTGGAGGGAGAGACACAGCACAGAACCTCCCAACCCCATCTGCTTCTCTAGTTAACTAAGCAAGTCAATCCTTAGCCTCCAGCCCTTTGGCTCCCTGCCTGCATACATCAAACAGATTTAGAGTAAAGCTAGCATTGGATTAAATCCCAGTGTTCTTTAATAGAATGCTAAACATAAATCCATGGAGGGCTAAGCGATTCTTCCCCTCCCCTTGTCTCCCACCATCATCCCCTCCCTCCCCACACAAATTGCACCAGTTTAGACCCTGCCTTCCTTACACCTTTATCCCTGCCTATGAACTGCTTTGAATTTTTGTCATAATTGCTATATGACTTTCAGGTATTCTTGAATTTTTTTCTCCACATAAACCTTATTTTTCCCCCAACAGTGATGTAAACAACCTTGGAAAGTTTTGGAAGCATCATTTCTATATTTTAAGTCATCACACTTCCTCTGCTGACATTCATTCATTGGTTCATAGCTAGTGGCCATAATTTAATGATTTGCCCTTTAGATCTCCTACATACATTGCTATTTTTCTAACCAACAACATGCAAAAAATGGTGTAAGGGCAAAGACAGCACCAAACACCAGCAAGGCCGTGAAGCTGTTTTTATTATGATGATTTCCTTATGTTGTACAGACTGTGGCATCCAGCTAGACAAGCTCCGTGGTTAATATTATATTTGAAATGGAAAAGATTCCAAGTTCTTCAAATTTGCATTCTCAAAGTCTGTCTTCTTGAATTCCTATATTTTAAAAACAATCTTCTGACACTTAAGATCGTATTTAAACCGGCTTTGCAAATTCCAGCAAGAAACTGAGTCCACATCATTTGAGGTGGTATTCTGTCGATTTCCCTTGCTTCCCCCTAGCCAAAAAGATAAGTCATTTTTAAAATTGCATAATTACTTAAAAAAATGTTTAAAGTATTGAACACACAGCGAGCTAGGCTCCCTGAGAGTTATGATACAGAAGGAGAAAGGGACAAAAGGATACCATACCAAAAACTGGAAGAGGGGAATTGATAAATTGAATATGACTCTAAAGCAATGGAACAAAGCAAATGTTAATAGGCAGACTGCAATTCTGGCTGCCCTGGAGGCATTAGTTATTTCTGAGCTAATCCTAAATTAATTTGCTCAGAATGACCACTATGGAGCTGCTTTAACAGACACAGTTCTGCAGTTGCATGATTCCTACATATGACAATTAGACAGCAAGGCTAAAGCAGAGAGCTGTCTAGCAACTGCATAGCCCAGAAAGAAACAACTCTGGTTCCAATTTACTGACAAACTCCTGACTTGCTAAAGTCTCAGCGTCTGCACCTTAGTTTTTACCTTTTATACAATTGTCCTTTGGTTACTGCATGCATTAAAAAAAAAAAAAAATGTTCCATCGAGCATTCCCTGGCAGAGAAGAAAGGCCTTTCTCCCATTCCCATCTTCCACACTAAACTTCTCTTCCATTTGTACTTTTTTCCCCTCTTCCCAAAGGAGGGCCTTCTGTGACGGTCTGGGAGTTCAGAGTGTGAATCACTCCTTATTAGCTCTGAACATTGGACAAGTCACTTTACTTCAGGCAGCCACAGATACTCAAGAAATATTTACTGAGTTACTATGTTTTCTAAGAGATAGGGATTCAGGGGACAACAAGACAAAGCCCCCACTTTATAAGCTCACATACTTATGATTGGAGAAACAATGAATGGGAGGACAAAGAGGCACTTAATAGAGTGTCAGAGGGAGGCAAAGGTCAGCAGTTGGAGTGGGGGAAGGGTAGAGAGTGAAGGAGGGAGGTTACTTTGGATGGAGCCACCAGGAAAGGCTCTTCAGGTGATGAGGTCTGAGCAGAGACCAATTAAGGTTAGAGAGTGAGTCACATCTTGGGAAGAGACAGCCATTGCAAACACCAAGGTGGGACTAAGGTTGGCCTGTTCCAAGAATGATAAGAAGCTTGTGTGGCTGGAGTGAGGTCTGTGTGGGACAGAGTAGAAGGAGATGAGGGAGGTATGTGGAACCAGGACATATGCACCCTGTGGACCACTGTGGGACTTCTGATTTTATTCAGTGACAGGAAGCAACTGGAGAGTTTTAGCAGAGGAGTTACGTGATCTGATTTTGTTTTATAAAATTGGCTCTGGTTGATTTTGTCAAGAGTGGACTCCAGAAGGGTAAAAGTACTGCTTACTCCATGGAAGCAGTAAGACCAGAAAGGACTTTATAATAATGACTGTGGCAAGGGATGATGGTAGTTCACTAATCTATGAGGGTAATGGTAGCAACAATTGCATGGCACTGTTGTGAGAATTAAATAAGATAGTAGATGCAGGTAGCTTGACATTGTGCCTAGCACATAGTAATAACAGTGTTAGCATTGTTTGTTTGTTTTGAGGCAGGGTCTCACTCTGTTGCCCAGGCTGGAGTGCAGTGGGGTGAGCTCCTCCTGGGCTCAAGTGATCCTCACACCTCCGCCTCCCAAAGTGCTGGGATTACAAGTCTGAGCCACCACACCTGGCTTGAGCATTCTTATTGCTATCACCATGATTATTATTTTGAGGTGATTCTTCTATGCCAACTCCTTTTCTAAGCTTTGACACTCATATTGCTTGAGGGATTCCAAATGTTTCTTTCCTTCTTTCTCGTTTTTAAAGATAGGGTCTTGCTTTGTTGCCCAGGCTGGAGTGCAGTGCACAATCATGGCTCACTGCAACCTCTGCCTCCTGGGCTCAAGACATCCTCCTACCTCAGCCTCCCAAGTAACTGGCACACACCACCATGCCCAGCTAATTTTTGCTTTTTTCTTTTTTTTTTTTCACTCTGTCACCCAGGCTGGAGTTCAGTGGTATGATCTTGGCTCACTGGAACCTCCACCTCCTGGGTTCAAGCGATTCTGCTCCCTCAGCCTCCTGAGCAGCTAGGATTACAGGTGCACACCAACATGCCAGGCTAATTTTTGTATTTTTAGTAGAGATGGGGTTTCACCATGTTAGTCAGGCTGGTCTCAAACTCCTGACCTTGTGATCTGCCAGCCTCGGCCTGCCAAAGTGCTGGGATTACAGGCGTGAGCCACTGTGCCTGGCCAATTTTTGCATTTTTTGTAGAGACAGGGTTTCCTCCTGTTGCCCAGGCTGGTCCAAATACTTCTTAATCTCCTCCAAGCACTCCCTTGTGTGTCCAAGAAAGCTTGCATACAGGAAGGTTTATGTGTTTGGTCCAAAATGTTCACAATTCTCTGTCAAGGCCATTTTTATTCACTGTGGTTATAAATCCTGCCACTTATGACCTTAGAGAGGCAGCATGGTAGCGAGTCCTGACATGGCACTGCTTCCCGGGGCATCTGGTGGTTGGTGGGGAGGGGCATTTCTGAATGTCACGATGGCAGGTCGGCAGTGTTGGTACTTTGAATGAGGTCTGGGGATGTTAAATGAAACAGTCCTGCACAATCAATGATTTTCCACCCAGACTCCCCATGCTGTCCCTCTGGAAAACACTTAGGAGGCAGGAAAGTCTCCTTGCAGGTTGTACATGGGCCAACTCCAAGGAATTTGTACAGCATCGGGGCGGGGGGGGGGGGGGCGCCTAGGGATGCTGGCATAGAGGAAATATCCAAAAAATGGGAGAAATTTCCTCCACTACCTTCTTGGGAGGTTAAGGATCTCCAATAAGATAATGTACATATATATTTATTAAGTTGTAAATCATCATAAGGCTGACCAACCTGTCCCTTTGCACACACAAGTTGCTAATGAGACAGAAAATAGTCTCTGCCTTAGAGAATTTATAATTCTATCATCAGTAATAAGTAGCTGTACCTTCCTATTAGAGAAGAAAGTGGGCAATGTGCTTTCAAAATTATGGGCCTGGTTTTCGCAAACCAAACATCTTATATGTAATTAAACTTTGCAAATGCCAATTCTTTTTTCCTCGAGTTACGAATATTTCCACAAGTATATCCATATTGTACCAAAATGTATTAAGTCAAAGATACTTAAAATACTACTTAAGCTTTTAAAAACAAAATGACATGTAACATGGTTTATGACACCTACCTTCTTTTAAAAATGGGAAAGGAAATAGCCAATGGCCCAAATTAATCTTTTTGTTTCTCTCTTGCTTTTTTGTCTAAAGAAAAGTTACGGTTGTCTCCTTTATGGCAAAATAAATCTCAAGAGAAATTCTGATCTGCTAGAATAAAATTAAACCGATTCTTTATGAAATTTCATTTTTGTAGTCAGAAAATAGCCACTTTTGGGCATTCATTATTTAATCACTCATTTGTAGATAATAAGCATTATCTACTATAGGCCACTTTTGCACAGACTTTCAAAATTTATTCCAAGGGGCATTCCTAGCCTAAATAAACAACAAAATGGGAATAGGAGGCATGGGCAACAAATACTAGAAGCTACATTTAACGTAATTTTTTGAAGGGGATAGTTTTCCTTTATTGATAAGATAATTAAAGGGAAATAACAACAAAAAAATAAAAGAACTGTGTTAAAAATGTGCTGAGGTTAAAATGTTGGCACACTAAGTACATTCAACAAGCTTAATGACCATGGCAGGCACTGACCACTGTTTACTTTGTATTCACCCTCCTTCTTTCCTACTAACAAATACCAAACAAAGAGAATCTCCTGTTTCAGTGTAGATGGATTCATCCTCCAATTCCGGAATGTGAATCAAATTTGTCTAACCTAGTCACTATCCATGGACAATGGTTGGTCTAAAGGTAGTGATTAAACCCAATTTTAGCCAATGACATGTAAACAGACATCTGCTAGGTAAGCTTCCAGGAAAACCTTTGAAGCGCTGTATTAAAAAGGCAAGTTCTGCTTAGAGATGTATATTATAATTCTTAGAGCAATCATTAAAATAGCAATACAAAGAAATATAGCTAAAAATCAAATAGATAAAATTAAAATGGAATACTAAGAAAATGGTTTGTTTTTTTTTTTTTTTTTTTTTTTTTGAGACGGAGTCTCGCTCTGTAGCCCAGGCTGGAGTGCAGTGGCCGGATCTCAGCTCACTGCAAGCTCCGCCTCCCGGGTTCACGCCATTCTCCGGCCTCAGCCTCCCGAGTAGCTGGGACTACAGGCGCTGCCACCTCACCCGGCTATTTTTTGTATTTCTTAGTAGAGACGGGGTTTCACCGTGTTAGCCAGGATGGTCTCAATCTCCTGACCTCGTGATCCGCCCATCTCGGCCTCCCAAAGTGCTGGGATTACAGGCTTGAGCCACCGCGCCCGGCCAGAAAATTGTTTAAAAAACAGTAAGATAGGAACAGAAAAACAAAAAATGAAGGGTACAGATGATGAGATGATGAAATGGTAGACCTAGATTCAGCCATATCAATAATTATATTAAATGCTAATGATCTAAACACATTAAAAAGCAAAAATTATCAGAGTGGGTAACAAAAGCAAGACTCAACCATATGCTCTGTACATAATACCATCTTTATTTGTGTCTTCTCTAAGTAAGATATTTTACTATAGTTTAATTTTAATTTTAATTAAATATTTTAATTTTAAAAAATTTAATTAAAATATTTTAATATACTTATTTTATCAATTTCTCTAAGTAAGAAGACACAAATAGGTTTGAAAGTACATGCAATAAAAAATATATACTGGCCTGGCATTGTGGTTCATGCCTGTAAGCAACTTGGGAGGCTGAGGCAGGTAGTTTGAGACTACTCTGGGCAACATGCCAAAACCTCATCTCTACTAAAAATACAAAAAAGTACCCAGGTGTGGTGGTTTGTGCCTGCAGTCCCAGCTACTTGGAAGGCTGGGGTGGGAGGATTGCTTGAGCCCAGGAAGTTGAGCTGCAGTAAGTCATGATTGCGCCACTGCACTACAGCCTGGACAACAGGAGTGAGACCCTATCTCAAAGTAAAAAAAAAAAAAAAAAAGATACACCAATAATTCTCAATAATTCTTTTTAAAAAATGTTAAGCAACTCAGAGGAAGTCAGAAAAAATAAAAAAGAAACTAACAGAAAACTAAAAATAGAAAAAAATAGAATGAAAGATTTAAGCCCTGACATATCAATAATTACATTAAATGTAACTGGCATAAACACACCAATTAGAAGACAAAGATTGGCAGAGTGGATAAAAGAACACAGCCTAACTATATGCTGTCTACAAGAAACTCATTTCAAATACGAATCATAAGAACATTTTTAGGGACTAAATGTTTGTGTTTCCACAAAATTCACTTGTCAAAACTCTAGCCCCAACTAAGATGGTATTTGGAAAAATAAGTAAGCCTAAGAAGGCTGAAGAGGATATATTGATATCAGATTAAATAAACAATAAGACAAAGAATATTACCAGAGATGAAGGAGAATATATCAGAAATATAAAAGGAGCAATCCATCAGAAAGACATATAAATTATAAATATGTGCCTAATAACAGAACCTCAAAATACATGAAGAAAAAAAATTAACCAAAATAAAAGTAGAAAGAGATAATTCTGCAATCATAGTAATATATTTTAATATACTTCTTTTATCAATTGATAGAACAACTAGACAAAATTCAGGACATAGTAGATTCGAATAATACTATAAAATATATTGATATAATCAGTATTTGTATAATATTACATCCAACAACTGCAGAATACATATCCTCTTCAAGTATACATGGGACATTCACCAAGACAGACCATATGCTGAGCCATAAAACAAATCTCAGTAACTTCTAAGGAATTGATAGCATGTAGAGCATATTCTCCAACCACAATAGAATCAAATTACAAATCGTATCAATAAAAGTAACATATCTAGGAAACCTCAAATATTTGGAAATTAAATGCAAGCTTTCAAATGTTATGAGTCAAAGGAGAAATCAGAAGGGAATTTAGAAATTATTTTAAACACAATGATAAAAACAGAACACATAAAAATATATGGGATGTGGGTAAAGCAGTGCTCAGGGGGAAATGTATAGTTTTAAATGCTTGTATTAGAAAACAATTTGATAGTCTTAAATTAATGATCTATTATTTTAAGAAGCTAAAAAAAAATAAAGTAAACCCAAAGTATCAGAAAGTAAATAAAATTAATTACAACAAAAGTCAGAAAAATAGAAAACACACAACAGAGAAAATTAACAAAGCCAAAAGCTAGTTCTTTGAAAATATTACCAACAAAGAAATATTGGAACCCAAATTTAAATAATCTGAAATTGAGAAGCCCTGAGCTACAGTAACAAAACAGTTTGGCCTTAGCAAAAGGTACCAGGAGAACTTGATAGAGAGTCCAGAAATATGCCATATATATGGTTATTTTTTTTAAGTGTCAAGGAAATTCAATGGGAAAAAAAAAATCTTTTCAACAAATGGTGCTGGAACTACTGCATAGCTGTATGGGGAAAAAAGGAGCACTGACCCTTTCTTCAAATCATATACAAAAATTAAGACAAACTGCATAATAGACTAATATAAAACCTAAAACTATAAAACTTCCAGAAGACAACTAGGATAAAATCTTAGTGACCTTGAGATAAACATAGTTTCTTAGATAGAAATGCTAAAGCATAGGCCATAAATGGAAGAAACGATAAATTAAACTGCAGCAGACAAGGAAGATACACAAATGCCAGTAAGCACATAAAAAGATATTCAATATCATTAGTCATTAGGAAAATGCAAATCAAAATCACAATAAGATACCACCTTATACACACTAGAATAGCTAGAATGAAAAAGACAGTGTTGATAAATTTTGGAAAGGGGTTGAAGGAATTACAACACTCATACACTTCTGGAGTTGGGGAATATAAAATAATGCAGCCACAGTGGGAAATAGTTTAGTGGTTTCTCAAAAGATTGAACATAGTTACCATATAACCCATTAATTTCACTCATAGGCATATATCCAAGCAAAATGAAAACATGCAAACATACAAACTTGTACACAAATGTTCATAACAGCTTTATTTGTAACAGCCCTAAACTGGAAACAATCTAAAATTGACAAACTCCTTGTAATGAAGAAAAAAGAGAATCCAAATAACCAAGAATTTAAAAACAATTATAACTATAGATTCAACTAATATTAAAAGGATTGTAAGAGAATATTATGAAAAACCTTATGCCAACAAATTTGATAATTTACATAAATGAACAAACTCCTAGAAAAATACAACTTATCAAAATTGACACAAGAAGAAACAGAAAATCTGAATAGCTCTATCTCTGTTAAAATAATTTAATCTGTTACCGGAAACCTACCCACAAAGTAAATTCTAGGACACTTAGTTTCATTGGTAAATTTTATCAATGAAGGAAGAAATAATACTGATCTCACATACAATTTTTCAGAAAATAAAGCAGGAGGAAACACTGCCCACTCATGAGAAAATAACTCTAATGTCAAACTCTTTTTTAAAATGACATACTAATATCCCTCATGAGTAGTGGTTCATGATTTTGCCTTCTTAAAGGAAATTTGTTAACATGTGGAGACATTTTTTAATATCATAACCTGGCCAGAGAGGGGTTGGCAATCATTGGATAAAGGAAAAAGCACTAGGAATCAACATTTCTGTAACATTTGACAATTTTTATTATGAAATGTGGAAGGAAAAATTAAGGGATTATAACTTTCTTATATTCTGTAACAAATGTTATTTTTACCTAGAAGTAGATAGCTATAAATATATTACAATATTCAAGCTGATAAAACAAAATCAAGAAAATGTATAACATAGTAAGACCAATAATACTGAAAATGTAGAAATTATCAAATCCTAAAGAAACTTAGTAATTGAAACCTTAAAAAAATATGTCTTTGGGGTTGGGCTCAGTGGCTCATGTCTGTAATCCCAGCACTTTGGGAGGCCGATGTGGGCAGATCACAAGGTCAGGAGATCCAGACCATCCTAGCTAACACGGTGAAACCCCATCTCTACTACAAATACAAAAAATTAGCCAGGCATGGTGGTGGGTGCCTGTAGTCCCAGCTACTTGGGAGGCTGAAGCAGGAGAATGGCGTGAACCTGGGAGGTGGAGCTTGCAGTGAGCCAAGACCGTACCCCTGCACTCTTGCCTGGGCAACACAGCAAGACTCTGTCTCAAAAAAAAAAAAAAAAGATGTCTTTGGAAACCCATAGCACTTAATTCTCAGCAAAGTGAAATAAAACATAATTCATCATGCTTTCAACAGAATAAAGGTATAAGTCACATTTTAAAATAGAATATTTTATAAAAGTCACCATCTGTGTTAGACCATTCTTGCGTTACTATAAAGAAATACCTGAGTCTGGGTAAGTTATAAAGAAAAGAGGTGTAGGGCCAGGCATGGTGGCTCATGACAGCACTTTGGGAGGTCAAGGTGGGCAGATCACTTGAGGCCAGGAGTTCGAGACCAGCCTGGCCAACATGGTGAAACCCTGTCTCTACTAAAAATACAAAAATTAGACAGGCATGGTGGTATGTGCCTGTAGTCCCAGCTACTCAGAAGGCTTAGGTGAGAGAGGGGGACCTTGTCTCAAAAAAAAAAAAAAAAAAAAGAAGAAAAGAAAAGAGGTTTAATTGTTAATTGGCTCATGGTTCTGCAGGCTATACAGGAAGCACGGTGCTGGCATCCACAAGACTGCTGGTGAGGGCCTCAGGGAGCTTACAATCATGGTAGAAGGAGAAAGGGAGTAGAGCATCGCACAGCAAGAAAGGGAACAAGAGAGAGAAGGAGGGATGGGCCACACAGTTTTTAAAAACCAGATCTTTTGTGAACTCATTTACCACCAAAGGGTTGGCACTAAGCCATTCATGAGAGATCCACCCCCATAATCCAAACACCACCCACCAGGCCCACCTCCACACTGGGGATTACATTTCTTTTTTCTGAAACAGAGTTTTGCTATGTTGCCCAGGCTGGAATGATCTTGGCTCACTGCCACCTCTGCCTCCCAGGTTCAAGTGATTCTCCTGTCTCAGCCTCCCAAGTAGTGAGTCGCTGGAGTAGCTGGGATTTACAGGCACACACCAGGATACCTGGCTAAATTTTTTTTTTTTTTTTTTGAGTAGAGATGGGGTTTCGCCATGTTCACCAGGCTGGTCTTGAACTCCTGACCTCAAGTGATCTGCCTGCCTCAGCCTCCCAAAGCGTTGAGATCACAGGCATGAGCCACAGATTTGAAGGGGACAAATATCCAAACCATCTCACCATCTTTACTTAATTTCTTCTCATAAAGATTTAATAATATTAATATTATTAAAGAAAATTTGCCAAGAAGGAAAAAAGTGCTACTATCATCCCATAAGTTTTTATTTTTATATAATTCTTTTTAATTTTTCCTGAGATGCAGTTATATTTATACATGGCATCATGCATTCTGGTTTTTCACATAGAGTATCAAATGTTTTATATCTACATAAGTTGTTTGATAAAAATTAAATATATTAAGTTATGGAGGATTTCTTTAACATGATTTATAATTTTGCAATCTATTTACAGGCAGATACAAAACTCTAATAGAGGAAAAATAAATTTATGAAGACATATGCCTTATTCTTGTGTGAGAAGACTAAGTAAAATATTAATATGTTCATTAAGTTAGATTACATTAAGTACCAGTTACAGTCTCCAGCCCACTCTCTTGACAAGTTTATAGTGTAATTCATCCGGAAAGATTAGTAAGACTATCATACATTGCCATTACTGATGATCATGATGGTGATAGTGATGATGATGATGATGATGATTAGTTATAATAATATCATCATCTGAATGCGGCAATTTTTTTTCCAGAACAGCACTGATACTTGCTAACTCAGATCAATTAATATTTCTATCTCCACTGACTGATGTATTAAACTTGAAAGTTATTCTAAAGAGGTAGCATTAAACATTAAAAACTATTCTAAAAGCTAGAAAAAATGGACTCGTGTATTTATCTCAGCTATGAAAGAACGATACATGGCTCACAACTGTAATCTCAGCACTTTGGGAGGCCAAGGCGGGTGGATCACCTGAGGTCAGGAGCTCGAGACCAGCCTAGGCAACATGGTGAAACCCTGTCTCTACTAAAAATACAAAAATCAGCCAAGCATAGTAGCACGTGTCTGTAATCTCAGCTACTTGGGAGGTTGAGGCACGAGAATCACTTGAACCTAGGAGGCTGAGGTTGCAGTGAGCCAAGATCGCGCCACTGCAATCCAGTCTAGGTGACAGAGTGAGACTCGGTCTCAAAAAAAAAAGAAAGAATGATACATAACAAAATGGAGGCCATTTTCAGATATACATAAAATATACTAGTATAAAATATTAAAAGAAAAGTAACAAAAGAAAGAGAAATGTGTAATATGCTACTAATAAAAAACAATTGTAAATATATAAGGTTAGTATCTGATTCTGCCTGACTTATAGCCAAGGTGGACAAACCATTTACACATGCAGACTTAAAGACATCAAATTACCAAAATGAAAAATACACACCTGGCTGGGTTTCTTTAATACATGTACAATCTAGGGCACAATTACACATCTATTAAACATTGGAAATGAAATTAAAAGCCCAAGATTGGAAGCACTCATTTGCAGAAGTTGGGGTTGGAAGGTGGGAATAAAAAAATTAGCTGGGCATGGTAGCAGGCACCTGTAATCCCAGCTACTCTGGAGGCTGAGGCAGGAGAATCGCTTGAGCCCAGGAGGCAGAGGTAAGCTGAGATCGCACCACTGCACTCCAGCCTGGGTGACAGAGCGAGACTCTGTCTCAAAAAAAAAAAAAAAAAAGCAATGGTTCTTACGTCTAGTGTACAAGTCAATCACCTGGCCCAGGCTGGTTCAGGCCCTCACAAAAGAATAACTATCTAGGAGGTGTGTGCAAACTTCCCCTTTCTCCTTACTTAGTTCAACTAAGATGCCTGGATTTTTAAAAATAAACCTTTATTATGAAACAAAGGTAACAACGAAGCAAAAAAGTATTGGCACCTGGTGGGGTCTAGCCAAAAACTGGCTGAGGCTGGCTGGCACGTTACCTTAGCCTGTCCAGGTAACCTCATCACAGAATCCCTCAGCCCCGTCTTCTGGTCCCTGGAATCTAGGAGATCTTTTAGGAGAGTGAACAACTATTCAAACACCATTTATTGAGAGCCTTTTAGGTATTAGATGCTTGGGTGAGCCAAATATTTTCCTGGTGCTTATCTAAACAAATAATCATAAGGAACTGTGCAAAATATTTTGAAAGATTCATAGGTAGATGCAGACTGACATGCTTATTAAAATGCAGATTTCAGCTGGGCGCGGTTGCCCACCCCTGTAATCCCAGCACTTTGGGAGGCTGAGGCGGGTGGATCACTTGATATCAGGAGTTTGAGACCAGCCTGGCCAACATGGTGAAACCTCGTCTCTACTAAAAAAATACGAAAGTTAGCCGGGCCTGGTGGCACACGCTCCTAGTCCCAGCTACTCAGGAGGCTGAGGCAGGAGAATCGCTTGAACCCAGGAGGCAGAGGTTGCAGTGAGCCGAGACTGCGCCACTGCTCTCCAGCCTGAGTAAGGGAGCAAGATCTTGTCTCAAAAATAAATAAATAAATATGCAGATTTATATGCTTCTTTCCCACTGCCACCTCCACTCTCCCATTTGCTGAACCATAATCTCTTATTAGGAATGAGAAATCTTCCCAGAAGGTTCTCATGCAAGCAGTCTGAGGGCTGCCCTTAAGCAAAAGGTGGACTTAAAGGAGTATTAAGACCTCTCTTGCCTCCAAATTTTCTGAGTTTATAATTTTGTTTTAGTAGACCAAAACATAAGAGAAGCTTAAGTGATGAAAAATAGGGAAATGCACAAGGCATAGTTCCATACAATGGAGTGGTAAAAAGGTCATTTGACAAATTTCTTTTGGAAGACGTTGGTGCTCTTCTGTGTAAGGAGATAACAAGAGCCCTGATACCCATAGATAACTTTTTGATCTGACTTCCACTATATACTCAATTTAAGTGGCTTGCTTTGGTTACATTTTCTTGTATGGCACTGTTGTGAAACACATGCTGTAATGTTCCAGCACACAAACACGATTTGGCATTTCTTTTGCTTGTGATTTTGGTTTTATTATGCCTCTATTCTGGTCTTCCAGGCATTATGTGGAAGGAGGTAATGTTGAAAACCACATTCCCCAAATACAGCTGTTAATTCCATGCATCTTTGATCTACATCTTCTGTTACTTGCATTTACTCCCCCTCCATTTGTCACCCCATCAATGATTCTCCATCTGGCCCTGAACACATTTCCAGCCTCTAATAAACTCTGCACTCCAGTCAGACTGGACTCCTTATACCTTGTATAGTAAAGAATTAAGTGTACCCAAAGAGAGGTCTGGCCTTTACCCTCAGCTCCTAAAAGGTCATCTCTAAGCACTTGAAATGTCTTGCCTGATAAGAATGACTTTGTTTACCTGGGGGCCTTGGGCCACTGGCTAGTCTAACAGTGTGATTTATTGTGGGGGTTTGGTGCTATGCAGTATCAGCTTGACCTCCAGAGGGGCTACAGCCTAAAAGTCAGTTATGCTGGCAGTCAACCATTTTGATGTGACTGAGCCCCAGCAAAAACTCTGTGCACTAAGGCTCAGATGAGCTTTCCTGGTTGATAATACTCCAGATGGATTGTCTCCCATTATTGCTGGGAGAAGTTAACATGGTCCATGACCATGCTGGAGGAGGACAACTGGAAACCACACATGGACCTCTCCTGGGCTATGCCTGATAGGGGCTGAATCTGTGTCCTTTCCAAATCTCATGTTGAAATGTGATCCCCAGTATTGGAGGTAGGGCCTAGGGGAAAGTAATTGGATCACAGCGGTGGATCCCTCATGGCTTGGTGCTCTCCTCATGACAGCAAGTGAGTTGTTGGAAGATCTGGTTGTTTAAAAGTGTGCAGCACCTTACCCCCACCTCTTGTTCCTGCTCCCACCATGTGAGACACCTACTACCCCTTTGCCTTCCACCATGACTGGAAGCTTCCTGAGGTCTTCCCATAAGCAGATGCTGGCACTATGTTTTCTGTATAGCCTGCAGAATCATAAGCCAATTAAACTTGTTTCTTATTAATTACCCAGTCTCAAGTATTTCTTTACAGCAATGCAAGAATGGCCTAACACACCACCCCATGCATGTCTTCTACAGGCTGACTTTAATCGATATCCCTTTGATATAATAAACCATAACCATGAGCGTGACTGCTTCTAGTCAGTTCTGTGAATCCTTCTAGTGGATTACTAACCCTGAAGATGGGCTTGCTGACTCCCTAAGTTTGCACACCTACAATGTTCTGAACACATCAAGGTCTTTTATTCTTCTAGACCTTTCCTCCTGTAGTTCCCTCTGACTGATATTCCTTTCCCCAGGACCCTCCTCTCCCTTACTTACCTGGCAAACTCCTGTTCTTTTATGTAGGTATTGTTAAGCACCTCTTTTGAGAGTCCTCACCAGATCCTTCTTTCAGACGAAATTAGTGATTCCCCATCCCACTCTCATTATGCTAGTTCTCTTAGGACACACCTAGCACAAATAATCATGACCCTCACATCTTTGCATTCTCAGTACCCAGCAGAGGGCTTCACACAGAGTAGGTCTTTAGTACATGTGTATGAATTGAATGAATTACATATGGACATGACTGTTTGAAATAAAGGGGAAAAAAATCCAGACCAGAAAATATGCACATATGAAATGAACTCAGCGACAAATATGTAAGGCTATTAATAAGCACCAGCAAGGGATGCCAAGTGTTTCAGATCTTTGTCCTCTCCAAATCTCATGTTGAAATGTGATCCTCAATGTTGGAGGAATAGTGGGAGGTATGCGGGTCATGGGGCAGATCTCTTATGAATGGCTTGATGCCCTTCCCATGGTAATGAGTGAGTTCTCATTCTGTTTGTTCACAAGAGAGCTAGTTGGTTAAAAAAAAGCCTGGCATTGCTTTTGCTCCTTCTCATGCCATGTGACATGCCTGCTCCCCCTTCACCTTTCACCATAATTGTAAATTTCCTGAGGCCTCACCAGAAGCCAAGCAGATGTGGATGCCATACTTGTACAGCCTGCAGAATCAGAAGCCAAATACACCTTTTTCCTACGATTACTCAGTCTCAGCAATGCAAAACAGACTAATACATGTCTCTTTAACACATAATATTAATTAATCTTTCTTAGCATAAAGAAGCCATTTCTTTTTTAATATGAAAAACAAGGGTAGGACCACTACAATAAAAACTGTTTCCCAGGATGCACATGTATAACTGCAAGGTTAGAAATGCTAAAATATGATGTGCAAAATGTTACTAAAATGGGGAAATTTTCATATTCTAAATCATAAGCAGATCTATTTTAGCAATCCAATTACTTTTGGCATAAAATATATCATTACATTTCCCTGTTTTTTGGGGGAAGGGGCAACTAATTTTAGTTAACTTCTAGTGAGTTACTGTAAGAAAGTATTTTAAGAGTATGCTTATTCTTTCTGAAATATGTTCACTCAAAAAAAATGCAGAAATCCACAGAAACTATGTCACTCTCATTATTCATAATGTTTATATTTTATTATATTAAGTTGTATTATACAAAAATTAGGGATTATCTTTTTGGACTTGTGCATTTTGAGAACTTCAGGTTTCAGTCTAAATGAAGCCTATAGTTGATAACATTTCATGGCAAGGCTAAAGTAATAACTATGTAAAGTGCTCATTTACATGGCTTTTCATTTCAGGAACAGAAAGGAAGAAATATAGGACTTTTTACCATTGTATCATAGAATCTGGGGATAAATACTGAAATTGGACCTTTGCAATGGCCATCAATTTGGTGGCTGCTATCAAGGAAACAGGGGCCTTGTAAATGAGAGCAACGTTGTGTAGGCTGGTCTTGTTTTGGCTTATTTGTTTATTGTTAATCATAAGCAATTGACCTAGTACTAGATTTTTGTTTTGTTTTTATACCAAGCAATTCTTTGATAATCAGTCTCACTGTTTTAGAAGAAAACTTTAGCAATGTCTTTGGCAGCAAGATAATTTACTCCTAAAATAGTCCCTAGAGACAAACCATTTATTGTTCTCATACCTACATTAAAGTTCAAAAGGCCAGGTGTGGTGGCTCACGCCTGTAATCTCAGTACTTTGGGAACCCGAGGTGGGTGGATCACAAGGTCAGGAGATCGAGACCATCCTGGCCAACATGGTGAAACCCCGTCTCTACTAAAAATACAAAAATTAGCTGGGCATGGTGGCGCATACCTGTAGTCCCAGCTACTCAGGAGGCTGAGGCAGGAGAATCGCTTGAACCTGGGAGGCGGAGGTTGCAGTGAGCTGAGATCACACCACTGCATTCCAGTCTGGTGACAGAGCAAGACTCCATATCAAATAATAATAATAATAATAATAAAAATAAAAAGGTTCAACTTCTCTGAAATGTTTCTAATCCCAGTACTATATTTTTGAAGTGAATTCTAACTAAATGTTTCTGATCATGTAGCCCCAACTTAGCAGAACATCTTTATCCTCTTTTCAAAAAGAATAATTAACGGAATAAGAAGAGACAAATGTGTTTGAAGGCTGGCTAGTGATTTTGCCATAAAAGTACATTCATTGGCTACATAGAAGACCACAAAATGTTTTTAAAACCAATGTTTATGGTCATTTGTCTTCTAAACTTAAGTTTCCACTTCTGGTATGGCAGCATGAGAAACTCCAAGGACCCACTTTCTGGCATACAAGTATAACTGATTAAAAACTATTTCAAAACAACTATTTAAAGTCTCTGGAAATTCTCTGAAGCATACAGCAAATGAAGAAACATTTACTAAAGAAAATTTACTAAAACTCAGAAAGAACCAATAAGACTATGTGGAATTTGAGTCATGACCATCTCCCAACTCTATACACCCAGCTCAGCTTGACAGAAGCTCCATCCTAGGTGAATACAACCAGGAAGATGGAGTTCCCTCTCTCCTCAGCTCCTAATCAAGGGGTACCATATCTCAACAGGAGGGTAGAATGCCAACATTTCTCAAGCCCTCCAACTCCAATTTCAGAAGGAAAAATTCCAGGAGAGTACAGCCAGGAGATTGGGAACTCCCTTCCTCCACCCAACACTCACACATAAGATGGAGGCTCTACCAAGTGCAGCAGGCCAAGCTGGGACGACCCCAGTTACCTTTGCTTCAGCTTGCTCAAGTTAGCAAGGAGAGGGAAGCCAAGAAGATCAGAGACTACTGCCCCACCCAGAATAGTGCTTCGGAGATTTATCCTATGGGGAGAGTTAGTTCATCAGAAAAGAGAGTTCCAATCTTTCCCCAAAGTAACTGACCATTTGAAAGAGAATGTGGGAAAGTTCAAGCCTAAGGGTGTTCTAGAAAACAGCAGCTCTTCTTAAGTAAGAGCACCAGCTAAAGCATGTACAAGCTATTTCACCAAAGAGAACCAAGGAAACTGACAACTAAGAAGTACTCTCTGCCAGACATGGTGGCTCACACCTGTAATCCCAGCACTTTGGGAAGCCAAGGTGGGTGGATCACCTGAGGTCAGGAGTTCGAGACCAGCCTGGCCAACGTGATGAAATCCTGTCTCTCCCAAAAATAAAAAAATTAGCTGGACGTGGTGGTGGGCGCTGGTAATCCTAGCTACTTAGGAGGCTGAGGCAGGAGAATCACTTGAGCCTAGCAGGTGGAGGTTGCGGTGAGCTGAGATAGCACCACTGCACTCCAGCCAGGGCAACAAGAGCAAAACTCCATCTTGGAAAAAAAAAAAAAAAAGAAGTACTCTCCTAGGGTCAGACTAAACCTCAAAGACTAGTCTCAAAAACTGCCCCTGCCTGAGTTTAATTGGATCAGACTGCACAGCAATTTACGCCCCAGGGCATTGTTGAAAACAATAGAGGAATCAGCTGGCAATTCATGGAGTCTACAGTGGGGTGTGATACCAAATGAGGCAGACAGCTTAACAGAGAAACAAGGGGAAAAGATAGTCAAAGAATGTCCTGCCAAAATCACTGTCATCCAACTTCACTGTGTGCACACCCAAAGCAATACCCTCCTAGGAGTCATACCCCACACAGTAGGAGTATCAGGCCTCTGAGCCCAAGCCTGCACTTATACATCCAGATGGCCTGAAACAACTGAAGAATCACGAAAGAAGTGAAAATGTTTGGTTCCTACCTTAACTGATGACATTATGTTGTGACATTACTTCTCCTGGACAATAAGTGTCCGGAGCTCTCCACAGAGCACCTTGTGACCCCACCCCTGCCCACAAGAGAACAACCCCCTTTGACTGTAATTTTCCACTACCTACCCAAATCCAAAAAACTGCCCCACCCCAACTCCCTTTGCTGACTGTCTTTTCAGACTCAGCCCACCTGCACCCAGGTGAAATAAACAGCTTTATTGCTCATACAAAGCCTATTTGGTGGTCTCCTCACACGGACGCGTGTGACATTTGGTGCCAAAGATCCGGGACAGGAGGACTCCTTCGGGAGACCAGTCCCCTGTCCGCGCCCTCACTCCGTGACGAAATCCACCTATGACCTCAGGTCCTCAGTACAACCAGCCCAAGGAATATCTCACCAATTTCAAATTGGGTAAACAGTCTTTTCCCTCTCTTCTCCAGCCTCTCTCGCTACCCTTCAATCTCCCTCTCTTGCTACCCTTCAATCTCCCTGTCCTTCCAATTCCAGTTCTTTTTCCTCTCTAGTAGAGACATAGGAGACACATTTTATCTGTGGACCCAAAACTCCATAGCCGGTCATGGACTCGGGAAGACAGTCTTCCCTTGGTGTTTAATCACTATGGAGACGCCTGCCTGATTATTCACCCACACTCCACTGGTGTCTAATCACCGCAGGGACACCTGCCTTGGTCATTCACCTACATTCCCTTGGTGGGAAGTCAATTGCGGGGACGCCTGCTTTGGCTGCCCACCACCCCCCTTCTCCATGTCTCTACCTTCTCTTTTTTCTGGGCTTGCCTCCTTCACTATGGGAAACCTTCCACCCTCTATTCCCCCTTCTTCTCCCTTAGCCTGTTATCACTTGCCTGTTATAGCATGGCCTTTTAAAGCCTATAAACTCTCCTTACAATTCCTCCATTTTACCTGTCCAAAAACTAGACAAGTCTTACAGGTTAGTTCAGGATCTGTGCCTTATCAACCAAATTGTCTTGCCTATCCACCCATGGTGCCAAACCCATATACTCTCCTATCCTCAATACCTCCCTCCACAACCCATTCTGTTCTAGATAAACCTAGCTGACCCACAGGCAAAGTACAGGGCTGTGGGGTCAAAATTCTTACACAAGAGCTGGGACTGCACCCTGTAGCCTTTCTGTACAAACAACTTGACCTTACTGTTTTAGGCTGGCCCCCACATTATTCCTGATACCACATCTGGCCCACATGACTGTATCTCTCTGATCCACCTGACATTCACTTCATTTCCCCATATTTCCTTCTTTCCCGTTACTCACCCTGATCACACTTGGTTTATTGATGGCAGTTCTACCAGGCCTAATAGCCACTCACCAGCAAAGGCAGGCTATGCTATAGTATCTTCCACATTATCCTGGAGGCTACCATTCTGCCCCCCTCCACTACCTCTCAGCAAGCCGACCTCATTGCCTTAACTCAGGCCCTCACTCTTGCGAAAGGACTATGCATCAATATTTATACTGACTCTAAATACGCCTTCCATGTCCTGCACCACCATGCTGTTATATAGGCTGAAAGAGGTTTCCTCACTACACAAGGGTCCTCCATCATTAATGCCTCTTTAATAAAAACTCTTCTCAAGGTCGCTTTACTTCCCAAGGAAGCTGGAGTCATTCACTGCAAGGGCCATCAAAAGGCGTCAGATCCCATTGCTCAGGGTAACGCTTATGCTGATAAGGTGGCTAAAGAAGCAGCTAGTGTTCCAGCTTCGGTCCCTCATGGCAGTTTTCTCCTTCTCATCAGTCACTCCCACCTACTCCCTCACTGAAACTTTCACCTACTTCAATCTCTTCCCACACAAGGCAAATGGTTCTTGAACCAAGGAAAATATCTCCTTCCAGCCTCGCAGGCCCATTCTATTCTGTTGTCATTTCATAACCTCTTCCATGCAAATTATAAGCCACTAGCCCGCCTCTTAGAACCTCTCATTTCCTTTCCATTGTGGAAATCTATCCTCAAGGAAATCACTTCTCAGTGCTCCATCTGCTATTCTACTATTCCTCAGGGATTGTTCAGACACCCTCTCTTCCCTACACATCAAACTCGGGGATTTGCCCCGCCCAGGACTGGCAAATTGACTTTATTCACAATGCCCCAAGTCAGGAAACTAAAATACCTCTTAGTCTGGGTAGACACTTTCACTAAATGGGTAGAGGCCTTTCCCACAGGATCTGAAAAGGGCACTGTGGTCATTTCTTCCCTTCTGTCAGACGTAATTCCTCAGTTTGGCCTTCCCACCTCCATAATACAGTCTGATAACAGACTGGCCTTTATTAGTCAAATCACCCAAGCAGTTTCTCAGGCTCTTGGTATTCAGTGGCTCCTGGTTTTACCTCAAACTGCCACCCTTAAGTCTCTCTTAAAGTGGATAAAAGATCTGCAGTGGCAAGGTACCCTCCAACACTTTCACCCTGATGAAGTCCTATTCTTTACTTTTATACTCACTCTTATTCTCATTCCCGTTCTTATGCCACCCTCTACCTCTCCCCAGCTATCTCCACCACACTATCAATCTCACTCTCTCCCAGCCATTTCTTATCCTTCTTTAACAAACAATTGCTGCCTTTGCATTTCTCTTTCCTCCAAAATCACTGAGGCCTCGACTTACTGCTAAAAAAAGAGGGCTCTGTGTATTTTTAAATGAAGAGTGTTGTTTTTACCCAAATCAATCTGGCCTGGCATATGACAATATAAAAAAACTCAAGGATAGAGCCCAAAAACTCACCAACCAAGCAAATAATCACACCGAACCCCCCTTAGACACTCTGATTGGATGTCCTGGGTCCTCCCAATTCTTAGTCCTTTAATACCTGATTTTTCTCCCTCTCTTATTCGGACCCTGGGTCTTCCATTTAGCTTCTCAATTTATACAAAACCATATCCAGGCCATCACCTATCATTCTATATGACAAATGCTCCTTCTAACAACCCCACAATATCACCCCTTACCACAAAATCTTCCTTCAGCTTAATCTCTCCCATTCTAGTTTCCCACACCACCCCTAATGCCACTTGAAGCAGCCCTGGGAAACATGGCCCATTATCTCTCCATACCACTCCCAAAAATTTTCACCACCCCAACACTTTAACACTATTTTATTTTTCTTATTAATATAAGAAGACAGGAATGTCAGGCCTCTGAGCCCAAGCCTGCACTTATACATCCAGATGGCCTGAAGCAACTGGAGAATCACAAAAGAAGTGAAAATGGCCAGTTCCTGCCTCAACTGATGACATTACCTTGTGACATTCCTTCTCCTGGACAATAAGGGTCCGTAGCTCCCCACAGAGCACCTTGTGACCCCTGCCCTGCTGGCAAGAAAACAACCCCGTTTGACTGTAATTTTCCACTACCTACCCAAATCCTATAAAACTGCCCCACCCCTAACTCCCTTTGCTGACTCTCTTTTTGGACTCAGCCCACCTGCACCCAGGTGATTAAAAAGCTTTACTGCCCAAACAAAACTTGTTTGGTGGTCTCTTCACATGGACGTGCATGACAAGGAGACAACAGGTTTCATTAAAATAGTCTAGCCAAGTCACAAAAACACACTCAAGCAAATAACAAAAACAAGCCCCAGAGAGGGAGAGGAAAATTGGTATCCATAGTCTCAATAATTTATTACCTAAAATGTCCAATTTTCATAAAAAATTGTGAGACATGCAAAGAAACAGAAAAGTGTGAGACATATACAGGAACAAAAAAAAATTGCACGTGAGAGGGGCCGGATTTCAGATTTAATAGACAAAGGCTTCAAAGTAGCCATTACATATGTACAAAGAACTCAAGTAAATGATGCATTAAAAAGTAAAGGAAGTTGAGGCCGGGCGCAGTGGCTCACACTTATAATCCCAGCACTTTGGGAGGTCAAGGCGGGGGGATCACCTGAGGTTGGGAGTTTGAGACCAGCCTGGCCAGCATGGCGAAACCCTGTCTCTACTAAAAACACAAAAATTACCTGGGCATGGTGGTGCGTGCCTGTAATCCCAGCTTCTCAGGAGGCTGAGGCAGGAGAATTGCTTGAACCCAGGAGGCAGAGGTTGTAGTGAGCCAAGATGACATCACTGTACTCCAGCCTGGGCAACAGAGCAAGATTCTGTCTCAAAAAAACAAAATTAGTAAAGGAAGTTATGATGACAATGTCCCATCAAGTAGAGAGTATCAATTAAGAGATATGAATTATTTAAAAAAAAAAAAAAAAAAACCTAACGGAAATACTGGAATTGAAAAGTAGAATAACGGAAATGAAAATTTAATAGAGGGGCTCAACTAAACTAGATTTAAAGTGTCAGAACAATCAACAAACTTGAAGAACAGAGAGAAAAATAGAATGAAGAAAAATTAAAAGAGTCTCAGAGAAATATGGGACACTTTTAAGTGCACCAACATACACATAAGGAGAATGTCAGAAGAAGGAAAAAGAAGAAAACAGGAAAAAAAAACTATTTGAAGAAATGACAAAATAAAATGTTCTAAATATGTTAAGAAAACATTAATCTACATATCTGAGCTCAGTGAACTCCAAGGAAAATAGATGAAAAGAGATACAAATTCAGACACATGAGAGTAACAATTCTGAAAACAAAGATAAAAAGGAAATCTTAGGCCAGGCACAGTGGTTCACGCCTGTAATCCCAGCACTTTGTGAAGGCAAAGGAGGGAGGATAGCTTGAACCCAGCAGTTTGACAGTAGCCCTGGCAACATAGGGTGGTGTGATTTTTTTGTAGACCCTGTCTCTACAAAAAAATGTTTTAAGCTAGTTGGGCATGGTGGCATATACCTGTAGTCCCAGCTACTTGAGAGGCTGAGGTGGGAGGATCTCTTCAAGGCTGCAGTGTGCTATGATTGTGCCACTGCACTCCAGCCTGAGTGACAGAGTGAGACCCTGTATTTAAAAAATAAATAAATAAATAAAAAGAATAAAAGAAAAAAAAATCTTGAAAGCAGAAAAGAAAAACATCTTATCACATATAAGAGATCCCAAATAAAGTTAGTATTTGACTTCTCAGCAGAAACAATGAAAGACAGAGGCAATAGAATAACATATGCAAAATGCTGAAAGGAAAAACAGTCAACCATGAATCTTATATCTAGCAAAAACATCTTTTAAAAATGAAGATGAAATAAAGACATTCTCAAATAAACAAAACTGAAAAAAAAAGTCATTGCTTGCAGAGATATTTTACAGAAAAGACCAAAAGAAGTTCTTCAGTCTGAAAGCAAGTAAACTCAAATGGAAGTGTGAATCCACATGAAAAAACAAAAAGTATGGGTAAAGGTAAAAATATATACCAGTATAAATGCATAGTTCTTCTTTTTTCTTCTTCTTATGGTTTGAATGTGTGTCCCCTACAAATCTCGTGTTGAAATGTGATTCTCAATGCTGGAGGTGGGGCCTGGTGAGAGGTGACTAGATCATGAGGGTGGATCCCTCATGCATGACTTAGCACCATCCCCTTGGTAATGAGTTCTTGCTCAGCTAGTTCATGTGAGATCTGGTTGCTTAAAAGTATGTGCATCTCCCCATTTCTCTCTTGCTCCCTCTCTTGCCATGTGATGCACTATCTCCCCATTTCCCTTCTGCCATGATTGTAAGCTTCCTAAGGCATCGCCAGAAACAGATGCTGGCACCATGCTTCCTGTACAGCCTGGAGAACTGTGAGCCAATTAAACCTCTTGTCTAAAATTAACCAGCCTCAGGTATTTTTATAGCAATGCAAAAATGAGCTAACACATTTCTCTTGGCTGATTTACAAAGCAAGTATATAAAACTACGTGTATGTATGTATATATGTTTGCATGTACATATGTATGTATTCTTGGGCCTAAAACATATAAATGAATACTTTGCAAAAACAGAATAAAGGCAGTAGCTTGGGGCAAATTTTGGACTAGGAAATAACACCAGATGGTAACTCAAACACACAAGAACAAATAAAAAATATCAAGGTAAAGAAGAAGTTAAATACAGCAAACACTATAAATATATACTTTCTCCTCATTCTTTTTCCATCTTTAATGGAAAAAGACACAAAATTACATAAAGTAATAATTGTAACAATGTATTCTTGGGTTTGTAGAATATAAATATTTGGTATGTATAACAACAATAGCACCAAAAAAAGGGAAAGAGGAAGTGGAGTAACATTTCTATATCTCAGTGGAATTAAGTTACTGCTGTCCCTTGGTATACACAGGGGATTGGCTCCACACTGCTCCCCACACCCATGTATCCCATAGAACTCACATAGTGAGGATTATGGGTAAAAATAATATCAGTATAAATTCATATTTTTAAAAATATGAGTTTTAAAAATTCTGTCAGCCTTGCAGAACCTGCATATACAAAAAGTAAGCCCTTCATATACACAGGTTTCACATTCAATTGACAAACCTTCAAGCCAAGTTGGGTTGAAAAAAATCCATGTACAAGGAGATCCACACAGTTCAAATCCACATTGCTCAAGGGTCAACTGTAACATAAATCTGAAGCTGATTCCGATAGGTTAATATGTATAGGAAAGCTCTAGAGCAAACAGTAAGAAAAACTCAAAAGCCTACAGTGAAAAAAATCATTAAATGAGTTTGAAAATACTACTCTAGACAATATTCAGTTAATGCAAAAGAAATTAGTAAAGGAAAAATAGAGGAACAAAAAAGACATGAGACATATGGAAAACAAAAGGTCAAATGGCAAACATAATCTAACTTTATGAATAATATTAAATGTGAATGATTAAAAGATCCAATTGAAAGACAGGGATTGTCATATTTGATAAAAAGCAAGATCCAACTATAGATGCTCTCAATTTACAATAGGATTATGTCCTGATAAACTCATCATAAGCTGAAAATATTATAAGTCAAAAATGCATTTAATACATCCAGCCTACTATATCATAGCTTAGCTAAGCCCACCTTGAACATGCTCAGACCACTTATGTTAGCATGGCTGACAGGGAGCTGCAGCTTACTGCCACTGCCTGGCATCACAAGAGAGTATTGTATGGTATATTGCTAGCCCAAGAAAAGATCAAAGTTCAAAGTATGATTTCTACTGAATTCATATCACCATCACACCATCATAAAGTTAAAAAGTCGTAAGTTGAACCATTGTAGGTCCAGGACCACCTGTATATGTTGTCTACAGAATACACACTTTAGATTCAAAGACAGAAATATGTTGAAAGTAAAAGTATGGGAAAAGATACGTCATGCAAACAGCAAACAAAAAAAAAGTACAGTGGCTATACTAATATCAGACAAAACAGATTTTAAAACAAAAAAAGCACTAGAAATAAATAGGGACATCTTATAATGATAAAAGTGTCAACCCGTCAGGAAGCTATAACAATTAGAAATATATATACACCTAACAACAGAGCCCCACAACATATGAAGTAAAAAAATGAGAGAATTGAATGAAGAAATACACAATTTAGCGATAATGAGATACTTAAATACTCCACTTTCAATCATAGATAGAACAACTATGCAGAAGATCAACAAGAAAACCAAATACTTAAAGAGCACTACACACAAATTTGACCTAACACACATTGGTAGAACACTTCACCCAACAACAACAAAATACACATACTTAAGTGCACATGAAACAATCTCAGGAATAGATCATATGTCAGGTCATAAAACAGGTCTCAATAAACTTAAAAGGACACACATAACACAAAGTATCCTCTCCAACCACAGGAATAAAAATAGAAATTAATATCAGAAAGAAATGTGGGAAATTCACAAATATGTAGAAATAAAACAACATACTGCTAAATAACCAATGGGTCAAAGAAAAAAGCACAAGTAAATTCATACTTTTAGATGAATGAAAATGAAAATACAACATACCCAAATTTGTTGGACATAGCTAAAGCAGTACTTAGAGGAAAATTTATAGATGTAACTTCCTATGTTAAAAAAGAAGAAATATCTCAAATCAATAACCTAATCTTCCATATTAAGTACACTGTAAAAAGACGAGAACCAAACTCAAAGCAAGAGGAAGGAAATAGTAAGAATTAGAGCAGAAATTAAAGAAACAGCAAATAGAAAAACAAGAGAGAAAATAAAAAGAAGTTTATGTTTCAAAAAAATCAGTAAAATTGACAAACCTTTAGCTAGACTGAAAAAGATTAAGACAAGACTTAGGTTGCACAAATTAGAAGTAAAATAGGGGGCATTACAACTGGCCTTACCAAATAAAGGAAATTTAGGAATCAAATAAAATGATTACATGGAAATACTATAAACAACTGTATGCCAAAACATTGGATAACCTAGATGAAATGGACAAGTTACTAGAAGGTACAAACTACCAAAAATGATTTAAAAAGAAATAGAAGGCCGAGTATGGTGGCTCATGCCCATAATCACAGCACTTTGGGAGGCCCAGGCAGGTGGATCACTTGAGGTCAGGAGTTCAAGATCAGCCTGGCCAACATGGCAAAATCTTGACTTTAACGAAAAGAAAATAACAACAACAAAAAAAACCCATAAATTAGCCAGTGTGGTGGTGCACGCCTGTAATCCCAGCTACTTGGGAGGCTGAGGCATGAGAACTGCTTGAACCCAGGGGGTGAAAGTTGCAATGAGCAGAGATCATGCCACTGTACTCTAACCTGGGTGACAGAGCCAGACACTGTCTCAAAAAAAAAAAAAAAAAAAAAAAAAAGAAGAAGAAGAAATAGAAAATCAGAACAGACCTATAAAAGTAAAGAGATAAACTGGTAATCAAAAAACTTTACACAAAGAAAATACTGTGATTGGAGGCCTAGTGGTTTCCCTGGTGAATTCTGCCAAACATTTAAAGAATAATTCGCCGGGCGCGGTGGCTCAAGCCTGTAATCCCAGCACTTTGGGAGGCCGAGACGGGCAGATCACGAGGTCAGGAGTTCGAGACCATCCTGGCTAACAAGGTGAAACCCCGTCTCTACTAAAAAATACAAAAAACTAGCTGGGCGAGGTGGCGGGCGCCTGTAGTCCCGGCTACTCGGGAGGCTGAGGCAGGAGAATGGCGTAAAAACCCGGGAGGCAGAGCTTGCAGTGAGCTGAGATCCGGCCACTGCACTCCAGCCTGGGCGACACAGCGAGACTCCGTCTCAAAAAAAAAAAAAAAAAAAAAAAAGAATAATTCATACCAATACTCCACAATTTCTTCCAAAAAATAAAAGCGGGGGGAACTCATTATTGGAAGCCACTATTACCCTGACACAAGGCCAGAAAAAACATCATAAGAAAATAAAAATACAGAGTAATATTCCTCATGAGTAGAGATGTAAAACTCCTCAACAAAATACTAGCAAATCAAATAATCAAAGAAACATAAAAAGAACTTTTATGGTGTAAAGAATTTTACACCATTACCAAGTGGGCTTCACTCCAGGAATGCAAGGTTGGTTTATCATTCAAAAAATAAATTAATGTACTACCCCACATTAATAGAATAAATGACAAAAACTACATGTTCATCTCAATACTTACAGAGAAAACATTTGGCAAATTCATCATTCATTCATGATGATTTTTAAAACATTCAACAAACTACAAATATCAAGCAACTTCCTCAAACTGATAAAGAACATGTGAGATAAACCCACAGTTTGCATCATAATGTGAAAGACTGAATCTCAGAATATAATCTTACTTGGAAATAGTGTCTCTGCAAATGAAATTAGGATGAAGTCATATAGGATTAAGATAAGCCCCAAATCCAATGACTAGTACCCTTTTAAGGCCACATGAAGACACACAGGAAAGAAGGCCATGTAATGACAGAGACAGAGAATGGAATGAGGCAGCTAGAAGACAAGGAATGCCAAAAAAAAATAAAATAAAACAACAGCCTGTCACCACTAGAAGTGGTGAGACTTCTAGACTCTTCAAAGGGAGCACAGGCCTTGAATTCAGGCTTTTAGCCTCCAGAACTGTGAGAGAATAAATTTCTGTTGTTTTAAGCCACATAGTTTGAGGTAATTTGTTACAGTAGCAATAGGAAACTAATATAGATTTTGGTACCAGGGCATGGGGTGCTGCCATAACAAATATCTGAAACTGTGGAAGTGACTTTGGAATTGGTTAATGGGTAGAGGCTGAAATAATTTTGACATACATGATAGAAAACCTAAATTGCTTTAAAAAGTTTGCTGGTGGAAATATGGGCATTAAAAGTGATTTTGGTGAGGGCTCAGAAGGAAAAGAAGAGAATAGTAGAGCTTCTATCATTTAGATAACACATATGTCATCATGATTAGATTGATGGTAAAAATGTGAACATTGAAGCTGTTTCTGGTGAGGTCAGAAGGAATTGAAATATATGATTGAAAAACTGGAGGAAAGGTGATTACTGTTATAAAGTGGCAATAGAGTTGGCTGAATTGTGTTGTAGTTTTGGATGGAAAGTAAAAATTGCGAGATATAAACTTGGAGATTTAGTGGAGAACAACTGCAAGCAAAGTGTGGAAGATATGATCTTATTTCTCCTTGCTTCTTACAGTAAAATGCAAGAGGTGTGAGATAAATTGAGAAGGGAACTATTACGTGAAAGGAACCAGCACTTGCTGCCTGAAAAAAATTATCAGCCTATCTAGATAGCAAAAGATGAGAAAATATGGTCTGGAGAGAACACCAAAGGCGTGGCTGGACAAAAGTTTATTGATGAGATATGTGACTTACAGATACAATCAACCATTTTATCAGAAGCCACAAATAGAGGTGGAGTTATCTAGAAAAAAAATGTATGGAAGACCCCTTTGTCTAATGGCTTGAATGAGCTGCATAGGAAACAGATAGGTTTTTGAGGATTTTGTGCCAATAGGAACACTGCCAGCCTGTACTAAAAGGTGTAAAGATGGGGTAAAATGAAAGAAGGCTGACTCCAAGGACTGAGTCATGGATACAGTAGATGGGGTCATTATTGCTGCAGCCCAGAAGATGGAGCATCAAGTCACAGAGAATTATTCTTAGATATTGAATCTTAATGGAATCAGGAAACCTGTTGGGTATCAGAGGCCCCTTTATTCCTTCAAATTTCTCCCTTTTTGATTAGAAACGTCTGTCTTATGTTTGTCCCAGCATTGTATTTTGGAAGCAGATACCTTACTTTCTGGTTTTCCAGGTCCACAGATGAGAAATTTTCCCCAGGATGAACCATACCCAGATTCTCACTAATACCTAATTTTGATATGAGATTTAGGACTTTTTTAGTTGATGATAGGTAGATGAGATTTTGAACTTATAAGTGATGCTGGAATGGCTAAGACTTTGGAGAACACTGAGATTGGGTAAACGTATGTGGGATAAATGTGAATTTTGGGGAGCCATAGGGACGACTGTATGGGATTGAATAACCCCCCAAAACACGGTGGCCTAAAACCTCAGAATTTCACCTTATTTGGAAATAGAATCTTTGCAGATGTAATTAGCTAAGTTGGAGTCATAATGGATTCCAGTGAACCCTAAATCCAATAACTGGTGTTCTTATAAAAAGGTCATATGAAAATACACAGGAAAGAAAGCCCTGTGACAACAGAAGTAGACATTGGAGTGATGCAGCTATAAGCCAAGACCTGCCAGGAGCCACCAGAAGTTCTTTTTTAGAGCCTTAAAGGGGATATTTTCCTGCTGATACCTTGATTTCACACAGCCTTCAGAACCATGAGAGAATAAATTCTATTGTATTAAGTCATACAGTTTGTGGAGTTTTGTTACAACAGTTCTAGGAAGCTAATTCATCAACCTTGAATTATTGGGATAAATCTTTATCTCCTACCTAGGTATTATATCCATTACTGAAAGTAAAATCTTGAAATCTCCAACTGCTACCAAATTGTCTGTTTCTCCCTTCAATTCTGTTAATTTTTGCTTCATGTATTTTGGGGTTAGGTGCATGTATGTTCATAATTGTTACATTTTTGTATAGTTGACATTTTCATCATTATAAAATTTCTCTCTTGATCTCTAATAACATTTTTTGTTTGTTTGATTTAAAGTCTAATGGTCTGATATTAGTGTAGCCATTCTGACTCTCTTAGATGGTTGCTGTTTGTATGGTATAGCACTTTGGAACCTTTTATTTTAAACTTATTGGTGTCTTGTGTCTTTGAATCCAAGGCATATCTCTTGTAGTCACCATATAGTTTGATCTTTTGAAAAAAAAATCCAGTCTGACAATCTCTTTTGATTAATCCATTCTTCAATATGCATAAATACATATATATTAAGTTTTGCATTAATTCTAGAATTTTGAATTTTTAAATTAGATTCTGATTCTCATGAAATTCTCCATCTTTACTCATTAATCAAAGCTATTTTTTAAGTCTGTCTCTGATAATACTAATAACTGGGTCATCTGTGCATGTTTTTATTGCCTTTCCCTCATAGTTCAGATTTTTAACATTCTTTGTAATTTTTGACACAATGTTAACTATTAGATATGATACATTTTTATAGTGTCTGGATGATATATTCCTGGTGGGAAGATAAAGAGTGGTGGCAGGCCGACCGCATTAATTCAATCAATCATTCAGCTGACTTGAAGCTAAGTTATGATTTTTATAAGGTATAATTTACTCCGATTCTCCTGTTTGTATCTCCACAGAGTTCTTAAATGAGATCCTGGGATATGTACTAGGGCCTTTCCCTCTTGAAGGATCCTAAAATAACATTTTTATCTCTCAATGCCATGATGCAAAAAAACTAAAAATCTTTTTTCTGGCTTTCAGTAAATTTCTGCTTCCCCCCCCCCCCCACCATCCCCCTCTCTGAGCAATCCAAGAATTCAGCAAATACTCAAGAGAAAAACAAGGAAAGTGTCAGGCCCACTTCTCTGAACTTCCTGTCTTATTAGGATCTCTGCTCTCCCAAGTGCTGGTTGGTTTAAAGGCCTTGATTCTTTTTGTTTCTCCAGTCCTGTGTGGTTGCCATAACTTGTTTGCTTCTCTGATTCTTAGCAGTAACTCTCTTCTTGGGCCTTTTACCCAGATTTGGCAAATTCCATAAAGGAAGAAGTAGCTGCAGAATGTCTGCTCACTTCTCTCGTTAAAATACTTCTGTATTGGGAGTCCCCAAGACCACGCCAGCACCCCAGGTTCAGTGATTCAACAGAAGCACTCACAAGGCTCAACATACAGTCATACTCATGGCTATGATTTATTAGAGCAAGGTACTACAAAGCAAAATCGGCAAAGGGGAAATGGACATGGGGTGAAGTCTAGAGGAAGCCTGACACAAGCTTCCAAGAATCCTTTCCCTGTGGAATCACACAGGATGTGGTTAATTACTTCAGTATTGAATCGTGACAACAGGTGTGAAATGTCTGCCAGGGATGCTCCTTAAGAGTCTTACTCCTCAAAGTTTGTATTGGAAGCTGGTGACACAGGCACCCTCTGCCTAGCACGAATCACAATTCCAGACTCCTAGAAGGAAAGCAGGAATTCAGCATAAACCATGTTGTTTATATAATTTACAGAGTAAACCCCCTTATCAGTTAGGGAATGGTGGGAACATTCCGGTAATCAAAGTTCCCAGACGCTAGCCAAAGCTCAGCTTTAAAATCAGGGCTAAGGATAGCATCTCAGCCTGTTATGTTGACTCTTCTCTGCACACCTTCTCTCTGGTATTTTGTCTTCTAGAGTCCTGTTTAGCTGAAATTTCTTCAATGGCTTCAAATAGAGGTTTTAAGCAATTTTATCCAAAGTTGCTTGTTGTTCTCGATGAGTGTTGCTCTGCTGTAGAAGTGTCTGGTTATTTTTCTTTTCTCTTGTGAAGACTGCATTTGAAAAATTGTAGAACTTGAGGCTTATGATGGGTTTTTTTCCTCCTTCATGGAGCATTTGTTTATCACCAAGCATTTAAGGGATTATTTTAATCTGATTTCAGGAATTGGGATGGTTTGAATCCGTGCTGAATTCCCTGTGTATGAGGGAGAGTTGATGCACTTTCGATTCGCTCTTACTCCTATGGTGCAGCTTTTTTGGGACCCAGCCCAAAGCATGGAAATTTCCTAAGCCCTCTTTTATGACTTGGCAGGCACTGGTATTCAGTTTTTGTCCTCCTAATATCCTGGAGCAGTAAGAAGTACGGCTTATCCCCTTAAATGCTTCTTCTAGAATCAGCCAATACCTCCGGAAAGAAGTTGTGCCAATTCTTGCCTCTCTAGATTTTCATGTTTAATTATTTAGAGACAGAGTCTTGCTCTGTTGCCCAGGCTGGAGTGCAGTGGTGCTATCTCGGCTCACTGCAACCTCCACTTCCCAGGTTCAAGCGATTCTCCTGCCTCAGCCTCCTGAGTAGCTGGGATTACAGGCATGGGCTACCATGCCTGGCCTTTTTTTTTTTTTTTTTTTTTTTTGGTATTTTTAGTAGAAACAGGCTTTCACCATGTTGGCCAGGCTGGTCTCGAACTTCTGACCTCGGGTGATCCGCCCACCTCGGCTTCCCAAAGTGCTGGGATTACAGGCATGAGCCACCACGCCTGGCCTAGATTTTCATGTTTTAAAGAGTTTTTGCTAGATTATCTAGTTGCCAATGGAGATTTTGATGTTAATTACCTAGTCTCCCATGACTGAAAATGTAATTCTACCTCTACCTCACTTATTACATTGTAAAATAAGTTTCTTAGAAGCAATATTTTGGGGAAAATCATAATGGTGAACAGGAAGCTTAGTATTGCACACAGAAGCATGGTGCTTAGGGAAGGCAAACCTAAACCCAGATTCAGAGTAAGGCTCTATTCCATGAGGACAAATAGTTGTCTCTTCATGAAAGAAAATATTTGATATAATCAATCTGCCGCTATCTGGTCACCCTCAGATGTTATATCTTAGGATGGGCACTGCTGCTGGCCAATTTGGCTCTGGGCAGTAATAAAGACAGCCATGATGAAAGGAGGCCTTTATTGTTGAAGTCCATGTGTAGCCCTATCCTTCCAGTATAGCAGCTTTGCTCATAAACTGGTTGAACAAGGGCTAGAATACCAAAGAGATTTACTGATATCCTCAAAGTCATCCTGACCATCTGATTATTTAGCACCTCCTTCACCATAGGGCCTTTGTTTAATATGTTTGTAGGAAACAATTATTCTTGCATTTTGAGCCTATTTTAAGAAGTCCAATATGTTTAGCTCCCATTTTTTATCACTCATCCTCCAATCTTATTATGTTCATGTTTCCAGTCACCTGGCCAGGTATAAATGGTGATCTGTACTTTCGGTGCAAAGCAGACTAGAAATAGTGCTCATATTTATTCTCACTGGAAAAAGTTCATTTCCTCACTGTCCTCCAGAACTATCTCTGAGTGAAGCTGAAACACTGTAGACTATGTTGAGCTAGTATCAGCATGCTGTGCAATACTGCTTGTATAATCAGTCTCAATTTTACCCGCTTCAGGGAACTGGGAAATGTATATTATTTCCTGTTGTACATGTATTCATGGGTTTGCTCGCTTGTTTGGTTTGTCCTTCTTTCAAACATATCTTGCCTCGTCAAATTCAACTTGGTGGATATAAATGAATTAAAAGGCTTAAGGAAAGGATAAATATTGAAACAAAAGTCTTAAACTAGAAGGGAAACTAGAGGGGAATTAGAATAGAAGAAGAAAAAGTGGTGATGCTCTTCCAGAGGGTTTCATTTCAAGGGATTTGGAGATGAAAATGTTTGTAGAAAATGACACAGCACAGCAGGCAACACAGTAGTAGAAATATGTTGGCTAAATGAAGAGAGTAAAAGTTTAAAAATAAATGCACGACAGGCCTCAGTAGGTAGTAGTGGATCGAGGATACAAAAGTTAAATATACTTGTAGTTTCCACAAAAGGAAGCAAGTGAGACAAGGAGTGAGAACTCACAGTGTTGAAGTTAGGCCTTTCCTACATTGTTTTCTGATTAGTCCAGATGCCATTCGTACTCACCACAAATATACAGGAGTGAATAATAAATGTCAAACATTAGCCCAGAAAATTCTTCACACCATTCATACTCTAACTAAAGAGAAATGTGATGCATAATTTACTTCTCAAAAAACTTTTATGCAGGCACGCGTAAAATAATCAAAAGTTTTACAACCTTCATCTTCATCTCCATGAAGAATATTAGAGAATAAAAGGAGTTTCAAAGACTTCTATTGAATGGAAGAGAAGCAACAGTCTCTCCTATGCTGTCACTGATTTCCTGGATTTGATTTATATTCTATCTAGTAAAACAAATCTTTATTCACCATTACGTAGTAGTTATATTATATTCCCACAGGGCTGTGTTCTAGTGAGGGAGACAGATATAAGACAGACAAGCCACAGCACAGTGTGATGTGGATTATATTAGAACACTTCACAAGCGTGAACCAAGTGTTATAGAGGTCAAGAAGCTTCAAAAGAAATCTTTGAGATCTTCAGCAGAACACTAAAAAGTCACCAAAGATCCATCAATTGTTGGGGCTCCAGTGGTACAAGCAGTTAGCATGCAGTACTTATGACCTGTCAATTGCTGTACACATAATATTGACTTACAATCTTTGAACAGAGAGAACAAAAGCAAACTGAATCTATCAGTGTCAGCACAGCTTGGATAAGACTGTAGCCCATGTATGTCAACATAACTTAGTTGTTTATTCCAGGAAATCTTTGCCCAGAAAAGATAAGATTATAAACAAAACAAAGCAAATAAAAACAAGAACAACCCCTATTTTTTTGTTGTTGTTTGTCGAGGAAATTCCTAAGGTTGAAAACAATTCCTACAGGTGAAGCCCTGCTCACTTGGGCAAACAGCTTGTTTCTTAAACAACAGTTGACTTACCAGGAATCTTCAAGACCCTTGCTTGCTGTGTCCACTAATCCTGAACTATCAACTTTGCTAATCCCAATCATTTCCCTGCCTTGACAGACATACCTTAAACCATTTGAACATAGATCCCAAAGCCCTACCAATAATCTTACTTTCTTGTTCTGACACACAGTTAATCAAATGAAGGTGGTACTTTCTCTTACCACAATAAGTCCTATTATTTAATTGTGCTTTATTAACAGGTCATCTGATATTTGGGAAGTTCAACAAGGATTTTTTAAAAGGCTTGCTCATTTAATTGGTGTGTACTCCTGTACGGTAAAATCATTTTTCTATGTCAGGCCAATTCACCTTCATTAACAGGTCTATGTTGATAATGTTAATCAACTGGCTTTATCTTAGGTAGGCCTCATTTAAAATACAAGATCTCTTCAAGAAGTTTGCCCTTTCTAACTACAATCCACTACCAGATATCCAATTCATTGCTGTCAGCTACTAGACTATATTTTACATTTGTATAAGCCATCAACTGAGGAACCTGTTAGAAATACAGGTTTCCATGTTTTACTCACAGTGATTCTGATTCAGGGAAATTAGCACAAAGCCCAGGAATCTCCATTAAAAAAAAAAAATTTCCTAATGCAGGCTGTCTTTAGACCACACTTTGAGACACAATGCTCTCCTCCCCCATACTAGCAAACATAAGTGTGTATTATACACATACACACACTCATATTTAACTACTGCACACATTTACAAAGCAAGTGGGATCATACAATATATAATCAGTCTAAATCATCACATACAGATCTGCATTCTTTTTAATGGCTACATCATATTCCACTATATGTATGTACCATAATTTATCTATTCCTCTAATAATAGACATTTAGATTTGCTGGCTTGTTTTTGCTATTACAAGCAATGCTGCAATGAATACCTTGCATGCTTATGTTTATGTATTTGTGCTACATTTTCAGTAGAATACAGAGAATGAAATATAGAAGAGTAGTAAGATTGCTGTTTCAGAGGGTATGAGGTGCACTTTAAAGTCTGATAGATCCTGTTGAACTGCCCACCAATTCATTTGTACCAATTTACAGTCCTGCTAATCATCTCAGTGACTAATGATTTCCCCATACCAATGTCAATACTAGAATCAATCTTCTTCATCTTTATCAATCTGACAGGAAAAAAAAGAAAGAAATCTTATTTTAATTTGCATTTTACCATGCTTTCACTAACCAGCATTGTTTGACCACTAAAACACAATTATCTCTAATTCTGTAAAATGTATTATGATTTAGTTTTAGCACACTTTGATTTTATCTTACCTTACAACTATCACCTATAAGACAGATGGGGTGAGTGAATTTTAAATACATCTCCATTAGGTAGGATTTAATTAGTACCTTCTTTTACCAAGCGATATAAAAGTGAGAGTCCTAAGATCTGTGTTCAAGGCCTAGTTTTGCCACTCAGCAGCTAGGTGACCTTAGCCAAGTCCTCTACCCTATCGAGAGCTTCAGTTTCCTCTTCTGTAAAATGGGGATTCTATGCACTTTATAGGATGATTTTGAGGATAAGATGATCATTTTAATTACACATATTAGCTGTCACTACTATCACAATAATATAAAGAAAATAATAAAATAACTACAATTGCTTGTAAAAAATCTTTCTTTACAATTATAAAACAGTTATCTTGATATTAACAAAGGTTGTAGGAGGTGAGTCAACTATGTGGACTACTGGAGTTACTGGAAGAGTGCATATTGCATAGGACAAAATACTGCTTACAAAATCACCACTCTGGTTCTCTACAAATACCCTTCTAAGAGTAGTTAAGAACACATTTCCTAAATTACTTAGTTCCTTAGATGAAATGGAATTAACCAAACATATAATCAACTACAAGCCAGGAATTTTTTCAAGGGTCTAATAGATTCTTTTTTCCGTTTTGTTTTTTTTTTGTTTGTTTGCTTGTTTTTTTGAGATAGAGTCTCACTCTGTTGCCCAGGCTGGAGTACAGTGGCGTGATCTCAGCTCACTGCAGCCTCTGCCTCCCAGATTCAAGCAATTCTCCTGCCTCAGCCTCCTGAGTAGCTGGGACTACAGGTGCCCGCCACCACACCCGGCTAATTTTTGTATTTTTAGTAGAGATGGGGTTTCGCCATGTTGGTCGGATTGGTCTTGAACTCCCGACTTCAGGTGATCCACCCACCTCAGCCTTCCAAAGTGCTGGGATTATAGGTGTGAGCCACCGTGCCCAGCCATAGGTTCTTTTTTCTAAGTGCATGCTATAATGCAATTCATGTAATGCCACTGAGATTTCCTAAAGCCAACAAACAAAATTCTAAAATTGTACTGTTAAAGAAAACACTGAAGACTTTATCCTTGATTCTTTTCCAAAGCTAACATCAACCTAACTCATGTATTCACTAAATGTCTAGATACCTACCATGCACAAAGTCCTATCTAGGTACTAGGGGCATATGATCTCTGTACTCAAAGATATAGACTCTTTCTTCTTCTTCTTCTTCTTTTTTTTTTTTCTTTTTAAGAGATAAAATCTCGTTATATTGCCCGGGCTGGTCTCAAATTCCCGGGCTCAAGTGAACCTCCAGAGTAGTCGGGACTACTACTCACCACACCTGGCAATAAAGATTCTAAAGTTAGAAGGACAAAGTGATGTTACCTAAATTTGCCTGTGCTTCTGATATGACAAATAATCCGCCACTGGTGCATGGCCCATAGAGCTCATCTTCATCTTTGGATGAATACGAGTGGACCTGTCATACTTCTCAGCCCTATGACATATAAAGCACAAAGCCAGGAATGAGGTCATTGTCTTATCACTTACCCCCAAAAGCTCTCAATGGCTCAACTCACCTAAGTCTTCCTCCTTTACTCTCTTCCTTCATATCATAACTTCTGCAAATTTTTATAACAATTTTTTAAATGAGTAAACTGATCTGGAAAAAATATTTTTTTCAGTTTTTATTTCAATAAAACAAGAGGCAACACTTGTGGTATAAAGTACTGCATATGGAGAACATTTACGCAAATATACAAAAATTCAAAAAACTAAACTCCAGTTTATTTCCATAGCCTTAAGAAGGGAGGGAACACATAAAAATATCCAAAGTCAGAGTTTATTCTTTAGGAATGTAAACTCTAGGAATACAATTAGAAACAAATATATTTACTATGAAAAGATTAGTATCACCAAATGATTAGAAATAAAGGTAAGAGGTACACAATAAGCTCCATATAAGAGAAAGCAACAATACGTGAAATAAAATCTTGGGTTTATGGCAAAAACTTCCTATTAAGACACAGGTACTCTAAAACTCTACTATAAAAAAAACACAAAAACATCTCCCAAAATGTTCACTGTTAGTTTCTTTAGATATGCACAAGTTACAAAGTATAGAAAACAATATATTTACGCTCTCTGATGAAGAATTTAACAATAGTAAACATAAATCTGAATAAGTCAAAGTACTGAGTATAATTTTATTAAGCAACAAATCTAGAAGTATGAATTCATGCTCATTAAAGGACTAGAGAGTTTTAATTTTTCATACAAAGACTGGGAAGACACTATTATACATTAATTTATATCTACAATGCTTAAAGTACCCATCAAATTATTTTTCAAGTGGTTTTTAAAAAATATTTTTCAGTTACATTATTCAACATATATATATTTCCTTGATGTGCTTCCCTTTAATATAGATTTATTGTGCCTAGACGCAAATGTTAACTGCCTTAAATATTTGTTTAAAATTATGTCTCGGACTACATCTGTTCTCCATAATTCAACAGTTTTAACATTTTAGTTTTATTCTTCCAAAATAGGCAAAATCCCTTAAAACTGGGATCATTTTGATCTATTTTGGTTTTAAAAATATATTTCCCTTTAATTCAACCTTTTTTTAAAAAATGAGTAATATTTGCTCAGCAGTTGCTTCACAGTTGAAAAGGGCAATGAAATATTGCTTTTTCAAAACAAACTTCAGTCATCATTTAGATGCTGAGAATTCCAACTCTTCAAGTCTAGAGAGCTTGCCTTAAAAATTTCCATAGTGGTATACAAAGGACTCCAGGGTGCTTTCCTGTGGCTTCAGGAAGGGAAGGGAAGACATTTGCCCCGGGTACTCTGGGACAGTCCCTTGAAAAGTCTACTTTGTTTCTCTCCCCACTTGGATTCCAAAAAGCTAGTGCTGGCTCCAATGCCACCAGAATACTCCAGGCCATTGGGTTTTCAAAAGTGAGAGGTTGGGTGATTTCAAGAATCTATAGAGATTTAAAATGTGCAATGGAGCCACAATTTCTGTTTAGATCCTCTGAAATATGGGGTGCAAGACCCCAATTGTGTGTGGAATCCTTCTCATGATAAAAATATTATTCTGGATACTTAGGAGGTCTGTGACCATCAGCATCTTTATAAGAAAGTGACCTACAAAAGCTACCCCAACTTTAAAATTTGAAAGTTGAGTGGGGAGAAAGTAGTATGGATAATAGCCATTGTTACCATAGTTAAGATTATCCAATTTTCATAATTTCTATAAAAACTTTCAATGTGTAATCCTTATTTGAAATAGTATCAAAGGAACTATAAAAGAATTTTGTTAACGTAACTCCACTCTCCAGAAAATCAATTAGTGCAAATCATTTGAAGCAAAAAATCAGAACCATTTCACTGAGTAAGCCTTCAGAGATTTTTTTTTTTTTTTTTTTTTTTTTTTTTTTGAGACAGAGTCTCGCTCTGTCGCCCAGGCTGGAGTGCAGTGGCCAGATCTCAGCTCACTGCAAGCTCCGCCTCCCGGGTTCCTGCCATTCTCCTGCCTCAGCCTCCCGAGTAGCTGGGACCACAGGCGCCGCCACCTCGCCCGGCTAATTTTTTGTGTTTTTAGTAGAGACGGGGTTTCGCCGTGTTAGCCAGGATGGTCTCAATCTCCTGACCTAGTGATCCGCCCGTCTCGGCCTCCCAAAGTGCTGGGATTACAGGCTTGAGCCATTGCGCCCGGCCCAGAGATTTTTTTAAAAGAATATACAAATGCAAATTTGTTGTGCAGTATATAAAAGGGTGGCACCCCTTTTCATACTTAAAATTTCAGGTATTTGCAGCTCTGATTCCATTTATAGTTAACAAGAAAAATATAAACTGTTACATTTTTTATTGCAAAAATAAGGATCATTAGCAATTTAGAATTCAAATACTTAAGAAACCATATGTCAATATTATTAAACTAATTAATTAGCTGTCAAAACCAATGAAGATTATAATGACCTAGTGTCTGACACATTTGATCTAGAGCTGTGAGACTACTGGTAGTTCTACATATCAGACAAGTAATTTGTTTGCACTCTGATACTTTCTTCTCATAACAATCACTTGGGAACCTTGTTAAGAATGCAAATTCTAATTTAGTAGACCTAGAGTGGCACTGAAATTCTGCATTTTTAACAAGATACCAGATAATGCCAATCCTACTTACTGGTCCTCAGACCACACAGCTAGCAAAGGTCTAGAAGAATACCCAAATGAGGTTCCATTACAGTGGTAGAACATGAAAATCTGATCTCTCAGCTGTGTCAGCTAACATTTCCTCAAACTTATTCTACAATGTTTCCTAAGCACCTCAACTTGCTTAAAATGCCTATCTTACAAATTAGTTTTTAATAATACCCACACTATTAACAACTATGCACAGGGGAAATTCATTGGTAAAGAATGACAAAAAGACATCTGTAAATTCACAGTGACATTTTACAAATATTTTAAACTGTATACAGGGTTCCCATTAAGTTAATACAATATCAAGTTTCACTGACTGATTGCCTTACAGTTCTTAACTACAATTTATGGCAACAGATCTTATTCCATTCTGTTACTGGAGCTTAAAAAAAAAATCAAATTCATTTATGTCAAAAACCACATTGTAATCAGGGCTAATGAATGAAAACCAGTTCATGCTTTTTGAAGAATTCAGTTTAAACGGGTAGCCAAAGCAATTGCGGTCAAAACTATTCAGAGTATAAATGCTTTGGCGGCCTTCAAAGCGTACAAATTTTTCACATATCTGAGCTCTGCATAAGCAGGTACAAGAGGAAAACACTAGCATGCTCTCTTGGTGACCACAGAGAGGGACTATGAAGAAGGAAACTGCTGTGTACTCACAGTGAAAGAGCCAACCGGACAGCTCCTTAGGACTTCCTCAACAGTCAACTGACTCAGCCTCAGCCCTGCTCTCTCTCTGAATGATGACTTAAGTACACTTACTTTACAAGGGAACCCCAGCGATAGCCAAAAGGACCACTGCTAGCAAACACCAAACTTTTATTTTCATCTAGAGGTCACATACAGATACATACAAGTTTGATTCAACTTCTGCCATATCATCTTTTTTATTTTTAATTTTTAGTTGGGAGGTAACTAAATTGATTATTCTTTTGATATCATACTAAGATATTTTAAATAGGTCTGTTCACAAACAAGAAAGACATTTCTTTTTTTTCATATTTTAAATTTAAGAACACAAACATAAACAACTCTAAATTAGTTAATATATAAATGTCCTTTGTCCATATTTTACTATCTTTATTTTCTTTCATGACATTTTATAGATGAAAAATGCATTTGCATACAAACAATTCCATATTACACAGTGGTATCTTGAGAGCTGTGTTGCAAGATTTACACTGATTTCCAGGAAGTCTTCCAATGACGTATGCTCTGAATTACAGGAGTCCAAACTAACTAGGATTTCTAAAGTCCAGCAGTAGGGTAAATCAGCTTTATGGCCTATTATACCTTAATAATTGAAAGGGATCTTCACCTGCTAAGTCCAAACACTTCAAAACAACACACCTACCAGCAATCTGATTTTTGATATAAAAATGTTTCAGAGATAACAACAGAAATGCCTCTACCCATCCCCTGGAATCATATAATATTCTAGGTACTGGGTTACCAGGCATTTTCCAGTGCTTTGAGCAAATTGTTCTAATCATAAAGATGATCTGCTTACAAATATTTTCATCAGGTGCTTTTCATACACATCATTTTTGTGTTTCCACACGCCTGTTTTTCAGATTGGCTTCCTGACCAGGAGCTGAAGAATTCCTGGAGTTGTGCCTCTGCCCCATCCTCTATAAAACAGTTCCCATACATGGAGACTCCCTTTGACTCTGAAGGTCAAACACACAGCCACCAAAATAGGAGCTATTAAAAACCCAAACCAAAACAAGAAAAACTACCTTATAACCTCACATGAGACATAACCAACTTGATCAGACAACCTGTCAAAATTTATTGTCACTGATAATCTTAGGGCAACAATAACAAATAAGAAGGGGGGAAAAAAAAGACTCCAACCAAGGGGAAAAAATCTTAATCAAGAAATAAAAAAAACCATATTTCAACTTACTGCAACCTAGACAATCTTCCCTTCATAAAGTCAGGGGAGCCTTCAGAATTTAAGACATCAGGGCTCCTGTCAGGAACACGGATGAAAGACCCAGGGTACTTTCACAAAGAAGCAAAGTTGTATTTCTGGGTTCACTGGGTTATGGGAGAAAAATACGTTACTAATTAATCTGTGGACAGAGTAATGCTAATACTAGGAGGTCTCTGCTGACCTGATTGATGCTTCATTGGAAGTTCAGTTCTTTCTGAAACATAAATAAGCTTTTCTTCTTGGAGACTACAAGCTGAAAACCTATTGGCATCTGTCCCAGCCCCACAACCAACAGCAGATGACGGGTTATGTGGGACTGTGACACCACTGACTTGTTCAAAGGATTTACTAAATACAGTCGCTGCAGTCTTAGCCAAACCATGGCTACTAGGCTTAGGTAGGGATTGGCTGGTTGTTAAAGTAAGTCTTTTCAAAGAGAGAAGCTCAAGATTCTCACTTTGGGCTCTCTGAGTTTGTTTTCGAGCAAAGTGATCTTTGCAAGATTCCCCTGTAGTTTCTTTTTCTTTTCCTCCAGTTTTGCTTCCTCCTGACCGTCTCTGGTTCTTTCCTATACTTGTCTTGTTACTACAATTGTGACTACTGTTTGATAAACCCGACTGGCTGGTACTAGACGCAGCCCTGGAATAAAATCCCTCGTCAACTTCAGATATCTCCATCAGTTCTTCTTGACCTGTTAATTCTGTATTTCCTAAACAAAGAAATGACAAAGATTAATTAACATTAAATATTTTAAGCAATCTTTTTAAATGATTAACACCAAATCAGTTATACTTTAAATAAATTAAGCTTTAGCATAATTTTATAAAGCAACAGATTATAGAAAATCAAAGGATAAATCAAAACATTATAAAAACGTGAAAAATAGTTCATTGTAATTAAATGACGGTAATTTATAGTGTATTAAACAATAAGCATGCCATAAACCATACCCCATTATGTTTTTAGAAAGAATTCTCCTATTCATGCAAAAGATAAGAAACAATTAGAAATATTATCACACAGTAAAACTAGGGGTGAACTCTCCTTCAGTAGCAAAGCAGTATAAAATCAAAGCTTTTACCAAGGAACTTTTAAAAAATCCGTATTAGAATACTTTAAAGACTTTTTTAGAAGGTTGCACTCTATACTGTAATTATTTTATCAAATTCAAAAATCTAGACTATAAATATCACAAGCTCAAATACAAAATTCTATACACATTACCCTTCATATCAAAGATGGCAAAAAGACAAAGCTGAAAAAGTAATTTTAGAACTCCAAACATAAGCAGAAAACTATTTTAGAAGGAATTTTCTGCCTCAGTTTTCATAACAATTTACTAAAAGACAATATAGGTATAATCATTCCAAAGAGCATTACGAGTCATTGAGAAATGTGGTGCATAATTCATGCATTTGGATTAGATTACATGCAAAATTTTTGTGACTGTGCAACTGCTGCTTAACATGCATCAGTGGCCCTTTGCTTTAAGATACCTTGGAGTGCAGCTATAAAGTGCTCTGCTAAAACTGCACTCTGCCAGGTGAGTTTATTCCATCCTCCATCATTTTTCTTACAGATTTTTGCCTCCTGATCTCTGGCAAGCCTTTGCTCTCAGTTCTAGGATCTGTGGCTGTTTCCTGCACACCCTGTATATGCTGAGCATCAATTTCTCCTAGTGTTCTGCCTTTTTCCCCATTCCCGGTTCTCTCTCCGGCCACATTTGTGACACTAATCTCAGGAATGACAAGGATGCCCAATTCAGTAGTATCATTATTGTTGTCAGGTTGCTCTAGAATTGAAGATGATAAGACAAAATGATGGATGAAAACAAAACAAAAATGTGAAATGAGAAAAGCAAAAGACTCAAAACAAAAATTGGATGACTAAATGTTATGAATTAAGCCAAATATTTGCACTGTAGTAATTTCCATAATTTATAATACTCTGATAGCAGCAGAGACAATAGGGTCATATTCTTTAATTTTAAATGACAAACAAAAAATTCACAGAGCATCAATTCACGTTCTGCATTTTTTTCACACACACACTTCACATGAAATATGAAAGATAAATTTTCTAATAAATCAAAATAAAATTTGTTTTTAAATTGTTCTTTTTGTGTTCTTTGGGTAATTTTCTAGTGTTTTTAAGATAATATGGTGACCACCTGAATTTATGTCAAGTCTTAGGCAAATGTTCAAGGATCTACAGCCAAAACTTTAGCTTTTGTCAACATTATGAACAAAGCCACGTAGAAGTTCCCCTTTGTACTCTTAAAATTCTAGTTTTTTTACTAGGCTACATTGAGACTGACTTAATAAACCATGATATTTGGGAAAATGCTTATTCACATACGATATCATGGTTAGTAATGCCACAGGTATAGTTTTTGTCTCAGATATATATCATCTATTATTAATAGTAAATATTAATGTGGCTGTGATATAGTTAAGCAGTTGATTTATTCAGACCCATATCAATTTCATAAATTTAGCTCATTACTAGACTGGAGAAAAATAAAAATGGATTTGGAAAAACAAATTGGCTGTCAGCCCTTTATCTGAAAACAGCCATTATAAATGAAACAAAGAAACAAAACTCCTAACTAGTTAATACCTGTAGACATTATTTTATTCTGGTCTTAAATAACAAAGGCATAATGTTATTTAAAGTTGTCAAGGAGTTATTCATGTAAATGGGAAAAAGTAACATAAGTATATCTAGAAGGTGACAGTAGTGAAACAAAGTTCAAAGCAACATAAGACCACGTAAAATAGCATATACTTTTTAAAAATTGTAGACCACAAACCTGCTTACAGGACATCACCTACTATTTTCAAATATTTTTAGTGATAGGATTATCAGACTCCCACTAATGATGCTAAAGGCTGAGAAACAGTAATAGGTAGTAAAAGAACGAAGGCCAGAGCCACATATTCCTGTGGTTCCCTAAGTTAGCTGCACATTGGTATCATCTGTACATCTTTAAAAACTACTGATGCCTGGCTCCAACCCCCAAACATTCTAATTTATAATTAGTGTAAGATATTACCTGGGCATAAGATTTGTAAAAGCCCCAGGTGACTAATGTGTAACAAAGTCTGGGAACCACTGGTCTATTCTGATTTTCCAATTTTAAAAACTTAAGACAAAAGTTGTTACGGGTGCCTTGGATACTCCATACTCAGCAGCAATACGCACTTCTGGGAGCCCCTCCTCAAAGCTTCACGGTGCCTCGCACTGCTGAGCCAACATGCTGGTATAATTATTTCCCCTTAATTAGTGCTTCATAGGCTTTTGACTAAAGGTTCTCTAAAGTTTTTATTTCCTAGATAGGCTGCAGAATGTTGGTGAGGTAGTAGTGCACTGCTGCTTCTGGGTGCTCTCTAATAAAGGTTTAATGCAACTAAAAAGCTCCAACCAAGCCTGTTTCCAATTGCTGACAACTGTCATCCAAGTGAGGGCAAATAAATTCTTATTGAGGTACATGCCAGAGGTCACTGCAACTGAGATAAAATCACCATGGCACTGTGAAGGCCAAGACTTGTTTATTTACATTGTAGAAGCTGTTTCACAAAAGATCTACTGAAGGGATCTTCAGTCCAAAAAAAAAAAAAAAAAAAAAATCAAACTTCGGAAATTATCCAGACATAAAAAAGGCAATGAATATTAAAATTTAACAAAATTTTAAAACTAAGCATAGATGGCCTCATAGAATACAGAACAATACTTACATTGAATTGCCCTAAGTCACTTTCTTGAGAGTGTCCACATATATTATTCAATTATAATCTCAAAACAATCTATTAGTGAGCCTCTGAAGTAGGCAATTTGATTCCCATTTACAGACAAGGAAACTGAAGTTCAGGAAGAACTACACAACTATTCAGTAGGGGAAGTTAACCAGTAAAATCTTTTAACTTCAAATGTCTATTCTAACATACTATAAATACTAACTCTAACTCTTCAATTCATTTGAGTCCATTTGAGTTAAATATCCTCTGACATCCCACAATTAGGTTTAATTTACTTGTGTAGACTCCTGGCCATTTTATAAAAGCAAATAACTTACTTTGAATAGAGAGCCAGAGAAAATAAAAGTCTGGAAGAAATCCTAGGAAAGTAATTACTCTTGAGTTTAGGTCTGTTCTTTTTTTTTTTTTAATTGGGTCAATTTTTTAAAAGATGCCGAAGAAAGCTATTAACCTAAAATGGTGCTTCAGTGGCAGAAATTTAGGATTTTGCAAGAAAAACTAGAAAATGACAGGGAGAATATTACATAAAGCAGTACTAGGCAACTGAAATGTAATCACATTTATCAGAATAGTGATCAACGTCCGCAGCCCAAAAAGCAATGATATTACATTAAAAAAAAATCATGGAATTAAATGGCAAGTAGAAAAACGAGATCATGTGTTTTCCCACAAACACAAATCTTTGACTAATTAATTGATACTTATTATCACTCAAAAATGGTTAACAATGGCAGATTTTTTAAACCGCTTATTAAATTTATAAGAGCAAGTAATTCTGTACAGAGCTAGAAAGAACAGAAACATAAATCTCAGAAAAATTACAGAATAAAGAAAGATAATTAAGTAATCCAAACAAACATTTGTTACCTAATCCCGCTCTCTATCAGCTCTCCGACTTCTTTCCCTGTATAACTCTGTGACCCGACACTCCCACCCACACTGTCTTACTGCTCTCCTGGCTGCTCTCTTCTCCTGGTGGCTGAATGGCTCACTTCCTTCCTTCAAATCTTTTTCAAAAATTTCCTTTACAGTGAAGTCTCCCTTGGTCAACCCATCCAAAGTTTTAATAGCCCCCACGTTTCACATACCCTCTTCTTTGTTTCTTCTTCTTAGCACTTAACACTCTCTATCTAACCTACAATTATTTATTTATCTTGTTTACTAGACCTAAGTTCTATGAGGAAGGAGTTTTTAAAATTTTCATCTAGTCGCTACTATATATCTAGTACCTGGAAAAGTAGCTTGTATATAGTAGGCACTCAAGAAATCTTTTTTTGATGAATTAAGTGAATATTCTGTTATCAGATTAAATTATTAGGATAAATAAAAGTAAGAAAACATACAGAAGATATGAGAAGGGTAAGCTGTGAATGTGTTGACTGGATAAATGAAATACATATAGCTTATGCTAATAAGAGTTTTTATATGGCAAAGAAAAGCAAAGCCTCTTTGTTTTGGAAAAGTGAAGGAGCCGTCTCTAAGTGTAGGTTTAGCAAGATGCTTAGGTCAAAAAGGTCATTTTTAAAATCTATTTTTGCATTATGTTACCCAGAGGATAGCATATATAGCTAAAGAGTAGAACTTAATCCTTTCTTTAAGTAAATTATATAGAAGATGCTGCAAGGGAATATAAATGCATAATAAACTAGATTTTGTTTTCCCCAGAACTTAACAATCTATGCAAATGAAGTCATGATTAATCCACACCTTAAAAAAAAAAAAACTTGACTTCAAATAATTCAAAAAGCTCAAAAAAGATCCAAAGAGAAAATTCTCAGGATATATTTTATTTGTGTAACCTCTTATATGCATAAATAGGTAAACTCTCCACATGTAGAAATGAAAGTTAAAGAATACTTTTAATAAACATTTCCAAATTAGTTCTCAAAGGTACTCAAATTATTTCGCCCTAAAAAATTTCTTCCAGCTTTAAGAAAAAAAGTGAAGCAAATTGCAAATAATATTAAAACCAATCATGAAAATTTGTGATTTCTCTCAAATGTCATTTTATAATCCCAAATATCTATTCTATTATGTCACTTACAAAACCACTTTAGCTTTTGCTTTTATTTGTTTTAGGGTGCCCTATTTACTAAAGGTGGTAATTTTAATAAAATAATAATTTATTTATTCATAGAATTTATACATCTCTGTACTCAGATTACTTTGAGTCTAAAGGCATCTGGCTATATGGGGTGCTTACAAACTTATTTGTGAAAATAATAAGCTGAAGCTTTAAAAATATAATTTATTATTTGTCTGCATCATACAATTTTTACATGAATTATGAAAAGTATTTTAACTTAGAATAAACCCCAAAACAAAGTCATACACATTCTTTTACAATTTATGAGATGTAGATATTTTAAATGCCATAAAATACCAGAACAAATATCCTTTAATATAGTCATTTTATGTTTATAATATATTCTGTTCAATGGAGAAAAATGTTATCTATATTCATTAAGCTATTCCTTGCAGTGTTATTTATAATAGCAAAACTCAGAAACAAATTTCTTAACATATTAGAAAAATGATTAAGCAAATGATGGAATATCAACTCAATGTGATATTATGTAGCCATTAAAATAACTGTATTTACTAGGAGAACTAGGGAAAATGTCTGACAATATTAACTAAACAAAAACAAAATACCAAAAACATTTAAATAGAGTACAACCATGAAAACATACATGCATAGAAAAAACTAAAATGAAAATCATTTAAATATTGGAATTATAAGTAAATATCCCCTAACCTAGTTTACTATCATGTTTTTACACTGTTCTTCAACAAAACAAGAAAAGACCAACTTGCTCACCCTATGTTATACATTTCTTTATCATTCACTCACTTATTCATGCATTCAACTAAAACGTGTTGAGCACCTGTAATATGTCAGACATTGTTTTAGATGCTGGGGATACAACAGCCAAAAAGACAGATTCTGCCCTCACTATATAATAAGGGAACAGAGATCACAATGTAATATTGGAACTAAGTAAACAAGAGAATTTAAATAGCAGAAAATGCAATAAAAAAAATAAGATGGGAAAGAGTAAGTAGGGTAGTAGGGGATAAAAGTACTTAGATGGGTGGTCTGGGAAAAACTCTTTAAAGAAGAGATGTTTAAGCTGAGGTGTGAATGATGAAAACCTGCTAGCCACACAACAATCTGGAGTAAGGGCAGTCAAGGTACGTTTCACTATTCACATTTCAGCTCAAATACTCCAAATAACTGGACAATGCCCCTAAGGCAGAATGGCTTAGTATGTTGAAGTGTTAGAATGAAGGAGTCTGATGAACTAGGGTGAGAGTGGTCTTAAAGTGAGGTCAAAGCAGTAGTCAAGAGGTATATCACCAGGGTCACATATGCCATAGTACGAAGTCTGGATTTTATTGTGATTACAGTGGATAGCCATTGACAGCTACATGGAAAAACTATTTGCATACTGTCATACTTTACTAGCCTTTTTTATCAATAGAAGTCACATTTGCATAACACAAAATACTGAGCATAATGTGTGTCCTGAGTCAGAAAGAATAGCACTGTGGCAATGCTCAACCTGAGCCAGTATTTACAAGGCAGATTAGAGGAAAGCAAAGCTATCACAGAAACACAGGATGGGACCCCACCGCAGTTAAAGGGCTGTACTCTGAGCAAGGACAAAAACAAAGACTCAGATGTCAAAATCTGAGCTCTGAAGCAGTAAGTAGACTGTCTAGGTAAGAAAAGAGCAGCCTGGGGCATACAGAAAAACAGTCTGAAACAGGATAATTTATTTAGACACACCAGTTAGGAGCTATTAGCAGTCTCCATAAGTGAAAAACAGTCAGATCTTTAGCTTTGGTTGTACACATGGTACATGACAGAATTCTCCTTATTGAGGTGGATTCAATTACTCTCAGTAACTCCTTTTGTCATCTTTATTGAGTCTCAAGTTTTTTAAAAAATCCAATAGAGAATTGCAACATAAAGCTGCTGCAGGACCAGGTGAATCCTTTATGATTATTACAGATCCTCATGACCACACAGCACAGACCAAAAACAGGTCAGCAACACCTATTACAAAACTACCTATAAAAGCTTATTTCTTCCTTGGTGTGCAATGTGCAGCAAATGCTCATAAAAAGGTGGAGAAAGGAGGAGTGCTCAATAAACAATCATAATAAATAATAACTTTCTCAACTACTACAAGATTTATGTAAGTCCCCCTTAGTAAAAATGTAGACTACAATAATTTATGAACAAGTTTTTTTGCCTCATAAGACCATTAATTCTGTCACTGGCTGGAAAATTTTTCAACTTCATTTTACCTGGAAATAAAATGAGATTTTTTGTTTTCTTCAAAAATAGTCTAAGTCAGGATTCTGCACACAGTCGTTCTTTCCTCTCTCAAACTTAATATCCACATGTGTCAAACATATCAACATATTTCAGCTCTTTGGTTAACATGTCTTTTTTCCTTGAGTAATCCAATATTTCCTAATATTTTATTTTGTCCTCCATGGAAGTTCCATATCGAAAATGCCAGTTAAAATTCACAAAATTTTTGGTAAGAAATAAATGCTTTTTGTCCAAATGTTTTATCTTCTATATTGGGAAAGAAAATCTGTTCCTCAAATAGCATTTTATAATCTGAAAGTAATGGAGCTTCTCAAAATGATACTAAAAGCATTTTCATTTAAAAAAAAAAAACTGCCAGATAATTTTTTATTTCCTAAATTTCCTTAATAAGTATAGACAACCTTTGAAATAAAAACATACACATTAAAAATGTTTAATTGCCGATGTAAAAATTATTCCAATAGACAATTCTTTAAAGTTTACTACTTTGGGGTTTAAAATTATTACCATTTCTTTGTTTTTCAAAATTCTTCTGTAACTGTTAGCAATTTTATTTCTCCTCAACTGAAGACTTTCCTCATAGTTGTAAAATCAGATTTACAAAATAGATGTTCCATTTCAAGATTTATTACCGTTTACCTTTTGCAGTATCTAGAAAAACAACCTTAAATGCTTAAAAATATTTATAAATAAATATTATTTATATTTACTAAAATACATCCATTATAATTTTTCAGATTTGTTCAACAATTAGTACTTCTTTGCTTTATCAATGTTATTATACAGTAGAAATTTATTAACATATTCTAAATCAATAACCAGTTTTCATGTTTTCCAGTATGAATTGCAATCTTTGTTTCTTTTCTTTTTTCATCTAATAAGCTAGTACTAAACCACTGAATGAGCAAATTATGAAACAAATCACTTTCTTGTTTTTTTAAATAATATCTCTTTGACCTCTGTTATAATAATTTAACTTTATTTAAATATGATGGCATCCATTAAAGAGAAGCAATTATTTTAAATGCTGAAAAATGCAATAAAACTGCTTTAACAACATGAAACTAGACTTTCTTTTTATTTCAACTACATAAACTTCATTTAGTCTGATTTTTCACGTAAACACTGCATATAATTAAATATTCTAAAATTCTCACAGTACTTATTTTGCATCATTAAGTTAGAAGACTTAAAAATATAAACAGTTGCTATTTTTAATTCTTTTTTACTACTTAAAATTTTGTACTCGTGGATCCCCTAAATGAAAATAACTCAATGCATTGTTATTAAAATAAACCATTTAACATATGCCAGGACCAAAAGTAGGGAAACATTCAAAGTATCTAGTTTATAAACATTCCTTTTATTACTGATACCTACTAGTTGCAAACAGTTATAACTGTACATAAATAAGAAACATAAATTTGGTCTATGTAACTTCTATTTTTATGTTAACTTGGGATTGAAACAATAACAACATTTAAAAAATCCTTACTGTAACAGTGACATACACATTAGATAATAAAGTTAGAGTACTGTACTCCAGTACCACAGAACACACAAAAAATCTTTAAAGTAATTGTTACTATTACATAACATGTGTACTTTTGTGTTTGATGCTATACTCAAACTAAACAAGTTTAACTCAAATTGAGAAAATCCAAATTACAAATTTCAAAAACTTAAGAGTTTTGGGAAAGTACTAAAGAATCACAGGACAATTTGAATAGCAAACTAGCTAATAAAAACTTATTAAAAATATACTTATTGTGTAGCTAGTAAAACAAATGAAACTGTTCTTAATTAATAATCTACCTTTATGTAGTGCTTTAAAGTATACCAAATGTTTTCACTTGTCTCATTATCTCACAAAGGCGCAAGTGGGAAGAATGATGGGCAGCAATAAAAAAAATCGAGATTTCACTGGATAAGCCTTTTGATAGTTGAAAAAATTATAAGCACTCATTATTTGTAACTATAACTTAATTAGGGAACTTTTAGAGAACAAATGACTGGTATTACAATAACTATTTTGAAAGAAAGGAGGAAATCTCTTACATTGTTCCAAGAATAGGTAATTTCTTAAAAAGTGGAAGAAGAATGAGTAATCATGGTAGTAGTAGTTGTGGTGAACAGAGAGAAAATAGCAATTAGATTTGCTCTAGAAAGGAGGAAGGAGGCCGGGCGCGGTGGCTCAAGCCTGTAATCCCAGCACTTTGGGAGGCCGAGACGGGAGGATCGGTCAGGAGATTGAGACCATCCTGGCTAACACGGTGAAACCCCGTCTCTACTAGCCGGGCGAGGTGGCGGGCGACTGTAGTCCCAGCTACTCGGGAGGCTGAGGCAGGAGAATGGCGTAAACCCGGGAGGCGGAGCTTGCAGTGAGCTGAGATCCGGCCACTGCACTCCAGCCTGGGGGACAGGGAGAGACTCCCTCTCAAAAAAAAAAAAAAAAAAAAAAAAAAAGAGGAGGAGGAAGGAATGGAAAAACACAAGGAAATAAACAAGTATAAACTGTACACTAGAATACTGGAGTGGAATACTGGAGTGAAAAGAGAACTTTTCAGGGACTTAAGAAAAGGAGCTTTTTAAAATAGCTGAAATGGTAGATGATAAAGGTATCTTTGGAAACAACATTTAAGAATGACTATAGAATTAAAGCATAATTATAAAGAAATACTTTCTATTTTCCTTTAACTTTTTTTTATTTTTAAAAGGAAATAAATATTTAAGCAAAATTGAATTTTAATTATTAACTTGAAAAATTAATGAATTATTTTACTAAATTTTATCTCATTTTTCTTACTGGAATTTTCATTTTGACTTTTATTATGGTCATAATCTATTCAGTCTTCTCTAAACTTATTGAATGCTTTTTAAAGTTTATTTTATTATTATCTTTCTCCAACTGTGTTTTACTTTCAAATTATGACTTCTAGATAGCCCTCAATTTGTAGGTGACTTGAAAATCAGTTTGAAAAAATACACCTTTGCCTTGAATTATTCGCCATCTGTAGACTAAATTAAACACAATATGCATAAAAGAATAAGCAATACGTAAAGCTTTTAATTCTGAAATTATGTTCCTTAGAAGTCAAAAGCAGCAATTCTACATTGTAATTTTATTTCCCAAACATATTTATTGACATAAAATGATAAAGTCATTAGAATTTTCTCAAAGATTTAAACACAAAGTTTAAAAAATTTGAAAAACACATTAAGTTAGGCCATGTCCATACAATGGTTTAACTTAAACTGAAAAGTGGGGCAAATCAAGCAAACACACCATTAGTTGTCAAACAGATCTCTCCAAAATAATACCTCAGTTGAAACCAATCTTTCTTTAAAAATCATCCTATTTAGTTGACATGATGATGCACTGTCTGCTCAAAACTTAAATTACAGGTCCTTACAAATGTACCACTCTGGTGCGGGATGTTGATATACTGGGGGAGGCTATGAATGTGGGGTCATGAGGTATTTAAGAACTCTCTTATTTTCCACTCAGTTTGGCTGTTAACCTAAAACTGCTCTAAAAAATAAAGTTAACTAAAAAAATAAAAATAAAAAACAGAGCCAAGCAAATAACAGGACTGGTCAAAATGCAATTCTAGAAACCTGGGTTGACAACAACAAAACCATGGCCAAGAATGCATATTCTGAAATGTGTAGAAATGTTAAGGATAAAGTAATTTTTAAACTTCCATTATAATACTTTCCATTAAAATATGTTGTGAATAATTCTTAACCTTAAGAAAAAAATGGTAGATCTATGAAGCATTAGAGAATCCTAAAATACATTCTAGAATAGCTTTAAAATATTTTAAAATGTAAATAATTAAAACTTTTCAAAATTCATTTTAAAAACACTACAGTGTGAGATTGGGCTGTAAAGAAAATGGAAAGATTCTTCTGTTACTGATAATAAAGGAGAATAAATGTCCACTAATTGCTCTAATTTAATGTATTTGCTGGCTGTGTAATAATTTTTGATGACTCAGATATGCAAACACACCAGTACATTCACATGGCTTAATTACGTATATTCTTTCATGGTAAAGGGAGATGGAAAAGAAAAAAATAGCAAAAAGCAAACTTTTACTTGGCTCTTTCCATGAGAAAACCTCATTCACTCCTTTCCCTCTTCTATCCAGAAAAGATAGAAAGAGGAGCAATTAGGAGAAATGCAATAATAAATAAAGACAAATAAGTAAAAGAAAAAGGGAAGAGCTCCAACAGAAAAAAAAAAAAAAAAAAAAAAGGGGGGCCAATTGCTTTCTGCTTTCCAAAAACTAGGAAAACAAAGAAAGAGGCAAGGAGAAAGAGAAAAAAAAAAAGAGTATTTCTTAAAGTTCATGGTTCTTGTTCCTTCTCCTTTCCCAACCCTCATGACCACTGGCTTAGGGTGGGATATTCTTTGTTTCTAGTGTATGATAGATACAGCTGAGGGTTTGGGAAGAAATTCGTCCTACTGTGAGAGTTGGTGTGGTGAGAGAATAGTAGGGATAGGAGTGGGTAGACTGGGAAACACAGTTAGAGTTCCATTAAATATAGAAACTCTAAATGTATTTTCACACAGCCATGAACTGAACTTAAACATTCTATAGTCCTATGTTTCAGAAACATTATGAAATAAAAAGGCTGCTGTGGCTCACCCTGGGATCTACAAGCCCTTTAATATTGTTTCTAAAGAAATGTATAAACAAATTTTGTTTTGATTTATATATAAATATCAACAATAGAATTTATATATTAATACAATTAAATTTAAAAATCTGTAATTTGAGAAATTTGTAATTTATATATAAACAAAATTAAATTTAATAATCTATTTATAATTTGAGAATTGTCTATATATTTAAGAAGTACAGCAAAGGTATCTACTTTCCCCACAGGAAGCCAGTGCCTGTTAGAGAGCCTAGAAGTAGGAAGCAGGACCATGAGGATGGAAAATAGAAACCTTTTAAATTCAGCCGAACACGGTAACTTTACTGCTCTAAAAGGGAAAGCCAAGACTACCCTAAAAAGGGAGAAGACTGCAACCTACCTGTAGAGGCAAATAAGAAGGGCTTAGGAGTATTTTAGAGTCCACTGGATAAAAGAAATTCACACTAAAGAAGAGTGATGAACAAGGCTAAGTTGTATTCTGTATCTGTTCCATGCATGTGACTTACTTTTTATAGTTCACTCACTTCTATATTCTCATCTGTGATTTTATTGTTATAATAAACAGGAGTTTCCCAAGTGTTAGAATTGTGAAGGGGGACAGGTGATAAGAATACTACTTTAACGAGGGTAAAATCCTAAGACAGAGTGCTAATCCCTCAAGTGGCAGCCAAAATGGAATCTGGAAGATATGTAAGAATCTGCTAGATACAATACATTCAAGCAGTCTTTTCTCTTGTTTTGTAATTTTTTTCCTATAAAACATTTCCGGGAAATGGCTTCCATTTTATTGCAGGGTACAAACCTTCTTGTTTAAGTGTATGCCTGGACATGCACACATACTCTCTCTCATACACACGCACATGCACAAATACAAGGGAGCATCAATATTTCACATTTTTAACTACAGGACCTACATTTCTCTCCCTAATTCCCAACATGTCTACCTAAATAGCAAGAAAGAAAGTGGAAAAGAAATTAAAATTCATTCTTGTGCTTCCTGTAGCAGTAGCTCAGGAGCACTTATAGCCACAGTAACCACTATGATCTGCTTCCTTGCCTCCATGCCTGTTTTCACATATTAATGCCAAAACAGAAAAACCAATCTCAGGGTAAACCATATCTAATTAAATGACTTTCTACCTGTAATTTAGACCCATTCAGTAGCATAATTTTCACTGAAGAAGCTCAAGTATGTTTAGACTGTATGTTTTAAATGGTGGCATAATGTGCCTTGCTATTGGCAGACATCACCACCTCTTTTATGCTTTCCTATGGAACTTTCAAGAATTGCCACACTTTAAAAACACCAAAAATGATCACTAGGTAAGCTGGATAATCATTATTCTTTTCTGACATACAATCACCTAGATTCTTTAAGTGAAAACAATGGCAACTGTTCTCATCATCAACTTTCTAGTTTACCATAAATAGCTCCATTCTCCTCCTTTCCCATTTTCTCTATAGAAACCACAACACAACCGGAACTAAATATACCAAAAGGAACTACTATTTTCACCTCAGTTTACAGGAAGAAGAAAACAGAGAATGGATTTTGTTTTACTTCTAATATAGATGTTTGCTTAGGGTAAAGAAGTAGCTTTGTGCTTCCCACCATGGTTACCTTCTGAGGAAGGTGATAATTTCCTTCTTAGACTGGTTGTTGACACTACAATAACGTCTAGATAGGAGGGAAGTTATAAAAAGAATACGAAATTAAATAAAGAATAATAAATTAAAAGACAAGGGAGGGAAATGGGAAAGCATTGAAAAAGCCATAATGAATGAAACTGACTTCCAGTAAAATTTTAAAATAATAAAATGAAGCAGACAAGAAGGGATATATACACACACACACACACACACACACACACACACACACAGAATCTTGGAAGAAAATTAACTTCAAGAAAATACAAATAACTAGTGTTGCATCCATACTAGGGCATTCTTTACCAGAAAGTCCAAAGTGTTTAAAGTCCCTATTAGTTGTTCTACTTCAATATGTAAATTCACTTGCTTAAAAGTTAATTGAGAAATCAGAAATATTAATTAAGGAATATTTGCAAATACTTTTGAATACAAGCCCAAAATGTATGAGTAATTTTAAAATGCATTTCCCTTATTCTCCTACTGAAATAACAATTTAAAAATGAATACGATTTTTAAATAAATTTTCATTCATATGTGTAACATAAGGGGCTCCATTTTTCTTATTGCCTATTGCTCCTAGATAATAAATTAGGAGTTAAGGGCAACTCCACAGCTCTTTCTTCCAGACTACTATTTACTGAAGTTAGAAGTTATAGCACCGTAAGTACAGCGAAAAATGTAAAGAAATCAACAATGGTTTGACTTGAAGAGTTACGTATTTCTTACCATGTCTTTTCCACCTATGACCCCTTATTGACATGCTGGTTACTGCATTTCTTGATATTCTAGAGGAAGTTGGTGTGATTTCAACTTGAATACACCTTGTACCTTCCTTATTAGATTTCATGGGACCATGAGGCAATGAAGCCTTTATTGCATTAGCAACCTAAGAAGAAAAAATATAGTTTAAGATCAACATGAGCAGATGTATTATCTTGCCCTTAGATAAAACATGATGCTAAACAGGCTTATACAAAGATGCTCTTCCCAAGCATTTTAAAAGATGATACAGAAATCCTCTAAGATAAGAATAGGAGGCTCAGGGGGAAATCCATGGTTTAAAAAATATGTAAATGATAAAGTTAAAAATTTCAAAATATTCAATTAGATTTCCAAATGCCTAATGTTGATTAATAAATGCAGCTAAAGTATGTTAAGGAGAACAATTCTTATAAGTTAAAAAGACTGTTAGGTGTCTAGGAAGTCGGTCTAATAAAAATTTTTATTTTGGCCGGGTGCAGTGGCTCACACCTGTAATGCCAGCACTTTGGGAGGCCAAGGCAGGCTGATCACCTGAGGTCGGGAGTTTAAGATCATCCTGACCAACATGAATAAATCCCATCTCAACTAAAAATACAAAAAATTAGCTGGGCATGGTGGCGTGTGCCTGTAATCCCAGCTACTTGGGAAGCTGAGGCAGGAAAATTGCTTGAACCTGGGAGGTAGAGGATGTGGTGAGCCGAGATCATGCCATTGCACTCCAGCCTGGGCAACAAGAGCAAAATTCTGTCTCAAAGAAAATTTTTTAAAAAATTTATTTGTTACTTTTCTAAGTTATAAAACTTCCATGTATAACAAGAGCATGAATACACTGAGTATTAATGACATATTAATGAACTATGAATGGCTCTCTCAATGTATAGTTCTAAATTGAGAAATCTTAAATTATAAAATTTACATAAATAAGTCAGGCACCTACCAGCAATGGCTCTGGATATAATTCTAGCTGGGCTCTGTATATAATATCATCCAGTGCTTTTTGAGCGAGATCCCATTCTCCATTATAACTATAAAATTAGATGAATTAAACAAAGAAATTATAATTATTTATAACTGAACAGAATACAATGAGAAATTATCTTTACTGAAGAAAATAAAAGATCATATTAGCACATTGCTTAACATTCTACTCCTCTTAAAAATGTATTTTAAATCTTTGAATTCCTTCGAATTGCATCTAAATGCCTATTAATAGCAAAGAAAATTTTATAGATCTACATTTCTTCTCTAAAGAACATGACTATTTATAGAACAGAAATAAAAAAAGCTAAGGCAATTTCAAAGCATTTTATACTTTCAAAGCAAATCAGGGAATAATAAATTATATACCTTAGAATAATGTTCAGAACACTTTATGGCCAAATTACTCTGTAACTCCCACAGTTTTTAATGAGAATATACAACTAATGTGGCCTGAGTAGTTATTTCTTTGCATTTTGATAGTCACTTAGATGTGTATTTGCTACATGTTGCAAATAGCAGAGCAACATGAGGGAAAAAGTATGTGTGCATGTGTGTGTGAGTGTGTGTGTGTGTGTATGCATAATTTTCAAAGATATGCCAAACCCTTCCTAAAAATCAGCTAAATTACAAAAATGAACAGAGATATAGTGGCTTGATCAACTGACAACAAAATAAAGAGGTATACACTACATCAAGAGTGCAAGCGAGGCCTAAAAACTGGCAAGAATATTACTCCCACCATAAAAACAAGATAAAGCCAGATAATCTATAAAATTATAAATTCTCATGAATCCATCAAAGAGCCGAGGTCACAAGGGCATCCACGTAGCCGGAACCCCAAGGAGAGATAGGTGCCTCTAAGGAGAGATGGGCCACAATACAAGCAGGTAAGAAACATTTAGCTAATCTTCTTAACAAATTCCTAGAAGTCAAATTGCTAAAAGGTACCTCATGGGCTAGCAGGAGAGTATAGGATCTCCAAAAGCACATACGAGTGGCAGCTTGTATCCACCACAGGCTCTTCTCCATAAATCTCCTTTAGGCACTCACAAGAAAAACTAGAAACAGGACAGGTCAGAGAAAACTGCCCTTGATGGTATAGGCCTGAAGGAAAAGAGTAACCTCTCCATGAGAAAAGTACAAAGACCCAGTCAGATGCCTTTACCACGTGGAACAAAAATGTTAAAGCCTTTGGGGAAAGAGCAGCAAACCCTTTCACCCCCCAGGGTACAAGTGAAGACCAATTTGGCTCTGAGGGTAAGGAAAAAAAAAAAAGCAAAAAACCTCTTATTCTATGCTGAGATAAGTAGAGGTATCATCACTGAAGAAGGGGCAGGACCACTGAGAAACTCCCATCCCTGAGATGCAGGGACATGGGATCAGCCTAAAACTGAGGCTGGACTAGGACAACAGAGAACATTACCTCCCCCATTTCCACGTGCTCCCCTCCAAGCCACCACCCCAACCACCATCAGGCTAGTGCACACCCAGAACCAAGCAACAGAACTCTATTGCTGGAGGAAGGGGTGAGAACATGGAGAGAAATCTATCTGCAGTGGAGGCATACAGGGAATGCTGAAAGCTGAGGAGGAAGCAGGAGTATTAACAAAAACCCTCCAGCAATCCAGCTCTCCACCTAAGTACCAGGTAGCACTAGAGGAATTTGAAGTAGATGGTGCCCTGAGGGTAACCATAACAACAAAACCCAATCCTAGTTCACTTCTGCCTATAATAATTCCACTAGCAGCCTAGAAGAGGCATGCCCATTTCCTGTCATAAATAATATTTACCTCAGTCTCTACTGTCCTACCGCTGAACAAAATCATGAACAATCAAAAATTACAAGGCACACAAAAACCAAAACAAACAAGACCAACTCTGTCAAGAGATAAAGCAAGCAGTAGAACTAAATTCATAGATGACCGAAATGTTGAAGTTATTTGGGAAATTTATTTAACTATGACTAATATACTAAAGGCTTTAGTGGAAAAGATGGACAACATGCATGAACAAATGAAGATTTCAGCAAAGAGATGGGAACTACAAAAAAGAGTCTAATGAAATGGTTAGAAATAAAACACAGTAACAGAGATGAAGAATGCCTTCAGTGGTCTCCTTTCTAGACTTGACCTAGTCAAGGAAAAAAATCAGTAAACATGAAGATATATCCAACAGAAACTACTCAAACTGAAACACAAAGAAAAAAGATAAAGTAGATCAGAGCATCCAAGAACTGTGGGACAATATTAATGGTCTAACACAGGGGTCAGAAAATTTTTCTTGATGAGCCAGACAACAAGTATTTTAGGCCTGTCGGCCATACAGTCTCAACTATTCAACTCTGCCATTGCAACACAAAAGCAGCCATAGACAATACATAAACAAACAAGCATGACTGTGTTGCAAAAACTTGACAAAAACAGGCATCAGGCCAGATTGGGCCCAGAGACGATAAATTCTGCCTTTACGAAGTTTATAAATTTTGCCTTCAAAAAGTTTATACTCTACTAGAGAAAATTAAAAGTATCAAGTAAATATAATGCAAAGTAAATGAGACATGTATAATAAGAGAATTATAAAGTAAAGGATAGGGTTCAAAGAAAAATACTAGTACCCAAGTCATTAGGTAAGACTGAGACTGAGCACCAATACTAGAAACTAATAGAAAGCTAATAATAAACTATTTCTAATCAAAGAGGCTCTGAAATGTTTTTTAAGAGCTAAAGTTTCTGGCAATGGGAAAAGATATTTCTTGAGGAAAAAAAGCTATTTGGAAATTATAGCAAAAAAAAAATGAAGAAAGAGACTATGAATATATTTAAGTGTTACTAATTTTCATTCCATCCTTGAATTTAAGAAAGATGATAAAGTGTTTTAGTTGGTTAAAAATTCATCAGAACTTTAAAAGATATGTTTCAAACTAAGGTAATAGTTTTAAAGTATTAAAACTATTTCATAAAATAAAGAATTTGAATGAATATCTTCCTTAAATAAAACTATTTAAGATATTCATTCATATTCTTTCACAAAAAGTATGTAAATCACTTATCTATTGACATTATAACATAGTGACAATAGATTAACAGACTATAATTTTCCAAAGAAATTAAAGGTTTACTTTGCATATGATGAGATACTTACAAGGCAAAATAAATCCCTGTTAACATTTGCACCATGAATCCTGAAGAAACTGGTATCCTGCTACTTATACCTTTGTATTTTCTTACATGTTGTCGAGGATATCCACAAACACAGATTCTAGAAAAACCAAAATAAATGTATTTGTAAAATTGGTAAAAATTTAGGTAAGTTATTTTAACATTTATAAGCCAACAATGTACTAGGTACACTTTCATAACAAACCTAATACTTATGAAACAAAGAATCTTTCCAAACAGAACATTTGTCTGTAATATATTCCTGAGTAAGTTATACCAGGAAAAAACATATAAAGTTGAGGTATGTAGATACATAGAGTAAGTGAACCAGATTCACTCACTGGTTAGTTCAGTAATTTTGGTCAATCAATTATCAATGATTTTGGGGTACCGCTAAACCTATTATATGAAACTTGGCATGGTCCAGGCTCAGTGGCTCACGCCTGTAATCTCAACACTTTGGGAGGCCAAGGCAGGTGGATCACCTAGGCCAAGAGTTTGAGACCAGCCTGGCCAATATGGTAAAACCCCGTCTCTAGTAAAAATACAAAATATTAGCCAGGCGTGGTAGCATGTGCCTGTAGTACCAGCTACTAGGGAGGCTGAGGCAGCACAATCACTTGAACCTGAGAGGTGAAGGTTGCAATGAGCCAAGATCGAGCCACTGCACTCTAGCATGGGTGACAGAGTGAGATTCCACCTCAAAAAAAAAAAAAAGAAAGAAAGAAAAAAGAAACTTGGCACTGTCATAAATAGATGTGTGGTATGATCCACAATTCCTGATAAAGTTCTTGACACAAACTGTAGGATCCAAAAAAAAAATCTATAAATTAGACTCAAACCTCATACAGTATACCATAATAAACTTCAGATAGATTATAACTCTTAATGTTTAAAAATCACAATGGACATAAAACAGGCAAATAGATACATACTCTTTGCATGCTACCTAAACATGACACCAAAGGTAGAACCCTAAAGAAAGATCAATAGATTTTACCTTTTTTTTTTCAAGAAACTACCATAAACAAAATGACATGTAAATAAATATTTATATCATGGCACATGTATACCTATGTAACAAACCTGCACGTTCAGCACATGTATCCCAGAACTTAAAGTACAAAAAATTAAAAAATTTAAAAAAGACATGGAAACTAAAAATAAAAAGCAAAGAAATATTTATTTATTATTATTATTAGTTTTTTAGAGTCAAGGTCTTGCTGTGTGCCTAGGCTGGAGTGTAGTGGCATGATCACGGCTCACTGCAGCCTTGAACTCCTGGGTTCCAGCAATTCTCCCATCTCAGCCTCCCGAGTATAGGTGCATGTCACCACACCTAGCTGCTTAAAAAAATATTTTTTTTGAGATGGGGTCTTGCTATGTTGTCAGGCTGGTCTTGAACTCCTGATCTCAAATGATCCTCCCATGTCAGCCTCCCAGTTGCTGAGATTACAAGTATCACACTCAGCTCCAGAAATATGTATTATAGTGAGGAATATTTAAGGAGTACCAAAGTTAAGGAGCATTTATTATAATGAAAAGGAAGCAACCTAAAAGTCCAACACAGGAGACCAATTATATAAATCATTCAGAGAATACTATAGAAATTAAACATAATGTTTTGAAAATCTATTTAAATGACAGGGAAAAAACTGTCCAAAACAACAGATGCAGCATAATCCCATTTTGCAATAAACAAATAGGTGTACAGTGTGTGTCACTGCAAAAAGAACATTAAAAAGTCATAGTTACCTCTGATCTGTGGGATTATAGATCTGTTTTCTTCTTTATATTTACATGTATTTTTTGAACTTTCTGACCAACATGCACTGTTTTATTGTTTGTTTGTTTTTCGTTTTTGTTTTTGAGACGGAGTTTCCCTCTTGTTGCCCAGGCTGGAGTACAGTGACATGATCTTGGTTCACTGCCACCTCTGCCTACCAGGTTCAAGCAATTCTCCTGACTCAGCCTCCCAAGTATCTGGGACTACAGGCCTGCGCCACCATACCCATCTGATTTTTTTGTATTTAGTAGAGATGGGGTTTCACCATGTTGGTCAGCATGCACTGTTTCTAAAATAAACAGTACATTTTTATTTTTCATAAACAAATTTACTAGAAAATAAATGCTTTCACATAATATTCTATGCTTGATATAATATGAGCTTCACTTAATATAGTGCTAGCCAATAGATTGTAATTATTTACTTACTCTTCCCCTGCACTCACTACCTAGAACTTTTCTCTACTCTAACTAGAGTTAGAGTAACTAACTAAAGTTATTTTCTCTACTCAATGAATCTAAGCCTTCACTTTAAAATGTCCGAGTATGCCACAGACCATTTCAAAAATATTCCCCAAGAATGTTATTAATTCAGACAACTTTAAAAGATCCACATAAATGCATTTAATATCAGAGGATCCCAGAACTTTTTAGAACCAAGAGTAAAAAGTAAGCAGGGAAATAGAAAAATTAGCTGCATGTGAAATAAAACAAACTCAAGTTTTGTTTGAATTTACAAAAATGTATGCCCAAACTAGAATAGAGACTCCTCTTACTCTTATTAACTAAAGAAGCAAACAAAAAATTTTACTTTCTTACGCCTTACATTTTTATGCTAGGGATGGTTGTATGGTTGTAAATAATAGAGAACCAATGGCTGAAAGAAATTTTTAATTAACTCATTTATTCATTCTGTAAATATTAATTAAAGACTGATATTGTGTCAGACCCTAGAGATATAGATGATGGATGTAGCTCCCACAGGGACTCACAATCTAATCATGGAGACTATGTAGTAAGCAAATATTTTCAATGAACATGTTCAAGAGCTGGTAAAGGAGAGAATGGTAAACTCAGGTGGAAGAAGTGGAGAGTCAGAGAGGACTTCTCAGAAAAGAGATTCCTTTGAATTGAGTCTTGAAGAAAAAGTGATATTTTTCCAAGTGGAAAACATAGGAAAGTTCAAAGGCAGAGGTGGGATGAAACAGCATGACATTGAGGAGACTGTGGACATTTTAGCAGGATGGAGGGCTAGGACACTAGGAAATACTAGAGAAGCTCATCACATCATGTAGCCAGATCATAAGTATCTTATAACCTGCTAGGTTTTACCACGTAGACACTGGTAAGCAACTAAAGATTTTTTTGTTTTGTTTTGTTTTGTTTTAAGCAAAGGAGTACCAAAATCAGATTGGTCTTCTGATAACATCACTCTGGCTATATTGGAAGAGTTCACTGAAACTGGATGTGGGTGGGATGAGGATCCCAGTAGTAAGATGAAGGAGGACTGAAGACAAGACAAAATGGTGGGTAGAAGGAGGAAGGGTAGGTTTGCAGTCATATCTAGGAAGTATAAAGAAGGTAAGACCAAAGAAATAAGAAGAGTAGATAATTATTTCCACATTTAGTTTGAATAGCTGGCCACATGATGGTATCATTAACTGAGTTAGAACAAATAGGAATACGGGAATATACTGTTTCAGATATGTTGGTTTTTAGGTAGCGTGACATAGTATCAATTTTGCCTGCCATGCCACCATCCCTATCTGCCATGCCACCATCCCTATCTTCTATTAAAAGCACTGCCATCCCTCTTCCCTTTAGGAACTAGTCTTTCCCTATATAATCAAGAATAATCACATGATTATGGTGAGGCTGCTAATGAAACTATCTATTACAGAGGTCGCTACCTCCATATCTATTTTTAATAATACATACATATAAGTCACACTCCCTTCCTTTCCCCCAGCAATTTTAGCTAGGAATGGCAGCTGCTCCACTAGAGACTACATTTTCTAGTTTTCCTTGCATTTAGATGTGATCATGTGACTAAGTTCTAGACAATGGTATATTAACCAAAGTGGTGAAACTTCTAGGTCACACCCCTTAAAAATCTTCTATGTCATACCCCTAAAAAGCAGCTACATGCCTTTGACTCCCTTTCTCCCTGCTTGCAGGATAGAAAGCAGATGTAATAGTGGTGATCTGAGACCATACCAACAAGAGAAATATCATAGGGAATGGCAGAATCCCAAGACAGAAGGAACTTGAACACACTGGAAACATGCAAGCAATCTACCTTTTAGACCACCTACCAGCTTGGACTTTTATGTGAGAGAGAAATAAATATCTACTTTATTTAAGTTATCATTGTTTGTCTGTGTTAATACAACCAAAGCAATATTTAACCTGATAGAGTACTCTTAACAATTATATTACTCAACATGGCCCCAAAGGGGTATGTAGAAGTCTCAGGCTGGCACACCCTTTGCTGGATGTTTTTAATACTGAAACTGGGAGAAGCTCTTTCTACTGAGGTCACTAAAAGTAGACAATGTAAGGGCCTGGCACAGTGGCTCACGCCTATAATCTTAGCACTTTTGGGAGGCCAAGGCGGATGGATCACAAGGTCAGGTGTTCAAGACCATCCTGGCCAACATGTCGAAACCCCATTTCTACTAAAAATACAAAAATTGACCCAGCATGGTGGCATACACCTGTAATCCCAGCTACTCAGGAGGCTGAGGCAGGAGAATCGCTTGAACCCGGGAGGTGGAGGTTGCGTGAGCCACCATCTGGCCATCCTGAGGCCAATTCCATGACTGCTCTTCCTAGGTTCAAATAGCTGTTTTTTTGTTTTGTTTTGTTTTGTTTTGAGATGGAGTCTCACTCTGTTGTCCAGGCTGGAGGGCAGTGGCACAATGACCTCAGCTCACTGCCACCTCCACATCCCAGGTTCAAGCGCTTCTCCTGCCTCAGCCTCCATGTAGAAGGGATTACAGGCGCCCACCACTACATCTGGCTAATTTTTGTATTTTTAGTAGAGGCGGAGTTTTGCCATGTTGGCCAGGCTGGTCTCAAACTCCTGACCTCAAGTGATCCACCCTCCTTGGCCTCCCAAAGTTCTAGGATTACAGGGGGTGAGTCACTACATCCAGCCCCTTTGGTATAATTTAGTTTGATGTAGATATCAGTTGGCTGCCACAGGAAGAGTCCTAAAATTTACAAGGTATCTATGGGACATGTTGACAGAGATAGTTCCTGGATTGAATATACAGGTTTAGGAATCAGGAAGGAAATAGTATAGGGTTCAGAACATAGATAAATTATTGTTGTTACTATACAACTTTAAAAAAATATTTGCATGGCTCTAGGATGGTCACTCATCTTTTAAATTTACTTTATGTAAGAATTACAGAGACAGTTCTCTCAAATACCAACACTACACGTGAAAGATATACAAAGGAAATAAAATTCCAGGTTCTCTCATTTTCTATACTAGCTACTTGTGAAGAAATAAGTGGTCATTTATTCGAGGCTGAAATTAAACATTTATTCAGAAATGCAAATGGTTAATGTTTTATAACTAAGAAAACTAAAACTGGTGATTTTATTTACCAATGAAAGATTTTTTAAAAGTAAAAACCCAATTATTTCCTTTAATCCTAACTCTACTTATCAAATTATAAATCTGAGCTGAAGAGCTCATCTATCATTCATTCATTCAACAGTTATTGAGGTTCTATCATATGCCAGGCACTTCTAAGCTCTTGTGATACAGCAGTGAACAAAACAAAGTTCCTGACCTTATGAAGTTTCTAGCAGTTGACAGGCTGTATCAAAAGAACAAACAAGGTAATTATAGTGTTATGAGTGCTACAAGGAAATAAACTAGGGCAGGAAAGTTCTACTTTGGGAATGATGGTCATGGAAAGCCTCTCCAACGAAGTACCATTTGAGCTGAGACCCAAAATAGTCTGGTCCTATCCCTCTGCATCATTAACTGGTAATGGCATCTCTTTTCTCTACTCCTTTATTTTGGTACTTAAGAATTCTCTGAATTAAGTTTTTTTCTGATCCCTATCTTCAAGGATATTGTTTGCCCATATACCCTTTAGTGAACTTAAATGCCAAACAAAACAAAGCAATAAAGCTATATGCCACATGAATTCCTGGTTCCTCTGTTCATCAGGGCTATGTCCTGAAGTTCTTTGATTTCCCTTCACAAATCCAAACATAAGGATATGTCCTTACAAAAGAGCAGCTGAGTACCATAACAGCCATGTCTGTATTAAGTTTACTCTGCCAAATTCACAAGGCATGTGAAAATAAAATCCCTTCTGGAAGGTGTATTTGGTCAATATATTTCTTGGAGAAGTTCTTGGCATCAATTTGTAAGTGAGAAAAACTCTTGCTGTGATTCTCATTCTCTGGTGAGAGATATGTGTTTCATTCTTAGAATTAAAAAAAACTTTTGAGATTGTTAACATAGCCTCAGTTACAAACCATACAATGATTAGGAAGACCCATTCCAGTGAGTTTATTTATTCATGATAGACCAGAACCGAAAGTAGAAAAGAAAGGTTATTATTATCAGATATACATATTTATATATAATATATAAATATATTATAAATAAATAATTATAATATTATATATAACATAACATTATTATCAGATGGATCTTCAGATCATCAGGCTAGTGAGTAGAAACTTGGCTGAAAAGGCGAAACAGGCCGGGTGTGGTGGTTCATGCCTGTAAACATTTTGGGAGTCTGAGGCCCGCGTATTGCCTGAGCTCAGGAGTTTGAGACCCGCCTGGGCAACATGGCGAAACCTCGTCTCTACTAAAAATACAAACAATTAGCTGGGCATGGTGGCATTTGCCTGTAGTCCCAGCTACTCAGGACGCTGAGGCACAAGAATTGCTTGAGCCTGGGAGGTGGAGGTTACAGTGAGCAGAGATTGTGCCGCTGCACTCCAGCCTGGGCAACAGAGCAAGACCCCATCTCAAAAAAAGAGGGGCAGAGAGAAGTGGAGAGGAAAAGTCCAGGAGAATAGAAAAAGGGGAAAGGAGAAAAGAGAAAGTGGAAGAATTGCCTGATTAGTAATGAGCACTTTTCTGTCCTGCTTGTTCTGCTCTTTGAAATTAAGAGCTTAATAAAGTCTGCATCTCCTGTCATGTTTCTCAAGTGAAGATCACACACAAAAATCATGCTCACATGGTTGGAGGAAAGATTATTTTAGTTGGGTTGTGAAGGATGGGCAAAATTTAGATACTGGTAAAAACTAGTTTCCAAACAAAATAACAAGCAATTGAAAAATTTGCCATAGGTTCTTTCAACTAGAAATGACCTAATATCAGATATGCTCTAGAATTGTTGATACAGTCATAGCAAACAGGTGAGAAAAAAAAAAAAGCAATGCCTTATATGCATCCATAGTGAATGTGTGTGCTCACTGATGGAGTACAATAATATGCCAGCTGTCATTTACTAGATGATAACAAAGTGGCTGATGCTGCATTAAGTGCTTTATATTTATATAAATTTTATTAGTCAGGAGCAAAATGGCTTACTCGTAACAAAGGTGCCCTTAATTGACAGAAAACAATCTATTCAGGTGGTCAGAAAAATTGACCTAGAAGTCAGGAGAGAGGCAGGGATTCATTACAGGTACACAGAAACAAATACACTGATCAGGAACTCACAGCTATCCATATCCAGGTTCGTCAGTTAGATGACTCACTAGCTAAACAAAATCAGAGCTGTCCCTTAGACAATGGGAGAGAATTCAACTTAGTAGCTGAGCATAGTTTCATTCTTAATATTTATATTCCACATCAAAAAAGAAGATAAGCCATTTGTTAAACAGCCTTGTATTAAATATCCAAAAGGAAGAAATCATTTCCTCAAACTTAGAGGACTCTGATATATACTATCAAAACTTATTCGTAGCATTGGTAAGTATATTTCTTTTCATAGAGCCATATATGTTTAGTACCAGCAGAGAACAAAAGCTTCTTGACTATAGCTTATTCAGTTTAGCTCTTGCTTGCTGTTGGATCTCTTCTTCAAGTTGTTCACACACAATACGTAGGAGGAAAAGAGGCTATCAAGCTGGCCATCAATCAATCTGAATCAGGAAGGCAAAGCTTATAGTAACTAAACAGATTTTTGCTCAGTAGAATGAATTTATGTTAGCATAGGTGGAGGGTGGGAAGTGTTCAAGATTGTTTTAATTATTTTCATAACTAATTACAATCAGAAGATAAAAAAAGAATGAAACACATTTGTCACTGAATCTAGTTCATATACCCCATGAATTTTTTCTGGTTGTATTTATGTATCCTTCCTCCTAGATGACCCAATCATTTTGGTATAATCATCAACCAAATTCAGCAGCAATCTAAAACAACTATCACAGGGTAAACAGGATTAGATGGCCCATATAACAGTGGGATCACTTTTATCTTCAGGAAAACCAGCATAGGTGCTAAGATCATTAAGAAGCTCTTATACTTTAACTGCTATAACCGTTTTCTAACTTACTTACACCACAGTTCTGTAACCAATTTTCTTTCCATAGATATGAACTAGGCTTAACCTGATTAACAAAAGTGTTTTCTAATTCTTTTCTACTCATCTTAAAAATGTACAAAACCTCCTAATTAGAATATCTGATAAACGATTAAGAAAGCCAGTAGGTATGAGAAATAAATAACTGGATTTTATCATTGAGAATACAGTTAATAGGGAATCTAAAATGAAAATTTAAAAACATAAATAACTAAAAATGATAGAAATGATAAATTTGATAGAGTTCCTCAAATGTAAGGCATTGTAGTTAAGAGTTAGCATTATTTAGATAGCTTAAGTCTTTTAAATTACTTAGATCTTTCCCCCACCCTTGTTTTTTTTTTTTTTTTAAATCTGGTGGACATTTATATGAAATTAATTTCTCTTGTGGCACAGATTGATCTATTTCTACCAAAACTTCCTTGGCCAAAATCCTACAGCGAGTTTTAAAATAATCTGTTTCTCTTTGTTTTTAAAGCCAGTTTTTACTTGCATTCTCTGTTGAAGAATTATTCAGTTCCCTGGTCAGGTAAAATTGGTATATTAGCAATTTTCTCCTTATAATGTAAACGTAATTATATTAGAATGTGCTACATTAGAGTTAGGACAAAAATCAGTGACACAAGTTCTTTTCTAACTTTTCCATCAGTAGTTTCAGGGAAACATCAAGAGTGGTTGGGCATTGTATTAGAACATCTATGGAGCTTCAAAAAATACATTTACACATAATACATAAAAATATAAATATATACATATATAGGCATTCCTGGATCCTAGCACCTAATATACTGCTTCAGAGTAGGATCTGGACTTCACAGTGTGTTCTAAGTTCTAGAGGTGAAAATTGCTGCATTGTTACTCCTTAAACCAGTATTTCTGAATGTTGGTCTTTATACCCATTTTAGTCGATAACAAGAGTTTTCACTAGGCCATAGTGAAATGAAAAGCCAGGAAAGCTAAACTTATCCCAATTTAATTTATAAATTATTTTCCTTCCCTTCCACCCCCCCCCCACCTTTTTGATATTAAAATAGTCTCCCTTTTGTTAAATAATGTTGATGGTAGATATTTATAATATAATGACTTGGCAAAATAAAAAGTTGGTAACACGTATGTAAATAACCCAGCTGTTCCACCTTTTTTGAGATTTTACAGATCTGTGAAATTCAAAAGTCTGGACATTTCTGCCTTTAAACAATTTAAAGCAAAAAACATCTTAGAACGACTTGGTAAGTGGGAGAGATGAACCATTGGTACCATCTTTTAAGGTTAGGAAACGTAATTATGCTCTAATTTGGAAAACATCTGAAAGACTTCACTTCTCTATCTTCTCTACTAAGCCCTTTGTCTTGTGAATTCTCTTCCTCTGCTGATTCTGCATGGCTTTCTATCCTATTCAGTATCAAGTTCTGATTTTTTATTTATTTTGTTTTCATTTCATTTCTAAGTATTGCTCAATGATCCCTCCCTCTGTGATATGGTTTGGCTGTGTCCCCACTCAAATCTCATCTTAAATTGTAGCTCCCATAATCTCCACATGTCACGGGAGGGACCCAGTGCGGGGGTAATTGAATCATGGGGACAGGTTTTCCCATGCTGTTCTCGTGATAGTGAATAAGTCTCATGAGATCTGATGGCTTTATAAAGGGGAGTTCTCCTGCATATGCTCTCTTGCCTGCTGCCATGTAAGACGTGCCTTTGTTCCTCCTTTACTTTCCACCATGATTGTGAGGCTCCCCAGCATGTAGAACTGTGAGTCCATTAAACATCTTTTCCCTTATAAATTACCCAGTCTCAGGTATTTCTTCATAGCAGTATGAACATGGACTAATACACTTAGGATAAGTTGCATTTTCTTCTTTCTTTTTTTTTTTTTTTTTTGAGACGGAGTCTCCTTCAGTCGCCCAGGCTGGAGTGCAGCGGCAGGATCTCGGCTCCCTGCAAGCTACGCCTCCCGGGTTCACGCCATTCTCCTGCCTCAGCCTCCCAAGGAGCTGGGACTACGGAGGCCCGCCGCCACGCCCGGCTAATTTTTTGTATTTTTAGTAGAGACGGGGTTTCACGGTGTTAGCCAGGATGGTCTCAATCTCCTGACCTCGTGATCCGCCCGCCTCGGCCTCCCAAAGTGCTGGGATTACAGGCGTGAGCCACCGCACCCGGCCCATAAGTTGCATTTTCTAAATAAATTCCTCAAATAGAAATTATTCCACAAGTTCCTTAGTTCTATAATATCTCTTATTTACTTGAATTATCGAGGGCAATAATCTGTCATTTTTGTTTCTGCTTTTTTTTCTTTTTTCTTTTTTATTATACTTTAAGTTCTAGGGTACATGGGCACAATGTGCAGGTTTGTTACATATGTATACATGTGCCATGTTGGTGTGCTGCAACTATTAACTCAAAAAGGAACATTGACATTGCCAAAAATTTAGAAAATCACAAAAAAAATCACAAAGGAGAAAATTAAAATAAACCACAATTCCACCAACTAGAGACAATCATTGTTAATATTCTGGTCATATTCAACCAATACCATATATAGTATCATTAACTACTGTTTTAAATCAGGATTTTTTAAATGTGAATATACTACACTCAAGGATATAATTTAGTTTATAACTCCTTGACTCAATTTATTTTTAACAAGAAAAGTTTAAGAACCAGTATCTCTTACTTATTTCTTAGTTCCAAATCAGAGCACAGTAAAAATATATAAATACAAACAAAAAGAAGCCAACCACATGCCAAAACTTGAAAGATCATAACAGCTCTATCATTTAGCTATATACTATAATCCTTTTCTGATTAAATATTCAATTTAAATGTTATTCATCTTTACATTCTTCATCATGTTCTTGTTTTTGTTGTTTTTGTGTTGTTTTTGAGACAGGGTCTTGCTCTGTCACCCAGACTGAAGTGCAGTGGTGCAATCACAGCTCACTGTATTCTCAACCTCCTGGGCTCAAGTGACTGTCCCACCTCAGCCTCCCAGGTAGCTGGGACTACAGGCGTGCACCACCATGCCCAGCTGATCTTTTTTTTTTAATTTTTTTATAGAGACAGGGGTCTTGCTATGTTGCCCAGGCTGGTCTTGAACTCCTGGGCTCATGCGATACTCCCACCTCAGCTTATCAAAGTGCTGAAATTACAGACATGAGCTTTGCACATGTTTTTTTGTGACTATCAATTATAGGGAACTTTCCATGTGTTGGGTAGGCTGAGCTTTACATTAACTTATTTAATGTTTTAAACAAATGATTACACAAAACAAAAATAACTTAGGTATGTACCAGACTAGCAATCATAGATTCATATATTTCAATATTAGAAACACTTGAATTTTACTTTACCTTGAACAAATTTGACACAGTGACTGAAGAGAAACACTGGGCATATAGGTTAAGGCAGCATTGTAACACAACAAAAGGAATGTCAACACTTCAAACCTAAAGAGAAACAAAAAGAATATTACCAAATCTTTAGAATTCTAAGAAGTCAACTATAATAGGGGAGAGGGCACTCCTTGGGGAGAGATATAATGTTACAGAACAGACCTGCACAGTATAAGCACACCAATAATGAAAAACTACAAGGAAAAAAAGACTTTCCAAGTAACAGCCATATGAAACCTGTCTTTAAAATTCAATGTTCCAGCTGACACCTGAAGCAAGGCACACTGACAAATCTAGATCTATTTTTCTCTTGTATAAAATGACTCAATATTCAAATAAATTGTCACACACAACTCATTAAACATTATTTATAAATCTACTGAAATAATATTCTTAAAAAATTAGTGGAGTAAGATAAGAATTTTTATCCCCACAGTATACCTATTCTGTGCTGTCAGCATCTCCCTTTGAGGATGAGGTCCACTGTATACCACTTTTGACAAACCATGCTGGGATAGTGCACTCTCGGTCAGAGCCATGGACCCAATGCTGGAAGGCTAGAGAAAAGACATTTGAATAAAGAAAAAAAAAAAGCTATTCTACTGAAAAGGTGATACTTAGAATATATATGTACCACTAAAATAGCTACCATGAAGAACATCATATATCTTAAACACATTTAGGATGCCTACCAATTTTTTTGCTCAAAGATTTAATAACTAATTTTAAAACAAACCACAAATGAGAAATAAAAATTAGTTTAATTTCAAAAATTCTACCATGGAAATACACAATTGCCCCCACTACCCCCACCAACACACACAAGTAGCCATCCATCAGGAGGAGTGAAAAATATTTCAAAAAGAATACTTTCAATAGATCTCTTATTAGCAGATTTTAGTTTGATGTTCAATTATTTTGATTTCTCATCTCAATTTGGAAATAGTAAATACTTTGCGGGTATTTATACTTTTGCAGGTACTAATAAATTGATCAATTTTTTTTCCTAAATAACTAGATTATAACTTGTGGCAATGTCAAAGCTTAGGGTCAATAAACTTGTTATGATAAAATGTCACTTACTTCATGATATACAGATGGTTTGGATAAAGATGGAATTGTAAAACTCAATACTTTGCTATGTCCCTGTTTGTCAACTATTTCCTATAGAAGTGAAAGAAAATATATTAAAATACATACTTTCTTACACATAAATTTACAGACTAAATTTAAATAGTCTAAAACATTTTTTTAAAAAGACCTGAATAGAAAGGAATTTTAACTTAAAATCTTAAACCATGATAATCCATTATTATTCATCAACACCGGCAGTTAAACTGTACATCCTTCCACTTAAAAAATATATGTAACATAATTTTCAGGATGGCTGAGATACAGATATAGTGTCTTAATAATCCTTGATCTTCCTCATGTAACAAGTTATATTTGTTAAGTGATCATTTAAATATGAAATATGTGAAGAAAATGACCTCACATTTCTTTTCCATTTTGAAAGGTACAAAACTTAAGTATCTAGAATACCATACTAATTAATATACAAACTCTATTAGTAAGGCAAGCTATATGTTAAAACAATGTTGTACACTCTGGAGACAGTCTAGATTTTATAGAACTATAATTGGTGAATATTAGAGTAAATCTTTTCTCCCAAACCTTCTGTGAAGGTCAGAAACAGATCATTTATAGGCAATGAACTTTAAGTTTACAAAATTTAAAATGCAACACTGATATTTTCAGATATCGCTATAAAAGAAATGAAATGGTCCGATTTTCAACCTTCAATTAATCCATAAAGGTATAGTTACATAATTACCTATATGCTTGTATGTCTCCCAACCCCCAGAAAGTTATATTTGGAAGAATGGGCTATGAGTCATTTGACATATGAAAAAACAAACACTAGCTTCATTAAAATGATAAGCAGTTGCACAGGTTATATATTTGATTTTCTCAAAAAAGATTTTGTTAACTCCATTAAATACAAACCAAATTGTAAACCCCTAGAAGAAGAGCTTCAATGCATCCACTGCTATGCACATTTCTGCTGGCTGAGACTGCAAGGTAGCACCAAATTAGTTCTGGGAGAAATTGCAGCGTAAATTGAAGCAACTGCTCCTCTCCACTGCGATAGAATTCAAAGAGCTGGTGACAGACAGGTTCCAGCAACTGGAAGAAACACAAAATGTTAATTCAAGAACTGGACTGTATTTGAATGGAACTACTATATGAAGTATAAAAGGTTTTCTCAGATTGGTAAAAATCATGTCTTTTTAAATTCTTAAAATACCTAAGTTGTAGGGAGTTTCTTCCTAAAATATCCTTTCTTCCTGGTAAAACACATGCCAATATATAAAGGTTTGACTATGGGGTTGAAGAAATTGAAATGGGAATCCTGGGTACTTACTGTCCTATCTCCCTCCTCCTGAGTTTATAATTAGGCAACATCTGACAGCAATGATTGGTGTGTAGGGGGGCTAAATAACTACAGACCCCCCTAGATCTAGATCCCTATTGTGACCATGACTAATTGGCCCTGGAGAGTCTAAAAATTGCTGTAATTTTATTTTAAACATAATTTGGAGTCATCCACAACCTTTTCCTCTCCCACCACACTCTCAACATTATCCAGTTAACAGAGCTGACTGCATCTTTATAAGGGGCTTTAAGAAATCACATAGGCAAGGTAAGACCCTCTTACAGGTAAGTATTCTCTTAAAGCATATACAATGATCACACACAAGTCATACTCAAATATGTTAAAAGATTCACAAGGTACTGTTCACAAGGTACTGATTTTTCAAGCAAATTCTCAGGCTATTTATTATATATATAGCCAATGAACTACACTTCACTAAGGCAACAAATTTAAATAAATATACTAAACAGATTTTCTACAACCAATAATGGTAATGAACAGAAACTAATTTACAGTGGATGTTTTGATTTCAAGTAAGTAAAATATGTAAACTGAATATAATTAAAGTCAATATTGTTTATAAAAGGTATAACAAAAGTTATACTTCAATAAACATTGACTAAGTCAAATTAGTCTTTCCTATTGAAAAATTAATAAACTTCTGACAGTTAATCTTCCACAAGGAATACTTTTTCCACTCCTGAAATGGTCTTTAGAGGCCAAGAGATGTCCAGTGTGGCCATGGAAAGACAACAGAAAAACAGAGGGGCAGGAGGCAAAGTCATCCCATTCAGAGATAGCAAGAGAAGTTTTTAGCGCAGGAATTTGAAAGAAGGGGGTTAGAGGTGGCTGGAAGAAAGAATGACTGGTTAGGGATGTTTTAGCTTTCAGGGCGGAGTTTTTAAAATTTTCTTTGTGGACCCATATCAATAATCTCGAATTGTGGCATAACATCCCTCATCTCTAAATCCCTCAGAAAGCTATATCAATTGAGATAGTCTAACAAACACTGCAAAATTATGAAATCTTTTTTTTTTTTTTTGAGACGGAGTCTCGCTCTGTTGCCCAGGCTGGAGTGCAGTGGCCGGATCTCAGCTCACTGCAAGCTCCGCCTCCCGGGTTCACGCCATTCTCCTGCCTCAGCCTCCTGAGTAGCTGGGACCACAGGCGCCCGCCACCAGGCCCGGCTAATTATTTTGTATTTTTAGTAGAGACGGGGTTTTCCGTGTTAGCCAGGATGAGTCTCGATCTCCTGACCTCGTGATCCCCCCGTCTCGGCCTCCCAAAGTGCTGGGATTACAGGCTTGAGCCACCGCGCCCGGCCATTATGAAATCTTACTTGAAAATTTATTCAAGACAGTTTGTATGAACATATAATTTTAATCAAAACATACTCAAAAGGCTTTACAATCCATTTAAAATCCAAAATTTAGAGTTTTTGCCGTACAAAAGTATAACTTAATGAAGACCGATTCAAAGAGGAGGTGGAAATATATCACAACAAGATTAGATGAAATTATGCATTTGAAATTAATACAGATAAATATCAATATCTGTGAAGTGTGTCCCAGATTGCGAAGTACTTACACATACATAAACCCATTAAATTCCCACAACACTGTAGGGTAAAATATCATTATCCACACTTTCCACAGAAGGAAACTAAGACAAAGAGGCTATCCGCTATGACCAAAATCACATGGCTTACAAGGGTCAGACCTGGAGCCAGGTATTTTGACTTCTTTACTAACATACCTGAAAAATGTCAGGAAGAATAAAATTATATACAGTGTGGGAAATATGGACAGTGTCTGACATATCTAATTTGACTATATTTGAGGCAAGCAAAGGAACATCAGAACCTGCTGTGTTCCTGGTGTCTGGGTTGCATTTTTTAATGTATTTTTTTTCATGGAAACTGTGTTATTTATCGTGGTTACGTTTTACAGTACTATTAAGAGAGACTGTACCTCAAGTATACTTATACGTGTTAAATGGCTTTTTTGGGTTTAAGGAGAACCTAGTCACCACGTGTCATCTCTCCATTGTAAAATATATTTTGAGTTCTAAAATAGCTAAGCCGCAAATGGATTTTTACAACAATCCATTCATAAGTAAGAAGTCTGTATTATAACAGAGATTTCTAGTGGTAATAGGCATATGACTCAAAAATGCTCTTTAGTGACTAAGTAAGGAAAATGTTCTTTAATGACTAAGCAGGAAAAGAGTCAAGTTTTGGTAAATTTAGAAGGAAAATCTTGTAATATTTTTTGTACTGAACAATTACTGAGGAACATTGGGTAGGAAAAGGATACAGAAAAGTTGGAGAACATTACTATTCAGGAACCAGCAGCTACTGGTACCGGACCTCTCTCTTCTCTGGACTCCAGACTCCTAGAACTCGAAGGGGACTTTATGTAGGTCTTTCAAAAAACAGCTGATTTCATAACAGACTTAAGCAGTATTAACCTCTACTCATATGCCTGTCTCAAAGTTATAGTCAACTAAAAGCGCCGTTTAAGCAAATTGCACTGTACCCATATAAACTGCCTCTTTATAAGTTTCTTGAACACATCACACATCCCAGGGCCTTTCCACCTACAGTTCATTCTCCTGGAAGGCTCTTGCCCCTGATTCCACTCCAACTCCTAATTCGTTTGGATCTTGATTCAATCACCAACTTCCTCAGCCCCAACATATATTTCCCTTCATTTTATTTATCCTTATAGATTTATCACTAACTGACATAGTATTATATGTTTAGCTATTTGTTTAATGTCTATCTCACTAACTAGAAAACAAGTTTTAATCTACAAGATCAAGAATTTAGTCTATTTTATTCTCATAATTCCTAAGTGGTTCCTGATACATTATATGTGTTTAATAAATTAAATGAATAAAACTGAATAATGAAAAAGTACTATTAGTAAAGTTTAAATGCCAAATTCATTGAACTTCAAATAATACCAGAAACAATATCTCAAATTTCAAAAATTCTGGAAAACAATAATATCAACTTGTTAGGAATATTTTCAAATTAAGACACAAAATATTCTAAACAGCAAAAGGGAGGTTACAATGTTAAAGTAGATTACACTTTTGTATTTTAGAAGCACTTCCAAATATATTTGAAAGAGCGAGTGTTTTTTTTAAGAATACAGAATACACACTGTCTTTACCACATGAACCAGAATAAAAGCACAAAACAAACTAACATGCAAGACCAGAACCAGTGCTTAGGAAAGTATGGTCCCGAGGATCATCCACAAACTGTTACCAGTCTCCAACAATATAAACATAGAAATTGAGAGGAAACATTTAGAAACTTTTATAGCAACTTAATATTGTGGCAACATCCAAGTGAGCCATCAGATTTATCAGAGTATACATCAGTTATGGAATATCAAATTTGTGTGGTGCCTCACACTGTGGTGTGAGTTGCATGTTAGTCACGTACTTTAGATACACATATTTGTCTGTGACAGATTACAATTTTTTAAAAAAACTGGTCCGTCATCACTAGTAGTTTCAGAAACATTGCTCTGAACCATCAGAGCTATATTCACTAGCATTATCTGAATAAAAGGAATGCTATAAACTAATCTAGCCAATCATAAATTTATCCTACAAACTCTTTCCAAAGTAGCCTAGTTAAAACATACTTCATCAGAGGAATAATTTTTAAGCTTCTCAAAATAATAAATAATACATGAGCATCAAGATTTAATTTGTTAAAAAACATAAATCACATGGCTATACTTACCCTATTTTGTGAAATAATTCTAAACCAAACATGCAAAATTTTAAAACAGCTTTCACTCAATATTTAAAAAGTAAAACCCTTCAAGAAAACAGCCTACCTGTGCATTCTATATAAGTTAAGAAGTTTTGGGGAGAAGGAAGAGACAAGACAAATATGATTGTTCAATTCAGTTATTCCAGTTAAAGTTTTTTGGCTTGTCAATATATACTCCCTAATCCCTTCAGCACCTAAAATTCATGATATGCATTACAGTATAACCAGTAGGAGTGGGCTATTCGACACCCCCTCCAAAAGAGGTTAACTACTCAAAAGAAGATCCTCCCTCAATTTTGGTAGTTTAATTCCAGAGATACGTAGATCCATATTGGACTGGACTCCAGGATATGTTACTTTACCACTGAATCTGCTGTTAGAGTCTATCATGCCATCCATCAAACTCAAGTACAAAAGGAATTATGTACTTCAGATCCCTCTCTTCTACCATACCTCTTTCCACTCCCCCTAACACTGCTCAAGTTTAGGTTCTCAACAGCTCCCTCCTAGTCTACTGTCATAGCTTCCTAGTCTTCTTGTGTTACCTATTTTTTCATTTGCCAATCTATCCTCCACATAGCCACCTTCCTAACCCCTCAGTGCAGAGTCTAAACTGCTTAAGATGGAATTTGACGCCCACCACGGTTACGTCCTAAACCTAGCTTTCTAGCTTCAGCTCCTATCACAGCCTTACCCTCTCTTGTTAACTACTGTATTAGCCTATTCACTTTTTCCAAAAGTCGTACCTTTTTATTTTTCATCCTATCTCCAATTTTTTTCTATTTCTACTATGAATAGTAGGATTTACAAGCACCAGAATCTGGAGTATAGATTATTTTATTACCTTCAAACTAAATGGGCAGCTAGTGGGGTGCAGTGCCTCATGCCTGGAATCCCAGCACTTTGGGAGGCTGAGGTGGATGGATCGCTTGAGCCCAGGAGTTCGAGACCAGCCTGGGCAACATGGTGCAATCCCATCTCTACCAAAAATACAAAAATTGGCCAGGTGTGATGGTGCATGACTGAAGTCCCAGGTACGGGGGTGCTGAGGTGGGAGGATCGCTTGAACCCGGGAGGTCAAGGCTACAGTGAGCCATGATCACACCACTGCACTCCAGCCTGGGAAATAAAGTGAGACCTTGTCTCAAAAAAAAAAAAAAAAAAAAAAAATCTAAATTAGCCATCAGAAAAAGGAAAGGGTGGTAGTGGGGGCAAGAGGAAAGACTGGGAAAGGCAATAGCCAGACTAAACTATTTGCCATTCTTTAAATGCCTTTCATTTTCTGAGCCTCCGTATACTATCCCCACTGCATGGAATATTCTTTTACCTTGCCACCTGGAAAACTTGTGCTTATCCGTAGACTGGATTAAGGATTGCCTTGAAACCATGTGTTTACTTATTTTCTCCCACTTTCCTCTTTCAGGATAAAAACCATGTGTTACTCAATTTGATTCTCCATTGCCTAGCATAGTTGAAGGGCTCATAATGGACACTCAAATACTTGCTGAATGAATAAAATGAAATGTAGTGACATAAACTTTTCAAAGCTACCTCTAGCGAGAGAGAAAGAGAGAAAATGTTCAGAGATGGCTTTTGGAATATGGTAATAAATTCTATTTCTTGGCTTGGGGAATGGTACACTAAAGTTCATTTCAGTATTGTTCTTTAAACATATATATTTTCTTACCCTTTTATATAGATTTGACAATGAAAAATTAAAAATCAATCAAGTCAATACTACTAGCACAATAAACCATAAAAGTACTTACCTCACTTTGTGGCTCCTGGATAACTTTATAGAGAGATGAAACTAAAGAACTCTTGTCTTTCAAATTTGTGGCATAATTTGGTAAAGATGTTTCTGGTAATGTCTAAACAAATTTAAAAAAATACATTTTATTTTTATGAAATGTCCAGAATAGGCAAATCCATAGACGCAGAAAGTAAATTAGGTGTTGCGAGGACTGCAGAGGGGAGAGGAAGATTAGGAGTGACCAACAGGTATGAAGTTTCTTTTTGGGGTGATGGAAATGTGCTGAAAGTAGATGCTGGCATTGGTTGTACAACACTGTGAATATATCAAAAACCAAGGCAAGGTAAACATGTTTACCTTAAATTAGTAAATTTTATGTTATATTAATTATATCTCAACAAAACTTCAAAATAAAACAAAAAATATATTTTATCCTCTTATCAACAAGGACATAAACTAACATCAACACTTCATCTTCGATCACAGTTTGGGATTAGAGATAAGAATATAGGCCAGGCGCAGTGTCTCATGCCTATAATCTTAGCACTTTGGGAGGCTGAGGCAGGAGGATTGCTTGACCCCAGGAGTTCAAGACCAGCCTGGGCAATATAGTGAGACCTCATCTCTACAAAAAATAAACAAAATTAGCTGGGCATGGTGGCACATGCCTGTAGTCCTGGCTACTCGAGAAGCTAAGGTGGGAGGATGGCTTGAGCCTGGGAGGTCAAGGCTACAGCGAGCCATGATTCCGGCACTGCACTCCAGCCTGGGCAACAGAACGAGACAGGGTCAAATTAACTCCGGAGTTACATACTGTGACTGTTAAGCATGGGAAGGCTGTTCTACTTTACCAACTGAGGGGAAAATTTAGAACTTTCAGAGCTAGAGAAAAAGATATCCACACTACCAACAAACTAATTTTCCTAATGCCATTTAAAATGTGGACAACGAGTCACAGCTTGCCAGCACCACCTATTCAGAACGAACACCATGACCAGAGAAGAATGGGAAGAAATAAAAACTCCAGTAGTAAGTCAGATAATTTTGAATAAAAGTGTAGGGAAATCTGAAAACAAAAACATTTCATTATCATAATGATAAAAACCTTTCCTTCTGGAGTACACCCCCTCCTCAGATATCTGTGACAGACAGCGATATCTGTCTCCTAAGTCATTATTCTATCTCACCCAAATTACTTCCTTCCGTCAATCAGTGTCAATCCTGAAGTAGATACCATGTCTCAGGATATTCCTAACTCACTCTAAAGTATACATTATTCCTTATATGTCTCATATCCTAGTATTTCAAAATTTAATATGGGTTATGATTAGCGTATAGGTGAATGTGTGCATAAATTAAACAGCATAAATTTTTACAATAAAGACATTTGATTCATTTTCACTTTACTGTGAGTTCCTTGAGGGCAAGAACTCTTATCATCTCTCCATGCACAGCACTCACCACAAGGCCTCATACACAAATCTTTGCTGAGGGAACATATTACAGATAAACAAAATAAGAAATAAAAATTGCCATTGTTTATACTTTGGTAGATTCTTTAAAAGTGGGTCACATTTCACCTTAGGATACATAAGTGAATAGATTTTTTTTTAAAGTTTAATAAGAGTTTTATTTACCAGAAGGGTAAGCAAATGTGGACTATTTGGAAACCTTTCACAATTCTCCAGAGTGGGGAAAAAAAGGTTTTACTGCAACTGCTTACATAAAGAAGAGATTAAGGCATTCTTCAATATTTCAAAAGCATGACACAAAAGATCTCCAGGCAACATTCCATTTCCGTCATTTGATCAAGAGTAACCTAATACTTGGGGAATTTATATAAAAGGGAATAACAGTCAAATAAACAGCAGATTCCTAATCCTCTGAATAAAAATAAATCTAAATTATGTATAAAATGCATTATATATATTTAAAACACATTGATGTCTAACTTATGTAACTAAGTATACATGTCTAATATATATGTCTAACTATAAAATTAAAGAATAAATGAATCAAAATACAAATCTTTAGAAAAATTATTAGTGAATAGAGAGATTATTATATATTATATATACATATATATATGATCTAGGCTAAAACTAGATCATTCATTAAAAACATGAATTACAATGTTCAGCTTATATACTAGCTGACTGTCACGAGGTAAAATATTTTCTGTGAAACACCCAAAGGCAAAAAGACAGCTGTTTTCTGAAAAGACAAGCTCTAGAAAATACCATGGACCCAGGTTACCACTGATAAATGAAAGGAAGGGTATTTTAAAAATTAGTGCAGTAATAATACCTTTTATTCACAATTCTGACATTTCATTTAATGAATGTGGGAAAAGTTAATTTTGTCTGTAGAGAGGGAGAAAATATAACTGTTGTGTTCATAAATGGTGCTTTAAAAAACAAGATCTAAAAGAGCCAAATGAATTTAAATACTATTATAGCAAAAACATTTAAATTTTCATGCACTGTACTAGTTCAAAGGTACTGACCTTCTTAAATACCAGCTTAGCTTTCTCATATTTCAGAAGGCATAACGAGTTGAAAAGTACCTAATGGAAAATTATGTTGGTATATTATTCTTGGCAAAATTTGACATCGGGTGTGATAGCTCACACCTGCAATCCCAGCACTTTGGGAGGCCGAGGCAGGTGGGACCCCGTCTTTAGTAAAACTACGAAAATTAGCCAGGTATGTGGTGCTATGCGCCTGCAGTCCCAGCTACTCGGGAGGCTGAGGCAAGAGAATCGCTTGAACCCGGGAGGCAGAGGTTGCAGCGAACCAAGATCGTGCCACTACACTCCAGCCTGGGTGAAGGAGCGAGACTCTGTCTCGAAAAAGAAAAAAAAAAAATTTGAAGACAGATGCCTCATACTAAAGTATCATTTGACAGATGGTTTTTCAAAAATGTGAGGAGGTGATATGGGTTGAGTAGCAGAGAATTAATCAAGATGGACAGATGGGTGAAGAACCAGTAATTAAAACAACCCTGTTCAACAACATCACACATAAGATTTGATTTTGAGTCACATATTGAGATTCAGCAACTATCAGAAAATTTTAAAAAATTAGGAGTCCGGAAATCTGCTAGATAAATCTACCACACAGCAGTAACAAAAATAACATAATCTGAAACATAATATTTTATAAATAAATCTTTGAAAAGATAGAGCTTGAACTATTCATGAAATCTTAAAATAATGAAGTCCTAAACTAATCATTTAGTTGGTATATAAAGAAAATAGGACAAGCACAGTGGCTCACACCTGTAATCCTAACACTTTTGGGAGGCCAAGGCAAGCAGATCACTTGAGGCCAGGAGTTCGAGACCAGCCTCGCTAACATGGCAAGACCCCATCTCTACTAAAAATACAAAAATTAGCTGGGCATGGTGGTGCACACCTGTAATCCCAGCCACTCAGAAAGCTGAGGCATGAGAATCACTTGAACTCAGGAGGTACACGTTGCAGTGAGCCAAGATTGTGCCACTGAACTCCAGCTTGGGTGACAGTGTGAGACCCTGTCTCAAATTTTAAAAAAAGAAAATACTAATGAGAGTCCATAGCTAGAACAGACACTGAATAATTTTACCATATTTTCAATTTCAAAAATTTTAAATAAAGTATTTGCACAAAGCAAACTGTGTCATCTCTACACATTTGAGAGATGTTGGGTGAGGTTAGGAGTTCAGACTGACCGTGGACCAGTGTAGAGCTAAAAATCATCTTCATAAACCACTTACAGTACTTTAACTTTTCTGATGAAAATATGAGACCCGGAGAAGTTATGCCCAACATCATAAAACCAGCCTAGGGGAGAAATAGAATTAAGTCAAAGGGTTTCTGACTTTCAGTTTACTTACTCAATCATGAGTAAGTGGCCTTATTAGCATCATGGCCTTATTAGCATCATGGTTATTAAATCAAACAACCAAGCAGAAGCTTTTCTAGAAATATGTATGTAACCAAAACCTTTCTTAAATATTTTAACAAAAATGTGTATTTAACATCAGAGATTTCAAAAGATATGTTACTCTAATTTTAGAAGTACTTAGCAGACATGTTCCCAAGCACTTTTCTATATTCTATTACCTCTGGTATGCTGCTGATTTTGCCTGATAACCTTCTTCTCTTTGTCAAACATAGAGCTGAATTCAACACACATTAACCCAATTTAGAATAACACTCCAAATAATTATCAGGAATGCCTACCAAACTAACCAAGGAATGGGAAATATCCTTCCTTGAACTGGCTATAATACAGATTTGAAAATAATTTAAAACATTTGAGTATCAAATTGATTCAAAATTGGGTAAAGTTAATCTTGGGGTTGGGCAGGAGAAACTTCTTAAACTACATTTTATTTCTTGTAGGCCATGATTTCACTCCCTCCTCCTAAAGGAAAAGTTTCCCTATGCTTGCATTAAATTTATTTAAAATGTTAATAAAATATTGCTAGCCACATAATATGTTATATTGATAAAATACTACTTAAATAATATTTTCTATTTATGCATACTCTGGTTTCTTGTAGCAGAAGATGGTATTTGGAAAACAAGATCTGGGTGCTTAGTGTACTCACTGCAACCGGGGTGCCATTGTTTCTAGGTCCTCCCAGTGAACAAAGCTAGGGGATAAATGTATGCATATATGTACAGACACACACACACATATATATCATATGCATACTTAGAACCCGTGAGTTCATAATGATTCCAATACAACACCTTAGAGTTCTTTCTTGACTTTTGCTGTTCCATGATTGTAATTCCCTTTTTAGACAGACAGAAATCTAACTCCCATTATCTTCAAAGTATTTACTTATTTGTTCAATCAACTTATTTGCTCAATGTAACCAATCTACCAGTGTAACTATTCTGGTTACTCTTCTACATGCCACCTCTGTAGTCCTTCACCCCAACCACCTACTTCCTCAGACACTACTGCCAATAACCGCTGCTCTGCCCCTCACTCCTTGGTACTGCACTTCCTAGGTGTCTATATATCCAAACCAGGAGGGGAAGGGAATAAATGAACAGATGGGAAGGGAAGGAGATCAGTCATGGTTTTCCATTATTTGCCTTACTAGCTGATCTTACCCCTACAACCCACCCTTTAACATGCTCTCTTTCCACAACTCCATCTTAAAGAATGGATAGCTAGCGATATTTGCTTTTGCATATTTTACTTCATCATGAAACATAAGAACGCCCTAGAAGAAATAGCATTCAACTGTTAAACTTGACAATTTCCATCAATCTGCCACAAAAAAAAAGCCATGATAAGAGACTATGTTAAACACAAAGATAACACAAGCAGGAAACACACACACACACACACACACACACACACAAGATTAATCAAAGTTTTTTTGTTTCGTTTTTTGTTTTTCTTTTAGAGACAAAAGTCTCACTCTGTCACTAGACTGGACAGCAGTGGTGCTATCATAGCTCACTGCATCTTTGAATTCCTGGGCTCAAGTGATCCTCCCATCTCAGCCTCCCAAGTAGCCGGGGCTGCAGACACGCACCAACAAGCCCAGCTAATTTTTTTTTTTTTTTTTTTTTTTTTTTTTTTTTTTTTGTAGAGAGGAGGTCTTGCTATGTTGTCTAGGCTGGTCTTTTTTTTTTCTTTTTTTGAGGCAGAGTCTCACTCTGTCACCCAGGCTGGAGTGCAATGGCGTAATCTCGGCTCACTGCAAGCTCTGCATCCTGGGTTCATGCTATTCTCTTGCCTCAGCCTCCTGAGTAGCTGGGACTACAGGTGCCCGCCACCACGCCAGGCTAATTTTTTGTATTTTTAGTAGAGACGGGGTTTCACCATGTTGCCAGGATGGTCTCAATCTCCTGACCTTGTGATCCGCCCACTTCGGCCTCCCAAAGTGCTGGGATTATAGGCGTGAGCCACCGCGCCCGGTGCCTAGGCTGGTCTTAAACTCCTGGCCTTAAGCAATCCTTCCATCTCTGCCTCTCAAGTGCTAGTATTACAGGCATGAGCCACCACATCTGGCCACAAGTTATTAAAATATGTAGAAAGCACTTCTGTAGCATTCTATGTCACTTCATGATAACTTAGGGAATCCATAGAAGGATGCTCAATTCATGGCTACAAAAGCTCAGACAGTAAAAGTCTGCCCAGCAATTCATCAGGATTAGCTAACAGAGACAGATAAGGCCAGCTGTAAAATTAACAGGAAATGGTGCTTTTCCTAAATACACACTGCAACTGAAAAATGTCATAACAATCTCCTTCTTTGAGTGACTACTAAATTCTTACTTACTAAGATGACTTGTTGCCTAAAATCACAGATTATAAAAAAGTTTGTTGTTGAACATGTATCAGTAAGAACAAAACATCCCACTCTTGCCTAGAGCATCTAAGTCACTTTGACATAGAGAAGCAGCCTTGATTTTCAACCCAGGTACAAAGATATAAATACAGAGTTTCTGAACATAACATTTCAAATCTACGTTAACTTTGTAGTTTTCAAGACAACAAGATCCTGGGTCTACTTTGAAGGCCAGACCAGATGTTCACCCCATTATAAACAGCCCTGCTTTGTTTTGAGTCTACCAGAATACTGTTCCATTTAAATTTTACCTAAACTCTACCCTTCCTCCAAATTATTATAACTTTATCTTTTCTTTGGTTTGGTGAGATGGTCCCATGGTATCTGTTGGGCAATCTCTCTCAATGCAACAAGTCAATAAGCCTGACTTTGTCAGTCTGTAACTTTGTCCTTATAGGTCTTGGGCTGACTGGGCTGGACAAAATCAAAGTGACAGTTGCAGCCCAAACTCTTCATTCCTGTGGTTCATGATCATGCAAGTACACATAATTATGTGTCATATAAGGACAGAGAAAAGTAATTAGCTGATTAAAGAAACACCATTTTAGCTATCCTAGAGAAAATTCATGAGACAAGAAAATATAAGTTTTATTTTCTTCATTAACTAATCAAAGGTTATACACCCCTTATATAGCCACTGGGTTAGCCAGCTAGAGAAAGATCCACTGATATAAAGTTGAGCAAATATCTTCCCTCATTGTTGGTCATGCCCAGTTCCACTGCCCTCCAAACTGCAAGAAACATTTTGACAATGAATCATTGATGGTCGTTGGAGAATGACATCAACATTCAGAGACTTTAATTATTTGTGGTATTGCCATGAAAGAAAGAAAATAAACAAACGAATAAACTCTTTGAACCACTTGGAAGAAAAAAGGAATCAATTTCCTAGAAAAGATTACTATGTGTAAATAACTCTCTATTGAGATTTGATAGAAAATACTTCTTCCACAGATATTTAACCCTTCAGTCATATAAAATACAAAAAATCACTGGAATTTAAACCCCAGACAAAACTTCTTTGGACTATAATTACTATAGTAGAACAGTAAATATTACCTTAAACTCTGACAACCATTCCTCCACAACCCCTTTCTCTGAAGTAAACATTTTTCCACATCTGTTCTAAACCTTCAACCTGAAAATTAACATAGAAAAATGTTAACGTTTTGAATACATTTAGTCAGATTACTATGAATAGAGATAATCCTATAAAGTTGTTACTTCATATTTGTGAAATGAGTTTCAAACATAAATTACTAAATTCATTTCAAAACCAATGTGCACAAACAAGCCTTAAAATGCAAGAATTCTGACAAAAGCATAAATATCATAACATGATGAAATTGGCTCTGCAATTTTCCTTTGGTTTTCAGGAATGCCAGCTGCAAAACATACTGGACATTTTTCTCTAGTTTCAATAAAATAATTTCAAAAAGATCATTGAACTTAAAAAAAAGGCAGAAAATATTTCAAAACTGTGAAAATATAAGAAGACATGCATCCAAAATTGACTTTATAGAAAGCATTAAAGTAATTTAATTTGCTTATATTTCAGTTCTTTACAACAGTAACTAGGCAAGCCATTTGGTTTCATGAAAGTGTAATACTCGTTTTTTAAAAAGTAAAAGTGACAATATTCAAAATGACCATATTTGACAATAGTTATTCAGAAGATTGGGATTTACTTAAGTATAAATTTAAAGAAACAAGTTAAAGGAAATGCAGAACAGTTTTATCTCAAGCAAAATGTCAAAATACAATGTATTTGTCTTTACCCATCCATTTGTATGGGAGTACACTTGGAAACTATTTCCTGATGGAAAAGTTGAGCTCTATCTGAATTTCCTAACTTCCAAATTCAGTCACAAATCCTTCATTAGGCTACTTAATTTTTATCAGCATTATAACGTAGTAGAAACTCAGGCAGAGTAGCCAGAAATGAATTCTGATTCTATTACTTACTTGCAGTACTACCTTGGGCAAGATATTTGCCTTACTTTTTTTTAATCTGCAAAATAGGGATAACGATAGTACCTATTTGCAAGGAGTTATTGTGAGGAGTACATGTTAAAATGCAAATAAAAGCAGTTATTTCCATTTCTGGCAACAAAGTATTATTACTATGCAATATTATTATTATTAATTCTTATAAACTCTGCTCAACTGTCTAACAAAGTATCCAGATATGCCTTAATGAACAACACAGGTTCTAGTCAAAGAATACATTCTAAGGTTCCTGATGTCTAATTCTCATAAAATACATGATTAAAACATTTTTTTGGTCATTCATTCATTCGTAAAAGATTACTTGAGTAATATGAATTTTATTGTTAAAATAAAAAATATTCCTCCTTGGATCAAGTCAGACTAACAGAAAACCACATACATGTGGTGTATTATTGATTTTATAGAACTGTCTGTTTGGAGAAACTGGGCTTTGAAATTATGTCCAAAATGTTACCAAAGCACTGCTAGATCACATTTATCCTCCTTAAAAGCCAACAGAGTCTAGAAAATTCACATCTTAAGTTTGCAGTACCAGGAAAACCTCTCCTTTGGAGTAACTTGTTTGTTTTTATATTATGAATACTGTGAGTTTCATAACTGAGTCTCTTTGTCTTACTCTTATTTTCTGTCTGCCTGTATCTACGTTGTTTCATGTTGTTATGTATATTTGTAAAACAAAGCCAATATAAATGCACAAAAATTTTCTTTTGTATGAATTACATTGTTTAATAAATTAGGACAGAAAGTTATCACAAATGGAACCACACTACATCAAGTTACATAGAGCTGGGGAGGTAAAATTTTTACAAAAATTCACAATAACTCTCCAATTAAAATTAAGGTTAACTTTTTTTAAATTAAAAGAAATCAAGAGGAATACACAAGGAACCAAGAACAGTCAAGGGCTGTCTTGAAGAACAACAGCGCTGTGGAACCTGGACTTCCGATAGCAAAGCTCAGTATAAAACTTACCAAAAACTATGGTTGTGTTTGGGGTGGCACTGTCGGAAGGATAGAAATCAACCAATGGAACAGAATAGAGTGGCCAGAAATAGACCCACACATACATGGTCACCTGATTTATGACAAAAATAACACTGAAATTCAGTGAGGAAAGGATGATCCTTATAATAAATGGGGCTAGGTTATTTGGATAGCTACAAGGGGAGGACAAAAAGAACCATGACCCCAGAGATCATGCTGCATGCAAAAACAAAAAAACAGTTTCAGTTGGATCATAGATCTAATTGTGAACAGTAAACCATAAGGCTTCTAGAAGAAAACGCAAGAGAGTACTTTCATATAGGCTAGGCAAAGGTTTCTTAAACAAGAGGCACAAAAGCACTAACCACAAGGAGGAAAAAAAGGATAAACCGGACTTCCTTGAAAGTAAGAATTTCTACTCCCCAAAAGACACCACTAAGAGAATGAAAAGGCAAAGCCATAGAGTGGCAGATGATATCTGCAATTCATATATATGACAAAAGTTTCATATCCAGAATATATAAAGAACTCATAAATTATTAAGAAAAAGGTAGACAATCCTATAGGAAAAACAAGACCATCATTTATTCAAATGGAAACTTAGCACATGAAACGTGCTCAACTTTGTTAGTCATCAGGGAAACGTCAGTTAAAACCCACAGTGAAATACAGCATACAGACACACACACATACACACACACACACACGTGTAGCTAAAATGAAAGCCAGATCACACCAAGTGTTGAAAAAGATATGGAGCAATCAATATTCAGACACAGCTAATGTGAATGCAAATTGCTACAGTATAAAATTTACAAAATTTCACAATAACTCTCCAATTAAAATTAAGGTTAACTTTTTTTAAATTAAAAGAAATCAAGAGGAATACACAAGGAACCAAGAACAGTCAAGGGCTGTCTTGACTATACAACAAAATATAACTTTGAATGAATAAACTGTATCTGTGTTACGGTGTTGGATAAAAGAATGCAGGAAAAGAGAGTACATACTATATAATTCCATTTATGTAAATTTCAAGAACAGATAAAACGAATCCATTTGTGTTAGAAGTTGGGATGGTGGCTGCTCTTGAGGGGCCTATCTTGTCGGTTCTGGTAACATTCTGTTTCTTGATCTAGGTGCTGGTTACTCAGGTGTGTACATTTGGTGAAAATTTGCCAAGCTGAACACTCATAATTTGTACATTTTTCTGTGTGTATATTATACATTAGTAACACCAGTCAGCCCTGGGTCTCTTATCTTCCAGTTGATAGAGATCAAATGGGTACCCTCATTGTATAGCTGAGCTTACATGGACACTCACCTGTTTAGCATGCATGCAAGCTCAGAATAAAACTGTTCCTCCCCAAACTTCTCTGTCTCCTGTAGAACTCAAAAGGGAGTCTATGACATGCCTCCCTACCCTGAAAGTTTCACAGTCTCATCACCACTGTCTGCCTTAGGTCCACCAGGACTAAAGTCATTATTCCCTTCATCCCTGTTTATGTCCGGCACCACAAGAAGCTACAGACACCTAGGTGACATTCATCTCCCACACACTGTCATCATAACTCTTTGTACATCTTCTGTTTTGCTCCGATCTCCCATCCCCCATCCCATCCTAATTCTGGAAGGAGGATATACTTCTACTGTGTCCTCTGGAATTTAGAGTCTATTACCAGCAAAATCCTCTATATCTTCAACAGTTCTTCAAATGTTTTCTTCTTTTCATGAGACACTAGTTTCCCTGCATGCAACCTTACCAAATAGTGATTGCATTTCCTCACACATCCCTGAAAGAAACCACTGGGCCTAGAGGTAAAGTAGGTGTTCTCCTTCCTTCTTATTACCACTCAAGATCATTCTTTTCCTCCTTCAACCATCCACCCAAAGCTGCTTTGAAACTCTGTCACCATCATCTATCAATCAATCCACCCCAAGCCCTTGTCTCTCCCCTTCATTTCTGGATGATCTTAGCTCCTAGGTCACTGTCATGCTTTCAAACAACTCCTGCTTAAATCTTGGTGATTTTTTTCTTGCCTGAAGTGTTAATTCCTAGAAGTCTTAACTCCTAGATTTCTCCTCCTACACTATTATCTTCCTCCCTGCCTTAGCTACTCAATCCTATGATCATAATCTATGATCATAGCCTAGACCACCTGTTTTCAAACATTTTGGTAAGGTACTCTTTATACTATTAAATATTAAGCCAACCTGAAAGAATACCCAATGGCTAAAGCTGGAACAATCTGAGCAATAGAACAAATAATGTAGTATCGAATTATAACCCAAAGTGTAAAATAAATATACATGAGGCCATATTCATATAAATAAATGATTAAATAAATAAGAGAATAGGAGGTAAAGCTTCCTTACAGAAGAATTCCAAATAATAGATGTAGACACTATCTCTTCCAGGAGGTAGAGCTTAGTCCTTGCTTCGCCATTGAGAGTGCATTGGACATAGCTATTCACTTCCACAAAAATAGAGTATGGAAAGAAGAAAAGAGCAACTGTATAGTGGTGAAACCTGGCAAGCACTGCCTTGATCAAAGCTAACATCAACATGATGTCATGTGAATATCAAGTACCATCCAATATGATTAGAGACATGAGCCACCGTGCCTGGCCCCTGGTAAGTTCCTCTTAACTATAAAAGAAAGAATATTTTTAGAAGAGAAAGTATGGCTGGGTGCGGTGCCTCATGCCTGTAATACCAGCACTTTGGAAGGCTGAGGCAGGAGGATCACTTGAGGTCAGGAGTTTGAGAAAGCCTGGCCAACACAGTGAAACTCCTCTCTACTAAAAATACAAAAATTAGCCAGGCGTGGTGGTGTGTGCCTGTGATCCCAGGTACTTGGGAGGCTGAGGCAGACGAATCGCTTGAACCCGGGAGGCAGAGGTTTCAGTGAGCCGAGATCGCGCCACTGCACTCCAGCCTGGGTGACAGTGCGAGACTCTGTCTCAAAAAAAAAAAAAAAAAGAAAGAAAGAAAGAAAAGAAAATATACAAACATTAAAAATGAAGCCTGAAATAGCAATGCATTATGTAAGAAAGAGAACAATGGAATTCTATAAAGTGTAGGATAATTTTGTTATTTTAGATTCAGGAGGTACATAAGCAGGTTTGTTACATGGGTATAGTGTGTGATGCTGAGGTTTGAAGTACTATTGTAGGATAAGTATTTAAAGAAATGAAAAATTAAAAAGCCAACAGTGTTTACTAGCTGACATAAGCTTTTCTTTGTCCTTACCACATACAGTAACATTGTAAAAAAAAAAAAATTATTTCCATAAGCCCTGGGCTTCAAGATGAATAACAGTTATGACTAAAGGTATCACTAAAGCTTAGATAGGACAAAAAGTAAACTGGTCACAAAATGATGATTTTAAAACGGTTTCTCTCTACCAGCAAGCAGCAGCAGGCTCTCTACAAGTTGCTAACCCACCCTACATTTCATATCTAATATGTAACCTATTAACATCTATGCCAAAGACTTGATTATATAACTCTGCAAGCTTTATAAATCTAATTAGACATCTCTAGTAATATTCAAAATATACTTGCATTTTTATTTATTCTTTTTTTTTTTTTTTTTTTTGAGACGGAGTCTCGCTCTGTTGCCCAGGCTGGAGTGCGGTGGCCGGATCTCAGCTCACTGCAAGCTCCGCCTCCCGGGTTCACGCCATTCTCCTGCCTCAGCCTCCCAAGTAGCTGGGACTACAGGCGCCCGCCACCTCGCCCGGCTAATTTTTTGTATTTTTTAGTAGAGACGGGGTTTCACCGTGTTAGCCAGGATGGTCTGGATCTCCTGACCTTGTGATCCGCCCGTCTCGGCCTCCCAAAGTGCTGGGATTACAGGCTTGAGCCACCGCGCCTGGCCACTTGCATTTTTAAAAACTTTATTCTTCTCAAAGGTAAGAGATAAAATTAAAATACATGTTTCCTGCTGTGTAACTAACTTCCTACTTTGCCAAACATGTTCCGTAGGAGAATATTTAAAATTACATTAGAAGGCTTGCTAGGAGTCCATGTAGTATTTCACTAGCCCAATTAGTCTGTCTAACACTAATTTTTTATAATTTCAATGTACAATAAAACCTTTCTAAGTCAAATGTCTTACTCTTCAATTCCCACATTGTTATTAATAACAATTACCAAAGTTTATCTTTCAGTGTTGTCATCAGAGGCATATAACATTTTAATTATTTTATAAGAATATTTTTAAAGTATTTGTAACTTTCACTGTAAAACTCTAAAAATTTCCTTATTCCTATTTTTTAAATCATCCCCTCCATCATTAAGTACTAACTATAAACTACTATAAAACTTTTTATAACCATTTGTTTTATATATCATTATGAAAATCAAGTTTCTATAAATTTATAGAGCAACCAAATTTCTATAAATGGATTGTGACACATCACGAAATTTTAAACTTCTCTCCTATGCAATGAGGCCATTGCTGTAGTTAAATTAAGCACTACCAGAAGATTATCAAGAATTCCTGGGTGAATTTCAGGAAAATAGAATGGAGAGAAATGTTCAGATTATGTTACAGAATAAAATTAATTTAATTTTAGGATTTTGCTGCTTAGAAACTGACCAATCAACTGTGAAGGAGGAGGGTATTTGTGCTGTTGGTTAAAAAGAAGTGATGTTGATGCCTCACTGCCTACCTAGGTCATCAAGTAAATAAAGCTGCCTCTCAAGGCACCAGGAAAAGTAAATAATTCATAGTAAGAGACGTTTGGGAAGTCTTTCCAAAGACCTATTACTTAGGACTATTTTCCCTCCAAATCACAAAACAAGTGTCCGATTATCAAGAATAGAACATAGGTTTTTACTCAATAAAATGGTTTTTGGCTAAACCATCTTTTGCCTACCCCAAGGACAAATAAGATCATGCTGGGATATCAGTGTGCTATGGCAACCAGCCCAGTGTGTTTCTGTTGGAAAAGCTAGAACAATTAGAAGGTAAGAAGTTCTTTCTTCTCATTTCCCATTTCTATCTTCCCATTCTTCTCAGATCCTCCAGGACTTCAGACAAGATTGGGCACATTCAAGGTAGTATGGCCATAGACAAGATCCTCCAGGACTTCAGAAGAACATTGTGTCCAGGGAAAGGATATCTGATTTGGAGTCCAATAAGAGAAGTTAGGAAGAACTATTTTTTAACAACCATGTTGACCAAAAGAATACAGCAAACACAATGCTGTGAAACTTCTGAGGCCAACAGTTACTGCTCTTGGATTTCTATTGCAAATATTCTCCCTCCTTTTTGAGCTAGCATTCAAATAGCCTTGACTAAGATCATGTACAATGTATTAACAAATTAGATTTCTTTGAGATAAGAGCAGACAGAATGGTGAGATCTCTGGGAACCACGGCACTAAGATGAGCACTTCTTATTGACATTAATATAGCACATGACTCAGTGGTTCAACATTATTTTTTTTCAAATAAAAATTACATAACATAATTTTAAAGTTTTAAACCGTATTAGTAATTACAGGCAAATTTCAGTCCAGATATTATAAGCATTAGTAACATACAGCAAGTATTAATAAATATTTATTGAATAGAGGAATAAATTTCACCCTTTATAATGCCTGTCAAATTTACCATCTGCTCTCCATCTCCACAGCAACACCCTGAGTCTGGGCCTTTATTTCCTCTGCATGTGCTGATCACACAGCCTTCTGGCTCCTGGTTTCTTCCCTTCTCCAGTGCACCATGCATGTTGCTGCCATATAATCTTATTGAAATTACTTTTCTCCTGAACACACCATGACATCAGACCTAACAAATATTCTATATCAAACTTTCCCTATAATATGGTCATAATTTACTTATCCAAATTTCACTTAACACTATTCTCCAAAATACTCCATGCCACTCCAGGCTCCATGTCTTTGACTATGCTTCTCCTCTCTATCTTCCTTTTGCTCCTCAGCTTTTACACCCTACCTAGGAAAAACCCGGGGCTCTTATTAATGAAATGCATGCACTGGCAAGGTAAGCTGCCAGGAGAGAACTGACACTGCATCTGTGAGACACAACAGCATCATCTGATTATTTTAAAGACTGATTGATGCAGATAACCTTGACTTAGAAAACCTCTTATTAGAATTTTATAAGAAATCTTAAAAGTCCATTAATATGTTATATATTTCATTAAACATAAAAATATCACAAACCAATTATTTTACATTTAATATTGGGTAAAAATCTACAAGAGCAGTTATTGCTGAAATAAAGCTTTCCAAAATGTTTGTACCAACTTTTACAAAATATAATTATAGTACATACGAAGTGATTCAAGTATTACCTCAGTGAATCAAACTTCAGTAAGCCCTGATAACATACAAATTATAAAGTTTATGTTAAGATTTCAAGAGATCAGTGTAAAAATTTTGAACTATAATAATTACCTCAATCACATTCATTGACATGATTATCACACAATTGCATATTAAATAGCATAGTGATTAGAAATGCTTTCTACATATTCACTAGAACAGGATGTCAAGTTGACAGCCTGTTCATATAATTTATCCAGACAGTAGGCTGGGCAGGGTCAGAGTAAGAACAAAGCAATAGAAGTAGCAAAAACAAACATAGAATGGGAGGTCACATTAAGGGGTAACTCATTCAATATTTTCATATATGCAAAAAGTCAATACTACTATATGTTCAAACTGCAACATTAATAATTCAGCAAGTCCTTGAGTGTCTACTGAGCATAATGTAAAGTGTTTCTATTAGTGTGCACTATTAGCAAACGAATAGTAAAATATGATCTGTGTCCTTAAGGCAATTGTAATCCAGATGGCAAAGGAAAAGCAGGGAATAGACGAGAGGCAAATAAGTCAAAGTAGCATCTTACATTTTCTAAAGGAATAATTGCAAAGGCAATCATGAGAAAATTATCAGAAATACACAAAATCAATAATGAAGAGTTTAAAACAAGGGTTCTGCTCACTATGCAACTATAAAAGATTATAAAAATTCCACCAAGAAAGAAAATAAAACACACACAAAAACTATGAACACTAGGAAGAAAACTGATCTCCCATCCCTGCTAATATTTTTCTTTACTAGAGATTTTTTTAAATTGCTGCACTTAAATCTTTTCCACATAATTAAAATAAATAACCATCGTTCTCACTGCTGTTATCCCACTCTTCAAAAGAAAATACTGTTAACTTTATATTATTTCAGACTTTCTTCTATACATATACTATATAATCAGCAGTTCTGAAAACTCTCTACCCTTAAAAAGTATTGAGCAGTATATCTAAACCAAAACAAAATATATCTTTTCAACCAAGAAAAATATATCAACCAAATAACACATGTATATATATATAGGTACCTATCTATATCTATATAGATATCTGCTCAACCAAAACAAAATATATCTGCTCTATCAAAACATGTACATATGTATATATGCACATATATACATACATGTATACACAGTCCATTTATATTTTGATTTTAACATAAAAATAGAACCACATTCTACCAAAACTTGATTATTTTTCACCTAATACATCATGGACCTTTTTAAAAAATATGTGGTACTCTATTACTATTATATTTACGACCTTCAACAAATGATCTCTCCTGTTATTTACTTCTTTGTGTAGTCCTCCTCCACATCAATGCTGGAGTTGGCAAAGTGACATGTTTTTGCCAGTGGACTTTAGCAAGCATGGTGCAAGGAGAAGCTTAATAAGAGCTTCCATCTAGGACCTGTCCTCTTCAACTGTCCCTCTTAGAGGGTAACCACCATGCTATAAGAGCTGAGGGACAGACATCTGCATGAGAAGCCACATGAAGACAGACCCTGGAGGACAGCAGAAAGAAAGGCTTTCCTTGTGAAAATTTAACTACTTGACAAAGTTAAAGAAGCTTTTTTTTTTAATCAAAGGACTTTTAAGAGCCTTTAATATGCTAAATCTGTATTACTAATCTCCAAGAAACGCATTTAGAATGAAATATTTTCCTAAATGCACTTGACCATGGGATCCTTTGCTGTCCATACGCAACCGGCATCACTGGGAATATGGTCTGGAAAACATTCAGTGTGACCGAATGTGTCATAAGTAGCAATGGTAGATGTCCATGGATAATGTTGTGATAATGACTAACATTCCTCAAGCACTTATGTCTCTGGCACTATGCTAAGCGATTTATTGGAATTTTAATTTAATTCTCGTAGCCATCCTAGCTGGTAAATTAACATAATCTCTATTTCACAAAAAAGAAAGCTAACACTTAAAGAAATAACTTGCCCAAGATCACACACTACCAAAGTGGTTAAGTTAGGGTTAGAACCCATGCAGTCGAATTCCAAAGACCCCATTCTAATCACCATGCTATCAGCAGTCCCTACCCACGGCACCTAAAACAGTTCAAAGCCTTTCCCTTATCTCATAAATAATTTACTCTTGTTTACTCTTTTATTCTTCCTAATATTTTCATTCTAAATTGAAAAGTAGGATATTTTCATTTTAAAATAAATTGGTAGGGAAAAGTAAATTATTCAGATGACTGTGTTTGGCGGCCAGGTTGAGAACTACAGGGTAGTAAAAGAACACGGTAGGGTACTGGAGAAAAAGTATTCAATTTACTTAGACCCAGCTCTGCCACTTGTTAGCATGTGGTTGCAGTATTTTTCTCAGTTGCAATGAAGGAAAAGAAAAAAAGATGAGAAAAATCTATCAACTGGTATTTACCACAGTGCCTACATACTGGTAACAAAAGTGGTCCAAAAACATATGGGTGTGACTGAAGTTGAAATGCCAAAATTAGACCAAAATTCTTATGTGCCCCTAAGTCAGAGGTTTTCTGTTTGGTTTTGGTTTCCTTTGCTTTAGGGCAAACTTTTTTTTTTTTTAATTCTGGGGCTGAGATCTTTGTTCAGTTCTCTAATTTAGTTTACCCTACTTTCAGAACTATGGGAAAACTGCCTCCAAATGATGAAAGAGCAAATGTTTTGCTTTTGTATATGTTTGAAATTTTCTCTTCAGTGAAGTATCTCAAAGCACTATAAAAGCTGACTGAACACAGCACTATTTGATACATAACTCAATTAAAAATGTCAAGAAGAAATAATCGTAAAAATTGTGTGTGTGTGTGTGTGTGTGTGTGTGTGTGTGTGTGTGTGTATATATATATATAGTTTGTGGCTACAGCATGTAATGAAAAAACGCTGACAACCACTGTGGCAACTCAGTATGACTAGTTGATGATCAAAGGGTACAGCAACTACCACAGCAATGGGCATGTAAAAGACATACTGTTTTGCCCCTGTTGACTATAACTCAAGTAAAATAATGTGACTAAGATTATACACAAGCCATTAGCTCAAATTAACATCATATTAAAAAGTATTTTATTTAGTCTTCCTCTTCCATTTTCTACCATGAAAAAGGAACCAGGTTTATTGGGAGAGGCTCTTGAACACTTAGGAACACAAATACCCTGTAAACACTTTCTCCTTGCCGAACTAAACAAATTCAATTAAATTAAGGAATTAGCCAGTTGCTTGCGATTGGCTGTATTGGGAAAGATGAAGGAGGAGCAAATAGTTATTACTTTCTTCATTAAGCTATCCAAATCTTTCTCTTCCATGTTTTACCTAGGAGAAGTATATAAATTTTTGAGGTTTTGACATTCGCCTTGGCAAACTGTTCCTTGGGAATAGGCAAATTAAGGGTATTTGAGATTTTGCTACATCCAAGTATAAAAGCCATCTATATTCGTTTGCTAGGGCTGCCGTAACAAAGTACCACAGACTGGGTGGCTTAAACAACAGAAATTTATTTTCTCACAGTTCTCTAGGCTAGGAGTCTAAGATCAAGATTCATAGGAGTCTAAGATCAAGATTCAGGAGGGTTGGTTCCTTCTCAGAGCTCTGAGAGAATAGTTTCAGGCCTTTCCCCCTGGCTTGTAGATGGTGGTCTTCTCCCTGTGCCTTCACATTGTCCTCCCTCTGTACGGCCTATCCAAATTTCCTGTTCTTACTAGGACACCAATCATACTGAATTAGGGCCCATCCTAATTACCCCATTTAACTTAATTACCTCTCTAGAGACCCTATTTCCAAATGATGCTACATTCTGAGGTACTGGGGGTTAGGCCTTCAACTTATGAATTTTGGATGGGACACAGTGCAGCCCATAATACCACTAAAGCTGCAGTAATCTAGGGTTCAGCAACCAACCTGGCTCTTTTTTTTCTTATATTAAGGTGGTAAAATATCATCCATTTATTCATAAACTATTAAATGCCAACTATGTCTTAGATACTAGATTTACAAAAATGAATATGACATGGCTGACTTAGGGGATTCACAGACTATTAGGAGAGACAAACCTAAAACAGCAGAAATGGGTGTGTCTTAAGCTCTTTTAAAAACAAACCAAGGTAAATCAGAATATAAGCAATAAAATAAAATAAATGAATGCTATGAGAAAAAATAAGGAGGAATGTAAAAGAAAGCCCAATGTAAACATTATATTTCAATCATTTTACTATCAATAACCCCTCTTTCCTCTCTCCGAAACATAATAGCATATGGAAATGTGGTTTCCAAAGCACAGCTCTACTTTGACTCCTTAAAGTTTTTTGCATTCTAAGTGCTTTCCTTTTTGCAATGTTGGGGACAAAGAAAGACAGAAATGTTAAGAGAATCAAATTCCAATTAACTTGGGAGTTAAAGTCTTAGAGGAAGTCGCTGCCCTTTAATATGTTGGAATGAGACTTTCAATCTTTAAAGAGGTCTGCCAATAGAGGCTCGGATGTTCAATAGAAAATAGTAGGGCAAAGAGGGAAGTGCAATAAGAAAATGTAAGTAAACACAGTTAATGGTAGTCATGTGTGCTAATAGGGCCATAATAATAAAAACAACAGATCTTGACTGTACAAAATTCTATTTGATTCTCCCCAATCAGAAACTATGTGGATATCATGAATATAGTTGTTTTTCTTGGTTTAAAAATATTATAGTAACCAAAGGAGAAATAAATAGTTCAGTATGACCACGCTGATTCATATTAACTGGGCTAAGAGTCAATTTGTTTTAGCAGAGGCTGAATTATAAAATTATTTTTAAAATAAAGTTTTCAATAATACTGTCTTATACTAGTACAGCAGAATGTAACCTAGATATTGTTTTGTAGCTGAATATGAGGCTAAAATTAGCACAGCAAAAATTTCTATCCTGGTTCCTCCCAAAGTACTTCAAAGTCCTATAAGAATGTTTAATCCCTAAAGTATTTTAAGCATTTCTTTTTCAATTACACATTGTTTTTGAAGAAAGGTTTATTACAGAAAAATCAAACATCTGCTTAGACCCTTTCACCAATAACTAATTCCTGATTGATGAAATCTAAATTCAATAAATCACACTATATTACAATAAATTCTTTGGAGCTCTATAATCTGGTGACATGAAGAATATCTGCTCTAATTACCATCTTGTGACTAGCTCGATACAATTTCCATGAAGAGGTTGGCCTTTCTGAGGTGCTACCTAAAATTGTATGACATATTAGAAGTTCTCATAGTGAAAATAACAAGTTTTAGTCTTACTTTTCTTTACATGCTTTTTCTTGACCTGTTCTTCCTTTCCTCTCAACCCATCATTATCATGGGTAAAAAATTGTTAAAAATCAGATATTATAAATATAGTAGGGGAGCTTACCAGGATTCCCTTTATAAAAACATTTTAAATAAAAATATAGTCAACACAAATTATGGCAAGCATAATTAGGATTTCTCTTCTACTGCTTTTTTCGTTTTGTTTTGTTTTTGAGACAGAGTCTCGCTGTGTCGCCCAGGCTGGAGTGCAATGGTGCAATCTCAGCTCACTGCAACCACTGCCTCCTGGGTTCAAGCGATTCGCCTGCCTCAGCCTCCCGAGTAACTGGGACTACAGGGGCGTGCCACCATGCCCGGCTCATTTTTTGTGTTTTTAGTACAGACAGGGTTTCACCATGTTAGTCAGGATGGTCTCGATCTCCTGACCTCGCTATCCACCCGCCTCAGCCTCTCAAAGTGCTGGGATTACAGGCAAGAGCCACCATGCCGGCCTCTTCTACGACTTTCTACAAGCAGAGGAATCCCACCTATATTCCTCTTATAAGCCCCCAGTGTTTTAACACAGCTCAATACATAAAGGAAACAACATGGCATAATGAAAAGAATGCTGACTCTGGAGTCCAAAAAACCCATACCAATTTTCAACAAGTTACTTAAACTTTCTAAGTCTCAGTTTCCTCAACTGTGAATGACAGATAATAACACCTATCTTTTAGGAATGTTTTAAGGATTAAAAATAATGCAAATAAAGCATTGGCAAACAAAAGGTACTCAATGAATTATACCTCTAGGTATCACTAACAAAGTATTTATCATTTGGACAATTAAGAATGTATTTCATGATCTTACAGTTCTGAAAAGAGGGGCCACAAGAGTAAGGCTTCATCAGATTCTAATGCCCTAGTTACTCCATCCTTATTTACTCTTCACTGATTAACTTTCTGATTTAGTAGCTTAATCTACTACCACCACTTCCAATTGCTCACCATCAATTTATTTCTTAATCCCTTTTACAGTATAAATTTGGGTCTCATCATCCACTCTCCATGACCTTATAAATGACAACTCTATCAGTTCTTTCTCTATGGTCTTTATTTTTCTGTAACCTGAAGCAAGAGTCTTTCTTTCTGAAACTCTGCTTCTTGACCTCACTGACTTGAATATTCTGGTTCTATCACCTATGTAACCAATTTTCTATATTTCTCCAACAATCTATTCGATTTACACATTTTTATCTTCCCTTCTTCCCCCATCCATTTCTATAATATTTTCACCTTCCTCTCCATTTCCCTATCAGGACTCACTTGAAGTTTCATGATTTCCCAAAATAGTCTCTCCCTTTTCTTAACTACTAATGGGTGCACTGCTGCGGGGGCTATTTGTCACCTTGTCCACAACTGTGACATCTCCTGATTAACAAATCAGCAGGAACCTTGAAATTTAGAACAAAAGAGCATGTATGTGTCTGGCAGGTTTGAGAGGTTCAGATTGTCCCCGTAGGAAGGGCATGGGGAATGCAGTCTGGGTGTGTTGATTATAACCAAAACCCTAACTGAATTAATTAAACGTTAATTTACATTTAAAGGGGGGGAACATAAGAGTTCAAAAAGATAAATAAAAAGTTTACAATTGCTTTCCCAATTTAAGCACTTTTAAGGCTTACACTATTCTCTTAAATTTCCAAGCCTATACATCACTCAACATAAGAGTAAATATAAACATTCTAATAGGCTAGAACCTAATTTGCATGGTACAGTTTAATAATTCATATATGTTTTCATTAAGTCAAGTATAAATGACTGAATGAATTCTTAAGTGACTGAATGAATTCTATGTATTTATATGAGAAAGCAACTCTTTGTCAACTAGCAAAAGACTCTTTGTTCAAGAAAACACCAAACAAATATCCCTTAACATTACTACTAAAAAGCTACCCTGATGCAAGGCTCACAACAAAAATAATTCAAACTAAAATGGAAAAGTACTGTGTTTCCAAAACTCTTTGATCTCTTGTATGTGGTACACTTAACATTCTTTACAAGGTACAAACAGGATTCAATAATGCAAACTGATCTTGAACACTCAACAAATTAAAATGTAAATTATATTAAGTGCATTATATGAACAACAATTTTAAGTTCACCCACGCTATCCCACCTCACTCCAAGATCACAGTATTTATTAAAATAGCAAAAGATATGACACATCAGCACAGAACAGACCAGTGATAATTATAATAGGGTTACCAAAAATTAAAACTCAGTGTGCAAAGAGGAAAAATACTTAATAAGATGCTCAAATAAAATGATTAAATTTACTTCTCAGTAATATGGGGTGAAGAAATTAAGAAAAACATTAGGGTACTGATTAGAAAACATGGGCATTACATCAGATAGGAATTGAGTTTAAACTTTGTGTACTTTATTGATGGTGAACAACTGTCTTTTTTTTTTTTTTTTTTTTTTTTTTTTTTGTGACGGAGTCTCGCTCTGTCGCCCGGGCTGGAGTGCAGTGGCCGGATCTCAGCTCACTGCAAGCTCCGTCTCCCGGGTTTACGCCATTCTCCTGCCTCAGCCTCCTGTGTAGCTGGGACTACAGGCGCCTGCCACCTCGCCCGGCTAGTTTTTTGTATTTTTTAGTAGAGACGGGGTTTCACCGTGTTAGCCAGGATGGTCTCGATCTCCTGACCTCGTGATCCGCCCGTCTCGGCCTCCCAAAGTGCTGGGATTACAGGCTTGAGCCACCGCGCCCGGCGTGAACAACTGTCTTAACCTCTGAGTCTATGTTTGTCTGTAGAATAAACAATTTTTACCTCATAAAGTTATATAGGGACTAAATGAAATTAATTATGCAAAATACTTAGTACTTAAGCACATATTAAGATCTTTATAATTGTATTCAGTCCAAAAAGACCTAGACATTTTTAGAGCCAATCTATTTCAAATCTTCCAAGGAAGAGATTAATTGCCAGAGCACATGCAAAGATGGAAAGCTTCTCTCTCAGTCTCTCTTTTCACAAAGCTGGCATATTCAGAAATCAAAACCTTAAAAAGGTAATATAAAAGGAACACTAAAGATCAGTCTCATATAGCAAATTAAATATAGCACTATTTTAAAGAGATATGCTATTATCAAGTTGCCTTTATCCCTAAGACAGCAATTGTTTGATGAAAGCTACTTGGAAATGTAACACAATTCATCAACCAATAGGTAAAAGAAGGAAAACTATATGATCATCTCAAGGTACATAAGAGGGCATGTGAGCAAACTAAGTATCTGTCTTGGTTCCTCCTGAAAAGGCATAGAAGACTATTTCCTTAACATACCACAAATAAAAATTTTGAATACACAACTGTGAAACCCTAAAGGCGTTTCCATTTAAATGAGAAATAAGCCAAGGATCCTCACTGTTCACTGCTATAACTTAACATTATTCTAGAAAGTCTGATCAACGTCCTAAGAAAAAGAAATAAGGATTAAGTGTTGGCAAGAAGACAAAATCATCACCATTTACACGTGCTATAATTGAGTTACTACAAAACACAATAAAAACTATCAGAATTAAGAGTTTCATAAAATGACCAGTTAGAAAACAGTATACGAGAATTAGCCATCTTTCTATGTTCCATCAGGTACATAGAATCCTCTTTATAAAATAATTTTAAAAGTTCCATTCCCAATAGAATCAGTAAGTTTTAAAATATCAAAAATACCACTTGAAAAATAGGCAGAACTCACATGAAGAAAACTACAAACTATAAAATACAAGAAGTAAACTCAAAACTACATCTTTGAGTCATAAAAGATGACTTCAATAAATGATAACATTGTATTAATAGAGATAGTACAACTTTCTCTAGAAAATTCACTCAGATATTCCAGTGAGGTTCTTTTAGAATCTTTACTGCCTTTCATGTAACATGAATAAAGAAATATATGAGAAATGCTGAAAATGTTTTAACAAAGACAATAGTAGGTATTCACACAACCATTTAGTGAAATACATTAAAAACTCACAATAATTAAGACAGTTTGGAATCACTAGAGCAAAAATAAATAGCCCAATTAAACTAAATAGAAAAAGTCATATATCCATATCTATAGAGTATATACACATGATTTGGTATTTAAAACCTCTGAAGAAGATAATTGTTCAATAAGTAGCATTAAAATAACTGAACCATCACTCTGTTAAAATACACTGCAAACAGACTAAAGATGTAAATTTGTTTAAAAACTGTGAAATTAATATAAGGAAATAGAGGTGAACAGTCATATAATTTGGGAATACAAGCCCTTTCTAAGTAGCAAGGTATCATAAAATAAAAATTTGATAAGTTTAAACATATTAAAATGTTAGCAATCTGTTTAAAAAGAAAATTCACATCAAAAACAAAATTAAGATAAAAATGACAAACTAGGGAAATTATCTGCAATGTAATTTGACAAAGACCTAATAGTTTGTATATACAAAGAGCTCTCATAACTTAGTATTTAAAAATCTCCAGTGTTGTAATAGACAAAGGACACTAATAGGTAATTCACAAAAGAAATAAGGATCTCTGGGTGGAGACATTATAAGTGTTATTTACCATTTATGCTTTCCTGAATTTTTCAAATTTCCTACAATGATTATTATAATAGTAATTAAGAAAATATAGAATGTTTACAATATGGCTGTGACTATAATAATAATGTCCAAAATCATGCTAACATCAATATTTCCACTCTTTTAGGCTGCACCAAAATTAGGGATGACTTTCCTCTCTAGAAAAGAATCATACTTTAATTATTTAATCACAATGAAAGAAATTTTCAGAACTCTAGAATACAATCAGACAAAACTTTTCACTTCTTCTTTATTTATGACCAAGTTACAAGGCCAAATAATATTTGGATAAGCTATTCTGTTTTCAGCCCCCTATGAAAGCTTAGAGTCAAGGCTGAGGAACAAGCCCTGGACCTCAGAACCAGCAGGACTCAATTTTACCTATATCCAAATCCTGAGCCAGAAATTTCAAAAAGAAAAAAAAAAAGGTGGTGAGGTGAGGATAGCTATTACCCTTCTCAAGATAGAAAATGTGGGCCTTTGAGAACTTCTAGTCAAAACTCTTCTCTGTCTCATTTAGGAGACAGAGGAATGATTTTATCCTCAAATGTATTTATAAGGCATATATCCAAAGGGCAAGCAAACAAGATTTCTTCTGAGCAAAGATACCTTAAATAGGAGATTTTCAAGTGTTAAATGTTCTTTTCCCTTAGTGCAGATATGCAGCCTAACTCTGAGAAGGTCAAAAAGTCTATGGCAGGACTTGGCTCTCAACAATAAGCAATAGTCAAACTGCTAATTCCATCTGCTCCCCTCCAAAAAAATGACAAAGCACTACATGATGATGCCAGGGATCTCAGGCTCCATTTAAGGAATTTTTCTGAGCAGTATCCATTTTCACAATGTTAACATGCTCTCTAACTTTTTTAAGTACTTCAGAAGTACTTCAGGGAACCAATTTGGATACTATATGCCAACTTTGATGATGATAACAAAGAAATATACTGTCTTTAACATTATATTCTTAGAGATGTCGCTTCCAGAAATGTCTTCCTTTCTTACTAGTCAAAGCTCTGAATTCCATCCACTTCTAGCTCCTCAGGGTCTTAGTTCCAATAATTATCTCATCTTTCCTAAATTGCTTAAGAATCTCTTCCCACTTGTCTCTACTCTCTCTTTCCTTATGCATGTAAACAAACAAACATAACATTCCTTCAAACAATATTCCTCTGCAATAGTTTTCAATCATGGCTGCACACTGGAATTACTTAAGGAACTATAAAAAAGTATCAATGCAAGTAATCAATAGTGATAGAAAGTAGACAGTGGTTTCCTGGGGATAAGAGGAAAAGATTATAAAGGGACACAGGAAACTTTTGGAGGTGAATATTATTTTGATTATGGTGATGGTTTTGCAGGTATAAACATATGTCAAATATCAAATTGTACACTTCAAATATATGTAGTATATTACATATCAATTACACTTCAACAGAAAAGCTGTTGAAATAAATATTGATATCTGGGTTCAACACCCCCCACACCAAATTGGTATAGGGGTTCTCTCTGGAAAACAAAATTCTTTAAAGCTCCTGAGATTATTGTAAATTATTATTACAATATTGTAAATAAATGCATAGCCAAGATTGAGAACCACTGCTCAATGAAAGCTATAGCTATCATTTTCTCCCTTCTTTATTTCAGTTCTCTCAAAAAGTCTCAATCAAGCATGTCTACTTTATCACACCCATTCTTTCTCAATCTTCTGAAGCCTGGTTTCTGAACCACTCAGTTAAAACTGTTCTTGTTAAAGTTACCTATGGAGTCCTGACAAATTCAGTGGTCACTGGGGCCCTCTCCTAACTTGACACCTCCTTGCAGCATTCAAAAATGTTAACCTGTTCCTCCTCCATTGGAAAATCTCCCCACCCTTGGCATCTTTCCTGATGGTCCTCCTACCTTGCTAGCTACTGTTCCTCTAACTTTCAGACAATTCTTCTCCCTACTTCTGCTATTTATGAGAGTCTGTTCTCTAGCTGCCACTTTCATCATGCTAAAGGCTTTCCCTGAGTCATTTCAACACAACCAAATCAATATAGCTTCAATTCAACCCCCAATCATCTCTTTAATCCTGATTTTCACATCCATAGATACAAACATCTATCTATATATTCACCTGAAGTTCCACTGCTTCTTCAAATTCAAAACAGAATTTATCATCTTCCTTCTATTTATGTGTTCCTCATTTCCAATCAACAGAACCCCAAGTCAAACCTTCAGAGTCCTGAGTCCTCCTTTCTTCTCATAGGTGATTAGGACCTGTCAGTTTTTCCCTCACTCTGCCACAGTAAAGGTCTAAAATACAAATCCAATAAATGGCTTCTCATCTATCACGTTCAATCCAATCACTTTAGCTAAGGATACCATTCCCTGATCTGGCCCTCTACCACCCTCACTATCTTCATCTGGCACCATTTCCCTACTAATCCCTGCATTCAAGCCACATCAATGTCAATGTTACTGACTTTGTCAACTGTCAATGTCAATTGACACTGACTTGTCATTGTCAATGACTTATCTAAATCGCCACAGTTTCTCAGGCCTCCTTGCCTTCTCATTTATTATATCCTCCTCTTGGGAAGTTACTTACCTCCTGCACTTGGCAAAATTATATCATCCTTCACAACTTGGCTGTGTGCTCCCAACTCCACCTACACTCAAGGCAAGTTAACCATCTCCTATTCTAAACTCTCCTACTACACTAGGCATATCTCCATTCCCACTGACTACATAGTATTATAATTGTTAATTTACTGTAATGTTACTAACACCTTGTATATTAGATAGTAAATTCCTTGAACACAAGAGCTATGACATTCATTTCTGTATCCCTAGTACCTACTCAGCCTGGAAGAGTGAAAAAAATAAATTTATGCTTGACATAATTGCAATTATTTATAAAATATAAACGATACCCCAAAAGAGGTCTTGAATACTGATTTCTTAAAATTTCTTAAGATCCATTATAAAATAAATATTAGGCAACAGGATGCTGAATAAAACAGTACATATATTAAACACATTGTCAAAAAGACACCAGTCTAAAAAATACAACCCAGAGCAAATTTCATAAAACAGAAATACAACAAAGAAAGGAAGCACAGCAAGGATAAACGCTGACCCAGCTAATGCCTCATCGGGTGTCTGTATCCAGGTACTGCTAATGCCGATGACTAAGAAGGTTTCTAATCCTTCTAATCCCTCTACGGTAATTTCAATAAATTGAATAAGGATAAACGAGTCAAATCCAGAATTTGTTTCCTAAATATGTGATGCTTTTCCCCCTTGCCACTTGGTTTGATTGAACTGATTATTTGAATAGCTAACTTTGAAGCTACTATTGGCCAAGCAGATCTTAAATGTTTTTCCTTCCTTGCCTTTGCCTGCACTTCAAAAATATGGGGGTTTAGACTACTATTCATCCTGTAAACCTTAAAATGTGTTCACCTAAAGAAAAAAAAATACTTAGAAATGTCGGGGGAGGTGGGGTGCCTGTGGATGTTAGCAGAAGAATGTTCTCATGGAAAACAAGCCTCCCAGTCTTTCTGACTGTATGCCAATAAGATATGAAAGCTGAAAACCTCAAACTGTCAAGTGTTACATGAACCAAAGAGGTGGCCCACCTGCTCCAAAAAACTACTGTGTGACCCAAGGATAAATAATTTGCAAAAGGTCAGCTTGGCCCTACTGCCTGTAGCGCAGTCTCTGAGATAAGGAGTAGCTGCCGGTGGAACGAATTCCCCCTACCTGAAGAGCGCCGCGGCTGCCAGGCTTGTGATAGTGTATTTCTCAGAGAGCAGATTCTGTGCAGTACTAAACCACTTAGGCAAAATTAAAATCTTTCAGGAAGGTCTAAACTCACAAAGCACACATGTGCAAGCTGACGGGCGGACACCAAATTTCGCTCTGAAGCATACAAACTTGGGGGTGTTTTAATGCAACCATTTGGAGCCAAACCCCCGAGGATTCCCGAGTATGTTAAAATGAGCCTCGGGAGAGGAATAACTCATAGAAAGAAAGGGCAAGGGCTCAAGAAGAGATCTTCAGCGTAATAACCCATGAAGGAAGCGTGGCTGCTGTCTGAACCTCTCCGCCCTGCAGGGGACCCAAGAACGACTCAGGCCAACACTATCCTCCCAAGGGGCGGGGGCGGGGGGTCGATAGTGACCATTGTGGCCACCAGACCGGACGGACAGCGGCGGCCTCGCGGGAGCGGAGAGCGCGGATGGGAGAGGAGGCAGAGGCCGGAGCATCCGCCGCGGCAGGGAGGGGACCGGGGGCTCCCGCCCCAGGCCCATCCCGCAGAGGAGCGGCCGGTGGGGCCGAGGCGGCGGCACCCGGGTCACGGCAGAAGGCTGGACTAGTCGCTCCTCGCCGGGAAGGAGAGACCCGAATCGCGCGCACAAAGCTGCCGCCCTCCAGGCAGCGGGCGGGCTGCGCCCAACTTCGGGGCGAACATTCGCCGGCCGCTGCCCACCCGCCCGCCAGAAGCCCCCAGCGCCTGGCGCCGCCTCGCGCCCACCCGTGGCGCCTCGCGCGGGAGCCGTTACCCCCAGTGGAGCCGCGGCCCCGGGGACAAAGTCTCGGTCCTGTCCTTGCCGCCGCCTCGCCCCGGCTCCTCCCTGACAAAAAAAAAGTTATCTGTCGCCAGACGCCCTGGGGGCCCGGCGTGGGTCTCTCGGCTGGACTCACCAGAGCGGCTGCCGGAGCTCCACCTGCAGGACCTCGATTCGTGAGGCTCGCAGCCACAGCGACGGCAGCTGCTCTGCTTCCTCCCGAGTAGCAGCACCACCTGCTCCCCTTCTTCCTAGCAGAACGGGTCCCGGCTAGCCATCTTCCCCCTCCTCTCACTGACTGACAACCCAGCCCGGAGAGCCGCCACTGCTGCCAGCCTCTCTGACAGGCACGACCAGGGACCCGTCCTCAAGCAGCCAACCACCACCGCCCCACGCCGATTCAGCCTATCGCAGTCCTCCGGGGCGGGATCAGAACAACTTCTCCACCAATGAGAATCTTCTTCTGCTGGGCCTGGGGCGGAGCTCTGAGGCGACTTGAGTGGGCGTGGTCTGAGCAATGGGCGTGATCCGGGGCCCGGGGGAAGATGATTGACTGTAAGGTTTGCGGTGGCCGCTAGGCGATGACAATCAGTGAAGGTCTCTTAGATTCTGAGCCGTTAGGGCTTATGGCCTTCTCAGAAAAAATAAGCTTTACCGGGTGATGTGAAGTGTATCAATTTGTTTCTCTTTTGTAAGAAAAGAGAAACAAATTGATAATTTACTAGTAAGTAGGATTTACTTCCCTGTAATTGAATTCACAAGAATTTGTGAAAATCTTACCAAATCCCGGGAGGAAAAAAAATTACATTTTTGCAAAATGGAAATAAAAACTTCCCCCTCACTACATCATTGCTTTTGGGCTTAGCCTGGAAAAAGTCAAATACCATAGCCCGGTTTTCTTTCCATGGAGGTTGTTTTTATTTTTTCCATTATTACTCCCTACTTTTTCTCTGAACATATACTAAATATTTTGTATAATAACTGGAACCTGAGAACACCTGAACCTGCTCCTGCAGACAGTCCTGCTGTTTTTGACCTTGGAAACCCCTCCTACCACATCCTTCTCAAGTCTGGTCAGGATTAATTAGAAGAAAAACTGACCTCCACCCTAGAAAACAGGAAGTCATTCTAGCTTTACACTAGAAATGGGCAGGATTTCTCCAGAAACACTAAGTGAACTTTTCAAACATGCTGAACTCATAAATAACAAGCACATAAAGAAGAAGATATGTTACTTGATTATCAAAAGGGTATCAAGCAAACAATTTCAGGTAACTATTAGGGCAGATTGCTAAAACAGATAGGATCCTCCCTCCAAAGGGAGGATCAGATTAATAAGTAAATAATAACAAACTACTGTGATAAGGACAATAGAGATTGGTTCAATGAGCAATGGAAACAGAGGACAAGAAATGACTGTTTAGGAAAGTCAGCGAACTCCACAAGGAAGGTGATGTTTGAGTTGGATCTTAAAAGGTAAATAGGACTTTGCCAGAGAAGAAAGTCAAAGGGTATTTCAGAAAGAGAGAACACCATGTTCAAAGGCATGGAGCTATGAAAGGGCACAGAGCCGTTGTGGAACATTGAGAAAGTAGATGGGGTTAAACAATGAGGAACAGCCAAAAATTGGGCTGGAGCAAAAGGTTGAGGTGAGATTGTAAAAGACCTCACAAGCTACACTAAGATATTCAGACAAGAACTGTCAAGCAGAGCCTTCTGCAATGGTGAAAATCTTCTATATTTGTGTTGTCCAAAACAGTAGCCATTAGCCACATGTGGCTATCAAATACTTGAAACATGGTGTGACTGAAGAGCTCAATTTATTTATTTATTTATTTTTGAGACAAGATCTCACGCTGTCACCTAAACTGGGGTACAGTGCTCAAGTGATCCTCCCACCTTAGCCTCCCAAAGTGCTGGGATTACAGGCATGAACTACCATAGACGGCTGGAACTCAATTTTTATTTATTTTATTTATTTTTTATTTTTGGCAGAGTCTCCCTATGTCACCCAGGCTAGAGTGCAGTGGTGGGATCTCAGCTCACTGCAACTTCCACCTCCCAGGTTCAAGCAATTCTCCTGCCTCAGCCTCCCAACTAGCTGGAGTTACATGCACCCACCACCACGTCCAGCTAATTTTTGTATTTTTAGTAGAGACAGGGTTTCACCATGTTGGCCAGGCTGGTCTTGAACTCTTGACCTCAGGTGATCCACACACCTCAGCCTCCCAAAGTGCTGGGATTACAGGTGTGAGCTACCATGTCTGGCATTAATTTTTAATTTTAACATTAACACCTCCCATATTGGATAGCTCAGGTTTAGATTTTCTTCTAAAGGCAATGAGGGACCAACAACAGCTTTTAATCATGTGGACAATACAATCAGGTTTCTTTTAAATTGTGAGAATCCAAAAAAAGAAAATACAGGGTAGAGAGGAAACTCTTGACAGATCAGATTGACTTAACTTAGGTCCCCTTGGCCAGAGCCTGTTCAGCACAAGTGTTTACTCAAAGGAATAGGAACAGGAAGATCCAGGCAGCATGTTATTCACCTGAGAGAAAACAAGAGGTCAAAACCTGAGAAGTTGAATTCTGCCATCAAGTCCCATTGAGTAGGACAGTGAGGGACCAAGGAAGGAAAGAAACCCAGTCAGCCAAATCATAAGATAGAAACAAGAGTGAGCAAAAGAGTGCACACTTGCACACATGCACACACACCCCCCCCATCAGTTTTACAGGTCATTGGCCATGTGTGCCAGTAATGTGTTGACCTGATTTGAAGAGCCAAAGTGTCTGGTGGCAGGAAGGCCAGCCAAGACCAGGACAAGATTCCAGGAGAGAATCTTGAACCAAACCTGTGGAAGTCAGGATGGAAGGGAGAGGTAAACATTATTGACTTCCTGTACTGTACAAGGCACGTGGCTTGTCAAGAATATAGATGAATGCTAGAAACTTGCTTACAGTACAGGTAGCTGGATAACAAACAGATGAAAGGTTAAGCAAAGATTAAAGTAATTATTTAATGCAACGGTGGAGAGATTACATAAGGCAGTACATAATTGATTCATTGTTCAAATGATTTTCTAGGCAATAACCACTGTGTTTTCAGAGGAGGATGCAAGCATTGCAGTCAAGCGCAGTCAGGGAAGGCTTCATGAAAGAGGTAAAATGGGCTGAGTCTAGAAAAATGAGGAGGAATTTGAACCAGATTAAATGTGTGAGAAAGTAACTCCTAGAATGCCTGGAGAGATAACACAAGAGAGGAAGTACAAGCAATGTTCAGAGGGCATGGGAGGCAATTTGGGTCAGCCAAGCCTGGCAAGCTAGGTTGCAGATAGATAATAGAGCACCTTGACGGCAAGCTCAGTTGTTCAGATTTTCTCCTTTTGCCTTGTGGCTTCCTCTCTGCTCATTAGAATCACTTAGGATGCCTTTCAAAATTATCAGTACTCAAACCACACCCCACACTAAATAAATAAAAAAATTGGGGTGTGAGGCTAGACATTGGGTTTTTTAAAAAGCTTCCCAAGTGGTTCTAATATACACCCAAGGTTGACAAAAGGGAAATAATATAACATTTTACTAATGCCAAATCAGGGCCGTGCATAGGATAGATTGAGTGGAGAGAAACTGAAGTTTGGCTATGTGTATTTATATATAATTTGTTTCCTTCCTGCAAGAAGACAGGAAGCAGTTTACTGTCTGACTTCACTTCCCATTTTGCAGTGGTAAGGTAGTATAGAAGGCAATTTCAGTTGTCTTCCCTCTAAGTCAGAGTAAAACGAAAGCACAAATTATGTTTCCAGTCTACTTTCCTTTTCATCACTATTTGTGTGTATAAAAATAATTTCCAACAATAACATTCTGTTTCAAAAGGAAAATGCTTTTAACCTACTTTATAAAAGTCAACATATTCCAGATCTTTTCTGCTCATCTTTGCTAGTCTCTGATATCCACATGCATAATTCTAAACTAACTATTAAAATGCATTTATCTTCTTGCAAGTAACTGTATAAAAGTGACAGTTGAACATTATAAACATAAACATTTTCCCTAAGACATTAGATTTCAGGAACTTTAAGAAAAATTTAGTTCAAATATCTTTCTCTTTATTTCTTTCTTTTTTCTTTCTTTCTTTTTTTTTTTTTTGTTTGTTTTGTTTTGTTTTGCTTTGTTTTTGAGACAGTGTCTCATTCTGTCACCCAGGTTGGAGTGCAGTGGCACCATCTCAGCTCACTGCAACCTCCACCTCCTGGGTTCAAGCGATTCTCGCGCCTCAGCCTCCTGACTTGCTGGGGCTACAGGCGTGTGCCACCGTGCCTGGTTGATTTTTGTATTTTTTTGGTAGAAACAGGGTTTCACCATGTTGGCCAGGCTGGTCTCGAACTCTTGGCCTCAAGTGATCTGCCCACTTTGGCCTCCCAAAGCGCTAGGATTATAGGCATGAGCCACCGTGCCCGACCTAGTTCAAATATTTTATATTTCTATTAAAGTCAGTTGGACAACAGCTGTTGTTAAAATAGTTAAAATAGATAACATGTTAAAATAGATAGCATGTTTATTTTAAATTAAAAAGAATTTTGTTTAAAAAAACATGAAAAATATATCAAAATGTTGCTTTTGTGGTATGTTAAACATACTTTAAGAAAAAAAAAATCAAAGAAATGCAATAAAAACAAAAAGAGTATGCCTGGGAGGTCATTCAAGGGATTGCTGTATCAGATTCCCTTTTTGAGGGAACTACGCCAGCCAGTGGACCCAGCTGAAGCAGCAACCTGAGGCATGATCTATAGCATACAACCCCCTTCATGAACTGTATAACCCAAGGGCAGCCAACCTCAAGAGGTAACCTGACATGAGCACCCACTCTCTTTCAAGAATTTGAACTGGAAATGGGAAGAGAAAATAACATGGCGGAAGCAGAAGCTAAAAAATCAGACAGCAAAAAGAAGCCCTGAGAAGCTATAAAAAGGGCAAGTTTTCAGTAAACTGAAGCCATTAGATAGCGTCAAGATGTATAAAGTGGATGGTGAAGTAATAGGTAACAAAGGAGCGGCAGAAGTAGAGGCAGTGGAATGAGTCACGGTAACAAAGATGGGGGTCAATGAAGTCCTGTTGTTGAAAGGACAGTGAGATAATCCATTTCCTGCAGCTGCACTGAATCGCTCCAGTTCCAGTGTTTGCATTCAACATCTGTGAGGTCCAACTGTAGCTGTTCCCAGAGTCCCCAAAATTCCCATCTCCATCACCTATTCTAAGTAAATCATTGTATCTTTCACCCCGTATAAACCAATATGTAGATTTCCAGAATCATGCATTCAGTGAAAGAAGGTGGACCAATTGCATTTTGTGAAGAGAATTTCATCCTTTAAGATTGGTTATAGGTTTTTCTAGGAATAACATCTCTCGAAAGAAGAAAACATTCTTCACATCTTAAAAAAGAAGACATAAATGAAAACTTTATAATGTTATATTTTAAGGGGAAAAAAGTCTCCTTTCTCTTGTCTTTTAATAGCTGCACCAACCTGGTTCATATTTATGAGCAAGTCGTATAGATAGGGGTGGAAAACATAATGACTAACTGCTACCCTCACATGATTGGAAATGAAAAATATCCACATTTATCTTCTAAGACATTTTATTAACCAATGTCTTCTAGAAGAATTACTGTCGGGAGAGAATTATTATGCAGCTTTTATACATCATGTTTTTGAAAAACATTTGATGACATGGGAAAAAGACATTTCTTTCATCACGTTAGATGAAACAGATGGTTACAAACTGCATAGTATATGACATGGTCACAGTCTGTCAAGTGTTCATGGCAGGAGGATATATCAGCAATATGTAAGCATGGAGAAATCATAAGTGAATGTTATCTTCTTCTTCATACATGTTTTCAAATTACCAAATGTTCTACAATAAATAAGTGTTGGTTTTATTTAAAAAAACAAACAGGCCAGGCGCAGTGGCTCACGCCTGTAATCCCAGCACTTTGGGAGGCCAAGACGGGCAGATCACGAGGTCAGGAGATCGAGACCATCCTGGCTAACACGGTGAAACCCCGTCTCTACTAAAAATACAAAAAAAAAAAAATTAGCCGGACGTGGTGGTGGGTGCCTATAGTCCCAGCTACACGGGAGGCTAAGGCAGGAGAATGGCCTGAACCCGGGCGGCACAGCTTGCAGTGAGCCGAGATCGCGCCACTGCACTCCAGCCTGGGCGACAGAGTGAGACTCCATCTCAAAACAAACAAACAAACAAAAACAGAAGTGCGGCCAGGCGTGGTGGCTCACGCCTGTAATCCCAGCACTTTGGGAGGCTAAGGTGGGCAGATCAAGAAGTCAGATCAAGACCATACTGGCCAACATGGTGAAACCCCATCTCTACTAAAGTACAAAAAGCTAGCTGGGCATGGTGGCAGGCATCTGTAGTCCCAGCTACTCAGGAGGCTGAGGCAGGAGAATTGCTTGAACCTGGGAGGCAGAGGTTGCAGTGAGCCAAGATCGTGCCACTGCACTCCAGCCTGGCGACAGAGTAAGACTCCGTCTCAAAAAAAAAAACAAAAAAAAAAAAAAAAAAAAAAAAACAGAAGTACACATTATTTCTTCAGATGAAGAGACAGCAGACTGTACCTTGCTTATTGTTAATTCTGCCTAAGTGAACCTCAGTTAAACATTTTTCCTTTCACTTTTAGCTAATGCATTATTCAAAATTCTTTAAAATGTTCTCATAAATTCCACAGAGAAGCTCTGGTTATTGCTGACAAGCAAAAGACCTTGCTAATGAGTATTTAATATAGAAGCATGAACTTGTATACAGATTTTCTCTGACAAATGGTGGCCAAGACAACAGAAAATAACACGGGGAAAATACATAGGTAAATGTGATAAACTGACTCCCTCAGAAGTTGAACTTTTTTTGTCATCTTTGGACCCCCTGCAATAGTATAAGTTTGGCCAGTGGAGGAGCTTCAAAAAAACAGGTTAAAGGAGGACATGAAAAGATGGTCATTTTCCTCCTCCATCTTAACATTGGTTGAGTTTGAATCTTTTTCAGGTTGGCACACCTGTCCACAGGCATACAGGCCAAGGACTGGAAAATGTGACTTCTCCCCTTTCTGACCACTGGCTGCATTCATTAGATGCAATGAATTTCCGTTGTATTCAGTTTAACACTTCATTGTGTATCACCTTTTATCTTTCCAAAATCATTTCCCATGTGTTAACCTCTCACCCAGAGAGCAGAGGCAGCAATCAAGGCACACACTTCCTTGGTTTCTTTGCTAAGCGGTTCCCACAAAGCAATTCAACAAGCACTGGATGAAGGGAGGGTGAGTTTGGGAACTCGGCCCAGCTGCAAGAAGAGGGATGAAATGCCAGAAAGAGGCATACCCCCAAAGAGTTTTGCCAGCTGACTCTCGCTGGTTTGTAACTCTGTGCTAAGGGAGTCCAATATATGAGTAATACTTCCATTTTTTCAATTTTGTTCTCATCTACTTAGTCATCAGCACCACACCCTGATACTTATGCCAAAAAAAAAAAAAAAAAAAAAAATTCAGCAAGAGAGTACATCACCAATGTTCAATAAGAACAAGCGTGGCTTCCATTTCCTCTACCACCACGTGGAAGTGACCCATTCCATCATCAAAACTCCCGTTATGCTAGCAGAGGCAAAGCACACATTTTCTCATCTTCTCTGCTTACCTGAAGCAAGTCCTCAGCATAGACGTGGCCAGGGCCAGCTACCCTGTGTCACTGAAAGGGCATTATCCAAAAAACGTCTACCCCTGTGGGTTGGACCATGATACTAACCTTTAAAGTCACTCTTGAGGGTGTTTTTCGAAGTTGAATTACACCAGGAGGAGAAGCCACATTAGTCATCAACAACTTAGCTAAGATTAATTGGTTAGGTCCCTAAGAAAGTGTGGGGCTTTAGGGAAAAAAAATGGGGAGGGCAGTGGGAGGGAATGTAGATATCTGAGCCTGGAACAGTATCCAGGGAGGACTCAAGCTCTGGGGACCATGAACAGTAAGACACAACCAGGCCTGAGAAGAATCAAAGCAACCATTGAAGGAAATAAGATGAATCTAAAGGGTCAAAGAGGGCAGGCTATGTTGACCTGAATCAGTCCTACAAGCTCTGCAACTGGAACTTTTGTTAAAAAAAAAAAAAAAAGTATAATATACATATAGGAAAGTAGAGACAACAAAAATATGATTCGTTCAGTGGATTTTTACAGGCAAACACTGCAAACCACATCAAGAAAAATAATATTGATGCAATCCAGAAGTTCCCTTGGACCCACTGCCAATCATCACCCTGTCTCTTATTCTCAAAGACAACATCAGTTCTGACTCATGATGCTTTAGTTTATCTATGCCTGCTAAATTTCATGTAAGTGGAATCATATGGGATATATGCTTGTGTGTCTGTTTTTTTTCTATCAATATTGTGTTTTGTGGAGTCCAACTATATTTCTTATTGGAATTGTAGTTTGTTCATTTTCATTACTGTAAGGTATTCTACTGTATGAATATGCCATGATTTGTTTGACAGTCCTACAGCTGATGGGTATTTGGGTTGTTTTCAGTTGAGACTATTATGAAGAATGCCATTTGGAGTATTCTTGTACATGCCTCTTGGTGCACATCTACATACTCTTCTGTGATATATATCCAGGAGGGGTATTGTTGGGAAGAAGGTAGGCATATGCTCTCCTTTATATAATACTGCCAAATGACTTTCCAAAGAAATTGTATCACTTACACACCCACCAATGGAATATGAGAGTTCCAGTTGCTCCACATCCTTGCCAATATTTGTATTATCAGTCTTTTAAATTCTAGCTATTCTGGTGTGTGTGTAGTGCTATCTCATTGTGGCTTTAATTTGCATTTCCCTGATGACTCACACAGACTTTTTTGTGCTCTGCAATTTTAAAGCAACTCTGCATGTCTGTTTCATTGTAAATCGTTCCTCAGCTGTATTGAGATTTTAAATCAACAACCATTTATTAAGTCCCTACTGTGAGTCAGAGTCTACATACATTAGATGCCTCCATGTGCTTGGTCTGAAGGTGGTGGTGAGAGAGTTTTTTTCTGGACTAAGTGGTTTCTGGTCAGTCCTGCTGGTTTCGCTCTAGGATATATTATCACTGACATTGTGGAGAGAGCATTTCTGGGAAAAGAATGTCTCAGCAGGACTGGGGACAGAGGGCAGGAATGGGGTTGAGTGTAGAGAATGAAAACCAGCTAGATTTTCAAGTTTTCTGGCTTAAGAATAGTTGATGACAGTTTCTACAACTACATAATTTAACTTATCAGCCATAAAATAGGATAATGTTTAATACTGCTACAGATAACACTAGTTCTTATAAACAAGGGAAAGTGAACCATAACAGTTGTTTGATGATACCATGATATAAAAATCTTCCAGAAAGATCTTTCTCTGAATAACTCATAGAAAAAACAGGTTCTCTGAAAATGTGGATGAACCTCTGGTAACATGACGATTATTGAGGGACAAAGATCGGTTTACTTAACCTCAAATCCCATCTGTCAGAGTTTTGTCCAAAGATGGCAACAGTGGCCAATGGGAAGCTCCTTCTGTTTTAGAAAAAGAGGCCCTGAATTGCCTTCCTGTGCATTTTTTTTTCACACTTTAAGTTCTAGGGTACATGTGAACAGCGTGCAGGTTACATATGTATACATGTACCATGTTGGTGTGCTGCACCCATTAACTCATCATTTACATTAGGTATATCTCCTAATGCCATCCCTCCCCTCCCCCTCCCCATAATAGGACCCGGAGTGTGATGTTCCACTTCCTGTGTCCAAGTGATCTCATTGTTCAATTCCCACCTATGAGTGAGAACATGCAGTATTTAGTTTTCTGTTCTTGCGATAGTTTGCTGAGAATGATGGTTTCCAGCTGCATCCATGTCCCTACAAAAGACACAAAGTCATCCTTTTTTATGGCTGCATAGTATTCCATGGTGTATATGTGCCACGTTTTCTTAATCCAGTCTGTCACTGATGGACATTTGGGTTGATTCCAAGTCTTTGCTATTGTGAATAGTGCTGCAATAAACATACATGTGCATGTGTCTTTATAGCAGCATGACTTATGATCCTTTGGGTATATCCCCAGTAATGGGATGGCTGGGTCAAATGGTATTTTTAGTTCTAGATCCTTGAGGAATTGCCACACTGTTTTCCACAATGGTTGAACTAGTTTACAGTCCCACCAACAGTGTAAAAGTGTTCCTATTTCTCCACGTCCTCTCCAGCACCTGTTGTTTCCTGATTTTTTAATGATTGCCATTCTAACTGATGTGAGATGGTATCTCATTGTGGTTTTGATTTGCATTTCTCTGATGGTGAGTGATGATGAGCATTTTTTCATGTGTCTGTTGGCTGTATGAATGTCTTCTTTAGAGAAGTGTCTGTTCATATGCTTTGACTACTTTTTGATGGGATTTTTTTTTTCTTGTAAATTTGACTGAGTTCTTTCTAGGTAATGGATATTAGTCCTTTGTCAGATGAGTAGATTGCAAAAATTGTCTCCCATTCTGTAGGTTGCCTGTTCACTCTGCTGGTAGTTTCTTTTGCTGTGCAGAAGCTCTTTAGTTTAATTAGATCCCATTTGTTAATTTTGGCTTTTGTTGCCGTTGCTTCTGGTGTTTTAGACATGAAGTCCTTGCCCATGCCTATGTCCTGAATGGTATTACCTAGGTTTTCTTCTAGGGTTTTTATGGTTTTAAGTCTAACATTGAAGTCTCTAATCCATCTTGAATTAATTTTCATATAAGGAGTAAGGAAAGGATCCAGTTTCAGCTTTCAACTTATGGCTAGCCAATTTTCCCAGCACCATTTATTAAATAGGGAATCCTTTCCCCATTTCTTGTTTTTCTGAGGTTTGTCAAAGATAAGATGGCTGTAGATGTGTGGTATTATTTCTGAGGGCTCTGATCTGTTCCATTGGTCTGTATCTCTGTTTTGGTACCAGTACCATGCTGTTTTGGTTACTGTAGCCTTGTAGTATAGTTTGAAGTCAGGTAGTGTGATGCCTCCAGCTTTGTTCTTTTGGCTTAGGATTGTCTTGGCAATGCGGGATCTTTTTTGGTTCCATATGAACTTTAAAGCAGTTTTTTCCAATTCTGTGAAGAAAGTCATTGGCAGCTTAATGGGGATGGCATTGAATCTATAAATTACCTTGGGCAGTATGGCCATTTCCACAATATTGATTCTTCCTATCCATGAGCATGGTATGTTCTTCCATTTGTTTGTGTCCTCTTTTATCTCACTGAGCCATGGTTTGTAGTTCTCCTTGAAGAGATCCTTTACATCCCTTGTAAGTGGATTCCTAGGTATTTTATTCTCTTTGAAGCTATTGTGAATGGGAGTTCATTCATGATTTGGCTCTCTGTTTGTCTGTTACTGGTGTATAAGAATGCTTGTGATTTTTGCACATTGATTTTGTATCCTGAGACTTTGCTGAAGTTGCTTATCAGCTTAAGGAGATTTTGGGCTGAGACAATGGGGTTTTCTAAATATACAATCATGTCATCTGCAAACAGGGACAATTTGACTTCCTCTTTTCCTAATTAAATACCGTTTCTTACTTTCTCTTGCCTGATTGCCCTAGCCAGAACTTCCAACAGTATGTTGAATAGGTGTAGTGAGAGAGGGCATCCCAGTCTTGTGCCAGTCTTCAAAGGGAATGCTTCCAGTTTTTGCCCATTCAGTATGATATTGGCTGTGGCTTTGTCATAAATAGCTCTTATTATTTTGAGATATGTTCCATCAATACCGAATTTATTGAGAGTTTTTAGCATGAAGGGCTGTTGAATTTTGTCAAAGGCCTTTTCTGCATCTATTGAGATAATCACATGGTTTTTGTCTTTGGTTCTGTTTATATGCTGGATTACATTTATTGATTTGTGTATGTTGAACCAGCCTTGCATCCCAGGGATGAAGCCCACTTGATCATGGTGGATAAGTTTTTTAATGTGCTGCTGGATTCGGTTTGCCAGTATTTTATTGAGGATTTTTGCATCGATGTTCATCAGGGATATTGGTCTAAAATTCTCTTTTTTTTGTTGTATCTCTGTCAGGCTTTGGTATCAGGATGATGTTGGCCTCATAAAATGAGTTAGGGAGGATTCCCTCTTTTTCTATTGATTGGAATAGTTTCAAAAGGAATGGTACCAACTCCTCCTTGTACCTCTGGTAGAATGGTCCTGGACTTTTTTTCTTTGATAGGCTATTAATTATTGCCTCAATTTCAGAGCCTGCTCTTGGTCTATTCAGGGATTCAACTTCTTCCTGGTTTAGTCTTGGGAGAGTGTAAGTGTCCAGGAAATTATCCATTTCTTCTAGGTTTTCTAGTTTATTTGTGTAGAGGTGTTTATAGTATTCTCTGATGGTAGTTTGTATTTCTGTGGGGTTGGTGGTGATATCCCCTTTATCATTTTTTTATTGCATCTATTTGATTCTTCTCTCTTTTCTTCTTTATTAGTCTTGCTAGCAGTCTATCAATTTTATTGATGTTTTCAAAAAATGAGCTCCTAGATTCATTGATTTTTTGGAGGGTTTTTTGTGTCTCTATCTCCTTCAGTTCTGCTCTGATCTTAGTTATTTCTTGCCTTCTGCTAGCTTTTGAATGTGTTTGCTCTTGCTTCTCTAGTTCTTTTAATTGTGATGTTAAGGTGTCCATTTTAGATCTTTCCTGCTTTCTCTTGTGGGCATTTAGTGCTATAAATCTCCCTCTACACACTGCTTTAAATGTGTCCCAGAGATTCTGGTATGTTGTATCTTTGTTCTCATTGGTTTCAAAGATCATCTTTATTTCTGCCTTTATTTTGTTATGTACCCAGTAGTCATTCAGGAGCAAGTTGTTCAGTTTCCATGTAGTTGAGTGGTTTTGATTGAGTTTCTTAGTCCTGAGTTCTAGTTTGATTGCACTGTGGTCTGAGAGACAGTTTGTTATAATTTCTGTTCTTTTACATTTGCTGAGGAGTGCTTTACTTCCAACTATGTGGTCAATTTTGGAATAAGTGTGATGTGGTGCTGAGAAGAATGTATATTCTGTTGATTTGGGGTGGAGAGTTCTGTAGATATCTATTAGGTCCACTTGCTGCAGAGTTGAGTTCAATTCCTGGATATCCTTGTTAACTTTCTGCCTCGTTGATCTGTCTAATGTCGACAGTGGGGTGTTAAAGTCTCCCATTATTATTGTATGGGAGTCTAAGTCTCTTTGTAAGTCTCTAAGGACTTGCTTAATGAATCTGGGTGCTCCTGTATTGGGTGCATATATATTTAGGATAGTTAGCTCTTCCTGATGAATTGATCCTTTTACCATTATGTAATGACCTTCTTTGTCTCTTTTGATCTTTGATGGTTTAAAGTCTGTTTTATCAGAGACTAGGATTGCAACCGCTGCTTTTTTTTGTTTTCCATTTGCTTGGTAGATCTTCCTCCATCCCTTTATTTTGAGCCTATGTGTGTCTCTGCATGTAAGATGGGTCTTGTGAATACAGCAAACTGATGGGTCTTGACTCTTTATCCAATTTGCCAGTCTGTGTCTTTTAATTGGACCATTTAGTCCATTTACATTTAAGGTTAATATTGTTATGTGTGAACTTGATCCTGTCATTATGATCTTAGCTGGTTATTTTGCTCACTAGTTGATGTAGTTTCTTCCTAGCATCGATGGACTTTACATTTTGACATGTTTTTGCAATGACTGGTACCTGTTGTTCCTTTCCATGTTTAGTGCTTCCTTCAGGATCTCTTGTAGGGCAGGCCTGGTGGTGACAAAATCTCTAAGCATTTGCTTGTCTGTAAAGGATTTTATTTCTCCTTCACTTATGAAACTTAGTTTGGCTGGATATGAAATTCTGGGTTGAAAATTCTTTTCTTTAAGAATGTTGAATATTGGCCCCCACTCTCTTCTGGCTTATAGAGTTTCTGCTCAGAGATCTGCTGTTAGTCTGATGGGCTTCCCTTTGTGGGTAACCCAATCTTTCTCTCTGACTGCCCTTAACATTTTTTCCTTCATTTCAACTTTGGTGAATCTGACAATTAATGTCTTGGAGTTGTTCTTCTCAAGGAGTATCTTTGTGGCGTTCTCTGTATTTCCTGAATTTGAATGTTGGCCTGCCTTACTAGGTTGGGGAAGTTCTCCTGGATGGTATCCTGCACTGTTTTCCAACTTGGTTCCATTTTCCCCGTCACTTTCAGGCACACCAATCAGACGTAGATTTGGTCTTTTCACATAATCCCATATATCTTGGAGGCTTTGTTCATTTCTTTTTCCTCTTTTTTCTCTACACTTCTCTTCTGGCTTCATTTCATTCTTTTTATCTTCAATCGCTAATACTCTTTCTTCCAGTTGATTGAGTCGGTTACTGAAGCTTGTGCATTTGTCACGTAGTTCTTGTGTTATGATTTTCATCTCTATCAGTTCTTTTAAGGTCTTCTCTGCATTGATTATTCTAGTTATCCATTCATCCATTCTTTTTTCAAGATTTTTAGTTTCTTTGCGCTGGTTACGTAGTCCCTCCTTTAGCTCTGAGAAGTTGATCGACTGAAGCCTTCTTCTCTCAACTCGTCAAAGTCATTCTCCGTCCAGCTTTGTTCCATTGCTGGCAATGAGCTGCATTCCTTTGGAGGGGGAGATGCGCTCTGATTTTTTTAATTTCCAGCTTTTCTGCACTGCTTTTTCCCCATCTTTGTGGTTTTGTCTGCCTTTGGTCTTTGATGATGTTGACGTACTGATGGGGTTTTGGTGTGGGTGTCCTTTCTATTTGTTAGTTTTCCTTCTAACAGTCAGGACCCTCAGCTGTAGGTCTGTTGGAGTTTGCTTGAGGTCCACTCCAGACCCTGTTTGCCTGGGTATCAGCAACAGAGGCTGCAGAAGGTAGAATATTGCTGAACAGCAAGTGTTGCTGTGTGATTCTTGCTCTGGAAGCTTCGTCTCAGGGGTGTACCCCACCATGTGAGGTGTGAGGTGTCGGTCTGCACCTAGTGGGGGATGTCTCCCAGTTAGGCTACTCAGGGGTCAAGGACCCACTTGAGCAGGCAGTCTGTCCGTTCTCAGATCTCAACCTCCGTGCTGGAAGATCCACTGCTCTCTTCAAAGCTGTCAGACAGGGGCATTTACCTCTGCCGAGGTTTCTACTGCTTTTTATTTAGCTATGCCCTGTCCCCAGAGGAGAAGTCTACAGAGGCAGGTCGGCCTCCTTGAGCCGTGGTGGGCTCCCCTTCCTGTGCATCTTAACCAAGAGGGGATGCTAGGTGGGTGTTCCCTTGCTTCCTGCATTACAGGCTGACTGAAGTATATAAACATTCCATCACAGAGTTTATTTATTACATTGAGATATTGTAAATGTGGAGAGAGTAGCCAAGAATGAGAAAATGGGGAAAGTTCTTGGGAAGGGTAACACATTACACACTAAGTAGCCACCCTGAACAGTTAGACACCAGATCCTTTCCAGAAATCTCACTGAAAGGGAAACCCTAGAGGATAGTTAAGCCTCAACTGAGCAGAGGGCCAAGGACAGTCTGAAATGTGGGGCCACATTCAATGAAGCCTCATTCAAAGAGGAAAGAGAGTGGCTCCAGGCTAAACCAGGGCCTAGAGATGGAAGGGGACAAAGGGACCTTGGAAGAAGGTGTGGGTATGAGGTCACCTAAAAGAAAGGTCAATAAATTCTCAGTTTCCCCAAGGCTGGCCCTGAAGCATGGAAACCTTAAGTGCCCTACATTCCTCAGGTGGCCCAAGCCACCACTAACCCTAATAGAACCTAATTTTGGCCACCTCCATCACCTATTGAGATTGCCACACAGAATACCTGTGGCATAGTTGGATGGATCAAGTTGACCTCTCTCAGTGAGCCAGTTCTTCAGATTCATCCAGCTCAGTCAAAGAGATATAGCCAGGCTTTAATATAAGCTTATTTTTATTCCTGTGCAATTTGCGCATTGTGTTTGCAGAAACTGAGAATGTCTTCCTTATTCAGATTAATAGCCTAGTGTTGGCAGCATATGTGTACCTGCAGAGGAAATCTTCATCCCTCCTTTTCCTTGCCTAGGAGATACCAGAGATCTGAGCAAGTGGAATTTCAAGGCTGAAGTAAGATAATGAGGAGACTCAGAGAGATTATAAAAGATGCAGAGTGGGAGAATGGAAAGAGCCTTGAACCAGAAGCCAGGCTTGAGCTGAAAGCTCACATAGCTCTTGTAAGATGTGTGTTCTCAGTTTTCTTATCTGTAAAATGAAGGGATTGGACTCTGATCTGAAAGCAAAATGTTCTGTTCATTGAGCACAGGGGGCTTGTTCAAAGTTGTTACCCGGTTGTTACCCACTGTGCAAAGGAGGCCTGGTTATTCTTCGTTTCCTCCTGAGATCCTCACTTGCTCTGGTCCCTGAGATTCTCTCCTCCTCACTCTGTTGCTCTGCATCTCCTGCTTCATAGCTAAATATCTATTATAGATATCCCAAATGTGACTAGAAATGTCTGTGAGGTCTGAAAACTAGATATGTCAAAGATGTGAAAGGTTGGCAGGAAGGTGATGAGTTTGTAGTAGTGGAGAATAAAACCCTGAGATTTCAGAGCATGAAAGTGCTCTGGAAGGAGCTCTGGAAGGAGAAATGACAAAGTTTTAAAAGCAAAAATAGCTTGGATGAGCCCTTTCCTGAAGTATGTACCATGAAGCCCTAACACTGTAAGCCCTTCCCATGGGGTTCGGTGGGTGCAGAGGTTATGGTCAAATAAGTTTGGGAAATAGTGCAAAATGTGCCTCCTTCTTGGAGTGCCCCAAAGCTTATTAAAGGCACTGAGAACTTCTGTAGCAAGAATCCTGTTTAATGGTTAAACTCCCATGTTTCTTCCTCAAAATTTTAGCCAGACAACTTTTAAAATAACATCTATTATCATTATCTTGTTGCAATTACAATGAATACCCATTGAGAAACACAGTATATCATGCTGGGAGCAGAAACTCAGGAAATAAAAAGGAGGGAAACATGATTCCTATCTTCTTCATCTCCTACATCCTGGGCAATATGATTCTTGCCCTGGAATCCAAAATTAGACTGCTCTTCTCTGTCACCCTGATGAACATTCTAGCAGAAAATGTTCTATAGAACATTCTGACAAATCAGACTGGCAAATGTTAGGTGTTCCAAAAATGTATGGTGAGTGAATTAATGATTGAATGAAACAAAAGTCACCGTGAAGCACTTAGCACAATATCTGAAGCAGAGCAAAGTAGCAACAAATGCTGTTACTACTACTCACCCTGTTCTTTGGTGTAGGGGAAACAGAAAAGCTCAAACTTTGTTATTGATCCCGTTCCAAATGACTTAAAGATGTAGATAAGCTCTGTCCTCAGGTAATATATATTTTCTGAAAGAGAACCAAATACTTATGCCACAATAAAATGACCTTTACACAGAGAAGCCTTAAATGGAATTGTATCAGAATCGTAGACAAAAATGTTGTCTGCTTACAGTCATAAACAATGAATCTCATGTTTCTCTGAAAAAGAAATGGACTGGGTAAATATATATATATTCCAGTTCTGTGATGTTAGGAGGAGGACCTAGTATGTTATTTGAGCTTTTTTTTTTTCTTTTTAATATCCTTACCATAGTTGCAGCTATTTACAGTAACAATATAATAACATAAAGGAGTTGGATTAACTTATTTACTCCTACCTAGATTTATAAAACAGAATAGAGGCTCTAACAAGCTGGCAATATTTAAGATTATGTGGATCAACTGACATAAAATGTATTTATCTTGTCTAAGAATTTCAAGTGTTTCCTAATTTAGTAATATTCTGAAGTATGTTTCTCACTGACAACTACTAACTAATCACAGTGAGTCTTTGAAAAGACAATTGTTTTTCCTGCCCACAGTATATCAAGAAAACATTAAGAATAGGGCTGTGCTTTTATTGAGCACTTTCTGTGATGTAAAGCACAGAAACAGATTTGTATTTAAGTGTGTATTATCTCATTAATGAAAGATACAGTTGCCAGCTATTTGGATAAAAAAAGCTGGCATTAAGTTAAAATACTTCTTATTTTCAAATACACATTTTCATTTTATTGTCTTAGGAATTTACCTGACTTTAGGTAGTTAAGTGTGGCCAAAATAACAGAAGTTCTGATTTGATCTAGCTTAAACTAGGACATTTGCACAACCTCTCATACCAGAAGGTACAGAGGAAGATCAAGCCTCCAGGTTAGCTGATTCACTGGCTCAATGATGTCATCAAACGCTTGGGCTCTATCCATCTCTCTGCTCTTCCATCTACAGTGCTGGCTTTTTACGGAAGCTAGTTCTCTCCTCATGGTGATAAGATGGCCAATTGCAAGGACTGGAGCAACATTGTTCAGTACTCATCTACAACAGGAGAGAGGAAATCCTCCCACCGAGGAACACGAATCTTTGCCTTTAGTCTGATTGGGCCAACTTACTACACGTGCCTGTCCCTAGAACAGGGAGTTGCCACTGATGGTCCTAAACCCGTGATTCTCAAAACATCATCCTCAGAGTAGCAGTTTAAGCTGCTGGGAACCTGGAGATCTGATAGAAATGAACATCTATGGAATTAGAAATGCTGAGGGTGGGATCCAGCAATCTGAGTTTTAACAAGTCCTCCTTATATTGTATAGTCTGAGGACTACTGTTTTAGACTAAACAGAATTTACTTCTAGAGATGGAGAAGGAGTGGATACCTAGAGAAAACTGAGGTTCTGTTAGAAAGGAAGAAAAGGAAGTTATGTTTATTGAGCTCATAACAGTGTTCACATCCTGGATTTTTCAAGAATAGTATTGGTTTCAAATATTCTGTTTCATGTGGTTTGCAAAACACGGCCATTAAGTTGACTATCTCGGCTGGGCATGGTGGCTCACGCCTGTAATTCCAATACTTTGGGAGGCTGAGGCAGGCAGATCATCCGAGGTCAGGAGTTCGAGACCAGCCTGATCAACATGGAGAAACCCCGTCTCTACTAAAAATACAAAATTAGCTGGGCGTGGTGGCTTATGCCTGTAATCCCAGCTACTCAGGAAGGCTGAGGCAGGAGGCAGGAGAATCGCTTGAACCTGGGAGGCGGAGATTGCTGTGAGCCAAGATCATGCCACTGCACTCCAGCCTGGGCAACAAGAGCGAAACTCGGTCTCAAAAAAAAAAAAAAAAAAAAAAAAGGAAGAAAAAAGATGACTATCTCAAAAACTCTTAAAATCCTCTTGTGAAGCACGTATCTTAGAAAGATAACAAGAATATGCCAGGACACAAAAGGGCTGAATTCCAATTCTAGTTATGTCAGTGGTTCATCCTGTGTCTTTGAGAAATTCACTTAGACTCTCTGGACCTCAGTTTTTATTTCTTAAGAGTGTTGGAACAGTGTTTAAATTTCTAAAAATGAAAACAATTATAGCCAGCATTTATCATGCACTTACTATGTGCCATGCTCTGCTGAAGATTTTTTTTTTCTTGTCTTCTTTGTGATGGTATCTGCCAAAGATTTTGTTTATCGCTCTGTCATTTAATACTTAGAATAGTTCCTGTGAAGGATATAACTTGCCAAAACTTAGTGGACTGCTGAGTGAAGAATCTGGGATTCAGGTCTGTCTGACCCTCAAGTCCGTTTACTCACTACACTATACTGCAGCCCTCTCCCCAACCCCCATCAAACTCTGATTCTGTCATTCATTTGTTTTCATGTGGTTTAGTTAATTATGCTTTTTAGAAAAAAAGCAGTTTGGTGAAATTAAAGAATGTGAACTTTGAATTCAGGCTATAATTTGAATCTTGGCATCACTATTCCTCTGACCTTTGACTCTGGGTTAAGTTAGCTTCTCTGAAACTTTAATTTGTAATCCATAGAATAACATTTTTTACCTGGCATTATAGGAGGATTAAAGGAGCTAATACATATAAAAATAACTTACATAGTGTGTGTACCACAATAGGTATTCAATAAATGTTCATTTCTTCCCCTGCCTATTCCCCTGTGGAAAATGTTATTTGATGCACAAGAGGGAAGTATTTTGGAACATTTATTTATTTCTCAAAATAAATACTTGCATTTATAAATGACTTTGTTAAGTACCACTAGGAATGGAAAAATTCTGCCTGAATCTTCTTGGCTAAAGCTTATCTAGACCTAAGAATACAGACAGATGACCTTGTCCAGGACAAGAACACTCTAGTACCTTCCATCAGCCTCCCCATAGCCACTCTCTCCCAACCATCATTTCTTAGAGACTTTTTCAAGTGGGACACACATGGTCCACATTTGAATCTGGAACACCATTTTCAAATTTCAGAAGTGCCCATCTTAACCTGTGTTACTCTCAAAATGAAACCATCTGTATGGGGTAAGGAGTCTGCTCTTCACTTTCACAGACCATGCTCCCGTGATGGAGGGGTACCAGCACCTACAGACAGAGTTTCAGGAAAGCTATTAGGTCCATAACAAAAAAGGCCATGGTTCCCAAGGAAAGAATGCTCCATTCAAAGCAGTTGCATCAAGGAGGAAAGAATTTTGCCCTATGAACTCAGAAGGGTGTGTGTTCTAAATATTGCATGTTTCACATCCATGAGTTTTTATGGACTTTTTAGGACAATTTATTTTATGGTTCTATCATCATACCATTTCTAATGCTGAAAAGCAGGAAAATTAGGAAACATCCATTTCAAATGCATGAAAAGTAAGAAGCTCCAGCCGGGTGTGGTGGCTCACACCTGTAATCCTAGGACTTTGGGAGGCTGACGCAGGAGGATCACGAGGTCAGGAGTTCGATACCAGCCTGGCCAACATGGTGAAACCCCGTCTCTCCTAAAAATACAAAAAATATTAGCCAGGCATGGTGGTGGGTGCCTTTAATCCCAGCTACTTGGGAGGCAGAGACAGGAGAGTTGCTTGAACCTGGGAGACAGAGGTTGCAGAGACTGCGCCATTGCACTCCAACCTGGGCAACAGAGTGAGACTCCATCTCAAAAAAAAAAAAAAGAAAGAAAAGAAAAGAAAAGTAAGAAGCTCTATTTTTTTATTTTAATGTTATAAAATTACTCTTATATTTATATTACTCTTATATCTTATATATAATATAATGTAATATAATATAATATAATATAAAAAATACATAGCTTTTTTTTTTTCTTTGAGATGGAGTCTTGCTCTTGTTGCTCAGGCTGGAGTGCAGTGGCATGATCTCAGCTCACTGCAACCTCCATATCCCGGGTTCAAGTGATTCTCCTGCCTCAGCCTCCTGAGTAGCTGTGATTACAGGCACCTACCACCAAACCTGGCTAATTTTTGTACTTTTAGTAGAGACAGGGTTTCGCCATGTTGGCCAGGCTGGTCTCGAACTCCTGACCTCAGGTGATCCACCCACTTCGGCCTCCCAAAGTGCTGGGATTACAGGCGTGAGCCACCGCTCCCGGCCCTAATATACATTTTAATATTATAGTTGGTTGTGGGCTATTAAATTTTGTCATCTTGAAGAATAACAGACACTTTGGATTAAATTTACAATAAGTGGTTTCTGAAGTTATTTAATGCTTATTCTTTCTTGCAGCATCATTCAAGCAGAGTGGACATTTATGGCCTTGTGTTTTCCAATACCACGACCAATACCCTCTTATAGTCACATTTTGGAGCAAGTACTTAACATCAGATAATTTACCCGAAGGATAACCCTTTAAAATGTTCTTTGTTGTAACTAAGAGCCACTAATAGATCATGAAGATGAATGTATGTCATTATTTCTCTGATTAATATAGACATAATTGTAAAAGTTTGTTTTATGATCTCCGTTTCTCTGACACAACACCAGGAAGGCTAATGGCCTTCTTATGTGTCTTCTTATGTTCAAAGAAGAACATAAAATTGAGAAGATATCCCAAGATGCCATTATTTGTAGACATTCTTAATAATTCAACTCTATAATTATGCTACTTCCCTACAATTTTTGTATGTTTATTTTATGTCTATATGTGTATTTATATAATATATAATTATTCTATTGCTACTGTATTGATATATGTTTTCAATTACTAGCAACCAGAGCTGGTTTAATAACCAATGATCTTGAGACTATGGGATGAAACGTAGGCACTAGGATTTTTTTAACACTCCCTAGGTGATTACAATGTGCATCCAGGGTTGAGAATCACTCATCCAAAGGTTCTACCAACACTTGAACACATATATTTTTAACTTCACTGGGAATAACTATTACTAGTAATACAGTATTTTTTTTTTTTTTTTTTTTTTTTTTGAGACGGAGTCTCGCTCTGTAGCCCAGGCTGGAGTGCAGTGGCCGCATCTCAGCTCACTGCAAGCTCCGCCTCCCGGGTTCACGCCATTCTCCGGCCTCAGCCTCCCGAGTAGCTGGGACTACAGGCGCCCGCCACCTCGCCCGGCTAGTTTTTTGTATTTCTTAGTAGAGACGGGGTTTCACCGTGTTATCCAGGATGGTCTCGATCTCCTGACCTTGTGATCCACCCGTCTCGGCCTCCCAAAGTGCTGGGATTACAGGCTTGAGCCACCGCGCCCGGCCACTAGTAATACAGTATTATAGTACACACAAAGCCTTGCTGTTTGCTGCCCACCTGCTCCCTCTCCCCATGATTCCTCTTTAACTTCCCCTTGAGCAGAATATCCAAGATAGTGGTTTGCTGGTGTGTGTGTGTGTGTGTGTGTGTGTGTGTGTGTGTGTGTGTGTGTGTGTGTGTTTAGTAGCAAAGCTTTTTGTTCTTTTTCCAAATGAAATTTCCTTCAGAATAACAAAAGACACTGAACAAAGCCAACCCGACAGATCTAAAGTGGAGTGAAGAGGGCCTCAAGACCCTCTGCTCTCCTATTCCTTCTCCATCATCATTGGAACCCCAGGCTTCCCAAAGCACTATTTTATTTTATTTTATTTTATTTTATTATTTTATTTTATTTTATTATTTTATTTTATTTTATTGAGACAGAGTCTCTCTCTGTCGCCCAGGCTGGAGTCAGTGGTGTGATCTTGGCTCACTGCAACCCCCATCTCCCGAACTCAAGTGATTCTCCTGCCTCAGTCTCCCAAGTAGCTGGAATTACAGGCGTGTACCACCAAGCCTGGCTTATTTTTGTAATTTTTTAGTAGAGATGGGGTTTTGCCATGTTGCCCAGGCTGGTCTCAAACTCCTGACCTCAAGTGATCCACCTGCCTCAACCTCCCAAAATGCTGGGATTACAGGCATGAGCCACGACACCCCGCCCCAAAGTACCATTTTGAATCTGCCTCTCAGACACTAGAGAATGTCATTGTCTCACTGATTGGCTGCCAAGAGACGTCACATTTCAAACGTGATGGAAAGGCCCCCAGAACATGCTGAATTCATGCAACACTCAACTCCACCCAGGAAGTCCTGGATCTACCTCCGCTTGCCCATGGCTATGCTGTGCAACACCAGTAACTGTGGAAATTTAGAAGAAGGCTCTCCTCCAACTCCCAGAATGGCTAATTCTAAGCAGAGCCTTTTTTTTTTTTTTTTTTTTGTGATGGAGTTTCCCTCCTGTTGCCCAGGCTGGAGTACGATGGCGCAATCTCACTCACCGCAACCTCTGCCTCTTGGGTTCAAGTGATCCTCCTGCCTCAGTCTCCCATGTAGCTGGGATTATAGGTATGCACCAGCACAACTGGCTAATTTTGTAGGTTTTTAAAGTAGAGACGAGGTTTCTCCATGTTGGTCAGGCTGGTCTTGAACTCCCGACCTCAGGCAATCTGCCCGCCTCAGCCTCCCAAAGTGCTGGGATTACAGGCATGAGCCACCTGTAAGCCACCGCGCCCACCTAAGCAGAGCCTTTTCTAATGGTTGAAAATGAAGCAGACTTTACAGTGTGCTCCCACTCTCTTATCTACTATACCCCTGTCTCCAGCAAGTATCTCAAGAGATCTGAAAAGGGACACCCAGTTATGAAAGGGCAACCTATGGCCTGAAAGGAGTGTGTGGAGTGGAGGATAGTTTTGACAACTTTGCTTTGGTGATTTTGGGAAGTGGTTGTGGACAGTTGGCATATGAGTCTTGTTTCTTGTTTAAAACAAAAACAAAAGAGGAAAAGGCTGGCTGATAGCTGGTTGCCTCTTTGGCCACCCCTGAGGCTCCACCACTAGTCTTTTTATCTACTGGGTCACCCTTCAGGGTCTGGAACTTTGATTTATCTTTGTGATTCATCATACAAAAGGGAGCTTGGATGCCGGAGGCTAAAAGCTGCAGGATGCATAAATGCTTCTATGCCTTTTAACAACCCCATGGGTAATTTTATTTTTTTTGAGATGGAGTCTCGCTCTGTCGCCCAGGCTGGAGTGCAGTGGGGCCATCTCGGCTCACTGCAAACTCCACCTCCTGGGTTCAAGCTATTCTCCTACCTCAGCCTCCCGAGTAGCTGGGACTACAGTTGTGTGCCACTATGCCCAGCTAATTTTTGTATTTTTAGTAGAGAAGGGGTTTCACCATGTTGTTTGGCCAAGATGGTCTCCATCTCTTGACCTCATGATCCTCCCACCTTGGCCTCCCAAAGTGCTGGGATTACAGGCATGAGCCACTATGCCCGGATGGGTAATTTTATTATTTTACAAGTCAGTAAACTGATGCTTAGAAAAGTTAACCAACTTGATCAAGGTCACACAGTGGTGGAGAAGAGATTCCACCTCATACTTTTTGGACTCCAGAGCCCGTAAGCTTTCCACCACATTAGCTTGTCCTGAGAGAAAGGGGTTTTGGTTGGAGGGTGAGGTAGAGAATGACCAGTTTTGGAGAAGGTGTGAATTTGGAGTCGGACCAGTCCTAAATAAGTGTTCTAGAAGGGAACTCTAGGAAGACAGGGAAATACGGACTCCAGCCACAATGGAGCTGGGAAAGAAGTAAAGGGAGAGGGAGGGCATTAGAGACAAGCATTAGCTACTTCAAAAACTTGAGCACCATTAAATGGATTTTGATACCTAGGCATGACTTAGTGTTGTGTAGAAACTAAATATATGTAACTCTTATATTTTTAACTATGTGACATTTTAATCTCATAGATGTACATTCAAATTCTGGGCTCATTAAGTTTTTAACTTGTTTTTGAAGCAGTTGTAATTGAAATGAACTGGGGTCCATTAGCCTGGCACAGTAAGGCCAAAAATCTGTACCAAGATTTGTAGCCAGAGAAAGGATGTTTATTTGCAGGACACCAAGCAAGGAGAATCAGGCAACTCACACTTAAGACCCTGTCTCCCCAATGGCTTGCAAGTAAGGGTTTTTGTTTGTTTGTTTTTGAGATGGAGTCTAGCGCTGTCACCCAGGCTGGAGTGCAGTGGTGCAATCTCGGCTCACTGCAACCTCCACCTCCCCAGTTCAAGTGATTCTCCTGCCTCAGCCTCCTGAGTAGCTGGGATTACAGGCGCACATCACCATGCCCTACTAATTTTTGTATTTTTAGTAGAGACGGGGTTTCACCGTGTTAGCCAGGATGGTCTCGATCTCCGGACCTCATGATCCGCCTGCCTTGGCCTCCCAAAGTGCTGGGATTACAGGCATGAGCCACCGCTCCCAGCCGCAAATGAGAGTTTTTAAAGGCAGGGGTAAATTTTAGGAAAGCAGAAGTTACAGGCAAAAATTATTAATATATGAAGGTTATATAATGGTTTGACCTAAAAAGGATAGAACATCTTGATGTGGGGACTTACAGGTCCTAGGCAGATTTTAAGATTTTCTGATTTGTAATTAGTTAAGGAAGAGAAGCTCTGTTTCAAATTTGGGTCAGCACAAAAGAATGTTAGCTCTGGCTCATGGGTGTGACTTTTTATAGGGCCCTGAGGAAGAAATTTAGAACAAAGAATGGCAGTCAGAGTTCAGTTCTTGTTTTTGGTTTTGTTTTGTTTTGCTTTGTTTTTGCTTTTTGTTTGTTTTGTTTTGTTTAATTTGAAGTTTATGTGCCAGTGGATTTGTTTGGTGGGGGTCTGGTTTTCTGAAAACGATCAGGGACATATATTAAGTTGTTATGGTTTTTTTTTTTTTAGAGAGAAATAAACATCCTGTGATTTTTATTTTGGGAGCTATTGTTTTAAGCTGTTGTTATTTTTTTTATTGTTGTTTATTGTTTTTACTTTTGGGGGCTAGCTAGGTGCCTGAAATTTTTTTGAAGGAACTTAAGGTTTTTTAAAAAAAAATTTATGCTTGGGGGTGTGGTCCACAGGTCCCCCTGCTGATCTCAGTTAGCCAAGGAAGACACAATAATCTGATGTGTCATAGTTGGTCAAACACTGTGAAACTTTGCACATTGGTTAAGGAACCAATGTGATTATTTACTTCACACAGATCACCAATGGGACTGACTACCAGCCTTGTCTGTCCTGGTCTACATCAGAAATAGAGACCAGCTGGTCACTCACTGATTCAGTAATTTATACACAATTTCTCTTTGAGTTTTTCCTAGCTCTTATGCATGTAGATACAATGATAAATAGATTGAACTGAGATGAGGTTTTAACTAATTTAAACAATGTGCCTCAAGTAAAAATTAGCTCTAATTATCCTAATTCAAACAACCAACTGTAAAAAGAATGTATAAGACAACCAGGAAAATATGAACACTAACTATATATATGATGATATTAAGGAATTTATTGCCTACTTCTTTTGGTGCAATAATAGTATTATGGTTAGTGGGGTTTTAGAATTTATCTTTTGAAGCTACATAGAGAAATATTTACAAATAAAATGATATACTGCCTAGGATTTGCTTCAAAATAATTTAATAGTAGGGGAGGGAAGGAGGAAATTGTAGAAGGCAAAGATGAAACAAGATTGGCTGTGAGTTAAATAATTGCAGAAGCTAAGTGAACATATGTGGGGATTTATTATACTACACCCTCCCCTTTGGTTTACGTTTGAACTTTTTCATTAAAAATTGTTATTTTTTTTATCTGTGACTCTAATCAGTATGACTATGGAAATTTCAAGGTCTTTGGAGTCAGGTGGACCTAATATATAAATACTGTTTTTTTTTTTTTTTTTTTCACTAACTGGTTAGGAGACCTGGAGCAAGATTCTAAGCTAACAGAACTTCTACTTCTTATCTTCAAAATGACCAGACTAACTTGTATCTCATATGGATTTTGAGAATTAAAAGAAAAGAAATCACATCACTAAATCACCTAGCACAGTGCCTGGTGCATAGCAGACACTTGGTAACTGTTGTTATAATTGTAGAAGCTATTAAAGAGAGGCATTTCAAACAAACCTGGAACAACATGTCTTAAGATTTCAGTGGAAATCTCAAAGCAGAATTGAAATAAACTAACAGAGAGGAAGAGGTGGTAACCTTTCACAGACAGCCTGAGGTTAGAATGTATCTTCCTAGGCAACAAGGCAATTATTCGAAACACAAAAGGAAACAACTTTCTATTTAGCTCATTTCTAAGGTAACCATTGTATCACCAGTGAATCAGTTCAGGCGAACATTGGACACAGTCTGAGAGGTCTCTGAGTCCATTTTGTTTTGTATTTGAATGAAAAGTAGCAAATATATATGTGCACTCCAGCCTGGCGACAGATACATCTTCTATATCTATATCTATAATCTATATCTATATATGTCTCTGGCTGGGAAAGAGGAGAATGGAATCTAGATCTTGTGTGTGTGTGTGCGTGTGTGTGTGTCTGTATGAGTATATATATCTCAAAAATCTGTATGAGATACAAGATAAAAAATTTTATATATATATATATATATTTTTTTTTTTTTTTAAGACAGAGTCTCGCTCTGTCGCCCAGGCTGGAGTGCAGTGGCGCCATCTCAGCTCACCTCCACCTCTCAGGTTCAAGTGATCTTGTGCCTCAGCCTCCCAAGTAGCTGGGACTACAGGTGTGTGCCACCACTCCTGGCTAAATCTTTTATTTTTAGTAGAGACAGAGTTTCACCATGTTGACCAGGCTGGTCTCAAACTCCTGACCTCAGGTGATCCACCCGCCTCGGCCTCCCAAAGTGCTGGGATTAGAGGAGTGAGCCACTGCACCCAGCATAGATCTATAATATATTTTAATTGACATCTTTCTCTAATTTAAATTTGTGTTGCTTTAGGTATCTTATGTGAAAAATAGATTCTTATCAGGCAACTGTGTTTAAAATCTGCTCTTTCTCCTGCAATAACAGTTCTTCTCCTGTAATCAACATCCAGTTACCCAAATCAGGACTTTGGTAGATATATTCAGTCCCTGGATTCCCCTCAGTAGGCCTCTTCCCATACACTTTCAATTGATTACCAAGTCTATCAGTTCCATGTCTCAGATATCCCTTAAGAATGTCCCTTAAACTATACATTGTTTGTTTTGTTTTGTTTTGTTTTGAGATGTCTCCCTCTGTTGCCCAGGCTGGAGTGCAGTGGTGCCATCTCAGCTCACTGCAACCTCTGCCTCCCACGTTCAAGCAATTCTCTTGAACTCAGCCTCCCAAGTAGCTGGGACTACAGTGTGTGCCACCACACCAGCTAATTTTTGTATTTTTAGGAGAGATGGGGTTTCACGATGTTGGCCAAGCTGGTCTCAAACTCCTGACCTCAAGTGATCCACCTGTCTGGGCTCCCAGAGTGCTGGGATTATACGCATGAGCCACTGCACTCGGCCCCCTTAAACTATACTTTCACGGTCACTGCCTCAGGTCAGGTCCCCAGCATGCTATATTTCAATTTCTGCAGCAATCATTAAACTAGTCTCCCTATCTCTAGTCTCTTCCTTCCTCAAATCATATTCAACAATGCTGGCAAAATGACCATTTTAACATGCAAATCTGATCATGTCATTACTCTGAGTAAAATATTTCTGTAGATTCCAACTGTATGGAAGTCCAATTCCTTAGCATGTCATATAAACATCTTATGATTTTCCTTTATCCACTTTTCTAAATCACATCTCCTCTTTGTGCATTTATATGCACCTTGTCCTGTGCCCTCTAGTCATACTACTAAACAACCTGTCGTTTTTAAGTGCCATGTTCTCTTCTGCTGCTATGCTTTTGCGTACACTATTCCCTCTGTCTTGCAAGACATTTGTCCCCTGTGCACTTGACAAACCTTGCTCATACTTCAAGACTCAGCTCACATGTCCTTTTGTGAAATTTGCCCTGTCACTAGTTGCTCACAACCAGTATATTGAGTTAGACCCTCTATTCTCTGAGCAACTTGCATGTGCATGCAAATACCTTATTTAGAAATTTTATGATACTCAAGAGTAATTATTATGTGTACACACGCATGCACACGCTCAGACTCCCCTACTAGCCCATGATCTCCTGGAGAACAGAAATAATGACTTATTTATTTACTTACTTACTTAAAATTTATTTATTTTTATTTTGTTGTTGTTATTTTTGAGGCAGAATCTCACTATGTCACCCATGCTAGAGTGTGGTGGTGTGATCATAACTCACTGCAGCCTCGATTTTTCAGGCTCAAGCAATCCTCCTGCCTCAGCCTCGTGAGTAGCTGGGACTACAGGCATACCATCACACTTGGCTAATTTTTTTTTTTCAGTAGAGTTGGGATCTTGTCATATTTCCCAGGCTTAGTTTTACCTCCTTAAGCTTCACCTAGTACCTGGCACAAAGTAGGCACTCAAGAATATGTGAAATGATAAAGAAAACAAATTAAGCATAAGAAAGTTAATAATACAATGAATAACTGTGCTTAAATCTTTTGAAAATACTTATATTTCCTAGAATGCACTTTACTACCTCAAATCTTAGGACCTTACATTGTTCCTTCTGTCTAGAATGATTTTCTCTTCAATTGAATCCTTGGTTCATCCACCAAGATGCTACTCTGTAGGTAATGATATTAGGACTGGCCTGGGCCTTTAGGCAGAATTACCTACTTCCTCCCTTAAAAGCCCATAGATCTCCTACGTGAAAATAGATTCTTATTAGATGCTTGTGTTTCACTGTGTCTGCCATAGACCCTTGATATTCACAAGGTAGATACCCTGAGACTTCATGGATACAAATATTTGAACATAAAAATGTTTGTACGGGCTTCTAGATTTCTCCTAAATTATTGCTCAAATTCTGGGTTTTCTCCCAATATAAGTCAAGGAGGTTTTCAACTTTTACTCAGAATCTTTCCCTGATTTGGCCATTTTTAAAAGTCAGGTTTATGGAGATACAATTTCCAGAGTGAAATTCACCCTTTTTAGACATACCACAATTTTGGGAATCCTGACAGACACATCCAGGTACACAATTACCATCACAATTAAAATATAGAATATTTCTACCATGCCAGAAAGTTCCCACATGTCCCCTGTGGTTAATCCCCAGTCCAAGACTCTGCCTGTGGTTTTAACTTTTCCAGAGTGTCATATAAATTCAAACATATCACATGTGGCTTTATAAAATTGCCTTCTTTCAGTTAGTATGGTGTATTTGAAATTTGTTCGTTTTATCGCTTAGTAGTACTGCACTGTATGAAATTCTATCATGTGGAATCTACCTGTACGCAGTATGGAAGTACCACAGTTGGTTTATCCCTTCACAAGCTGATGAACATTTAAGTTGTTTGCAGTTTTTTGGTGAAAACTGTTATAAATATTCATGTGCAGATCTTTGTGTATGTTTTTATTTCTTTTGGGTAAAAATCTAAAAGATGAGTTGGGTCATCTAATAAGTCTATGTTTAACTGTATAAGAAATTGTCACACTGTTTTTCAAAGTTGCTGCATTGTTACATTCCACCCCAAAATGTATGAGTTCCATTGGCACAGCATACTCATCAGCACTAATGGACATGTAGTGATCCCTCTTTGTGGTTTTAGTTTTCATTTCTCTGATGACTAATGATCTTTTCATTGTTCATGTGGCATTTGCATTTCATAAAATGTTCAAATATTTTGTCCATTTTTTTAAATGGGCTTGACTGCCTTCTCTTTCGTTTTTTCTTTCTTTCTTTTTCTCTTTTCCTTTGTCTCACTCTGTCACCCAGGCTACTTTCTTTTCTTTTCTACCTTTCCTTCCTTCCTTCCCTCTTTCCATCTTTCCCTTCTTCCTTTCTTTCTTTCTTTTCTTTCTTTTTCTCTTTCTTCCTTCCTTTCTCTTTCTTTTCTTTCTTTCTTTTTTTTTTTTTTTTTGAGATGGAGTCTCGCTCTGTCGCCCAGGCTGGAGTGCAGTGGCGCAATCTTGGCTCGCTTGTTCACGCCATTCTCCTGCCTCAGCCTCCCGAGTAGCTGGGACTACAGGCGCTGGCCACTGCGCCCGGCTAATTTTTTCTATTTTTAGTAGAGACGGGTTTCACCATGGTCTCGATCTCCTGACCTTGTGATCCGCCCGCCTCGGCCTCCCAAAGTGCTGGGATTACAGGCGTGAGCCACCGCACCCGGCCTTTCTTTTCTTTCCTTCTTTCTCTTTTGTCTCACTGTCACCCAAGCTTCTTTTTTTCTTTCCTATCTTTCCTTCCTTCTTTCCTTTCTTCCTTCCCTCCTTCCCTCTTTCCTTCCCTCCCTCCCTCCCTCCTTTCTTCCTTTCTTTCTTTCTTGCTTTCACTGTTTATTTTCCTTCCTTCCTTCCCTCTTTCCTTCTCTCTCTCTCTGTCTCTCTCTTTCTTTTTTCCTTTCTTTCTGACCAGGTTTCACTCTGTCACCCAGGGTAGAGTGCAGTGGTGCCATCTCGGCTCACTACAACCTCCACTTCCCAGGTTCAAGCAATCCTCCTGCCTCAGCTGGGACCACCAGCATGTGCCATCACACCCAGCTAATTTTGTCTTTTTTTTTTAATAGAGACAGGATTTTGCCATGTTGCCCAGGCTGGCCTGAAACTCCTGAGCTCAAGAGATCTGCCCACCTCGGCTTCCCAAAGTGCTGGGATTACAAGTGTGAGTCATTGTGCCCTGCCCTTTTTCTTATTATTGAATTCTTTACATATTAAGGATATCAGTATTTATTATATAGTGTTTTACAAATATTTCTTTCAGACTGTGGCTCCTCTTTCATTTTCTTAACAGTATCCTTTGAAGTGGATGTTTGATTTTTATTAACTCCAATTTGTCAACTTTTTTTTTTTCTGATTTGTGTTTTTTGGATGCTAAGAAATTTTTGCCTAACCCAAGCTCTCAAAGATTTTCACGTGTGTTTTCTTCTAGAAGTTTTATAGTTTTAGGTTTTACACTCAGATCTCAGATCCATTTTGAGTTAAGTTTTGAATACAGTGTGAGGTATGCATTGAGGTTCATAGTTTTGCATACATGTTTAATTGTTCCAGCAGCAGTTTTTAAGAGCGTATCCTTTCTACATTAAATTACCTCTGCATGTTTGTCAAAAGTCAATTAGCAGCCTGGGCACAGTGGCTCGTGCCTGTAATCCCAGCACTTTGGGAGGCTGAGTTGGGTGGATCACCTGAGGTCAGGAGTTTGAGACCAGCCTGACTAACATGGTGAAACCCCATCTCTACTAAAATTACAAAAATTAGCCAAGCATGGTGGCGTGCACCTGTAATCTCAGCTACTCAGGGGGTTGAGGCAGGGGAATCACTTGAACCCAGGAGGTGGAGGCTGCAATGGGCCAAGATCGTGCCACTGTATTCCAGCCTGGACAAAAGTGAAACTCCATCTCAAAAAAAAAAAAAAAAAGTCAATTAACCATGTATGTGTTGTTCTATGCCTGGATTCTTTTTTTTTTTTTTTTTTTTTGAGACGGAGTCTCACGCTGTTGCCCAGGCTGGAGTGCAGTGGCGCGATCTCGGCTCACTGCAAGCTCCGCCTCCTCGGTTCACGCCATTCTCCTGCCTCAGCCTCCTGAGTAGCTAGGACTACAGGCGCCCGCCACCGCGCCCGGCTAATTTTTTGTATTTTTAGTAGAGACGGGGTTTCACCGTGGTCTTGATCTCCTGACCTTGTGATCCGCCCGCCTCGGCCTCCCAAAGTGCTGGGATTACAGGCTTGAGCCACCGCGCCCGGCCCTATGCCTGGATTCTATTTGAAGTGTTCACCAACTTTTCCTGTAAAGGGACAGATAAGTAAGATTTGAGGCTTTGCAGGCCATACAGTCTCAGTCACAATTGTCCAGTTCTACCATTATAGTACAACAGCAGCCATAGACAACATGTAAAGAAGTGAGCATGGCTGTATTTTAATAAAGTATTATTTTATTTCAATAAAATATTATTTACACAAACAGCCAGTGAGATTAGTCCTGGAGGCCAGTTTGACAACTCCTGGTCTCATGTGCTTCATTAATCTGTGTCTATTCTTTAACCAATACCATACTAGCTTGATTACTGTGGCTTGTAAGATTTGAAATTAGTTAGCAGTGTTGAGTCTTCCCACTTTTTTCTTTTGCAGAATTTTTTGACTATCTTTTGCTTTCTCATATAAACATACGGTATGTTTGCTGGTTTCTTTTTTTTTTTTTTTTAAACAGAGTCTTGCTCTGTCACCAGGCTAGAGTGCAGTGGCATGATCTTGGCTCACTGCCACCTCCACCTCCCCAGTTCAAGCAATTCTCCTGCCTCAGCCTCCTGAGTAGCTGGGACTACAGGTGCGTGCCACCATGCCTGGCTAATTTTTGTATTTTTAGTTGAGACGGGGTTTCACCATGTTGGCCAGGATAGTCTCGATCTCTTGACCTCATGATCTGCTGGCCTTGGCCTCCCAATGTGCTGGGATTACAGGTGTGACTGTGCTCAGCCGTTTGCTGGTTTCTATAAAAGAAAAAATCTGCTAAAATTTTTATTAGGATTGCACTGAATCTATAATCAATTTGGGAATAACTGGCACCCTAACAATATTGAGTCTTCCAATCCATGAATACAGACACTTCTTTCTTTAAAGATTGTGATTCTATCATCAATATTTTAATTTTCAGCATATAAAATTTGCACGTATTTTGTTAGACTTATACCTAAGTAATTAATAATTTGAGTGCTATTGCAAAGTGATTTTTAAATTTAAATTTCCATTTTTTCATTATGTATGTATATATAAATACAACTGATTTATGAATACTGAGCTTGTATCCCACAACCTGGCTAAACTCCCTTATAAATTCCAGTAGCCATTTTGCATATTCTTTTGGAATTTCCTATGTTACAAATTCTCATCTATACATAGCAACAGCTTTATTTCTTCATTTTAAATCTTTGTCTTTTCTTTTTCTTTCCTTATTGCACTGTCTACAACCTCTGGTAAGGTGATAGCAGTGGTGAGAGTAGACAATTTTCATTTATTCCTGAGCTTAAGGGAAAGCACTTAATCTTTCACCATTCTCTTAGCCATGTGAGAATTCAAAGAGAAGACAGCCATCTGCAAACAAGGAAGAGTGCCTTTGCCAGACACCAGATCTGCTGTGACCTTGATCTTGGACTTCCTGGACTCCAGAACTGTGAAAAATAAATGTCTATTGTTTAAGCTACTCAATCTGTATTCTGTTACAGCAGACTGTATTAGTCCATTTTCACACTGCTAATGAAGACATACTCGAGACTGGAAAGAAAAAGAGGTTTAATGAACTTAGAGTTCCATGAGGCTGGGGAGGCCTCACAATCATGGTGGATGGCAAGAAGGAGCAAGTCATGTCTTACATGGATGGCAGTAGGCAAAAAGAGAGCTCGTGCAGGGAAACTCCCCCTTATAATACCATCAGATCTCATGAGACTTATTTGCTATCACAAGAACAGCACGAGAAAGACCTGTCTCCATGATTCAGTTACCTCCCACTGGGTCCCTCCCACAACACATGGGAACTGAAGATGAGATTTGGGTGGGGACACAGCCAAACTATATCACAGACCAAACTAACTAAGACAACCATTAAGAATGATGTCAGCCATAGGATTTTCATAAATGTCCTTTGTTAAGTTAAGGATATTTTCTTACAGTTTTTATCATGAATGAATATTGAATTTTGTTAAGTGCTTTTTCTGCATCTATTGGGATGATCCTATAATTTTTCTTTTATCTATTGATATAATGAATTACATTAATTTAGATTTAAATATTGAGCCACCTTGCCTTCCTTGAATTAATCCCACTTAGTCATGATGCATTATCCTTTTTCTATATTGCTGCATCTAGTTTGCTAATATGAACATATTAGCAATTTGGGGGTCTGTGTTCAAGTAGGATATTAGTCTGTAGTTTTTTTAACCTGTAATTATTTTGTCTGGTTTCAATATCAAGGTAATGCTGACTCATAAAATGAGTTTCCCATGCCAGCCTTCCCAGTATAAATTAGACAGCTTTAAAATATCCACCCACTTAATTGGTGAACATTTAAAAACAAAAGACCTCTTCAGAGTGACTTCCTATATGAAAAGGAGTTTGCATTGACAAACCCTCTTTGGGATATGGATGCTAAAAGGTAAGCTACACATTTTCATTGGGTGATTGGATCCAGAACATTAGCTCCTCAGCATAAAGAAAAACTTCTACACCTCAGCATGATGCATATTAGTTTATCTCATTGGTCCTTAATGGTTTGGGACTAGCCAAAAAAAAAAAAAAAAAAAAAAAATTAAATGTAATTGAGTCCGAGTCTATACAATTGCTGCTCAAATTTTTGTTTAAAAAAAAAAGTCAGCTGAGTGCAGTGGTTCACACCTGTAATCCCAGTACTTTAGGAGGCCGAATTGGGAGAATTGTTTGAGCTCAGGAGTTTGAGACCAGCCTGAGCAACATTGTGAAACTTCATCTCTACAGAAATTTTAAAATGTAGCTAGACATGTGCCTGTGCATGTACCTATAGTCCCAGCTACTCAGGAGGCTGAAGTAGGAGGATCGTATGAGCCCAGGAGATGGAGGCTGCAACACTATGATTGCATTACTGCACTCCAGCCTCAGCAACAGAGCAGGGCCATATCTTGTTTAAAAAAAAAAAAGAAAAGAAAAGAAAAGAAAAAAGAAAATCTTAGGTATAAGCATAATTTATTTGATTAACGAATAAGCACTTTAAAAATTAAAGCAAGATTTTTGATTTTTAGTTCAGCTTTTCCTTGCACAGAATTCTTCTTGTTTCAGAATAGAAGAATCTCTGAAACAACATATATTTCATAGTGGCTAAAATTTAAGTCTTTCACTCTTACTAGAAGTATTCAATTTGTCTTTGGGTTTTACAAGAGAAATGCCAGATGCTAACAAATATAAGTAATGGTTGGTGTTGGGTTTTTTGTTTAATATGAATTCTTCAATTACCTTTAAAATCATGATGAAAGCTTAGAAGTTTCAAATTGCCAGCTTAAAACATTATATGCTAAAATATAATATTGTTGGCTATGCATATTCTTTTGCAGAAATATTTTTAGTTAGGCTTCAAAATATTCTCTAAATTTTTAAATAACTACAGTTTTATACTCATGACAGCTCTGTGTCTGTGTCAGTAAGAAAAAAATCTACATGATGTTTTTAAAAATGTACATCATGCACCAAAAAGAGAGAGATTTCTAAATTCCATGCCTTCAGGTTAACTGATCAGGTTGGCTGTCCTACACTACAATGACATCTACTGGCATAACCAGGACTAAGCACCCAGAAGTAATCTTGAGCATGACAGGGCAGCCTTTCTCCTCTTCCTCTTTGATTATTGGCTGATAACAGGAGTTACGTGAGTGTGAATTTCCTAAGAACAGATACCGTATTTTCTTGAGCTCTGTATCTCCAGTGTCTAATATTGCGATTATTACATTAAAGATTCCCCAGAAATCTGTTGAATAATTATAAGTGCAACTGCCTATGGTCTAACTTTTCAAACAGCATGGAATCTAAATTGAAACAATACTGTTAAAAGTGATTTAAATTAAAATAATAATAATAAAATGATCTAAAACAAAGGTACTTTGTCTTTGTGATAAACCTCTTTTAAATTCTAATGATAAAAATAAGCTTCTCTCATTATCCAGAAAATCACACACAATTTTAAACACAGCTTCATGAAGGTCCTGAACTCCGTCTTTCAACTCAAGATTAAGAACTTTGGATACAGGAGGTAGAAATATGTTTTAATACACTTTGAAATGCAAATCAATAAAACAAAAATAAGAAACTACTACATACCTATTAGAATGGCTAAAATTCAAAATGTTAACATCACCAAATGCTGGTGAGGATTTGGTGGAGCAAAAGGAACTTCCATTCACTGCTGGTAGGAATACAAAATGGTCCAGACACTTTGGAAGATAGTTTGGCAATTCTTAAAAAATTTTACACATCTTACTATATGATGGAGCGATCATGCTCTCTGGTATTTACTCAAATGAGCTGAAAACTTACATCCACAGAAAATTCTGCAGACAAATGTTTATATCAGCTTTATTCATAACTGCCAATCCCTAAAAGAAACCAAGGTATCCTTCAACAGGTGAATGAATACACAAACTGTGGTACATCCATATGATGAAACATTATTCAGCAATGACATGAAAAAAAAGCCATCAAGTCATGAAAATATATGGATGAACCTTACATGCATATTGCTAAGTGAAAGAAGCCAGCCTGAAAAGGCTGTATACTGTGTGATTCCAACAATATGACGTTCTGGAAAAGGTAAAACAATGAAGACAGGAAAAGGTCAGTAGTTGCCAGGGGTTTGAGGAGAGGGACAGATGACGACATGGAGCACAAGGGATGTTTAGGGCAGTAAAACTATTTTGTATGATAGTAATGGTGGAGGCATGTCATACATTTGCTGGTAGATGTAGAACACAAAGAGTGAATCCTAATGTAAACTATGGACTTTGGTTAATAATAATGTGTCCATATCAGCTCATCAATTATAACAAATGTACTGTATAACAAATAAAAGATGCGAATAGTAGGAGAAATCATAAGGGAGGGGAAGGCGGGGAGTGGGCCTGGGAGGCTGCAAAGTGGGATATATAAGAACTCTCTGTACCTTCCACTCAATTTTCTGCAAAACTAAAACTGCTTTAAAACAGTCCATACAAAAATTAGCCGGGCATGGTGGTGTGTCCCTGTAATCCCAGCTACTCGGGAAACTGAGGCAGGAGAATCACTTGAACCCAGGAGATGGAGGTTGCAGTGAGCCAAGATCACACCACTACACTCCAGCCTGGGCAACAGAGTGAGATTCCATCTCAAAAAAAAACCAAAAAAAAAAAAAAAAAAAAACAACTACTAAAACAAATAAAAAACATAGTCCATTTATTTAAAAAAAGAAATAAGCTTCTCTTCTTTTGAAATACATTTTAGGATCTATTTGTTACTTTTTTAAAAATGCATGTCAGTCCATAAAGGATGAATTGACCATGAATACTAAGTTCTGATTTTTTATCTTGCCCAAATTCCTACCTAAGGGGCCTGGAGAGTCATGCCCTACAAACCATAAATTCTCATCAGACGGGTGTTATCGTCTGCATATCGTGGCTTACTTTCCAATCTGACTCTGGCATAACTCTATGAGACAAGGAAGAAGATCAAAATATTTAACCTCAAAATATATTTCCTTGCCATATCTTGAAATTGCCCTGCAAAGTCTCTTGTGGGAAAAATCCACATTCTATAGAGAAGCCCATTTCCCCTTTGTTTTCCTTCTTTCCTTCCCAGATCCAGGAGATAATCAACTAAGAGCCAGGGACCCTTTTAAGTCCGATAAGAAACATTTTACAACCTGCTCTCTCTGAAGTCTGCTATCTGAGAGCTTCCTCTGCACAATAAAACTTGGTCTCCACAATCCTTTAACCTGAACATTTTCTTTCTATTGATCCCGTGTCTTCAGATAAACTCAACCAATTGTCAACTAGAAAATGTTTACATTTACCTATAGCCTAGAAGCTCCTGCTTTGAGTTTGTCCCACCTTTCTGAATGAAACCAATGTATTTATTAAATGTATTTGATTGATGTCTCATCCTCCCTAAAATATATAAAACCAAGGTGTACCCCAACCACCTTGGGCACATGTACTCAAGATCTCCTGAGGGCTGTGTCACGGGCCATGGTCACTCATATTTGGCTCAGAGTAAATCTCTTAAAATATTTTACAGTTTGACTCTTTTCATCAACAATCAGGTTTACATTTAAACACTTTTCTCTGTTACAATTTTAAATGACACATAATCTATGACAGGAATTTATTTTTATAAGTGCTCACATAATCAAGTCTCTCTAACAGAAGGCTATTTTTCTATTACGAGCCCAAAGGAGAAAATGACTTTTTACTTAATTCTCGGGTTGATGAAATTAAACACTTCATTTGGTGTGCTTTTCATTTTGATATCCCTTAGGACTGAGAATTGCCTTTCCCAGAAAGTACCATAAATCGACTGTGAATTGCTAGAGTGATGGGGGAAGAAGGACGATTCTATTATAGCTTCCGCCAAGAGCTGTCAGGCACATCCCACAAGCCGCTGCCAAGAAATGTTTAATAGTGTGGTAGGGAATTCTAGTCCCCAGATCCTGTTGAAAAACTGAAAATTGCTTTTGGTTTGTCAGTTAGGTTGTAAAAAGTCTTAGGCTCTAAAATTGATTACTATTTCATCCCAAAGCAGAATGGCAGCCTAGCAAATCATGATCCTTATAAGTACTCATCTGAACCCCTGGTGCCTACCAATGCTAAAGTATTTTTAGGCCATCTCTATAAAGCTCAAAGGGAAGTGGACATTTGGGCAATGGCTTGAGCAATTTCAGGACAGCAGTTTATCTTTTGGTCTGAGTTGTTTGGAGTTTAAGTCTGTGATAATAAAAATTTCACAAAACAACTTCCTGTTTTCATTACTGAGCACTACTGAACAGGACTAACCTTAGACATCAGAAAAAATAATAATAATTGTAGGGCAAGATTATAGCCATAACTGTTCCTATTATTCAGGTTAAAATATATGGTTTTTATCTGATGCAATTCAATGAGCTTGGTTTGTGTCTAGGGAAAAGACTCTGCCCCACATGAAGAGAAAGAAAGGAAAGAAAGAAAGAAAGAAGGAAGGAAGGAAGGAAGGAAGGAAGGAAGGAAGGAAGGAAGGAAGGAAGGAAGGAAGGCAGGCAGGCAGGCAGGCAGGCAGGCAGGCCAAAGGAAGTGAATCTTTGCCCTCCTCCCCCACCACCAGAGTCCTACCCTGTAGTTACCTTGCTCAGGGTATAACTTGGTGCATATACTAAAGCCTAATCCACCAGGGCTTCCAGGACCTTTTTGACCAAGAGAGCAGACAATGTGAGCTATAAGGGGCCTTGGGTGAGTCTCTGAACCAGAAAATCTATCAGCCTAACCTCTTATTAGAAATGCATTTCTTGGCTGGGCACGGTGGCTCATGGCTGTAATCCCAGCACCTTGGGAGGCCGAGGTGGGTGGATCACCTGAGGTCAGGAGTTCGAGATCAGCCTGGCCAATGTGGTGAAACCCTATCTCTACTAAAAATACAAAAATTAGCCGGGTGTGGTGGCGGGCCCCTGCAATCCCAGCTACTGGGAAGGCTGAGGCAGGAGAATCGCTTGAACCCGGGAAGCGGAGCTTGCAGTGAGCTGAGATCGCACCACTGCACTCCAGCCTGGGCGACAGAGCAAGACTCTGTCTCCAAGAAAAAAAAGAAATGCTTTTTTAAAATTTTTAAATTTTATTAAAATTTTAATTAAAAATTTAAAAATTTTTTTAAATAACAAAATTAAATCTAATTAAATTTTTAATTAAAAATTTTTTTTTAATTAAAAAATTTTTAAAAGCATTTCTTTTTTTTTCTTGGAGACAGAGTCTCGCTCTGTCACCCAGACTGGAGTGCAGTGGCGTGATCTCAGTTCACCGCACACTCCGCCTCCCAGGTTCATGCCATTTTCCTGCCTCAGCCTTCCGAGTAGCTGAGACTACAGACGGCCGCCACCATGCCCAGCTAATTTTTTGTGTTTTTAGTAGAACGGGGGTTCACCGTGTTAACCAAGATGGTCTCGATCTCCTGACCTCGTGATCCACCCACCTTGGCCTCCCAAAGCGCTGGGATTACAGGCGTGAGCCACCGTGCCCAGCCTGAAATGCATTTTTTTAATCTTATTTTATAAATTGCAGTTATTTTCGGTCAGTCACTATAAATTGCAGTTATGGAGGTTACTAACACCTTTGGGTGAATTCATTTGTCAGATTTTTATGGCATCTGGTTAAGAACAGGGCCCTAAATGAATTATATAATCTGATATACCTATTGAAGACAGGGAGGAGAAGTAATTTTGGAAGAAGAAAAAGCAGGACACTCAGGAAATTGCCCAAATTCATTACAGCAACAGTGCCTTTGCTTCAAGTTATCATAAGCACCAGTAGAAACAGGAAATAGCCACACATCTTTGCCGTCTATTCAGATAGCTATATTCCTTTGCTGAGAAATTCAGAGGATAAAATACCTAGTAGATAATTGCCATCACCTTTCCCAATGATTCCCACTTCTTTTTAGTACTAAATGTTTTACTTTTGACAATTCTTTGGCCAGACATTATTTGAGATCCTAAACTGAGGTCTAGTTATCTTTGAAGAAGGGGAGTCTAAGTTGCTATACTCAACGCAGCATTAACTTGATTTTAATAAGTCACTTGGTACCAAAGTGACACCTACCAAAATAGAAGGAAATGATAATGGGGGAAGGGACAGTGTTGCAGACATAATATTAAAACAGGCCATATTTTAAAAACCTATTCATTAACACAAACTATGTATTAGACACAGAGAGCCTGGCATTTTGGCCCAGGTCACATGGCAAGTAGCAGAGCCAGCATTCAAACCCAACCCCATCTGACTTGAAGCTCACATTATTTCCACATCCTCTCAATGACTCATTAAGTGTCAGCCTTTGCTTTAGTTGCTTTATATCCATTAACTCCATCTTTGCAATAGCTCTGTAATGGAGGGGCTATTATTATTCCTGGTTTACACATGAGGATACTAAGGCAGGGACAGCTGAAACAATTTGACCAAGGTCATGCAGCTAGTAAGTGGTCAAGCTGGGATTTGACCTCAGGCAGCTTTGCCAATGCAATTATGCTTCTCTAAAACTATAACTCAAGATTTGTCTTCTGAGAAATGAATTTTGAACTCTGCCCCCATGGTTATCAAATTCAGCCATTAGCAAACATCTCTCTTCCCATTCCCCTTCCCCTCGTGGCTCTTCATCTGTAGCAGGTGAGATCATAAGCCTAGCGAGAACAGGACACCACAGTCATTCAGTTGGCTTGTCTGGAGTCAGCAGGATTTAAAGTACAGCTCCCAGCTGTGTAAAAACTGGGCAACTTCTATTAGCTCTCTAGGTATTTTTTTTTAATAGAGAGAAAAGGGGTCTTGCTATGTTGTCCAGGCTGGTCTCAAACTCCTGGCCTCAAGCAATCCTTCAGCCTCAGTCTCCTAAAGTGCTGGGATTACCAACATGAGCCACTGCTCTTGCCAGCTCTTTCTTAATTTTCCCATCTGTGAAATGCAGATAGTCAATCCTATCTTATTCATTATGTATGCAGGTTTACAAATATATAAGTATATTCAACCCAGCAATCCCATTACTGGGTATATACCCAGAGGAATATAAATCATTCTACCATAAAGGCACCTGCATGTGAATTGCGGCATTATTCACAATAACAAAGAATCAACCTAAATGCCCATCAATGACAGATTACATAGAGAAAATGTGGTACATATATACCATGGAATACTATGCAGCCATAAAAAGGAATGAGGTCATGTCTTTTGCAGGACCATGGACAGAGCTGGAGGCTATTATTCTTAGCAAACTAACACAGGAACAGAAAACCAAATACCACCTGTTCTCATTTATAAGTGGAAGCTAAATGATATTATCTTATGAACACAAAGAAGGGAACAACAGATGCTGGGGTCTACTTGAGGGTGGAGGGTGGAAGGAGGGAAAGGAGCAGAAAAGATAACTGTTGGGTACTGAGCTTAATACCTGGGTGACAAAATAATAAGTACAACAAACCCCCATGACACACATATATCTATGTAACAAACTTTCACATGTACCCACAAACCTAAAAGTTAAAGAAAAATAAAAAACATTATGAGAATTGGAAAAAAAAAATGTGCGTGTGTATCTGTGTGTGTGTGTGTGTGTGTGTGTGTGTAAATATTCTCAGCCCAGCGGCCAGCACCATTCAACAAGTGGTAGATATCACTATCATTATTATTATTATATATAACTGTGTTACTCTTACACCAAGAACATAAAACATGATGATAAGAATGCTTACCATTTTTGGTTATGTATTTGTGTGCTATTTTCAAAGGGAGGTATTCATATTTCTAGTCCTATGAAAGATAACATATTATTCTTTCTTCAAAAATACTTGAAGCAAAGTAGAAATAATATGGAACAATAATATGCTTTATATTAAAACATCATGTACCGAAGAATGGTAGTTATTTCTCACAATTAAAAAGTCAAAAACTCGGGCTGGGTGCGGTGGCTCACGGCTGTAATCCCAGCACTTTGGGAGGCTGAGGCAGGCAGATCACCTGAGGTTGGGAATTCGAGACCAGCCTGACCAACATGGAGAAACCCCATCTCTACTAAAAATACAAAATTAGCCAGGCGTGGTGGCACATGCCTGTAATCCCAGCTACTCGGGAGGCTGAGGCAGGAGAATTACTTGAACCCGGGAAGCGGAGGTTGTGGTGAGCTGAGATATGGCCATTGCACTCCAGCCTGGGCAACAAAAGCGAAACTCTGTCTCAAAAAACAAACAAAACAAAACTTCAAAAACTCTAACCCAACTTTTCATATTAGGCCTTGGAGCAGGGATGACAGAGGCATCTGTTATTAAGGAGGATCTTCAACACATTAGCACAGTGACTCAGCACTGCAGCCCAGCCCACACAGTTCCACTGTTAGGAGCCTTTGGCACAGACTTCTGCAGCAGACATTGTGAGTACAACTGCCATTCCTCCCTTCTCCATTGCTATTAGACTGTCAAATCTGTTCAAGTACCAGGCAGCAATATGCTGAGAAAGGTAGATTCTGCCTCTGGGAATGAATCATAATTGGTCCAAGCCAATCACAGTATTCTCATTTCCCTTTACTAGTCATTGATTTAAGGATGAGAATGAGACTCGATGAAGGTGAATTAATTATAAGGCAAAATCTGCTGAAGGCGGTGAAATAGATTTTTGTTTTTTGTTTTTGACAGAGTCTCGCACTGTCGCCTGGGCTAGAGTGCAATGGCACAATCTCACTTCGCTGCAACCTCCACCTCCCGGGTTCATGCGATTCTCTTTCCTCAGCCTCCCAAATAGCTGGGACTACAGGAGCACACCACCACATCTGACTAATGTTTTGTATTTTTAGTAGACATGGGATTTCACTATGTTGTCCAGACTGGTCTCGAACTCCTGACCTCGTGATCTGCCCACCTCAGCCTCCCAAAGTGCTGGGATTATAGGCGTAAGCCACCGTGCCCAGCCAGATTTTTTTTCCCTGATGAAATAGTCATATAAAAAGAAAATCCTTTCCTTTTGCTGGTGTTGTCAGATTGAAAGTGTAATGTTTACAATGGTGGCAGCTATCTTGCTGCCATGAGGAGAAGTCAAGAGAATTTCAGCATAGTTGGCCAGCAGCTCAAGCATTATTAACCCCTCTGGAACCTCCCACACCTATACTTCTTTTTAATGTAAGATAATAGACCCCTACTGTTTAAGCCATATTTAGTCAGGTATTCTGTTACTTGCAATCAAAATCTTCCTAATTAATTCAAAGCACCATCCATTAGGCTTTATAATAAAAATCATTGATGATTGAGTCAGGAGAGTTTTTAAAGCTCTCTATGAAAAGAATATGAAGAAATAAGAAATACGTAATTTAACTGGGCTCATATTAACATTACGTTGTTATATATCCAAAACTCACTCATGCATTAGGATGAAAAAAGGAAAAGGAGATGCCATTCTGTGGTAATAAAGGAATATTTTCTTTTGTCAGGTCTCAAATAATTTCGTTTGGTGAAATATCAAAATTCTAAACTCTGATGCAGTTGGAAACATGTCCCCTCCTTTCTGCTTAGGTGGATTTAGCAGGGGTGCTGCATCAGTTTCTTCTCTCTGTTTCCAGCAATCCTTTCCCTCATTTGCTGGCTGCAGTCAGAACCCCTTACAGGTTTGGGGCAGGAGAGAAGCAGCATAAGGACAGAGCAATCCCACTTGACCACTACAGTTGTGGTCTTGGTGTGCTAGTTCCCAAATATGTATTCCTTCTCTCTGGGACACCTCTTTTGGGATCTTGGGTGAAGCCCTACCCCTTGCCTGTCCGTCTTCCTGTCTCTGCCCCCTCAGGCTGCCCTGCCTCCACTCTGAGTCTGAAGGTGCACCTGCAGCTTCTCTCTGCTGCGGTTGCCTCATCTTTATCAGGAAGCCGTTGTGGGCACGGCCCATTTCAAGACAATGATACAACCCATGCCCAGGTTTAATCAGATTGACCCTGGCTTAGGGGAAATATGCCTGTGTTCTTGACCTGCTGAAGTGCTTTCTACTCAGTCAGACCTGGACACAACCTCTCAATTTCAGACTTCCTGGGTGTGTGTCAAATGTCAGTCTCTGTGTCCCTCCAACTGAAGTTCTCCAAATGGCTCCACTGTAGCCTATTTCACTGGCTTCAGATAAATTTTAAGTAAGTGAAGTCTCTCCCCTCTGAATTCTGCTTCCTTGGTGGGAAGCAGAAGAAATGCACAGCAACCTGCTGATATGGTTTGGGTTTGTGTCCCCACCCAAATCTCACATCCATTTGTAATTTCCAGTGTTGGAGGAGGGGCCTGGTGGGAGGTGATTGGATCATGGGGGCAGATTTTCCCCCTTGCTGTTCTCATGATAGTGAGTTCTCACAAGACCTGGTTGTTTAAAAGTATGTGGCACCTTCCTCTTTGCCTTCTTTTTCCTTTTCTGGTCATGTAAGACATGCTTGCTTCCCCTTTGTCTTCTGCCATGATTTTAAGTTTCCTCAGCACCCACCCCCCACCCCCACTATGCTTCCTGTACAGCCTGTGGAACTTTGAGTCAATTAAACCTCTTTTTTTTTTTTTAATAAATTACCCAGTCTCAGGTAGTTCTTTATAGCAATGCGAGAATGGACTAATACACTGCTCCTCTTTCCAAATCTCTTGAAACTTGAATGTTTCCCATCCTCTGAGATAACCTGGGAGTGGGCCATGGGCAGATGACAGCAGAATAAATGTGGCCAGCCCAAGGTGGCCAGCCTTTTCTTTAGGATGTGAGAATAGCTGACACCTCTTGTATTATTTTTGCCCTTTGAAGCCTCTGACAAAACTCTGAGATAACAGGGAAAGTTCATTTAATATCCTATTCCCAAAGTACATTATCGTATTAAGTAACATCTTAAAATTAATGCCTCCTTTTGGAGATTTTTCTTTCTTTTTTTTGGAGACAGGGTCTCACTCTGTTGCCCAGGCTGGAGTAGAGTGGCACAATTATGGCTCACTGCAACCTCCAACTCCTGGGCCCATGCAATCCTCCTGCCTTAGCCTCCCAAACTGCTAGGATTACAGACATGAGCCACTGTGCCTGGCTTTCTCTCACAGATTCTTAAACGGCTCTTTCAAGAACAGTGCCCACCCCCTGTCAAGTTAAGGAAGATCACTGTTTTCTGTATTAAAAATATTAAGGTTTCTTGAGCCTCTTCCTGGGGCCTGAGGAATCTTTGAATCCATCTAAATTTGGTGCCTGGAATCAAGAACCAGTCGGGACCTCTGTTCAGATATAACAAAATATTGGTCGGGTGCAGTGGCTCATGCCTGTAATCCCAGCACTTTGGGAAGCCGAGGCTGGTGGATCACGAGGTCAGGAGATTGAGACCATCCTGGCTAACACAGTGAAACCCCATCTCTACTAAAAATACCAAAAATATTAGTCAGGCATGGTGGCATGCACCTGTAGTCCCAACTACTTGAGAGGCTGAGGCAGGAGAATCGCTTGAACCTGGGAGGCGGATGTTGCAGTCAGCCGAGATCGCGCCACTGCACTCCACCCTGGGTGACAGAGAGAGACTCTGTCTCAAAAAACCAACCAACCAACCAACAAACAAAAAACACAGATATAACAAAATATTTAACCTTGGAGACCTGTAACCAGTGACTAAATCTGACAAGTTTTGCAGCAAAAATTGAAAATCTTGAGACCCTGAAGCCATGATACAATTAGGGTCTCCTAGGTTCACAGGATGAGTAAGGATCTAGGAGATCAGTAAGACCTGAGCGTGAGACACCATTTCAGTCACTTGTTTGCTTTCCTTGTGACCAAGGGCAGTTCGTTAGGGTTGAGATACTCATATAAGGTCATGAAACAGCATCAAGATGACTGCCTTCTGGAAGTGTGAACACACAACCTGAGTCTAACTGGCCTCATGCTCATGCCAATTAAGCTAATATTGCTGAGAGTAGTGAGTAATACAGAAGCAGTCTCTAGAATGCTGTTTCTGTCTTTGCCTAGAATGGTTCTAAAATATCTGCAGCTCTCCTCTTGACTGGATAATTAATCTAAGAGTCTGGATTGTCCCATAAAGTTTATATCAATATGATTCTGAGTTTTAAAAAGACTTTAAAGGTCCAGGTAGAGAGATGAAAGAACAATATCTTCTACGAAAAAGGCTGTAACTCTCAGAGTATCACTCCACAAGGAGGCTATCAAAGTGTTTTGTTATCAAGGTGTATCTACCAACCCCAGGTGCCAGCACAGTAAGAGAATAGAAGTAGTAGCTATGACCTTTCCCTCTCATTGGACAAATCAGCTGATCTTCCAGATTTTGGCAAGTCCTAATGGAGGTAGAGATTGGTTTGAATCCTCCTACAGAAAATTCTACAAAACTCTACTCTGGCTAGGATTTTATAAGCTGAATGATGTGTATGACATGGTTTCCATTTCGTGAAAGCACTGAAAAGCGAGTGGCATTAACACTGTGAATTAGGGCTCTGATTACCACAGTACTCTTAATCAAGATCCTAATCTTCCCAGATGACTGGTAGAAGAGATGTATGTCCTTCTGAGAGACTGAATGCCAGAGTGGCAGCTTATTATCCTAAAGCTGTATATCTTATGGTCTCACCACAGAGAGATGGCACAGGAATCATGACAATGCAAATCTTTTCATCAACAACGAAGGGAGGATGATAAACAGGACAAGAATTCCTATTGCTTAGCCCGTAATGATAGGTAATTTGATGATGACAAATTTATTTCTCTTTCCTATTCTTGGATAATTCTTATCACTCCTGGGTGCCCAAAAAAAACCCCAAATACACAAAAAACATAAACTCCATGGCTGTCAGGTATGTCTCAGATTCCTCTCCACCATGTTGCCTTAAGAAGGTTATTGACCTAAAGATGGAAACATTTCTGATTTTCTGAAATGCTATTCAACTCATGCCCTGACAAATGTAAAGTATTGGTGTAACAGCAGCAGTGTTTTGAAAAATTCACACGCTTTTCTCTTTTGTTTTTCCTAGTCACGATCTTCTCTTTAAAGAGTTCAAAGCATCTGTCTGTGTGATTCGGGGGGAGGGTAGTAATTAGGAATGAAAGAGGCAATAGTCAGCATCTGGCATGTAAAGTAGGATTTTGTAATGAGACAACTGTTATGGTGAAAGAGAAGATTTTCCACATCTCTTTGACTCCTACTTCACATGTTAGGAGCCAGACTTGGCAATCTAAATCATAGAGATTTCCTCTTTTGCCCATGACATTTTGCCAAGAAGCTTCCCACTCTGTGGTAGAAACAGGATGTGATAGAAGAGAAGCAAAAGAAAACCCTCCTCTTGCTGTTCAGGGAATGGCAAGAAGGAAAACAGGAAACAGGGGAAGGGAAAGGTGGATGGTGAGAAACTTGTGCTCCAAGGTGGTCATTTTGTCCATTTGAGATTCCAGGTCAGTTCTGCCAAGTGTCTTCATCTCAACATGAGATTTCCTGGCACGATTAGGAGACTGGAGTTGCTAAGGTCCTCGAGAGAAAGAGAGAGAATGATCCTAATGTGCACTCCAAAGCCTACTTTGGTACCTATGTAACATGGACATGGAGTTGAAAGCCACAAACCTGCCATGGGGCCTGCTGTGGCACTGGGATAGATGATCCCACAGCAAAAGTCTTCAGGATGAATAGCCTGACTGGGGGCTGGATAAGGGAGAGATTCAGAAAGGTCTATAGCCAGAGAGAGCTGAAGGTAGGCCAAGCCAACAAGGAAGGGTGACTAGGCGTTGACTAAACCAGGAAAAACTAGACAACTTTAGCAGCCATTGAAGTCTAATGCCAAAACTTGCATGAACTTCAATAGGCACTAACCAATGCACACTCAAGAACCAAGATTAAGGCTATAGAGACTCCTCTTCCCACCCTATATCATAAGAATACAATAAACTGTACCCCTCCCCCATGTACTTCCAGGTAGGAAGGCAAATAAGGGGTGAAAATGGGAGAAGTCCTAGAACCTGAGAGTTACATGACTAGATCAGAATACATTTTAAACCAGATTAATTTGTGTTTTTTGGTTTTGTTTTTCTTTCCCACCACCTACCAGGTCACAAGACTAAATAAGCTATAGATAAAACAACGAAATTAAATCTCTTCTAAATTTCTGTATCACAAGTAATTTTGCAACCCTGCTATAAAAATACTCAAATAAATAATAAGTTCACATTATATTGCATTTGACCCCAAAAAGCAAAAGATTCTCTCATGACTCAGAAGTTTTCTATAAAGTCATTCATGTGAGGCTTTTGTGCATGAAGAATGATCATGACTATTTGCACTTATATATCTAATATTTTAATCTCATAGATTTATTAAGAGTGGGAGATTACATTATTTACTCACAATTCTTTCCCTCCCCAGCTTTGCATGGTTCACTGCAGGTAGAGCATTCTACTCCTTTGAATTATTTTGTTTTTGTTTTTTTTTTTTTGAGACAAGGTCTTGCTCTGTCACCCAGGATGGAGTACGTGGCTCAGATTATAGCTCACTGCAGCCTCAGCCTCTCAAGCTCAAGTGATCCTCCCACCTCAGCCTCTCCAGTAAGTGGGACTACAAGCGTATGCCGTCATGCCTGGCTATTTATTTATTTATTTATTTATTTATTTATTTATTTTAGATATGGAGCCTTCCTATGTTGCCCAGGCTGATCTCAAACCCCTGGGCTCAAGCAATCCTCCCACCTTGGCCTTCCAAAGTGCTGCAATTAAAGGCAGGAGCCACCATGCCCAGGCATTCTACTCCTTTGATGGTGGGCTTGGCCACATCTCTTGCTTTAGACAATGGAATGTGGGTGGAAAAGAGAACATGTCCGTTTTTAGCCATCACATTTCCATTCTCCTCCCTTACTCTTCTGCCATCTACCATGAGAATAACCCTAGGTAATCACTGGTCCCAGAATAGAAACATGTAAAACATACTAAACTCAACTCACAGACTGAAGGAGAACCCTCCCCAGCCTACCTGCAGGTCAGGAATATAAAAGAAGTAATTTGGGAGTTTTTCATATATCAATATTGCAGCAAAAACCTGACTGACACATTAAGCAATTAATATTTCTTTAAATATTAAACAGTTACTGTAAACATATACTATTCATACAACTGATAAACCAAATCACAGATCTAACAACTTAAAACTTCCTAGCTATGGCCGGGCGTGGTGGCTCACGCCTATAATCCCAGCACTTTGGGAGGCCAAGGCGGGCAGATCACAAGGTCAGGAGATCGAGACCATCCTGGCTAATATGGTGAAACCCCGTCTCTACTAAAAATACAAAAAAAAACAAAAAAAAATAGCCAGGAGTGGTGGTGGTCGCCTGTAGTCCCAGCTACTCAGGAGGCTGAGGCAGGAGGATGGCATGAACCCGGGAGGCAGAGCTTGCAGTGAGCTAAGATCATGCCACGGCACTCCAGCCTGGGCGACAGAGCAAAGCTCCGTCTCAAAAAAAAAAAAAAAAAATGTCCCAGCTATTCAAACACTGATTATAAACTTCTTTAATTATATGCTAAATAATTACTTTAAAATCACAAATTTAACATAGCAGGTAAATGTTTTAAACAACTTAAACTAGAGACAAAGCATTCATGCAATGTTATACTGATCACCAGCACTGCAGGATTTGGGTGGTTAAATGACTGTTTCTCCATTGGATTTGGAATCTGATCACACAGCCCAAAATAATTCATCCCCAAATTACTAGAATTTAAATTAAACTTCTATTACAACTAATACTCACTTTTGCTTCTAATCAATTGCCTTTCTTATATATTTGAATTTTTCCAATGCATGGTCTCTCTTTACAAAATGATAAATTATCTCATGTGTTCTATGTCTGCCAGTACCTAACCAATAGTCCTGCCACTCTAATATGATGGTCTGGCCCGAAGGTATAAAGGGAGACTTCTGTCTCATGAATATCTCATAATAATAGGTAGCATATCTAGTTCAGGGTTTTGCAAACTTCAAGGTGCATGCAAATCACCTGAGAATCTTGTTAACATATATACTCTGGTTTAGTAAAGCTGGAGTAGGGCCTGAGATTAAGAGATGCCAGTGCTACTGGTTGTTGAACCATGCAAGTACTTTGCATAGCAAAAATGTAGGAATATCTTCTCCTGGGTGGTAAGGGACTGACTCTACATAGCTAATTCCTCTGCAGTATCTGGCTCCTTTATTTTCTTGGAACACATTATCTTCCTGCATGGTTATTACATCTGCTGATTAACTGTCAAACCTTCACTTCCCTGGCTATTTCATTTGCCTACTAGTGTCGATCAATTGTTCTCTTTCTTGAAACAATGTCTACTTCTTTGACACTCCCTGTTTATTCTTTCCTGTACACAGACACAGAAATAAAGACCCTTCTGGCCAGGTGCAGTGGCTCACGCCTGTAATCCCAGCACTTTGGGAGGCCAAGGCGGGCAGATCATGACAGGAGTTCAAGACCAGCCTGACCAACATGGAAAAACCCCATCTCTACTGAAAATACAAAAATTAGCCAGGCATGGTGGTGCAAGCCTGTAATCCCAGCTACTCAGGAGGTTGAGGCAGGAGAATTGCTTGAACCGGGAGGCAGAAATTGCAGTGAGCCAAGATCGTGCCATTGCACTCCAGCCTGGGCAGCAAGAGCAAGACTCCATCTCAGAAAAATAAAATAAAATAAAAATCTTTCTATACTTCATAAACAGGCTGTCAGGAAAAATTGTAAAAGATTTTGAAAGGCAACAAAAAATTATTGGCTGCCCTGTCTAGCACACTTTTCTAGGTTTCATTGTCTTTGAACTATTTTATAACTCTTAAGTTGTAGTGAACTGATAGTAGTACAATGGATTCTTGTCTACAGAAAAGCAAACTAAAGTGGAATGCACTTAATTATTGCCTTGTGGATAGATTCATTTTGCATTTATTTGTAAATTTATCTTGGCATTCCTTATTGCTTATATATAGGTGATTCTTTAAATCCTCCTTTGACCAAGTAGTAACATAGCATTGGTTCCCTGGTTAATTAATGAATTAAGTAAAATCTGGCCAGGCATGGTGGCTCACTCCTATAATCCCAGTACTTTGGAAGTCCAGGGTGGGTGGATCTCTTGAAGCCAGGAGTTCAAGACCAGCCTGGACAACATGGTGAAACCCCATCACTACCAAAAATACCAAAAAAAATTGCTTGGCATGGTGGCATGCGCCTGTAGTCTCAGTTTCTCAGGAGGCTGAGACAGGAGAATCACTTGAGCCCCAGAGGCAGAGGTTTCAGGGAGTCAAGATGCAATACTGCATGCCAACCTGGGCAACAGAGCAAGACTCTGTCTCAAAAAAAAAAAAAAAAAATTAATGAATTAAGTAAAATCTTTCACATGGATTTATTTTATATCTACCCAAGAGAGTCATATAGATACAATACTGTCTTTTAAAAATAGTCCTTTAGCAAGACACATAATTGAAAAAAAAGCTACCCACTTATTCATTATTTACTAATTTACTAATTACTTCCATTAATAAGACTTGAACAAATCTATTTGTCTTCATCATTCTCTTGTTTGATATCCACATTTTTCTTCTTTCTTTTTTTCTTTTTTTTCTTTTCTTTCTTTTTTTTTTTGAGATGGAGTCTCACTCTGTCGCCCAGGCTGGAGTGTAGTGGCACGATCTCAGCTCACTGCAACCTCCGACTCCCGTGTTCAAGCAATTCTCCTGCCTCGACCTCCTGAGTAGCTGGGATTACAGGCTCACGCCACCATGCCTGGTTAATTTTTTGTATTTTTAGTAGAGATAGGGTTTCACCATATTGGTCAGGCTGGTCTCAAACACCTGACCTCATGATCCGCCCACCTTGGCCTCCCAAAGTGCTGGGATTACAGGCATACACCACCGCGCCCAGCTAATTTTGTGGCATTTTTTGTGGAGACAAGGTCTCACCACGTTGCCCAGGCTGGTCTTGAATTCCTGGGCTCAAGCAATCCTTTTACCTCAGCCCCCAAAAGTGCTGGGATTACAAGCATGAGCCACCATGCCCAGCTGCTAAATTCTTTTTTTTTTTTTTTTAAGAATCCTTGTTTTCTACCAATAGAAGACTATTTCCGGACCCTTTTGGGTTTTTGTTTGTTTGTTTGTTTTGTTTTCCTGTCTCATGTCTTGGAAACTACCACAGTTCAAGGAGTTCAGGCTCCTTCTAGTGGAGAAAAGTATCAAAGACCAAAATCTTGTAAGTCTACAAGAGAGTTGGTGGTGAATGAGTGCCCCTGCTGCGCCTGCTGGTTCATTTGAGAAGTCACAGGGCTAGAAAATATGTATTTTTAAAGTCCGGAGTTCATACTGATTTTCCCAAGCATATTAAGTTGCTATGCCCTACTTTTCTTATAGTCCGGGGTTTCACTGACCTCTAAGATTTCTTACTGTGTTTCTGCTAAAGAAAAGATGCTAGGCTCATTAAAAAACAAACAAACAAACAAAAACACACACACACACACACACACAGATATAGGTTTCCAGATGCAATGAGGAAAGGTTTGGGGAAGGGCTATAAAAGAAACGTTGTATTTTACCTGTAACCCGTTTCCTTGCTTTTATCTCGTGTGTATAGTTATTTACATATAACCAAAGAAAAGAAGAGGGTAGGAAGCCACAAGGATTCAGGAATATCTCTTTAGAGACAGAAGATATGAACCATGAAGAAGAAAAGTCAAGCATTCTGTCTTGATCGATCTCCATTCCCCCGGGTTCAAATGGACCCCAGTCCACTGGGAGAAGTAAAATATTCATTTTAACCTCCCACTTGGCAGGGACAGAAAGATGTCAGTGGTCTCAAAGGACACTGGAATTGTGGCTTACAATTTCCTGGAGCTTTCTCTAACGCAGGAAATACACCTACTTTCACTGTGAAATTTTTCTCTTTGCCTGTGAGTATCAGATATCACTTGATTCTTTTTTTTTTTTTCTCTCCCAAATCCTGATGGAATTGAAGGTATTGCTTGATTTTAGAGTGTTTCCTTTTTTTCCTCTCTTTAAGTTGCAGGTTTTGTGAGATGAAAATTGCATCCTGCCCCACCTAGAGGACTGGAATGATGTGGGATCTAAAACCTGCCTGTCAGTGTGAAATACAGCCAAATCTGAGTTAGAAGGCTCAGGAACCCTCCAGTCTTCTTGTAAGGCAGCCAGAGGGGAAAAGGGGGATTGCTTGTGCCTTAGCACAGAACTCATGTGACCTGGGATCAAATCTAGATTGTTTCTCAAAGGCAATCGAACATTTAAGATCTCATTCTCTCTCTCTTTCTCTCCCTCTCTCTCTCTCTCTCTCTCTAACACACACACACACACACACAGACACACACACACAAATGCACACACAAAACAGTTAAATGCTGTTGTGTGATGATAAGATTCTTCCCAAGACTGTGTCACTAGGAAAAGAATATACTTGAATGCTGGTATACATTTTGTGGAAATACTAAAGTGTCCATTAACTGAGATTATTATATGCTAGTCTTGAAAATAGCTTCTTCCTTATTAGTCTGAAGAAAGTAGCAGTTAATGCCAACTGACTATGAAGCAACAAAGTGCTACATTTATTTCTATTAACTGAGAATTTAATGTTGCCCCCAAAGGAGATAAATTATTTTTAAAAAATCACAAACCAGCCAAATTTGGGAACACATTCAAATTACTATCTCTCTTGAAGCATTTAGGAGACAGATTTTGGAAACTCATCATCACAAATATAGAGGAAAGGGCCAGACATGGTGGCTCATGCCTATAATTCCAGCACTTTGGGAGGCCAAGGTGGGTGGATTTTTTGAGACCAGGAGTTTGAGACAAGGTTGGCCAATGTGGCAAAATCCTGCCTCTACTAAAAATACAAAAAATTAGCTGGGCTTGGTGGTGTGTGCCTGTAGTCCCAGCTGCTTGGGAGGCTGAGGGACAAGAATCGCTTGAACCCGGGAGGCAGAGGTTGCAGTGAACCCAAGGTTGCAGTGAACTGAGATTGCACCCCTGCACTCCAGCCTGGGTGACAGGGCAGGACTCTGTCTTAATTTTTTTTTTTTTAATTTTAGACAAAGTCTCGCTCTGTCTCTGTTTATCTACCTACCAACCTATCTATATATAGAAAGAGAGGAATGAAGAAATTTAGAAAATATTTTACATGATCAAAGACATAAAGGTGAAGTTAACACAATATCTAGTTTTCCTACTTTCTGAAAAGATACTGAAATTCAAATAGGCAATTAACAAACTCCATTTATCCAATCTCATCACATTCCAGCACTAGGTAAACTTCGTCAGCTAGAAGTATTTATAGTTTAGCTAAGTTTGTATATGCTTACTTCATTTACTAAATGCCTGCTATGCCAGGTTCTTTGTTAGGAATGTGGATACAAAGGTAAAGAGGGGAAAAAATAATCTCTGGCACCAAGATTTCTCTTGGTCCTGTTTTACCAACAGTTCTCTGACTCTTGCATTTAAGAGAAGCAGCTTTGGTTGTGAAGGCAGCTATTATAGAAAGGGAATGATCATTTTGCTAAATAGAACTCAGTGAGGAACTAGCTGGTGAGTAAAAAAGGTTTCTAGGCAGCCAAAAACGGATTCCACACATGCCAAATACTAAAGTTATGGGTTGAATCCCTAGACATGACTCCTGGAGCCTTTTTCCTGCTTTATATACAATTCTAGCAATTGTGGTGTAAAAGAATATTGGCTCCCTTTCAAAGATAAACTTGGAAAACTTCCAAAGTTAATACTGAAAGGAGACTCTCTAGCCCAGAAGTGGAGTCAAACCACGTAGTTCTGGTTCATTCTTTCTGATTCTAGTGTGCACTGTAACTTTGTTTACAAAGTATATTTGACTAACAACCCACAACTTATAAAAGGGCCAACAGTGTTACAGTGTTGTAAAGTTAGAGGTCACCCTGAAGGATTTGATCAGGTGGTATGTTTTACAGGCTTTAGATAAATTACCCCCAAAGATGTTATAGTTTTATTGCCCTGTAGAATGTTAGCCAATTTTATATCTAAATTAGCAAATATTTTCTTTTGCTTACTGGATACGTGTGTGTGTGCGCGCGCGTGTGTGTAAGCATTTGGAAAAGCTAATTCTTTTGTCTAGTTGTCTAATTTCCAGTTCCCTCACTAGTAGTTTAAATAAAACTTTGACACATTATAATGTATAACTTTGTTCAGAGACTTTGCTTTTAAAGTTCTGTATTGTTTGTTTCCACACATTATCTGATATAACTACCTGTCCTTCAGTCCATAAAAACTAACAAGCTCGCAGGTACTTGATCTGGGTCACTTTCTTTTTAGCTCCTAAGCTGTCTGAGCAGGAGGGAGCCATCTTAACATTTGCCCCAGGAGTACCACTTCCTTGATTATTTTGATACCTTCATGGTTGGGACCAAGAGAGATTTCTGTTGACGGCAGCACCCCAGGCCTCTCCTCTCCAGCCTCTCATCAGCTAACTGTAACCAGAAAGGAAAGACACAGCAAATGACCTGCCCTGGCCCATTTAGATAACAAAATACCGAAGTCTTAATATAGTAAAATACCGAAGTCTTAATATAGTAAAATGCCAAAGCTCTGTGCCAAAAGCAATGGACCCAGGAGCCTTTTCTGAAAGAACTTTGCAATATTTATAACTTTCTTATTTTTGCTATATCTGTTACCCCTTATTTGTTTCCCTAAAACAAGTAATAAAACTTAAAATAAGAAGAGCTTATATTGAAGGGTTATGAGAATATTTTTTCCCTTTTTATTTCTGTTTCAATGTTTCCCATCCCCTATATAACCAATGTTAGCGATTTGGTTTATAATTTGGCTTGCAGGCAATTTTTCTATGTATTTTCAATATGTTCTATATGTATTTTCAATATGTTCTGCTATCCTTCCAGGTCAAAAGGATGTCTTTTTGAACCATTTCCTCACCATTATGAAACAATTTCCCAATAGATTTTAAATGTTGGGGAATGGCATGGAATGAATTCCAGCAATGGAATACTTGGGAATTGTGCTTACCCTATTTGGCGGTTCAGAAATTCATTGTTTCGTAATTCATCTGTTTGTTTAGTCTATTGTTGGAAATGCTCACGGAATAGAAAGAGTGGGGAAAGGTAGGTGGAAATACAGAGGGGAAGAGGGTAGAAAATAAGTCTAGAGAAGCTGTAAGGAATTACCTAGAATGCCTAGTCCACAAGTCCCCAGTAAGAAGGGAGTGGGGGAGAAGAGTTTCCACTGACTTTTCAGGGCCACTCTCGTGTGTGTTTGCAGGTAGGGGAAGGACAATGAGGAAGGATGAAAAGAAATACTCTATAAGCTCAGGAGAACACAATTATCCTTTAAAAAGTGGAGTGGAGTGGAGGGGCAGCAGATGGATACTTAAGACGAACTGGACAAGAATGCTGATGCTCAATGGGAATACATTTAGAAAAAGTGCATACTTCCTCCAGCCAACTTGACCTATGAAGTGAAATAAGATTAACAAAATAATTCACTCCTTCAACAACTATTGATCAAGCATCTGGTTTATGCCAGACACACTGTACTAGTTGTTAGAATTACAGCTATCAAAGTTAAAAAGACTATCCCAATGGAGGAGACTGATGTGTAAACAAAGAAGTAAAACACTACTTAGTTGTTCAGATAGGGAAGCACGAAGGAGGGGAAAGTAACTCAGGGTTTGTTTGTTTTAGCATGCAGATAGAATCTGGGAAGATTTCCTGAAAGGGGAAACATCTGAGATTAGACCTGACAAACAAGCAGAGCTAGCACCAGCCAAGCAAGCAGCAGATACTAAGACCCAGAAGCCAAAAATAGTACCGTGGGTTGGTGATGATAATCCAGTTGGCTGGAGCATCAAGGGCAAGAGCCAGGGGCATAGGAAGTTGGTGAGAGATAAAGCAGGAGAAGAAAGCAGATTCTCCACATTTATTCAAGTAGATTTGCCTTTGGATAACAGAAAGGCTAAGGTTAAGGCTAATTATTAATCGTATTTACAGTTCACTCATTCTGACTTGAGAAGCCAGGCAAAAGGCTCACAGACTTGCTCTATAAGCATGTGGGAGAAAGAGCTGGCAGAAAGGAGCCTCACTGTCTGTTCCTGAAGATCCCAGGGCATAGGATGGCAGAAGTTGTTACAGAGGGGTATCAGGCCATTCTTGCATTGTTATAAAAATAATTAAATTAAATTAAATTAAATTTTAAAAAACTGAGACCGAGTGATTTATAAAGCATTGGCTTAGGCAGGCAAGGAGAGCAACCAAGTAGGTAAGAGCTGAGAGCTAAGCTGGGGTCCTGACTTCTCATCCAGGGTTAGGCAAGAGAGGAAGTCACAACTATGGAACCAAGTCAGTGCTGGGAGGGCAGGCAGGCAGGAATGGCTGCAACAGGGGACCAGAGGAGCCACAGCACAGGGTGGTCATATAAGGTCCAATTACCCCGAGGGTCCCAGGTCCACTCAGTGGATAGGTGCCTGATATTTTTGGAGAAATACTTACCTCTCTATTCAGGGTTAGTATAATAGGAAACAGTGTGGACTTCCAGAGTCAGATGGCCTGCCACTTTCTACCACTGTGTCCTAAGGCAAATTGCTGAATCTCTCGAAGCCTCAGTTTCCTCATCTGTAAAACAGGGGTGATAGTATTCTCTATATCATATATTTTTCTTCCCATTGAATGAAATAATGAATGTGGATTGTTTAGTGCAGTGTCTAGCACATAGTGCAAACTCAATATCTGGCACCTGTATCATCACTCTGGCCACAACTTTTAGTCTGCCTTAGGTGCTATGCCCTTCTGGCAACCATCACTGCCCAGTCCACTCAACTGGGATTTGGACATCAACTTTGGAAAGTACTAGGGAACAGAGATCATATCTTTTACATCCAAAATTCCCCTTAGCACTTAACGATTTGATATAATCAGCATTTATGTGTCTACTGTGTTGGGTAGTTTATGGCAATAGACACTAATTCTTTTTATTAAATAAATTACTAAAAAATGACTTCAAACAGCAAAGTTAATAGAAGGAAGCAAATCATTTGCTAATTTACATAATGAGAAAAGTTTCCATTTGCAATCAATTACAGCACCCAGCCTAGCTTAGTGCTTTGCATAAATATTTATACACTTGAATCAAGATGGCTGTGAGATACTCTGCACATATTTTAAGTACTCAGGAGATACAACACTTAACATTCATCTAGCAAATCTGAAGCAGAATTAAATGCCTTGGACTGAAATCCTTTCATAGAAGGATTCACCGTCACGTTATCTTCTTTAACTAAAACAGCATTTCAGTTACTAGCTGTGGTTACAGCAAATTAGTGTATGACCCACAGGCAAACAGCCAACTAAGTAATTATAAGAAATGTATCAACCTAAATAATTCCTTGAGGGTCCTTGAGATACGGTACTGCCTTTCATTCCTGAACCTTTTTCATTAGAGCATCTATGCATTAATATACAATTTACATCTTTTAAATTGAGGATATGACTAAATTATACTCTTTTCAACTCTTTTCAACTTAAGAATTGGATGAAGTTGGACGACTTAAAATGTTTGGCTCTTTAATTGGAAAATAAAAGAACTGCTCTATTTCTGGGCACAGGCACTTGAACTGACATATCGACTTATAAGCTGAAGACCACCAACTTGCCCTTTTACAATCACCTCTGAAAGAATGTTGACTCTTATATTATACTTTCAGTGTCAGATTTTTCCCTTTAAGGTTTAGCCCAAAAGTGCATGGTTATGAAGGACATTTTCTAGACTTCTTGACTACATATGAATTTTTAAAAATATAATGTTGGGCTGGGCAGGGTGACTCACACCTGTAATCCCAGCAAGTTGAGAGGCCAAGGTAGGTGGATCATTTGAGCCCAGGAGTTAGAGATCAGCCTGCAAAATCCCATCTCTATAAACACACACACACACACACACACACACACACAAATTAGCCAGTTGTGGTGGCACATGCCTGTAGTCCCAGCTACTCAGGAGGCTGAGGTTGGAGGACCCCTTGAGCCTGGGAGGTCAAAGTTGCAGTAAACTGTGGTCACATCACTGTACTTCATCCTGGGTGACAGAGCAAGACCATGTCTGAAAAAAAAAATTTATCTATCTATCTAGAGATTTCATATCTATATATATAAAGGCAAGGCAATGCAATTACCCAGAATACCTCAAATTTGAGATCTGCAAGGAGATAATAGTGCTTGGCAATTTAATTACTCAGTTAAGAGTTCAAAGCTGAGCCCAGTTCTTCTGGCTTCCTCCTTCATGTTCAAGGCTTTGTTTAATCAGGTCTAGGTACAACATGAGAATAAACAGGAATGTGGGAAATATGCAATGTAAGTTTCCAGTCCTCCAAGGTAGATGTTTATACAGTTAACAAAGTAATAATTACCACAATAACACACAATACTTTTGATTATCTATTATGTGACAAACACCATATTAGGTACTATATGATCCCATCTGCAGTATCCCTGATGGTAATAATAGATTCCTACAGCAATACTCCATGACATACACTATTATCTCAATTTTCTAGTTGGGAACCTCAGGTTCAGAGAGGTTAAGTAACACTCCTTGCATCACACAGCTAGTAAGAAGTAGAAGGAGAAATGTTATTAGGTCAGCTGGATTCTTTATGCCATTTTTCCTTTTAGTTAAAACAACAAACAACTTTCCACAAAGTTTTGCCAGAAATCAGGGATGGATCCAGATTTTGAGGAGCATAAAGTTTATATAATTGGGGGGAGATAACTTCTTTAAGAGAAAGAATACAAGATATCTTTTTTTTTTTTTTTTGAGACCTAGTCTCATTCCATCGTCCAGGCTGGAGTGCAGTGGCATACTCTCAGCTCACTGCAAGCTCCGCCTCCCGGGTTCATGACATTCTCCTGCCTCAGCCTCCCGAGTAGCTGGGACTACAGGCACCCGCCACCATGCCTGGCTAGTTTTTTTATTTTTTAATAGAGACGGGGTTTCACCGTGTTAGCCAGGATGGTCTCGATCTCCTGACCTCGTGATCCACCCACTTTGGCCTCCCAAAGTGCTGGGATTACAGGTGTGAGCCACGGCGCCCGGCCACAAGATTTCTTACTTTCACAAATTTTACAAAAACATATAAGCTTGCGAACACATTGTAAGATCCTTCCCGTCACTTGGAAAGAGCCAGAGCAAGTGACATGTAAGCTTCATTAACATCATAGAAAATCCACCTCTGCTGGGGACTCAACCCTTCAAGTTACCTTTGCCTGGCTGAGAGAGTGAGAAGGTGCTTTTGTGATGCAACAGGACATTCTGATAGCTTTAGACATCTCCTCCCACCCCCAAACGTATCCATTGCTGAGGAAACTTAGATGCTGCTGGGAATTAGGATGTGTGTCGATCAGAGCCTTCAACACATGAGGGTACTCTTGAGGGGAATGGAAGTGAGAACTTGTCTTTTTGCATCCCAAGTCCAAATGAGTCAAATTTGTTTGATGGACTTTGGTGGCCTAACCCAAATTAGGCAACAGGAAAGAGCAGCAAGATCCTGGGAAATCTTTACCATGAAAACAGGAAAAAGGCAGGCTAGAAGGTCAGCTGGAAAAAGTGAACCTTGCATCTGGATCCATTAGTCAATCTGCTCTCAATGCAGCCATCCCGAAGGCAGTTTGGGGGCCCAAGGAAATACCTACACGAACCAAAAGAGTTTGAAGGTGGTAAGGCTGGGCCATTTTTGGTGTTGACCCATTAGCCAACAAATTGTACATCTCTCCAAAGAGTACATCATAAGGAATGACCATAGCCTGTGCTGGGATCTGCAATAACCCTTGTGGTAATAATTAGAGCAGGTGGCCCAGCTTGAGCCACAGTTATTTGGCTTACCCTATTTAACAGTAACCTTGAGGTTCAGCTTCAGCAATAGTAGCCACAGCATGGATGGTCACAGGGCAACGGGAGTATGGCCTGGTTAGGGCACACATCTCCAGACTGCCAGTATTATAGGAAAGGGGTCCTGATCCAGATCCCAAGAGAGGGTTCTTGGATCTCGTGCAAGAAAGGATTCAGGGTGAGTCTGCAGTGCAAAAAAGCAAGTTTATTAAGAAAGTAAAATGGTGAGAGGGCAGCTATTCCATAGATAGAGTAGGACATTCCTGACAGTAAGAGAAGGAACACATCCACCCTAGGCACAATGCTTGTATATGTGGGGAGATGTGTTCTGCTACAAGGGTTTGTGATAAAGGATTGATTTTCTTAATTACTATATTTTGCAAGGATCAATATTATTATTATTATTATTATTATTATTATTATTATTATTATTTGAGACGGAGTCACACTCTGTTGCCCAGGCTGGAGTGCAGTGGTGTGATCTCAGCTCACTGCAACCTCTGCCTCCTGGGTTCAAGTGATTCTCCTGCCTCAGCCTCCTGAGTAGCTGGGATTACAGGCATGCGCCACCACGTCCAGCTAAGTTTTGTATTTTTAGTAGAGACGAAGTTTCGCCATGTTGGTCAGGCTGGTCTCGAACTCCTGACCTCGTGATCTGCCTGCCTCGGCCTCCCAAAGTGCTGGGATTACAGTGTGAGCCACCACCCCCGGTGGACATTATTATCTTCAAAGCAAAATTAGGTATGCCTTTGTTCTCCAGATATCAGGATACCAGACACTCCCAAGTCTTTTTTTTTTTTTTTTTTTTTTTGAGACGGAGTCTCGCTCTGCCGCCCAGGCTGGAGTGCAGTGGCCGGATCTCAGCTCACTGCAAGCTCCGCCTCCCGGGTTTATGCCATTCTCCGGCCTCAGCCTCCCGAGTAGCTGGGACTACAGGCACCCGCCACCACGCTCGGCTAGTTTTTTTTTGTATTTTTAGTAGAGACGGGGTTTCACTGTGTTAGCCAGGATGGTCTCGATCTCCTGACCTCGTGATCCGCCCGTCTCGGCCTCCCAAAGTGCTGGGATTACAGGCTTGAGCCACCGCGCCCGGCCTCTCCCAAGTCTTTGTTCTCCAGATATCAGGATACCAGACACTCCCAATTGTTACTGTTTAGTAAACAATATTAATCTGTTCTCTTAACCATAAATATCTAGGGGCTAGGAATGCCTAACTTTCTGAGAATGCAGCCCAGCAAGTCCCAGCCTCATCTTCCTAGCCCTCACTCAAGTTAGAGTTGCTCTGGTTCAAACTCTGACTTCCTCTGCCATATCTCCCCCAACCCTTTACAACAGGACCCTTAATCCTAAGGGTTGCAGAAGGATGCAGATCTGTCTTCTGCAACTTCTTCAGGCTGAATAGGGGCGATTATATTCCTGCCTATTAGGGTCTCTTGCATTCAGGGTAGAGAGAAGCTCAGTCAGACAGCATTGGTATGATGAAAGTCATTCGTAACTCCGAGTTCCAACAAAAGGTGATACCTGGAAGATTAATAAGTGTCCAGTTTAGGCCTGGCGTGATGGCTCATGTCTGTAATCCCAGCACTTTGGGAGGCCGAGGCGGGCGGATCATGAGATCAGGAGATTGAGACCATCCTGGCTAACACGGTGAAACCCCGTCTCTACTAAAAATACAAAAAAATTAGCCGGGCGTGGTGGCGGGCACCTGTAGTCCCAGCTACTCGGGAGGCTGAGGCAGGAGAATGGCGTAAACCCAGGAGGCGGAGCTCGCAGTGAGTCAAGATCATGCCACTGCACTCCAGCCTGGGCAACAGAGTGAGACTCTGTCTCAAAAATAAATAAATAAATAAATAAATAAATAAATAAATAAATAAATAAGTGTCCAGTTTAAGAAAGCATTGAGTAAATTTGTCTTGCATTCCTACACAAAGAGTACAACCACAATATATTCCACAACAGCAAAGTAAAATAAGTAAAATCATTCCAAGTAAAATAAACAGGAAGGCTGTCCAAGAGCCAAGCAGTTGTTGGAACCAAGCCGATGTAGGGTCAACTGATAGTGCATCAATGGCAGAGATATGAGTATCTAAAGCTTTCATATCCCAGGTAATATTATGTGAAGAGTCTGAAACATACAATCATTTGGTTTTGATCAGAGCACAAGTTCCCCCTTGGGCTGCCGTTAAAATCTCCACATACCCAACAGTTTGTCTGATTATGTAGAGAGGCTAAAGTCTATGCTCACTCGGTAAATAAGTTACTCTCTGCATGATTCCAACTTATATGCAAAAGTAGAATGCCAATCTATATCTTTATGTTATCCATCCCTTTCATTTCTTCTGAACAGGAGTTGGAGGTCACTGATTGGCTCACAGGAATAAACGAGATCACTCTCTTGTATTCCACAGGCCTGTGGGACTTCCTAAGAGACAGGTTTAATTCAAGATAAGTGGACCTAGCTGTTTTTTCCCAGAAGTTCCACTGCAGTGGGTACTAAGGAGAACTTAAGAGGGTCCCTTCCATTTTGGGGAAAGTGGATCTGCTGGGGATCCTTCCTTCCAAGTTTTTAATAGGACCCACTCTCCCGGCTGGGTTGCAACAAGATTCTCTTCCTTAGTGGGGGAAGGGAGTCTTTGATTTCTACATTCAAGGAGTGTGCTTTGCACTTGTCCTAAGTTGATCACATAATTCTGTAGCTTGAAAGTATCTATGCCTATTAAGGTTAATAAGGTTACAGGTAATAAAGACAGCCAGGTTTCTGGTGGTGTAGTTTAGCAAGAGTCCTTTTTAGAGTTTGATTAGTTCTTTCTACTTTCCCCGAGGACTATGGCCTCCATGCGAGTGAAGGCGGTACTGAATTCCAAGGGCTGAAGATGTGTTTTGGGTAATTATCACTGTGAAATATGGGCCATTATCGCTATGTAAACTTTTAGGCAGCCAAAATCTAGAAATTATTTCCTTTAGTAGGAGTTTAGAAACCTCAATTGCCTTTTCAGACCGGGTAGGAAAAGCCTTGATCCAGCCGGTAAAGGTGTCAACAAATTCTAATAAATAGACACTTTACATGGGGACATCTGAGTATAGTCTATTTGCCAGTCTTCACCAGGGTACATTCCCCTATGCTGAACAGGCCTTACTAAAGGAGGAGGTAAAGACTGGTTTTTTGGGTTATTCCGGGCACACAGTTCACAGGCCTGAGTTAGTTACCTGTTTTACTCTTTTAAGTAAGCCTTTCCTACTAAATGCCAAGACATTAATTGAAACAGAGACTCTCTTCCCAAATGAGTAGAGTCATGCAAATGTTTAACTGTTTCCCACTGATTAGCACCTGGTATGGGCAGTTTTTTTGTTCTGTTTCCCTGGTGCACAAAGCTACTTCCATCTGCAAACCATTCTACCTCAGGATTATCTAGAGGATCGATCGTCTTTTAAATCCAGATAACTGAAGTAAACTTTCTCCATAACTTGTATGCAAGAATGATCTAGGGTGCCTGTGGGTTCAGGCAAATAGGTAGCTGGATTCAAAGTTTGGCTTGCTTAAAGAATTATATCAGGACATTTAGCAACAAAGCCTGATATTCATTCACAGGAAAGGAGAAGGAATCGTTTCTTGTCTGCTTTATGATTTCCAAAAGATACTACTATTTTCAGCTGAGTTAACAAATCCCTTCCCAACAAGGGGTGGGACATTCAGGAGAAAACCACAGTCCCTTAAGAGGAGCTTACAGGATAGGTGAATGTCATCTATGAGCTTGTCCATCTATCCCCATGACTATACAGTTTTGGGGTGACAGAGGCCCATTATAATGGGTCAAAACAGAATCAGCATTCCAGAAGGAAGTTAATATTCTTACCTGCCACGTCAAGGGTTACCGAGGCTCCTCCGGAGATATGGCTAGCTGCCCGACAGAAGCTGTGGCAGAAGGTCTCAGGCCCCATCACTCTTGGGCTTGCCTGGCTATTTCTGCCATCATTGGTTCAGGTGTCGATGGCTCCCTTTGGAACACTGGGCAATCCTTCTTCCAGTGGCCAGTTTTCTTACAGTGTGCACACTGATTCATGCCCAAGGCATGGTGACTTGGAGACCCAGCTTTGGGTTTCCTACCTTTCAGCTTCCCTTGTTCAGGCCAAGAGCCAGGAGGGCAACCCCATGTGAGAGGTGAGCTTAAGGCTGCAGCCAAGAGTTGCACCTTGTGGGAGGTCCTTCTTGCTCTTTCTGCTTCCTCTGCTTTGTCCCTGTTATTAGAAATTTAAAATGCCGTATCCAAAAGCTGTTCTAGGATAGGCACAGTGGCTCATGCCTGTAATCCCAGCACTTTGGGAGGCCAAGGTGGGTGGATCACCTGAGGTCAGGAGTTCAAGACTAGCCTGACCAACATGGTGAAATCCCGTCTCTACTAAAAATACAAATAAATTAGCTGGGCATGGTGGTGCATACCTGTAATTCCAGCTACTTGGGAGGCTGAGGCAGGAGAATCACTTGAACCCAGCTTGCAGAGGTTGCAGTGAGCCAAGATCATGCCATTGCACTCCAGCCTGGGCAATAAGAGTGAAAATCCATCAAAAAAAAAAAAAAAAAAAGGTGCTCCATAGGAGTTTGGGGACCCATAACTGCTTTTTGCAGTTTCCTGTGGATATCAGGGGCAGACAGGAATATAAAATGTACTCCCAAAGGGTTTGTCCTTCCCTTGAGGCAGGATCAGTGTTAGTATATTTCCTGATTGCCTCAACTAAACCCCCTTGAAACAAGGCTAGATTCTCGTCTTTGCCCTGTGAAACTTCCTTAACCTTTTCATAGTTAACAGGCTTTTTCATACATTTCTTCATCCCTTCCAACAAACAAGAGACCATATGATCTCTACTCCCCGGGTCCTCACTGCACCTTTGATAGTTCCACCCTGGATCTTGATCTGGAACTGCTATACCTCCTGCCTGATACACGTGATGGTTAGGGTTACGAGCCAATACCTCATCTGCATGGGTCCTAGCTGTCCCCAAAATGTGTTGTTTTGGCTGGACACGGCAGTTCACGTCTATAACCGAGCACTTTGGGAGGCCAAGGTGGGCAGATCACTAAGTCAAGAGATCGAGACCATCGTGGCCAACATGGTGAAACCCTGTCTCTACTAAAAATAAAAAAATTAGCTGGGTGTGGTGGCGTGCACCTGTAGTCCCAGCTACTCAGGAGACTGAGGCAGGAGAATCGCTTGAACCCAAGAGGCAGAGGTTGCAGTGAGCCAAGATCGTGCCACTGCACTCCAGCCTGGTGACAGAGCAAGACTCTGTCTCAGGAAAAAAAAAAAAAAAAAAAAAAAAAAAAGCATTGTTTTTCTTCCACTGTACAACACAGAGACAACAAAACATGCTGATTCTGCCAAGTTAAACTGTAGGTGAGAGGTAATTTCTCAAACTCATCTATGAATTTTCCTGGATCTTCAGAGAAATGGCCAAAGTTCTCTTTACATAGAGCCAAATCAGACATAGAAAAGGGAACATGTACTCTCACAGTGCTCTGGTTCAAACGTCTCTGATACCAGGGCTTCAGAAGGTCACTGGGTGTCTTACTCAACACTGTAGGAGCCCCACTGTTCTGGAGTTAAAGCATGGGAGTGACTCTGTGGAAGCTTTTAGCCTCAAGGGGGCGCACTGAGTTTGGTGTTTGCCAAGAGGAAAATAATAGCTAGAAGAACAGACACTTGGACATGTTTCAGCATCCCTGGGGTTTTTTGGAAATACTTGGGGAGGCAAACTAAAAAAAAAAAAAAAAAAAAAAAAAAAAAAAAAAAAAAAAAAAAAAAGACGGACTTCCTGCAGTCAGGCATGCACACTAAATTGGATAGTAAAAGGACGTGTGACTGGTTAAGGGTCATATAAGGACATGTTTTTCCAGGTCACTCTGAATACTTCTTTGCCTCCACTGGATCTGTTTCTTCCTTGGGCTCTGATTTCGTAATTTGCTTTTGCTCATTTGTTTTCTTTTCCTTGGAGACCTCAATCTGCATCTTCAATGACTTACTGGACATTTTTATATGTACATTATCTCCAACTCAGTTTGTCTGAAATCTACCTCAACAAAAAATCCTTACAAGTCAATAAGGAAAAAAAAAAAAAGAAAAATGAACAAAAATATAAACAGGCAATTCACAAAAGAAAAAATAAAATAGTCAATAAATGTATGAAAACATGCCTAATCTCATTAAGAATTTTAAAAATAACAAGGAGATGGGAGGACTGCTTGAAACCAGGAGTTTGAGACCAGCCTGGACAATATAGTGAGACCCTGTCTCTAAAAAAACAACAAAAAAAGAAAAATTAGCTGGGCATGGCAGTGCACACCTCTACTCCTAACTACTCAGGAGGCTGAGGCAGGAGGACTGCTCGAGCCCAGAAGATAGTTAGCTATAATTGTGGCACTGTACTCCAGGTGACACAGTGAGACCCTGTCTCAAAAACAATAACACTGAAAAGTCTTTTTTTTTTTTTTTGTATATCATATTGATAAAGATTTCCAAAACCTAGGATTCCATTGTCATTATATATATATATATATGTAAAGCTCCTTTTAAAAAGTGATCACGGCCAGGCGCGGTGGCTCACGCCTGTAATCCCAGCACTTTGGGAGCCCAGGGCAGGTGGATCATGAGGTCAAGAGATCGAGACCATCCTGGCCAACAAGGTGAAACCCTGTCTCTACTAAAAATACAAAAATTAGGAGGTCATGGTGGCATGCCTCTGTAGTCCCAGCTGCTCGGGAGGCTGAGGCAGAAGAATTGTTTGAACTCGGGAGGCGGAAGCTGCAGTGAGCCGATGTTGCATCACTGCACTCCAGCCTGGCAACAGAGTGAGACTCCATCTCAAAAAATAAAAAATAAAAAGTGATCCCAATGCCTCCAAGCTTGTTACCAGCTTAAATCTGTTAAATCTTTAGGTGCTTTTAAAAGTACTAAGGCAGTTCAAATAACATTTATTGCTCAAATGTACAAAAGCCTCCATGGCCTCATAGTTGTTTTTTAAAAAACAATTGTATTGAGGTATAATGGACAGACAATAAACTGCATATATTTAAAATGTACAATTAGATAATTTTTGCACCCATTAAATCATCACCACAATCAAGATCATGAACATATACGTATCCCAAAATGCTTCCTTGATCTTTTTTTTTTTTTTTTTTTTTTTTTTTTTTTTGAGAGACAGAGAGAATCTCAGTCTATTGCCTAGGCTGAAGTGCAGTGGCGCAATCTCAGCTCACTGCAACCTCTGCCTCCCGAGTCCAGGTAATTCTCATGCTTCAGACTCCCAAGTAGCTGGGATTACAGGCAAGCACCACCACGCCTGGCTAATTTTTATACATTTAGTAGAAATGGGTTTTCACCATGTTGGCTAGGCTGGTCTCTAACTCCTGGCCTCAAGTGATCCACCTGCCTCGGCCTCCTAAAAGTGCTGGGATTACAGGTGTGAACCACTGCACCTGGCTTCACACGTCTTTTTAATCCTATCTTATTCCACCTTTTCTTAAACTCTGTCCCAGGCAAGCCCTGATTGCTTTCTGTCACTAAATATTAGTTTGCATCTTCTAGAACTTTCTATAAATGTGTATATTTATAGAATGATACAATGTGTACTCTTTTCGTCTATATTATTCTGCTCAGCATAAATATCTTGATATTTATGCATTTGTTGCATGTATCAATAGTTCATTCCTTCTTATTGCTGCAGAATATTCCATTATATGGATACAGTCCTTTTTTAAATCCCTTTGCCTACTAATGGATAGTAGGTTGTTTTCAGTTTTTGGCTATTATAAATAAATCTGTTTGAACATTTATATGCAGGTATTTGTAAAGACATATGCTTTCATTTCTTTTGGGTCAATACCCAGGAGTGGAATAGCTAATTCACATAGGAGGCATATTGTATAACTTTAAGAAACTGCCAAACAGTTTTCCAAAGTAGTTGTACATTTTGTATTCCCACTTGGCAGTGTATGAGAGCTCCAGTGCTTCCATATTTTCATCAACACTTGATATGATCAAGTGTTTTAAGTTTAGACATTCTTTTAGGTGTAAAGTGGCATCTTACTGTGGTTTTAATTTGTACTCCCCGATAAATAAAAATGTTGGGCATCTTTTCATGTGCTTTTTTCCTATCTATGTATATTCTTTGGAGAATTATCTGCTCAAATCTTTTGCCCATATTTTCCCCAAATGATTTGTTTGTTTTTTCCTACTGAGTTGAGAGTTCATTATATGTTCTAGATACAAGTCTTTTATCAGTATGTGATTTGCAAATATTTTCTCCCACACTGTAGTTTGTCCTTTCGTCCTCTTAACAACGCCTTTTGAAGAGCAGATATCCTTAATTTTCATAAATCCCAAATTATCAGCACTTAAGCTCAGTGGGGCATGTAAAGGTAAAGGGAGACTATATAGAGAAAATATATAACACAGTGATTGGCACATAGTAAGTGCTCACTAAATGTTAGTTTTTGTCTATTTTACTGAAGGAAAACATGGCTTAAATACTCAAAACTAGTTATCAGCTTAAATCCCTCATTTTCTTACTCTAAATGATTGTGAGCCTTGTGGGCAGGAATTGGGGATCAAGGCAATTTTCTGGGGCTCTTTCCATACGTGAACATTCATAGCCATGGGTAATTCTCTTTTGTTGACAATGATAAAATTCTATTTGCTAGACAAAATCATATACAAATAATTTCAAAGCATTTTATTTTAAGAGAGATAATCCAATAGAAATACTGACAACTGGCCGGGCGGGGTGGCTCAAGCCTGTAATCCCAGCACTTTGGGAGGCCGAGACGGGCGGATCACGATTCGTGGTCAGGAGATCGAGACTATCCTGGCTAACACGGTGAAACCCCGTCTCTACTAAAAAAAAATACAAAAAACTAGCCGGGCGAGGTGGCGGCGCCTGTAGTCCCAGCTACTCGGGAGGCTGAGGCAGGAGAATGGCGTAAACCCGGGAGGCGGAGCTTGCAGTGAGCTGAGATCCGGCCACTGCACTCCAGCCTGGGCGACAGAGCGAGACTCCGTCTCAAAAAAAAAAAAAAAAAAAGAAATACTGACAATTATTTAACATTAATCTAAATCATATTGAAATAAAAAAGCAGATGAAACTTGTGTTTTCTATTATCGGGTGTTATGACAAATGTAAATGAATTATTTCTAGGAGGGAAATCACTGAGTGTCAATTGTGTTTACCAAAAACATTCACTCCTATTCAAGTTATTCTTTTATGTCACATCAAACTCCTTTTATCTTTTATAACTGTCATTTTCTGACAGTTATATGTGATAAAGCTATGGTAGCTGGTGAAATAGATAAAACAAACAGGTAGTAAAATGGGCCAGTTGCTGTGGCTCACGCCTATAATCCCAGCACTTTGGGAGACCGAGGCGGGTGGATCACGAGGTCAGGAGATCGAGACCATCCTGGCTAACACGGTGAAACCCCGTCTCTACAAAAAATATAAAAGAATTAGCTGGGCGTGGTGCCGGGCGCCTGCAGTCCCAGCTACTCGTGAGGCTGAGGCAGGAGAATGGCATGAACCCGGGAAGCGGAGCTTGCAGTGAGCCGAGATCCACCACTGCACTCCAGCCTGGGCGACAGAGCAAGACTTCGTCTCAAAAAAAAAAAAAAAAAAAAAAAGAGGTAGTAAAACGGACAGAGTAGGAAGCATTATATATTACCCTCGAGTCCTGAAAAATAAAGAGAATGTTTATTCCCCAGTCACGCCAGGGCAAAAGGGAGTAATGACAATTTGTTTTCACTGAGAAGCGAGGCATTGCTGAACAATATATGCCAATTTGGGTGCTAAATGGTATTAATAGTTTAGAGATGAGTTTTGAAAATCCTACCACTAACCCACTGCCCTACCAGGCAGGGTACCCAAGTATAAAAGCCACGCATAGATGTGAGAAACAAGAGTCAGAAGGGAGAAAATACCATTTTATGAACAGCTAGAGAAGCACTCACAGCCCCTCAAGGCAGAACTCTGGCAGAACCAGAATGGAGAATGGAACTCGGCAGAGAGCCTCCCTCCCTGGCCAGCACCCCCTAAATCAGAAATGGCCGTGTTAGAGGGGCAGAGCTCAGCCTGACTTACACATCAAATTGCAGGCTGGAAGAAGCTCAAATAAATAGACCTGCCCAACAGATACAGGCCCTCCCTGGGCATTTTTACAACTCCATAGAATTAGATAATGAGTGATGAGTGTGGGTGCCGTTCTTTAAATGCATAGTGACCCTACCCACTAGTAAAATGGCACCCAATGACTTACGGCTCTGACCAATTAGATTAGCAACTATTCCTTCCTTGGGGCAGAGCTATTTCGAGAGGTAAAAGGAGTGGATGTCTGGGAAAGAAGCAAAATGTTTTAGCTGGTTAAGTGAGAGTAGGCAGACATGCTCCTCTTTTCCCCCGTCCACGTTCCCCATCCCCTCCCCCATAAGGAGCACCTTTTGGCATGAGCAGAAATATTGAAGCTGTGACACTTGGTGGAGAAAAGAGTAGTTAGTGTCCCAGTGGACCAAAAATTAGAACCTGAAGTTTAATCCTGCTTCAACCGCATGCAAAGTGACTTTGGAAAAATGGCTTAGCCTTTCTATGATTATATTCCCATCCTTAAAAAGAGAAATACATATAAAATATCATAAGAAATAATAAACATGCAAATATCCTATGAAGAGTAAAATAATATAAAAATATAAGGAAGATTGTTTCTGAAGGAGCAGATACATACTAGGTAGGAGAAAATGTTAATTTGTGACCTGAGAAAAAAGAAGAGACAAGAAATAAGCAACTACTGGACCATGCAGTTTGAGACTGATAAAACTGGGATATTCCCAAGTAGAAATTTTAAAAAAGGAAATAATTGAGAAATAATATAGATTCTGGACTATAAACAATGTCAGAATCATAAGCCTAAAGTCATGTAAGGATAGTGATGTTCATTTTTAGAGTGGTAACACTTTGAATGATATTCCTAGTTTCCATGTTTATTGCCCTTTTTTTTTTTTTTGCTAATCATTCGTTTTGGTTTTTGTATATAAACCTCATATAAATAAACTTAATATTATATAATTAGATGATTAGATATGCAAAATGTATAATAAATAGCCATGTACCTAGCATCTTGCTTAAGAAAAACAAAACAAAAATAAAACACACATTACTGAAATTATCGAAGCTTCAAGTGAACTCATCCTAAAATTCACCCATCTCCCTTCCTCACATGGCTAACCATTATACTAATTCGGTGTTTATCATTCACATACTTTTTAAAAAATAATACTTTTACTACCTGTGCATCAATTTCTAACCAATACATTGGTTTACTATTTCTTACACTTCAACAGCGTTATAATGGCTTCATAATGTGTACGCCTTTATGCATCTTACTTTCTTTCCTCTGTGTTACTGAATCTATGTTTATTCCTGTGGCTCTAACTCATTTTTTACTGCAATATAATTACAGTACAGTGTGCCTACTTTATTATGTTCCTATAAGTGGACATTTAGATTGTTTACAACCAAAAAATACTGCCATGAATATGCTATTCCCATATATCTCTCCTTGTAGGTATGCCCGGTCTAGGTGTGAAATTGTTTAGATAGGGAGTATGCATTGTCAACTTTACTAGATTTCATCAAATTATTCATCCAAAGTGACTGTACCAAATTATAACATTGCCAGTAATTGATAAATGCTAAATATCCTTAGCAATATTTGGTATTGTATCCCTATAGAATTTTGGTCAATCAGATGGATGAATGGATGCCAAAACCTATCTCATTTTGTTTTTTTATATTTATTTATTTATTTTGAGTTGAGTTCTCGCTCTGTTGCCCAAGCTGGAGTGCAAGGGTGCGATCATGACTCACTGCAATCTCTGCTCCCAGGTCCAAGTGATTCTTGTGCCTCAGCCTCCCGAGTAGCTGGGATTACAGTCATCCGTCACCACACTCAGTTAATTTTTTTTTTTTTTTTTTTTGTATTTCTTGTAGAGACAGGGTTTTACCATGTTGACTGGGCTGGTCTCGAACTCCTGACCTCAAGTGATCTACCCACCTCAGCCTATCTCATTTTGCATTTAACATGCACTTCTCGGATTACTAGTGATGTTGAACACATTGTTATATGTTTCTTGGTCATTCCAGTTTCCTTTTGCGTACATTTTCTAATTATTTCTTTTGTCCTTTTTTAGAGGTGTTTTTCTTATGGATTTGTAAGCAATTTTTATATATCCTAATTCATTCTCAGTCACCTGTGCTTCTGGGATCACAAGACTTTATCAGGACATGATGCATTATATTGTCAAGATGTGGTCCAATATGTCAGGATGCATAAAATATGAAACTTCATAGACAAACTCACTGTTGGTAGTACTGTTATAAAAACATAATAATTCTGATAAATTATATTTCATGCATTTCCCCTCAAAAATGAAAAAATAAGGTGCATTTATAATTTTTAAAAATATGCCAGGCACAGTGACTCACGCTTGTAATCCCAGCACTTTGGGAGGCCAAGGCAGGTGGATTACTTGAACTCAGGAGTTTGAGAGCAGCTTAGTCAACATGACAAAACTCTGTATCTACAAAAAATACAAAAATTAGCTGGGCGTGGTGGCACACACCTGTAATCCCAGCTACTTAGGAGGCTAATGCAGGAGGATCAATTGAGCCTAGGAGGCGAAGGTTGCAGTGAGCTCAGATCACATTACTGCACTCTAGCCTGGATGACAGTGAGATCCCATCTCAAAAAGATAAATAAAAACAGCTATAGTAAATATAATTTGTATACCATAAAGTTTACCACTTTACAATACACAATTCAGTGGTTTTTAGTGTACTCACAAAGTTGTGCATTTATCACCACCATCTAATTCCAGAACATTTTATCACTCCAAAAAAAAGGCGTACATCTAAGCAGCCAATTCTCATTGCCTCCTTACCACCCCCCAATCCCTGGCAAACAATATTCTACTTTCCGTCTCTTTGGATTTGTCTATTCTGGGGATTTCATAAGAATGAAAACATGTAAGTTGTGGTCTTTTATGTCTGACTTCTTACACTTAGTATAATGTTTTAAAGGTTCATTCACATTATAACATGTATCAGAATCTCATTTCTTTTTATGATTTAGTAATGACTAATGTTCCATTTTAATGGAACATTACCATTATATGGAATACACCACATTTTGTTTATCCAGTCATTAATTGATAACCATTTGAGTTGTTTTCACTTTCTGGCTATTATGAGTAACAGTGTTACAAACATCTGTGCCCACGTTTTTGTGTGGACATGTTTTCAATTGTCCTGTATATATATCTAAGTGTGGAATTGCTGGGTCATATGATAATTCCTAAAAACAAAAAAAACATTTTGAGGAACTGCTGAACTGCTTTCCAAAGTGGCTGCATCATTTTACGATCCCATGAGTAATGTATGGGCATTCCAAATTCTCCACATCCCGCCAACACTTGTTATTATACATTTTTAAAATTACAGTCACCCTAGTGGGTGTGAAGCGGTATCTTGTAGTTCTGATTTTTTTTTTTTTACTTAGTCTTAGATGACTAATAGAGTTGAGCATCTTTCATGTGCTTATTGGCCATTTGTCTTCTGGGGAGAAATGTCTGTTAAGATCCTTTACCAATTTTTAAATAGGGCTATTGGTGTTTTACATATTCTGGATACAAGTTCCTTTACCAATGTATGATTTTCAAATATTTCCTGTGATTCTATGGGCTGTCTTTTCACTTTCTTGATGGTATCCCTTGAAGAACAAAAGTTTTTCATTTTTATGAAGTCCAAATTATCTATTTTTTTCTTTTGTTGTTTGTGCTTTTGGTGTCTAGGAAGCCACTACCCAATCCAAAGTCATAAAGATTTAAGCATAATTTTTCTTCTAAGAGTTTTACAGTTTTTCTCTAAATATAAGAGTCTTATATTTAGTTCCCATTTGAGTTAATTTTTATATATGATGTGAGATAGGGATCTCAATTCATTCTTGTGCATGTGGCTAATCCAGTTATATTAACATAATTTGTTGAAAAACAAACTATTCCTTCTCTCGTTAAATGGTCTTGACACTCTTCCTGAAAATCAATTGACCATAACTACAAGAATTTATTTCTGGCCTTTCAATTATATTTCATTGATCTATATTTGCATTCTTATGTTAGTTCTACAGATTAACTTTGTAGTAAGTTTTAAAACATGGAAGTTTAAAATTTTTCAACTTCGCCTTTTTCTTTCAAAATGTTTTGACTATTCTGAGTTCCTGGCATTTCTTTGAGACTGAGTCTTGCTCTGTCACTCAGGCTGGAGTGCAGTGGTGCAATCTCAGCTCACTGCAACCTCCACCTCCCAGGTTCATGCGATTCTCCTGCCTCAGCCTCCCTAGTAGCTGGAACTACAGGCGCATGCCACCACTCCTGGCTAATTTTTGTATTTTTAGTAGAGACAGTGTTTCACCATGTTGACAGGCTGGTCTCGAACTCCTGACCTCAAGTGATCCACTAGCCTCGGCCTCCCAGAATACTAGTATTACAGGTGTGAGCCACCATGCCTGGCCTCTTGGTGTTTTCATATGAATTTTAGAATTATCTTGTTGATTTCTATAAAAAAAAAACAGGAGTTGGGATTTTGATAATAATTACATTGAATCTGTAGATCAACTTGGACAGTACTATTATTTTAACAATGTTAAGTTTTTCATTCCATGATCATGGGATATTTTTCATTTATTTAAGTCTTCTTTAATTTTTTTCTACGATGTTTTATATTTTCCAGTGTATAAGCCTTGCACTATCTTTGTTAAATTTATTCTTATTTTATTCTTGTTTATGCTATAATAGAATCTTTTCTTAATTCCATTTTCATATTTATTATTTTTTAAGTTAGTATATAGAAAACTGATTTTTGTATCTTGATCTTGTATCCTGAAACATTGCTGAATTTGTATTAGCTCTAATGCTGTGTGTGTGTGTGTGTGTGCACGTGTGTGTGTTCCTTAGTATTTTTTATATATAAGTTAATGTCAACTGTGAATAAAGATAGTTTTCCTTCCTGCTTCCCAAGCTTAATGTCTTTTAATTCTTTTTCTTACATAATTTCCCTGGTTAGAACCTACAGTACAATGTTGAATAGAAGCGGAGAGATGAAACATCTTTGTCTTGTTCCTAATATTAGAGGGAAAACTTTCAGTCTTTCAACATTAAGTATGATGTTAGCTGTGGGTTCTTCATAGATGCCCTTTAATGGGTTGAGGAAGTTCCCTTCTATTCATAATTTACTGAATGTTCTTGTCATGGAAGGGTGCCAGATTTTTTCAATTGCCTTTTCCACATCTATAATCATGTTATTTTTGTTTTTTATGCTATTAATATAACATATATTATGTTGATTGATTTTTCATATGTTAAACCAACCTTGCATTCCTGGGATAAATTCCTCTTGGTCATGATGTATAATCCTTTTTATATAAAAAATCACTTAAAACAATAATTATTTTACTCTGCCAAGGGGTTCTATGTGTGTGTTGGGTTGCAGCTTTAATGCTCCAGCAGGCAGCTTATAATTCTGCCTTACCTGTCACTTGTTGCTTGCATAGAGCCACAAAAGTCAACCAGAAGTAAGAGTTTCAGGCCTTCTGAGGTTTCTCCTGGCCTTCTAGATTCCCAAGTATATGCCATAGTTTTCAAAGTCAACTATGGACATCTCATTACCTAATGTGGTGATTAATTTAAGGTGTCAATTTGACTAGGTTAAAGGATACCCAGGTAACTGGTAAAATATTATTTCTAAGAATACTGTGAGGCTGTTTCCAGAAGAGATAAGCATTTGAATCAGTAGATTGAGTAAAGAAGACCCACAGTCACTAATGTAGGCAGGTGTCATTCAAACCATTGATGATAGATAGAACAAAGAAGCAGAAAAAGTTTGAATTTGCTCTCTCTTCTGGAGCTGAGACATCCATCTTTTCCTCTCCTCAGACATCAGAACTCCAGATTCTCAGCTGGGCGTGGTGGCTCACACCTATAATCTTAGCACTTTGGGAGGGACCTTAGGAACCTTACCTGAGGTCAGGAGTTCAAGACCAGCCCAGCCAACATTGTGAAACCCTGTCTCTTCTAAAAATACAAAACTTAGCTAGGCATGGTGGCACATGCCTGTAGTCCCAGCTACTCAGGGGGCTGAGGCAGGAGAATCACTTGAACCAGGGAGGTGGAGGTTGCAGTGAGCCAAGATCAAGCCACTGAACTCCAACCTGGGTGACACAGTGAGACTCCGTCTCAAAAAAAAAAAAATCAAAAAAAAAAAAAAAACATGAACTCCAGATTCTCAGGCAACTGGACTCAGACTTACATGGTCCCTCCAGTTTTTCAGGCCTTCAGCCTAGGACTGAGAGTTAAACCACCTGCTCCCCTGGTTCTTAGGCCTTTGTACTCAGACTAATTGCAACAACAGCTTCCCTGGTTTTGTAGCTTGCAGACAACCTATCTTGGGACATCTTAGCCTCCATAATTGTATGAGCCAATTTCCGTAACAAATATGTGTGCATTTACGTATGTATGTATGCATGCATTTATGTATGTATATGTAATACCAGCAGCAGACCATCTGGAGTGGCCATACTGTGAAGACACAGGCTGCAGTCAGGGAGGTGCAGCTGGGGCTGTGCACTCCCCAGAGCTAGCAGGGGCCAGGAATAGGTGGGAGCTCCTTGCCCTACCAAGTTGGTAGGCTAGGAGCCCTCTCTCTGGGGCTCAGCTGTAGCCACCCAGCCACAGGTCCAGACCTGGGCATCCCTGTGCTCTCAGGAACTGGGAAGCTCCCCTGCTCCCACAGGCTTGGAAGTGCCTGCTCCCGCTCCCTGGCCTCTCCCTGCTTCCAGCACCTGCTCTGGGGCAGAGCAAAGTTGTGGTTGAGCCTGGACATTGTCACAACCTGGCCAGCTGTACATGTGTTCAGGATGGTGCTGACACAGAGCCCCTAGCCGCTTCAGCCCCCTCTAGACTTTGGGCACCAAAGAGCATGGGAGGCAGGTGGGAAGGGCAGTGACTGATGGCAGCTTGGCATGGGCCTGCAGACACCCCTCAGTGTGGACAGCCAAGGTGCCATGTATGACATGTTGATGAGGGCAGCAGGCAGACAGGTTCCTGGATGGGAAGGGGTGGGTCCCCAGTAAAGCCCCTCCTTTGAGCCAAGAATGGCCTGAAGCCTGGGGGCCAGGCTGCCAGTTTGGGTAGAGTCTGTGGCCCAGAGTGAGAACTTATGGTGGTTTTCCTGGGCCCACCCATGGCTGCCCATGGACCAGCAAGCACACACTTCCTCCTTTCTGAAGCCCATAAAAACCCTAGACTCAGCCAGACTCACACAGATGTCAAGACTACCAGCTGTGGGAAAGAGCTGTCCACTTTGGGTCTCCTTGACTCATCAGGATGAACTGCCTGCAGAAAAGAGCTACCCACTGTGGGTCTCCTCTCCACTGAGAGCTGGACATTCATCAGGATGACCTACCTGCAGAAAGGAGCTACCCACTTCAGGTCTCCTGAGAGCTGGTCTGTCGCTTAGTGAAACTCTTCACCTTGCTTGCCCTCTCCACCTTGCTTGCTTGCATACCTCATTCTTCCTGGATGCAGGATAAAAACTCAAGTCTCACCAAATGGCAGGACTGAAAGAGCTATAACACAAACAGGGATGAAACACACACACACACACACACACACACACACACACACACACACACACACCCCCCACTTGCCATGTTACAGACAACAAGAAGGAGAGAAGAACTGTGGCCCTTTAGGAAGCCCAGACCTAGAGGCTTCCCAAGCCAAGACTGTGACACCCTCTTTAGGGCTCTATGGATCCTGGCATCTCCAAGCTTCCGGGTGCTATGTGTTCCCCTCATCCAGATGTGGGTATCTGGAACAGAATCTGCACACAGTGCATCTGGACCAGCCACAGCCTCGTATGGAGCCAGCACCTGTGCTGGTGCCTGGAGCTGCCCGCCTTGCCACAGTAGCCGGCATGCCAGGCCATGCACAGTGGCTGGACCCCAAGCTCACTGTCTTACACACTCCTCACCACTCTGAACCTGGTTCACTGTTGGCAGGTGTGGGATCTAGGCCAGTAGCCCGAGCTGAGCACAGCTTGCCAGGCCAAGTGGGCAGAATGAGTCCAGCAGGTGTAAGCAAAACTCAGGCAGAAGGTGCCACCAGCCACAGAGGTTTCTGGCTGGTGAAGCAACATCCTAAGGATCCTGTGACATATGTATGTATACGTGTGTGTGTATACATGTATGTATGTATCATCTATCTATCTATCTTTCCATCCATCCATTCATCTTATTCGTTTTTTTTCCTCTGGAGAATCCTGCCTAATATACTCAGTTTTTCCTTTTAAGTGTTTAGGTCAGCCTTTTGCTAGCCATAAATGGCAATACTGCCTTAGGCAGCTGCAATATTAAACAACTGCTACTTATTGTCTTTGTCAAATTCCCTGCTGGCAGAGCTGTTTGCACAAAGTGAGCTCTGAGTCATGTCAAATAAATACAAGCCCTGAGAATGGAGCTTTTCAGTAAGGTGCCAGACAGGCTGAATACTAAAAAATACCCTAGGGATGAGGCTTTCCAGGACCTCTTAACCTGTTCTGCCTTCTCCAATGACGGTGGGCTGGTGGGTTTCACAGCTACCATAGTTGTGAAGCTGTTGGTCTTTAAAGCTACTGTAAAGCTGGGGAGAGTGAGAAGGGATTAGGAAGAGTTAAAACACTACAAGTCTCATTGTTCTTACTGAGATTCAGCCATCTGTATTAAATAAATACTTCTTGGATTTTTATAAGCTTTTAGTTAGTTTCCAGCATTCTGAAAAAGTTAATTTTGACAATTTCCCAGTGTTCTTGTTGCTTTTATGGAGGAGTAGATTTTCAGAGGCCCTTACTTTACCATTCTGGAAGTTGAGGTCACACTTCCCATTCATACGTTATATTGTAAAATATACACACGACTAGCTGGGCATGGTAGCTCACACTTGTAATCTCAGCACTTCGGGAGGCCAAGGTGGGCAGATCACCGGAAGTCAGGAGTTGGAGACCAGCTTGTCCAACATAGTGAAACCCCATCTCTACTAAAAATACAAAAAAAAAAAAAAATTAACTGGGCATGGTGTCAGGCACCTGTAACCCCAGCTACCTGGGAGGCTGAGGCAGAATCGCTTGAACCCAGGAGGTAGAGGTTGCAGTGAGCCAAGACTGCACAACTCTACTCCATGCTGATCAACAGAGTGAGACTCTGTCTCAAAAAACAAAACAAAACAAAACAAAAAAAAAAGCATGACATATATATTCCTTCCACTTCTGACTGGAAGTGAGTACCAAACCTTCTGCTTACAATTTTACATATTTGATGATTGAAGAATTTTCCATAGACCAGCTTGTGGCTTAGCTGATGAAACCTGTTTAAAATTTGCTTCTCCTCCACTACTTAAATACTTTCAGTGCTGGTTACTGTAAGAAATATTAGGAGAAGATCTCAAGCCCTGCATCTTTGCATCACAAGATAGGGCTGGCACAGTGGGACTAGGGACTATTCCTGGATGCCATTCTTACATTAGAAGGGCTGGAAATAGCTTAACTATATGGAAGTAACTGTGATCTACAAATATATATCCTGCTAGATGCCAAAAAATATATCCCCAGCTCAATTTGTGATGCGTTCCCAAATATATATATGGCCATTTCAACACCACCAGATAGTAAAAAAAAAAAGAAAGAAAGAAAATGTGATAGAGGAAAAATCAGGGTGAAATGAGACAATAGACTTAAGCTATTGTGGTTAAAATATCTTACTTTTATAAATTTTACCAAGCCAAATTGCTATATGAACACATTACTAGGCCCACAGCTTTGAAATCAGCCTGTTCAAGTTCAGAGACTCTGAATTTTAAGCTTAGATAACCCCTATCACCCTGCCCACTACCTGGTCCTTTGTCTGATTTCTCTCTGGGTTTCTGCTTTTTTTTTTTTTTTTTTTTCATTCTGCAGTCTCTGCAGACTGCTGCCTTTCTCTGCTTATCTACATACACCGTCCAGATTGGCTGGCTGAGCCCCTTGTACGTACTTCCAGTAGAACTGCTACACACCAGCTCATCAACATCCATCTGTCCAGTGTCCAAAGAGAACATGATGCTCTTTACTTCAGCTTATTAATTGGAAGTCTTTGGTTTAGGTGCTGAACCTTAATCCAATAAACTGAGACCAGGTAGAGGTAAAGTCCCACAGAATAGGTACAGCCTTAGGAATCCCTCCTGTGCGTGAATAGAGGTGTAAGTAATTCACAGAAAATGGGAATTGGCTAAGTTGACACTTCAAAAAGTACTGGACTATAGAAAAGTTGAATAGGTTTAAGTAATAGGTACAGAAAACCTTCTCTAAACACTTAATATGCAAATATATTTTGGGATTTTTCACTAAGGGTATATTTTACATGTCTCCCGAAATTGTTGCAAAGGTTCTCTACCAATCACATGATTGTGATTGCAAACAGATTTATTATGCACAGATAGATGAACAGCAGGAATAAATAGAAGCCTAGGATCCACAGCAAGCCAGTCGTCTAAGGCTCAAGAAAGCTGCTGAGTGTGGAAAGGGCCTTATCTGTGTGTGCTTCACATCCCACTGCAGCTGAGGGACACTGAAGCACTATGCTCTGGGTTTTATACCCTAGGTGGCACTAGGATCACCGAGAACAAGCGCTGCAGTACACCCTGTTCTGCGAGGAACAAGGACACAACGTGGATTATTCTGGACATTACCTCTCTATCTCAGAAAGTTGCATTCTAAGGTTATTCTGAGAACTACAAGTTGCAGGAAGAGCTGGATTGGCCAAGATCACCCAAGGACCTATCCTCCTGTGGGTGCATTCCCAGAGAACCAATTCAGGTTAGGGGAATCATAAGACTAGTGGTATTCCAAGAAACACATTTTGGGAAATGCTAAATAGTAACAAAGTTAATACAGGACAGGTACACCTCATTTTATTTGCAGTTTGCTTTATTGTGCTTCACAGATACTACATGTTCTTTTTTTTGTTTGTTTTTTTGCAAATTAATGGTTTGTGGCAACCCTGCATGGAGCAAGTCTATTGGTACCATTTTTCCAACAGCATGTGCTCACTTTGTTGTGTCTCTGAGTCACATTTTGGTAATTCTTGCAATATTTCAAACATTATTATCATTATCATTATATCTGTTATGGTGACCTGTGACCAGTGATGTTTGATGTTACTATTATAATTGTTTTGGAGCACCATGAACTGAGCCCATAAAACAGCAAATTTAATCAATAAATGTTGCATGTGTTCTCACTGCTCCAATGACCAGCTGTTCCCCATTTGTCTTTGTCTCCCCAGGCCTCTCTATTCCTCCAGACACAATATTGAAATTAAGCCAACTAATAACCTTACAATGGCCTCTAAGTGTTCAAGTGAAAGGAAGAGACGCACATCTCTAACTTTAAATAAATAGCTAGAAATGACTATGCTTAGTGAGGAAGGCATGTTGAAAGCCAAGACTGGGAAGCTAGGCTGCTTGGCACCAAACAGCCACGTTATGAATGAAAAGCAAACACACTTGGAGGAAATTTAAAGTGCTACTCCAGTAAACACACAAATGATAATAAAGCAAACCAGCCTTAATGCTGATATGAAGAGTTTTAGTGGTCTAAATAAATCAAATCAGCTACCACATTCCCTTAAGCCAAAACCGAATCCAGAGCAAGATCCTAACACTATTCAGTTCTATGAAAGCTGAAAGAAGTAAGGAAGCTGCCCAAGAAAAGCTAGAAGATAGCAGAGATTAGTTCATGTGGTTTAAGGAAAGAAACTATCTCCAAAACATAAAAGTGTAAGATAAGGCAACAAGTGCTGATGTGGAAACTGTAGCAAGTTATCCAGAAAATCCAGCTAAGATCTTGATGAGGGTGGCTACATCAAACAACAGATTTTCAACGTAGATGAAACAACTTCTACTGGAAGAAGATGCCATCTAAGACTTTCATAGCTAGAGAGAAGTCCATGCCTGTTTTCAAACTTTCAAGGACAGGCTGACCCTTCTTGTTAGCAGTTAATTCAGTTAGTGACTTGAAGTTGAAGCCAGTGCCCATTTACCATTCCAAAAATCCTAGGGTCCTGACAAATTATGCTAAATCTGCTCTGCCTGTGCTCTATAAGTTGAACAAGAATGCCTAGCTGGCAGCACATCTGTTTACAACACGATTTACTGAATATTTTAAGTCCACTGTTGAGACCTACTGCTCAAAAAAAAAAGTGTCCTTTCAAAATATTACTGGTCATTGACAATGCACATGGTCACCCAAGAGCTATAATGGTGCTGTACAAGGAGATTAATGTTGTTTTCATGACTGCTAACACAACGTCTATTCTACAGCCCATGGATCAAGGAGTTATTTTGATTTTTAGGTATTATTATTTAAAATATGCATTTAATAAGGCTAGAGCTACCACAGACAGTGATTCTTCTGATGTGGGCAAAGCACATTGAAAACCTTCTGGAAAAGATTCACCATTCTAGATGCCATTAAGAACATTTGTGATTGGGAGGAGGTAAAAATATCAACATTCACAGAAATTTGGAAGAAGTTGATTCCAACCCTCATGGATGACTTTGAGAGGTTTGAGATTTCTGTGGAGAAAGTACCTGCAGATGTGGTGGAAATAGAAAAACAACTAGAATTAGAAGAGGAATTTGATGTGACTGAATTGCTGCAATCTCATGATAAAACTTGAATGGGTGAAGAGTTGCTTCTTATGACTAAGCAAAGAAAGTGGTTGTTTGAAAAGGAATCTACTGATGGTGAAGACTCTGTAAATATTGTTGAAATGACAACAAAGGATGTAGAACAGTGCATAAACTTAGTTGATCAAGCAGAGACAGGGTTTGAGAGAACTGACTCCAATTTTGAAAGAAGTTCTACTATGGGTAAAATGCTATCAAACAGCATTGCATGATATGGAGAAATCCTTTGTGAAAGGGAGTCAATCAATGCAGCAAACTTCATTGTTGTCTTATTTTAAGAAATTGCCATAAACACTCCCAACATTCAGAAACTACCATTCTGATCAGTCAGCAACCTGACCCTGATCAGTCAGCACCTATCAACATTGAGGCAAGACCTTCCACAAGCAAACTGACTGTGAATCTAGTGGGCATGGTGGTATGGGCCTGTAGTCCCAGCTCCTTAGGAGGCTGAAGCAGGAGGACTGCTTGACCTCAGGAGTTTGAGGATGTAGGATACTATGATCACATCTGTGAATAGCCACTGTACTCAATCCTGGAGAACACAGCAAGACTCCATCTCTTATAAAAGTAAAAATAAAAATAAATTTAAAACTTGCAACTTGCAAAGGCTTAGATGATCATTAGCAATTTTTAGCAACAAAGTACTTTTTAATTGAGGTATGTGCATTGCTTTTGCAGATACAGTATTATTGCACACTTAACAGACTACAGTATAGTGTAAACATAACTTGCATATGTTTTGGGAAACCAAAAAATTTGTGTGACTCACTTTACTGCGATATTTACTTTATGTGGTGGTCTGGAACAGAACCTGAAATATCTCTGAGGTATGTGTGTATTATTAACTCAGTAAAGTAATTTTAAGGGTCTTGTGCTGGCACCCCTCTAAGCATTTTTATAATCTTTATGGCAGTTCCATGTGGTAGGTTCTATTTTCACAGATAAGGAGACTGAGGCATAACAGAAGTTAAGCAATTTGTCCAAAGTTGCACAACTAGAAAGTTGAGATGCTTGATTTTGCATGCAGGCAGTCTCATGCTTAACCCCTGTACTGTATAATCTCTGTGGTCTCTTTGAGTTCTGAATCCTATGGCTCTTCCATGAACTTTGATGTTTTATATTCAGCAATATGTAAAAAGACTGTTCTAACACCAAGCACTAAGGATGCTGTTCCTTGTTTCTTTTTTGCTTTATTGCAGAACAGCATTCTTTTTCATCACCTACATTTCTGCCTTTGAATCACGGATCCTTCATCTCTCAAGGCCTTCGAGTTAGAAGACAGATTTCTACTTCTTTTCGATTAAAAAAAAGAAAAAAAAAAGTTATTCTGTTTTTCTTCAGTGTCCTGGGTCATTTAATAAAGTGAATGAAAAATTTTCTCATTTCTAATTTTATTAACAATAAATTATTCCTATTGCCAGAGTTCACCTTAAATCCCCAAATCAACTAGTTAAAATAGAGGCACATCTGAGAACCTCTAGATTAAAAGAAGAAAGATAAAGTGTACAGAGACATAAATATCTTACTCTTTTGTAAAAATTGAGGCATATATACAGTTTGCTCTTTCATCTGGATTATGTTACGTTGTTTGTCCCCAACAAGAAAAGTATACTGTGGGCCAAGACTGGCGGCTCATTCCTGTAATCCCAGCACTTTGGGAGGCCTAGGTGGGAGGATTGCGTAACGCCAGGAGCTCAAGACAAGCCTGGGCAACATAGTGTGACCTCTTCTCCACCACCACCAACACCAACAACAACAAAATTTTAAAATTAAAAATTAGCCCAGAGTTGTGTTGCACGCCTGTAATCTCAGCTACTTGGGAGGCTGAGATGGGAGGATTGCTTAAGCCCAGGAGTTCTGAGGCTTCAAGCCACTGCATTGCACCCCCAGCCTGGGTGACAGGGCAGAGACCCTGCCTCAAAAAAAAAAAAAAAAAAAGCCTCAATAGTGTAAATTATTTTACACAAAATAGGTCTCTATACAGTCCTATATAGACTGAGGAGGAAAACCAATGAAATATAAAGTTTTCATAATATTAATGTACAATTTCAAATAATCCTGTATATTACTATACACTAGAAAGAATATGGTTACAAAAAGCATTTCCATGAGGGCTGTGATTGAGTTCCGTGTTGCCGTAAAAACACTTAGAGAAGCCTAACTGAAGATTTCTAGAACTGACTGACAACTGATTTCAGTTGTGAACACATAGTAAGCCAGCCTAGTTAGGCAGACACTCACTGCACGCCAAGGAGACAGCAACGTGACTGTGTGCTGTTGCTTTATGAATCCCATGAAAATAAATCTTGTACTCGGTGTAACAAGACTTTAACGTGCAGTAACATCCTTTCATCATTTAATATCTACTGAGCGCCTACCATACACCAGGCTCAGATACTGCACTGAACACCGACCCTCTTCCTATGAAGCCTTACACTGATGGGAGACACCTTTGCATGTTCCACCGCCCTATTATCAAAAAACAAAAAGATAATCACGTAACCGAAACCTGGAAATCTGCCTTGGGCACACAGAAGGGGAGGCGCGACCTCGGACCAGCTCCGAGGCAAAATTCACTCAGCGCGGGACAGCGACAAAGCACCCGGCCGCACCTATGCCTGCAGTCGCATTGCTCGGAGCGGCGCGCCACTGTGACGTTCGAGGCCCCGCCCCTGACTCCCCTCAAAGGGCCCCCGCCTCCTTGCGCGAAGTGCGCAGGCTCCTCGGCCGGACTCGGGTTCTGCCCGGGGACGCAGCCCAGCTGGCAGCGTCGCTCCCTGAGCGCTCCTGAGGGGGCCGCCCGGCCTTGTCTTTCGGCAGTGGCCGAGCCACCGCCGCCTGTCGCGCGTTCCAGAGGTGGGTGCTGCAACCGCAGTTCCGATCGCCGTGTTTGGTCGATAGAATCCCCAGTGTGCCCAGAGAGTGCGACCCCTCGCCCGGCCCGGCGAGTCCCGGGCGTGAACCGAGCTGAGGGAGGATGGCAGCCTCCGGGGTGGAGAAGAACAGCAAGAAGAAGACAGAGAAGAAACTTGCTGCTCGGGAAGAAGCTAAATTGTTGGCGGGTTTCATGGGCGTCATGAATAACATGCGGAAACAGGTACCGCCTCTGTGGGAGTGACGGACGACGGTGGGAGGTGGTCCGGGGCTCGGGTCCCTGGCTCCCGGCGTCGAACCCCGCGCCCTGTGGATCGCGCCCCTCTTCCTCGATCCTCGCCCCTTCTTCCATTTTCGCAGGCGAGTCTGCAGTTGGTAGAGGGGCGCGTAAAACAATTCTGGAGCAAAAGTGCTTCTCGCCTGCGGAGGATGTAGCTCCCAAGTCAGACTCCTGGGGGACTCCTCGGGCTGGCTTTCGCCGTCGGGTATCGGTTGTGTAACAGCTCTGCCCTAGTTATCTCTTTGTGAGGCGAGGATTCTTCCACCGGCGAGCCGTTTTAAAGTGTCGTGAGATCTTGTGTGAAGAAACCCATTGGCATAGCCCAAACCGAAGCCCCCAAAGGGAGGAGAGTTGCTGGCCTGAAATCAGCTGCTCTTAAATAAGGATCCCCGCCCCCTCCAGTGTTTCCCCGGTGGAGCTAGTTGAAAACGAGTCCTCCTGTACGTGTTAATTTAGAGCAGAAGCAGCCATCGATAAATACCATGCCATCTTCTAAGGGCACTGTGCGCCCCTGTTATTAAGAGGAGCTCTTTGTTCTGTCTTTGGTGTGTGGTGCATTCATGAAAGTCTGCAGCACATCGGCGAAAGGTGGGTTATGAAAAGAACGGATTTTAACGCTGGCGAAGGTGAACCAAAGAGGCTTTATTATTATTATTTTTAATTCCATAACATCTATACCGATAAGCATAGAAAGTCACTTTTTCCTTTCTGTAAGCTTTATTTATAGATAATACACATCTAAGGAGATTTGTGGGAATGTTTGGGTTTTGTTGACTGGGATCCTATTTCAAGAGGACAAAGCAGGATGTGAGTTGTGTGTAACTGCAAAACCTAGTTTGCTTTGTCTAGTGGTTCTGGGAATATGGGCAACAGTAGAGGAATTTAAGATTTTTATGAAGATATTAACTTCTGGTTTCTATAAGCAAACGCTGACTGCAGGGATCTTGTCTTTGTTCACCAGCTCCTGCTACAGTGCACTAGTGCAGTCTACGGGAATGCTTTCAAATCTTTCCTGGCCTTTGTGCTGAAGTACTGTGAATGTCTGAATTCGTTAATTCGTGCGACTTACTTCCATGTATCTATTTTCAAATTCATGTTCCTTTCATGTAAACCTTATTGTATCTACAATACCACAGACTTCAAATTGCTGGTGCATTTAGCTATTGCCTGCCTGTAATGGTAGTTGAACATAGTTTACCAGTGCTTAAACTTGTTGAAGACTCATTAGGTTCCCTCCCACTCCCTCAAATATGTTTTCATTCGTGGATCATAGCATCGTAAAGCATTGCCTCAATCCCTAAATAGATAGGGTGCAACTGGGTTGCAGTAGCAAATATTTACTTGAGGAGGAGAGGATTATCTGAGACTGTCCATTTAGCTCTTTGGATTTAAAAATTGACTCACATTTCCTAGCTTTGGAGTATATTAACATCACTTATTTACTGTTACAATAGAAATACAGTTACTGAAAAATCAGGGTTCTGTTACTGAGTAGGAAGGAAAAAATGGTTACTTGGTGAACAACCAGGGATCCCCTCCACAATGATTAACTGACCTTAATCTGCCAGGTTCTCCTTTTGTCAGTGGTTTGGCATGTGATTCAAACAGTTCTCCGATAGCACTTTTATCAACTTCATGGAATCATGCATCTTTTGCAAGATGTGCAGTTTCACTTTGCAATTGATTTACATTATGGTTATATTGTATTGTCCTGTTTAACATCATAACACAGGAAATAATTCACCAAGAATGACTGACAAGGGCAGTTGATGGGAATTGGCAGAAACAGTAGCTGGCCTGAGCCAGAGGAGGAATGTTTGAGCGAGGACCAACTTTATAAGTGCTCTTGTTCTTCAGTAAATATTTTTGTGTTATGACTACTTTTGCATCCCTTTACAATCTCATTGCTTTAAGGATCAGGATAATGAGTGCTTAGATGACAAGGACCCCTCTGTAAACATCCAGAAACATTCCTTCAAAAATTTCAGAACATTGTGAGATTAGCATACTTCAGTTCCAATCCCTGCTGTCTCATTATTTCATTTTGTTATTTTAGATAACATGATTTAGGTCATTCCATCTCTCTATAGCATAGTGGCCAATTCTATACATCGAGGCAAAAGGGGCTTCTGCAGAGCCAGCAGCCTCAGCTTCTTCTAAAGCCTTTGCCTACATTGTTTTTGTCATTTCTAGCCTTTTGTTTCTAAGTAAACTCTCCAGTGAAGTATGGGATACATAAAAGAGGGCACAAATCATAAATGTACAACTCAATTATTACAAAGTGCACATCCCACCAACAAGACTAGAACATGACCAGTACTCCAGAGGTACCCCTTATGCCCTTTTCAGTCACTAACCCCACAGTAGTAACAACTATTCTAACTTCTGTAACCATAGAAGTTAGGGCAGAAGCAGCCATTGATAAATGCCATACCACCTTCTAAGGGCACTGTGCGCCCCTGTTATTAAGAGGAGCTCTTTGTTCTGTCTTTGGTGTGTGGTGCATTCATGAAAGTCTGCAGCACATTGGCAAAAGGTGGGGTTTTCCTGTTTTTGAACTTAAATAAATGTAATCATATGGCATAAACTCTTGTGTTTTGATTTCTTAAAGCCAACATTGTTTGTGAGATTATTCTGTGCTTTGTGTAGCACTACTTCATCCTTGTGGTATATAGTATCCCATTGAATGAATATAGCACAATTTATCCATTCTATCATTATGGACATTTGGGTTATTTCTAGTTTGGGACTATTAAGACTAGTACTACTTTGAACATTTTTGTACACTTTGTACATACCTTTTGGTATGCATATGTATATATTAATATTTGTGTTGGGAAATACCAAACAAGAATTTTTGAGTCATAAGCTATATCATCTTCAGCTTTAAAAGATATTGTCACGTACTTTTCCAAAGTGATTGTACCATGTTATGCTTCTGCCAGTTGTGTGTGAGAGAGGCTTTTGCTCCGCATCCTTGCCATCACTTGATGTTGTCAGTCTTATCACTTTAGCAATTCTAACTGGGTGGCATCTTATTTAATTGGATTGAGTACTTTTTCATGTATTTCTTTAACTTTTTGCTTAGATTAATGTTATTACCTGATATGTAAAATAGAAGCTTTACAAGGCAGGTCTGGGTCACAATCACTATTGCACATGTACATTGCTGTTGCCATACTCTTCTTTTGTGTTAATGAAGTCCAGGAGTCTCTTAACATTGGAGGAAGATGTTTTAAGACCTTCCTGAGTACCAACATAGTTTGTAGTTTCTCCACATTAAATGAATTAAAGCGTAATTGGAACTTGAAAGCTTATGTTAAATTCCTTATTGAGAGTTATGTGAGAGAACTACAAGGCTGATTTGACAATTAGGTACTGGGCAGTTAACTGGGCTCACCTGCTGGCTAAAATGACTTTGCGTCTGTATTCTTATCTGTCTGACTGTAAATTACTACATGTCATTATCTTTAGGTTCTCTTGTGAATAATCTAAACCTTTAGTGTTAAACCCTTGATAATAATAAGACTTCTTGAGCCCTTATAACTCTGTTCCAGCCACTTTGCAGAATGTTTTACATGCTTTGTCTCATTTAATTCTCTTAACTTTCATTGACAACTCCAGTCATCCAGACCTTTGTATTCTTTTTCCTGTACTTTACTGTTTTCTGTTTTTTTCTGTCTGTCCAGCTTAGAAGCTATTGTCACTCCACTGTCTCTCCAGTGCCCCAGCTTTCTTGACCCTCTGTCCCTTTTTCATGTCCATCTGGCAAACTTCAGTACTGGTGACTGATTACCTTCTTCATGCATGGCTCCAAGCACAGCTGGAAAATATCTCATTATTGGGCAACTTCTGCCAAGTAAGTGCTTGGCCACTAATTTCCACTAGACTATCAGTGCCGGTGAGCAATCTTTTTGTTTTACTATTTTCCTCCAATCTGAGTCCTTTCTATAGATCCTCACTTTCAGCAGATCACCCTCTTTTGACATCATAGATAAATAGAAGTCATTAGTCTAGAACTATCTACCTTTTCACTTTCTACCACCAGATCTATAAACCTATTTTGACACTTTCCCTTTTCTCTTCTTATCCTGCTACAATGGAGATGCTGCTTCTTTTTCTAAGGCCAGTACTTCTACCTAGGCTTTGGCTTCCTGGATGCTGGGTTTCTCAGAAGTATTATACTGTTGGTTATTCCATCTTTGTTGAGCATCTTTAACTTTTCTTCTTTGCTGGATTCTTGCTATTGGCACTTAAGCTTGTTTTAACCTCTCCAACTTTTGAACCAACCAACCAGCAAACCCATTCTTAATGGGTTTAATCAACGTACCCCCGTAAATACTTCTCTCCCCCCATTAAAATGAGAAGTTGGGTAAATTCACTACGTTTTCTTAGTCACTATTTATTTATTCCTCTAGTTCAATTTGGCTTGCAAGCTCATTCATTGAAATGAATACTTATTGACAACCCACTGTATGCTAGACATTTTGCAAGATTCTGGGGTTGCAATGATAAGCAAACCCTGACAGTCCCAATCCTCATGTGGTTTATAGTCTAGTAGAAAAGCAAGACATTAATCAAGTAATCACACAAATAAATGTAATATTGCAACAGTGATAGGTATTACACAAGAGAATAACATGGTACAACGAGGGCATATGGGTGGGTAATTTGACCATCAGGAAGTTTTCTCTAAGGAAGTGGTCATTGAGAGCTGAAATAAGAGTAGGTGTTAACTAGGTAAAGAGAAAAGGGAAGAGTGACTCAAGTAGAGGGAACAACATATTCAGAGGCTCTGAGTTGGAGACCTACTTTATTATAGAATGGCAAGTTTGAGACTGATTAAAGGTCAGTGTAATTGGAGCACAGAACATAAGGAGGACAATGGTTCTAGATGAAACTGGTGAAGTAGCTAGGGACCTGCCCATGCATAGCTTCATAACTCAAGTTAGGCGATTTGCCCTTATTCTAAAATCTGTGTGTGCATGTTTGTGTGCATGTTTGTGTGCATGTGCATGCATGTTTGTAGAGGTGGGGTGTTTTCCTCTTTAAAAAAGATGACGGCCTGGCACAATGGCTCACACCTGTAATCCCAGCACTTTGGGAGGCTGAGGTCAGGAGTTTGAGACCAGCCTGGCAAACATGGTGAAACCCCATCTCTACTAAAACTTCAAAAAATTAGCCACGCATAGTGTCACGTGCCTGTAGTCCAAGCTACTCACAAGACTGAGGCAGGAGAATTGCTTGAACCTGGGAGGCAGAGGTTGCAGTGAGCCAAGATTGCGCCATTGCATTCCAGCCTGGAGACAGAGTGAGACTCTATCAAAAAAAAAAAACAAAAAACAAAAAACTTACTGCTCTATGGTAAATGAATTAGAGTTTTCCGAGTGGTTGTTGGCAGACCAAATAGGAAGCTGTAGTAGTCCAGTGAGACATGATGGTCCTTTGGACTGAGGTGATGACAGTGGCAGCCACAAGCAACATTAATGAAGAAAAGGTGATAGATTAAAAAGATAATAAAATCAACAGGACTTGGTGATGATAACTACCATATGTAGTTGTGATAACTAAATTAGGTAACTAAATTAGGTAACCAAATTAAGATAACTTAAAATACAACCTGATAACAAGTAACATCTCAATAAGTGTTAGCTATTTGTGTTGTGATGCTGGTACTTGATTGGATGTTGAGGGATTCAGCATAAGGTGTCACTTATGATCTCTAGGGTTCTGGAATGCATATTGAAATGGATGATGACACTATTCACTGAGAAAGGAGGTATTGGAAAAGGAGCAAGGCATTGGGGAAAGGATTATAATTTGTGTTTTAGATGTGTTTAGTTTGTGATATCATTGGGACACAAGTATATATGACAGGTTGACAGGTCTAGAAAGTTGTGGGTTAGATGTATACATTTGTGAATTATCTGCACGTAGAAGATAACTTCTTCATTGAAGCTGTGAAGAGTCAAGAGTCCAGAATAAAGGATAGGAAATGGGCCTATGGAGGAGATAACAGAGGAGTCACCAGAAGAATAGGAGAAAAATGGAGAGTTTTGAAAATTGGTAAGAAATTGTTTCTCCTTCCCAGGAGGAGGATCACAGAAAGTCAGAATGGCCAAATGGTCTCAAGCACTGTGTTCAGAGGAGGACTGCAATTTTTGAAGCTGATAAAAGGTCAGAATAAGATTAAAACTAAAAATACTTGTAGGACATAGCAACACAGAGTGGTTTGTTGACTGTAGTAAGACTTATTTTGATGGGGAGACAAATGGGAGTCCGATTAATGTAAGCTGAAGTGAGTAGAATATGAGGAAATTCAGGCAGCTGTTTTGAGAAATTTGGCCTTGAAGGGAGAGGGAGTCAAACAAAGGTTGCTGGGTTTTATTTGTTTAAATGGGAAAGATATAGATGTCTTTAAAAACTAGTGAGAAAAAGAGATGTACAGGTTGAATGTATATGAGACAGAGTGGGTAATTAATAGATAATTCCTGAGATGAGATCCAAAGCAAATGTGGTTAATCTTAGACAGGGGTGGGGGGCAGTTCCTCTTCCATAAAAGTGGGAAGGAGGAAGGGATTGATAGTAGGTGTGTTTGAAATCAGAAAAATGAAGGAGTTTCTATCAAGTGACTTCTCTTTTCTATAAAAAAAAAAAAAGAAAAGAAAGAAAAAGATCATCTGCTAAAATGAAGAAGGAAGAAGGCAAAGCTGGAGGTTGAGGAAAGTGGTCTTTGCAAAGAATAGAAATGGTATTATGGCTGTCAGTATTTTTGAAGATTCTTTTGAGGTTGTCATGAACTTATGTTGAATATTAAGCTAGCCTTCAAAGCCCTATCTTTTGTTCTTTTTACCTGATGAGGAGGTAAAAATTAGGAGGCTAATATAGGCAGGTCACAGTCTTAACTTTCAATCCTGTGGAAACATTTTTCTATCACTTGGTTGAATCACTTTTCTTTTGGGCCTCCAAATCTCTAAACTAACAGAACCCACTAGCAGAAAGACTAATTGCTGAGATTAGAAGCAAAATATTTGTAAGTGAATCATTAAGTATAATATTGAAGGGAGCCGGGCCAGGCACGGTGGCTCATGCTTGTAATCCCAGCACTTTGGGAGGCTGGGGTGGGCAGATCATTTGAGGCCAGGAGCTTGCAACCAGCCTGGCCAACATGGTGAAACCCCCGTCTCTACTAAAAATACAAAACTTAGCTGGATGACGCATTCCTGTAATCCCAGCTACTCAAGAGGCTGAGGCAGGAGAATCGCTTGAACCCAGGAGGCGGAAGTTGCCATGAGCCAAGATCGTGCCATTGCACTCCAGCCTGGGTAACAAGAGCGAAACTCTGTCTCAAAAAAAAAAAAAAAAAAAAAAAAAAAAAAAAAAAAACCAAAATATTGAAGGGAGCCTCTTCCATTTTTTGGTTGCCAGGCTGTTAATTCTTGCTACAGAGAGACCATTCTGTCTATATAAATTATATTAGATTAGCTTATTTGAGAATGCTGCTACATAAAAAAGAAGCTCAAAAAGCACGAATGTAAGAAGCTGAAAGGAAATGAGGCATCTTGAGCTCGTATCTGTCTCACTTCCTCACTTTGTCAAACGAGAGAGGAGTAGCTAATCTAATTAAGTTGGAACTGAAGACACTGCTGTTTTATTAATGGTAAAGTTACTCTGTTGAGAGCTACCTTGTTGTATTTAAGGACTCCATCTGCTGAGTAGGACAGATAAGGTATGTGTTATGATGGACTCCATAAGCTGCGTTTGGGCCAAGCCATCTCTTTCATTTTTCCCATGTAGGACATATGACTGTGCAGATTCCAAAATTTAGATTATTGGGATATGTAGGGGCAATTTAAAGGTTGGCTTATCAAGCAAAGCTTCATTTTCCAACTTTGTTTTATGAGAGAAGCACTGCATATGGGAGATTAACAAGTACTTGCCCTTCAGTCAAAAGTGCATCTTGTTATGTCTTATTTGGTTATTGATCCTTCCTTATATAAACAACCTGAGTTGAGAATCTCAGTGGGCTGAATGATAGAATTCAGGCACCAAAGCCCCGCCGCAAACCTCCAGCACAAAGTAGCTGGACCAAGTAGCTATAAGTTATTTTTTCCAAGTTTGCCTTGTCTTTTGGGCTATTTTCTTACTACCTCAGGGAATGCTTTATCTTCAGTGCTTATGTGGCTATTTTCCTCTACCAATAACTGTTCTTTTTTGTATCCTCTGAAGACCAGCTTAAGAGGTTTTTAAAATTTTTACCCAAGAATGCTTTGAAATGGGTGGATAACTATTAACACCAGGCCTTGAGATACTACAGGCTGGCAGTTATTCACTTCTATTTCCCATCTCAAATTTTTCTAAGCCGAGGTGTCATTCATAGCTCTCTAGATGTTCTGTGGTGAACCAAATGACAGCCTAAAGCACTCTGTATAATTCTGTATTAGCAACACAAAATCTCCCAAATCTGACTGTTATGAGCCCTCTCATGATTAAATTGCAACATCTATGTTCTTCCTCTGAATTAAAATGAAAGGCAGTTGAATTCCAAATATGTGCTCACCCTGGTTTCTTATACTGTTCAGTTTAGTCAGCCAGAAAGCATTTGCTTGAGTGTTTGGGTACAGTCAGGGTAGCTTCTTCAGCAGCTGCAATGTGGGCTAGCTTCCATTGGAATGGATTTAGTTAGCTTAGCACCTCCAAAGCTGACTTTCTCCAATTTCGAGGTAGTTGATGCCACACTTTTCCAGTATGTCAGAACGTCCCTAGGATTGATACAAGAAGATCTCTCATCTCTATACCAAACAGCCCAGATGTTGACATATTATTTATACAATCCTAACCCACATTATTTTTCACAGCCAAAAACAGAGTATAAACTTTGGTTTCTGGGGAACAGAGGGTTTTCAAATAAAACATAACAATCTTGGCTTTTGGCTTGCCAGTCTGAATCAGCTTTCTATAAACTACAGACTCTAGGCTAAACTCAGTTGGGGGGAATCTTCCATGCTTATAGGGGCACTGTTTACCATCTATAGAAGAGATTTCTTCCATATATATTGATGCTTCTGTGGCATAGGACTCATTCTTTTTTTTTTTTTTTTTTTTTTTTTTTTTTTTTGAGATGGAATCTTGCTCTGTAGCCCAGGCTGGAGTGCAGTGGCGTGATCTCAGCTCACTGCAACCTCTGCCTCCTGGATTCAAGCAATTCTCCTGCCTCAGCCCCCCGAGTAGCTGGGACTACAGGTGCACGCCACCACACTGGCTAATTTTTTGTATTTTTAGTAGAGACAGGGTTTCACCATGTTAGCCAGGATGGCCTTGATCTCCTGACCTCGTGATCTGCCCTCCTCAGCCTCCCAAAGTGCTGGGATTACCGGCATGAGCCACCACACATGGCCAGGACTCATTCTTTGTCTTGGACAATTGTTAGAAATTTGCCAGGGTGATAATACTCAGCTATCAGGTATCATAGAGTTTCCCTTCTTTCCCTATTGTCCATCCTGCACATTTAAAGCTTAATTTTGACATCTTTTTTGAACCCTGTGTTCCTGGCAACCTGATACTGAAATGATTGAGTTCTATCTAATGACAAAGCTTCTCTCATTTTTGAGAGAAGAGTGATTCACATTTGTAGCCAGCAGTTCTGCAGACCAGTTTGTGGCCTTGCATTCCTTAAAATTCTGAGCTTCCTGATTGTTCTGCACCTTTGTGTGCCCATTAAGATCCTGTCATGCTGTGAAATTCCTTATATCTATGAATCCTGTCTCTTGGAGGGGTTTGTCCTCCTTTCCTCTCCATTTGTCTCAGCTGGAGAATGGCCTTTAACATTCCTTTAAGACCTGTGGTCCCACAGGGACCAATATGGCCCTTACAGCATGCTCCTAAAAACCTTGCTTTTCCTCAGTATTTGAATTTTCTAGGCCTTGCAAACTCAGCAGCAGTGCAGACATGTTCCTTTCTGTTACCTATTGGTGTCAAAATGGGCTATGTCTCTAGTGTTGCATTTTCCTCTGTGGTACATCTGTTCTTTCAGGCAGCCTCAGCTGACTTGTTAACCTGCTTAAGTTGGATCTTTTCCTTTCTACATCAGGTAGCTGACCCTTTTAGATTAGAATACCTTTCTTTTTCTTTTCCTTATGATTTTGCTGTTTGTTTTGCTTACATACTTATTCCTCTAATGCATTTCCTACAGAGCTTCCCCTAGTGGAAAATAAGAGAGCACATGTGTTCAGAATTAGTTCAGGTACTGCCAGCCTTCACTAATCTCAGAAAGGTAATTCTAATTGTGGGGATGTCCAGCATATAACTTAGAGCCGGACTACTTTTGGGTTATTTGCCTTACTTTAATGTGATCTAGTACTCTCCCTTAGAGTCTTAGTTCCACAAACTTCTCAGTTCCACTATATACCATATGCCATATAGCAAATACCACACCTGTCTTCCCAGCAATATCAACTTGAAAATTACTTAATAATGCAAGAAATACTCTTGCTGATCTTCCTCCTTTTCAAATCTGTCTGAACTTAATTGTAATGGCCTATTATAGTTGTCCTATTCTTTAAGGGAAGTCCTCTAATTTTCTCTTAATATCTTTAGCATTAAGAGGAATCATAAAATTTTCCTAGATCCAGGCTTTTTTTTTTTTTTTTTTTTTTTTTTTTTTTTTTTTTTTTTAGATCAAGTCTCGCTCTGTCACCCAGGCTGGAGTGCAGTGGCATGATCTCAGTTCACTGCAACCTCTGCCTCCCAGGTTCAAGTGATTCTCCTGCCTCAGCCTCCCGAGTAGCTGCTATTACAGATGCGTGCTACCAAGCCTGGCTAATTTTTGTGTTTTTAGTAGAGTCAGGGTTTTGCCATGTTGGCCAGGCTGGTCTTGAACTCCTGACCTCAGGTGATCCACATGCCTTGGCTCCCAAAGTGCTGATCCAGGCCTTTCTGAGAGAACCGTTTTAATCTACTCCTGAATTCTTACTTCTCTTCTTCTATTCCTGTTTGGTCCATAACACTTTCCTTGAATAAATAACAACAAAAATAGCTTTTTTTTTTTTTTCTTAGTCCCATCTCTTAAAGGGCAATTATGCCAAAGTCTCCTTTCCTTTGCAAAGCTGTTCGGCCTGACCTGGTATATGTTTCCCTCGAGGAAGGCAGTCCCTCTTTTCCTTCTGCTTAGTCTAGGTATCTTCTTTTGTTTTTCCTTCACTATCCCACTTGCCTTATTCTAATATGTGTGTTTAAGTTCAGTCCTGTTTTTCGTTGCTTTTCTGACAAATGTGATTTCTAGAGAAGTCTTTTTAATGTTTCTTAGCCTTTGCATTTACTATTGCTTTATTGAGGCTTTTCTAGTAACTAATCCAAGAAAATTATTTACCCCATCTAATAAGGGCTTCATTTCCCTTTATATTTTCAGTGACTTAAATCTACCACCCAGCTATAGTTGAATCTACAATCTGCTCAGGGGTTTATACTCAATGCCAATTTGATATCATGCTGGGAGGGACTGATTGCAGAACCTTCTTGACAAGCCACATAAATCTAAAGGTTAGTCATTCCTCAGTCTCCTCCTTGGGATATAACAAAGAATAGAACGTGGGGCAGTTGACTGCATGCCTCCTACTAATGACAGCACGTGTGATTAAAAGCTAATCTTCATACAGTGCTTTAGCGCTTACATGGACCCAGCTGCCTTTTGTAATCCCATGTGGTAAACTTGATAGAGAGCAAAAGGTCATGATACCAACAGATGCCTAAAATGTCTGCCTCTTCTGAGGTTAACCTTTCCTAGAACCAAAGGATTCTTCCTGTAAAAGCCCCCAAATCTTGTAGGCACTAAAGCAGCACCAAAGTTTCTTTCTCTATGATGTGTTGAGTATCTATGCATACATATTTGAGGACCCGTCACTACTAGTTCTAACTATAGGACATTGACCTAAGCATTAAATTGGGCTTTCTGTTCTTTCTTTCCTAAACTCAACTTACCTACCCAGTCTGAGGCAGAGCAACTGATGAGCAGGAACAGTCCTCTCTTGCCAGAGGGGCAAGCCTGCCCCAATGATTGATGTCCCACTTTTGGGGCAGACCTAGGAAAGAAGAATGAGCCACAATGCCTGGCTCTGTGTTGTCAGTGACCTCTGCTACACTCTTGTTCATCCTGTATTCACTCTTCCACATGTGATGGATGGAGACTGAAACTTCCTTCTAGTACTTACCTTCCCAGGGGAAGAGGGAGTATATTATGAGTGAGGAATCTAATGGTTCCCTAAATGATTAAGTTATCTCAATATCAATTTTGATTATCTGATCTCTTACCACATTATTTAATAGACTTTTTTTTTTAAGAGCAGTTTTAACTTCATAGAAAATTTGAGCCAGGTGAGGTAGCTTGTACCTGTAATCCCTATACTTTGAGAGGCCAAGGTAGTGAGATCACTTTAATCCGGGAGTTGGAAACCAGCCTGGGCAACACAGTGAGACCTCGTCTCTACAAAAGATAAAAAATTAGCCAGGCATGGTGGCACGTGCCTGTGGTCCCAGCTACTTGGGAGGACGGTGGGGGGAGGATCACTTGAGCCCAGGAGTTCGAGGCTGCAGTAAGCCGAGATTGCATCACTGCACTCCAGCTTGGATGATAGAGAAGACCCTGTCACAAAAAAGAAAAAGAAAAATTGAGCAGAAAGTGCAGTATTTACATTTATTCCCTCACCTCCTTCTCTACACACAGTTACCCTTATCATTAACATGTTGCATTCATGTGGTATGTTTGTTACAATTGATGAGTCAATATTGTTACCTTTTTTTTTTTTTTTTTGAGACAGAATCTCGCTCTGTTGTCTAGGCTGGAATGTAGTGGCAAGATCTCTGCTCACTGCAACCTCTGCCTCCTGGGTTCAAGTGATTCTCATGCCTCAGCCTCCTGAGTAGCTGGGATTGCAGGCGGGCACCACCATGTCCAGCTAGTTTTTGTATTTTTAGTAGAGACAGGGCTTCGCCATGTTGGCCAGGCTGGTCTCAAACTCCTGGCCTCAAGTGATCCATCCGTCTCGGCCTCCCAAAGTGCTGGGATTACAGGGGTGAGCCACTGTGCCCAACCCCCAATGTTGTTACATATTATTAACATTCATAGTTTACATTAGGGTTCACTCTGTGTTGTACATGTTACAGGTTTTGGCAAACGTATAATGACACATATCCACCATTACAAGATCCTACAGAATAGTTTCACTGCCCTAAACATGTCCTGTTCTCCACCTTCCCACTACATTTTTGAAATGGTATCTTTATCATATATCAAATTGCCACTTAATGAAGATCCCTCACATTTTTTTTTGTTTCTCAATATTTAATTATTTTGTTGCTTCTGTGCCTTGGGATTTTTTTCTCATTTGTGTTTCTTTACGGCTTATTTCTCATACAAGATAGTTAATTGCATTTCCATATTTATCTTATTTGTGTCTGGCCATTTTACTGACTTTTCTTGTTATTTCTATAAGTGTAAATTGATTTATCTTTGTCTTCTTACTAATTTGGCTAAGATTTCCAGAGCAAGGTTGAATAATAGTAATGACAAGGATTTGTATACGTAGTTTGTTTTATTTTATTATTATTTTATTTATTTTATTTTATTTTTGACTGAGTCTCACTCTCTCACCCTGGCTGGAGTGCCATGGCACAATCTCAGCTCATGGAAGCCTTTCACCCCTGGGCTCAAGCGATCCTCCCACCTCCGCCTCCCAAGTAGCTGGGACCACAAATGCGTGCCACCACACCTGGCTACATTTTTGTATTTTTGGTAGAGATGGGTTTTACCATGTTGCCCAGGCTGACCTTGAACTCCTGAGATCAAGCCATCTGCCCACCTCAGCCTCCCAAAGTGCTTGGGATTACAGGCATGAGTCACCACACCCAGCCCCATATACCTTGTTTCAAGATTGAAATGAGAACATGTCTGATGTTTCCCATTACATGTGATGTCTGCTGTTGATTTTTTATTATTTTATTAGAGACAGGGTCTTGCTCTGTCACCCAGGCTGGAGTGCAGTGGCATGATCATGCTCAGTACAACCTCAAACTACTGGGCTCAAGTGATCTTCCCATTTCAACCTCCCAAGTAGCTGGGACTACAGGCATGTGCCACCATACCTGGCTAATTTTTTATTTTCAGTAGAGTCAGGGTCTCACTATGTTGCCTAGGCTGGCCTTGAGCTCCTGGCTTCAAGCAATTCTGCCTTAGCCTACCAAAGTGCTGGGATTACAGGTGTAACCCACTGCTCCCAGCCTGAATCTATTACTGTTAACTATAGTCATCCTACAGTGATATAGAATACTAGAACTTTTTCCTCCCATCTAACTGTAATTTTATGTCCTTTAACAAACCTCTCTATCCCTCCTTTCCCCCACCGCCTTCCCTCTACCCTTTCCAGCCTCTAGTGTCTTCTTTTCTGCTTTTTACTTGGATATACACATATGAGTGAGAACATGTAGCATTTAACTTTCTGTTCCTAGTTTATTTCAACTAACATAATGTCTTCCATTTCCATCCACATTGCCGTGAAAGACAGGATTTCATTCTTTGCTATGGCTGAATAGTATTCCATGGTGTATATATACCACATTTTCTTTATCAATTCATCTATCATTGGACACCTAGGTTGAGTCTGTATCTTGGCTGTTGTGCATAGTGCTGCAGTAAACATGGGGGTGCAGATGTCTCTTTGTTATAATATCACTGGAGTACAGTGATGCAATCACAACTCACTGCAGCCTCCACCTCCGGGGCTCAAGTGATCCTCTTACCTCAGCACCACCCCCACCCCCAGTCACAGGGACTATAGGCACACACCACTATGCCTGGCTAATTTTTGCATTTTTTTTTTTTTTTACAGAGATAGAGTTTCATCATGTTGCCCAGGCTGGTCTCGAATTCCTAGGCTTAAGCAATTCACCTGCCTTGGCCTCCCAAAATGCTAGGATTGCAGGTGTGAGCAACCACACCCAGCTCCCATTTCTTGTTTGTGGATATACCTTTCTTTCGCTTATTGATAACAGGAGGGGCCTTTCACTATAGGTCAGTCCCATCTCTTTTTTTATTATTTATTTATTTATTTATTTATTTTTTTTTTTGAGACAGAGTCTCTCTCTGTCACCCAGGCTGGAGTGCAGTGGCTCGATCTCTGCTCACTGCAAGCTCCACCTCCTGGGTTCACGCCATTCTCCTACCTCAGTCTCCCGAGTAGCTGGGACTACAGGCGCCCACCACCATGCCCGGCTAATTTTTTGCATTTTTAGTAGAGGCGGGATTTCACTGTGTTAGCCAGGATGGTCTCGATCTCCTGACCTTGTGATCCACCCGCCTCAGCCTCCCAAGGTGCTGGGATTACAGGCATGAGCCACCGCGCCCAGCAATCCCATCTCTTATTGGAAATTATCAGTCTATTGTAGTACAGGCAAATAAATGTACCATTTGGATACAAAAGACTCTTCCGACTTATTCTCCCCACCCCTCAAACCATTAATATCCAGCTGGCCATTAATCTTAGACTAAAACTCAGTTGCTCTACAATGATCTACATTTCTTCAACCTCCTTCAGTGCCTAGAAAGTCATTCTACTTTTAAACTCTGTTGTTGAGTATGCCTTGGAGATGTTTTTGCTGTATTTTGGTTTAACCCTATGTTTCACAGAAGTTCCATCACTAGCCATAGATTTCTCCCCGATGATCTGATGTAATCTGATTTGCTTGATGCTTTATCATCTTTATTCTTCACTCCCCACCCCTTTCTCCCTCTCCTTCTCTCCCTCCCTCGACCTCCAAGGCAAATTGATCACTTGTTTTTTGGTGGTAACCAAATAGTTAACTTGGTTCTGCTACTTGGTATTTTTTGGTGTAGTATGTAGCAAAATCACCTAAGACATCTGCCTCTGTATCCCCTCCCCAAATGAAAAGAAATAAAATTTAAAACTTCAAGACACTATGAGAATAAAAACAGCTTTAGCTATTAACCTGTATATAAGTTTTTAGCAATAGTCAGTAGTAGGCCTTATTTGAAAATCTTCAAATAAGTGGTAAAAGTGAAATTTTGTTCATTTCCTAGCCTGCTATTTGAGGCTTATTTTCTCTCTCATTATAAACATCATTATTATTTATTTTGATTTATCTTCACAAAATAATACAGTAATAAATAACAGGGATTTATCTATCAGAAACTATATTAACAGTTTTAGTAAAATACTTAAAATTTGCAAAATGCAAATCCTCTGAGCTATGAAGCCAATCTTAGATTTGTAAGCGATTTTTGTTTTACTCTGAATATGTTATTTGCCTCATATTCCCAGTGCCTAGGACAGTGTTTAACACATTGTATGCACCAAGTTTTCTGTAAGCCTAACCTCTATATTTTATCTTTAACTTCGTTAAGAAATTAAGATTGGATTTGGCAAAAAGGACATTTATTTTTCTTGATATTCATTTATAAGTGTTTGAGTAAGCCTTAAATTTTTTTCTTTATTATTCCATTTTCCCCACATTTGAATTAAGTATTTACTCAGAGCTGCCTTCTTTAAGCAGCTTATAGTGATACTATTTTGACCTTGGTCAGAAATCACAATTTAAAACTGGCTGCTATCCAGCTTCTATCAGAAGTACATTTGAGAGAAGTGTTATTTAAGAAAAGATTGCTGGGAAAGGACATTTAGTTCATCTCCTCTCTGTATTCTGAGCTGTTTCTGTTTCAAGTTAGATCTGTGAATGCTACTTTCTTAGGAAATGCAGTGTGTGTTCTCGATTTCATCAAGGATAAATAATGGAAAACAAATCATATAAAAACTAATTGCTGTGTTTGAAAAACTATCAGGGGCACTGCCATGATGTCATTTAATTTCCCCCAGAAAAGCTTACCATGAGAAATGTCTTAGAATCTGTGTCAGAAAAAAAAAAAAAAAAAAAAGACTTCTCGGAAGGGTTAGTAGACTTGTTTCTGATTATGAGGAACGTTTTCTTTCCTCTTGACTGTTGGACAACTCAGTGCAAAATTTTCATACTACATGGCAGCAACTCTGTAAGTCCTTCCTAAACATGTCTTCAAAGAAATTCTGTGCTGAAAAAAGATTGGCTTTAAATAGAAAAAAGAGATAAAGCATTTGGCAAGCACCTTTTTAATATGTATTGCCAAGCTAGGCCAGTGAGCCTCTTTTTATTTTATGTATTTTTTCTTTGATTAGAAAACGTTGTGTGACGTGATCCTCATGGTCCAGGAAAGAAAGATACCTGCTCATCGTGTTGTTCTTGCTGCAGCAAGTCATTTTTTTAACTTAATGTTCACAAGTAAGTATCTTAAGGTAAAACATGCCATTATTTCTTCTATGAGAATGAAGTAAAATCTAAAAGAGAATATGTCATTTTTCTAATTTTTAAAGCAGTTAAGAACTTAAGGCTGCAGAACAGTGAAGAGACTGAAAAAGTAGCCAGCTGATAACCAAAGGAAAAAATGTCCTTTCATTAGACATAAAGGCCTGATGCCTTTATAGATGGAGGTATAGCGTCAACTTAAAAGCCCAGGGTTGAGGTGGAGGTTGCAGTGAGCCGAGATCGCGCCACTGCGCTCCAACCTGGGCGTCAGAGCGAGACTCTATCTCAAAAAAAAGCCCAGCGCTTTCTTTTTAACCTCAGGTGGAAAGACAAAGAAACAGATAAATTTCATAATATTTTAGCCAGCAAGTTAAACTTAAAAAAAAATAGATATAGCATATTGTGCTAGAAAGAACCCTGGATTTGGTGTTGAGAACTGGGTCCAACTCCTACTTCCTCTACTTAGTACTATTTTATGAGCTTGGGAAGAAAACAAAATCTAGTTTTGTGTTTCTGTTAATATGGTCTTTAAATTAAAAAAAAAGTACACTAATTCACTGTTTTCTTAGCTTAATTTAAGGCACATCTTGTGTGGAGAATTAATTTGCATTTACTATAGGAATGTTGGGCTTGCTGGGGTATTTTCTTCCAGAGAGAACTGTCCTGTTATTTTTCTCCATATTTAACATGGCCTGGAATGCCGTGGTTCCTCAGTCAAACTTGTGGTATTACAGATGCCATTTATGTTTCTTCTCTTCATTGTAGCTAACATGCTTGAATCAAAGTCCTTTGAAGTAGAACTCAAAGATGCTGAACCTGATATTATTGAACAACTTGTGGAATTTGCTTATACTGCTAGGTGAGTTAAGAAGGATTATTTTTATTTTAGAGAAGTAATGTTGGTATCTGCCATGGCAAAGCATTGTTGTAACAAATGGTTGCACTACAAATTCTTCAAAATGAAAAACCGCAAGGATGGAAGAGTTTGAGTATCCTATGCCATACTGATTCAAGGACTGAAAGTTTAATTTTGTGTTTAATTTCAGGGGCTATTAGGATACGTTCTACAGTAACATTTAAATAATAAAAAATCATGGGTAACTAATATTCCCTCTAACTTATTTGCAGAATTTCCGTGAATAGCAACAATGTTCAGTCTTTGTTGGATGCAGCAAACCAATATCAGATTGAACCTGTGAAGAAAATGTGTGTTGATTTTTTGAAAGAACAAGTTGATGCTTCAAATTGCCTTGGTAAGAAATATCAGATTCCTGTTGTGTGTTTTTTTTTGTTTGTTTTATCCTCAATTTGTAATTTAATTTTTTTAAAAGGCTGATTATAAGTATCCTCATTTAACCTTAAAGACATTGTCCACTAGAACATTTTCTAGTAATAAAATTTAAGAGGGGCTTAGAGCGATGCATATTAGCCTGGGCAGCAGCAAGCTTATTAAATATTATATCAACATTTTCTAAAACAAAATGGCATTTATAATGGTTTTTCATGGATCGAGGACAAGGAATAAGGATTGCATGTGGTGATAGTAACATGATTATGAATGTTTCCTTTTATTTAAGCACTTATGATATGCTAAAGTCTGTCACAGATAAGGCAACTTATAGTTAGGTAACTTGCCTGAGGTCACATAGCTAGTATATGAAGGAGCTGGCATTGGAACTCAAGTAATCTAATTCTTAGCTACTACACCTTGCTGCTTCCCCACATTGTCAAAATGATGTTTTATACTAGAAAATATAACCTTAGTCTATAAATTAAGATACTAACTGAGGGACTGCTATAGCCGTTCATTTTGAAGCTATTAATAAAGTATTTTCTATTTTGTGATAGGAGAAGCAGAAAAAGTTGATCAGAGCCTTCCAGAGTGTGGTATGCTTTTGGCTATGTGATGATCCTTAGTGGCACATGAATGAACGTCCAGATGTTTGTGCAGTAGCCCACCCTTATCTGCAGGATATGTTCCAAGACCCCCAGTGAATGCCTGAAACTGCAGATAGTACTGAATCCTATATATACTGTGTTTTTTTCTATGATACATACATGCCTATGATGTTTAATTTCTAAACTAGACAGTAAAAAATTAACAACAATAGTAAAATAGAACAACTTTAACAATATGCCAGCATCACTACTCTTATATTTTGGGGCCATTATTAAGTAAAATAAGGGTTACTTGAACAGAGCACTGCAGTACTAGGGTAGTCCACTTCATAACCAGGACGTTTACTTAAGTGACAGACAGGCAGGTAGGTTAAACAGCATGGATATGCTGGTCAAAGGGATGATTTCTGTCCCAGGCAGGATGGAGCAGGATGATGTGAGATTTCATCACACAACTCAAAACAGCATACAATTTCAAACGTATGAATTATTTCTGGAATTTTCCATTTAATGTTTTTGAATGACAGAAAGCAAAACCATGGATAAGAGGGACTACTCTAATTCCATTTTCCTTCCCTTGCTGTGATTCAGAGGCTTTAAAGAAAGGGAAGAGCGCTGGGATAGGAGTGCTAGGAAAGCAGGGAGGAAAGAAAAGTAGAATGAAGAAAAGTATAAAGAGGGGTCAGAGATTCAAGTCAGTGCTAAGGTATTTGACCCAGGGGAAAAGAAGAGGGGTGCTAATGACAAGAACTCAAAGACTGAGGCAAAGGGCTCCTGGAGATGCTTCAGAATTTTGGCAAGCCTCCTCTGTCTCTACTTTTTCTAGGCTTTCCTCCTTCTGGACACTTTAGTACTCCTTCCTGCATACCCCCTCACTGTGAGCACAGAGAGAGAGATCTTGGAAGGCAGGTAGGAAAGAAGCAGAATAAATTTCAAGAGGGAGTAAAAGCCAGGTGAAGGGAACAAAAATGAGACTTAGCCTAATATCCAGAAAAGGAATTGGACTAGATGGAGCAGGAAGAGAAGCAGCTATGCAGGTGAATATATTGATGGAATTTTTAAAAGGTAGCCATGGGTCTAGGTATTGAAAAGATCCCTATGTTAGGAAATAAAAGGCCAATCTCTAATCCTAGGTATACAGCAGAGACACTCTGGCATGAGTTCTTCCATCTCTTTGGGCCATAGTTGGGGCTTCACTCATCAATAAGATTTATATTCCTAAGATTTCAGCTTACTTCCATTATATAAATAATTATCTTCAGACAATGTACTATAAAAAGGTAATTACCTTAATTAAGTTTTTTGAAGATGATGGCTTGTGTATGTTTCTATAACTCTCTAGCACTCTAAATTTCCTCCTGGGGTGATTCAACTACAAAGAAGAATGGCTGAAATATAGGTAGGTAGTAGATGTGGTGGTGCAAAGCATAGTGTGAAACTTGGAGTTAGTCTGTGCTAAGCACATCTTAGGCTTTGGGCTTCTGAGGATACCCTCAGTTTTGCCTCTGGATACCTTCTATCCTCATTGTTCACAAAGCTGGGAGGAAGGACAGCCCAGCAACCTAGAAAGTAGCCTGACTCCTGGCTAAGCTTGTGGCAAAGACAGTGGCCCAGCCAGGTGAGCCAACTGCCATAGCCCAGTAACTGGTGAAACTGCTTCTGCTTGCTTTCTGTTTAGCTCTGAGCATGGCTCTCAATGTCAGCTGATTGGAGAATTCCTATCATAGTTTTCACCACCTGTCAATTCTCTGCTGCCCAGAAAGTGTCCAACAATCGGGCTTCCACAAATGCTAAAGGGACCAGTGGCAGCTGATGGAATCGGGCAAAGATCATATAAAACATTAAACCCAGTACCAGCCTGGTCAACACGGTGAAATCCCATCTCTACCAAAAAAATACAAAAATTAGCCGAGCGCAGGCGTGGTGGCACACACCCGTAGTCCCAGCTGCTCCGGAGGCTGAGGCGGGAAAATCGTTTGAACCAAGAGGCGGAGGTTGCAGTGAGCCGAAATCATGCCACTGCACTGCAGCTGCATGACAGAGTGAGACCCTGTCTCAAAAAAAAAAAAAAAAAAAAAAAAAAAGAGAGAAACCCAGTAGTTTGAGGAACAGAAAACCAAGCTAAACAGCCAAAATGAATGGCTCCTGTAAGGCAAATTTAATGTAAGAAATAGTGGTGATGGCGCGCCTGTAGTCCAAGCCACTCCGGAGGCTGAGGAGGGAAAAACCACTTGAACTGGGAGGCGGAGGTTGTAGTGAATGAGCCAAGACTGCGCCACTGCACTCTAGCCTGGACTACAGAGTGAGACTCTGTCTCAAGAAAAAAAAAAAAAGAAAAAGAAGCGAACTTAAAAACATGATATGTAAAAATATGGTTTTACAGTTTTTTGACATTCAATTGTATTGAAAAATGGAATGGATACTCTTAAAAATCAACCCGAAGAAGATCAAACAGGAAGTTGCCTCATGATGCAAAACAAAAATGCAAAGGAAGCCACTAGTGAGAAGATAAAAGAAAGGGAAGGAAAATACAGGAACTGCAGTGTGAGGTAGGAGTTCCAGAAGAAACAGATGGAGAAAGCAATAATCGAATAAGACGACGACTTCTTTGGGTTTTAAAAAAAAAAAAAGAAAAAAAAAATCTCTCGGACTAAGTTATACTGAGTGCTAAACCTGATCAATGAACTAAAATATTCCTCCCTCAGATATATTCTAGTGATATTTTTCACCTTCAGAGATCAAAAAAGAGCTTACATTTGGGGTGATAAAAGTGTTCTGGAACTAGATAGTGGTGACTGTGGTACAACATTGTGAATGTAGTAAATGTCACAGTAAGTTTTATGTGTATTTTACTACAATAAAAAAAAAAGTGACCCTATGGCTAGCAGGTCCCAAAAGAAACTCCTGCACCCATTAGCAGTCACTCCCCATTCTTCCTCTGGCAGCTCTGGCAACCATGAATCTGCTTTCTGCCCCTATAAATTTGCCTATTCTGAGTGTTTCATATAAACTGAATCATACCAAAGATGGCCCTATGTGTCTGGCCTCTTTGAGCACAGTGTTTTTAGGGTTCATCCATATTGTAGCATTTATCAGTACTTCCTTTCTTTTTACGGCTAAATAATATTCCATTGCATGGATATACCAAAATGTGTTTATCCATTTAATGATTGGTGAATGTTTGAATTGTTTCCAAGCCAGCACATTTTATAGAGAAAAAGGAAAGCGCTGGTTAACTCGAACCAAAAAAAAAAAAAAAAAGTGCTTTCTGCCATCTGGGACCTTGGCTGTGGATCAGGTGAGTGCACAGGTCAGACCAAAACCCTGCGGTTGGCATGGCTTGGGCCTCTGTCCATGGTTGCAGGGGCATCTCCGCAGCTACTGCATGCAATGATCATGGGGGCCCCAGCCCTGGGCTTAGGCGAGGGTGCCGTGTTGTTGTACATCACCAAACACTTCAAGCTGAGGCACCTCTCCAGCAGGGACTGCTCCAGGACAACATGCTACAGGGCACAGAAATTGGTATGTTAGCCAAGGCTTTTCTTGACCAAGGGAAACTCATTCCAAATGATGTTACGACTCGGCTGAGGCCCTTCACGAACTGAAAAATCTCACCTAATATAGCTGGTTGTCCAAGGACACTGCCATAGGCAGAAGCCCTAGATGAGCTTATCAGATAGACACAATGATTAACTCGTATGTGCCCTTTGAGGGCATTTAAACAACACTTCACTGCCTGCTATTCATCCAGCCGGTGGCGGAGTCTGCTACATTGAATTCAACCCTCCCCAAACTGTGGGCATTGCTGATCTGACTGGGAGGCCTCTCATTCAGCCTGAGGATGATAGACCAGAGACACAGTTATCAAGAGACTGAAGATTTATGGAGCCAGTCCCAGAATTTACCAGAAAAAAAGGATGTTGGAAACACTCTCCAGAGCAGAATCCAACAAGATTTAACACTATGTTTATGCTTTCCTACAAACTAAAGTTCCAAAAATAAAGCAGAAAGCCCCAGTTACTCCATGAGGAGAAATGATTATAACTAGTAAGATGAGCAGAACCTCCTTATCCTTGGATTTAGAAGCTCCTTTTCCTAAGAATGGAGGATATGTAAATAAGAATGTATGCATGTCTAAGAATGTATGCATGTATAAATTCTTTGAAAATTATATTATTTATTCTGGATACTAATGATGTGCCAAATGAATCAGGTACTGATTCATCTTTTGAAATCATCTAATGTGTTTTATCCAGTTACCTTCTAGCAGTGTGCAATTCAAAAACATCAGCAGTGTCTAAACTTTTAAAACATCTGTTAGAGCAAAATTAAAAGAGCAATTAGTAGTCTTTTTTTTTTTCAGTAAGAGTAAGTGGTTGATAAAATTTTCATATTTTTCTGGAAAAGCTTTTAAAAGTTATATGTCATTTGGGGAAAATATCTCAAAAGTTTTTGCATAGAGATATTTCTAGCCCTGTGGAACATGGATTTGTGAGACATCATGTCTATAAAATTCCAGAAAACCAGCAACTGGATTTAGAGATCTGTTACAAGATGCAAATTCACTGCTGCCTTTACACCAAGACATTTATAAGCTAACCATATTGCTATATTTATTTTGTTGTTAAATGTATCTTCAGTTTACTCAGAATTTTCAATTTGCTATACAATTATCAATTAGCATATGGGAATATATTACTTTAAGATGACTTGTTTTCTTTTGAAAATACATATGTGCTGAGGGATATGATTTATGTCAGAAATTGACATTGTAAGTTCTTGGATAAGTTCTTGCACCACAGTGGAATGAATTTTCAATGGAAAATGTAATTTAAAGACTTATTTTTTCATCTGTTACTCAGGTTTAGTAATGTATGTTTTAAGATCTACTTGCCAGTTTCTTTTCGATCAAACATGATCTGCCTTGATAAATAACAACATCTGGTACCAAGAAAAAGAAAGAAAAAAGATTAAGGGTAAACCTGGCCGGGCGCAGTGGCTCAAGCCTGTAATCCCAGCACTTTGGGAGGCCGAGACGGGCAGATCACGAGGTCAGGAGATCAAGACCATCCTGGCTAACACGGTGAAACCCTGTCTCTACTAAAAAATACAAAAAAAAAAAACTAGCTGGGCGAGGTGGCGGGCGCCTGTAGTCCCAGCTACTTGGGAGGCTGAGGCAGGAGAATGGCATAAACCCGGGAGGCGGAGCTTGCAGTGAGCTGAGATCCGGCCACTGCACTCCAGCCTGGGCAACAGAGCGAGACTCCGTCTCAAAAAAAAAAAAAAAAGAGTAAACCTATGGCACTATGTAAAGTGAACATACTTTGTTGTTAGGAAATAGAAATAATAGATCAGGCAAGTCTGGGGAGTATTCCCTTTGCATAAGTAACAAACATAATTAGTAAACAGGTATAGCAACAAAAATAATTTACATAATGGTTAACAGGGATCAGGAACGTGACTTTCCTGAAAGAGTTATTTATTTCTGATGACATTGATACCTGGTAGTGTTCACTGCCACCCTATCTTAAGGGGAAAGAATTCTGCTGGTGAATGTCATCTGAGCAACCATTTAAAAATTTGAATCATTTTAGATTCCTTAGTGGGGCAACAAGGATGCATGCTTATGTACTGTGACTTGGTAGGAGAAGCGGGCCAATATGAGAGGTGGAGATAAAACTCGACTGTCTTCCATGGCATATTTACTTTTACTTGATGCTAAATCAAATGAAACAAGCCCTTGTATAGCTGTTATTAACTGCCTTTGAAAATTTGGCTTTTTTTCCCCCAGGAACTTGAAACAAAAATGCCAATAAATGGTTCTTGTGTATTTTGGTGGAAAAAACCTTATTTTCCTTTTCTTTTGATTGAAAAAAAATTATTGTTGATCTTTGAAAATGAATCAAGGCTTTTAAAGAGGATTATAGTAGACATTTCATTCTTTATAAAACTTTAATGCCTATTTTTTGTGTGTTTGTGTTTTTATTTTTGTGGGTACATAGTTGGTATATTTCTGAGGTATATAAAATGTTTTGATACAGGCATGCAATGTGAGATAAGCACATCATGGAGAATGGGGTATCCATTCCCTCAAGGATTTATCCTTTGAGTAACAAACAATCCAATTACACTCTAAGTGATTTTAAAGTGTACAATTAAGTATTAACTATAGTCACCCTGTTGTGCTATCAAATAATAGGTCTTATTTATTTATTATTTTTATTTTTTTGTTACCCATTAATCCTCCCCTCATTCTCCCAACTACCATTCCAGGCCTCTGGTAACCATCTCTCTACTCTCTATGTCCATGAGTTCAACTGTTTTGATTTTTAGATCTCACAAATAAATGAGAATATGTGATGTTTGTCTTTCTGTGCCTGGCTTATTTCACTTAACATAATTATCTCTGGTTCCATCCATGCTGTTGCAAATGACTAGATCTCATTCTTTTTTATGGCTGAGTAGTACTCCATTGTGTATATATACCATAGTTTCTTTATCCATTCATCTGTTGATGGACACTTACGTTGCTTCCAAATCTTAGCTATTGTAGACAACGCTGCAGCAAACATAAGAATGCAGATATCTCTTTGATATACTGATTTCCTTTCTTTTGGGTATATACCCAGAAGTGGGATTGCTGGATCACATGTTAGCTCAATTTTTAGTTTTTTGAGAAATCTCCAAGCTATTCTCCATAGTGGTTGTACTAATTTACATTCCCGCCAACAGTGTACGAGGGTTCCCTTTTCTCCACATCCTTGCCAGCATTTGTTATTAACTATCTTTTGGATATAAGCCATTTTAACTGGGCGAGATGATAGCTCATTATAGTTTTGATTTGCATTTGTCTGATGATCAAGGATGTTGAATACCTTTTCGTAAGTCTGTTTGCCATTTGTATGTCTTTGAGAAATATCTATTCAAATCTTTTGCCCATTTTTTCATTGGCTTTGTTTGATTTTTTTCCTATAGAGCTCCTTATGTATTCTGGTTATTAATCCTTTGTCAGATGAGTAGTTTGCAGATATTTTCTCCCATTCTATAGGTTGTCTCTTCACTTTGTTGATTGTATCCTTTGCTGTGCAGAAGCTTTTTAACTTGACGTGACTCTATTTGTCCATCTTTGTTTTGGTTGCCTATGCTTATGGGGTATTGCTCAAGAAATCTTTGCCCAGACCAGTGTACTGGGGATTTCTCCCCAGTGTTTTCTTGTTGTCATTTTATAGCTTGAGGTCTTAGATTTAAGTCTTTAATTTGTTTTGATTTGATTTTTGCATATGATGAGAGATAGGGATCTAGTTTCATTCTTCTGCATATGGATATCCAGTTTTCCCAGCACCACTTATTGAAGAGACTGTCTTTTCCCCAGTGTGTATTCTTGGCGCCTTTGTTGAAAATGAGTTCACTGTCAGTATGTTGATTTGTTTCTGGGTTCTCTGTTCTGTTCCATTGGTCTGTGTGTCTGTTTTTATGCCAGTACATGCTGTTTCGGTTATTATAGCTGTGTGGTATAATATGAAGTTGGGTAATGTGATTTCTCCAGTTTCATTCTTTTTGCTTAGTGTAGCTTTGGCTATTCTGGGTCTTTTGTGGTTCCATATAAATTTTAGGATTGTTTTTTCTACTTCTGTGAAGAATGCCATTGGTATTTCGATAGGGATTACATTGAATCTATAGATTGCTATGGGAAGTATGGACATTTTAGCAATATTGATTCTTCCAATCCATAAACATGGACTATTTTCCCACTTTTTGGTGTCTTCTTCAATTTCTTTTATCAGTGTTTTATAGTTTTCATTATAAAGATCTTTCACTTCTCTGGTTAATTCCTAGTTATTTAATTGTATGTGTGGCTATTATAAATGGGGCTACTTATTTTATTTTATTTTATTTATTTTATTTTATTTATTTATTTTTTTTTTTTGAGACAGAGTTTCTCTCTGTCACCCAAGCTGGAATGCAGTGGCACAACCTTGGCTCACTGCGGTCTCCACCTCCTGGGTTCAAGCGATTCTCCCACCTCAGCCTCCCAAGTAGTTGGGACTACAGGTGCATGCCACCACACCCGACTAATTTTTTTGTATTTTTAGTAGAAACAGGTTTTCGCCACGTTGGCCAGGCTGTTCTCAAACTCCTGACCTCAGGTGATCCGCCCGCCTCGGCCTCCCAAAGTGCTGGGATTACAGGCATGAGCCACCACGCCCAGCCCTCTTATTTCTTTTTCACATTGTTCTCTGTTGGTATATAGTAATGCTACTAATTTTTGTATGTTGATTTTGTATCCTGCAACTTTACTGAATTTATCCATTCTAATACTTTTCTTGTGGATTCTTTCAGTTTCTCCAAATATAAGATCATATTGTCTACAAACAAGGATAATTTTATTTCTTCCTTTCCGGTTTGGCTGCCCCTCATATCATTCTCTTGTCTGATTGCTCTAGCTAGGACTTCCAGTACTATGTCGAGTGACAGTGGTGAAAGTGAATATCCTGGTTGTGTTCCGGATCTTAGAGGACAGGCTTTCAGTTTTTCCTCATTTAATATGATACTAGCTGTGGGTCTGTTGTATATGGCTTTTATTATGTTGAGGTATGTTCCTTCTATCCCCAGGTTTTTTTAGGGTTTTTGTCATGAAAGGATGTTGAATTTTTTTAAATGCTTTTTCAGCATTGACTGAAATGTTCATATGGTTTTTATCCTTCATTTTATTGATATGCTGTATCACATTGATTCGTGTATGTTGAACCATCGTTTGCATTCCAGGGATAAATCCCACTTGGTCATGATGAATTATATTTTTAATGTGTTGTTGAATTTGGTTTGCTAATATTTTGTTGAGGATTTTTGCATCAATGTTCATCAGAGATATTGGTGCCTGTAGTTTTCTTTTTTTTTTTTTATGTGTCTTTGTCTGGTTTTGGTATGAGGGTAATGCTGGCCTCATCAAATGAGTTTGGAAGTATTGCCCCCTCCTCTGTTATTTTTTGTTGTTGTTGTTGTTGTTGAATAGTTTGAGTAGGATTGGTATTAGTTCCTCCTTAAATATTTGGTAGAATTCATCAGTGAAGGCATCAGGTCCCAGGCTTTTTTTACTGGGAGACTTTTTATTATAGCTTCAACCTCATTCCTTGTTATTGATATGTTCACGTTTTGTATTACTTACTGATTCAATCTTGGTAGGTTGTATGTATCTAGAAATTTGTTCATTTCCTTCTAAATTTTCCAATTTATAGGCATATATTAATAGTTGCTCATAGTAACCATTAATGATCCTTTGAATTTCTGTAGTATCAGTTGTAGTGTTTCCTTTTTCATTTCTGATTTTATTTATTTGGATCTTCTCTCTCTTTTTCTTAGTCTAATTAAAGGTTTGTTCATTTTGTTTTAACTTTTCAAAAACCCAACTTTTTGTTTCATTGATCTTTTGTATTTTTTTATTTCAGTTTTATTTTTTCTTTGATCTTTATTATTTCTCCTACTAATTTTGGATTTGGTTTGCTCTTGCTTTTCTAGTTCTTGAAGATACATCATTAGATTGTTCATTTAAGATTTTTCCTCTCTTGATGTAGGCACTTATAGCTATAAATTCCCTCTTAGTACTGCTTTTGCTGTGTCCCATAGGTTAGGGGATATTATCATCATTTGTTATCATTTGTTTCAAGAAATTTTTCAGTTTCCTTTTCAATGTCTTCAGTGATCCACTGGTCATTCAGGAGCATATTGTATAATTTCCATGTGTTTGTATGGTTTCCAAAATTCCTCTTGTTATTAATATCTAGTTTTATTCCATTGTGGTCAGGGGAGATGCTTGATACTATTAAGTTTTTTTTTTAATGTTTTAAGACTTGTTTTGTGACCTAGCATATTGTCTATCCTTGAGAATGATCCACATGCTGAGGAAAAGGATGTGTATTCTATAGCTCTTAGATGAAATATTCTATAAATATCTGTTAGATCCATTTGTTCTATAGTGCAGATTAAGTCTGCTGTTTGTTGATTTTCTGTCTGGAAGATCTTTCCAGTGCTGAAAGTGGGGTGTTGAAGTCTCCAGCTATATAATGCCCTTATTTGAATGATACATGCTTTCTAAAAATGTTGTGACTTCCTAAACATGTATTATCACTAGGCTATCAGGCATACATTAGTCTTTATTAGAATAAAACAAAATTTCATAACTGTGGCAGTTTGTCTTTGGTCCTTCACAGAGCCTACTCCATCCCACCTTCCTTTCTGCTGCCCTGATGTTTCCCTGGCTTCTGAATGAGTGACTGTGTAATAATAAGTTGATCTTAAAACAGTAAAAAAGAACAAATATCAATATTAAAAAATTTACAGCCTTTCAAAGAGAAGCAGTATAGTATATTACAAAAAATAACCATAAATTCTTTCCTTCCATTTATGTACACCCTTTTGCAATGTCACTTGATAGCTCCTCCCATCAAGAGATAGAGTCTGTTTTCCTGCCTCGTAATCTGTGACCATGTGATTTGCTATAGCCTGTGGGACATTAGCAAAGGGGATGTTAGCAGAGGATAGAAAAATGCTTGTGCTTTGGGATTTGCTCTCCATTGTTGCTGGGAACTCTTCTGCTGTCATGAAAAGAAGGCTAGAGACCATATGGCAGAGATGAACTATCCCAGCTGGTGTTTATAACAAGTTACTCAGAAAAGAAAGAGAATCAGAATGCCATTAATTTTTTATCTGCAACGCAAAATTAGAACATAATATCAAAGGTTGCAAATGAGAGGGAGAGAAAATTGCATTTCAAGGCATCATTCATTTGGATATTGCAAGAAAACAATCACATGTATCCCTTCTGAGAAAAGTATTGGAAGAAGTACTAAAGCTAGCTAAGTGAGAGAGATAAAGAGCTCAAGATAAAGATGTACTGGTTAGCTTTCTTACTTGCAAGCAAAATAAACCAAATGTTGCTGGTTTACACAGAAAGAGAATTTATGGAATGGCTAGTGAGTAACTCATAGCATTGCCCAGAAATCTCAAGTCAGATTTTAGAAAGAATAAGGATTTGAATAATACAAACTTGTTCAGCTAGATAACACAGAATGTTTTACTTAGTCATCAGAGAACACAGATTGTTTTCAGATACGCTTGGAGTATTTACAAGTACTGATCACCAGCCACAGAAAAGCTGGAGCACCTAAAAAAGAGGAGACACAGGCCACATCCCCTGATTATAGTGCAGTAAAACTAGAAATTAACTATAGAAGGACAACTCTTCTCTCCCGCCCCATTCTGAACACTTGAAAATTTAACCAAAGAATTATTTAGAAAGTTATTTTTTAGAGATATTAAAGGTAAACTTATAGGCTATATAGAAACATGGCAATAAGCACACAATAAACCAAAATCTTTAGAATATAACCACAGTATTTCTTAGAAGAAAATTTGTAGTCTTAAATTTTTTCCAAATAAATGTATTTATTTTTATTCTTTCTTGACTTATGTATCCTATTCAGAGAGGTAGAGAAAAATAATTTGTAAACACCTAATGAAAGTAGAAAAAAATATGATTTAAAATATAAATTAGGCCAGGCGCAGTGTCTCACGCCTGTTATCCCAGCACTTTGGGAGGCCGAGGTGGGTGGATCACCTGAAGTCAGGAGTTCGAGACCAGTCTGGCCAACATGGTGAAACCGCATCTCTACTAAAAATACAAAAATTAGCCAGGCATGGTGCTTTGTGCCTGTATTCCCAGCTATGCAGGAGGCTGAGGCAGGAGAATCACTTGAACTCCAGAGGGGGAGGTTGCAGTGAGCCAAGATTGCGCCATTGCACTCCAGCCTAAGTGACAGAGTGAGTGAGACTACATCTCAAAAAAAGAAAAGAAAATATAAAGTAATAAAGTAGAGAAATAAAACTAATAGACTATAGACTTAGTCAGAAAAACTAAAGCTAAGTATTTCAAAATACGGTACAAAATAGCCTCAGACTTAACAAGTCTTATCAAGAAGAAAAGATCAAAGAACAGCATCAGGAATTAGAACTATAGATATGAAAGCAAAAGACAGTGACCAAAATTGTCTCTTTTTTTTTTTTTTATAGTCTCACTCTGTTGCCCAGGCTGGAGTGCAGTGGTGTGATCTCGTCTCACTGCAACCTTCGCCTCCCTGGTTCAAGTGATCCTCCTGCCTCAGCCTCCTGAGTAGCTGGGATTACAAGCACCCACCAGCATGCCCGGCTAATTTTTGTATTTTGGGCAGAGATAGGGTTTCACCATGTTGGCCAGGCTGGTCTCGAACTCCCGACCTCAAGTGAGCTGCCCGCCTCATTTTCCTAAATTGCTGGGATTACAGGCATGAGCCACCATGCCTGGACAGATTTTATGCTTTTTAAGACAATTTTGGGCCAGGCACAGTGACTCCTAAAATGCTGGGATTACAGGCATGAGCCTGTAAAAAGAAAAGAAAGAAAAAAGTTATAAAACCTGAAGCTGGTAACCTCAGGAACAATAAAAAAAGTAAAGATGTATTTCTTTTTTCTTTTTGAGACAGAGTCTCACTTTGTCACCCCAATTGGAGTGCAGTGACCCAATCTCAGCTCACTGCAGCCTCTGCCACCCGGGTTCAAGCAATTCTCCTGCCTCAGCCTCCTGAGTAGCTGGGATTACAGATGAGCACCACCACACTAAGCTGATTTTTGTATTTTTAGTAGTAGAGATGGGGTTTCACCGTGTTGGCCAGGCCGGTCTCGAACTCCTGACCTCAAGTGATCCACCCGCCTAGGCCTCCCAAAGTGCTGGGATTACAGGTATGAGCCACCATGAAGATGTATTTCTTTTTTTTTTTTTTGAGACGGAGTCTTGCTCTGTGCCCCAGGCTGGAGTGCAGTGGCGCGATCTCGGCTCACTGCAAGCTCCGCCCCCCCCCGGGTTCACGCCATTCTCCTGCCTCAGCCTCCCGAGTAGCTGGGACTACAGACGCCTGCCACCTCGCCCGGCTAATTTTCTTGTATTTTTAGTAGAGACGGGGTTTCACCGTGTTAGCCAGGATGGTCTCGATCTCCTGACCTCGTGATCCGCCCGTCTCGGCCTCCCAAAGTGCTAGGATTACAGGCTTGAGCCACCGCGCCCGGCCGAAGATGTATTTCTAATTAGTGCTCCAGGCTTGAAGTCTTCATGGGTTAATTCTATCAACCTTTCAAAGAATAGATTAATGCTTATGTTATTTTAATTTTTCTAAATCTCTAGAAAGGGTAGAAAACTTGCCAGTTCATTTTCCTAGGGTAAGGTTACCATAATACCAACATTGGATGAAGAAAGTGTGTGCGTATGTATACATGTATGTGTACAAATACATATAACATTTTAGTTTCATTTAAAAACGTTTATTGATGCTAAAAAAAAAAAAATTCAAGAATACCCCTCGTGTGGAATGGTGATAGTGGGAAAGGTTATGCATGTGTGGTGACAACAGGGACATGGGAACTCTGTAATGTTTCTTCAGTTTTGCTGTAAACCTAAAACTGCTCTGAAAAAATGAAGTTTATTTTAAAAATAATAATACTTTGTGACCAGCTAGAATTTACTTTAAAAGTGACACAATGGTTCAATCATTTCAATGTCAAGAAATCTAGTAACAGCCGGGCGCGGTGGCTCACGCCTGTAATCCCAGCACTTTGGGAGGCCGAGGAGGGCGGATCACAAGGTCAGGAGATCGAGACCATCCTGGCTAACACGGTGAAACCCCGTCTCTACTAAAAATACATAAAAAATTAGCCGGGCGTGGTGGTGGGCGCCTGTAGTTCCAGCTGCTCAGGAGGCTGAGGCAAGAGAATGGCGTGAACCCAGGAGGCGGAGCTTGCAGTGAGCTGAGATCACACCACTGCACTCCAGCCTGGGCGACAGAGCGAGACTCCCTCTCAAAATAATTAAATAAATAAATAAATAATTTGTGGTTTCATATAGAAGAGGGAGCCGACTTTTCCTGTAAAGGACCGGAAGAGAAAATATTTTAGGCTTTATGGACCACATGTGGTCCTTATCTCTTCTTTCCTTTCCGTCTTCACTTCCCCTTCTCGCCTCCTCTTTTTTTTTTTTTTTTTTAACCTTTCAAAAAAATGTAAAAGCTATTATTAGCTGCTGACCCTACAAAACAGGCTATGGGCTAGATTTTGCCCATAAACAGTACTTTGCAGACTCCTGACATAAAAGTTTATACCTGAATAAATTTGATGTATGTCATGTTTTTAAGTGGAGCTCCTCCGTGCTGCAGAAGTTGTCCCAAAGTAATCCAAAAGTTCAGTGCAATTCTGATTTATATCACATGGAGATTTTGTAAAGTAGAATGTGATAAGTTTATTTTAAAATTTGTCTGCAAGGGAAAATGTCCAACAATAGCCAAGAAAACTTTGAAAAAACATTGAAGGGGGCTTCTCCTACAGAATATAAAAACCAGCCGGGCACTGTGGCTCACGCCTGTAATCCCAGCACTTTGGGAGGCCTAGGCAGGCAGATCACGAGGTCAGGAGATCGAGACCATCCTGGCTAACATGGTGAAACCCCATCTCTACTAAAAATACAAAAAAAAATTAGCTGGGCATGGTGTCGGGTGCCTGTAGTCCCAGCTACTCAGGAGGCTGAGGCTGGAGAATGGCATGAACCTGGGAGGTGGAGCTTGCAGTGAGCCGAGATCACGCCACTGCACTCCAGGTGGGCGAGACTCTGTCTCAAAAAAAAAACAAAACAGTCTTTTATAAGACAGTATAGTATTGGCACAAGAATAGACAAATCAATGAAACAGAAAAGGATCCAGATTTATGAAATTTATTCAACTGATTTTCCTGAAGTCATGCTTCATCTTAAATGTATACTTGGTTTTTCTAAAAATGATTTTCTATTCTTTTATTTTCTTTATGTATTTAGGTATAAGTGTGCTAGCAGAGTGTCTAGATTGTCCTGAATTGAAAGCAACTGCAGATGACTTTATTCATCAGCATTTTACTGAAGTTTACAAAACTGATGAATTTCTTCAACTTGATGTCAAGCGAGTAACACATCTTCTCAACCAGGACACTCTGACTGTGAGAGCAGAGGATCAGGTGACTAAATTGCCTTCTCACATTTTTCTTAATAAAAATGTCTTTATTGGTTCCTTATAACTCATATTTGGACACATGACAAGGGAAAGAGTCATATTAGGAAAGAATATGTTCTTTACACTAAACAGAGTATTGCAATCTTAGGTGCTTGCCAGGCTGGCTGTTTGAGAAATAGGTCACTTCATAGAGATAAAACCATTGGGTACCATGGTAGGCAGAACAATGCCTTCCCCAAAGATGTCCACTTCCCAATCCCCAGCATCTGGAATACACCTTTGTGGCAGATAGGACTTTGCATATGTGACCAAGTCAAGGATTTTGAGATGAAAGTATCCAAATGGGTCCAGTGTAATCATAAAGATCCTTAAATTTGGAAGAGGGATGCAAAAGAAGGCAGCGTCAAGTGGTGCAATATAAGAAAGACTTGACTGGTCGTTGCTGTCTTTGAAGGGGGAAGGGGACTATAAGCCAAGGAATGCAGGCAGCTGCAAGATGCTGAAAAAGGCAAGGAAATGGTTTCTTCTATAGCGTCTCCAGGCAGACACATTGGTTTTAGTCCACTGTGACCCATTTTGGACTCTGACCTATAGAATTATCAGATAAACTGTCAGAAGTGTAAGCTGGGTGCAGTCATTTGGGAGCTGGGTGGGGGAACACTTTATTTCATGTATGTATGTATGTATGTATGTATGTTATTTTTTGAGATGGAGTCTCGCTCTGTTGGCCAGGCTGGAGTGCAGTGGCATGAACTCAACTCACTGCAAGCTCCACCTCCCAAGTTCACGCCATTCTTCTGCCTCAGCCTCCCAAGTAGTTGGGACTACAGGCATCTACCACCAAGCCCGGCTAATTTTTTGTATTTTTTAGTAGAGACAGGGTTTCACCGTGTCAGCCAGGATGGTCTCAATCTCCTGACCTCGTGATCTGCCCGCCTCGGCCTCCCAAAGTGCTGGGATTACAGGCGTGAGCCACCGTACCCAGCCTTATTTATTTTTTTGAGATGCAGTCTCACTCTGTTGCCCAGGCTGGAGTGCAGTGGCGTGATCTCAGCTCACTGCAATCTCTACCTCCCGGGTTCAAGTGATTCTCATGCCTCAGCCTCCCAAGTAGCTGGGATTATAGGCATGTGCCACCACACCCTGCTAATTGAGATGGAGTTTCACCAAGTTGGCCAGGTTGGTCTCAAACAGGTGACCTGCCCACCTCAGCCTCCCAAAATGCTGGAATTACAGGTGTCAGCCACCATGCCTGGCTGTGGGAACACTTTAATATGCAAACTCAATCTCTGTTTTCAGCCCCACTGAAATGCTTCTCTGTATTTTAAGCCACTAAGTTTGTGGTAATTTGTTACAGCAGCAATAGAAAACTAATGTAGGTACTGTAAGATCATATGTTTTAGGCCGGGTGCGGTGGCTCAAGCCTGTAATCCCAGCACTTTGAGAGGCCGAGACGGGCGGATCACGAGGTCAGGAGATCGAGACCATCCTGGCTAACTCGATGAAACCCCGTCTCTACTAAAAAATACAAAAAACTAGCCGGGCGAGGTGGCGGGCGCCTGTAGTCCCAGCTACTCGGGAGGCTGAGGCAGGAGAATGGCGTAAACCCAGGAGGTGGAGCTTGCAGTGAGCGCTGAGATCTGGCCACTGCATTCCAGCCTGGGCAACAGAGCGAGATGCAGTCTCAAAAAAAAAAAAAAAAAAAAAAAAAAAAAAAAAAAAAGATCATATGTTTTAAGTTTCTTTTGTTCTAAAAACAAAAATTGGCACTTAGCAATGTTCTTTTGCCCAGTCTTCTTCGTGGCCCAGGGTATCAATTTGCAAGTTAACAGGTTAGACCTGGAGGACCTCACTAGGTAAATAGAAAAAATTTACTTCCATGTTCAAAATTGGTTGACTTATATCCAGTATGGAAAAGGAATAACAAGTAACGTTAGACTGGAGAAATGTGACGAGCATTACCTACAGGTGGTCACCATTAGCATCATCAGTGATGTCATGATGATTAGTATGCACACTTGATGTAATGAAAATGTCATTCACCTCTATGATCATCCTCCTAAAAAACCGTAACCTCAGTCTAATAAGTAACACATCAGACAAACCCAGATTGAAGGACATTCTCAACAAAATACCTGACCAGAACTCAAAACGGTCAAGGTTGTCAAAAACAAGAAAAGGCTGAAAAATTGTCACAGTCTAGAAGATTCTAAGGTTTAATGACTACATGTAATGTGGTATCTTTTATAGTATTGTGGAACAGAAAAATAACACTAGATAAAAACTAAAGAAATCCAAAAAAAAAATGAAATTTAATGTGTCAATATTAGTTCATTAGTTGTAACAAATATACCATACTAATGCAACACCTTAACAACTGGGCCAGGGTATATGAGAACTCTTTGTGCTATCTCTGCAACTTTTCTATAAATCTAAAACTATTCTAAAATAAAAAATTTGTTTAAAAAAACACCAATTCCCATAAAAAATTAACTCAGAAAGAGATCAGAAGTTGGGCCTTATTAAATCACCCCAAAATTAATTTCAAATATCACCCCAAAATCAATTTAGTGGGTATGGGAGATGTGTGTGTATATGAAGCAATTGATGTTTTGGGGGATGTTTAATGATTTGTAAGTTAAATTATGTTGAGGAACTTGGACTTGTTCAGTGCAGTTAAGTGCAGCAACAGTATTATTTTGGAAAACAATTCTTTTAAATATCCTGTAATTTATTTTTAAGTATAGAACTCTTCATATCTTAAAGTTTCTAAAAAGCAGATAAGTCTATCCATTCATAATGCAGGAATATAATATTGAAATAAAATCATGGGTGACCTTCATATCTCCTGGAATGGACGGCCTCTTGAGAAATTAACCTGTTTTCCCGGTACTAAACTAAATGAGGGTATGTTGAAACTTTTGTTGACTGCAGTTTTTTTTTTTTTTTTTTTAGTGCAATGTATATCATGTCTTTGTCTGAAAATGAAGCTATCTTTTTTTTTAAATCATAAATTCAACATCCTCACTGTCATTACATTACATAATAGTAGTTAGTTCTAAAAAACATATTACCTACAAGACTCACTAGAGCAGTAAGTAAACTGTTCTGAAGTACCAGCAAGTGTCCAGAGATGAAAAATATTAGGAATAAGTGGTTGTCTCCTTATGAGGTTCTCTCCCTTCAATGTGAGAGTAAACATAGGTAATTGGAAATGTTGCTGTCTTCTAAGAACTTTACTGTGCTGTTTTTCCCCCTTAGGTTTATGATGCTGCAGTCAGGTGGTTGAAATACGATGAACCTAATCGCCAGCCATTTATGGTTGATATCCTTGCTAAAGTCAGGTTTCCTCTTATATCAAAGAATTTCTTAAGTAAAACGGTACAAGCTGAACCACTTATTCAAGACAATCCTGAATGCCTTAAGATGGTGATAAGTAAGTTGCCTTAATATCCATTTGTAACCTGATCATGTAGCCAGTTTCTCATGGGCTTGAAACCCTTTAGAGTGGATTAGACTCAGTAGCCAGGGAGAAAGAGTCAAGATTTTGCTCTTCTAGATAGTTAATCCCTTGGGTTTCTGAACTGTACACTTGGAAGGGACTTGGCCTCAGCCCTTATTTTATAGGGGTGTATATCATAGAAAGTATAAATTACTTATGCTTTTTCTATTCTTATATACAATAACTTTCATGCACTTTTGTTTCTAGTGTTTCCTTTTTTATTTTACTTAGCCAAGTAGTTTACTGTGATCACGTTTTCTTTCTTCAACAGTATATATATGTTTTTCTTTTTTGGCCCAGAGATAAAAATTGCCACATTGTTTTCATTTGCTTCGATTTTCTTGCTTGCCGGCTAAGTCCCAACCCCTCAACACCTTTGTAAAATGCCACTTAATAAAATTGTCTATGCAATTAAACAATCTGTTGCTTTTCTTTCTTG